>NW_026054760.1:2400000-3869588 GCF_022984875.1 Hypoxylon fragiforme
CATATTGACGAACAGGTTCCCCGCGAGGGCCGCGCGGACGAAGCTTGCACGAACGAGCGCTCCAAGTACTTGGCTCCCTATAAGCCCAGCCACAATCTTAATGGTGGCGCTTCTCGCAGCAAGGCCCCCTCGACTCATCGAGATGATGATGCCGCGGATCAGTATATCGATGCTGTCGAGGAGCTTCCACAGGACCCGCTTCCCGCACTCGAGCCCAAGAACAGCAATCCTTGGGACATGCCGGAGGGTTGGAGAAGATTATACATTTCCTCATTCGAACCGCAAGCGGATGGTCCAGCTTCCACTGAGAACAGCACGAATCACGCGAAAGACGTGAACAACGAGAGCCAGCTTGTTCTCGCGAACAACCAAAACCACGAGAATCAACTCGTACTCGCACAAAACGAAAGCCAACTTGTCCTCCCAAGCAATGAGGATGCTGTAGTCGACTTGCGAACTACTCCGGCTTCTCCCTTATCAACTGACAGACGTGTTGAAATCGACTCCTCCGAGGGAGAGAATGATTACGACGAGCAGGGATACGCCACTGCTCACTCCGGTTTCGACAATACAACGGGAATTACTACAATTATGGTGCCTCCGCAGCTGACTCTCAGGGGTGCCGCAGAAATTCAGGCCGCTAGAATAATTGTAGAGGACAACCGCCCTCCTGATGACGAGGAGGAGTGGGATATCAGCATGGTAGCGGAATATGGCGAGGACATATTCAAATATATGCGGGAAGTTGAGGTAAGCAAGCAATCATATCGCTACATTTGAATGAAATATCGCTAACATTGCGCTGTGTAGGCTGAACTGGCGCCCAGCGGCAACTATATGGACTTTCAGACTGAGATCAAGTGGTCCATGCGTTCACTTCTCATGGACTGGGTCATTCAGGTCCATTGCCGCTTCGGCCTTCTTCCCGAGACGCTATTCCTAGCCGTCAACTACATCGACCGATTCCTCTCGGTCAAAATTGTTTCCATCAACAAGCTTCAGCTTGTCGGCGCAACCGCTATCCTGATCGCCGCGAAATATGAAGAGATTAACTGTCCTTCTGTACAAGAGATTGTCTATATGGTGGATGGAGGCTACTCGCAAGCGGAAGTCCTCAAGGCAGAGCGATTCATGTTGACCATGCTGAACTTCCAGCTTGGCTGGCCCGGGCCAATGAGTTTTATGCGACGCATTAGCAAGGCGGACGATTATGATAACGAGATTCGTACCGTGGCCAAGTACTTCCTGGAAGTCACCATCATGGATGAGCGCTTTGTTGCGAGCCCACCGAGTTACATCGCCGCCGGAGCTCAATGTCTAGCTCGTATGATTTTGGGCAAAGGTACCTGGGTAAGTGCAACTCCTTCCATCGTGATGGCTATTTTATCTAACTAATCTTACAGTCCATCGAGCATGTGCACTATTCCGGTTATACATATACTCAGTTGAAGCCCCTAGTCGCTATGATGCTCGACTGTTGTCGAAGTGCTCATACGCACCACAACGCAGTGTACGACAAGTATTCTAACAAGGTGTTCCGACGCGCATCTGTCTATGTTGAAGAGCGCATATTGGATGGATTCAGTTTACCGTATGAACATCACTTCACCAACCGTCTCCTTGTAGGCCCAGACACGGCGGCCTTGGAAACCCGCACCCTGACGATGCCCATTCCTCTTCTAACTTGAATGATGGATTCGACTAGAATCACATGATACCCACTTGTACTTGGCGACAGTAAAATACGCATGAGGTCCACGAGACCAATTACAGATACAGTCAGATGGCCTTGTCTGTTGTTATCACACTATACGGGCCAATACTCGATCAACACTAATTCGACATTAATATGTCATGGTCTACGACCTCACACGATGTTTATGAAACTCACGACACCCCCTCTAATATGCGATGTATTACTTCTTTTGAAGCATTTCACTTTTCCCCGATGGCGTTCACGGCAACTCTCTCCCGTAATAGGGGGGGCGAGAGGTTAGCATGGCAAGGGGGGTTTGTGCATAAGAACAGGCTTAAGGCCTCGGAAGGGCAAAACGACATGATAGGCAAATGAGGTATGGATGATTTCTGCACTGGCAATGACCAATGCAGACTGGGTTCGTCGCAATGTAATAGGTTGGCGGAGCAAGGAATTACAATATCTCTTGTTGAGTTACATAATTTCTGCTCGAGCACCACCATTTCGATTCCCCACGCCTTTTTTTAAAGGCCCGGTTGATAGAACCTTAGACAAAAAGTCTTTGTCATAATGGCTTAGGTATTCTATATACTTAAGATTTGCGACTCTGTAGAGTCCAATAAATTAAATTCAATTAAAAAAAAACTTGAGTTATACCATACTGGAGATTTCCGTGGATCGTATGCTTCATCGTAGATTTCTAATATAGCAACCTACATAAGTAATTGATAGATCTGTAGTAGATGAAAGTAGGCACTTGCGAGCAGCTAAGACGCTACGTTGCCCGTCTAAACTATTTACCTATGGTGTCAAGAACCTGGAAGAAAACTAATGATATGGACATTGGACGGCAAGTATTATTAGGCAACCGTATGTAAGATCTGGAGTCATCGCTCGAAATTGACACATACCTAGGTTAGGGCCTGCGATTTAAAGGGGGTGCAAGATCTAAGATACTAAGGACCTAGGTACTAACTAGTAACGAGATGAGGCGACTTCTTGGCATTTCATTCCGCTTACTACTAAGGTTAGGTTGGTAGTATGTTATTAGGGCGCAATCGCATCGCATCGCGTCGCATAGCTCCCATTCAATTGCGCTTTCATCATTGAGCCATACCTAGGCACTAGGTATGTACCTACCTACCAACCTAGCCTACGTACATATGTAGTGTGTATCCAATTACATACGCTAGGTTAGATACCTACTTTGTAACTCAATTCAGGTTTTAACTTCAATGCTGTTATATACCTAGTTATGCGTTGCTATCTTGGTGCTCAGGTGTGTGGGGACTCTAGGAAGGCAGGCTGGAGGTTAGGTATGTACTAAGAATTGAATCTTAGGGCTTAGAAGTTTCCTATGTAGTGCTATGTAGTATTGTACAAGTAGGTTAGGTAGGTATTATTAAACGCTTCGCGCGCGTTAGTTGATCTGATTGATTAGCTTCCTTTACCATAGTTAATCGGAACATAACTAGGCACCTAGGTAAGATTGACGTTTGATATCGTCAGCTTCATATAGGTACGTACGTACGTACGTATTAAGTCTTTCTGAGAGTGCTAAGGTTAGTATAATAGTATGTAGTTATTAGCAGTAGCGTTAGCAGCAGCAGCGGTGCTGTCCCTTCTTCTGCCCCCCCCCCCCCCCCTGAACGCGCGATCTCGATCAATGAGACGGTTGGGGTGGAGAGAAGGCTGGTGACATGATACGCGACACGAAGGCGCAGCTGGCTGGCGTAATACGTGGCGATGCGCCGGCGCAGGTCGTCGCGGGCCCGGTGGAGCAGTTGGTGCGAGCTTCTGGTGGGGAATCACGCGTTTGTTTTTTTTCTTCGATTGCGAATGTGGCACGGTGGGGGAGGGGGGGTTTAAATGTTCTGTTCTGTATAACGGCAATGAGTTTGAGAGTGGGGACGAGGCGGCGACGCCGATGACGACGATGGGGATGGGGATGGGGATGATAGGGGTGGTGTGGTAGGGGATGGATGGCGGGCGGGAAGGGGTTGTGGTTGGGATGTCGCTACGTACCTAGGTAGGTAGGCATTAGAGGGGTGCGGTTGGGTAGGTATATGTGGTTAGGTATGATCGATGGGTGGAAGCGATTACGACTACTGTTTGGTATATGCATTCGCGGGAATCCAACCCAAGAGGTAGGATGAGGTCTTAGCTGTGAGCAGATTAACAGATGATGCTTATCTAGGCAGGTGAGCATGCGTGGAATCAGATGGACGGAGGCAGTTCTTTGGGGTATATCATTGAAATATATTGCAGATGTATAAACTAACCCATGCAAGAACCAACATAGCCAGAACCCATCACGAAGCAGCAGCAACCAAGTCTCCCTCCCCACGCGCGGCCTCATCCACCAGCGCATTCTTCTTCTTCGTCGCCTCCAGGGCGTCGTAATTGCGCTTCATGGCCGCCTGGGTGAACTGGGTGCCGGTCACGACCGGGTACTTCTTCAGCGGGCCCTGGATCACGCAGTCCGTGTTGGGCTGGTTGAAGTACGCCATGCTGTAGCGCGGGCCGTAGTAGTCGGTGGCCGGGTCCGTCGGCGTCTTGACGCGGTGGAAGGTCGACTTGAAGCGGTCGTCGCTCCAGCTCATGAGGAGGTCGCCACTTTTATTTTCGTTTTAGTTAAAATGCACCTTTCTGCAATACAAATAATACTTTCAAGTATCTAAAAAGAAAGGAGAGGCGGAGGTTGTGTGAGAGGACAGGAAAGGAAGAGAGTAGTGGGTGGGGTGGCGTTGCGCGCAAAACTCACATGTTACACACGATCTCGCCGGGAGCGGGGTCGACTTTGGTCCACGTGTCGCCGAGCGCAAACTGAGTGAAAGCTTGCCGGCCGGGACAAATCTCTAATCCGCTTTGTCCGGGGCGCTGGAACAGTAAGGTGACGAAGTCCCAGTCGGCGTGCGCGCCGGCGCGGTAGTACCCGTCCGGAGTCGGGGCCGCCGGGTCGAGCGCGAAGTAGTGGAGGAGCCGGAGCACGGTCTGGGCGGTGGGGCGGGACACGTCGTGCGCACGGACGAAGAAGCCGTCGTCGAAGCCGAGCCCCCGCGCGAAGCAGACCATGAGCTTCTCGGAGACGTCCTGGGCGCGGCGCATGAAGGCGAGGCAGTCGTCGCGGAACCCCGGGAGCGCCGCGTCCGGGAGCCAGGCCCCGGCCATCGCCGCCGCGCCATACTGCATCTGGTAGCTCTCCTTCTGGTCGGCGGCGCCGGTGCTCGGCCGCACCTGCGCCGCCTTCTCCCACCCCGTGTTGCGGTGCGTGAAGGGCACGGTCGCCTTGACGCCGTCGGGCAGCGCGAAGAACCGCTCCGCCGTCGCGAACTGCGCCGCGATCACCGACTCCGGGATCCCGTGGTCGACGAGCGCGAAGAAGCCGTCGGCTTCGGCGGCGGCGACGAGCTCGGCGGTGATGGTGTCGATGCGCGAGGAGAAGTCGCGGAGTGAGATCTTGGGGATGCTGCGGTTAGAGTATTTGGTTTCTGCCATGATGAAGAGGTGTGGTTGTTGATTTGAGTTTGAGGGGATTGAGGGTCGGGGATTAGAATCGAGGATGGCGGTCGATAGCTAAGGTATCAATACTTTGGCCAAATTCGAAGATATACAGACTCCAACTCGAGTTGGTTATCGAATTCTTATATAGATACCTATACCTCTATAAATCCTTATCGCATCTGATAAGGAGATGACGTTACTTGTTCCAGTCTTATGAGACGATGGACCCGAACTATGATAACTCTTATATATCGGGGACGGCGGGGCGGTCCGGAGTGGAGAAGGATAACGGGGATTATCCTCCTGCGCAGATAGCTTATCCGGCTTATCATTAACCGGAGACCGCCGCCGGTTTACATGTACATAGTATGTAGTACTTACAACTTGTACATTCATGGTGACTGATTCAATGTTGAAGTTGAAGCTCAAACACTGGGCTTGAGACAATCGTGCATGCCTATGTATGTGTTTAACCATCGTATACCGAATCTTTTATCATTACTCTCACTAAACTCAAAAATGTGAGCTTGACTGTATTGTATGTCTAGTACATACTCAGGACTCAAGTGTGCATTGGCCCGCTGGTTGCTCGCAGCACTTCATCAATAGGGGTTTTTTTGCTCATGATGACTGTAACTAGCTGGGTAATGGAAAATCGAGTACTAGACTCTACTCATTGTTGTGTTGCAAATATGAGCAAAGACGACAAAGGGGCTGGAAGGACTAACAAAGCAAACATGATGGTTAAAATGACTCTACATGTATGTATGAATATTGATTTATATTAATCCCATAACTGCTACATGCGTTCGAATAGTCACAACCTTCAATGTTATTTGCATAGTACTAGGTACTAGGTTAGGTACCTACGTACATAATGATAATGGTACATATTGTACCTGGTAATGGCAGGTAAAATTGTGAGATCCAGGTCTCCTTAGTAATCCGTTCATTTCCAGCATTGGAAAGAAAATCAAATAAAATAAGCAAAAATCAAGGGATTAATTTCAAAAATTTTCAAAAATTTATTAATATTAATATTTGTGTTTGATAATTGTATCTAAATTTGAAAATTTGCGAGATTAATTTTATTTAATTTTCTTCTGCTCTTTCGTCAGTGTTACGTGCACCGACAATCTGTGAATTTATTAGCCGGTAGTACATTTGATATTCTGCATGTACAAACCAAAGAAGGAAGTTACATGAGTTACATAAGTTTACATGTCGCATTTCCGCTAGGGGAACCACTCCGTCGCTTCCTACAAGCTACAGGGCACAATTACAGTAACAGGGCGCATGACTGGGGGGTGGACATCTAACTTTTTGCATGGGAAGCTAAGAGGTACATATAGCCATGTACCCCCTTTTTAGTACCCCTTAGTACCCCCTGGTACCTGCCTCTTACTGATAAACAGAACGCGTGCGGATATTGCCTTAGCAGCTTTTTGGCGCGTCCAACCCCAACTACCTAGTACACTTTGCCGTCTTTCCAATTCTTTTTTTTCGATTTTTTATCTTCCTGTTTTATTTTTCACCTTTTTTTGTCTGAATCTCCATCCCATCATTCACCCAGAGGCATCATCAACTAAATTTTCCCTACCTTTTCCCGCCCTTGATAACTCTCACCCGATTTTTTATCAATTTTATCAATTTTTTCTTTCCTACACACGAAATTTAAAAAAAATTCAAAGTGTTTCTTTCTTCCATCCAAGTGAAAACTCACACAACACATAACATCATCGAAGTAGAAGAAGAAGAAGAAGAAGAAATAATAAAATAAAATAAAATAAAATAAAAAATCTCACAATGGCTCCCACCAGACCATCGCGCACAGCTGTGACGGAAAATGGCACTACGAGCGATCCGGCTGTAGCTAGCCCAGCTGCCCCCGTAAAGCGCGGTCGCGGCCGTCCCCCAAAGAACGGCGTCGCAGCGCAGGAGAAGAAGCTTCCCACCGGCCGCCCCCGCGGCCGCCCCCCCGGTATCAAGAAGGCTGCTGCTAAGCCCGCCCCGCCAAAGCCTGCCGCAGGTACTGCCGTCAAGGGACGTGGCCGACCTCGCAAGTCTGACGGCACCACTGCTACGCCGGTGAAGCCTGCGACCAAGGCTGCCGCTGCTGCTGCCGCTTCCGCTACCAAGCCTACCAGCACCGGCAAGGGACGCGGCAGACCGCGAAAGAGCCTGGTTGTGGTGGAGGAGCCTGTGGTCGAAAAAGAAGAGGACGGCGAGGAGGAGGCCGAAGGAGAGGACGACGAGGGTAAGTTTATTGCGCAGCTATTGGGTAAATCATAACCGTTCTTCGCTTAAGCTATATCTAGCTATCTAATTACAAAATTTAATCCTCTATATGTTGTAAATATTTTACTAACGGGTGCGCTTTCTAATCGAAATAGAAGATGCCGTAGCTGATGAGATGGCATTAGATGATGCCGGCGAGGAGGACATTGAAGGAGAAGATGATGACGACATCCCAATTCAGGTAGGATCCCACCCCCGCCTCTTCCCTTTGTTCAATTTACAGCTTAGGTCAATTAAATCAACTCTTACTAATCCGGGCTATGTAGGATGTTTAGACTGGCGATATGGGTGGCTTCCTCGTTCGAGGCCTTGCCAGTGCTTTTCGACGGATAAGTGGTGTGAACAGGAGCACTCATGCTACTACCCCAGACAGCTGAATTATGCGCTCTGTATAGTTTCATCTGGTGATTGTCTTACCTACCTACCTACCTAGGTTCCTAGGTTGGTAGTTTGTTTGTTACTTATATCTATCCTGGGAATGGTCGGAAGCGGGGCGATATCACATAACACACCCACACACACACACACACAGCGGCCCAGGGTGGTTTCTTTTTACGACTGGCAGTGAATCATGGCGTTAAGAGGAAGGAAACTGGCTTGTACACACATCTGAGGTAGTTGTCGCTCAGATATTACTAGGTACTATTAAAACGACAACGAAGTATTGTTATTCGATCTCTCGCGGCTAGTCGATTTGAAAGTATTTACTCGCGGTTGTTTGTTCTAGAGACAAAGAATAACTACATGTACCATGATCGATACCCTTGCCAGTGTATAGGATATGGGGTTCCGCCGAAAATCTTTCAGCTACCTATGTAATACCTCCATTGGTTGTAGCGTATAATAGCTTTAGCAATGCAATACGTAGCAGCTCCTGACCTACTGATACCTACAGGTGTTTATGAATATACCACAAGTGATTAGTAGTTCGTGTTTTGTAATGCACGTTTCTCACCTTATATCGTCATTGCTGGGAGAGTTTATTGTCTGTGAATCATTACACATTACAATCATGCCTCATTCCTTCTTCCACTCCTCAAACTCTTCTACGAGGTGCTCCTTGAGCTGCTTGAACTTGTTCAGAAAATTCTTGCCACAGCGCCAGCATATCAGGTCTCTTTGGTGGTACTCCGCGTTTCTAGGATGTCGGCGGGGGTCGTCTTTGGCGAGGGGGAAGTCGGCGATGTCGACGAGGAAGGGCGTGTTGAAGCTGGTGTAGTGCTTGCGGTGGCGCATGCACTCGGACACCATATCCGGCGCCAGAATGTGCACGTGCAGGTCGTTCATCGACGGGTGCGCGTGGACGCCGACCAGCAGCTCTTTCTCCCAGTCTCGCCCCACCGGCAGCTCCTTCCCCGCTTCCCACTCCTTCTCCCCGTTAAGGATGGCCTCCCGCTCCCGGTCCTGCGCACTGAAGCGCCCGTATCGCCGCTGCAGCTCGGTCGCGACCAGGTGTTTTAGCTTGGCGGTCTCGGCCTGCACGGAGGCAAGGAGGGAGGGGTTGTCGAAGGCGTCGAAGGGGTGGAGGCGACTGAGGGGCGTTCGGGGGAGCAGCAGGACGTGCACGGTGGACTTGGGGTATAGGTCGTTGATGGCGACGAAGTCGTCGTTGTAGTAGATAACACGGCTGCCTGGGAATGCGGCGGGGTCGTGGGTGTAGGCACCGAGGCCGTCACGCTCTTTGAAGGATCGTGTTAATGCCCCGCGGGTCGAGGCTAGAGACTTCTTAGGCTCCCCCTCCTCCTTGGGGATCTTGGGCTTGGGTGACATGAGTTCTGCGACTTGTACGTCGATGACATTCTGTCAGTTAAGCTTCTCTTTCTCTTTCATACTAGTTGTAGGTGGGTATGATGGGACTGGTAGGTATATTACTGTAGCTATGTGTGTCTCGGTTCACTTACATGCATTACGCTTTGTGCCCTGACTAACACCTACATTTGAAGCGTGGGGCGCAGGTGCAGTGCCTGAGATCTCTTCTTTGGTGATCGCATCGTCTGGGCCTAAATCAGTCGAGGCCATACCACTTTTTATGAGCTTGGAGGTGGTTTTGGATGTTGTAAAGGATGTTTTGGTTTCAAAGTCTGCTTTTATTAGGCAGATGTTCTGATCTAAGTATACGGATTTCGGTGATAAAAAAGCGCCGGCATAGATTCTAGGTTAGGTGGATGAGACGGTAGGTTGGTCAGAACGTGCACATTTTCGCATGTCTTACATTTGGTATTACTAAGTTCCCGAATCTGCCGTGTAGTAAACTTGAAGGTGACTCGCGTGGTTATGAATCTTAGCATGAAATATTTGAATGTTTTGGATTTGACGTGTGAAGAGTACCTTAACCTAGGTAGGTGGAATTATTAATTATTGGACTTGAGTTGAAGATGTACAAGTTCAGGTTGATGTACATAGTTAATGATCGACTTCAAGGTTATAGATACCTAGGTACCTAATAGATGCACTAGTAGGCACTAGGTATCCATCATAGCTTGGATCTTACCCGAACATTTTCCGGTGTAACCCAGGCACCATGTACTACATAGCCTTTTATGTGGGTCCGTCATATTCATTCACATGTTCTGCTAAACTCAGCAGCCATTCTTCCCCCTTACAAACAAATTCATAAAACCATCCTAAGATAAGAAATCGTCTAGGACGCCAAATGGCTTATCAACATGGCAAAAAAAGGCAAGGAAAAGGCATCAGCAGCACCTCCAGCTGCTGCTGCGGCTGCCAGCTCATCATCAAAGAAGTCTTCCTCATCTAAGGCTTCTAAGGCTACTAAAAATACCGCCACCTCACAGCCAAATGACGATTTCATAGTATTCACTAATTCTACAAAGGACACAAAGTCTAATAAGAAGACTGGAGCAGGGGGTTCTTCAAATACAGGAGGGAAGAAACCTGAAGGCGACGATGCCGCGGCGGAGCCCCCTGGGCCTCCGAAGCCAACAGTGAAGCAGATCATCGGTGGAGCTAGCTGGACCGGAAAATTGCCTGTAAACCTACTTTCGGAACACTGTCAAAGACAGAAGTGGGACAAGCCCGACTATCAACTTGTAAGCGGCTTGTTTTGCTTACTGCTGATGTATTTACTGGTACCTAGATAATTAATTTATTCGAGTTAGATGCGAAATTCGGAGGGCATCTCATACTTCGTTCAACTAAGCGCAAAACACCCCAAGACCCATGAGGTCCAGAAGGTGCCCCCCTTCAAGATACCTCCGGACTATAAACACCTTGTAATTAGGGAAACGCCTCTCGAGGCTAGACATGCCGCAGCTACCTATGCTCTGTTTAGGGTCTGTAGTATGAAGAACATTCATACCACTTTACCCCCGGATTATAGGGCAATGTGGAAACAATTCGAAGCACTAAAGAAGGAAGATGTAAAGAAGGGCAATGCCTGGCTGTACGATGCAGATCCCTTCGCCACCTTGAAACAGCGAGATGATGAAAAAGTTGCTGCCGAGAAGAAGCGAAAGGAACAGGAAGCCATCAGGGAAAAGGCAAGAAACATGCCGGGTGCATCTGGTCTGGTTCTGCGAAGCAACGCTTCATCTTCTTCGGGTGGAGGTGGAAATCCCATGAAAGGATGGACTACAATTCCCAAAGTTGAGATGGGTCGAAAGACACGCTCTCAATTAGAGGACCTGCTACGGCGAGAGGTCATATGGAATCCTCACGATGTGAAGATGTCCAATGCGCAGAAAGAAGCTATTATCAAGGAACTTACTAACTCCGGCTTTCGAAAAACTCACGTGGAAGAAGCTGTCGATGAATGTAAAGATCGCGAAGAGACTCTGGAATGGCTACTTATACATGTCCCAGAGGACGATCTACCAAGATGGGCATTGCCAGGGAGTTACAGTGCGGGCGTCTCAGTTGCTGCGACGCAAGATCTTAGACGTGAGGCAGCAGTAAAACGGCTGTCACAAACTGGATATTCGGCCGAACTATGTAGGAAAATTTACGACGAGAAAGGCGGAAATGAAGGGCTTACTGCTGAAGCCCTGCAACACTTTTTGCTTTCTAGCGGTAACGATTCGGAGAGTAGCCCTGCAGAGGAACCTCTGATATTTGGTACGCCAGAGGAATGTTGGAGTGATGAAATGGAGAGTCTTGCATCCGTATTTGGTGAGAACTACCAACGCCTATCTGACGACGTTTGCCAAATTCGCGTCGAATCTGTCAAAAATGGCCCCAAGTCAGATGTCGAAACGCATGTACAGTTCCGCAAGTCTCCAAAATATCCGGCAGAGATAGTGGTATCCGTCTTGGCAGACCTACCTTCTTACATCAAGCTCAGCGTGGTTAAGAAAGCACTTGCCCATCTCAACGAGTCTCTAAGCGACGAGCCGATGAAGATTTACTTTGCCGTTGATTGGATCCAACAGCACATCAACACCATAATTGAAAACCCCGGGAAGCTGCGAGAGATATCTGGCGTGGCGTCGACTGCAGCAGAAACACGTCATATTGCCCCCGTCAAGCGAAAGGTCGTTCGGCATCCGAAGCCACTTTCTTGGACTGTAGATGCACAGAGCAAAGAAGCATGGCGAAATAGGCAAGGAAGCCCTGCTCTAAAAGAGATGTTGGCTCAACGCCAGAAGCTCCCCGCATGGGAAGCCAAGGACTTGGTTGTAGATACGGTTTTAGAAAACCAAGTCACTATCATTGCCGGTGAAACAGGCTCTGGAAAGTCTACGCAATCGGTCCAATTCATCCTCGATGACCTCTATAGCAAAGGATTTGGAAATGCTGCAAGTATTATATGCACACAACCACGTCGAATTTCCGCTCTTGGCCTTGCCGACAGAGTAAGCGAAGAACGCTGTTCGAAGGTTGGCCAAGAGGTGGGTTATACAATCCGTGGTGAAAATAAGACAAGTCATCAGACCAAGATTACCTTCATGACTACTGGTGTGCTTCTCAGGCGCCTACAGACGTCTGGTGGAAAGACTGATGATGTGGTTGCTTCGTTGGCTGACATCAGCCACGTGGTCATTGACGAAGTTCACGAACGTAGTCTGGATACCGATTTCCTTTTGAGCATTATTCGCGATGTATTAAAGAAAAGAAGAGATCTGAAGCTCGTCCTCATGAGTGCCACGCTCGATGCGGCAACGTTTCAGGGGTATTTTACTTCCGAGGGACTGCAAGTCGGACTGGTCGAGATCTCGGGCAGAACTTACCCCGTTGAGGACTACTACCTCGATGATATCATCCGTATGACAGACTTTTCCGTGGATACTAGTAGGTATCGTGATCGTGATCGGGATGAGGGGATGTTTGACAACACCAATCCAACGGGCCAAAGTGCTAGCGATAAGGCGGCACAAGATCCGATTAATAAGATCATCCAAAAACTAGGCTCTAGAATTAACTATCTCTTACTGGCAGAGACTGTAAAGGCCATTGATGAAGATTTATCCTACGGCGGTAAGAAGGGCGGGATTCTCATCTTTTTGCCTGGTGTGGCAGAGATCAACCGGACGGTAAACCAGCTCAGATCCATTTCGTCGCTTCACGTATTGCCTCTTCACGCCTCTCTTGATACACGGGAGCAGAGAAGGGTATTCACGAATCCTCCTCCTGGGAAGCGAAAGATTGTGGTTGCGACAAACGTGGCAGAGACGTCAATTACAATTGACGACATCGTTGCTGTGATCGACACGGGCAAGGTAAAGGAGACAAGCTTTGATCCCCAAAACAACATGCGCAAACTTGAGGAGACATGGGCTTCTCGCGCCGCTTGTAAACAACGTCGAGGACGTGCCGGAAGAGTACAAGCTGGCAAGTGCTACAAGTTGTACACCGAGGCGCTCGAGGAGCGTATGGCAGAGCGCCCGGAGCCTGAGATCCGTCGTGTTCCCCTCGAACAACTCTGCCTATCAGTTCGAGCTATGGGTACTAGAGATGTCGGTGGATTCTTGGGGAGAACCCCAACACCGCCCACTGTATCTGCTGTTGAGAATGCCGTCAAGATGTTGCAGCGGATGGGTGCACTGGATGGCGAAGAGCTAACGGCCCTCGGCCAGCAGCTAGCCATGATTCCTGCCGACCTTCGTTGTGGAAAACTCATGATCTACGGCGCGATCTTTGGATGTCTCGACGAAAGCACCACCATCGCTTCGATCTTGAGCACCAGGAGCCCATTCCTTTCTCCACCAGATAGGCGAGATGAGGCCAAAGCCGCTCGCATGCAGTTTTCCAGGGGAGATGGTGACCTTCTCACCGACTTGAGAGCTTGCCAGCAATTCAACAAAATGATGGATGAAGGAACGCCGCAGCGCAGTCTCCGACAATTTTGCGACGAGAACTTTCTCTCGTACAACACGCTCATGGACATCTCAGCAACGCGGACGCAATACTATTCCTCTCTCGCCGAGCTGGGCATACGGGAGAGCCGCCCAGCAGGCAGTCATGCATCCTTGGCTCTGATCCGAGCTCTGACAGCATCGGCGTTCACGCCCCAGATAGCGCGCATCCAGTTTCCGGACAAGAAGTTCGCGTCTTCTATGTCGGGCGCTGTGGAACTAGACCCCGAGGCCAGAACGATTAGGTATTTCACCCAGGAGAATGGCCGTGTCTTCATCCACCCCTCCAGTACGCTACACGACAGCCAGGGGTTCTCGGGCAATGCCGCTTTCATGTCTTACTTCAATATGATGGCCACGAGCAAAGTATTCATCCGGGACCTTACACGTAAGTTTTACTCCGGACTTCTCATATCAAACTATCTGCAAGTGAACTATTTGCTAACTTCAGGTCGCACAGCGTTCAATGCCTTCACGCTCCTCCTATTCTCAGGGGCCATCGAGCTCGACACCCTTGGCAGGGGCCTCGTGGTCGATGGCTGGTTACGGTAAGCTTACCTCCCCCCACCCCCCCTCCCTTCGAAGCACGAAATATTTAATAATTTACATATACTAATACCATCTATAGACTACGTGGATGGGCGCGTATCGGCGTCCTGATTTCGAGGCTCAGGGGCATGGTAGACAACATCATCGCGCTGAAGGTCAACGACCCGCACGCGGATGTGCACGATAACGAGGTCATTAGAATGGTGGCAAAACTTATAGAGCTAGATGGGTTGGATGCTTGAGCGACGCTGGGATATGTGGATGAACCTATACACTGAAATAACGTTGCATCTAGTCAGGAGGTTAGAAGTTGGAAGTAGGTACATACATATCTAGGTAGGCAATCAACTAACCTACGACTCTTGGAATAGGCAGACTGTGTTACTGCCCCTTTTTGTTGTTGGTCTGTGAATCTGATTTGGTGAAGCGTGTTCAGTGTGTAGTACTAGGTACCTACCTATGAAATGTTCTGGGTCGACACTATAGAAAAATACCTAGGTGCCTACCTACTTGTTGTAGGTGTGTTTTGGAGGGGGGGCTTGTCCGTTTTCTTAGGTACCTACCTACCTATTTGACGAAACACTTGAACCATTATAGGGGGTTTAGGTGTGGTATACAAGATGAGTGTTACTTGAGTAGATTGATGTCGGGTACCTACCTATCTATGTACCCTACATAGTAGGTACATATGTAGTAACATTGATATCTTCATCTACATAGGTACCTACCTCTATGGTACTAAGGTAGGCTTCTTAGGTACTTTTCTAAGTACTTATCTACTACGTACCGATATAGGCATGTTATGTGCCTACCTAGGTACCTACATGGCTACTATAAAACCGCCCATCTAGTTGACAGTGAGTCGTTGCCATACATAGGTACCATATGGGACTCCGCCACCGCAACAATGGGCGTAGCACGGGCTGGGTGTAGGTATTGAGGTACCTATGTAGGTAGGCGACGCAAGATGCAAGCCAATGTGGCATGCTGTCAATTGTCACCCATTGGCGTGTAAGGAAGACCCTTTTAGGGCACTTACAGGTAAGATATAACTATGTGGCAACGAAGCTTCTGGGCTGCATAATGATGCTCGCTCGCCTGCCGTGGAGCACCTACCTCTCCATATCCTTAGAGTTTCGGCGTCCGTCGTCTGGGGTTATCAAACCGACGGGCATACCTATACATACAAGCATGAGAGGGAAAAGGGAATGGACCGAGGTATAGTAAAGCATATGTTGTGTGTTGAAAGTGTTCAGTTTATGGTAGCGGATCGCCACGAGGGGGCTTATGTTGCGCATACTCTCTCGTATACACAAAGCTGCAAGTGATTGATTTGAGACGATTAGACCACGATCACTCCAATAAATACACCCCGAAATGCTATAGCGGTGTGTAGCCCTTTATACCCATAGCATAATGGGCCAGCATACCTAAAGAAACGAGTGATCAACGGTGGAGCGTCTGCAGTAGATGATGAATCAACGCGCACTTCCCTTGGCAAATCCTTATGAGGCCCCCAAGAAGGTTTACTTACATATGTAACCTACCTAGGTAGGTATCTCAGAATGAGAGAGTATGTATACCTTACTTGTAGTGAACCTTCATGTGGCAACGGGAGCTGCCTTTCAACCTCCCAAGTATGATGTGTCATTACTCCGCTTCCAACCCTATTTAACCTGTCATCCCAAGTTTTGACAACTTGTCATCCGATGCTTAAACCGATCTGTTGCCGGATCCTTGCTATATGGCCGCAACATCACTTGATAGAGTTTGGAATTTACCCCGTCCTGACCAGAGTATCTTTGTTTAGTCGTCCCCATCTCGGTCATTGAAGCGGCCCCACATAATGTTGAGAGTGAACCATGACCCCTTAACTACCTAGGTAGGTACCTTCTTCGCTTCACTTCAGCTGTTCTTGTAATAGTCGAGTGCCCAGGGCCATCTGGACTTGCATACAGTAATCAGCTTTGTAATCGGGGATTTTTATGAAAAGAAATCGACGACTAGCCTCGACCGCGACCTAAAAGTGATTTTCAGGGCGCGGTCATTTACTAGTGGGTCGTTATTACAGATGAGGAATACTGCTGATCATGGCGCTCAAATATTTCCTCCTGCTTTCCGCCCTGGCGATGGCAAGCCACCCACCAGCGCGAGTGCAATCGAACACAAGCGGCATAGCCACGCAGGACTTCACCCAAAAGGTGAACCACACAGTTGATTCGGGCTCCGCGACCTTCAAGCAGCGATATCAGCTTGTCACGCAATATTTTGAACCCGGCGGCCCCATCCTTTTCATACAGAGCGCCGAGGCCGGGATGCCGGTGATCAACGCCACCGATTTCATCGATTATGCGCCGAAGCTCGGGGCACTTGTCGCCATGCTGGAGCATCGTTTCTTTGGTGATCTGCGCGGCGGTAGCTACCCGGCCGGATACGATCCAATGAATATTTCGAATGAGTCGCTTACTTCGTTGACGTTGGATAACGTGCTCCAGGACGGTGTTGATTTCGTCAATTGGATCAAGAAGACGGTATTAGGGGCCTCGGACAGTAAGGTAATATATGGGGGATGTAAGTAACACCGCACTTACACCGAAGATCATGGGCTGCCGGTGAACTGATGCGGTATTGTAGCTTCGTACGGCGGATTTCTGGCCGTCTCTGCGCGTATCCGTTATCCGAATACATTTTATGGCGCCATCGCCTCCTCGCCTGCACTAAACTCGTTTGGTCCCCTTAGTTCTAACCGGTACAAGTTCGAATCGGCGAAATGGGCAAGCGAGGTCTACGAGGAATACGGGAACGCAGCTAGCAAGATCAAGACGTCTATGCTTGCATTCAAGAAGTGTATTGCAGGTAGGAGAAAGCTTGCTCTTGTGATCGACCCGCATTTTAGTAAGCTGACTGACGAGAAAGACAATACCTGTGACACGACGATCCCCGATCTTGACGTATGCAAGAACTCTACATCACTAGGTTACGAAAGGCTGTACAATGCGGCGCTTAATACTTATCTTGCGATTTCCAAGTACAATTACCCGTGGATTGAGAAATATCCGACGGCGGACCCTTTCTCGGACTTAATCGATAAGACTATCCAAGCAAAAACAGCAGGCGAGGTCTTGCGCATTCCTCTTCTTGCCACCTCGTGGGCCAATGAATCAGCATGCATCAATGCTTTCAATGGCAATATATCCAGGGCTAGCAATGGGAATTTGGCGAGTAACCAACCGGCATTTGGCTATATCGTCTGCGACTACTATCCCATTAATGATAGATCGATCCCAGCGGACAACGTCTTACCAGAGACGTACGCCCGCGGTAACGTGGATATCTGCACCAACCCCGACTGGAAGGCTGTTGATTACGGTCGAGAAAATGAGTACTTCCTACAGAAATACGCGATGACGAATGACTTCCTTGACACGACAGACAAGCTTCTCATCGTCCAAGGCAGCTATGATCGCACGGCGGCGATCGGGTCACCGATTTTGACTGTTACGGAAATGCTCAACCACTCTCGAGTGATACTAGTAAATGGCGCGGCGCACGCTGAGGACTCGGTCTCGGAAGCTGTCGAACCGCGCGGTTTAAAGCCGCAATTGGATCAGGTGAGCTGGATTCCTTTCCCCCACATCATGTGAATCCTGTGAGAAAGGAAGGAAGCTAACACTCGCGTGTCAGATCCGGGATGTCAAGCTAGAGCACCTTAAAGAATGGCTTGGTAAGGGCAACCAAACGAAGGACTCGTCCGCGACGGTACTTCCGCCACCTTGTCCTATATCATTCTTTAATTTTATTGTACTCGTTATGATGTTCTTGTTCTGAGCGACGGATGTGTAAGAGATGTACAGACAAACAGATAGATAGATAGATAGGGAAGGGTGGGGATTGGAGTTGGAATTGTATTGTAAAGTCCCCAGATAATGTGTGTACAACTATTTAATGACCAAAAGTTCAATCGATGCTCAATGTTTTGATATGATGGGAGTAAAGTTTTTTGGCGAGGAGGAGTCTGGAGGACATGGGAGTGAAATAGTGAAATGCCTGGACAAGGTTTACTTCCTTATCTCCTATCTCCCTATCTCCCTATCTCGTCTCGGCATTTCCAACAGGAAAGGGGGGAAAGTATAAACGCACTACTCAGTGGGGTTTCACGTGGAACAATGTTCACGTGACTGAATTCTAACAGGAAGGAACCAGATCACGACAGATACAAAACTCCGAAGCACCTCACCGCTGCATCTATTTCCGCGATTGTCTTGAATTTAAATGCTAACAACTTCAAGTTACCCCTTACATAAAACTTATATGAAAACGCAACAAAGCACCCCGTCTCTCCCATGAAAACCTGAAGATAGAAAATACATATAAACTTAAAAACCACAACGACCTTTGAAACTCCTTATCTTTTAAGTGTTCCGTCATTCCCAATCCCGGATTTCCCTACGGGTGTAGAAAAGCGGTTTGCTTCACGTTTACTAAATAAACGTACCTACCTACTTAACTGGAAAATTTGAGTGAGACGTCGGTATTTAGCATATCAAAGAGCTAGTGAAGATGGCACCAAGTTGGCCTCAGCGAAAGAAACCCCTAGATGAGTTTACGCTATTCCCGTTGCTCCCGGCCGAACTGCGCATTATGATCTGGAAGAAATCATTTCAGCTCCGTGTGGTGGAATTACATACCCGGACCGGCACATCACAATGGCTATCGAGCTGCAGAAACCCGAGCGCCTTGTCCGTTTGCTCCGAATCCCGTGAATTAGCGCTGGAATACTTCTCCGTTGCTCTCCCCATCTCCTCGTCAAAGTTGGATGGGCGTCTGTCACGTCTCGTGTATATCAATCCCGCCGTGGACTTGCTCGCGGTCGTGGGCCAGGCTAATTACTCGCAATTGACTGATCTGTTTGAGGCCATCGAAGAGCTGGACCCTACCGGCCGCGGTCTACGACGCTTTGGGCTGAATATCTCTTGCTTCGTGAACCACTTTCAGTTCTCCCTGATGGTCTGGAATAAGAAGCACTTTAAACGGTTGGAGGCATTCGTGCTCCTGATGTATATCGAGAAGCTACCCCCTTCCGACTTTCGAGATGGCGAGTGCACGGTTCAACGCCTTGGGGGCTTGGATGCGTTTACGCGGGATCAAATGACGATGGTGCGGCAACTCTTTGATGCTGAGCATTTGCTGCTCATGAGCCTGAACTTCATCCCGGCCTGATATCTCTCTTGTGGGTACTGGATTCGAACCCGGTATCGAGCTTTTTTGTAAATCCTTTTCCTCTTCCTTTTTATTTTTACCCTTTACTTTCTTGTTCCACACTCCATGTACTTTTCCACAACATATCGTATGCTGCATACACATTTGCCTTGGTGGAACAGAGGGCAGCACCTCGGGCTCATTTAATACCTGTCTACTTCTCAAGATATATATTTTCGGATTTCCCTTTATCCATGGACATCGTTGTTTATATACCAAGCTACTTTTATCTCACTTACTTGCACCTATCGTTAAGATATTAAGAATGCTAGGCCTCGTACCGTAGATAGATATCCTGTATACCTAGTACCTATCTAGTAATATATGAGTATCCTCGAACGTATTTAGACAGTATCGAATCTAAGCAATATTGGTAAATCATCTCCAACTTTTACCAACACAAGGTACTAGGTACTAGGTATCATCTGGATACATACATGTGTACTAGGTACATATGTACTACATACTGGTACCTATGTACAGTACTAGGTACTTTACCCCACACATCATCAGCCAATCAAAGAATGTCCTGCGCTAGTCCGTATTGCCTGAAACGGCATCCCGCCCACTTCTTTCCGTTGTCGCAAACCAGGGCGCAAACCAATTGGCCTGGTACCAGGTACGTACTGGAAAATAGAAAAAAGAGTTCTGAAGGAGAAAAGTCTCCAAGCTCCCCCACGATGAGGGGAGGAGGGGAGAAGGACAGGGAGGGGTTTTTTTCTTGATCGTCCCTCTACTAAACTTTTTTTTCATTATTTTTATTTATTTTTATTATTTTTCGACATTGGTATAATTGGCCTGGCATGTCTGGCACTCCTATATTCGGAGAATATCTAAATACCCTTCCCATCTCTTCCTCTATATTACTTATCATCGACATTCCTAGTCGATGTAGCGTCATAGATCCATCTGTGACTATTCCTGGACTGTTATCGAGTCTTTCGACCCATCACTGCCTCGATTTGATCTAGCTACTGATTACTAGGTAGCGGTTAGCCCCCACATCTCCACGGATTCAGCTAGACCACGGCTTATATCTCCCGCTGCACTTTTGTCCAGCTGATTTTGTGGTGAATTTTGGGTAGTTTTCCCCAAAGGCCAAGGCCTCGAAGTTCGGCGGTGAAGGGTTCTATTCCGACCTACGAATTAGACCATCTTACTTGAACCTGGAGGGACATACCTACATACCTACCTAGGGCAAGGCACTTACACACAAACGTGTTCAACATACCTATTACATACCTAGGTACCTAACCTACATGTATGTAATATTCATATTCACCTGAGAAAAAAAAAGCTTATGTTTGTTGATGGGTCTAGGTGGATTACATGTACCTAACCTACATGTTCATTCTCATCTATCTACTTACCTACCTACTCACCCAACCCTCTTCTTTCCTTTTTTTTATTTGATTACGATTACCACAATCATAATATTTTATCACCCACTGCGTGAAAACATCACCAATGGCAGAACCAACTAACACCCCAATGCCAACGGCACCGCCGACCCCACGCTCCACCTCCCCCGCACTGACGGCCACGCGCCCTGGCAGCATTAGCAGCAGTAACACCCTGAGTCCCCCTAAAGTGTCGACGTCAACATCCTTGCCTATACTGGGGGGTCCTCTAGGGCATCCGCCACAGAGCAAACCTATCGTTCTACACATTGGGGATCCCATCAAGTATAACCCTGATACCTACGCCGAGCTCACGACTTACTACGAGGTAGTGCGCCCGTCTGCCGATGAGCGACAGAGGCCCGCCTTCATCCAGGCTTTGCGCGAGAAGCGCTGGGGCGATTTCTCTGCCATCTTTCGTCCTTTCTGGGGTACTGGCGGCGAGATGGGTCAGTGGGATGCCGAATTGGTTTCTCTACTGCCGGATAGCGTGAGAATTTTTGCGAGTGCTGGGACTGGCTTCGATTGGGCCGACACAGAATTACTGGGTCAAAGAGGTGTGTTTTTCTTTTTCTTGTGTGATCGTGCTCAGCTGGGTGCCTATTGAAAAAAGGGGGCGGGGGAAAGGGGGAGCTCGTAGATTCTCCCTTTCTTCTACACATACACCCTAACCTCGATATTTTATTATCAAACTTCATCAGTAGAAAAGTAGATGATACACTGACTGATGCTTAAAAACATTAGACATCATATACTGTAATGGAGGTCTCGCGGCTGCAGAAGCGGTATCCGACTTCGCCGTGGCCATGATCATTTCGACGTTCCGCGTTTTCCCGTATTGCATCACCTCCGCGTTAACAGGGGCCGCTAACTTCCAGGAGTGTCACGACAACGGAACTTCGCGAGCGCATAATCTACGCGGTCGCACTCTAGGTCTTGTTGGTCTCGGGAACATCGGCCAGCAGATCGCATTCAAGTGCAGCGCCGCATTTGGCATGGACGTCGCGTACTACGACGTCGAGCGGAAAACCGAGGCCCTCGAGGCTGCACTGCATGCTCGGTATTGCACTACCTTGGAGGCATTGATCCGCGACTCCGATTGTGTCGTCTTATGTACGCCTGGGGGCGCTGGACGCATTATTAATAAGGACAGTCTGGCGTGGTTCAAGACCGGCTCGCGCTTTGTGAATATCGCACGCGGATCTCTTGTTGACGAGGAGGCGCTCGCTGATGCCCTGGACCAGGGCCGCTTGAGTAGCATTGCGCTCGATGTGCATGCCAACGAGCCGAACGTCAACCCTAGATTACTCGCGTTCTCGGGAAGCAGAGCCATGCTTACGTGCCACAACGCCGGCGGTACTGTCGAAACACATATCGGCTTCGAGGAACTGGCCATGCGGAACATTATAGCGGTGCTGTCTGGCGACAAGCCCATCACACCTGTCAATCTGCAGTATTTAAAGACCAAGGTCGTGGCGTGATGTGAAGAGGCGAGCTAGCTTATCTGGGTTACTTGGAGATAAGAATTCTCATCTTCAGAGTATAAAGTTGTATAGTGGTTGGTTTTTTATTAGGAAAAGGGGTGCTGAAGTGGAAGAAGATGCAAAAAAGTGTGCGTTGATTGTTACGTTGACAGGAAATCAATACCCATAGATGGACAATGGAGCATTTGTAGATAAGGGGGTCTGTCTAGGAGGGCTGGAGTATTGGAGGATAAGTGGCCGTGGGCGGGGAAGAGGGCCGAGGGGCATGATGTGATATGGATATCTACCAGCATGATGAGGTTATAGACACCCGGGCTATCGTTGTAGCCATAGTAGGTAGGTACTTAGGGGTTTGTGCTATATAAGTTGTACCTACTATCTACCTAGTACCTACCTAGGTACCTAGGCACATTATAGTACCTATTCCTACTAGGTTGGGGGCTTGGGATACACTATGGACAGGAAAATACGTGATGGATACTCTAAGTGATAGCCCGAAGGTGGTTCACGGTGAACAATAGGTACTGAGTGATGAGTCTAAGTTCCCATGGCTGTTATTATTAATGTGAGTGTGCATTCGTCTTTTTGTTCTCTGTACAGTATTAAGTAATTTGGACGTCCAGTCTGCCCACATGCATATACCGACTTGCCTTTATACCGGTAGTATCTGCCCTAGTACCTAAAGTCTAGATACCTACCTAGGTATAGGCACCTAGGTACGGTATTCAGCAGCCACTGCCTTTCTTTCCATGCAAGTATCTTCAATACTTCCAGCTAGCTACCCGATTCCATCCATCCAGACAATGTACTTCCTTCCCCGTATGCATGTCTGTGCCTATTATCCTGCGTGTCTCTTCAAACGAACCCCTCTCCCACACCCGGTACTGTATAAGTACCTAACCTAGGCATGAACATGCGAGAAGTTCCTGTTTGAGATAGTATTATAGGTAAGGAAAAGAGACCGATGTGGGCATCATGATCATCATCATCGTCGTGACCATCAAACAGCCAAACATCCAACCAACCAACCATATTATCAAGTGACCATGCCCTAATAAAGCACACCCATCATAGGTAGTACAAGTAGTAAGCAGACAACCAGGCATCAAGTAGGTAGGTACTAGTATGCGCCCAGATACCCCCCATCAACGATACCTACAGGCAAGCGCAGCCGACTTCCTCACTTCGTGTCATACTCATACGTAGCCGCGCTCATCGTCTCCGTCTGCCACTCGGTCGAGCGGCCGTCGTCGTCGTCGTCGTCCGACCCGGACGCCACCGAGGACCCGCTGTCGTGGTTCCATCGCAGACCCCCGCCTCCCCTCCCCGCGCCGCCGATTCCGCGGCCCACCCCCTCGGCCAACTCGTAGCTCTCGAAGAACGGCGGCGTGATCTGCACGAGCGACCCGTCGGACGGCGACGGCGAGGCCAGCGACGACGACGCCGCTGAGAACAGGTTGCGCGCGAACGGGTTCGACGTCGAGTAGCGCGGGGGCGGGGTCGTTTTTCCTCCGTTGCTGGCTTTTCTGCCGCCGCTGGTGGTGGTGGTGGTGGGTTGCGTGGCGTAGAACGAGTGCGTGGCGGAGTTGGTGCGGTTGCTGTTGGTGCCGACGTCGCCGTGCGAGGGCAGCCCGTGCAGGATCCAGTTGTACGAGGGCGGGCTGCGGGCGGACGATGACGACGGGCGCTGGTGCGTGGGTGGGGGGCGCCGGATCGGGATGCGGACGAAGGTTGTTGTGTTCGTTGGGGCTTCGCCATCGTCATTATTACCACCACCATTGCCGTTACCGCGGTTGTTGTTGTTGTTGTTGGCTCCGCCTCCGCCTAGAGGCGTCGGGCTCGAGGCGGCTCGGCCGTGGTAGCGGGTGTTCACGTAGGGAGCGGGGGTGGAGCCGGCGTTCGTGGTGCTATCGTCGGGCGTCCCGGAGTCGATCGTCTGCGCATATCGAAAAGCATCATCGAGGCGCGCCTGCAGCTTGCGGCGGTCCTTCTTGGCGGCTGTGCTGCGGCGGCGGCGGTAGCGGAAGTATATGAATGCCGAGGCGAGGATGAGCATGGTGCCGCCTAGGACGCCGCCGACGAGGGCGCCGATGTTGACGGTAGGGCGGACGGGTTCTTCGGTATTACCGGGGGGAGTGCCTCCGGTGGCAATTACGTGATCTGTGGTAGTGGGTGTCGCGGAAGCAGAAGCCAGCGAGGCGGACAACAGAGAAGCATCGATAACGAATTGAGGCTCATCGAGCATGGTGACCATCGTTGATGAGCTGGCGCAGCGATACATGGAGCGCACTGGGTGGCCTGTCCAGAACATGGTTTCACACGCTCCGTACTTTGAGTCCATACTAAGAAAGTATTAGTAGATTGTTTAGAGAATTTGAAATAGCTATACGTGATTCTAATTCAGAGGAGTGGAGAGGAAATCATCATCTAGATAAGGGGATAGGAAGGAGGGAAGGAAACTTACCAGCAACCCGTCTCGGTACCGTCATTATTGCAGGAGCTGCGCTGGAAGGCAGCGTAGTCGAGACAAACCGAAAAGAAGGGAGAATACGTGCCAGAGGCACAGGCGACGATGTGATCGGAATTAGTTACGCACGAAGCGCTGGTGCCGCAAGCGAATGACTCGGCTAGAGATAGAAGGTGAGCTTAAGTGACAATGATTCAAATGATGATTCTTCATCGAGAAAAGAAATAATTGAAACTTACAAGAGACGCCCGAGAACCATCCGCAAGTCTCACTGTTAGTCCAGTTGGTAGTAGTCTCCTCTCGCTGCAGGAGAACATTCAGAACGCGATTGCCCTCTGGCTCAGCAGCGCCCGGGGCCGGCGTAGGCATTGGGGTCCAGCCGACCTCAGCACGCGCGCTCGCGATGCCGGTTTCTTGCGGCATGGCAGAGAGGACATATTCGTCGCCGGCCGACCATCGAAACCACTCAGCGCCGACGATGCAGCACGAGGCTGCGAAGGCCAGCAACTTGGAGGCTCGCATGGTCGCGGAAAAGACTGCGCAAATATCAAAAGAGGGCAGATAATGTATTGATTGGTGGTTGGGTACTTGACAAAAGAATGGCTGATTGGGCTCACACCTCTAACCGTTCCCGAAGAAGAAACGCAAAGCGAGGCGAGTAAACGAAAAGAAGGTTTTTGTTTACGTGTGTGTAAGACAGTGTGGTGTGGTGTGGACAAGCAAATGCTAAGTTTGAGTGAGGGAGTGTACTAGGTAATGAAAAGGTAGGTAGGGTAAAAAACCAAGGAGGGACAGCCTAAGAATTTGCAGAAAATGGCGTTGCCATCCACCTACATGCAATGAGTGGGGTGTCCAAAATGGAAAGAAGAGAAGAAGAAAAGAAAAGGGAAAAAGAAAAATAGATGATGACCTTAGTAGCTGTTCAAAGACAGAAGAAAAGAAAGGTGGAAGAACAGATAGGCATTGTGAGTGGGAGGGAGCAACTACTTGTGGGCACATATTTCGAGTTTCTCGGCATGGATAGCTAGGGCCACGAGCTTCTTAGTAGGAGGTGCCCCCCCTGGAGAAGGAGGATGAGAACATGAGCTTGCAGTCGACGAGCAGAGACAGAATCTGATATACCATATACTAGGACAGAAAGGCCCGACACGAGAAGACAGCAGAGAGAGGGTCTAAGGTAACTATAATACATCTGAGGAAAAGGCAAGCTCTAGCTATCCTTAATCTGCTCAAACGTGCTATCTATCGGCTTGGGTATCCATGCTTATATAGGGGGGGAAAATACACTGGCATATTTCTTGCTAAATAATTCTGCAACTTTGCACAGTGACCCTCAACGAGAATATGACATTCGACGATACGCCAGGGGTCATAAGACAGAGCTTACCCAGGCCATCAACCAAGAATTTTGGGTGGCATACCTGGATACAGGTATGTGTGAATTGCATCGGGGTTCTAGTTTGGACGCAAAAACATACAGTCTGCTGTCCTGATGGAAGTGAACAGTGTGCAGCAACGCTAGATATTCGACTACCATGAAACCATGCGTGTTATTAGACTTCTCTCCCAAGGTCCTTTTATATGGTCTTTGTTCATAGATGTAATATGTGAGATGTGCGTTCTGATGTCTTATCAGAACCCATCATGTCGAGAACTGATCTGTCACCTGTAATCATGTTAACAGGTAACCTATGGAAATTTGGTCAGGCAACGAAGTCTTAACACTCATATAATTTCCATTCTAGAAAAAAAGGACAATCAACTTGGGAGGGAATTGATGGTGTTATGCATAAGTTAACCTTGGATGAAGTCTGTTACTCAACTGCGGTTCAGTTTGAATTGGGGAACTCCCGCACCTTAAAATGGAAGTCGGGGCTCCTCTTAGCCAATCAGAGCTAGGACCGGAACGCCGTTTCGGACATGCTTCGGAAGGGTAGCCAATAGGCACGGAGTGGATTTCCGGCCGGCATTCAACCCCAACCATACATAAGTAGTACATTAGACCTACATAGTTGGGTATTGTTCATTATTGCTTCCAAATTTAGACTATAATGCCATTGAATACCCATTGTCCCAGTTAGCAAGCAAATATATAAACATTGAAATGGGTTTACTCACTTTAAACTAGAGTGGGGTCTGTGAACTCGCTGGCATACATAGTAGTCGATAGGCACTGGGGTACCTAGGTAGACCGTAGAGAGCGAAGTTCTGTAAATAGGAACGTGAAATACACTACACAGACACCTAGGTAGGCCCGTCTTACCATCTGTACCCCTGGATTAAGATCATGGAGTTATGGAGAAGTCACGATGCTTCGTGAAATGTCATTGGAATTATTATTGGGTACCTAGCTACTGGCATTAAACATCGTTATGATAGAGGTGCCTATCCGAAGCTCCACGATGGATATCCCGAATATTTTTTTTTTTCGAAAAATGGTTCGAACTTGAAAAAGGGGGTATTGTGAAATCATGCCCTGTTTCCTGGCCCCAGAGCTATTTTCCCAAGCTTCCCTACCATGTGTAACCTGTCGACTTACGCCTGCCAACGCCAAACACTTCAAACTATTATGTCAAAGAATCCCGATATACGCCTGTAAGCTGCAAATTCACTTACGATGTTGAAAATCAAGATGTGCTCTCCTTCTTTCGAACCAAACCACCTCCGAGGACATTGACCGTGGGTTCCTGCTTGGCGTCAGGCTGGGTCGGGCCTGGTTCCTGCGTACGAATCTCAGGCGTAGGGTTGGTATCAACTTTAGCCTTCTTTCTAATAAGACTTTCGCCGAGAGTGTTCACGGAAGGTGTAGATGCGGCCGTATCGCTTGTAAGATTGTCATCGGGTCCGCGCTTCCGTCTTACTTGTGCACCCAAGTTATTCACTACTGCGCTAGGGCTAGACAATGTGCGGATAGGGATGGTTTCTCTCTTGCCAATTATTTCCAGCGACCAGTCTTCGCCCATATCGACCTGCTTAGTCCATCGCGTGGTGCTTGCAACTGCCTTGTCCAGAGTGGCAAACTCGAGATGAAGCAGAAGCTCAATTGCTCGTTTGTAGTTGGTATCACTAAGAACGACTCGGCCCCTGCCATTCTCTGGCCAGTAGTAATACGGCGTCTCTACCTGTTTTGGGAAATGCGCTCGTTGATGTGTTTTGATTTGGGGCTTTCGAGGGATGATCGGGCCAGTCATCGACTTCTTCTTCTTCTTCGGTTTGGGCTTTCTTCGAGCCTTTTTGGCGGATGGTGCAATAAAGCCGGCCGCTGATGAGCCAGGCTGTGCTTTAGCCCGAGGTTCGAAAAGAACCCAAACGAATCCAGTCAATCTCCCACTGGAGCATTCTTGCCGAAATGCCATCATATCCCAGAACTGATCTAGTGTTCTTGGTGTCTTCCAGCCGCCTAGCAACTTGGCCTTTTCAGACACCGACTCCTCTAACTCCTGGATAAACCGCGCCTTTGGGTCATCTGGGAAGACTGGTATGAGAGATCTGGGATGAATAGTCTGGCCAAATTTGGTGTGATCCTTCGTATAAGGAGACATTTTCTCGAGAGGATGGCCTAGTGTCCAGTTCGTTGCCGCAGCGCTCGACCGTGGTAGGAAAGCTCGGGTCTCATAATTGTCTAATCCTGGTATGATCAGGTAACCATGGATATTGTCCCAGAACTTTCTCACCTCTAAGTATTCATCGTCCTCGAGTAGTGAGTTGAGCACCCGACACCACCATTTCACTAAACCTCTATCATCGAGAATGTGCTTGCCACTATTGTCCACGCTTCCTGCAAAGAGGTATTGCGACTGCGATCGGGCGAAGAGGTTCACGACTAATTGTTTTGTTGCGCGTCTTCGGTTGGTGACTAGGAAGGCAAGGAAACAGGCGGTGATTTCTCGGATAGGGGAAGGTGTCCCTTTCGGCAGATTGAGGAGGTTCAGGTATCCGGTTGAATCAGCCTTGGCTACGAATATGATGGTCGAGAAGGACGTCGTGTAGATGTAAATCTCAATCCCCAGAACCATAACTTGTGCATTGGTATCAGAATCGGGGCCTTCCTTTTTAGAATCAATGGAAATGATCAGGAAATGCTTCTCGCAATAGGTAATCAGTGGTTTACTCGGTCGCTTTTTGGACTGCGCTACATCACGGTTCTCAGGTGTCTTTGAATCAGTAATGGGATTATATGCTGGAGGATGGCAAAGAGGATCTGTGATAGTTGGAGGTGTCGAAAGATGGTGCGCCGTGAACTTGCAACCTTTTGGTAAGACTTTCGCAAGTTCTACCATTAAAGGATCGGTGTCGGCCACGCGACAAGAGTCGGGAGTTGAAGCTTGATTCGACATTGTGAGGTAAAACTACCCTACCTAAGGTACATAGAACAATAGAGGAGGAAGGGGAAGAAGAAGGGGAAGAAGAAGAAGAAGAAGAAGAAGGAAAGTAAACTAGGGATGACACGCCATTAATTGGCATATAAGGTTTGTGAAACCATGGCAACTGTTCTTAACAAGACGCGTTCAATGTTGGGGTTGATAACTAGCTGAAGTGAAGCGCACACGATGTTAGTTAATGGTTGGGATTTCAGTAACCTAGGTACAATACAGCCCTGCACATACTGCTTGAGCTCAGTGCTTTTACTGGGCTGGGCTGCCGGGGTCGCTTTGATAAGCGGGGAGATCCATCAAATCGATAACGATGGTGCATAGGTAAAGACCCACTGTAGTATCCACACCACTCCCCACCCTAAAAAAGTTCCATTTGTAACTTGCCAATTGCACAATTGCTCATCGGATTCATTTTTATACATTTTAATGATGCGATAAAATAAAGAACGGAAGCGACATCGTGGCTAATGGCTCTCACCACCTCCCGATCAACTGCGAGGCTTGCTCGCCAAGCTATACGAAACTGCCAGAGCCAGTCCATAGCACCCATATCCCGTCCCGCGACCTGCTTGTCAACCTGCTTCTCAACCTCAGCAGTAGCCCGCTCAGAATATGAGGAACATCGACCACGATGGGCGTATACACCTGAGAGGATGAGGGCGCCTTTCTCGCCGCATATCACCAAAGACCCTTCTCGTTCCATATGGGAGGTCAATGAAGACCCGAAGAAATTGGACGATGTGCTGAACACATTTCTGGGCCGCGACGGAGAGCGCATGCTACCTGACGAACTCAAGTGGTTAGCCGTCACACACAAAAGCTTTGATCAAGGACGAAGAGGCTTTAACGATCGTCTAGCATTCCTTGGTATGCATATTTCTAGCAATATGGTTCCATATTACAATGCCTTGAAACTGCTGTAATGTACCAGCGATCACAGAATGTTGACAATATATCCGCATCATCTAGGCCGCCAAATATGCGCCCTGGAGTGTACACAATCCATTATCACATCCTCGCCTGATTATAAGGAACCCGAGAACGACCCCTATGCGGGTAGACGAGCACCGTTCGAAAGTACCGCCCTCCGTAGTCTCGACAACCTCTCCGCAAAGCAGCCGAGCGACGTTTTTACGCTAGAAAAGTTGTCCAAGTTCGCATTCGATATCGGCTTATCAAGAGTTGTGCGATGGAAACCGCGAATGGTAAGACCTGCTATCTAATCTCCACCCTCTGCTTGCGTGCTACTTACTCGCTGGGCATTGGCACTGACAACTTACGCAGCCGGAAAATATCAAGGGTTCCGGTTACGACCCTGTCATGGCAGGTGCCGTATATGCTGTCGTTGGTGCCGTCGCATTGCACCGAGGCGGCAAGGCAGCAAGCCGAATCGTGAGGGATAGGATAATGAAGAGAATCCGATAGTGACGATTTCGATGTATGTAATATAAGTGTACAAAAAATACCCTATACGATGTACAAAGACAAAGAAATGACCACTTGAATTCATAAGTCTGGTAGTAGAGTACGCCACCTTCCCGTGGAAGGCGTGTCTGAGCTCTGAGGCTCCTCTTATCTACCACACAGAGTGCTCCAGCGGTTTTCTTACCCTAGGCACCAAAAGGCTCATATCGTTGACGCGGAATTCACAGAGGCTCCCAGCTCGATGTTATGCAGGTTCAATGCCGGCCTTTCTTTCAGGGATGAAGGAATATAGCAGCTGATGCTTAAGGCTCCTATATTGAGAAGCTGTGTATCTAACTTTGATGCCTAGTTAGATATATATCTCTACCAGAAAATACATGAATCAATAAGGCTAGCATTTCAGAGTGACCATTGTTTCCCCCATTGCAATGCCAGCATCGCCGCGATCGATGATGCCGAAGGTTCCTAGACCCTTTCTGACCAATCCACCCGAAAGGAGTTACTGATCTGTATCCCACCTTCTAAGTCTGATGGTTTATTGCTCGAAGTAGCGTCCTCGAAAACTTCCGGTCGAACCGAAGTGCTGTGACTGCTGAAGGCTTTTGCATCGACGGGATGGGAGATGTTCTGAAGCGAATCGTTAAGGCTTGTGAGCTCAAACTTGTCCCGCTTCGGGCTCTTGAATAGGCTTGCCAAGCGCCCCCGAGAGGCGTCTGACTGAGGTGGAGTACCCTCACTCATCGCCTGTGACTTTTGGCCGAAGAAACGATCCCACAGTAGCTTGATAGCCGGCACACAGCCACACATGATGATCAAACAGATCTCTGTTCCACTCCAAGTGTAAAGCTCGAAAATCGACCAGAGAAGATCGGATCGCACCGTGAGTGTAGTCAGTTTGTTGGTTTTGATGGCAGCACAGATCCCGGAGAGCACACCACCGCCGAGCAAAACGGCTAGCCCGGCCTTTTTACGAGCAGACATATGCAGTTTCCAGATAAAAGTGATCGGCAGCAGTGCAAATACAAAGTCAACCGCGGCAGACAGGCTTCCATAGAAGATGGTGAATCGGCTTTGAACCTCGGGGTCCCAGCAGTACGTTGCTGGGAGTAGATCTGGATCCCACAACGCCGCTGGGTTCTCACATTGTACGAAGGAAAAAATGACAGAGAGGATAGTGAATATAGTCTGGATGGCCATCAAGACCCATATGAGGTACCGTCTCCGTATAGAGGCAGCCCCAAAGAGTCGTAGAAGTAAAAAGCCAATAGCAAGCTTTCCGGCTCCAATGGCCAAGAGATGAAAGGCTTGCGCGATATAGAAATCCCTGGTTAGGTATATTCTCTGTTCTTTACTTAGATAAATCGAGTGTCGTATGCCCCCTTCACCACCGAGGATACCAGCAAGGACCGCAACGCCTGTGAACATGGCCTGATCACATAAACAGTCAAAGTTAGATTTGGTTTAGTAGAAACTTCAAGGCTCTTTGGTCTCGACTTACAGATGTAAGCATCATGAAATAGTCATCCCAACTGGTCCCTCCAACACTCAGTCGAGCCCACATACGCAAGGCCAGAAATACCGTCGAAAGACCATATTCTGTCAAAATTATACCGATCAAAACACCTCCCCGGTTGACGTCGGGACCTACATAGACTGGAGAGGACATTTTTCACATAGTATCCCGTGAGGGAAGTCTTTGAGCTAGCAAGGAGTTCGCAAGCCATAGCTACTATATTCTCACCTGGGCACAAGGAAAGATAACTCTATATCTATCTGACTCACCACCGTTCACATAATTTCGCTTTGTCTCGCGAGTTTCGTGATGCTGTGGCTTTATTTTATCTGTATTAATAGGTTATCATCCTGTCTTAGAAGAGCATACTGCATGTGTCTTCGCATCTTGTAGTCAACCTGAGCCATCTCGTAATACAATGGCTTGTTATGCAAGACCACTCCTCTGTTTAATGTGTGAACCATTTACGCCTAGTTATGCCTCACCTACTAACCTTGGCGCATGTAGGCGCTTCGTGGCTTACGGGCCATACGAATTACAGAGTGATTTGCCTAACCTTAGCCCTTCAACTTATCCATCCACGCCGCCACGGCGTCCCAAGAATTGCCAACTGCTAAACGCCCCTGGAAATAAAAAGACAAGGCCTATATTTGGTGTTTATTCCGTATCGTACCACCTACCTAGTAAGAATCCGAAGTCCGGGATAACGTGTTGTCATATTAAGGAAGGATCCAAGGCTATCTCTGCCTATCCAAGATGGGTGCGAGTTTATACTATGTATAGAGCTTTCCTACATACCTACACATGTAAGCCTTGATAGTGGAGTGGGATATCCCACACCGAGGTACGCAGTACCTTACGGTAAATAGCCTCAATTTCACCCTTCACCAAGTACAGCTCTCTCCAGGGGCGGACACACCTACCCAGGTAGGTACCTAAGGCAGTTACCAGCACTACACTTATCTAAAACACCTTTGCCATGATAGTCGGTCAGGTTCGTCCGGTTTGAGTTGGTCTTACGGTTGGTATCTTAAGAGAGTCGCCACTTTAACCTATGTCCAGAGTGTATACCGTACCAGATGAATTACTATTCAGTCCAATCTATGCACTTAGGTACTAGGTAGGCATCTGCGATGCTATGCTATGAATATAACTATGGCAACCCTTGCTTTGTGCATCAATCGGAGAATCGTGTTATTTGAACCTCACCTTAGATGAGCTACCGAAGAGTAGCAACAATAACACAATCATTGAGCTGCTTCGTATACTGATAGACCTTCCAAATCTTAAGCCCAGCCTCGTGCAGCAGCGCCTCAAACTCCGGCAGCGACCGCTCGGTGCTTCCGAAGCAGTTCGCCATCACCATGTCCATCTGCGTCGCCCGCCAGGAGGCGTGGGCCTCGGGCATGATCATCTCGTCGATAAAGATCTTAGACTCCTCCGTCATGCCAAGTCTAAGATTCCGCAGGATCTCGACGCACTTGTGGTCGGGCCAGTCGTGGAGGATATAACGCATGTAGTACACCCGGGCGCCTGGAATGGTGTTAGCATGCATGCCATTCATAGATACCTACCTAGGCAGTAAGAGCGCAACTTACCTCGAAGTTGCTGCGGCGTGAAAATATCGTGGGCCTCTGCCTCGATGCCGTCGAAGCCCGGGAGCGGGTCTGCTTTCACTTCTCCGATCACATGCGCCTGGTCCTGGAGCACGACGCGGCCAGGGATATCCGAGTATCTCTGCTTTAGAGCAATGCACTGGTGGCCTCTGGCGCCGCCCACGTCGACGAATATCGGCGTGGAGCTGGTTGCGCCCTGGGCGAATTCTTTGAAGTCGATCACGTCGAGGAAGATGGGGAGACCGTCTCGCTGGCCCTGCATCCACCCGAGCATATAGTCTAGTATCGGCGGATGGCTGTTGACCCAGTCCCAAAACGGCTCGTCGGTGTCGTGGCCCGTAAACCATGGGCTCGATTTCGCGTCGGTGGGGTTGACGTATCCGTTGTCGCGAAGGAACTGCGGAAGACTATTCCACACCCGAGTGTGTCCGTACAAACTACACGATTGTGTCAGTTCTATCTGCAGACGATGAAAGTTTACCTGTAGTCCATTACAAGAATTTGACTCCGTTCCTCCCAGCTACTGTCGTCATGGCTCTGGTTACGTTATTGGCGCTGTAGGCATTTTTCTCGTCGTTCTGGGCGATAATGCCAAATGATTCGTAATACCGCAGCAAGCGCACTAGTTCCTTATCAGCTGAGTTCAACTCCTTTAATCGCTAGAGGCATACATACCCATAAGCGCCGGGTCGACATTGGCCTTTTTCGCGAGGTCTGCAGCGGTGACAGAGTCCTCGACGTCAGACAAGATGTCAAAGATCTTCGTGTCGAGCCCAACGCAGGCAAGGGGAAGCTGTATTGCCTGGAAACTTTTAGCTATGGTTTCAGCATGGCGAGTAATAATCATTTTGACGGGGACTCACTGAATGTGCGATGCGGTGGAAGGTATCTCCCGTTGCCTCCGTAGAGAAGCTCACCTTCCTGGCAGCCTCGCTGAGCCGATAACGCGCCTCGGCGCTCAGTGATTTAGAATTAGCTTCCGGGTCTTTTAGAAACAATTCCAGATTCTCTGTTAGAGCGAGGATATCGAGGGATTGGGTGCTCATTGTGGATTCTGTAGGAGTTATTGACGATACTTCTGAGCAACTCTTTAGATCTCCCTAAGTTCAAGATAGGTTTGTTCATATTTAAGATCTATTCCTGACCTTTGTCACTGTTAGATCCAATGCATGGATATATCTAGGTACCCCCTTATATAGGGAGGTGTGTAGCTGTATACGTACCTACCTAGGTGGGTAGGTGCCTAGTCGTATCATAACTTGAGACATAACTTAAGCCTCCAGATACATAACATGAAGGTACGGCCTGGAAAAGATCTCAGACCTACTACTTACATACATGCACATAACTTACCTACATAGATACGAAGTAGAGTACCTAATCTACCTACGTTACTTACCTGGTGTATACAAATGGCTGAAGAGGTGGCTTCCAGAGGAGCTATTCTAGGTACCTAGGTATGTAGGCACTTGATCTAATAATAGGCCGATTTGACACATTGGCGGACGTAGGTCATACGATCTACCGTCGGGGCCGATAATGCCTAGTGTAAGACCTCCGAGCAGATGGATCAGATCGACCAGATGCCATGTGTTGATGCATGTACATACTGTTCCAAATACATTATTCCGGCCAATCAAATGTTTCTCGCCACTCATCAACTGACATGCCATCTAGGCTGTACCCCATATCGGTACAAAGTAACACTATCATTGCTCCTCCACTGATGAATGTTGTGCTACAATGCGACTGATCGAAACAAACCAAACTGTGTTATATCATAGACACATTTAATCCCTCGGTTGAAAGATTTGAGAAATATGCCCTCTTAAGAACCTACTAACATGGGAAGATGCTTTAGATATATAGACAGTACCTAATTTTGACAATCGAATGAACTCCAATCATCCGGATCACCACCACCGCGAAGCTTAGCAGTCTGAGGCCAGGGGCAAAGCTTGCTCGTCTTCCCACTCAAACTCTCATCTGAGGGGTCTGTCCCGAGCACGTAAGCCGGCGGGATTTTAGTTTCGACCCATTCTGCAAGGGCTTCGAGCGCGTGCCAAGTTCCCGGGACCTGGGGATAGTTCGAGGCCGACCCGCAGTGTCCGCCGCCAGGCACCATGAACAGCCGAAACCACTCGCTTACATCCCCGCCGAAGACTTCTTCCATCTTGCGAAGATGCTGGATCGGCCATGTAGCGGCATTATAGGGGTCAGCCCATCCCTGCAGAACGATCATCTTGGCGCCGGCAGCCTCTAAGGAGGATAAATCCGGGTTAATCTCATCAATAAACGTGCCGACTTTAGCGTCAAGGGCATCGACGTCGGTGCCCCAGTTAAAATTCAAGTGGTCGTATGACAAGTTATCGAAAACCATGTTCTGCAGAATTGGGATGGAAAATGCTTCCGCGAGCCCTCCTTCCTGGTTCATCCACTGTGTCTCGCTTCCTACGCTGAACCCTGGGTATAGAGAGACATTTGTCCGGGAGTCGACAGGCCCCTCGTATATCTTCTGTGCTGCTGCGACTTGAGCTGGCGCAAGGCACGTAGACGAGTTGGTGTCAGACGATTCGCATGCCAATGATGAGACGTCGAAATCACACAACAGGGGGTTTTCTAGGACCCCGTCCTCAACTCCATCGATGGCGTCACATTTCCCTAGAACTGCTTGAGTTATGAGATCTAGTGTAATTTGTGGCAAGAAACTCGAGTTCTGGAATGGTTAGCTGGGGTATTCCATCTTGGAAGACCTCTGGACTTGCCTGGGTTACTTGGGCATTCCACAAGAATGATAGAGCCAGGTGGGAGTACCAATTACCGGGACATCCTGCCACGATACCATCGAATAGATTCGGATGAAACTGGGCAAGAGCAAAACCTTGAGCGCCCCCCGTTGAACAGCCTTCGTAGTAGCTGTGTTTGGGGGGTTTGAGATAGAATGCCGCTGCCATCTGCCTAGCCGCTGGCGTGAAGTATGATATGGAGTTATGTATCCAAGCTTTTACTTGCTCCTGATCATGCATATACGGTATATACACGCCAGGCTCGCCATTTCCGTCATTGTTTTCGGAAGCTAAGTGACCCGAGTTACCTCCTGCTACTGCGTACCCTTTGTTGAGGTTACGAATAACGTCGCCCTCAGCAATGGTACCAGCCATACCACCGTTTCCTATGTCTGAGTTTTAGTGTTGCTAAGATTCCATCCACAGCGGTTTTTGACCTACCAACTACCACAAAACGACCATTATAACTCTCAGTGGCAGGCAGCCAAAGTTCAGAAACCACAGAATTGTTCCCGGAATACGGGGTCTCTGCGAATAGACGGCATACTGGAAAGGCGTTGAAAGTACCGCTGATATTTGCACTTTTCGCCTGGACAAAGCTGGAATTTAGAATGAACGTGCCCGAGTCGTCTATCTTGTGGAGCGAGGATGCAAATTTGGAACACTCCTCGACTTTCCAGGGGGAGCCAAAGCTCAAACCACGTGCAGAAACGATCCAAAAGCAGGTCGAGAGAATTCCAACCTTCATTTTGGCTGTATATTGTCGTCAATTTTGGTCATGGGAAGCGGTGGTTACGCAAATGGGGTTGAGACATCTTGTATAACAACCGGGTCGTTCAGTCCATACGGTCAACGGTCTAACCCCAGATGAGATCTTGTCGATGCGGAGAAATGTTCGAAATCCGGGGTAGAAAACCGCCGAACCGAGATTTGGAGATTGCGATTGCCCTGGTAAAAGGTATACATTTTTGACTTGTTAATTCAGTATGTATATGTCTGATCTGGTAAAGGGCTATAATCTCTAAGGCTAGATAGAAATTGGTGTAAATCCTGAAAGTTCCTATTGGTTAATAATTGGTTACTTCATTGGGATGCACAACTCCGTAAGTCGGGGGAAAGCTTGACTTACCCTTGCTAATTTTCAACTGATCCTGGGACGTGACTGCTATCATCGTCAAATACTAACCTATTTACCATTTACGCTAACTTTTAAAAGTTTATCCCCCACAATCCCCGCGCCGGCGGTCTGTATTGTATATAGTTATTACCTGCCACTGCAGGCTGCCAGCACCTCCAGGGTTGTTTGGAGAGGCGGGATCATGCATGATTGGGGCGTCCCTGCTTTGTTTCTCGAATTTTTCAACGTTTGAGCCAAATGGCTTATCTTCCCCAGTTCTCATCCCTTTCAACCCTTCCACTGACGGAAGGACTTTGTGTTGAGCTTTATACTTTGGGTATCTAGTACTTCAACTTGACGCAAGATGACAGAACAAAAGTCGTTTGATGCCGAGAGCGGAAAGGAGGTATGATATTTGAGGGTCTTTATAATTGACCTGGGGAAAAAATAAAAAATAAAAAATAAATCATGACTAACATTATCTTAGGAGTTTAGCGCCAACGTCGTTCAGGATGAGAACTCTGGTGTCATCACAGAAGCTGAAAAGGCGCTGCGATGGAAGCAGGACAAGCGAATCGTGCCTCTGTCGGCTGGCATCTACTTCCTGTGCTATCTTGACCGCTCCAACATAGGGAACGCAAAGATCATGAATTCGAGCACTGGCGACGATCTCATGACCGAGACTGGGATGAGCAATACCCAATACACCATCGCGCTCATGATCTTCCTCGTGGCCTATGGACTATTCGAGGTTCCCTCTAACATCCTCCTTAAGAAATTGAAGCCCTCGCGCTGGATAGCTTTTCTCATGTTCTGCTGGGGCGCGCTCACCATGGGTCTCGGTGGTGTGAATAGCTACGCCGAGGTGACTGTTGTACGATTCCTCCTCGGCGTTTTCGAGGCCGGTCTGTTCCCCGGCTTGGTCTACTACCTTACCTTCTGGTATAAGACCGAAGAGCGAAGCATCCGGGTTGCTTTCATCCTAGCATCCGCCACCTTGGCGGGCGCTTTCGGAGGTGCGATCGCATATGGAATCGGGCACATGAACAAGGCTGGCGGATTGTCAGCCTGGAGGTGGTTATTCATCATCGAGGGTATACCGTCTTGCCTCTCTGCATTCCTGGTCTGGCTTTTCCTGCCAGATTACCCAGAGGAGGCAACGTGGTTGACTATTCAAGAAAGGGATCTAGCGGTAGAGCGACTGCGCGTCGAGGGAAGCAAGGGTCACCACAAGGCAATGAGCTTGTCGGACGCCATGGCGACCCTGACAGACTGGAGATTATGGGCTCATTACGTAGTGTATTTTGGGATCTCAACCCCGTTCAGCTCTCTTTCGCTCTTCACGCCTTCCATCACTGCCGGCTTGGGCTATCACGACCTTCACGCACAGCTGATGACTGTGCCACCCTACGCTGTCGCTTATGGTAAGTATCCGGAAAACCGGCATGCTCCCTTGATCATAATTGTGCCATAATGCTCACAAGCATTTTAGTTGTCTCAATTCTGACATCTTGGTCAGCGGACCATTTCAATGCCCGCGGACTCCACTCAGCGGGAATGGCCACCATCGGCGCAATTGGCTTCCTCGCATCAGCTGTCCTACCAGCCGACGCATACGCATCACGATATGGGTGCTTGATTGTAGCGGCTTCTGGCGCATTCGCTTGCATCCCTCCGCTACTAGGATGGCTGTCGTCTAACATCTTCAGCACCGCCTCCGTCGGCCTTGCCATTGCCTTGAATATCGGTCTAGGAGGTGCTCCCGGCCAGATCGTAGGCGTATTTATATATAAGCCGAACGAGGCCACCGCTGGATATCCCACAGGTCACTGGACGAATGCGGCGCTGCTGTTCATGGTGGGTGTTGGCTGCGTAGCACTGAGGATATACTATGCGCGCCGCAACAAGAAAATCTTAAGTGTGGGCGGAGAGGACATTCGGCTTTTCAAGTATTGATCAGTGTTATGTCTAGGAGGCAATTGATATCAACCTCGAAGTATCATCTGAAAGACTATGTAGCGTGCTTGCATAACGTAGCTAGCGTTCGTTCGTATATACCCAGGTACACATAATTAGGCAGGCGAGGGGATGGTTAGATGAAAGTCGTAATGTTAATATGAGACTTGACAAGATAAATGGCTTAGTCTTTCAACTGTCTTTGAGAATAGTGACAGAGTAGTTGTATTCGTCGGGTATCAAATCAGTGACTTTAGGTAGCCGTAATGCTCAAGGTTATCCTAGGGTACCTGGTCACTTTTAACATATAGAATTTACTAGTAAACCTACATAACTTAATTAGTTTCACCGCGACATTGTTTATGTATTATTAGATAATCGTACCTGCTTATGCATATCAGTCTATCAGATCTCTCCAAAGATTCTAAGTATTTTGAAGAGTATTATAACTATGTGTTATATCGTTGTTCATTACATTCTTTGAACTGAGGTACTATTAGTAGTAGTACCTATGGATGTACCTGGCCTTGGCTTGATAGGGGATAAGAATGCCCAGAATACCTTCCATATTCTGCCTAGCTTACGGGGTACAATAGGGTCTTACTGCATGTGGCCGAGGATCGTCGTTCATCTCAGGTTGTATTCCGTATTTTTATCAACATTATCAAGCTCGAGCACTTGTCGAACCAGAATAATACGACTCTATACGACCCTGCGAATGGGTCCTGCCTAAATCAATCAAAGACGCAAACGGGGACAAGCGATTGCACAATGCCGAACAGTTTCTCTCTTTAGATATGTGTAGATTATCCTACATATCCCCTCATTTAAAGCATCTCTGAGACTATCAGATAACTACCAGGTAGCTGTTTAGGTACTGAACAACCACAACCACGATGCTTCTATTCGGTGTTGCCGCAGGCTTGCTGGCGCTTGCCCCTGTAGCTCAAGCAATCCAAAAGCATCCTTTGCCCATCAGTGAGCTTGCGAAGCAGGTACGTACATGGCATCTTTTTGGATTCATAATCATCGCCCTACTAGCGAAAGCCAATCAATAACTAACACCAATCGCGACAGATCCGAGGCAGCGCACCGCGTATCAATCTTAGCGCTAGGGATGATGACCTCTCAGCGATTTACCCCGAGTATAACCTCTCGACGCCAATTGACCACTTCCATAACGATTCCACATACGAGCCGCACTCCGATGGAAAGTTCGGCCTCCGATACTGGTACGACGCGCAATTTTACAAGCCGGGTGGCCCAGTGATCGTGCTCGCAGGCGGCGAGACCAGCGGAGCTGATCGACTACCCTTCCTACAGAAAGGCATCGTGTATCAGCTTGCGAAAGCAACAAATGGGCTCGGCGTCATTCTCGAGCATAGATACTACGGCGACAGCATTCCCGTAGAGGACTTCAGCACCGAAAACCTGCGCTTCTTAACAACAGACCAGGCTTTGGCGGATACTGCTTATTTCGCTAAGAATGTCAAATTCGCTGGCTTGGAAGATGTAGATCTTAGCCCCGAAAGCACTCCTTGGATCGCATACGGTGGCAGCTACGCTGGTGCCTTTGTCGCGTTTCTACGCGTCTTGTATCCCGATGTTTACTTCGGCGCCATCTCATCGTCCGGGGTGCCCGAGGCAATTTGGGATTACTGGAAGTACTTTGAGGCTGCTGCCGTTTACGGTCCACCGGCTTGTGTTGAAACTACCCAGAAGCTTACTCATGTCGTCGATAATATCCTCATTGGCAAGAAGGGGTCAGACTCGGTAGCACAGCTTAAAGCAGTATTTGGACTGCCGAACGTGACCTACGACAATGACTTTGCTAGCGCGATCAATGGTGGCATTTACGGTCTACAGAGCTTGAACTGGGATCCTACCCAGAGCAGTGACTCGTTCTTCCAGTACTGCTCAAATGTCTCTGCGGACACGGTATTATACCCCGCCACTGAGGCAAGAAGGGCTTCCGTCGAAGAGTTGATCACTCTCGGTGGTTATGAAGAGGAAGTGGAGACCTTAGCAAACCGATTTCTGAATTATATTGGCTACGTCAACTTAACTTCGGTTTCTAGATGCAGAGGGTCACAAGACTCATGCTATTCCACGCATGACAGCGAATTTTACTTGAAAGACGACCTCACCCAGAGCTGGCGGCTGTGGCAATACCAGGTCTGCACCCAGTAAGTCTACAACTAACCACCCAAGCAACAAGTCAAGTGCTCATCGTCTACATAGATGGGGTTATCTCCAAACCGGAAGCGGTGTTCCGGAAGACCAACTACCTCTGATCTCGCGCACAATCGACGTCGATTACTCGGCTCTTATCTGCCAAGCAGCCTTCAACCTGACCGAGCCAGCCGATGTAGAACACATCAACAAGCTTGGCGGATTCAACCTCAGTTATCCGAGACTCGCGTTCGTTGATGGCGAGTGGGACCCGTGGCGTGCCGCCGGTGTTCACGCGATCGGTCTCACTGAGAGGCCTAACACGCCAAGCGAGCCCTACATTTTGATTGATGTAAGTCCGGGATAGAGGTATCTTTTGCAGCTGACATTTTATTCTGACGAGTCACCAGCGCGCCGTCCACCACTGGGATGAGAATGGTCTTTTCCCTAACGAGACAACTGCGGATCTCCCGCCTCTTCCTGTCGCAGATGCTCAGAAGCAAATTGCGACATTTGTGCAACAATGGGTGCAAGAATTCACTGGTAAATATTAGGAACAGGAGCCTGTGATTGCAGCCATTAGCCAAGAGAAACTGACGGGAGAAGTAGATGTCGAAACGATGTCGGATGAGTTATGATATACATACCTTCTGAAATAGCTATTGAGCGTGATAGTAATGCGACGTAGACTTGAAGTAACGTCGAGCTCCCACGTTACCATCCACATGTGATATCTCGCAGCGCCCGCCACAATCGACCGACGGCCGGCTTAAGATTTCGGTATTATAGAACCCGGAATAACGTTTACTTGGTATATGCCGGCTTTCCACGCTATAGATCCCATTGGCGAGATTTACGATATAGCATTCTGTCGTGACCCTAACCCTACTATCATGGGGCTTGCCTGCGCGAGTCTATGGCATGATGTCTAATTGTATGCCGCTTTACATTTCACACAACTTAGAACTGTAGTCCAGGCCCTTCCATTCCTACATCATACCAGGATGATGCTATCATGAAACTTTCTAATATCGGGGTTTTTGCGAGGCACCTTCTAGAAAGAGGAGGTTACTTTGGATTTAATTTCAAGCCTGGTCATCGCACCATCGCTCGGCTTTGTTTCTCTATGATTCTTATCGTGAATAGTGGCATGGTAATATAGCTGCGCCGCTTTGAAAAGGATGTGAGAGGAGTGAAGCGGCGGGCAGTTTGGTCCTTGAGGGCAGGAGTGCAATTTTGTAATTACTGTAACTCCTTCGTAATTGGAAAACTCCAGGGGCTGTCGTTACAATCTTTCTGACACCAAAACTGATTACGCCGGCTTACCAATTCAGTACATACTTAGTATGTACATATACCGAGGACTCTTCTACGAGATAGGCCCCTTACCCAGGTGTGTGATTTCTATGGGACTTCATCAAGCCTTAATCCAAACACCATCCCCGTGCCAATATGCCAACAAAGCTTATACACAGCCCCAACCCATGCTATCCCTTGTATCTCAGCGACGTGGCTTTGTTGGCTCGGGGCGATCCGAACTATCTTACCTTCTTAACTTAGGTGCTTACTTGATTCAGTAAGTATTTGGCCAGCATTGCGTTTTGATTGGTCAAAATGGAAGGATCGCCGGCATGGCTAGTGAAGGATTCGATAAGTCGACCCAGATAACATAAAGTCAACAACCTGCCTTGGTAACCTATTAATAGCTCACCCGGTTAAGCCCCCTTTCCTCAGGTGGGCACTTCGTAACTTCATTCCATATCAATTCTCAGACTCATGATGACCAAATTAGCATTCACAAGATACCTAACGTGCATATCTCTGGTAGAGGGCAAAGATGCAGCTGTCTTTGCTATTGGTAGATACCTATATACATAAGAGACTACGTAGGTAGGTTAGAAACTCCTTCCATCCCTTACCTAGCCTTCGCTGTCCATCCAACCTAGCGCCTTTGCTATGATAGTATGCTCACCTATATACCCCCAAATATGTATGTACTCTCGAGTTTCCCATTCCGGCTGGCCCTTAGGTATCTTCCTTACAGCTAGCTAGGGCAGCGTTAAGCGAATGCAATGCTAGGGGATATCTTTGAAAGTAGACTGAACAAAAAAAAAAAAAAAGAAAAAAAAAAGAGAAAATGCCCCCCTGAAAAAACTCCATGCGATAGTACCCATGATCCATCCCACGCTAGACCAAGTTAATGCATAACCCCCCTTACCCCTAAACCTTAGTAACGAACCGCGCCAGCGAGACGCCCCCGCGCTCGTACGCCGCCAGCAGCGTGTTGGGGTCGATCTGGAAGAGGCCGGGCCAGTACGAGCTGTCCTCGGAGAGGTGCATCGTCTGGGTCGACCACCTGACGCTCGCGCCGCTCAGCTGCGTCGAGAAGATCATCTTGATGTCGGCCTTCTGCGCCCAGTTGAGCTGCCCGGCGGGAGTGTCCTCGTCCGTCATGAAGACCACGGCCAAGTTGTTGCCGACGGCCTTGATCTGCGGCGCGCCCGCGTTGTGCTGCGGCGCGGAGTAGATGTCCGTCCGCGTGCCCCAGGTGATGCCGTCGTCGTAGGAGAGCACGGTGGCGAGGTGGAAGAACGTGCCGTCCTGCACCTCAAACACCATGACGAGCGCGTCCCTCCCGTCCGCGGCATCCGTCGTCGCCGCGATCCCCGTCATCCCGTCGCGGAACTGCTGGTCCGTGCCGTGCAGACGCAGATTGACGGGCGCCGTCCACGTCCGCCCCTCGTCCGTCGAGACGACGCGGAAGGTCTCCTGGTTCGTGCGGCTCAGCTCCCCCGAGTAGAACAGCTGCACGCTGCCGTCCCGCGCGATCCGCATGAACGGCTCCCACAGCCCGTTGTACCCGTCCGCGCTGGCCGGCTGCTCGAACGCGTTCTGCACGTAGTACCACGAGCGCCCGCCGTCGTCGCTGCGGCACACCGTGATGCGGAAGTACGTGAGCGCGCGGGCGGCGTTGAGGTCGTGGTTGCGGAAGGCGGCGAGCAGGGAGCCGGACGCGAGCTTGAGCAGGAAGCCGTTGTCCATCTCGCCGGTGCTCCGCGCGACCTCGCCGATCTGCGCGAAGGTCCTGCCGTTGTCGTCGCTGCGCGTGATCGTCAGGATCCGCAGGTTGTCGGCCCCGCGGACGGTTGAGATGGCGAGGATCCCGTTGTCCGCGAGCCGCACCATCCGCGGGTACGTCCCCTGCGTCGCGACGGTGGTTTCGGCGGAGCCGAGCGTGAAGCTCGCGCCGATTTCGTTGAAGTTTATGGTTTCATCCCGTGAGGTGATTTGTTTGGTGTCGTCTCTCGCTATGGGGATTGCGGAGGCGAGGAAGAGGAAGTTGAGGAGGAGAAGGAGGAGGAGTGGCGTGTTGTTGAAGGGATGCCGAGCCATTGTGATAGTCACACACACTGACTCAGATGGTCAACTCCTTACTTAAGAAGCAGAGTGTAGATTGGGGGGTTTTAAGTGAAATTGAGATCTAAGATAACTTGAACTAGACCTACATGTACATTCCAGACAGCGGACACGGGGATGAGTGATCTTATATACATTTCTTAGCCTAGCCAGGCACATATAGGCCCACGATGAAGACACAGGCATTAGTACGCCTCCGTACACATGTTGTATCAGATTTTGACGCAGGCAGGTTAACGGAATGTCCCCGTGCCCTCGACATCACATGGCAGCCGAAAAAAAAAAAAAAAACCATTGACGATTCCGGAGGATGGGCATGGGCTTCCCAACGAGGCTTCGCGAGTTTCCTGAAGGATTACCTCCCAAAGTGCCCGTTGTTACCTACCCATCTCGTTGGCCATCGTATAACCCTCTGCCACGAATTTACCACTGGAAACCGGTCTAATTGGCCATGTTCTTTTTTTTTTTTTCGCCGTTAGTTAGTTAGGGGGGCTGTTGATGTTGTTGCCAAGCGGACACATGTTAGTGCCCAAACACAGCCAGTCACGAATCCGAGCAGCATGTACATACATAAAAGTAAGCTGCAGCCTGATCACCGGCCCACAATCGGTGCGTGATCACTTGATATTGGTACGGTTGCCCGAAAGAAAGGGCGGTGCACCACCGGGCTTTCTGGACTCGCTGACATTGGACAGCGGTGGATGAACGCGGGTAGGATCAGGGACTTGGACTTGTTGTGCATACATACATACCTACTTACTGTACCTACATACGTACATGAATACCCTACATACATTGTACGGCACGGGGTGTGCAAGAAAAGGGAGGGAAAAGAGGGAGATAAAAAGACGCATTGGACGCATTGGAGCGTGAGATGTGCGCAGGGGTAAGAAAAAAAAGATACGCTGAAACTAGAAACTATTTAGAATTCTTGATTTTTAACCCAGTCAAGGGATGTGCCGATATGCGAACAAGGGGGTGGTTAATAGATGACTACTAACCTGCTAAGTAGACAGACAGATAGATAGTGTTGTGTAGTCGCGATTGAACTTGGATTGATTAATGGATCCAACAACCAGGTCTAAATGCTGATTCCTCGCCCTACCTACTCTACGTATGCAGTGGTCGTACCTACATATAGTACATACATATACAATGGACCCTACGTATCCGACAGCTCGGATCCACCATGTTGGCTATGTAGGTAGGTGGTGGGTTAGATATATGTAATGTACCTTTGTATTGTATGTAGGCTATGTAGATGTGTTGTGGTTGTGGTTGTGGTATGTAATATGAGATGAACGAACGGACTCCGCAAGCAGAAAAGCACCGAGAGGCGACGCCAATGTTTCACTGCCTTCCAAGTTATTCACCTAGCCGACAATAGTCTGAATTACTATCCGATGTTATTGAAGTAATGGCACCACATTACCTACTATGTATGCAGTGCCATATATCCATATGTACAAACCTAGGTACCTTAAGTACCTAGGTAGGTACTGGGTATGTGTATTGTGGCTCGGAGGAAATATTTATGAGCTCAGATTTATATGCCGCTGATACCGGATTTCGTGATTGGTCATCGGGCTGGAAGGATGGAGGATGAGCGTAACCAGGAAAATTATTATGCTTAATACCCGTGGACCTTAAAGTACCTCCCTACCTAGGTACAATTCATTAGGAATTATTAGGAACATTAGGAGGTAGTAAGTAACCACAAAATCCGAAAGCCGCAATTCGGCCGCCCATATGTTTGCACTACCGGTAGACATGGCATGGGCATGGGCATGCCTGAGATGACATGCAGCACATTTAATTGTGCCGAAGGGGTCCATTGGACGGCGCAGATGGGTGTTCATTGGGACGTCCCGTAGGTCACGACTTCGTTCTGCATAGTCGCGTGGCAACCCCGCGTTGGACTATACCTGATGTTGGAGTATACATTCCCGCCAAAGATCCGGGGTCCGGGGATGCTGGTCAGATTTCTTTTGTTGGTCATCCGGATGCTTACTACCCCGTACGTAGGTACTCCACATCATCATCAGTCTTCGACCTTCGTTGTCGACAACATGGCAAAACATCAAGGCTACCCAGGTAGTATGGATAGTGACGTGATGTGTGAAGGGCTTGGCGGTTATTGACGGTACTATAGCTCGTTGTTAAATGTTACATGCCAGTTCCTTAAGTTAGAGCCTTGCGGGCTTTAGTCCGTGGGTACCTAAGGTATCCAATGTAGGGCAGAGTTCTAAATAACTGTTGAAGTTGAACTCCGACCAATTATTGAATACATCACCGGAAAGAGGTCAGCGAAGGCGGTCAGCTAAGCGTTAGTAATGATCACTTTGCTATATCATACTGCATGAATCTCCCCTCAGGCTAGCTTAGTCAAGCCTAGGGTGAAGATGAAGAATGACTGCACTGGACGTGAGACATCAACGTGTGCACCCAAAGACCTTTGACCTAGGTAACACCAAATATGCTGTAAGCTTCGCGTTATAGGACCAGTGTACTATTGTGCTACGCTGCCCTTTTTGCTGTAACGTAACAAGCTTAACCATCAACATCAACTTGGGAGGCAGGGTAACATTAGCTACCTACTTAGCAATTGCCAACATAGAAAAAAAGTAAGGGGGAAGACTAAAAGGATAAAAAAAAACTTAAGGCAGGTTTCTCAGTAAGGAGGTATTCATTGTTGGAGAATACCTAATTTTGGAAGTGTGAAGAAAAATAAGCCTATAGAGTTGCATCAATATCACACGGCATGACACAGCAGTTGAGCCAATAGAAAACTACATTCAAGACGATTATTCGGGTCAAGTCGGGTGCAAACAAAGAAAAAGCAAATATATCTCATATATTCGTATCTATCTCATAACGTTTCCTAGTTTCGTTTTACTAGGTAAGTAGTTACTATTATATGGCTGGTTTGGACTCTTGCTGAGGCAACGAAGTCTTCCACAGCCCGAGCCCGCCCTGATATTAAATCTAGAGACCGATTTAGAGTCGAGGGGCCAGCGATGACCTCCTTAACCTGGAAACTTTCAAGCCTCAAAAATATAAATTGTATTAGTTGTACATCGATTAGCGTAATTATATAGAATCGTTTCTCTCCTAAACCGAAGGCCAGCTTCCCGTTTTCCGTTTCCTTTCCATATCTTAACTCATTATCGTAAATACTAGGTAAGGATCAAATTCCTCGAACTTGCTCACCATAGATGGATTCAAGGAGTGATTAAAATCTGTTCCGAGGCAGACTCAACTTATTGTAAAAGCCTGGGTAGCTAATATCGTCGTCGCAACCGAGTAAAGTACCTAGGTTACTTAGTTCGGTATGGACTTGGTGCCATTACTGGATCGATTCTTACGCGATAGCTGGTTCGCGATTCCTAATATCAGGTTAATATGGAGGATTCATGGCCTGCTTCCTGAGGTAATCTGCTTCCTCCTCTTTCCGCTTCACTTCCATCTGAAATTCCAATATAGAGTTCGGCACAATTTCAAACGGAGACTTTGGATACTTGACCCCTGAAGGGGGCAAATTGGAAGGGTATCCCCCCCAAATCCAAAATTGAGGATTTTTGCCCCCTACAATGCCACGTTCACCTTCTTCCATTACGCGAAGTGGTCTTTTTTTGACGTCGTTATCTTCACAAATTACATATATATGTCCTTGTATATTGCAAATGCTTGGGGACATGCCCATTCGAACGGTGATATGATGATCATCGTGGGACATAATTCTTCCATCCATGGTCCAGGCTGTAGTACTATATGAATGCCCATCTGCACTGTATGTATATAGTTAGTCGAGAGATTGTAGTATAGATGAAAGTATAGTACTTACGCAATCCAGGCATAAGGGAGTCCGCATCTTTTTGCTACTTGATGAACTATATGCTCTATTGCTTGAGTTACCTCCGCCGAGCGCTTGGGGCCAGGAGTAGGCCAGATTACCTGGAACATTTGGAAGTTAGTAATAATGATAAGTGAATATAAATATTGTAGGTTGAAACTAACCATTGGATCAGCTATGGTGCCGCTGCCTAAAGATCGCCGCGCTGTGCCTATTCTTTTTCTGAACTCAGGATCATGCGGCGCACCTTTTCCAAGCTTCATCCCATTTACCCAGATGGTACTATCTTTTCCGTTACGGTACGGCATTTTTAGTTGCTTTAGTATATTTCAGTGTAGACACGAAAGGCTTGCTAATACTATAACACCCCTTTTCCACCAGCAAGTAGAAATGCCAGTAATTATACACATCCATATCGACAAAGAGTATAATGCAACAAAGAATACTATAATATTGTTACAAGACTTGCCCAGTTGTTAGATATCTAGGTATCAAGTGGTGTATTACTCAAGGGGCCAAGTACATACCTAGTTATTTATAAACTCTTTCAAAGCACCTCATGTCTATCTAAGGATACTTCAAAGAATGCTATTTTTATAATGCCGTTATATTGCTTAACACTGCTTGCTGGACGCTACATTTAGAGATCATGATAGAAAATATTATGCAAGTAAGGGGAAGATGTGTATCTACTAGGTAACTATGGTAGTCCCAAGGCGAAACGGGGAGACAAGACATCGTTGGCACCACGGCAACACTAACGCCATGAAACTATCTACATAATAGTTAAAGTGTTTAATATTGGAGCGGATACCTACCCAGGGGTTGGCCTTTAGTACGGGTAGTCATTGAGCAATGCAATCTCTAATCCAAGAAATGACAGTTATAAATTACTTAATTGGGTACTTACCTCCTACACCTTGGTGTTTTCTAACGCATTCAAACTTACACGAGACCTAACTATGTAGTACCTAACATTCCCTGAAGTATTAGAAGGTACTAGGTTAGGTATTTGAGGTGATATCAACTCTTCACGGTTCCTTTATATTCTATGTTGCCTCTATCATCTTCTACGATACCGCACTATGTGCCTGTAAATTAGAATTGCACGATCACGGCAATTACAACAGCGCATAATTTAAGAGCTTCATATAACCATAACCAAACCAATATATTCTAAAGTCCCATTTAGAAGTCTAACTACCTAAGTACCTCAATAATAATAACCTAATACCTATCTTACAGAAAAGTGCAGGATGGCCGTGTCCAACAGAATTTTGTATCCTCAACCTGAAATCCGAGAAATCCATCTTTTGTTGTTGACCCAACCCAAGGATGTGAAATGACAGTGTCCATACTGATACGCTCAGATGGGTCGTATTTCAGCATTTTTCGCAATAGATCAGCTAACTCCACTACTTCTTTCCGTGAATATTGCCACTTGATGTATTCCGAGCCATCATCCGGTGGTAGGTACTTGGGGTCTTGAAATTTACGGATTACTTGTCTCTCTTCCCCCAATCTAGCTTCCAATACGTCTGAATATCCGCTTCCCTCGGTAAATTCTTCTCTTCTATGTCTCAACTTCTTTTCAGATTCACTTTCATGCTTGTCTTCATCATCTTCATCCTTGTTTTCATACAGACTGTTGTCTTTGTCGATGTTTTTATGCTGATCATCGTCATCTTGATCTGCAAATTTATCTCCATCTTCAGTTGAGTTTAAATTTGCATTCGATTCCGCCTCATGATCAACTGCGGGAGCACTGGGCGCTCTCCTGTATTTCCTTAGATATTCGCCGAGCATTTTGGAATAAGCTGCTCCATATACTGGTGGCAATAGACCAACATATAGTTCGAGTTCGGCTATAGGGAGACTCGAGCCACCGATATAGGAATACAATAGAGGCTCGTTTGTACGAACTTCAAATAATGTACAGGCCAATGACCATATATCACTGTAAAGTCCAGGGATTCCCGAATCTTCAAACATGATCTCAGGGGCGGCGTAGAGATTTGGAATACCAGTAGTTTTTGGGGGGTTGTCGATGAAGAAGGACTCCCCAAAATCCACTATCGTGATAGACTTGGTAGACATGGTCTCGCACCAATCAGATTCTGCCCGCACAACGCAATATTCTGGAGCTCTTGGGCCTGGTGGGTTGCCCGAAACAGTCCCGATTTCATACAGATCATGTTCCCCCATGAGATTCAGAACTTGCTCCTTGTTCAAGCCATCAATCCCCTCTAACTTCATGAGAATATTGTCTGGTCTGAGATCCCCGTGGCATATACCCTCTCTATGCAGAAGGCCTACAGCTTTTATGATCTGAGAGCATACGTTTTTGGAGGTCGTATCGGCCCCCTCTTGCCAATCTCTCATAGACATACGCCAGCTTGCGACCGTCGAGCCATGCACTGGCATTACGAGGCAAAGGTGGCGACCATTGGGGCCCTCTATCCAGAATTCCTCCAAGGGTACTGTTATGTGGTGTTCTTCGAGCTCTTCTAGGGTATATCGATTTCGCAGACGATCGTAGATTTTCTTTTCAGCACAATCAGACGAACGATTGGCAACTATGATCTTAACTGCCCTCCACTTGCCCAACTTCAAGTCGCGACAGAGCCAAACGATACCGAAGCCACCACTACCAAGTTTGTGGACTACTTCAAACCGGCTGATGAGAATATCGTCGAGGTGGACCGGATGATAGCCGCCTGCGTTATACAGCTGAACATGTTCGATGCCCATAACAGCCATACCCATATCCTCATATTCAATATCCTCCTCGGGCTCTACACTAGGCTCTGTGCTAGGCGTCTTTGGTGGAGCTTCGTTAGTCGTGGAGTTTTCCATTGCGGAGGTTTCTATCGTGAGAATGTTGATGAAGTTTATGACTGAGAGTATATGGTACAGTTGTTCCAGACAGCTGATGAGGAAGCTGGCCATTTTGAATTTTGTATTTGCGCAGGCGAAGTAGTGGTTTTAGTAATGAGCGTGAATTGTCTATTGGCCCTTTTAGGATAGAAACTGTTATTGCTTGAAAGGATAGAAGTGTGGCCTCTAAAGATGATGTATTGAAAGAAAGGTTTACAGAATGGGGCCCGTTTAAATATAGATGTATCTATTCATTACTACTGTTGTGTTTGAAAGCAAGTGTACTGTAAACAAAGCCGAGTTACGATGCCAAACAAAGAAGTTGTTTCTGATTAACGTACTAGGTAAAACAAGATACAATCACATTTTGTATAGCAGAGACAAGAGCTCACAATAAGCTTTTGTAAACATGGAACTTGGGTAAGTCACAAGTATTGAGCAAATAAGATAATCCGTCCGGGGATCTACCCGAGAACCCAAGGGCCGTTACACACTTGCCTCCCTATTTACATAGTAACTGTAACAACCAACAATCAGAAATCATAAAGAAATATAAATGTACTTAACTTAACAGGTAGGTACCTATGTACCTACTTATTTAATCGTGACCATTTTACCATCTTGAATATTTAGGCCACCGTATCCTCTAGCATTTGACCGCACATTCCCAATGATTGCGAGGCCAGGCTCCATTCTCTAGGTACGTAACATAGATTCCGACAGGTCGGATAGGATTCATAGCAAGCACCCGAGAACTTACTAGATACCAGGTAGGTAAGCAGAGACCTTCAGGGCTAAGTCTTTGTTGATTTCTAACAATGGATGCTAGTCACAATGAAGACATCTGGGCCGACGTGACTTACTACCGGCCTGATATCTTCCCACCACTCCTCCAAAAAAAAATCTGCGGCTTTGTTCGTGGTGAAACAGACGAGGACACTCATATTAAGCGCATTGTTTGGGTATGGGTTTGGTCACAAAGCCGTTACGTGTGCCATGTACCACACATAAGTCAAGGAACCCCCTTTTTCATTGCAGCGCCCTACTACGGCCCCGGAGTCACAAATCAAGCAAATAACTACGATGCGGAACATCAACATATTTTAATTTCTATTTGTATGAGAAGCTCTCTCAGTTCTCATGGGATGGATCACGATTATTAGGGCCCCAGACTCAATTGAAAATCAGGTACCTGCCTAAGGTGCATGCCAACTTACCCCTTTAAAGGCAATATTGGGTTTCAATCACTAACAAGCCAAACTTTTCCCTTTACTGAATGCATCCCATGAAAAATAGCTGGAAACATTAGATATGGTCAAATTTTCTGTGAGGTTTGTCTTTTCCTTCGGGTTTCGCCCTCTAGCAAAAACACTCCGTGAGAACTCAGCAAAATTGGGCGGCAACACGATGGCCACCCCCCTCTAATCTGGTCACTACTATTAGATATCTCTAACATCTCACATATACATTAGGTACCTATTCATCTTTGTTCTAGCTAACTACCCGTGTGGCTTAACTAGCCCCCGACAGACCATTGACACTAAGACATGACAATTGGGTATTCGCAACTGCCAATAACTTCACGACAGAGCTTAAGACGTCTCTCGCGCGAAACTAAGTTGCTGTATCGCTACATTCACATAAACTACGCCATTCATAGCAACACCGCCATTGTAGGGTATAGAGATGAAAGCATTTAGAAGCCGAGGATGACGAGCTAGAACAAAACGGCGTTCCTGCAGGATTTCACGCTGCCGCTGCCGCTGCCGAGCGAGACGGCTTGGCCTTAGCGTACGCGGCTAAGGAGGTACACCTCCTATACGATAAACGAACGTAAGCAGCATTATAAGCTAGCGGTACGCATAGCAAGACTATGGCCTGTTTCCTACATTCTCCTTTGCCTTCAGCTTGCTGCCTATTTGGAAAAGAAGAAGAAGAAAGAAGGATTGGAATAATGGACAGCTCATCTCCAGGCTGAGGTGAGGTGGATTTTATACGGGCCAATAGTATCGAAGGCATGAGATAAATATCTCAGCTTTCCCATACCTACATAGGTAGGTAGTCAATACACTCACTTAATATCCTCAGTGCTTTCTCTATATATGAAACAAAAGAGAGCGATCGAGGTCTATTTCTCAACTCTTAGACATCCCCGTGAAATTACAATCTACCTATAAGATATAACCAATTGGCAATTTAGCCGACTATAATCATCAAGATGACTTCACAGCTCCCCCTCCCCGACTACTTCTCTAAATTCGCCAACGTCTACGTCCGCCAAACCGGCCAATCAACCCTCAACATCCTCTCCGACGTCATCAGCGAGCATGTGCAGAATTCCACCCACCCCATCGGCGCCGACTCCATCGTCCACGACACAGCCGCGGGTCCCGGCATCGGCGCCGTCGCTCTCGTCTCCCGTCTGCCGAAGGACCAGCTTCCCAAAGAACTGCTCATCTCCGACAACAACCTGATGATGGTGTCGGCCGCGCGGGACTCGCTCGTCGGCTCCCCGTTGCCGCACGTCGACTGCCGCGAGCTGGACTCCCAGGACCTGTCGCCGTCGGTGGCAGACAACTACTTCACGCACTCGATCAACAACTTCAGCATCTTTACGTTTTCGCGCCCACTTGACGCTGTGCGGGAGACGTACCGCACGCTGCGCCCGGGAGGGCTCGCTGTCGTGACGTGCTGGAGGCGGTTTGCGCCGATGTATATCGTGCACGCTGCGCAGAAAAAGATCCGCCCGGATCTGTCGCTTATGCCTACGCCGGGCCCGAGGTTCTACGAGGAGGGCGTGCTGCAGAAGGAGGTTGAGGAGGGCGGATTTGCGAAGGAGAACATAACGGTGTTCGATAAGGTGTTGGTTGTTTCCGACGAGGAAAATATAGCGGGGCTTACGATGCTTATGGCTGGCCCCATGATGGCTAGGGCGCGCGAGGGGTACACGCCAGAGGAAGAGGCTAGGTGGGCTGAGGCTGTTGGCCAGTCCGTGAAGGAAGAGGTAGAGGAGTTCAAGGGTATTAGATTCGAAGCCTATGTCCTCTTGGCTACCAAGTAGACTGGCTTAAGTCTGTCTATGGACACAGAAAGAGATTAGTTCAAAATGACATGCATGAAAGAAATACCTGACACATTCTCTGTATTTCGAGCATCATGTATTATGTTGCGGACTGGATCCGTCAGATACAAGATCTCATCTAAACCCCGAGATGATATACCTCAGGACTTGAAAAAAAAAATGAGTCAGATTTACTACCTTCACATGAATCTTCCGGCGAAGAAAATCCAATGAATCAATAGGAGGGCCCCAGATGATTTTGGGGCAAGGAAATATTCTCAGAATCTAAAGTCTACGTCAATATATCAGTCTCATTATCTATCTTTCTGACATCGCCATTATCTGGAATGCCATTGTTTAATGGCCTCTGAATGAAACCTCTACCATTAGCATCAATGATGGCAGCCCAGAATATGTTAGCCATCATAGTATATCCCGGATCAAAGGGATGAGTGCCATCGGGAGATATGTCACTAGGTCGTGGCCGATCCGGGAGTCCCTGGTCATAGTGCATCTCAGCTAACACTATTGGCTTCCTTTCCCTCTCGAGCACGGATCCAATCCCCCTGATCTGGGCATTCACATTCAATATAATAGGTTCGACATTGGGAACCGTGTTTGTGATCAGAGTCGATATGATGACCGTAGCCTTCGGAGATGTCACTAGCAAGTAATCGACGAGTATCTTCAAGCGTGCACCGAAGTTCTCAATGTCCCATCTTTGGAGGCAATCATTCGTGCCAATATGGATGATGAAGAGATTCGGGCTAGTTTCGGGTACAATATAGGTAGAGTGTTCGTACAGTTGGTCGATCCGAGTCCCCGAATAAGCTTCTACATCATTGTCTTTGAACGCGCCAACTTTCTGTGATCCCACCAGGTTGACAGCGTTTCCCATTGTCACGACCCTGTCACGAATAGGTTTGCGGAACCCGAGATTTCCAGTCGATACGTCACCCCTGGTGAGCGAGGCGCCCATGAACATGACACGCAACGGCACACCTCCAGCAAGGGGTGACGTTGGTGGTGGTGGCTGGTTGTAGCTTAAGGCACTGTCATATCGCTCCCAGTGGCGACTAGACTGCACGTCATCCTGAGCTGGAATAAATATGCCTACCTAGGTAATTAATCCTCTCAAAGTCATTGCCTATAGCAAGTGGGTCGTCAAGAGTAATCAAACATACCCATAGTGTTGACGACCAGCATCAATGACAGCCATAGAATGCATAGCATTACAGATGGCTTAAATGCCATTTTTGGGGGTTTTGGGGGCATGATAGGTTGGAGGCATACAAGGTGGTAGCCCTGGAGATTTGAGTGAGAAATATCGATCAAATTACTGGATCCATCATGGATATGACTAAGAAATTGCCATTGTATTTACTTGCCGGATTGGACTCAGATGAATTAAGGTTAGGTAGTTATGTATGTACATATGCTCCTTACAATTCTTGATAATTCATCACTTGTGACTAAATTTGAGACAACTGTACTATTTGCAGGCCGGTATGCGCACTATTTACCAGGGTAGGGTAGATGCATGTAGTCAGGAGATTCGGGTGAGACAGTACCTAAGGTACCTACCCATCTTGACCTTGACACACTAGAGTCTACATTCATCCTTCCCACCATGAACTTCCAATACCTCAACAGCATTTTCCTCATCATTGACGAATTTCATGTTCTTTTCATGGATAACCTTAACATCACCAAAAATCTCATCGACCTCTTCGAGTGATTTACCTTTGAAAGATGTTAGCAAGAAGTACAATATCTACCTAGGTAATCTTGGATAAAGTTACTTACCCTTCGTTTCGGGATACGCAAAAGCGAAAACCAATGCGCAAAACGCGTTGGTAAGGATAAAGAGAATCTTCGATAATTCATTAGCTTAAGGTTCTTTCAGATTCATCAAGGACACGCTCTACACTTACGTAGTATTTCCAGCCAACCGCCGCCAATGCAATAGGGGAGCATTGCGTTATTACCAAACTAATGGAGTAATGTATTACTTGCACCAGCGCATTGGCTTTGGCTCGAAGCTCGGTTGTGAAAACCTCCGGACTAAAATGACAGTTAGTCAGCGCATACACTACACATGACATTAATCGAGGGCAGACTCACGGAATGATCCAAGTCATGGGACCAAGAAAAGCCGAGTAAATAGCGGAGACGGCAAATATGCATGCAATAAGACCTCGCTGTGCGGCGGCATTTGTAGGCTGACCGGGGAGCGCTGGGTAGACTGCGGCAATGATGGTGATGATGGTATAGCAGATCGAGAGAAGCGCGGAACTCGATATCAGAATTTTCTTGCGCCCAATTCGATCAACAAAGAATAGAGATGCGAGGCAAGCCACTGGGGCAACCGAGCCGTAGAGACCGCTGACGAGAAGCTGTTCGCTTTGGCCAAATTGAAGGGTCGCGTAGATGGCGGTTTGGTAATACTGCACAAACGAGATACCCGACAGCATCGCAGCAGCCCACACGAAAGATCCTACAAACAGACGTTTCCGGAACGCTGGTATCTTCAGCAGGTCTCCCCAAGTCAGACTGCCCTGGGCCTTGCTCTCTTCTTCAATGTTGGCTCGGATAACACTAAACTCGGTATCGCACCACTCTTCGTTAGATCCGTCGTAATGGTATCTATTGAAGGCCTGTTTGGCTTCTTCGTGCCGACCCTTGAGACAGAGCCATCTTGGTGACTCGCCAATAAACAATACGCCAGCGCCAAGTAGAACAGCCGGTATGCCCTGAATGGCAAACCCAATTCGCCATTGATTCGGATTATTCCATCGGCTTTCACCAACTCCAGTCCACAAAGCAACGAAGAACCCCCAAGCGACCACTTCAATTTTCCGGTTAGCCTCGATAATGAAATCTCTAGAGAGGTAGGTTTCTCACTCATTTGATTGGCGGCCGTGATTTTCGCACGTTCGTGAGTCTGCCGCCGCCCCTGAATTAGCACATTGCATCTAGTAATTTTTAAGGGGGGGATAATCGAACCTTCGCAATCTCAGCACCGAACACAGGAGCCACGCCAGTGATGGTCCCAACGGCGTAACCTATTAAAAGACGACCCATGATAACTATATTAACGAGTTAGAATTTCACCCGTATACGCGGACTAAGTTCGATGCAAGCACTCACGCATAGCAACATGTGCGGCTCCAGCCATCAACGCAGCCCCGATGACACCCCATATGCACCCAAACGCGATAGCTTTTCGTCTACCGAATCTGTCACTGGTAATGCCAACGGAAGCACTTCCAAGCCAGGCTATGGATACCTAAAATTAGCACGGGACAAACGTGAAGAACAACAATTTTGCGCACCTCCTGCTTGGTACACCGACACAATGGCGCCACGGGTCGGGGCATCTGGCTGTCCGAAATAAGTCAAGAAGGAATGCAGTGCCAGACTTGGCGTGATGATTCCCGAATCACTTGGATTGTTGTTAGCCCAATGATAGAGATCCTATTACCTTTTACTAAGCAGACTTACTAGCCATAGAGGAACCCACCTATTCCAAGGAATAGGGAGGTCAAGAAGGGCTTGCTTAAGTAATTTTTGGTCTTCATGATCATTACTTAAATACCTAAGCAGGCACGGCCAGGCAGCTGAACTGGAGCTGATATACGATCACCTTCACCACATCATAGAAAGGGGCTGAATGACCCTTTTATTCATCGCTTCAGAGCTCGCTTACACGATGAAATCTAGATCCTACGCTTCTCCGGGGTAACCTCACCCGGCAACCTGGTTCGCGCCGCTGTATGGGGTTGGATCCCGCCAAGGGGCTAGACGCGGGGTTTACGGCGTAGGATACCAGGCACCTAGGTATGGTAGGGTAGTCTTGCCTCGTTCTCAATAATCCGAGGTAACTCGAACGAAGTAGTATATACGGATCCCTCGACTTCGCCTTATTTCTACTTACTGTACCTCTTCGACTTTCACTGCCTATCACGAAGCATTAGATACCTAGTAGATAACTACCCGCCTACCCAGCTTACAAAGGCATTAGATCACATTCATCATCCCCCCCAAGAGTTCTCTGATTGTGCTCCTACCGAAATCCCCGGAATCACTAACCTGAAAGGGGTTGCGTTAGCGAGCTCTGGTCAAAGATGGGGTATACTACTCCGCAAACACAACCGTATTTTGGGGAAATATCCACATGGGTTATTCCCCGCCAGAGTCGGCAGTTCGCAGAGGTGGGTAGCAGCACAGAGATATGGCCTACTACCTCGCTGCTATTTATGACGGATGTCCAGGATTAAATGAAATGACTTCCTCCTTTCTGGCTTGAACAGTCTCGAGCTTACAAAAAGTCATCGCCAAGTCTTAGACGTGAACGCGAAGATGTCTGCCACCCTTCTCGCCAGCATAGGCTTCGCTGTTGCGCTATCATATTTAGGCTTGATATTTCCAAAGGTAAGTCGACTTACATGCTTATCTCGAGGATGAAGATCAAGGATATGGTTTTATTTTCGCTGACTCTATTGGAAATAGTTGCTGAAAGAGTGGAAGCTCCATGCGCACCGCTCAGAACTTCCCCCAGGACCTAAATCTATCAAATCGGGTATTAATAAACCATGGCTATGGTTTCGAGAGCTGAATAAGGAATACGGTGATGTCGTCTACCTCCAGATGGGGCCGACGCCCACGATCATATTGGGGTCTGCGCAGGCGGCATGGGACTTATTAGAAAAACGCGGCGCCAAGTATTCGTCTAGGCCGAGATTCATCATGGGCGGTGAGCTCTTGTCCGGGGGGATGCGCGGGCTGATGGCACCCTACGGGCCTTTCTGGCGACGCTGGCGAAAGCTGCTGCACAGCGGGTTCATGCAACGCCAAAGCGAAACTTACCGGCCTATACAGAGTCTGGAGTCAAAGGTCTTGATGAAAGAGCTGCTAGAGACCCCCGCCAAGTTCCGAACACATCTTGAACGTTATGCGGCTTCGGTCATTGTCACGGTGACGTATGGAAGGAGAGTAGAAGACGTTGAAACTGACATCGTGGTGAGACAAAATGGAGAGTCCATGGATCGCCTAACTCAATCCAAGTTAGTTATCTCCTCTTCATTAGACCTTTGATCTCGTCTTCTAAACATCACATCATAGCATTCCCGGTAAATACGCAGTAGAACGCTACCCAGCCCTGAAATACATACCGAGCATATTTGCGCCGTGGAAAGTCCAAGTCCTCAAGCAGCGACAGAAGGATATCCAAATGTACAACCAGCTCATGGATGAAGTCAAGGAAAAGAAGGCCAAGGGAACTCTGCCAACATGTTTTGCCAAGCACCTCTTGGAAGAGCAACAAAGCCTTGGGATGTCGGACCTCGAGATCGGTTATGCGGCAGGAACCCCTTTCGGCGCAGGCGTAGAGACAGTGAGTAGCATTTCCCTACCTATCCACTCGCACAAGCAAACCCCCTCAAAAGATACGAAGCTAATATAGTACGGTACAGTCATCAGGCTCACTTGCCAGCTTCTTCCTCGCGTGTGCTAAATTCGGCCCTCAGTTTATCCCCAAGGCGCAAAAGGAACTCGACAGAGTAGTGGGCCGCGACAGACTCCCCACGTTCGAAGACTTGCCCAATCTGCCATATGCCAGAGCTGTCGCATCCGAGACGCTACGATGGAGGCCCGTGGCTGTGCTGGGAGGTACACCACACGCGAGCACGGCCGATGACGTATATAAGGGCATGTTCATCCCGAAGGGGAGCACCGTCATTGCGCCACTATGGAGTAGTAAGTGCACAGCAACACCCACTCACCTATTTATATACCTATACCTAGTATAATACCCCATTATCAGCCCGTTTTTTTGCTAACGAGGTCGAACTTTCTTTAGTTCACCTAAACGAGGCTGACTTCCCTGAACCACACGAGTTTCGACCGGAACGTTTCATCGAGGATCGCGAGTATCCCGGTACGTTCGGCCACAGTGCGTTTGGCTGGGGTCGCCGCATCTGCCCCGGCATGCATCTCGGCTCTGCGTCCGTGGAGCTCAACATCGCGCGAATCCTGTGGGCTTTCGAAGTCGGTGCGGCAAAGAATTCGCGGGGAGAGGATATCGACGTCGATATGTGAGTAGCATGCCTACCTATCTAATCTCCCCCCCCCTCTCCCAAAAAAAAAGTTACTCGTATTGATCGCTTATCTCATCGTCTAGATTCGCATTCTCGGATGGATTCAACTCGAGCCCGCTACCATTTCCCTGCTCGATAAAGCCTAGGTCGCCTGAACACGTGGAGGTTGTTGAGCGAGAATACCAGGATGCTATCAAATCGCTGAAGGCGTATTCTGCGTAAGATGCTCATGAATACTTATGCATGTTATTGGCTATCTATCTGCTTAGAGTATTGTAGGTAATAGTGTATCGCAATCATGTCGCGCTTCAACTTGTTGATGTTCTTAACCTATTAGGTTAGGTGGGTTGTTTATTGGGTAGGTATGCTTGTGTCCTTTTCGGGGTATGAGGTTTCATTGAGTATGGATGCCGAGCCAGGTGTATTGAAATAGACTTATAGTGCTTTGGCGACATTTATTACCTAGATGGTCAAGCCTGTTTAACCCATAACGGCTTGAGTGTATGTTCATAGTCATGCAATGAATCTCACAAGACAGTTGTTTTTAGCCATATTGTAACCCAAGCGCAGTCCTTACACATTTGAGAAGCGGAATGATATTATGTCGAGGCTGGAATAAGGAACTCGACATCCGGCGTACCTGATGCTTGAGTTCTGTGGATTGGGCTGCGCATTAACGGCACCCAGCCCCAACCCAAACGAGTTTACTTACCTGCCTATAGCTATTATGTGATCAGTCAGTTACTGGTCAACTATCGCTGAAACGTGGCACCTACAATATATAGGCTGTATGTATGAAACCCAGCATTAATACACAATCCATCTTCTAATATTTACCTCTCTAGTTTGGTCCCATATAGCGAGGATATTCATCCTGACGAACGCCGAAAAGACGCGAGCGTTGCATTATTTGGCGACATGCACCCTAAACTACAAACGGGCCATGACACCAAAAATATCAACCCCTGATAGGGCCAGCAGGGAGGAGGCCTGGCATGCGCCAAGCTTCGCGAACTATTAGTCACAGATAGATGCATGTGTGCCCTTGCCTTCCTTGTCTTTGGAGGGCTTGATCTAGCGATTAGTTATCCGGCTTACAAAAAAAATAAAGTGAGAAGGGAAGGGGGGAGAGAAAAGAAAAAAAGCTTACCTAGTATGTAGCATCCGATCGTCCAACCCCCCCTCCCCTCCCCCCTGGCTGGATTCGAAATTCAGCTTCGCTGGAAACGATGGATACTGCTGACACCAGCACAGTTGTAGGGATGCCAGTTTGGCGAATCAGGATGCGATAGAACCCTTCTGGAAGATGTATATTATCGCAGGTAGCCAATGCGATATCAGGAAAAAACGGCAGTTTTTACCAGGGGGGGTCCCGCAAGACAGGACTCCAGGGTCCAATGTGCTTTAACTCCCAGAGGAAACCCCCCTCGCATTCAATTCCGTACATTTCTCCTTTCTCTAATGACTATGTTTTCGAATGCTTGAAGTCCACCAGTTCTTGTTTTGCTTTTGTGGCTTTTTCGCTACCGTTTTCTTTCGTCCTGTGGAAAGCAAGACAGACAAGACACCATTGCGCGTCTAGGCTAGGCTCAGGGCGACGAGAAAAAAAAAGTCTAGAGCTTAGGATAGCAAGCAGTGAGCGAGAAATCAACCTCCCGCTTTTCACATGGTACACAAGCTTTCGCTCCTCTGCGTGACAGACCGCAGGCGGTGATCGATCGAGGTGGGAACGACAATGCTGTTCAACATGGGGTTCTTCTTTACCAGCCTCCTGCTAGCTACCACGTGTGCTTTCTCGAGCTGCATGGCCGCGAGCACGGGATATCGGTCGTGGAAGCGCGAAAACTTAGAAAGTAAGGTTACCTGTTTTCTCATATTACACTACTTTCACGTGCTGAGCATGACGCCTGCTCCGGTCTCGCATACACTGCGAGGCCTGACTGTCTCCTCATTCGTCGACAATCCCACGTCAACATCTCATTCTAGACTAGCCTCCTACCTACCTAGCCTAAAAGATTCCCTAACACATATACTTAAAAATATACAGACGTGGCGCTCGTAGACTGCACCGGGGTGACGAACACGAGCGACTTCTCGTCCGAGGCCTCGTACTTCACGGGCGCCCCCGACGACACCCCCGACGACGTCGCGGCCGTGACGAGCGGGCAGCTCCGCGACTGGGCGAACGCCACGACGCCGGCGTACTTCATCAGCACGGGCGTCACGTTCAAGGCCGTGCTGGGGGTGCGTGGGAGCGCGGGGGACCTCGCGGGGACGGCGACGAATGGGTATGGGAATTTCACGTGTTGGCAGGTGAACGAGACGTATTTGTATAATCATGACGATAAGAACTGCTATATGGTGTACGACTGTAATCATCAAGGTACGTTTTGCCTTTCTAGCAATTTGGATATTCATAGACAGACAAAAGCCTAGCTAGACCACAGTCGTCTTATCACTATTAGGTACCTCGGTGCTAACCCACCCCACGCAGGAGCTCTCGTCCTACCAACAACATCAGCAACCGCCTCTTCCAACTCCACATCCGCCGCTTCCTCAACCAGCCGCTCCGGCCTCTCCGTGGGCGGCATAATCGGCGTCAGCGTCGGCGTCGGCTGCGGCGCCCTCATCATCTTCGGCGGCGCCGCCGTCCTCCTGTGGCGGCGCCGGGGCTCCAAGAAGCAGCAAGCCGCGGGCGCCGACGCCGACGCCAACGCCGACAACGAGAAGGGCTTCGGCGACGGGTCTGCCCCCGGCAATGATCCGCAGCTGGCGAACCCGATATGGCAGGGCCCCGGGGTGCGGGAGCTCGAGACGCCGGAGGTGTACCACGAGCTGCACAGCCAGTACCAGCCCGCGGAGATCCACGGCGAGGCGGTCACGGGCGAGCTGGATGGGAGTCAGACGAGGGTGCTGGAGCTGCATTCGCAGGACATGCCGCCGCGGTATGACAGGGAGAGCTATGCTGCGGCGCACGGGGCGTATGGGGGTGTGCCGAAGGGGAGGGCTTGAGTTGGGCCGGTTGGTGGGATGAGGAGACTGGCCTAGGCTAGGTATCTATTCGACTTGATACCTCTAAGTCAATGGGAAACAGTGGAAGGAGAGCAAGTTCAGCTTGTGAGGATCATGAGACAGCCGAGAATAGCTCAGAGGTGGGTTTATACGAAGGCTCATGGATCGACTACCTAAGGATTATCGAAAGTATCGAATGGGCTAACAAGACATACCTCAACCTCGAGGGCGAATCCTGATTATCTGGATGGGTCGTGCGGGATATGAGTACTGGTGAATATGAGGTATACATGGTATATCATTGATATGAGCTGTGGCCAATGGCCAGACAGACATCATATAAAGGGGAATCGTTTAATAGCGGCTGGCTTGGATTGGAGTTTTGCAATTACGGGATTGGCTGGGATCATATCGTTCGATGTACGATCTTTTTAGTTGAAGCAGTGTATACATATCATACCTGCGTGGATATACCCAGATGTACTTTAGTTGATATCAGATATACACACCTAGGTTACCTATCTTCACTCAAATAGCCTTTTGTTGCTCGTGTGGTGGTAATTAACGTTACCGGTGAGAAATATTGGAAACAATACGCAATATTCGAACGAATGCAGCTGGTTTGTTACACAGCATTATCACACTTAATATATGCTTGTTGGCTGCATGCATGCAGATACTCGCAGATACTCGCGCCGTCGAGGCCTTGATCAAGGAGAGGGGATACTGTGGCTGTTTGGATAGAACGCCCACTTCCCCTATTCTTCTTCTATGAAGGTTGCAATCTCATCAAAGAGGACACAAACTTTGTGCTCGAAACCAAGAAGTAAACTTGAGTATTGATAGGCTAATAGCTGGGAATAACTCTTGGGAGAATAATTATAAGGTTGGCAACCCTAGAAGGAATTCATGGCAGATTTCCGGATTGATGTTTTTTTCTACGCGAACACAGTAGGAAGAAAAAGGGGTAGGAAAATGGTTCAAGGTAGAGAATCGGAAGACCACCAGCAAAGAGAGCACGAAGCCAAGCGGCAGTTTTCTGCAGAAGAACATGAATACTCAAGTCTTTAGGTACATTCGACTCTTCAAATGTTGCCATCTTAGTCTTTCGTAAACTGACATCGTGGATTGTACCTCCATCTCCCTAGCAACCCATTCACAACGGAGCTTAATTTGAGTTCAACAGCGCCGCCATTAATAAAGCAAAGCAACTCACCCACGACAAAAGCTTGATGTGCCAGATTATTCAATGTACGAGTGCCATTCTCGCGACGATCGGTCAATTTGATAGCAACGTTGAGTTGAGGCGAGAGGCTTCTCCTTTTTTTGCTAATAGGGTAGATAGTCTAAATAGCATTTTAGGTAAAAGTAAACAAAACTTTAGATCACTAAATTGGCCTGCCTCGAGGAGGAAACAAAACGACGCTGCGGGTGTAAACAAATGTTGTCCTGTTGTCATCTTATTGCCCACTCAACCATTTTATAGGGCGAAATGGCGCTCGACCTCCACTGGATATGGGGCACGTAAAATTATTATTATATGGCTTCATTTTGATATAGGTTATCGTGTTAGCGAGTATGATACTTTATGACTAGGGAGGTAAGTAGGTAGGTAGGTAGGTGACTATGTATTTATACTGAAGGACAATTCCCACATGGATGGCTTTGCTCCTTGAAGTGTATGTTTTATACTTACAGTATGTTCGTAGTACGAAGTAAAGGAGATAATGATTGCCGACATGGCGTGTTAAAATAGATAGTAGATAAATAGTAACCCTGACGTCAGCAAATTGACCTACTACGTAGGCAGGACGAAAGCGGTGAAAGGAGGACCCGCCCCCACCTAGTGTTTAAGTTATGGCCTGAGGCAACCACGTATGGTAATGATTGGAATATTGCTTAAGATTTTACTTGTGAATGGAAGGGTCAAATTTTCGTTGCCCCACTACCAAGCCCCATTAAAAGCAGCCAACCCACCAACTTTACTGGCATAGTAGAAAGAGCCACAAGCCAAAGACCAAGGATTACGGATCTTTTTTATCGCCCCGCGTAATTTTCCATTTGTCTGTCATACAACTTTCCCTAAACTTTTCCTACAACCAAAAAAAAAAAAGGTTGACGAGGATTAATCTTTTTTTCAACAATCTCCTCTCTACCCTTTCTCCATTCCATCCTTTTTTCTCAAGTTGTGGGAACAAGGTCCTTTTCTTTTTATCCCCCTTGATAAAAAGCCCACTAATTAAGTTTTCTTGTCCTTGATAATCGGTCTCATTCACTTGTGATCGCATCAAAAAGCCCGCGGTCGCTATTTCAGAACCAACCAAAACCCAAGCGGGGTAGATAACTTCGTCACTCACCATCGTTTTCCTCTTCCCGGTCGACCAACAATTCATACATACAATATAACAAATAGAGGAATAACTCGAGAAAAGGTCATTTGAAGAGATTTTCAATATGGTTTCCGCATCCAAAGAGAAGAGACTCGCCAAGAAGGCTGCCGACGGCAAAGGCGAGAAAAAGACACTTGTCTCGAGATCCAAGGCTGGATCCAAGGCCGCATCTAAGAGTGCGAGCGCTTCCGGTTCCGTCGCTGGCGATGACCCTCCCGATCTTGATGATGTCCCCGCAACCGACGATACCAAGATGGAGAAGGTCAAGGCTCTATCCGACCAGAAGGATAAGCATGGCCTGTCTGACCGTATTACTACCGGTGTCTTAGCATCTGTAGTCACCAGCAGAGACGTCAAGATCATCAGTGCCAGTTTGACCTTCCATGGTCGTGTACTACTCAACGAAACCAATCTCGAGTTGTCATTCGGTCGTCGCTATGGTTTACTTGGTGAGAACGGATGCGGAAAAAGTACCCTTCTCAAGGCCATTGCTGCACGAGAATACCCTATCCCTGACCATGTCGACATCTATCTTCTAAACGAAGGTGCGCCACCATCCGACCTAGGTGCCCTAGAATGGGTTCTCAAGGAGGCTGAGAAGGAGATGGACCGTCTCGATAGATTGGCGGAGCAGCTGCTTGAGGACGAGGGTCCCGACAGCCCCGTACTGATGGATATCTATGAGGTATGTACATATGCGAAACAGCTTTTCTTCCCTTTATTTTGCTAACAAGACATAACAGCACATGGACAAAATGGACCCTTCCACTTTCGCCACCCGAGCCTCTCTTATCCTGACCGGTCTTGGTTTCAACAAAGTTACCATCCACAAGAAGACGAAGGATATGTCTGGTGGTTGGCGTATGCGTGTTGCTCTTGCCAAGGCACTCTTCGTTAAGCCAACTCTGCTACTTCTTGATGACCCCACTGCGCATTTGGATCTCGAGGCTTGTGTGTGGCTAGAAGAGTACCTCAAGAAGTGGGAGCGGACGCTCATTCTAGTCTCCCACTCCCAGGATTTCATCAACGGCGTGTGCACAAACATGATTGACATGCGAAAGCAACAACTCATGTACTATGGTGGTAACTTCGACTCCTACATGAAGACCCGCAAGGAACAGGAGATCAACCAGATGACCGCCTACAAGAAGCAGCAGGATGAAATCAAGCATATCAAGGAGTTCATTGCCAGCGCCGGTACTTACGCCAACTTGGTCCGACAGGCTAAATCCCGACAAAAGATCCTCGACAAGATGATTGCCGATGGCCTCATCGAGGAAATTAAGGAAGAGAGGGATTTCAAGTTCAGATTCACCGATGTTGACAAGCTACCACCTCCGGTTCTATCGTTCGACGATGTAACATTCTCGTACTCGGGTGAGGCAAAGGATGACCTCTACCGCAACATCGACCTTGGTTTTGATATGGACTCCCGTACTGCTCTTGTTGGACCCAACGGTGTTGGAAAGAGTACCCTTCTTCGCTTGATGACGGCCAAAATCTCACCCACTTCGGGCTCTGTTCGTCGCCACACCCATCTTAAGCTCGGCCTTTACTCGCAGCACAGTTCTGAGCAACTCGATCTGACCAAGAGTGCCTTGGACTTTGTCCGCGACAAGTACCGTGAGAAGTCGCAAGATTACCAGTTTTGGCGACAAACTCTTGGTAGATATGGAGTATCCGGTCCCGTCCAGACTGCTTTGATGGGCACACTTTCTGAAGGCCAGAAGAGCCGTATTGTTTTCGCTCTCCTTGCTATCGACTCACCCAATATGCTTCTCCTCGACGAACCTACCAACGGTCTAGATATCCCCACGATCGATGCTTTGGCAGATGCCATCGAGAATTTCAGTGGAGGTGTCATTGTAGTTTCCCACGATTTCAGGTAAGATTTCTCCGTCTATATTTGGGTCAATTATGTGTAGGCCATCACTGACAGTATAATAGATTGCTTGACCGAATTGCCAAGCAAATTCTGGTTTGCGAGAACCGAAGCATCAAGCCTTGGGAAGGCTCAATAGGAGAGTACAAGAACTATCTCCGAAAGAAGATGTTGGCCTCTGGCGCAGTCTAAGCGCCGTTCTTTTTATGCGCTTGATATTTTGGTCTAGTTGACTTTTACGAACACTTTCCTCGGATTAGAGGAGACAGGGTCGTGCTAAAGCAGCACGGAATTGGGAAGCATACACATGTGGCTGCGACTCGGGGGTTCTATAGAATGGGCATCGCAGCATAGAGCCGTAGCCTAGGGGTTGAAAAGCTCTGCTTTTTAAAGAGGACCTTTACGAACTGCGACAAGCCAACCAACATCGGTGTGCGCCGGATTTCTCCTTCATAGGGATAGATTAGAGACGAATGAAAAAATTGCCTTTTTAAACAATGACTCGTACACTAGCGATGGTGATGGAAGCAGAAAGATAAGTTAAGAATTGTAGCAACGTAACCAAACTACTTTAACAACGCAATACGTATTTATTAGTACACATACAAGCAAGGGAGCGAACAACGACCGGTTGACTCAATGGTGAGACGTCTGTCTGTCTGTCTATCACTCACTCAATCAACCCGATAGACAGTGCGGGGTTTTTTTCCCTCTCTTTTTGGATTCAATGAGACACCTACCTACCTACCTACCTACCTAGGGTAGGAATATTAGCAATTTACATACGTAGGTAAGGGGAGAAGAGAAGGGGGCTAAACGGAAACTCGTCTACCCAAACTTAAGGCGATTGGGGGGGGGGGGGGGGGGGGGGGGGGGGGGGTAACCACGCAAGTCCTTTACAAAGTACAGTAGGTAGGTACCTAGTAACTTGAAAAGCAATCTTCATTAATTACATGCATCACCATCACTTATTAGTCACTGCCATAGCGAGGCTCAACACTTCGATTCCAGGTTTCAACAACATGCATTTGTATTCATCTCATGACTCCCATTCTCCTGTCGTACGTAGCCTTACAAAAATACATTAGGACCAGAGTCCAAGAAAAGATGCATGAATTGCAAAAATAAAATGCAACTCAAGTTTGCAAAGTCTAGCCGCCTAGTGCGACAGTGTTTTTTTATGCCTTTCTCCTGCTCAGCTAGTGTGAAATGACAATTAGCTAGCTTCTATGGATGCGTATTCGTCCCCTCCTTAGAGCCTGCCTTTGCAACGTGACCGATGTCAATGTAACGCCGTAAACCTCTTAATTTTGTACAAGGCCAACCTCCAACTTCATCTCAAGAAGGGGGGGGGAGGCTATTCATCTCCTACTAATACCGGTGTTCGGTGAATTTCATTATGACCAACACCTAAAGATCCATCTCGCCGTCGGCGATGGCAAGTCGTTGCTTTGTCGTCTTCGCCTTTTTACTGCCACCCTTTCGTTTCTTCGACGATTTCGAGTCTCCAACCTCAACTGGCGTGGCTGTACCAGAGGGCTTATTACCGTCATCGAAATTTCCCTCGCCTAGAAATGTACCGTTAGCAATCTTATTCACTGCACACGTATCACCTGAGCCATGCACTGTAAACTTACCCTCATGATACATCTCATCCAGACTGACCGCCTCCCGTTTTCTCTTCGTGCCACCTCGTTTCTTACTCGTCTTATCCATCTCGCCGCTTTCGAGCAGTTCCTTCTCTCGTTGCTCGATGAGCTCGGCTTGCTCATCATCGGCGAGCCACATCGCAATATCACGGTTGCGGTTCTCAGCTGGACGACGACCGCTGAAGTCCACACCCCGAGCCCCGCCTCCTTGAATGACGACACGTTGCACTTCCTCCTTCTGCATCGCGCGCTTTCGAATACGTTCCTCGATAGTGCCACGCGTGATGAGACGGTAGACTGTCACTTGTTTCGTCTGGCCGAGACGATGAGCTCGGTCCATGGCCTGCGAGTCAATGGTAGGGTTCCAATCACTGTCATAGAATATGACTGTGTCGGCCGATGTCAAATTGATACCTAATCCACCTGCACGAGTTGAGAGCAAGAAGACAAAGATATCCGGACGGGTCTGGAAGTCGTGGACGGTGTCACGACGATCCTCTAGTTTTGTAGATCCATCCAGTCGACAATATTTGTAATTGCGGTAAGTGAGGTACTCCTCCATTAAGTCGATCATCCTCGTCATCTGGAAGTACAACAACACGCGATGGCCTTCCTCTTTAAGCTTGAACAGCAGCTGGTCGAGCTTGGCTAATTTCCCACTGTCAGTAACAAAGCGGCGCATGCTGGGGACGGTGATGTTTGTAAATCGTCGCTTCTCGTTATCCGGCTGAGGAAGAGCCGCAAGTCGTGGATAGCGCTCTGCTGGAGTGCTTTGTAACACAAGAGCCTTCTCTTCCATTGCAGTAGGTCCGTACAACACCTTACGCATAGATACGTTGAACAGGGTGTCTTCGCGCTCAGTAACTGGGGCTCGTGTACCTTCACACGAAACCTCAATTGGAGGAGCAGATGCGCCAGGTAGGGCTGCTTGCTCCAGTCGATTCAGACCTGAGTCTCGCCATGTCGTTCGGGATATGTTCATGAGGTTATCTAGTATGCCCTCACCAGTGATTGACGCTAAGGGACGTCTGTCTGATCGTGCCTTGATTTGGAACAGTGCATGAGCAGGCGTGTAGTTCTCTTCGCTTGGCTCGTTATAGACCACCTGCATGCGGCCTAGCCGATCTTCCTTTCGTACCAAATCTGCAGCTCGCGAGAAAACGTCTCGATGACTAGCTTTGTAGACCTCTTCGGGGCTGACATCAGCGAATCGAAGGAACGAGAACGCCTTATTTTCAGACAAACTTTCTCGTACATTCTCTGGCGTCCAGATATTCATCATGTGATTGAGGCACTTGTTCCTGAAACCTGCTTTCTCGTTGTCTTCGCCAGCCTTGTTCAAGCGACCTCCTTCAGTCCAAACAAGTCGTGGTAGGCGGTAATCAATGAGATTTCGCGTCGAGTATCCAACTCGAACATTATTGCCCTCACGGACAAATGATGCAGTCTCGGCGAAGTAGCCAGTAAAATACGGACTCGTGGTATCAGCACGCTCAAAGAGGTCAGGATGGTTGCAGACTTTACGAAACTGCATGACAAGGTTCATCAGCGTGCCTGAGTCCTGGTCATCTCCAAGAGTTGCCTTCTCAATAAGATCCATGATACTGATTTGGTTTCGCAAGTTTCTGTAGTAAGCTCGCTGTCGATAGGTGAGTTCACAGAATACATCCAATTCAATCTTGTCACCAAGCTCCTTCTGTACATGCTTCTTGACACGACGCAACATGAAAGGTTTGAGGATCAAGTGCAACCGTCTGAGCTGATCCTCGTTAAGGGTCGTGTTGCTCTGTGCATGCGATTCGATGTCCTTGGAGAACCATTCACTGAATTCGTCGTGCGAGTCAAACAGAGAGGGCATGATGAAATGAAGCAGGGCCCAAAGTTCCTGCATGTTGTTCTGGATGGGAGTACCGGTGAGAAGGAGCCGGTTACGGCAATGGAAGCCAAGCAGACATTTCCAACGTGAGCTTTGAGAGCTCTTGATGGCTTGGGCCTCGTCGAGGATCATGTATTGCCAACGCATCTTCTGGAAATATGCAACATCTGAGACGACAAGTTGGTAGGACGTGACCAGTACATGGAATGGTGCATCTCGACGGTATGTGTTGTGTTTACGATCCCAGAATTTACGCAGCACCTTTCGATCGCCCGCTGTTCCCCAATATGGCAGGACCTTAAACTCAGGAACGAACCTTGCAATTTCCTGCTGCCAGTTGTGTAGGGTAGATGCTGGGGCGACTACAAGGTACGGACCCCAGATATCGTGTACTTCAGCGAGGTAGGCCATGACGGAAATAGACTGAACTGTCTTGCCCAGACCCATCTCATCTGCCAGAATACCATTGATGCCCTGCTCGTAAAGGTTTGCAAGCCAATTCAACCCCTTCAGCTGGTACTCCTTCAGTTGACAATTTAGCAGCTTCGGCTGCTCAACGGTCACGTCTCCAAGACCTGTCGGATTCTGGAAGTTCATCTCGCCGTCTTCATCCATGTCATTGTCAGGCTTGTTAAAGCTTCGGGCCTTTTGTTGGGCTTCAGCAATGGCGTTCTGGGCATTGGCTATAGCAGCGGCCTTGAGAGTTTCCTCATCTTCGGCATCGAAATCCAGTTGATTGAAGTCCGTAATCTTCGTAGCGATCGGGCCCGATGGTTCCGCCACATCAGCGTTGGCCGACTTAGTAACAGCATGAGCATCTGGCGCAATGTCTGGGTTATCAGTGCTACGCTCTACTTCGTCCGTCTTGATCTTCTTGCCAATAAAGTGAGAGTACAACTCGGTCTGCGAAATCAAGAAGTTGAGCTTCCTCTTTTGGCGAGCAGCTTCGCGATCAGCTTCCTCCTTACGGGCATTTTCAAGCTCCTGTCGCTCTGCTGCCTTGCGAAGATCACGTTCCTCGCGTTCGTTACGCTTCCAGAAGCTCATCATGTCACGCATACAACGCTTGGCACGAGCCTGCAAATCCTTGGTGCCCTTGTTGGTGCGAAGTTGCCATCGCTTAGCTTCCTTCGAGGCCAATATCGCGGTCTTCTTGAGATTCGAAGCCTTGGTACTGTATGAATCACTGGCTAGCTTGTAAGCTTTAGGAACATCCTTGCGTGCCAGGTCGCGCCAGATCTGATCATAGATCTGGTTATAGCCCTTAGACTGGAACTTGGTCTCGAGAGGGTTGGCAGGGGGTTCTTCGACCGATTTCTCCTTCTCTTTAGGCTCCTTGACACTGGTTTCTTTGGGTTCCTTCTCCTTCTCCTTGGGCTCCTTGGGCGTGCTCTTGCTTAGCTTGATGCGAATCTTGGTCTCTTCTTTCGAAGGGAGCTCTTCACCTGCATCCAGAGCAGCCTGGGCAGCGATGGCCGAATCCTTCTCAGCCTGCTTTTGCTCCTTGGACTTCTTCGGCCGATTGCCGCTGCGGCCTTTGCTCTTCGACTTGGAGTTGGATTCCAGGTCCGTTGCCTGGAACGTGGACATCGTACCGCCCTCTAGGTTCAGTTCAAGTGGCGCTAGGCTGCGTGCCGGCCCTTTGATACCCTTCTGTAGGATCAATTTGGTCTGCTGGGCCTTCTTGTTGGCGCGTTCAGCATCACGTAGCCACTTCGCCCGTTCACTTTCATCTTCAGCAGCAAGCGCCTTTGCCAAGGCAGCCTCCTTCTGCTCGATTGTGACTTGCATAGACTTCTCCCTGCGACGCTTACGTTGCATGTCCTTCTTTCGCTCCTTTTCGGCGAAAATCTCGCGTTCTCGAACTTCTTGCAACGCGTCTTCGTAGTGCACTGCCTCGAATCGGCCTCGGCCACTATCGGCGTGGAGAGATAACTTGCCTGACAACTGATCGGTCAAGTCTTTACGTCTGGCAACACGATCATCATATTCCGTTTGTTCCGTGTCCAACTTACGCCTCTTGAGGCGTCCGCGGAAGGCTTCCCGCTCAATCTCGAGCTCGGATAGGTCCACGTCGTCCATTCCAGCCTCGAGCTGTTCGTACACGCTCTGAATCTTCTTTTCCTTGTCTGCCGGGATGGTTTTTGGTTTGACTTGACCATTAGCTTGTCTCTTGGGAGCTCTTGTCGGAGTGTCCTTTGCATGGTTTGTAGAAGGTCGGCGCGACTCCTTCTTGGAACTACTTTCCGCGTCTTTCAGTATTGATTCGCGTCCCTTGCTCCTGCGAGCAGGCTTTTCTTTAAGTTCCGTCATGATTGGAGCTTTGGGCTTCGGAAGAGGCTCGGCGCTGGACAGAATGTTTGAAAAGGACATCAACTCGGCTGCACGGCTTGGGGTCTGAGGAGAAGGCTGAATGTTAGCAATCATCATAATCATCGCAAAATTAAATTCCAATACGATAAAAATCAAGCTCAGATGTCAAGTAGTAACATTAAGGGATGCTCATAGTGGAATACATACTTTTGATGAAGAAGCAGGTTCCGGATTTAATAATGATGGTAGAGAGGGTGCCGGAGTAGGGGTGTGGCGATTAGTAGATGAAATGGTATCAAGTGCGGTACGGTTGTGCCGCGAAGGGGGAGAGCCCAAATTAAGTGCTTTGTTTGAAGGGCTGGTCGGTCGACCATCAGTTTTTGGGTGAGAATGCGGATGTGGACTTCGAAGATACTTGGTATTCACAGGTGATGGTGAACCATACCCATTACCATTTCGATGTTGATTGTTTTCGGCCTTGGATTGCGAAATGTCGAAAGGATCAGGTCGCTAGTAAAGAAAGGCATAAGGTTAGTTGATAAAGTTGATGGCTGATGGCCTTAGGTGTTAAATTGGTGGGAGTGAGTTGAGTTGAGTTGGGTGGTAATCACTGGCTGGTAATAAAAAAAAACTCGGTGATGGTCCTTGTCCTTATCCTGGGTTGAACACCGACCAACATAACATAGATAGATGAATTGAATGGAGAGAGGGATGGAAATGGGATAGGATGTTCCCACTGCCACTAAGCAAACTTGGGCATTTGGAATGTTTTGGGTGTGCAAATAAATATGGTAAGTACAGTAGCAAGTAGTAGTGTTTAAGGGAAATAGGGAAATAATGTCCAAGCTAGCCGAACGATGACTGCCGCGATTTTGGTTTTCGAGGGAGATAGACTGATTTCAGTACTAAGAGAAGAAGAAGAAAAAAAAGAAGTCCCTGCCCCAAAGCTACGCCCACGTAATACGCATAACGATTTAAATGCACAAAGCAAAAATACAGTGTTGGGTAAGAAGGTGGATTTGACATGTAAGATTGATTATTCACAACAATAAATGAACAATAAAGGAAAAGAAAAATGATTGATTGACTTACCTGCTTCAAGTTGGCCCAACTATCAGAAACCCTCCTTTCTCTGGTCGTATCCGTCAGCGGGTCATAAAAGCTGCCTGGCGCCTTCTCTCGCGAACTCTGAGGGTGGTATTCTGGCGGCGACAGGTGACCTGAGGTTTTTGGAGGTTGTAGCGGTGATGCACTTGCACCATTGGTTGATGACATGGCCGACGATGGTGTCATGATTGAATTGTAGGCTCCTGGCGGAGGAGCCAGAGTAGCCAGGCCGGCTAATGGACGTGCCAGAATGGACGAAGAAGGCGAAAATAACTGATGCGACGCGTTATTGTAAGGATGCGCGAGCGCAGTGGTAATAGACGAGGTGGTTGTAATAGGTGGCGGTCGTGATAGTCGCGTCGAAAGAGTTGAAATGGAAGTTGAAGGTATTGAGGTCGAGTTCAAAGTAGGTGGCGATGCAGACGCAGATGCAGATGCGGGTGCAGATGCAACTCCAAGTCCAAGTGCAGGTGTATGTGTATGTGTGGGTGCAGGTGTCGTGATGGATGAGACGGAGAAATTAGGATTTGACGATGGAGAATGGAGGATTAAGTTGGAGTTAGAAGAACTGTTAGTTGTTTTGGATGTGGATGTGGATGAAGTTGAAGTTTTAGTTGTGGCGGCGGGCTGATGAAAATCTAATGAATGAATTGAATGGGGATGGGATTGGGATTGGGATTGAGAATGGGAATGAGACTGGGAATGGTTTGAGGTCGTGACGGTATTGTTGCTGGTGCCGGTGCTGCTATCGCTATTGCTATTACTCCTACTGCTGCTTGTGCCAATGCTTGCGCCAGCACCAACGTTCCCATTATGGGTGTGGATTTGGGTGTGGCCGTGAGCGGCGTGATTTGCACGGGCTACTTGGGCGTCCCTGGCGTCTCGGGTAAGAGTAATAGAATTGGAATTAGCATTAGCATTGGCATTGGCGTCAAGCTTGTTGGTTTCGCCGTTAGAATTGGTAGAATTGGTAGAATTGGAGAAACGTGGTCCCAGCGCGTCCGAATCTGTCACTTTTCTCCCCATCCACATCCCAGCACCACTACCACTACCACCACTATTATTACTGTTAGTTGCAGATGGTGAGCTTATTATTCCTGGTCTTGTTCTTGATCTTGACTCTGTTCCTCCCGCCACAGACACTGATGATCCTGATCCTAATTCTGATCTTGTTCCTATTTCTGTTCCTGTCCCTGTCGGCACTGTACCTATTGGGGTCGGAGTCGGAGAAAGAGAAATGCTTTTTCTACTGTCATCCCGACTATCATTCGATGAACGTTGTAGCACTGTCGCGTGAAATCCATTCGACGCCATGTTTGCATTCGACTTTTTAACTTGTTCGCACACACACGTGGGCCACACTCTCACTCATTCGTTCGTTCGTTCGTTCACCTCCTTCTAGAAGAGATCGTTAATCGACTTGAACCGACTAACTGCCTAACACATCGTAACTGAGTGTGGCGCGGTCTTTGTGAAACAAGGATCGTCCGAATCGTGGAGGTGCAACGACAGAAGAAAAAAAAACGACAGTACTGAGTACTTTGATAAGACAGTGGGTTGGATCGTGCTGCCTCCGCCACCGCGAAGCCGTAAACAACGATGATGATTTGGATCGAAATATAAGATGAGGGATATGCAAGATTGTATGTATATGAAGATAGGTATTTTGGTTTGAGTTGTAGTACGTCGTGGCGCGAGTGGCCTAGGTTCAGGTAAAAGCAAAGATACCAGATGCCTAGAGATACCTATGTAAGTTACGTATTTGTCTACTTTAGTACGTTCAATGTGAGTTCTTTGTCGCAAACGTTATGCGCGGCGGTAGAAAGATGGCTTTGATAGATGCGAATTTCAATAGGAACAGCTTTGAAGCTTAGGAATCAATTTCCGTGGTGGTTTAGATCGAATTGGGGCCGAGAATCTAATCTAGATCATGGTTGCCAATACATGCGAAATCTAGTGAAGGCGGTGGGTTATAAGACTGGTTGAATGCGACAATGCCGATCGATGTTGAAACCATACCCGGTGCTCAAGATACTCGCACTAAAGAAAATGGGAAAGAAACAGAGAATAAAAGGTTTAGATGCAGGAAGGGAAGGGAAATGGGTAAAAGAAATAAGAGTGAAAGGAGTGGGAAAGAGAAAAGAGAGAGCAAGAGAGAGAAGAGATAGAGATAGAGAGAGAGGGTGCGTGCAGGCAAGTAAAGGTATGGTAAAGGTAAGGTGAGGGTTAAGGGTTCAAGGTAGAGAGGATGAATGAATGAATGGATGGGTGAGGGCCGAAGTGGTGATGACTTCGTACCTTTAGGTAAATACCTAAAAAAGACCTAAAAAGAGATCAATACGACACATGATAGGACAAGGCCATCGCGTGCTAGCCAATGCCATCCAAGTTCATCCAAGGCATCCAGGTAAAGTGTTGAATATGGAGACAACTAATTAGCCCGTTTCCGTTACTGCAACTTCTGTTCCTGCCTTGCCGTGGTCCACGATAGCAACTGATGGCACGTCTGATAAGTGTCCTCCTGACGAAATGGTTTGTCCACTTTCACAGAGTATTCGCCTTCTCGCCTTCGCGCCTTCACCCTCACTTTTTTGATTTTGCAGGGCTTGGCCAGGGCAGCAGCTCCCCGCCAAGCATTGTTATTCCGTGACAAGTGACGATCGATCCAAGACGGAGCCAGGCTGGGGGTAGAATGGAACTAGGCCCAGACCCGCATCTATCCTACCATTCATAGGGCTCACTTATAAAATCCGAGCAGAAAATTCCTCCACAGAAACGTCGAGTTCTTACAATCCCTGTCTCCCGCTCATCCAATTATAGACCCCTGTGCTCTATCGTCTCCGCACTACCTAACCCACCCACCACATGCAACTCTGCAACTCTGGATGTCCTAAATCGGTAAATGTTGCCAAGCGCGATGGGAAGAAGAATGAATGAGAGAGAGAGAGAGAGAGAGAGAACAGAAAAGAAGAAAGGAACAACTAATCCAACAATGCAAATATTGATGACTTTACAATATCCTAAAGTAATATTAGATACATACTAATAGTAGTACATCTTAAGAGTTTCTGTGATTGAACGGAATACAGGCGGAATACAGGCATCATGGATGGATTTTACCCCCAACATGGTACATGGTGGTAGCATGGCAGCATGGCATGGCAGCTGCATGAGAAACTTTGGGAAACTTTGGGTACCTGGCAACCTTGAAGTTTAAACTGTTCAATGTTGGAACTTGGAACTCTAAAGGATGCAATCGATAAGGGAATTCTACAGTGCCCTCCAGGAGAGACGAACTTCCGGACCAGCCGCAATTACAATACTTGCATCAAAGTGATAAGTTACCCAGCTGCTTTTCCTATTAGGGTTAAATGCGGACCAACTGTCCAGGGGTGATTATTGCTGACCCGAGAAAGAAAGGACGACCAACACGAAACAGACTGATGCAAAATCCACTCAAACTCAAAATCGTTAGAATTATTCAAGTTGAGCGAGTGACATTTGAGAAGATTACAAGATTTAAAATTGAGAGCCACAATTTCGTCTTTTTAACTATCTCATAGGCTCATACTTGATGTATGGTAGTACTAATCAATTGGATACATTCAATATTCAAGTTGTACGAAGTATACAGCAATCACATGGCACATGGCATCTAGTTAACGTTATGTACTTTCAAATGCCGCCGTCAAACATTTGAAGTTACAGTACATAGTACGAAGTACAGCCCTGGGATTTCTCAAATCCAGCATGGGGTCTTTCCACCAACCCAACCAAGGGCGCGATCCTTCCCTCCAACTCAGCTCTGCCTTTGCCTATCACAGCGAGAAGGATGAACGTTCCAATGGAGCCAAGACTTGATTGTCCAAATTCAAAAACATCACGCAAAAGTCCAAGCAGCCGGGTTAAGAACTCTCATCAATTGTTTCCATGCCTACCCAAATAGTAACCACCTCACCTACTAACCTACCTAGGATAAATGCCTATTACCTATCGCGAGCATGATCTCGGCAACTCGTGTCTACATACATAGTATCAAATACACCCCCATCATATATCCCCAAGTCCCTTCAAACCCCTCTTCCGCCTTGTTAGTTCCCAAAGAAATGAAGGTAAATAAATGGCAGTCCAAATTGAGGAGCCAGCAAACGAGTGACAAGAAGTGAAATATGCATCCAACCCTCTTCCCCCCCCCTTTTTTTTTTGTACGATACACCCCTCTCTTGCTCTCAAGAGCTACCCGTGAGTCGTGAGTAAATGTGAAACTAGACCATACGCCACCCGCGGCGCACGCGATCACCACCTCTGGCTTTCTCCCCGTGAGCCTTGGGGCCGCTCCACCACTTCCAGCCCACATGTCCGTACTCGCTTTCCCCAGCGCCACCGACCTTGCCAGGGATGTCGGTGGGGTATCCGGTGCCTGTTGAAGTGGTAGACTGGGAGTGGGTGAGAAAGGTCGTCGGGGTCGACGGCGAGCCCGTCACGGCGTCAGTAGCAGACGTCCCGCTGACGGGGGCGCTGTCTGTAGTCGGCTCCGCGGTCTCGAGCGGGAAGCAGACTTCTTCGCCGCCGTAGCCCCCGGAGATGCATGTGGTGGACGGCAGCGGGGTTGCGGTGACGGCGTCGCTGCCGCCGGTGGAGGAGACGTAGCTTGATGGGAACGGCGTGGCGATCACGGTGCTGGTAGTGCTGAGGCCTGGGATGCTGGTTGGGTAGCCAGTGGTCAGGGGAGGAGGAGTGGGGAATGTCTCTGTCCCTGTGCTGCCTGGTGAAGATGATGCTGTTCCGGATCCTGCGTCCGTGCTGCCGGTCGAGTAGATGGTACTTGATGACTCGGAGGGTATGGTCAAGGTTGAAGTCTGCGGTGGCGAGGTAAGATAGCTGCTACTACTGGAAGGGCCACTTGACGGGAAGCTGGGCGTGGGAGTCGGACCCGTGACTGCGCTTGTCTCGCTAGTGCTGATGATCACTGGCGTCGATGACGCCGCCGGGATGCTGTAGCAGACGTAGGTGTATCCGCCTCCGTAAATCGGCTGTTCAAGGCACGTGGAACTTGGGCCACCAGTTGGCACGACTTCGGGCTGCGAGTAAGAAGTAGTCACGGGAGCTGTCGTCGTCGTCGAAGAATAAGAGGATCCTACGCCAGAAGAAGAAGAAGAAGAAAATGACGAAGAACCGGAGCCGGTCGCCGGCGAGCTGCCAGATGTTCCGCTAGTGGAGACAGGCGGCCCCGCGACGCTGGTGGTCGCGTACGTGGAGCTCGAGGGAATCGTGAGCGTGGAGGTCAATGTAGATGACCCATCATAAGACGACGACGACGACGACGAGATGGATCCGTAACTACTACTGCTGCTGGGTGTGATAAAGGGGATGGTAGGGAGTGTTTCCGAGAAGCTCGAGGAGCCGATGAAGACGGTCGTTGTGTATGAGTAGGAGGTGCTAGGTAGCGTCTCTGTTGTTCCTATGGAAGGGCCGGGCGAGATGGGGTATGAAGAAAAGCTGCCGGTCCCGCTGCTGAATGATGGGGTTGGCGTGGGGGGCGAGGGCGTCGAATATGTAGTTGTAGTCGGCTGGCTGAACGATCCTGTCGGCGTGGGGAGCGTGGGGAGCGAGTCTGTTGTAGTCGTAGTCGATTGGCTGAACGTGCTCGTCGTGGCTGTGGCAGGGGAACTTTCCGTCCCGGTGCTCAGCCACGGGTAGGACGACGTGAAGTAGGTGTGAGACCAGGTCCAGGTGCCCGTGGTAGAGTTCGAACTACTAATAGTTGACGAGCCAATGCTGCTGGGCGATGTTGGTGATGTTGAGATGCTCCCCGTCGCTGTCGCTGTCGCTGTCTCTGTCTCCGTGGATGTAGTAGCAGTAGACCCGTACGACTCGGTTGAGGTGGAATCGCTCTCACTGGCGGTGGCGGTGCTTGAGCCGTGGGCATCTGTGCCGGACGTCGCGGAAGTTAGGGTCTCCGTCTCGCTGGAAGTGAGGGTGAGGGTCAGGGTGGAGGTTTGGGTTGAATGACCCAGAGATGGTGTCGGGGTGCTTGCTGAGTACCCCGTGGTAGATGGTGTTCCGGTTGCGGGTGGGCCGACGGTGCTCGACTCCGAGGGGAAAGTGGTGCTTCCGGTACTTGCGGGTGGGCTGACGAGCGTTGTTGAGTCAGAGGGGTAGGTGAACGTTAGGTCGGTGGTGGTGCTCCCGGTGCTCACTGGCGGGCCAACGACCGTACTCGACCCGGATACGTAGGTAGTGCTGCCAGTACTCACTGGTGGACCAATGGGCGTGCTCGTCCCAGATGGGTAAGTGAAAGTCAGGTCAGTGCTACTTCCAGTCGGCAACGTTTCCGCTGTGCTCGAAGTCGACACCCCTGGAATGCCCGTCGAATCGGTTGCGGTCAAGGTCGATGTGCTTCCACTAGGCAATCCGGGCGTGGGAAAGCTTTCGGTGTTAGTTGTGTATTCATCAGTGCTGCTATTTATTAGTATCCATGCTTCTCTCAGGGCACTTATACACAGAACTATTGTCCTTACCATGTGCTGGTCGAGGTCTCTGGTATGGTAATAGTGTTAGTTGTCGAGTTTATAATCGACCCTGTGGGGTAAGGCGGACTCGGCGATGGAACGATAGTGCCAGGAAAAGAGAAAGAGCTAGACGAAGAATCTACAGGACTACTGGGCGAAGTACCACTTGTTGTTGATCCGGTATAGGATGACGGAACGCTGAGGGAGGTACTTGCTGTCGAAGCGGTCGAAGCAGTTGAACCAAAAGGGGCTGTGAACGAGGTTCTGATCGTAGAAGTAGAGTACCATGGGAGACTTGTCGGTGTCTCAGAACATCCAGTGAAGACCGTGACAGTAGATGCACAGTTACTGCCACAGACCGTGACCGTAGTCGTCGCCGTGTTTCCCTCCAGCTGTTGAGGTAGAGCGCTGGAAAGGGCAGAACTGGCCTCATGTTAGTATGAAGAGAGACTACACATACACCAGCGAGGGGTCTTACCCAAAGCCCATCAAGGCCAAGCGAGTGGTAGAACGCATTGCGTAGAGCTCGAGATAGCAAGGGAGTAGGTAAATAAAACGAGTGTGAGTGCCTCAAATTGGCAAAGGGTTTAGGGAAACAAAATCCGAAAACAGGTCTAGCTCGAGTACATACACTAAGTCTTTATAGATCCCCTCCATAGCCCCGGCTGTCATATGTACGACTTACACGAGAGTGTTTGTAGTAGCCCATCAACGGAGGTACTATGACAACATAGAACTGCCGGCTACCATCGCCAGGGGGGCAAGGTGGATCATCTAGGTTCGTATACTTTCTAGATCCATGCGACATCCCGACGGGGGAAAGCTTTCCAGGGCAGGCATATCTACCTAGGTATCTGTCTGTCTAGGTATATTATTGTAGTATGATTCATGTTGAGTAAAGTGAGATGCCCCCCCTATTCGCCACAGTAGTGCAACTTTCCAACGATCTCATCTAAAAGCTCATCACAATCCCAAGACAGCATATGTTCGAATTTCTATGTACATATAGGTGGTTCTCACAAGACTATTGGGCGGTTCTCAACGGTCATGTGGGTTTCACACACACGTTTCCTCAAAAATAGACACAAGGTTAGGCTAGGTGGGCGTGGTTTCTCAGTGCCGGGAAACCAACCCGGTTATGCTCCCTCGTGGATGTACGACGCGAGTAAAGCTTCGGGATGGGCTTCTAGCGAATTTGTTGGTATCACGGCTGACTACTTTCCCGGCTACCCGAGAGGCCCCGTTGCCGTGCAAACCAACAAACACAGGTATGTAGCTGAAGGCATATTCTAAGCTTAATGTTAACTTCACTTTGCCACATGGTTTGCTTGACACGGCTGGATATTACATGTGATTTGGCATATAACAAGGCTGATGCCGTTTTTGGCACGCCGCAGTCCACCCGGCAAACGATGTTATTACTAAGTACTTAGGGTACCAGTACTGGGGACTACATACATATATATGTAGATCTTGTTTAACACGACCTCCGATCCCAAACCCTGAACTCCTGGCATTATAAGTCGACGCGGGAATTGGGGTGGAGTAGAATGCAGATGCCCGTTGCACTAATTGCTAGACTTTATGCAGATTTAGGTGATCGAAGATCAACTTAAGCACCTCCTTATTACTGTCTGTGACTTATATGGTATATTGCATCGATAACTTTAACAGTCGCTGGTGCTGCTGCTGCAACAATGCTTCTTGGCTGTGTACTGAGTAGTAGGTATGTATCACCAATGATGCGGTTATTACACGTTTCCTTGGATGGGTATCTGGTAGGCTGGCCAAACACCAAGTCCAATGTTGCCTTGATCGTAATTTTAATGCCTTGCAGCTGCTGAGGATGCAGGTTCCCGATGTCGTCCGACAGCGCACAGAGGGAGTGACACGTATGGGACCATCCAATCGGCTCACCCAATGGTTTCATTATATATGTGGGCAGAGTAGGGGAAACTTATATTCTTCAGATTTGGGAGCTTTTGGCATATGTGCTATGGGGATATTCAATATCAGCTTAACTGATAACGGTACTAACTACCTATGATGTGCTCCAGAAGCCAAAACATCTCGTAGCGTTGAATGACGGAAGGTTACGAGCGGAGATAGGTTCTAGCTCACGGGAGAAAGGGATGCTGTTTGCCGTTAATATACCCTTTAGACAGAGAAACTTCCGAGCCGTGATGAGGATCGATACCCGAAGTCTACTTTAATAAAGAGTCCTTCTTCCGTGTGTCTGGTTGGACAAGTAGACAAGCTTCACGGGTATAGTTGCGGATAGATAGATTTGAATCGGCCGAGACCCGGGCAAACCCTCTTTATGTTATGTCTTGGTTCAGACTTACTTAAGAAGCTGTGCCTAACCTACATAAGTTACATATGTATTTGGGCCTTGCTGTGTCCTACCAACGACCACACAAGGTTAATCCAAGCAAGCGACGAGTTCTCCTCGAAGTGTGTTTCTTAGCCTTGCTTACACACACAGCAGAGAACGAGCACACTTACGAGAAGTGTTAAACATGGCATGATGGACAGAGTGCCTAAAATATAATATCTAGAATTGTGTGACTTTGGCACAGCATTCAGTGCCACTCATGAACCTGTATTTCAAGATTGGATTGATTTTCTCGAGAGGGCTCTGTGCCTTGGTCGTCCTACGTATATGAGGATGGCGAGAGATAGCTCGGGGTGGTACATAGGTCTTGTATCTAGGTAGTCATCTAGCCCTACATATGTACATGTAGATATTTTTGTCAGAGTACAGCAGTAGTAGTGTAGGTATGAAGGTATTGTTATGTCATAGGAATCGGTAAATTAGATGGGGGTTGGATATAGGAGGCCAATGGCATCGTCGACGAAAATCTGGGCGGGGTCACAGCATTCGAAGAATGGCATATGCAGAAGGCGGCTGCACGCCTCCAGCCTACCTAGTACCGGGATGCGGGATGCCCAAAGGTGGTACCCGGCACTGCATCAATGCGGGGTGTCATATATATCGCAGACAGAAGAAGTTGTCTTGATAGTGTACCTAGTATTTAATAAAGGGGTATTGGGCAGACATGCATGTCGTGGTAGTAACGATGTAGGTAGAACAGATCTCGTAGATGTTACTGTGATTATCTGGCTCGGCCTGTGCTGGGGAACTGGTGGAATGGCGATTATCAAGAAAATGACTGGTAGCAAGGCGAAGAAGAACTGTCTTGATCCTAGACGATAATCTAGGAAGACATCCTAGTGTATACATAGGTAGGTATGTAGGTATTATGCAACTGAACAAGGTAAATATCTAATTCTCTACTAGTAGACTACTACATATGTAGGTAGGTAGGGTGAGTTCTTTGAAGGCGGGTTGTGATTGACCACGTTGACCGTTACTGGTCTCAAGTGGCCGAACCTGGCATGCTTGAAGAATGGTGTTTGAATCTGAATCAATCGAAAAAGTCTGCCATCAAAACCGTTGAGTACCTACCCACCACACTTATCCACCTCTTAAGAATCTAGTTAATAATATTAATTAGCAGGGAGAGATCAGTCATTCTTCTGAAGCAAGGAACTAAGGCTTGTGAAATGGAAGAATTATAGAATGTAAAACGTCGAATGTTATGATCCCTTGTGAACCGCCCTATCAAAGGGGCTTCACCTGATCGCCGCGCGCTTCACGAGTTGGTGGAGCATGAACTGAGAAGTAGACGCCAGGGGGGAGAGGAACTTTGGAGATGTCAGTTCTGTTGAGGGATCACTCCAACTCCGAAAACGAGAACCTCTAAGGCCTGTTTACTCGGAATCGGCTTTGAAGATCTTATCAAATCAATACCAAGGTCATTAGAACATACAATAGTGCGTGGGAAAGCACACCGCCGTGATTGCCTCAGAGACGACGTCAATTTCCACCATTCCGCCATATTGACAGTCAGACTTGACTTTCACCTGCATTTCACTCGGCCGGCCCAAGTATGCTTGAGGCTCATCGAAATGGCTCAGAGTTTTGCGTCTACAAACGAGAAATGGATAGCGGGAGAAGCCATACAATATCCTCGGTGGCGCGCAGTAGTGCTGGTCGGTATGAGACAAGCCATTCTCAAGTGCGCCAAAGGTGTGTCGATCATCATAGGGAACCATTCCTCTACTGGGCGGAGAGCGTCAACTATTGACGGTTGGATGCGAAAAAATGGCTTCAGACCGCTAAGAGAGGAAAGAAGAAGAAAAAGGAAAGAAAGTCAATACACGCGGCCACATTTTCAATATATAAGTCTCATCCATCGCCACTCCTCAGTCTGAATCTTTCTTGCTCTCAGCATCCCCAGCATCAAAACACCCAAAAAAATAAGCACTCTCTCTTTTACAACATACACACTCGTTTACACAAACTCGTCAACGCTCGCTTCGTTTGAACAGGCAATTCACTCTTTTAACACCAAAATAAAACAACCCAACAACAACCAACCAACCAACCTCAAATCAGTCAAGATGCAGTTCTCCATCGTCGCCACTCTTGCCTTCGCCCTCGGCGTTGTCGCTCGTCCCCAGATCGCTCCTCCTGCCGGCGGTATCCCTCCCGTCCCCGGTGATGTCACTGTCGGCCAGGCCGGCGACACCTGTGGCTCCGACCTCGACCTCAGCTGCTGCAACCAGGTCGACCAGTCCGGCGACGCCATCAACACCGCCAGCGGCCTTCTTGCCGGTCTCCTTGAGGGTGGTCTTGAGGGCGGTTCTCTCGGCTTGTTCGATGGCTGCTCCAAGCTGAACGTTGCTGCTGGTAAGTACCTACCAACCCTCCTATCACTTAAGGAATTATGTCTTCTCGTCACGTTCCTAACATTATCAAACAGTCATTGGTCTCACCGATATCCTCGACAGCCAATGCAGTCAGACCCCGGCCTGCTGCCAGCACTCCGGCATGGAACAGGTAAGATTCCCATCCCATCCATCACCTCCTCTCACCACAGTTTACTAACCCCTTTAACAGGAGGGTCTTGTCAACCTCGGTCTTCCCTGCGTTGCCCTCGGTGGCCTCCTATAAATGCTCAGGCTCGTTTCTATACGACTTGCATAAAGCGGGTGCATAGCATGATGGGGATATGAGATTTTGGGGGCTTGTAATGTTGGGGAGAGTGCCAAATTGTATCGTTTAGCATGCTTTTAGTGTTTTAGTAATTCCAACTTCGGTCGCTCGTTAACATCTTGTCTTCTCTACCGTGATAATTTATCCTATATCCTAGAATATACTCTAGCCCCCTGCTCCTGCACACACCCCCCCCCCCAAACCTCACCCATATCTTTATATGTGAAAGTAGAATCATTGTGACGTGCTTCCTTGCTAACCTCAACCTCTTTCCGCTAATTTCGTCGTCGAAGCGCTGCTTCAACCCTCCACCCTCTCCCTACCCCCCCAGTCATGCATAGCAAATACACTCACAGAGCGTAGAGAGTCCAGCATAAGATAAAGCACGAAAAACGAAAACGAAAACGAAAACGCAACCCATGAAAATATAAAGAAGCCAAATCCGACATATATAAAACACCGAAGAACCAAGCCAAACCAGAGTTGAAATTGTGTATCTTTGCATCTACCAGAAACGAGAAAATCTCCAAAATGGTATCTTGCCCCTAACCCAACGCCCAAGTACCTTTAGGTATATATATAAAAAAAAAAAAAACAAGAAACATCAAACTAGTAAGTAAGTAAGTAACATCATAAAAAAGTTCGCCATAAAGTCATGAGGAACACAAAGCTCCCTTTCGGCACCCCCAGCCCCTCCCTCATCCACACCACACCCACCTCAGCGCCCCTTCGCCGTAACAGCATCAACAGCCAACATCTTCACGCGTCCCACATACAGCTTCATGACATGGCACACCGGGTCCCCCCACACGACATCCCTCAGCTGCTCATCCGTCGCGACCTGGGCCACGACGCCCTCGCCCAGCCGATCCTCGACCGTCTTCGCGCGCCTGATCTTCGCGTTCGCCGCGCCGGACCTCAGCACGACGATCTGCCCCGCGTTGCTGAGCGTGCTGGGCGGGACCCTCCACACGGGGGGCTGGGGCTTCGGTTTCCCAGACCCGGATCCGGGTTTGGAGGTGGAGGAGGGGGAGCGGCTAGAAGAAGAAGAAGAAGAAGACTTCGCGGACGCCTTGGACGTCCGCGAGACGAGCGAGGTGCTGGAGCCGCGCGCCTTGCTGTGTTTCGCGGGCGCGCCGCTTCTCGACAGAGGCGGGGACTGCTGCTGCGTCGTGCTTGTCGACGACGACGCCTTTGGATCGGCCGTTGGGGCGGGCGCGGTGAAGAGCTCGAGGAGGCTTTTGACGTAGGCTTTGTCGGCGCGCGCGACGGGGTCGCCCTCGTTGATGAAGCTGAGGAAGACGGATTTCTTGAGGTCGGGGCGGTGGGGCTTCTGGAGGGGGAGGAGGGAGACGGGGGGCGTGCCGAAGGTGATGCAGTGCACGCGCTTGAAGCAGCCGGTGAGGTTGTTCAGTTCGGAGGATGCGGACGGGGAGGTGGCGAGCATGTGTGCGTAGAGGAGGGAGGCGATGGCGCCGCCGGCGGAGTGGCCCTGGTATATATAGTCAGATAAACGTTGAATGTATTTAAAGCAGGGTAGAAACCAACAGTGATAAGAAGCGAATATGAACACCGCCGGGGGTCTTCTTCCAAGAGATGGCGAAGTCTTGTCGCGACAGGGGATATCATCTTACGCGCAACTGACAAAAAGCCTGCATGACAAAGATTGTTGGGGTCGTCCTAGATTCAGTCAGATATCTATACGGCAGACCCAAATCTCTAACCAAGCTCTCTACTCACAAGGAATCCGGCTGCTGTCGTCGGCGCGGTGTTCAAGTTGACAGACCAGTCCAAGAATGTCGCCGTCCCTCGGATAGCAAAGACGATCGTGTCCATGTGATCCATGGGAACAGACTTGATGCGCATAGCTTTAGTTCCTGTCCTCCAGTCCGCATCTACGTGAGCATCTCGTTCTGCCCCTCTCGGGTGTTCGTACACTCTCTCTGAGTATTGCGCTGCTAGGCAGATGAGAGGGTATGTTGGTATGTGCCTATGGATGTTAGCTTTTTTTTCGTAGTCATATAAGTTATATAGGTATTAAGCACATACAGTCGGAGGGCAGGTAGATTTGGAGATAGCTTCGAGTTTGCATACAACTCCACTTTGGCGAAATAACCCCGAGAGGCAAGCGTTGAAGCCAAGGCACTTGTTTGCCCTTTGCCAGTCTCCTTCGGCGTCGGCTTTCTGCACTTCTTCGCAGTCCCCTTATGCACGACAGCTTGTTGTGGTTGTGGTTGTGGTTGTGGTTGCGGAGTCTCAGGCAGAGCCGAGGGAACTGGAGTATATCCATATGTGAATAAGTCATTTTCGTTTCCAGTGTACTTATCCGTGTCGATCAGCGTCATGACATCGTTGAAGCTGCTGCAGATCTGATCGTACATCGCGGCACTTTGGTTGAGCAGCTGTGTGCCATAGGCGTGCCACCTCGGGAGGCCATCGCCCAGAAACTGATGCGCTATGTTCCCTGGTATTATCTCGTTTGCTAAGTTTACCGCAGAGCCAAGCTTGAGTCTGCTAACGGCACATGGCGTGCTGCCATAGGGATACGGCTGTGCTCCTACCGGATGAGAATTCGGTGGTCCAAGATAGTAATGCTGATTTACTACGATAGGTGGATACGGCGGTTGATCATAGTACTGAGGAGGTGGGCCTGTGATGGGAGGTAATGTATTAGTCCAGACAGGTGATGGTGGTAGTGGTGGTGGCGACGGGAGCATATAGCCAGGACTCTGTCCAGGAGCTGGAGCTTGGTGTGTTCTATCCTGGGGATGCCATGATGGTGGTGGTGGAATTTGTGCTTCTGGTGACACGAGCTGGCTGACTTTGGGAGTCGGAACCTCTGGGGCTTGTTTCTTCTTAGATCGACCGAAGAACCCCATGATGATTTGATATTGGATTGTGATATAGCATATAGATAGGTGCTGAAGAGTCTATGGTATGGCTAAGGGGCTACTAGATAATAGGAAAGCTCATTGATCGGGGTGATATGCTAACAACTCTTACGGACGACTAGCAACGATGTATGATGAAACACAAGAACACGAGAAGAGAGGATGACAATTCGACTCTTCGAGTTGGACGAAGAAAGGGAAGATATTACCAGAGTCCATTGCAATTTTGAGAAAATGTGTGTCACAGTAACAATCGGACCATGATCATAAACCTACAATACAAGCTCCTAAGTTGTCCTAAGCGAATAGAAGCTATCGAGACTGGTGTGCTCTCCAGCGGGTATGCCTTGCCGTTTACAGAACACCGACCTGGATTCATGGCAGTTCTGAGCTATGATTCGTCTGTGGAGAATCACTCAGCCCCAATCATTGCATCAAGGATATTGATCGCGGACCAGTGAGACTAGCCCGGTAGAACAATAGACGAACCACATGCATCAGATAGAGCAGAGAAATAGACTTATGCAGGTAACCTTGCATGTTTGCCATATGAGTGGCCCCCGCAAAGCATGGCGGAACATATCATGATGACTTGCTAGAGAGCCCAGATAGCTCTAGATTGCCCGGCCTTGGTTTTGTTGACATCCATCGATCCTCTTGGAGATGGAAGAAACAGTTTATGATTTATGGGATATTTAGGGCACCATGCATATGCGTAATGCGTGCAGCCGCCGGAGTATGAAGAGTTCCTATTAGTAGTGGAGGATGGAATATAGATGATGTATAAATTAAGAGGCGGCGTGATAATGTTGTTGGCGGATACTGACCCTAGGTATGGTAGTATTGACCTCTGTAAGTGCTATTTTAGTGAGTGACTCAGTTACATGCTACTATGATGCTAGGTAGTAGGTACTATACCTGCTATACTGATAGTCTACTCGGAGTGGTATAAGAGCTTAAGCTCGGGTTGATTCGGACTGGTCGGGCAACAGACCCGTGAACATACTATGTAGTAAGTAGGCACATATGACTCGGTCTGTCGGTGAAAGAAAGGCGTACCTGATAAAGTGGGGGGCTGAGTCTTCATGTTAGCCTCACTTGTATATTTTGACGTATGTACAACTGTTAACTCTTTTCAATAACATAGGAAAATAATATACCCATTCAACTAAATCCAAAGAGTATTCGGTATACAGAATGATCTACCCCTTCGTTACATACCTCGGTAGTTGATAATTCGAATATTACATCATAGCTGGATTGTAGACGGCCTTTTGAGGTCAGTTGTCAAGGATTAGATCCCGACAGGACGGATCAATTGTTGTAGCTGAGTTGTAGCTGAGACCCGAAAGTGCCGAGTAAGTGGGCTAATGTGGACCGTTATTCCTATTTTCTTTGAATTCTTTTAGCTTACCTAGGTAGGTCAAGTCATTCAAGCAGATGTTTGTAGGGGTGAAGATATAAATAATTCATGTGAATACATGCATCAACAATAAATGGGTTTCTGAAGTAACTTGGGTTTAGCACCTTTAACACCTTTAGCACCTTATGTAAAAGTTACCTACCAACGTTGTGCACGTTTGAGAGAATCTTGAAATATGGGTCTTTACTTTAAACATTGAACTTGGCTTAAAACGTAATAGCCTGTTAAAGCCACAGAGCCCCCGTCATTGAACGTCTATTACGCCGTAATGTATTGTACATCGTACTATGTACTGCCTATGCACCTAGCCAAGCCTCACCTCCAATAGTTAGTTAGTGACTGGACCTGCTGGACTCGAAAGCAACCATTGAACCAGTGAGTGAGCTGGCATTGAATGGACAAGGATAACCCTAGTCGCCTAGATCAGGAAGAAACATCTTGGGCATCGGATTTTGGACGGTCATTAATGCGGAAACTCAATTAGATCAAGACCTCTTCATGAGGTTCGACTGTTTTGATACTTTCTTTTATTAACCAATTTTTCCGAGAAATGTCTCTCATGACGCTATGGACTTTGTTAGTTTTTCTTAATTTGAAGCTTTGATCCTTTTTTCACTTGTCACCTTCCTACTTTTCGCTACTTTTCGCGACCGAGTCTTGCTAACCATTAGTTGCAGTGGTCGCGCCTCATAGCAAACACCCGCTTGTCCTCGGGAAGCTCCAGCAAGGATGCTGCTCGGGATCCCATAAGGCGCCGCCAACGGTACGAGAAAGAATATGGTCAACTACTGGTCAGTTTTATAAGCATCTATCTACCTACCTGCCTACTGCTCTGCTCAGGTGATCGATCTATGCCTCGGCATCTACAACCGTATCTGGCCGGATAACTCACACGTGGCTATAGCAAATATGGCGAAATTGTGCAAACCTCTCGAGGGACGAGGACGCTGCCGAGAATCTCGAAATCCGACTCCAGGCCCTCACCAACTTTCTTTCTGACGAGTCTCGCCGACCGCTACCCCATCCCTGCATAGCTTTCTCTGCCACCAAACAGATTTATGTTCCGATTGCCAAAATAGCAACGTCTTCTTATAACGAATGGATCATTAAAGAAGCCGTTCTATTCTTCGCCACCCTCATCGAGAGTGAGGAGGAAGGTTTCGTCGAGAATGAAGCCTTTTCTGCGAGCTTGACTAATCTTCTAGTCCGTATCACTGGCGCCAATAGCATCCGACTTGGGCCGGATACTGAAGTAAAGGTCGTCGAACTCGCCTTCAACATCACCACCAAGATTCGACTCGAACCTGATATCCTTCCCGTCTGGTTCAAGTCCCGCACCGAACCCCGTCCTGACGATGACAAAACTAAGGACCCGAGAGAAAAGTTCGCTGGTAGAACTCAGAAGCAAGATTTCCCTCTCTTTTATTTGTTGATGGACTATATACATCATGAGGGGAAAATCGGCGACTTTGCTCGAACTGGTCTGCTCTACATCATCGAAGCGGCCTCGTCTTCTATCGCTCTTGAGCAATGGATTGTGGAAAGTGACCTTTCGACCCTAATGGCTACTGGACTTGGGGCCTTGTATAGTCAGCTCAGTCGAAAGCTTGTTATCGACCACCCTACAGAATACCTCCCTCCAGTTCTCGCTCTCTCCGATTATGAGCATCCTACATCAACCTTTGAAATTGTTAGCTCCTGTAGTCCAGACTTCCAGTTACACCTGGACACCTTCCTTTCCCATTTATTATTTTGGCAGGACGTTCTGAACCACTGTCGATCAGTGGAAGTCAAGTCAACACTCCTTGAACATTTTCAGGTCATCTTCTTACAGCAGTTATTGTGAGTACAATATCTAATTCTGGGTAACTGTAGACAACGAGCATGCTGACCGTGAATAGGTACCCTTCTCTTTTGGAGTCATCTGATGTCGATGGAGGCTCATCAGTTGCTGTTTTAACTTATCTTCGACGCATACTGGAGACGTTAGACCATCCCGACATGATCAACCTCGTTCTCCATTATCTACTAGCTCTTCCCGATTCGGAATCAGCAGACGCTTTTACTGCCGAGCCGTCTGTGAGCGCTGCAAGAAAACGGAAATCAATGGATCTTGCCAGCATGATGGCTACTAAAGTCGAAACTAGCTACACACCTCTCCTGTTTAATTTAGTCGATTTAATTCACTCAGGTCTGAAGTCTCGAAACCAGCAGACTGTGTGTGTGACGCTTCAACTCGTAGCGGCGATCCTTAAGCGGCACCACCGATATGCGACCACCACGCTGCTTCACACCGAGAGCATTGATAGTGATACTTCGCGTAGGACTATAGGCGCCCACCAGCAAGAGGTCGAATTCCTCACAACTCTAGCCGGGGCTGTTGGAGGACAGGACAACTTCGATGAGGTCTACGATAACATCTTGAAGGATAGCATGGCACGAGTAGAAGGTCATCCGTGCTCTCTCAAGCTTGTAGCACCAAGGCTTTCAACAAACAACCACAAATTGCCCGCTATTCCTGATAGCTTGCCCGGTGCTCCTCGGGATGTACCGCCACATACACTTAGTGCAAATGACCCTCTCTTTAACAGCATTCTAGATCTTCTCGAAACATTCTTTATCAACCCCGTCGAGATGAATTTATCGGCGACAGAGACGATCATTGACCTGACCGTCTGTGGTTACATATCTGTGGAAGGATGGCTCCTCCGTCACCCGAGGGGGTATTCTTACGACGAGGATGCGGATGAATCCGCGTCCTCACCTTTAGATACTTCAGTTCCATCATTTGCCGAATATGAGAAGTTGCAGGCAATTGTTAGATGTCGTCGTCGACCCGCATGGCAAGCATCAACTCTTCCCCGTATACTGAATGTTTTGGAGTCTCTTGCAGACCAGGTTGAGTATTTTCGAGGTTCGGTCCCGAGATTCGACGACCTTTTACAGCAACGTCGTGAGGCCTTCATGACGGCTGACGCCATCGTTCCAAACCCAACGAGCGCCCGACAGCGTTCCACGACGGGGGCCTCCATGCCGGACCAAGCAAGCCAAACCGATTCCCGCGGGACGTCGCCGACGCGGCCTAGTGCACTTGAGGGCTTCGCACAGAGGATATTGTCTGAGCTCGGAACCCCAACTCCACGTGAGCGAAATGATACAATGCGAGGTTCGAGTGCAAGTACAGGGTCCAATTTTCCGGGTGGGTATGGGCTTGCGACTTCGTCGAACTATGACAGTCCGACTAAGGCTGGAGTGGTACGATCCTTTTCACCAGGAAGCCACCATTCCGAACGGGATAGTCCAGTAATCAGTCAACTTACTGCATTCGCGGCGGTTGATCAAGGCATACTTAACCGACAGGTCAATCTACCGCCACAAAAGCTCGAGCCGATTCCACTAGACTTTGAACGAGAAAAGTCCCATGACTCGTCAGAAATGGATGAACAGCAAATTAACAGAAGTAAAGGAGAAGAGCCCGCGGAAGAACAGGATGGTGATAACAATAGTGAAGTTGATAACACGTCTATTGCTCCGACGCCGCCCGAAACTCCCCCTGAAGCCAAGACGGCTTCGGTCTCGCATATTTTAACTAATGTTATTATCTATCAGCAATTCTTGTTAGAATTGGCGAGCTTGATCCAAGTTCGGGCGGGCTTATTCGAAGAAGTCAAGTTTGCTTAGGTTATTGTAAGGTTTGATGATTGATTTACATAACCATCACAAGTGATGGCAATTTTGGTTTGACTTGTCTTTCGGAGAGAGCCTGAAGAATACCCTACTTGCACCATGTATATCGGTAGCAGAACGCTGCGCCTCATTAGAATTGTCGGGGGGGGAGGGGCTGCGAGGGAGAGCAGCACTACATTTGCATTGATATGGCGAGTCGCGATTACACATATAGAAGTCTCGGGGAGTAATTGTATTTGGCTTTGTTCTTCCGAAGTATTTCTTTTTCTTCTTTTCTGTTCTGTGTTCTGTCTCGACTTACTACAACCATGATAGATACCACTTTATCGCATCCTATTTCTTTTGTCCGGGGCAAGTCCCGACCCTTACGTCTTTTACAATTGCCTTGATGTCTTCAAGAGATAGCTACCTACCTAGGCACCTAACCTACATCAATCGTACCAAATTCTCGGTGGGCATGGGTCGCCGAGCTTGGGGGGTTGAGGGGAAACTGCTGATCTTGTAAATAGCCTCCCTAATAGGGGAAGTAAGTATATGTATATGGCAGAAATCGGTTACAAAATAAATTGTTTATACCTCGACATCGTCTCACTGTCAGGCTGCTCCCCCTTTTCTCTTTGTCTGGGACTGCCAACTGACCAGCGCGGAGTAGGAGTCACACTGACTGATCGGGCAGAAATCGTAGGCACCTACCTTAAGTTTCAGAATGTTGGCTGGCGCAGTGTAACGGCATTGTTGATGTTGAACTGTGATTGGGATAAATGGCTAACGGGTTGGGGGGGCAGAGTGAAACCTCATGATGCATGACGCCGTAGGTGCTTGTACATGCAGTGCAGGTCTTCCCGCCCGCAGATGCCAGTTGCCGTAACGGACAATACGTCCCTATCCGATCCTTGCTTGCCGTGTGCTTTTTGCACTTCGTGTGGAAAACGGAGTTGTGACAAAATTTAGAAATTTACCCCACTTTGTTTTGGCTACTTTGGCTCACTTGTAGCCATCGTAGCCAATAGATATATAAGGATTGAGATATCCGCCCCTTTTATGTAGGTAAAGAGATATTCAGTTTATCAATCAATCTAAGCCTATATCCATCCACCTACCATAGAAGGGAGCCTCATACTTACTCACTTCTAACGGGTACACCTAGACACCCCTTGTTGAATGAACCACCTGATTTTACTTGCTGTTGCCTACCTACCTTCAAGCCAACACTCACCGAACAGCCTCGTTGCCTACACCTCCCCTATACCTAGTTACAATGTCCTCCGGCAACAGAGCCGCTGACCAACAACAACAGCAGCAACAGCCCTTATCATCGTCGCCACCGCCCTCCTCTGCCCAAAAGGGGAGTGCAGAAGCTGTGCCGCCCCAGTTCACAATCGCCAAGACCTTCCCTCCGCGCGGCGGCATGCAGCAGTACAGACTAGATAAATCGCATAAGTTTACGTGTGGGCGCTGCCAGAAGGACAAGACGGCGAAGTTGGTGGTGGTGCGGGAGGGGTGGTGGGAGCAGCTGTGGTGTAATGGGTGCTATGGGGAGGTTTTGGCGAAGGGTTGAATGGGCACTACCTAGGTAGGTAGGTAGGTACTGCGTAGGTTGGCTCTGGTGCTGAGGTGAGAAGGGGCGATATCCTTACTTTTTTGGGCGAGTTTTGTCCAGTATGCATGTAAAGTATCTATCTAGCCTCTAGGAAATTGGTACAAAAGGAGAAGAGAGATGCCATACAAAGAACGAGATGACTGTCCGTTGGCTTCATCAGTCCTTGTACATAGCAAGATAGACAGCTGACAAAATGAAATAAATAAATAAGCCAGCTACGTGAACCCTACATGCGTGTCACAATATAGTATGCAATACTCCTAGTAGCGATGAGACTTTCCCGAACGGTTTTTACATTCCACCCTAAAGCATTTGATGGCTCCTAATAAGTAGTATGTATGTGGGAGATGAAAATTCAGCGGGAGAGTTGACGCTGGCCAATCAGCGTTGAGTGAACTTCCGTTTTAGTCAAGTGGCCTGGTTGGCCTACACTACGACAGAGGCGCCTGAACGCTGGGTGTAATGCTTGTTTTGGTTTCATTAAGTCGCGTCGCTATTGGGGTAAATATGCGAAGGAGGGATATGAGGTGTATAAATAGTATAATTCTTTCTAATTAGTTGTTGGAATGCAGAAATCTTGAGTTACGAGCGAACTACTGGGTACGGGATGCCACGACCGGGCCAAGTAGAAAAGGGGCGCTATGGTGGGGCCGATTAAACAGCAAACCCCCCCCGAACCTTGACGGATGACGGACTAAAAATGGATGCTGTGATACGTGAGATGGTAATGGTGAGCCGCACGTATATCTAGAGTTATGCTTGCTCGCTGCCTAGGTGGTGTATAGAATAATACTACTTTTAGTCACCTACTGAGATGCGTCATTGTATGCCGTAAAATCAACCTTCAAGTTGAACAGCGCTCTACTCGCATAAATTCACAAATGAAAGTAGTTTTAATGAGCTTCTAATGAGTGGTGAGGTATGTACATAAAAATGAGAAGCACATGCATCAGCTATCAATGCAAACGCAAACTTTGCACCCAAGATCTCATTCCAGCTTTCCTTCTTCACCTTGCTCATTTGCCCTTTTTCTCAGTGGTCCCTAGCCGCTCAATCTTCTCCAGCGCCTGGCTCGCCTCATCCCAAGACTTATCTCCGTCACAAAGCGCACTTCTCAGATACGCCAGCGTCATCCTCTGGACCAGTCCCACCCGCTCCGGGCTCTCATCCGTCGTCTCCACGGCATCCCAGCCTGATATGCCACCAAGAATGTGCCCGGAACCTTTAACCCACAGCAAGTCTTTCGGTCCCGGGGACAGGTGGTAGCAGTCCGCATGCCAGTCCGCGCCGCGCGTCGTCAGGTGCGGGCTCACATCCTCGGTGCCACAGACGACCAAGGCGGGCGTGTGCATGGAGCTGAAATCGGGCCCGTAGAAGGGAACCATGGCGTGTCCCATGTCGGAGAGGTCCGAGCCGGCGTTGCCTGTGCCGGTCAGTATTACGCCGGCCTTGATGCGCCTCTCGAACGACTCCGTCACCGAGCCATCGCGGGGGTCGGTGTTAGTGGCACCCAGCAGCATGGACGCCGTCCACGCGCCAAGCGAGTGCCCCGCGACAGCCACTCTCGTGCGGTCCAGCCGTCCCTGCAGCCCCGGGACGGCGGCCTCGATGGCGTCGAGCTGGTCGAGGATGCGGACCATGTCCTGCGCGCGGTCTTTCCAGAAGTACGTGTTGTCCTCCGGCGCCTCGAGTCTAAGAGACATGGAGGACAGGTGCGTGGGCTGGATTACGACGAAGCCATGGGCGGCCCAAAACTCGGCGAGCGGCGTGTAGCCTTCGAGGGAGTTGAGGTTGTTGCTGCGGCCTTGGCCGTGGGAGAGGAGGATGATGGGGAGGGAGGCGCCGGTGGATGGCGCTGATACTTTGATGTCGAGGTTGACGGGACGGGATGGGTAGGGGAGGACGATGGGGCTGAATGTTAAGACGGGGGTGGGGGGGTTGACGGGGATGTGCGCGGCGTCCCCGATGAGGGCGTGGTCGTGAGAGCGCATGGCTGTGGGAGAGAATTAAGTTGGTGAAATTATAGTAAATATCTATTACAGTAGCTACTTAATACTGTTGATGCCTGGCTCGAGTGCAACTGATTCTCTCGCAATCCTTTGATACCTACTGGAATTGGGACATTATATACACATACTATATACACGACTTCAAAGGCAGAAATACCATCAAATACGGCCTTATTAATGGACTTAAGAATCGTGGTTTACATTTTATTACCGAATTGTTGGAAACTTGACCCTGGAGATTATTCTAACCTAACGGTTTGGCCGCTCGGAGTCTTACTTGGGTGCTGTTTTCCGAGCTAGTCCGATCAATGTCATAAAATCCGTATAGTCCTAACTCAGTGTCGAATCGGAGACTTGCTGATTGATGGGAATATACCCTAGGCTAGTTGCCTACCTAAAATAGACTTCAATGATTGATTTACCACAGTCAACACGATAGAACATTGAAACGAGATGGATTGGCAGAATCAAGATCAGTGCATTCGAAATATTTCCCCCAAGGTTTAGCCTTTAGCAGTTAACTGTACCTGGAAATAGTAACTCGAAGGTAACTTTGTATTGTATCATACAATACATTCAAAGATACATACTATGTAGTTGATACAGCTCTCCAAGTGTTTTTAACAACAAAGCAATTGTTCCATCAGACTCCCTCTAACAACAATGCTGTTCTGCGCCTTCTAGGTTCTGCTTCGTGACAAGTACTTAATATCAGGTGTTATATAGGCAGCTTGGGTAGTATATTAATGAAACTCGTAGTAATTGAGCAATGAGCACATACAAAATACTAGATGAGAGTTTCTGAAATTCTGAACAACTAAGTCTTGTTTATGTGTTTGTATGAAAAAATAGTGAGCTACCCTAGGTAGAGAAATAGGGGGGAGGGGCACAACCGGTAAGTGGGTCTCGATTACCTAGGTAGATAAACCGAGTTTCCTCCGACACCTGTTGCCAGCTGCCAACTGCCAGCTGAAAGTTAATGTGTCCCAAGCTCCAAAGCTGCATGTGCTTCTTTCCTTTTTGATTCTTGGCCTTTCTTCTTTTAACAACATTGAATCAATTCACCTTCCTACACCTTCATTTTCCAGTCTCGTACTTGGATGCTCACCTCACAAGGACACTAACTCGGTCTGTTTAACAAAAGAAAATAAAGATTGCCATTCTTCCAATGGCAACCGAGGATGCTAGGTACAGGCAGTCCAGCCAATATCGGCTGTGGTCTTTCACGCCTGCTCACCTCGCCAGTCTCCGAGAAACCACCAATTCTCTCGCACAAACCCAGATTTCTAATCGCCTTCGTTCCTCAGACACACCTGTCGACCCATTGCCAAACTTCTTGACCCCAGCCGAGGAATACCAAATTTTGAACCACTTTACCCTCGAGCTCCTACGCGCTGCACCCTACTGTCATCTGCCAACCGACATACAAGCCACCGCTGCCACCTTTTTACGACGCTTCTATGTCACCAACAGTGTTATGACCTACCCGCCACAGGAACTTATCAAGACATGTCTATTCTTCGGCTGCAAGGCGGAAGGCTCCTTCATACGAGTGCAAAAGATTGCCGACATATTCCCAAACACGACGGGCGAGATGATTCTTGCGGCCGAATACGTGCTTTGCCAGGGCATACGTTTCGCATTCGATGTGCGACATCCATTCCGTGCCTTAGAAGGATCCATCATGGAATTGAGAAGACTAGGCGATTTTGACGATGACAGGATAAACAGAGCACATAAGAGAACAAGAGACATCTTAAAGTTCAGCCCATTGGTTACAGATGTCTACTTCCATTATACACCGAGCCAGATCATGTACGCAGCTATGGCTATAGCCGACGAAGAGTTGGTGCAATGCATGCTGCGAGAAGCGTTCACTGGCCAAGGCGAAGTTGCCAGGGAAAAGATATGGGGTGTGATAGAAGGCTGCAAGGCCATGCTAGAAAAAGAACCGCCGGAGAAGATGAATACATATTGGACAGACGTAAGTACACCTCGATACAAGATCATAACAATTTACCCGCTGACCCCGTGAGAATAGGCCGAGAGCACCAAGGCCATCAAAGTTATTAGGAGGAAGCTCACCAAGTGTCGAGACCCAGATAGGGTCGACCTGGTTGCACTGCAGAAATCACGAAGAGAGCAGGCAACCCATAAGCCCAAGGCTAAAGCAGGTCTTCAAGCAGACGAGAAGGTATTTGGAAATAGCAACAACGAAGAACGCGAGTCTAAGAGACGAAAGGTTGCTTCGAATGGAGAAGATATTTTCGGACCACCCCTTTGACGATGAACGCGAGCCTCCTTCCTACCGACGATCCATTGTCCTATTATTTTATTTTGCAAATCGTTCGGCAATTCCGACCCCGTCCGAGACCCAGAAACCCCGACACCGTTTTACGATTATACGATACCGTACCGATTTCGGGTCCTGAAGTTCGCTTATAGCACGTAATAAACTACCATGGCCCCCAGGAAACGACGTTTGCTGATGATGTACCACAGCACGTATAACTATCAGGTAACTGTGCTGATCGGGGTAGGACGATTATCATATGACGAGAAAAAGATCATTGACGCGAATCTGGTTTCGCAATCCGAATGACGAAAGATTATGGCCATGAATTGAAATACGCATTACATATTTCTCCATTCCACAGAAACACAGCACGAGTTTCTCTATTAATCGTTAAATTTGCTAATAACAGCTTTCCCAAATCTCCCTTAGGTACCTATATACCAGGCTATGCCTCCGCCTTGAAATCAGCGAGCTTCTTCTCCGGAATTTCTTGTTCCTCTAGGATCACATCAGCTGGAATACGATCTGGCGTAGAGTTGACTAGGGCTAGCATAGGCCCTAGAGCTGCTGCCATGAGACCAAATGTTACACAACTAGATATGTATGTTAGCGTGGTGGTCGACCATTTGTTGAAGGAAATTGAGATTACGTACAATCCGATCATGGGGCTAGTTTTTATTTGGGTGTTCATGCCGTATGAGATGGCTTGGCCAACCGCCTCGAGACATCTAAAAGCAGCGCCGTTGCGAACATTTGCTTGTGCATCTGTAGCAAATGAGGACAGAAGCCAGTACATGTACGACTGCGAGAGTGGACCGGTGGTTTGGACGAAGAAGTATGGCAAGAAAGAGGAAGCGTAGAGGGGTTCGTCCCAGTCGATTTTCCCGGGATTCGTGGTGTTGAATCTTGCTTGCATCACGATTGACCAGATGTACACACCCGTGTTAACAACGACGACAGTAAATAGACCAACTTGCGCTCTACGGCGTTGGCTAAGGGATTTCATGTCGAGGATGAATCCGAGGCCGAAGCAACCGATGCTGTGTTCATGATTAAAATCGGCTTTTAAAAAGGCAAATGCCGAAAGGGGAAATACTTACATGCAGAAAAATGGCGAGATGAGCGATGACAGGGCACGAGAACGAACAGAGAAGTATGTTGCCAAGTATGTGGACCAAGTACCGCTATATCATCGGTTAGCTCAGAATTGCAATGAGTAAGAATCTGGGCTGCCGAGCACTCACCTATAGAAGAAGGACCAAACTGCCCAAAGCGCCGAAAGCAGGATGAGCTTTGATGACATGGTAAACTTGATGAGTTTCGTCTCCTGCTTAAATGTGAGCTTCTCCGAGACGAGAATGCGTGTCCCGTCGGATCGGACGACGTGCTCAAGAGGTGATATAAGAAAGGCGAATGGTAACCTGATTGAATTAGCATGCCGTCAAGTTTAAGTACGCTTCGTTACTACTCACGCCAAACTCTCGATAATTAAAAATGCGACATAAGTGTCAGGCGTGACACCGCCAGTGACGCCCTTGACATGATTTTTAGACAAGCTTAGTGGAAGATGTCAGTTAGCATTTTGAACTTCTTGTTCAAGGGGCTTTCTGGTCGAAAAACTCACTTGATAGCACCTCCAACTAGCTGTCCAAGATTTCGGGCGACAATCCATAGGGCGAGATACTTGCCACGGGAATTCGCCGGTGCGAGTGACATAATGGATCCAGACTCGGCAACATACCAACATCCGCTACCTATGCCCGTAACGAAGCCACCGAAGATGAGATACTGCCAGAGATTTCTCTATTAGTCATATTCGAAGATTATACAAGTTCTGATCAAAAATTGCCTACCCATTGATTACCAAACTTGCTGTTGCAGTAATAAGACGAGCCGCGGATAGGGAACGACATGGCGCCAATGACCAGCGCCCACTTTGTGCCCAACTTGTTCACGAGCGGGCCGCCGAATAAACAGACTGTAGCGAGCATAGCGTAGTTGATTGCGGTACTGTCCAGTTGAAGTTAGCTATTAGCTCTCCCTTCAGTCTTCACGGGCTCCTTTATGCAACGATGAAGTGATGAAACGGCAAAACGTACGCTATGTTGGAAGTCTGAGGAGTCGCCAAACCACCACCGCCGAGGCCTGCAATAGCATCTGCCATAGCCGGCCCACAGAAAGCCTGCACACTCAGTAGCAGCATCTGCGTCAAGCTGTGTTGGTAGATTTGCTTCCATCGCGGAACATCTTTTCTGTATGCGCCCATGTCAACCCTTTCGTCGGCGTTGGTAGTCGGGTTCATTGGAAGTGAGCCTTGGCCCCGAAGGGCATTATCGTTCCCACCCGCATGAGTATTAGGGGGTGCCGCGTCGAAATTCGACATGATGTTGATGTTGTGTAGGCAAACTACTACCCCTTCAGCTATAATTGTCTGGGCCAAGTTAGGAATGCTGAAGTTGAAAAAGTCTCCATGGGCTTGCACGCGAATCCCTTCGAGATATATACATCCCCAGGCATCGCGAACCTTAATGCCAAGGAGCTATACTTCCCTTGTCGCTTATCAGGTTCAGCTTCACCAATCTGTGGATTCCCATTCCGTATGCGGCAATGGAGATTGTGCATCAAACTGGGGTAAAGACGTCTTGGGGCCCCACGGATTTCTGAGAAAGCATTTACGTTATGATATCTAGGCAGGGGTAAGGAGGGACTAGGCAATCTACTGAAGGGATCAGATAACGCGTGGTTATATCATGGACCCGAGACCTGCTCGAGGAGAACGGATTGACAATCGTCTACTACAGATTTATTCGAATAGAACAGCTACAAAATCCCAGGTTCCTAGTTCGGAACACGCGTTACCATGCAGACATGTAGAATTAAACCTGGTCTGGAAATGATAGCAGTCCCAGGAGAATGAACCTCTTATTAGTCTTGTTCTCCGGGCTCTAGCGTCTGATCCCTTGAAGGTGAAAGGGTTGACGGGCCAATACCGGCCGATACGAGTGGTGTCGTATCATACGACACCAATTGGGCTAATAGACTACGAGAAACAGCTAGGAGTGACCTGCAGGGACTTTTCCCCCCGTATCTCACTTGTCCTAGTTCGGTAACCATAACAGCCCGGGTCCATTACTCGCCTAGGTAGCTAAGCATCGATCGTCGGGCCTCTAGGGCCGAGAAGCAACCTATCTGAAAGCTAGTATATTTAGTATACCATCTACGGCAGAGATTCAAGTAACAAGAAACGGGTAGGTATGAATTAACCTATTACCTTGGTTTTGTTTCTTGAGCCTCACGATTGCTTGTCCTGTGGTATCTACACCCGTACATCGGTAATAGAGAATACCAAGTATCGCAACCAAGACTCCTATTTGGGACATATTGGGACATATTAACAGTCTCGGATGCGAACCAGCAAAGATAACGGCGAACATCGGATTACTTACAATCATCATCGTCCCACACTCCTCTACGGCTCCATTTAATAGACGAACTCTCGTAACGGAGAAGTTAGGAGTCAAGAAAACCCCGCCACCGACCGGACCCGAGCCGTTACTCAGACCTAGGGCCCGAGACTCCATACTAGATATAGTTCTAGAGGTGGTCAGTCGACTTTTTTTTTTCTAAACTCAACATCGTGCCACTCAGAATTGCTGATTGCGACTTAGCCTCTAGACTAAATACATCTAGCATACTTATATATATACAGACGAGCAACTTGCAGGGCCAATGTGAAGAAGCGTTTGACAACACAAGTGACAATAAAAGTTAGAACCTGAACTCTAGAGAAAACACTAGAGGATATTATAGAAATTCGTGACGAAAAGAAAAATGGCTACTTCGCGCGCAAACACCACGATCGTCGTCGTCGGCGGAGGCGGCACGATGGGCTCCTCCACCGCGCTGCACCTGGTACGGAATGGGTACACGCCGTCGAACATCACCGTCCTCGACACGTATCCCATTCCGTCGGCGCAGTCCGCTGGGAACGACCTCAACAAGATCATGGGCATCCAGCTGCGGAATAAAGTTGACCTGCAGCTTAGTCTCGAGGCTAGGGATATGTGGAGGAACGACGAGCTGTTCAAGCCGTTCTTCCACAACACCGGCAGGGTAACACAATTTCTTTCCCTCCTTTTACCGGGGGAGCTTTTTTTTACGAGGAGAATCTTAACACTGACGTAGACTAGCTTGACTGCGAGAGAACAGAAGAGGGCATCGCATCTCTCAGAGAAGAGTACGAGACCCTCCTCAAAGCGGGCCATGACCTAGAAAAGACCAACGAGTGGCTGGAAACCGAGGACGAGATACTGGCGAAGATGCCCCTGCTGGAGCGGGACCAGATCCAGGGCTGGAAAGCGATATTCTGCAAGGATGGCGGCTGGCTAGCTGCGGCCAAGGCGATCAATGCGATCGGAGAGGAGCTGCGCAAGCAGGGAGTCAAGTTTGGATTCGGAGGGTAAGCGGAAGCCCAAATGCGTCGATTACACGGCTATGGGTTTGCTAACGGACTTCGCAGGGCGGGATCCTTCAAGCAACCGCTTTTCAAGGAAGGTGGGACGACGTGTGTTGGGCTGGAGACGGTGGACGGGACGAAGTACTACGCCGACAAGGTGGTTTTGGCTACCGGAGCTTGGAGCCCGGCGTTGGTGGATTTGGAAGACCAGTGTTGTTCGAAGGTGAGCATGGCAAGAACCCTTTATGGGGAAAAAAATCTGCTAATCGCCAACATTAGGCCTGGGTATATGCCATGATGCAGCTGACGCCTGAAGAAGCTGCCGCATACAAGGACACGCCTGTGGTGTATAATGGCGACGTCGGGTTCTTCTTCGAGCCCAACGAGTACGCGCCACCCCTTTAAAAAGACATTGGGTTTTTTTCTTTTTGACAGAACGTGCTAACGGGTACCCAGAAACGGCGTGATCAAAGTGTGCGACGAGTTCCCCGGCTTCACGCGGTTCAAGCAGCACCAGCCCTACGGCGCCGAGAAGCCCAAGCCCGTCTCGGTCCCCCGCTCTCACGCAAAGCACCCCACAGACACGTACCCCGACGCATCGGAGAAGGGCATCCGCAGAGCCATCGCGACGTTCCTCCCGCGCTTCGCGGACAAGGAACTGTTTAACCGGGCGCTGTGCTGGTGCACTGATACGGCGGACACGGCCCTCCTGATCTGCGAGCATCCGAGGTGGAAGAACTTTATCCTCGCGACGGGGGACAGCGGGTGCGTTGCCTTTCCTACCTCCCTCTCTCTCTTACATACCCACCCAATCCAAATCCGGGACATAACTTAACTACAACGAATCATTTTGTTTTGTCGGAGATATCTAATATCTAACAAAACTCCCACGCTAACGTTTACCCACCATAATCACAGACACACCTTCAAACTCCTCCCGAACATCGGAAAGCACGTCGTCGAGCTGATCGAGGGCAGCCTGGACGACAAGTTCGTGCAGGCGTGGAGGTGGCGGCCTGGCGGCGATGCGCTCAGGTCAAAGCGCGGGGCGCCCGCGAAAGATCTGGCGGATATGCCTGGGTGGAATCATGATGCGTGATCTGAAGCATGATGTGAGGAGAGGAGAGAGGTTGGTATACCCTTTGGAAGTGTTGTACGTGTGTGTATATAGATGGGTGGGTACATAGGTATGTTTGATGAAGTAACGGTGATGAAGGAAATCGCTGAGTGTTTCACCGAAGTTATGATGATTCAGGTATCTACGAACTTACATGTAGGACTGCACTGCGACGCCTCTTTCGTGCCGTATCAGAAAGGGAAGAAAAAGAAAAAGAAAAAGATAGCAACGTTCCCGTGCCCTACCACGATGCAAGCACCCTTACAGTCTTGGCGGCTCGGCATGAATCCCTTCAAAGATCCCTTGGAAGCTGATATTTTTTTATCATGGAAAATTATTTTATCTACACGATAAACGCCAGGACTAATGAACCAAAACCCGTCAACTCAGCTCTCGAGCTTTGGCCGTTAGCATCCGTGGAAGTACGCTACCTGCCAGCCCCAAGGTAATCGTTTCCGACGTTTTGGTAACTATAATACGCACCATCAAACGGCCGTGTGACCTCGCCATGGCCTGCAACGATATTTACTAGGTAAGCACCTATCAGCGTAGTATCGCATCAACCCCCCCCCCCCTCTAGCCACCTCCCTAAAAGGGCAATATGTGCCAACTCCCCACGATGGCACGGGTATGCAGCCAGCGCGTGCGGAGTAGATTTAATACTGCACGAGTTCTCCTATCTACCTATATCTGGGGACAATGCTTCAGCCTACTCCCTATTCCCTACCTACCTAGATAGATTATATTTTGGATTTTAGGAGGGGAGTATTGGTATTCACATACCATACACCCAACCCACCGTAAGGCGCATATCGCAGAACTCGCATATGCAGACTTAGGTACCTACCAATGGCGGATATAGAAACAGGGTCCAAGAGGGGGGAGACGAAAGCGAACCAGGAAGCCGACGCGATGGGGGACGACCTAAAAGCCTCGTCGCAGCAGCAGCAGCAAGAAAACCGCAACGTCGGCACGCTCGACCGGAGGCTCAAGTCGCGGCACGTGCAGTTCATGGCGCTGTCGGGCGCAATCGGCACCGGCCTCTTCGTCGGCAGCGGGCAAGTGCTCTCCCTCGCGGGGCCCTTGTCCACGTTCCTGGCATACCTGATCACGGCGCTCAACGTGTACTGCGTCGTGCACAGCCTCGGCGAGATGGCGACCTACCTCCCGCTCCCGGGCGCGGTGCCGGTGTACGCGGGCCGCTACGTCGACGAGGCGCTCGGCTTCGTGCTCGGCTGGAACTACTGGTACCAGCTGGCGATCGGGTGCCCCCTCGAGGTCACCGTCTCCGTCGTCGTCGTCGACTACTGGCCCAACAGCATCCCCAAGGCCGCGCTCATCACCGTCTTCTTCCTCGCCATGGTCCTCGTGAACTGCTTCCCCGTGCGCGTGTACGGGGAGGCCGAGTTCGTCTTCGGCGCGGTAAAGCTGACCACCATCGTCGGGCTGATCCTGCTCATGCTCGTCATCACGCTCGGCGGCGCGCCCGGCGGGGAGCGCATCGGGTTCAGGTACTGGGACGACCCGGGGCCGATGAACGCGTACCTGGCGGCGGGGGCGGCGGGGCGGTTTCTCGCGTTCGGGAAGGTCTTCATCCAGGCGACGTTCTCGTACGGCGGCAGCGAGATGGTGGTGGTTGCGAGCGGCGAGACCGCGGACCCGCGGCGCAACATCCCCAAGGCCGTCCGCCGCGTCTTCTGGCGCATCGCGCTGTTCTACGTCCTCGCCGTCTTCCTCGTCACCCTGTGCGTGTCCTCGCGCGACGCCCGCCTGCTCGACGCCATCGCGGCCGAGGCCCCGGGCGCCGCCGCGTCGCCGTTCGTCATTGCCATTGAGAATGGCGGGATCAGGGTCCTGCCGTCGATTATCAACGCGGTGGTGCTGACGTCGGCGTGGTCCGCGGGGAACTCGTTCTTCTATGCGTCGACGCGCGTGCTGTATGCTGCGGCGCTGGATGGGAAAGCCCCGAGATTCCTCAGGTACGAGAGGTGGGGCGTCCCGTATGCGTGTGTGGCTGCGACGACGGCGCTGAGTCTGCTGAGCTACATGAACCTCGACCACCAGGGCGAAGAGGTGTTCTTCTGGTTCTCCAACATCTCGGCCGTCTCGACGCTGATCGTGTGGGCGTCCATCTGCCTGACCTACCTCCGCTTCTACCACGGCCTGCGGTATAACGGGATATCGCGGGACACGCTGCCGTACAAATCGCCCTTCCAGCCGTTCCTCGCGTACTTCGCGATCTGTTTCTGTCTCGTGGTCGCGTTTTTTAACGGGTATGATGCCTTTTTCCCCGGCAAGTTCAGCGCGAAGACTTTCGTGCCGCCGTATATCGATATACCGATCTTCGCGGCGTTGTTCCTGGGGTATAAGTTTGTGAAGGGGACGAAGATGGTTAAGCTGGGGGATATGGATCTCTGGAGCGGGAAGGCGGAGGTGGATCGGCTGGAGGGGACGTGGAAGGAGCCGGTGCCGAGGAATTGGTTGGAGAGGGTGTGGTTTTGGATTGCTTGATATTTACCTTGGCGAAAAAGATTATTTCTACTTTATGCTCTTAATTTCACTTCTTTGTGGTGAGGGAAGGTCTGAGTATAAAGGGGTGAGAACGTTGTTCATTGAGGAACTCAATAACGACATAATAATGCGTTATATGATACTACCTACCGTAGGGGAAACCCCCCACCCCATATATGTCACAAATAAGCGTGTATTTAGGTAACAGGTGTATAAAGAGTTGCACCGGGGATAACTACAATACAGGTGCAATGAAAGCCCCATTATTAATCCCCCTTCTCCCAACCGACGATTTTTCATGACCTCGTCTTACTTCATTTAAACATCTTTACTCCAAGATATAGCTTATGCCAAGTCCTTATAGATTGGCAAAGATAACAGCACCGCCGAAAAGCGCGGCAGCACCAATGGCACCGGTCTGCTTGGGGACTGCCGCGCCCTCGGAGCTCGAAGTCGTTTCCGAACCTCCCGCCGATGTGGCAGCAGGGAATGTGGTGGTAGGTGTGGTGACTCCACTGGTGAAGGGAACGCCGTCGGTGCCAGTGCTTGCACCGGAGAAAGCTGGCGCGGTGGTTGTGGCCGTGGTGTCGGGGGTAGCAGAGGCGTTGTCTGGGTTTAGAACTCTGTGAACCGACCGTCAGCGACAGTTTACCTAAGTAGATATTTTGGGCGGTGATGAGGGTGTAGGCAGATAGGGGAAACTTACCCGTCAATCACGTGTACGACACCATTCTCGATGAGGATATCGGGGACAGTGACCTTGGCGGAATTGACGTATACCGTGCCATCGATCACAGTGATGGTGAGGTTCTGGCCGTTAACGGCTTGTACAGATGTATTTGATAGCTGGCTGCTGTAGGCTACGGAGCCGTTGATGACGTGGTAGCCGATGACGCTGGTCAGCTGGTCTGAGCTGAAGTTAGCGACGAGATTGCCGATGGCATCAAACGCATCGTTGTTGGGCGCGAAGATGGTGATGTCGTGCGTGTTTGCAAGCGAGTCTGTCAGGTTGGCAGCGTTGATGGCGCCTTCAGCTGCGGTGAGGTTCGCGTTGGACAAGGTCTCTGTCACGTTCTGGGGGATTACTAGGAGATTGTCGATGATGTGAATGGTGCCACCGGTAAAGTTGATGTTCTATGACTTGTCAGTAATCAATGTTCGTGTTGGGTTGAGTCAGCTGGTAAACTAACCGGTGTGATGACGGAGGCATTCTCCTTCAATGCGCTGAAGAACGTCACGTTATTATCGTTGAGCCGGGCTTCAACTACTTGGCCACCGGTGACATTGGTGTAAGTCGAGTTGGTCAGTTGTGTCCGGATGAACACGGAGTCGTTGCCAAAGCTCGAGTCCAGATGTGTGCCGTTCAGGACATGATAACTCAACAATGCTTGGAGGTATCCCGGATTGGTCAGCAACGAAGTGCTATCGTTCAGAGCGTTTAGAGCATCATTGCTGGGGGCCAAGATGGTAATATTATGTAAGTTGTTCAAGGCATCGGCGAATGAAGAGTCGGATGCGATGAGAGCTATGAAATGTTAGTTAGGGGCTTGAGACAATGGAAGCAATTCAGCATACCGCTTAGAGACGACAGACTCGAGTTCTGAGATCCGAGAGCATCGGTCAAACTCGGTGTCTGGGCAGAGGCCACAGAAGCCAATGCTAGTAGGAGAGGTGTCTTGTACTGCATCGTGATTGCTGGGTATGGAACCTAAGGTAGCGACAGGATCATATAAACACCGATATTATGATATTCAGATGAGATGCAGTACAGCTGCAGCAGGTATCTCCTCGATTTTTAACGAGAATTGTTTCACAGAACAACAAGAAGAAGCTGGAGGCAACGTCCTGCATTTAAAGCCGGACCCTCCATGGCTGCAGACGGTCACCATCGCGGGGTTGTTGTTTAGAACAAAGACCTGATGAAGTCATGATGTTGAGAACAGGGCCAAGACATCTATGAGGCCAATCAAGATCGCCTCACAGCCAGCTTCTTGTGCCTCGTAAGCTGCTGATGACGAGGCAAATGTCAGTAAAGGGCGACTTATACTGCCTTGCTAAATCCGTCTTATCCGAATGGTCAGCCACATTTCATCAGATGGACTCACCATCTTCGCACCTGCTGAGACAAACGATGCATACTAGCCAGTAGTAACTCCTGGCGTCTCCTTGTGGTCCATTTTTATACTGTGCTTCGTCTTCCAACATTGAGGTTCATCATTGATGTTCTTTATATGTCAACAAGGAGTATCTTTCTGTATTTTAGCACTCAGGTTGATCCAGGGAGTACTCGTGAATACTTTTATACTTGGACTTCGATTACGTGTAAGTCGATGTCGTCAAGAGAAGATCCGATTAGCTGATAGAAAGCCACCAGCTATGGAGAAACAGAAGTAGTGTTATGCTCCCCGCATTTTAGATCTGTCCATCGAGCATAAAACCTGGAGATGATCGACAAAGCTTGGTTATGCATGTTGTCCCGTTCCGAGCTCCTGGTACATCATGGAGGAGGCGGAATTGAATAAAGGATTGAATTTTAGGACTTACATTGGACAGGTAAATTCGTTACACGGCCCGCGATTCTGGATTCGTACGCACTTGAGACACCGTGACGTCGTAGTCCCTCGAACCACCAAGACATTGTCCATAAGTGGTCTACCTATACGCACCTTAGCTAGGTATTTAGCATAGCCAGCTCCTGAGGTTATCATGTTATAGACATGTAGCATTCATCGGCGACCTAAGAAGACAATAATATTGCAATACTACTAGGTATTGTACGCACCATTGATATCACGTAGGATGGTAATGCCACCTTGAATGGCTTTGATATCTCGTTGTTAGAAAAACAACGACAACTGCTTAGCTCTGGGTCTTGGCCTACATGACGAGTGTCATCTTAGTCGGGTAAAGGGGGTTTTGGTATTTCCACACTCATCCGATTGTGATATAGAGAGGCCTTATGTACTTACTACCATCATATGTACATATTCCCGTTGCTATACAACATCACTTGACCATGACTTGGCTCTTTTTCCTTACATGCATGTTTTTATGCATCTCCTCTTCTATCATATCAACGTGTCACGTATCACAGATCCACCCCCTCCTTACGAGGACGTCGAGAGGCGTTCTACGCTGTAGGAAGCCGCTAACGTATTCTGAACCACTTGATGAGCCCGCGGGCGTTTGATGCTTTAGCTGCTAAACAATACATAGAGGTGGCTCATAATCTTCTACTATAAGTGAATATTCCTACTTCTCTCCGTAGCTTGTACTATGTGTTTGCTTCCTGACATCTGCCTGTCCGTTCAATGCTCCAGAAGAGTACAAGGTACACTACATTGCCGCAAATGTACGAAGTACATGGCTGGTACATAAAACACAGCACTTGAAGACTGCAAATTACCACTTCAAACACTCTTCAAGGTACCAGCCAGGCAACATTAATCAGAAATCCGTTCTATCTGCCACGACAACTTTGTTGCAACTTGAGATGAAGATTCGCCATGGGTTCGTTGTTCAAGACGGACGCTTGCGACTTTATGATGACAGAACCCCCGAATGCTTGAGAAAATACTGACGAGCGACACGCCGATACCTAGGCAAGAGATCGGAGTCTAGTGCTGCTTGAACTAGGCACCTCCACGAACATGTGCAAGCCGACGCCGCATCCAAAGCCTTAGTAGCAGGATCTGATACCGTATCGGCCTCGCCGCTGGTTTTGGGGCCAAGCAGTGACAGAACAAAATGCCGCCACCGGTTGTTTATATGTCAGGGGGGTGGGTACTAAGAACATCGTGACTAGGTACCCTCGAGCTCGCAGTGTTGGTCATATTCGAGTTGCGCGGTGCCAATGGAGATATATACTACCTACCTAGGTTAGGGGGCTGAAAAACTCTGAGGTAAAAATCTCCCATTCCTGCCATGTTTTATAGATATTTTCCTTTGCATAGGTATGTATGTAGGTGCATGCCACCGAAGTGCTTACACATATAGGTACCTACCTACGCAGGTATATTGGGTGTGCTGCCAGTTGATTCCGACTGCACTAGGTTACCTATAAGTAAGGGCAGAGCCGTCCTTATAGAAACGTTAGAATGTTACTCTCCGGAATGATTTCTTCGACCTCGACCTCCACGTCTCTAGAAAATTATAATGTCCATCAACTTCAGTTCACCTCTGTTCCCGTTGAAAAGGCCAACTGACTTCCCAACTTATCGGCGACTTATAACCATCTTCACGCCAAACCCTTCTTCTACAAATGCCCCAACATATTCACGCAACCGTATGCGGCGAGAAGGTGGGTAAACTTGAAGCCAGACGGTTCTTGCAAGTGCTGGGCTGAAAAGGCAGGCCAGATGACCCCGTAGCCTCCCGCGGGTTTTGGAATGGGGGAACAACACTCTGCTCAGGCCGCCACAGAGCTGCCACCGGGATATTGGCTTCTGCATCCCGCATTATTCTACACTTCGATGCGCAACCGCCTAATGGTAGTTGCCCATCGCCAACGACAGAGACATATAACATGGGCGTACCTATCCATCCGACAGCCTGTCTATGACGTCGAAGCCGCTGTCCAACCTCGCACCACTCGGAAGCTTACATACCTAGGTATTATAGCGTTCTCGGGATCTGATAAAGCCAATGTACCCAGGGGGTTGCTAGATCTAGATGTGCTAGAGCCATGGCCAGTAGAAGCTTTATATCTGAACTATACCGTTGCTACCGGCGTTTAGGTTAGTCACCTGGCACATGGGAAATCGTCACCGAAACCGCTACCGCACATCCATACTAGCGGCTTGTCAGAACCGGCAACGTTCGTTCGAAAAGGGCCTTCTTCATTTAGACGAGGAGAAAATGCTGGCTAGTACTGGGAGCCAAGGCTGGACAAATGTCGAACTTCACTACGCTAGTCGGATTTCTCCAAGTATGGGGAAGGATAGTGCGTTGGGGACCTTGGGGTTTGTGGAGTTGTGGAGTTTTGGAGACGCTTTCGAATCCACATGGTTCCCAGATTGATGTGTGAAAGCTTGCTTGCTTGCTTGTTTGCTCGCTTGCTTCCTCGATGTAATGTCTAACCTAGGTCCACCACGAAGCAATGGTCGACGTACTTGACTGAAAGAAACTAAGCAGAAGTCGTAAAGGCCTTCGAGATTCGCAAATGCCAAGATAAGGACATATTAATCAGGTCGATGAGCTGTGCGTTATAGATCTAATGTGCTATGGCTTCATAATACAACGGTTGTTCACCTAGACAGAGATGGGTTCGTGGACATGATTTCATTGCGCGAGCGCTGGGATGACCTCGGGAGCCCTGGCCCGGCGAGCTCGTCGGCGCTGTCTTCACGGACCACCCGGAGCCACAGCTCGGCTTGCTGCACGTTGCAGTGTTGCACATCGAGGACAGGAAGCGATACAGGGTGCCATACGCAAGCCGCGGGAATTTTGCCTTGAATAGTACAGTTTGGTTGCGAATCCCCGCGCCAAGGTGAACATCTCCATTACTTATATCTCTCAGCGAGGAGGAGAGCTAGTCTAGGGAACTACCTAGGTACCCATATTTTCGATGGTGGGCGATCTTTTCGTACATTTTCGTTTGGTCGCTTTGAATCTCGCATGAATGGATCTGATGTTTCTACATAGATCACATACTATGTGGGTAGTGGATGGTAGGAGGTAGGTACCTAGGTTAGGTAGGTGTCTCGTGGGCAAGAAGGACATCAGGGTGTAATAAATAAATAAATGCCTACATGTACATGTTTCTACATAATCTAATAATTACCTGTCATTTTCTTCAAAAGAATCCTTTTTGATCCTTGATCCAAGTTCGGTATAATATTCGATCTCATCTCTCCCACAGGCGAAATCCCTGTGGCCACCCATTGGCCTAGAAACTGGGGGAACAACACCCGATGAACATCACAGTAAACACACCACACACACCACACACACCACCGGTGACGAGCCCATCAAGCCGAGCTCAAGACCCAACGCTTAAATAGCTCGCCGAGATCCCCGCCGAAATTCCCCGCACTGTAGATTCCGCTAATGGGCTAATGGGCGAGGTAAGATGCGGAGTAGCTAAGAGCTATCTTGTTGCCTAGCTGCAACTACTCCAAGCCCAGTCAGCCCAAGCATTCCTCCGGAGTGACATTTCCCGGTTTTTTTGTATTTTTTTTTCTCTGGCTCACCTAGCAGAGGAGGATGGGATGGGATGAGCTTCAAGAAAGATTTTTTTCTAGGCCGGGATACTGGTAGATACTGCATTAGCTCTACGGGGCGCTCCTTGTTCTCGCCATGAGGCTTGCGGCTTTCTTCACGATGGTACCTAGGCACTAGACCACATCCGAGCTGAAAAGGGGCCTTGGCGTGAGCAAAAGAACTTTCGGAGCTCTCCATCTCTCTTTCTCTTGAAATGCACGTGGCGTAATCACCGAACTACTTCTTACATCCAGGTAGCTACGCAGTGATGTGATCGTCTGGTCTTAAGACTTGGCTTTTTTTTTCTTTCTAGTAGTAGGCCCGAAGGATTCAAAAGCTCGATGAATTCCGCCATGCTTTCGGGTTTGGGGGGTCGGTTCCCTCATGTTTCTATCGACCAACGAAGCCAAGCAACAACAACATGAAGGTCCCAAAGTCACTCACTGCCGTGAGCCTGCTGGGGTGTCAATTCCCTTCGTTAGGATCATGCCAAGATACCGTGGATTGTGAGTACTATTTTATTTTATTTTATCTTGCTTCCAACACTATACCTACTACCTAGGAGACAAACTGACTCTCTGTTAGGGATTTCCGTCGGCGATGGTCCATCGTTCACTCTGTCCTCGTCCAACATCTCCTACCAATTCCACGTTGACCCCTTAACGCTGGACCTGATCCACGACCACTGGGGCAGCTACGCCGCCGAGACCGTCCCCGACTTCGACGGCGTGACCTCCGGCTGGGGCGGCCCCTACACCTACAGCCGCCGCGAGTTTCCCGACCTCGGCCGCGGAGACTTCCGCGTGCCCGCGATCCACATCCAGCACGCCGACGGGAACACCGTGTCGGCCTTCTCCTACGTAGGCCACGACGTGAGCTCCGGCAAGCCGGCTCTGCCCGGCCTGCCCGCCACGTACGGCAGCGAGGTGGACGTGTCGACGCTGATCGTCCACATGTACGACAACTACTCGGACGTCTCCGCGGACCTGCACTACTCCATCTTCCCGAAGTACAACGCTGTGGTCCGCAGCTTCAGCATCACGAACAACGGGACCGAGGACATCACGGTGCTGCGAGCGAGCAGCTGGAGCATCGACATGCCGAACGAGGAGCTGGAGATGATTGACCTCCACGGCGATTGGGCCGCCGAGGCGCGTATCAATCGACGATCGGTCGTCTTCGGAGAGCAAGGGTGAGCTAGAATCTTGATTATGCTACGTGAAGTAGTTAGCTAACGCTCGGCATGCAGTTTCCGCTCATCAGCAGGATACTCGTCGCATTTCCACAACCCTTTCCTAGCCCTCACGTCTCCGAGCACTACCGAGTCGCTCGGCCCAGCAACAGGGTACAACCTAGTGTACACGGGTTCGTTCTCCGCCGATGTCGAGCGCTGGTCAACCGGTTGGGTCCGAGTTCTCCTCGGTCTTAACCCGCTGCATCTCTCGTGGCCCGTTGCCCCGGGCGAGACCTTCACCTCCCCCGAGGTAGTCTCCGTCTTCTCGGAACAGGGGCTCGGCGGGATGTCGCGATCCTTCCACTCGCTCTACAGAAACCATCTGTCCCGATCCAACCACACTGCCGAGACGAGGCCACCCTTGTTGAACTCGTGGGAGGGTCTCGGCTTTGACTTCAACCAGTCGTCCATGGTCAAGCTTGCCCAGGACGCTGCGGGGCTCGGCTGCACTCTGTTCGTGAACGACGATGGCTGGTTCGGCACGGATTACCCACGAAACAACGACAGCCTGGGCCTGGGAGACTGGACGCCCAACCCGGCCAAGTTTCCCGACGGCCTCACTCCGTACATCGAGCAGGTAGACAACATCACGATCGGCAACTCCTCCGAGCACATGCAGTTTGGGTTGTGGGTTGAGCCTGAGATGGTCAACCCCGACTCCGACCTCTACCGGGAGCATCCCGACTGGTGTATGCACTCGGGCAGCCACAACCGCACCCTCCAAAGAAACCAGCTTGTCCTGAACTTGGGCCTTCCGGAGGTGCAGGAGTACATCATCACCGTCATAGAACGAATCCTCGACTCCGGCCCGATCGGATACATCAAATGGGACAACAATCGTGGCATCCACGAAATGTCGTCCCCGGCGGCAAGCCACGCGTACATACTAGGACTCTACAGTGTCATCGACAACCTGACGACCACCCACCCCGAGATCCTCTGGGAAGGCTGCGCATCCGGGGGCGCAAGATTCGACCCTGGCCTGCTCCACTACTGGCCCCAGAGCTGGACGAGCGACAACACCGACGGCCTGGAGCGTCTGTACATCCAATTCGGCACGTCGCTGCCCTACCCGCCCTCGTCCATGGGCTGCCACGTCAGCGCCGTCCCCAACCACCAGACCGGCCGCACCACGCCGCTGGCTTTCCGAGCCGCCGTGGCCTCCATGTGCGGATCGTTCGGCTTCGAGCTCGACCCGTCCACGCTGGAGCAGGAGGAGCGCGACGCGATCCCGTCTCTGATCGCCACCCAGCAGAAGATCAACCCGATCGTGATCAACGGCGACTTCTACCGCCTCGCTCTTCCGGACCAGTCCAACTGGCCGGCGGCCATGTTCGTCTCGCCCGAGCTCGACTCCGCCGTGCTCTTCGCGTTCCAGGTCCGGTCCGCCCTGAAGCCGCTCCCGCCCCCGCTGAAGTTGCAGGGACTGGACACCAATGCCAAGTACACGGTTAGCAACGGGACTTGGGAGCAGAGCTGGTCGGGATCGACGCTGATGAATATCGGACTGAGCCTGGCTTGGCCCAGCTCTGATTATGAAAGCTTCGTCTTGACACTTGACAAAGAATAAGCGAGATAGAACTAGTAGGTAGTTTGGTTCACATAAATATTATATATACCAGGTACAACTTACCAAGTATTGCTCAATAATAAAAGAATAGCTCCAGACGAAAGATGAAATGATGATCCTGAAACTCGTAAATTGTTGAACTTTCTGGTATTTAGTTCTCGGTTTTTGAACATACCTATATAGGTACAGCCGAATATTCGCTGATCAGCCCTTTCTATTTGATTCTAAGTTCCTTCCTCTGTACTATGCTCGTCTTAAGTAGGTATCAATCATTACTTTTCTAAAATAAATAAACCGCGGCTAGTTTAACTAGGCATTACGATGGCCGATAGCCTTCGTGATTATGGCTCAAAAAACAATCGCTACGTAGACCAACTCCTAAAATCAATCCATTATCCATGATTCACCGCCCATTACTTAAGTTACGATAATAGAAACATTGGTTTGGAATCCCGCATTACCATGATGTTATAGTCCCGTATTCACTGTATATCCTCTCCCTGTGTTGACTGAACAATATATCCTCCAGTCGAAATAGGCATGTTGAGGTACCCTAAGCTGCACATGTCGTAGAAATTGTCCTGACTTGGTGGTAGCCCGAATTATCACTTCTTTTATGGAAGTCATTTAAGAACCGGACATGACGGTTTCACTCAGCAATTTGATATTCGTTCACCCGAGTCGATTCATACAAAAGAGGTCTGGTTATCCGTTCAGCCTATATAGCTTCTTCTGTCCATATAGCAGTCGGAGAGACGAGGTGAAAAAAAATTATTGATGACCAGCCGCAAGCCTATGATGCGTGTTATGTAACGAAACTGGTGAATAAACTAGTGTACAGCGGCAACCGGAAACAATCGTGAATGGCACTGGCGTACGATGGTTTTGCGGACTTAATTCCTAAATCGTCCGGCACGTCGACTCATGATAGAAGACAGGAAGCATGACCCTCCATAAACGGAGCTGGAAGGATTGCTCAAAATCTGATTCGAACTGGTTCGGTCGAGTCGAAAATCAGGCACTATTTCGACCCTCACGAGCCACCGCCGAATCGCTTTGCGCGCGCCTCAGCCTTTGCTTTCTCGGTTGGGTCGTTTACGAAGCTGGGTCTGCCCTTTCCGCCGTTCGATTTGCTCTCGTTCCTTCCCTCATTCCTGCCCTCGTTTCTTGGCGCACCACCAGGTCTGCCGCCTCCGCCCTGGTGTCGGCGACCCCTACCCCTCTGTCGTCCACCATTGTTCTGTCGCTTCGCACCGCGATCGGCGGCATCGGCGTTGCTTCCCTCTCGGCCTCGCTTGGGTGGTCTCTTCTCAGGTAAGGCGGCATCAAGTCCCGACACTAGAGTAGCCTCATCCACGCCAAATCGCTCAGCGCGCGTGACCTTCTTCTTGATCTCGTCGTTCTCGACAATTCCGAATCGCTTGGCGCGTTCGGCGCGTTTGCGCGCTTCTTCATCAGCACTGCTCGCGGGTAGATGCGCAGAGAAGTCGGCCTTTGGGGCTTCAGTGCTAGCTGGCTCTTCAGCGGCAACCTCAGCTGGCTTGTCTGTGGCTGGAGTAGGGTCGGATGTATCCTTCACAGGTTCAACGGTCTCAGCAGCCTTCTCCTCAGTAGGCGCCGGGGTAGGATCAGAAGCCTGGGCCGATTGAGCGGGTTGGGCTGGCTCTGCGGGTTTTGTTGTTGTGACTGGGACCTCATCATCGCTATAATCAATTTCGTCCTCGTTCTCACGAACAGGCGCGGCTATAAATAATGTATTAGCATATCAAGAGCATGACTACCACGACAGCTCCATCGTAATGGATATCCACAACAATCTGAGAATAAATACTAACCTGTGGACTTGTCGTGTTCCTGAAGTCGGGCGATAAGGTCCGCCTTGTTTCCTGTGACGGGCAAGGACTTCTCCTGGAGGAGCTTCTTGAGCTCGGGGACCTTCAAAGAGGCGTAGTCGGACATCGTGATGGATGCGCGACGCGACGAGGGTTGGAAGAAGTTGTGATGGGATTGATGATACAATACTATGTATGTATGTGTGGGAAAATATGAAGGAGGGGGCAAAAAAGTTATTGTCAATGGCAACTGAGTAGATGATTTATTTAAGTTGAGGTGGTTGAAAGAAAGAGAAGAAAGGTCGAATTAAGTTTGGTAATGAACAAAAAAGTTCAAGGTTAGCTTTAGTTAGCTGGAGATGGATGAGAAACGAAAGAGCGAACTGGAAAATGGGGTGGATGGTCCTAACATTGAAGCGCGACAGGCTTAGCATGTACAACGTACCCTAGTCCCGTATGAAATGTACATGTACCTGGTACTTGGCCTGTTTGGTTCAAATGAATGAATGGAAAGAACGCGTCCTCACAATTGAATGAAAACAAGGCGGGTCGGAATGTGCACAGACCATATTTGTTGTCTTAAAGAAGGACACATATGTACTGGGTACCGCAAATAGCAACCTGCATTTACTACATATGTACTAGTAGTACATCATGGATCCGTCAGATTTCTTATCTTATCATTGGTTAAAATTTACCTACATAGTACGTAGTCACCAGTCAAAATACACAGGTACATAAATAGAAGTTGCATATGATGAAGCTTTAACTTACATAACTATCTCTATCACAAAATTAATGTTACTCAAGAATTTATTCGTATTTCTTCTATCTCATATGTGACCTACTCACGACTTTCCAAAGAGTATCGGAAACCAACACATATCTGACAGATATACGGATAGGTAGATGCGGATGCGATTTCAAGATATTGCGTAAGTAGTGAGAATAAAAAGATTGGTGGCCAAGAGCGAGCTGTAGAGACACCACACGAGGCACTGGATATAAGTGCCTTTAAGCGTTATCGAAGAATGCAGTGAATAGTTAAGTATATATACCTAGGTTAGGTATGTATAATCTGCACGTGGTTGAAACCTCCAGATCGGACGATAGCTACATAGTTATGTAAGACGTTCCTGCAACCACATGCAACCTCTCGCAGGCCAGCAGTCGGCTATCTGACAGAGGGCCATGCTGTTCAAGCGAATGCGGCAGGTCAACTATAAACTCTCTCGGGACCGACGAACTGACAGGAGCGAGCGTTACACCATCGGATATATATTCATCTTGACATGAGCTTGTTTTGAAACTCTAGAACCCCCCTCTCTGGGATGATAAAAAAGGCTGATTGATACCTTAGTGGATAATCCAAAATGTTCGATCAACCTCGGATTTATTCATACTCGTGAGCTGTAACAAAAGTAATATCTATACCTCGCTCAATCTACACCAGGTATTCATCACCACATCTCAACAATAAACATGGAATCCCCCTCAAAACCGATCCCCATCGTCCTCTGCGGCAAGGCCGAAGTTGTCGCAAAACCAGTGATCGAGGGTCTGAAGCCTGAGTATGAAGGTATGTAGCGGCCTACCTACCTAATCTACCAACACAAAACCCCCCAAACCCATAACAGAAAGTACCTCAAAATATCCATCAAGTAGTTAGTCACGTAGCCAGTCACTCAGTTCCTTCCAACCCCCTCATCCTAAAACACCAACAGTCATCCTCTTCTGTCTCGGCGCCCAGGCTACTGCCGCAGAAGTGCCATATAGTGAGTTTGAGCCCTCAACCCCCCCCCCCCCCCCCCCCTGCCTCCTTCAACCCTCCCAACTAACCCCCCCCCCCAAAGTCCTCCGCGGCATCCCTCCCCCCTCACCAACCAGCGCCCTCGGCACCGGGAACTACACGACCGCGCCAGCCGCCATAATAATGGGTTCAGCCTGGGACGCCGACGACGCGGCCAGCGTGCAAGCCGCGATCCGTAGCATCCCCCCCAAACCCAACTCCGAATCCACTACTCCCGTAATCTTGCGTTACAACCCTGACGTATCTGTATCCGCGCCGGCGCCTCCAAGTCCTGAGTACGCCTTCCAGTTGGTCCGTCGTATTCGGATGTGTTTGGATAAGTTGACGCGGGAGCAGGAGGGTCCTGAGAGTGGTGTCATGGTGTGTATCTACCTGTTGCTTTCTTTCCTTGCGATATGGGGTTGCTGACTTATGATGTGTTAGTGGTACTAGATAAATTGAAGAAATCAAAGCCTACTGGTTATCTCTGAAACTTCGTAATATCTACCTGAGTAGATAACTACGTATAATTGTGTTTTCAGATGGGCAGGACATGCTCCCAGAACATTTCACATTTCACAATTCCAAAACGCAAAGATGAGTATATGGTTTTATCATTAATGTTTATAATCATTAGTACGTATGTTGGAGTGCTGTGTACAATAGCCTAAACATTTTTATACAGCATAGTGGGAGAGGGCATAAAACTGGGGGAAATTAAAAAAAGGGGGGGCAGGAGAAAGATGCAGAATGCCGTGATAAAAAAATGCAAAACCGTTCACCGTCCCTTTGGTCGTCCAGTCATTTCGACTCATCTAATCCTGTCCGTCCTATGCTTTCCCCTGAGACTCTGATGCAATATCCGACGCCTTCGCCTATCCCCCGTGATGTCGATGATGCGGTGTATGGAATCGATAGAAAAGAAAAGTGTAGTGGAGTATGGACATGAATTTTGTAATAAAAAGGGGGCACCTGGACTGTTTTTGAGTCCTAAGAGGAAAGGGTATCAACTAACAACTAAACAATCACAACCTCCTGCGTAACGAGTCCGAAAATCCACCTTGCCTGCCCTACTGAAGAGCATTGGAAACACCATTTGCGCACATTTCCTCCACTATTACCTCCCTGGGGCGCGACTCCTGTCTGCCCAGCCTCATCTTTCACTTCCTCCCATACGTTGAGTAGCACACCTCTGCTACCCAACTGACTGAAGCATTGACTGCCTAGTACAACATCCAGGACCACTACCGGTTTGTCTGCGTCTTTCTTAGGGATTGTTGTGACAATGATCCGCTTCTCCATGCCCTGGTATTTTCTCAGGTTCTGCCTTGTCCCTCGGTCTGGTCTAGTAACTTCGAGGAAGCAGTTTCCGTGGTCCTCCCACTTGCTGGCAGATATTAATAGATGGAGACGAATCTTAAGATTATTCGTCGTAAGTGTCATCTTAGAATTGCCACTATTGGCAGCGCTAACCGAAGGAGAGCGTGGCGGTGTGTCTGAAGATGAAGATGCATATAGTGATGCATCTCCGCCGCCAAAGCGAGAGGGTCGATCGACAGTTGACATCGCTATGTTAAAGGATTGGTTGCCACCTCCCATGAGCTTTCTTAAAAAGGACGACGCAGAGATGGCAGAAGATTGGGATTGGGATTGGGATGCACTACCAGCTGACTGTGATGGAGCGCGTGCTGAGGCGCGATAACTATTCTTTCGGCCAAACCAGCTTCGCTGTTGGCCACTTCCATCGCCTTCAGCGTCAGTGTTTTGGTATTGCCCGAAGGACCGGATACGTGTCTCTTCCTCAAGTGCCTTGTATTTTGCGTTGTCCATGCGGGCTCGATGTACTGCCTTATAAAGTGATTCACAGTCTTGGACCGACTGGACTCGGAATCGGAAGAACGAGGTGTCAAATTTGACCACCTTAGAATAGAGCCTAGAATAATTAAGGACAGGAGACCGTATCTCTAAGTCAACAACTGTGCTGTTTCGTAACATGACTAGGGGCGTAAGATCTAAAGCGACAAGAGGTCGCTCTTCTTGTGAATGATCGGATGACGCAAGTGTTCTTCGGTAAGGATACGCCTCAATAAGGCCTGGGGTTGTAACGATGGAACAAAGATCCGGCCATAGATCCTGCCAACGACCGTGCTTATTGTCCCAGTAAGAAATCGAAGCGACGGATTTTATGACGTATTCTGGCTGCTTGCTTTGAGGTTCACTGAGAGCAGCTTGAGATGCTGAAGCCGATGGTGTGAGGCTAACCATGCTTTCCGAGATCATTGACTCGCTGGGAATATCTGCCTGTTTCCTTATACTAATAGCAGGCACAGTGTCAGGAATATCGGCCGCCTCAAATTCATCTTCAGATGATTCATCTGAAACCGAGTCTTCGTCGCCCGACCCAGACATGGGCGACGAGGATCCTTCAGAGGACACGTCTGAGGGATGCCATTCATGCTTGAGAGGGGAAGAATTGCGACGCTTGAGACGTGATGTAGTCTTGTCTGCCGGAGGAGCAAGAGTTGGAGACTTCTTGCCCTTGAAGGTTCGGTGGACAGGAGGAGGGGGTGCACCATCTTGGCGGTAGGGAGTACTGTTCGGGGGTGATTTCTTGGAAGTTAGATGATCGGAATCGTCAAAGGAGTGCGAATCGTCTTCATCGGCATCATCTACGGTAGGAATTGGCGACTCATGGGTTGACTTTAGATAAGAATCGCGCGTAGGAGTTCTCTCAGGGGATGGTGTTGACGCATCAGTTTGGCTGGGAGTTCGCTCATGTGACTGAGTAGGAGTCTTTGGCCCCTCCAAAGTTTCGTGGTATCTAGAGGATGTTGGAGGTGGAGGAGGTTCGCGGCGTGGCTTCCTTTCGCCCATGGGAATCTCTCTTGCAGCTGACCTAGGGGACGGGGCCAAGGGTTGGGGCACCAAAGGTGTTGAGCCTGCAATAGAGGGCGGTATTGGAGTATTTCCCAACATCTGCAGCCACTCAACTGTTTGTTCTTGGTTGTCGGCCATCAAGGATAAGAGCTCAAACCACTCATTTCTAGAGCCCCGGATCATAACAACTAGCTCGTAAGCATCATCTCCCTTTCGTGCAGAGAAGCGGTTTCCGGTCACAGGGGCAAATAAAAGCCACGAGCGTCCTCCGCTGCCCGTTTCTCTGATAAGAAGATCTCCTGGATCAGACTTAAATACTTGATTGTCCCTGAATATGAGCTCAACTTGGCATCCAAGCCGTTGCCCATTAGAATGTCGGAGGTCTAAGGAGAAGGTATCTTTGGCAAAGACCTGACGGAAGCGATCAATTTTGACGTTATCTAGAGCTTCCAATGTCCTCAAATCTCTGGTCCGGGATGTATCAGTATTACGGGCGTCTTCATCGATTACTCTTGCATTTTCTTCCTTATGTCGACGTCTCGATTTTGCTTGCAATGCCTCCCATTTAGTAGCAAGAGGCTCGAATTCTTTCGTTCCTGTAACCATTCGATATCCCTGTCTCGGTTAGCATAATCATGACGAAGAGAAGCTGCGGAGATTGCTTACCTTGATGAATTTGGTTATCCATTTGATGCGGACAAGAGGGCGTTTTAGCAGGTGCGCAACGTCGATACGCTCCCCATCCTCATTAAGGATATCACCTTGCTCGTTACGAGGCATGGCATTTATGAGGGAGTCTGCATCATCGGGGGATTTTGGAGCCAAATTGACGATAATGCCCTGGAAGCCAAGACGCCACACATCAAGATAGTTGTTGTAAATAGGATGTACTGCCTCAAGCCATTGGGAAAGTTTGTGGATATCAGAAAGAGAGGGGCAAAGTCGATGGTGGGTTCGGAGGTTGTCGAGGACCATACCCATATTAACGACAGCCTTGTCGAGGGTGTCCTCCTTGTACTTCTTTGGGGGGGAACCGAAAAGATCTCTTCGTGCGCTGCTGGTATTGTTTACGAATTGTGTTAGGAGCACTGGAATTACTCCATCTACGAGGGTCTTTAGTTCTCGTTGATATAGATCTTCGTCGTCCTCAAATTCCAGTAAAAGTCCATCCACAGTAGCACCATTTGGATGGTTAGATGATCTTCTTACACTACGTGCCGAACGCAGAGTATTACCTCTGCTTGGTACTGATGTATCATTTGGCAATGATAGAACTGATACCAAGTCTGAGTGCTTTGTATGCCGTCTCTTGAGGCCACCAGACCTATGACTTCTTCTATGAGACATGGCTGTACTCCTTGTCAAGGTAGTGGCATTTTCTGTTATTGTTGTCTGCGACACCACTGATGAGAGATCTGACTGAAATGTGTTATGTGACTCAATTTCAGACGCAATTGTTGATAGTTCGTGAAATCCATTAGTTGGTGGTTTACGTTTATTGTAAGGAGGTGGCATTGGTTTTGCTGATGATTCTGAGGATAATAAAGAATCATAATCGTCGGGAGATGGGGTTCTTTTCGTACCAGACGAGCGTCGTCTCTCGCGATATTCATCCTCGCGCTCTTTGTCGAGATCCACTGTTTCAGGACAGCTTGGGTATTCAGCTGGTGGAGGGCTGTGCCCGGTGGATTCCCCTCGGAATGCATCCATAAGCTTTTCTTTAAGGCCCCTTTTACTGCTGCTTTTTGAAGGGGATGAGGAGATCCTAGTAGCACGGCTTCTTTTCAAGCTGGGCGAGGATGAGCTGATGACTTCAACTTTGCTGTGCTCGTCATGATTTGATTTTTCTTCTTCCTTCAGCTTGACTGTCTCGTCACTATTGCTGACGTCCGTTGAGCATGCACTGTCAGCGGACTGATTCTTTGAAGATGCTGAGTATCCTGTCCTGCTCTCATCTACCCATTCATCCTCGGACTTCCTCTTTGGCTCAGCTTCAGCCGTAGACGAAGAATCTACAAAGGGGTCAACTGTATCTTTTAACCAAGTCTCAATATTTGGTGGCTGATTGACAGCAGGTTTTGGATGATCAGCTTTCTCCGTGAGAATCTTCTTGCCTTCTGACAATGCTTTCTTCAGTACGTTAGTAGCGCCCTTGAAGCTAGACTGTCTCTTGGTTTTTGGCCTTGGTTTTCGCGCCTTTGATCCTGAAGGCAAGTCGAGCTCACTGAATGCAGAATATCCAACAGGTATATCTGCTAAAGACTGCGGCAACACACTGAATGGCATGTCTGATACCGAGCCGCTCGACCAGGAATCGCTGTCAGACACCTCTTCTGTCATTTCAGTCTTTGTGTCAGCATGGCTGGCCTTAGGTCTTTTGCTATGATTGCTCCGCTTTTTGGATGGCTTCTTCGATGCCCCTGTGGTCGGTGTTCGAGGTTCATCAGATGCAGGCTCTTCAATGACTTCTATCCTATCTGATGGTGATGGCTCTCTGCGGGAGCTAGGTTCGTGAGTGTCTGCTCTTCTGTGAGACTGCCTAGAAGAGGCACGAACGGTGGTTGCACCGTCAGACAAGTCAAGATCAGACAACACCTCGGTGTGATCACTGGGAATAGAGGCTCTCCAAGACTCGATCTTCGAATTTTTATTCCGGGGTGCTTGTCTTGGTATCGGTCTGGTCTTATTACCAATGCTTCCCTGCGGCTTTGGCTTTGGTGGTGTAGAGGTTTTGACAGGTCGAGCAGGACCTGATTTTCCACCCGAAGTATCGCTTTCACCGATAGGTCTAACGCGAATACCATCATCCTGGCGCGCTTTCGGCTTCCGCGGTTTTAACGGTTCAGGTGTAGCATTGGAAGATCCTGATCTTTCACTTGCCATACCCTTCTCGCTTTGGATAGGTCTTACACGAATCCCATCATTATCTGGCTCCTTAGATTTCCATGAGCTGCTTGTCTTGTTGGTGACATAAGCAGACCCTGATATTCCACTTGCGCTTTCGCTCCCAGAGGGAATGGGTCTAACACGGATACCATCCCTGCTACCTGCTGATTTGGTTGATCTTGGCCCACTACGATGTTCGCTATCAGCTTCATCAGGAACTTCAACTTTACTAGCCCAATCTTTGATCTTTTTGGAAACGGAGGGGTTGGCAGCTGTACGCGCCAAGAAGTCTTTAGGTAATGGTGATCCGGTGCTTTCGGTTGGCTTCGTCTTTGGTGGTTGAGTCTTAGTTGGGCTCTTCTTCTTATCTTTCACCCAATTGGTATCACTAACAACCCGCTTCTTGGGTGGAATCGTTGACGATCTCGACTCCGTTTGGTTTTCTTTCCCACTAGTACCCCCCTCGGACTTGGGTGACGACTTCCTTTGTCGCAACTTGATTCTCACTCGATCTTCTTCCGTCACACTCTCGTCGTCAATTTGTATGTTCACCTCGCTCGGCTCTGTTGGGGTGGCTAGTGGATCGGCATCGGCTGCAGCTGCAGCGTTTGCCTTCTGCCACTTCTTGACTCGATCATGCACCCCTCCCGGTGCTTGGATTCGCATAACCGCTGCTTGACGCATTTCCTGTTTTACCATCTCCAAATCCATTTTTCTTGCCTGTGCTGCTTCGCGTGCCGCCTGCCTGTCTGCCGCGACTCGAGCGGGAGATGGCCGTCCTAGTAGGAAGTCACCGAGAAGAGAGGGGGCCTTTCTCGCTGTAGCTGATCGGGGACGCCCAGCGAGACGACCGGCGGGGCGCCCGGCCACGGGCGCGGTCTTGGGGGTTGCATCTTTGCTAGGTGTCGAAGTCTTAGAGGTCGAGGATGTGCCAGTTGTATCATTGGAAGCATGCTTCTCAGTAGCGTGGCCTTGTTCGGAGGCAGCCTGGGGGGTTTTAGGACCCGATGGATCATCTTCGTCGTTAGACGTCGAGTCAGTCATGATCTGTCGGAAAAGATATAATTAGTCTCAGCAACATTCCAGTTGTATGCCTACGTAGGTAGGTAGGTATGTAGGCAATTGAGCAAAGTCTGGTATGTATAGATGCAGGGTCCCGTGAGTTGGGCTGTCATGTGTGAATGGGTCAATGCTCTTGGTAAAAATGCATGCCAGAGCAAAGTGTACCACCGCATCACTTATCACACCGCATTTGCTTCTATTTGATGCCCCAGGTTAAAACATTGAATAAATCCAATTCCTTACCTAAATCGATCGGGTTCATGTCCCAGGCTTCATGCTGACGTTGAGAGAACAGACAACGTAAGCAATGTGCATCCAAATTCCCATGTCAATGGGATGAAGATACAGATTTTCGAAGGTAGCTTATGAAGTGACAGCTAATCGCATATGTCAGAAGCTGCATTTCCGTCTCCGCCGCAGCATAATAGGGTACAGTAGACCCGGCTGGCCGGTAATATCTTTCGCCTTGTGCTCTTCTGAAAGTAAGAATTTTGTGAATACGTTTTTATGTGTATGCGTTGTATGTTTCTGCGTTAAGTATTGTACATATGCGAGTGATTATCGCACTGTACCTTAAGTAGATTTGTATATATGTAAGGTATTTGATCAGGAAGTGAGTGGCTTCCTGAGTTGAAGAGAGGGTGGTGAGAAAAGTTGAGTTTACGGCGTAGTATTGCGTTGGTTGGTTAATGTTCAAATGTTGTGCTGTAGTTGTGGTAGTTGTGCTGTAGCAACCAATAACTTAAGTTGAGACATAAACAATGCAATTGCATTACATCCATGGATCCTACAATACACTCACTGTGTACCTAGTAGTGCATAATAACCCTTGCACCCTTGTCCTGGACTACCATCACCATCACCTTCCATGGGCCATTACAGCAAGGCAAGGCACCTCTTTAAGAGAAAAAAAGGAAAGGCTGGGCCCGCTTAGGTAGCGTTTAACAGTGTTTTAAGCGGGTCTATCGTAGCCTTTAAGAGCTTAGTGGGGTCAACAGCGCTGCCAGCCCGGCTCTTAACTTGGAAACTTGCAGCTGGATGATGGCATTGCCCCTGTAGCTCCCGAGCATTTTTGACCAATCAGCACATTAACCGCGCTACCGTTCCCCTCCATAGGCCAGGAGTTCTGATCTGTTCAATCAATATTTTAGTCCAATAACTATGTGTATGTCACTGGTAGTTACATTCGAAGATTAGGTGGCTGTTTGTTACCTCAGCCATCTTCAACGCCGTCATTACCTACAACATTCAGGCAGATATAATTAGGTAACCCATTGGGCATACGAAACCCCTAAATGTATCATAATAAGCCTAAGCATTGAGTCTGGTAGGTACATACTTCATATGTAAGGTACAGGCATAATATCAACAAAGTTGCACGCTAATTTGAGAAGTCAAAAGATACCAATATTGATATGTACACATGTGCATGTCGAGGACTCGATGACGTTAATTCTTTCTGGGATATCGTCTGTGGGATATTCTCGGTGGAATCTTGATGGTGGTAAGACAATACCAGCTCAATGGCCGAGAAAAGACTAGCAACCAATAGTAGCTTCACTTTAACTCGATCAAAACTTGATGTTTCCTTAATACCATACATAACATCAATACTATCCCATATAGATAGGTCTTTTACGATCCTGTCAGCCAATTCCACGCATGCACGATATCTGGGAACTGCACATGTATGTATGTATTGTACATACAGGCTGTACTGTACGCATTTTATCGTCTCATGATTCTCAAAGATCTGATAGTCGTAAGAACAAAAGCACCACAGCCGCACAAATCAACTAATCCACCCAAATCGCCGTTGCCGCAGCACCCCACTTTACATATGTACATAATACGAAGTACTCGTCTTTCATTTTCTAGGAAATACGTAACATTTGACGTTAATATGGCCTTCCATGTGGGTAAAACACATCAATTGATCCCTCTGCAGCGCCTAGCCCTAAGACAACGTGGAACTCATGAACTAAATTTAGACGATCTTCGCATTATATCTGGTGGCTTGTACTGTGTGTATCAACGAACGTCTGTATCTTGACTGATAAAGGGATGAAGAAAATACACTACTTCGATAATCTCGAATCTACCTTTTGATTCTACGACATTACTTTACTTTGTCGTTATGAGTTGAAAATACGGTAGTCATGCTGCAACTTGACTGCGTGGACCGAAACTTGTTCATTTCGAGGAATTGCGATGTAGGTACCCCACGCAGGAAGGCAGTGTGGCATCCTCTAAGCCATGAAATCCAGTATTTACGAAGGACCTCGTAGGTCCGCGTATCAATGACGTCAGGCATCTTTTGAGCACCGAGCAGGTACTGGACCTCGAAATAATGGTGGTATTAGGGATTAAGGAAGTGACCGGATTAATTATTTGATTTCTGAATAGGTACCCCTTGATGCAGTCTAGGCAATCTCATAATTTAGCCTTCGCGCTCTGGGAATCCTTCCACTGATCGAACCGTTTCTGTCCTTCAGCTTTCCTCTTCTTCTCCGCTCCTTGCCAAGCCAGAAGGCTGACAGCATCTTTGCCCGTCGCATCTAGGAAAGCTACACTTTCGCGGTACATCTCCTGCTTTAACGATCCGTAAGCCGTGGATTGTCCCTTCTTGACCAGCGCTCGGTCTTCGATCAAGCGCAACGCCGCGTCCATCTCGCCAACCGCATCGACTAAGCCAACCTCCAATGCCGTCTTGGCATCGAACCGTCGCGCCTCGAGAACCATGTCGCGGTATACTTGAGGAGATACCTTTATTCGGAATATAGAGCTCATCGGCGGCATCAACGGGACTCCGAACTCTAGCTCGTTGATGCACAGGTAGCCCTTCGCGCCCGTGAAGACTCGGTAGTCGTGATGCATGGCCAGCATGAAGCCTCCGGCGAACGCATGGCCATTGACCAAGGCGACCGTCGGCATGGGGTAAGTCAAGAACCTCCGGAACAGCGGGTAGAGGCTGTTTTCCATAAATCCGGGCAGTGCCAAGGCAAGTTGTAGGTCAAGGCCGTTGGAGTAGAATTTGGAAATGGCGGAAGTGGTTATGACCACGCCGGGCGGATGGCTAAACTCGATGACGTCGAGGGCGGTCATGAGCGCAGTGTTGAAGGCGGGCGTGAGTCTGTTGTCCGGGGTTGAGTTCCATGTCAGGACGTACACCTTCGGCGCAGGCGATGTGCAGACAATGCTCCCCCCTACATGCGCCTTGAGGGGAGGGATGGGAATCGTGAACAGCTCACTCGACGCCATGGTTCTTAGTGGAATGGCGGAGGGGAAGGGGATAAAGAGTAGACTTTCTTTTACTTGACAACTTGGAAGTATATAATTACTTTATGTAAGAATGCAAGCATGCTGCTATAAGTTCAGTTGTGCTTATTCTTCGAGTCGCGATCGCGTGCCTAAGGGATTAAGAAGAGTGGAGCGTGGACCTCGGCACTTCCTAATTGGGACCTACTAGGAGGTGCCTGGTACTAAGCTGCTAGGTAACCACAGATCTCTTTTCAAGGGTTCAAATCACATGGGATTTTTAAAATTCCAAGTTTTTAGCTGTTAGCATTTTAGAGACGTTTTTTTTATTTTTATTTTTTGGAATGAGACACCGCAGGAAACATCCCTTACATAGGTATGTGCCACATGAGGTGAGGTGATACGAGCATTAATAGGAGACTCAACAAGCGGGCCGAGGTGAGGTGCATAATGTTCTCGATTTAACTCGTCAAAATACTACTAAAGGTCGCCTAGGCGACGACTCCCCCGGATGAATACTAACTATCAGATCGCCCGATCTCCTAAACGATATCTGACTACCTAGTACCCAGAGTATCTAGGTTACCTATATCAGAGATCTATAATGGCGACGGGAGCGGACAAGGACATGGTGGGGACTTCGGCCTCGGACCCAGCCAATCTAACAGTGGGACACGGAGTCTGTGTACTGCCGGCGTTGCGGAGGCTAGAGCCTGTTAACCGAAATAAACGTGTAAGCGGGATTGGCACTCCGTATCATAGATCTTTACCATCTGCGGCCATTGATAAGTGTTCCACTCATGATCTCCTCACCTAACATCAAACCCCCACCTCCTGAGTTCCATAGCTTGCAGGATAAAAATTATTTCATTTGTTGCGTTAACGATCTTGAGGAAATATGTAAGCACTATACCACCGAAGGCTATTTGGCCGAAAGACGATGTTCACTCTGCGTGAGATCTTGAAGCAAGCAGGGGACCACAAGTCCATAATGTCCATAGTAGGAAAGGAGCATTGCCCAGACAACTACCGCGAGATATGGAGCAACCTTACACTGATTGAGTAATGAACCGAACGATGTAATCCAGCACTGGAGTGTGATATTGAATCAGATCCCGAGCGAAGAAAATTGCTTATAATCCCTTACGTAAAGTGAAGTAGACTATTCTTCGCTCTGATATTCATACACTTGGCAGCTAAAGAGTATCGCGGGTAGGTAAGGTGTCAGTTCCATTGCCATTAGGCTGCAGTATTATATATCTTGGGTTGAAAGTCCGCGCTTCCTCCTGACCTACTTGCTTCATCTGAGGACTCACACGCCAGTCTGTTCTTACTCGAGCCTTTGCATAAATCTGCTCAGATGCCCAGACAAGAAGTTTTAGAATTGCACCCTATAGGGTGGGAGTCAGACCCGCCGGATGAATTCCTGAACCTATCCCTTCTAGACTATTGCGTTGGACAAGTGTACTGCAACTATGCTCTTTTCTTCAAACTCTCGGATGCCGATAAACCCAAAGTCATCCCCGTACTCAAGCATGGCCTCGAAATCACCTTAAGCCAATGCCGCCAACTGTGTGGCAGGCTCGAGGAACTTCCAGATGGCGGGATGTGCCTCCACAAGAAGAGAGAAGACACCGTCCAATTGCATTTGCAATGGCTAGATGAAGAAGGTGATAGGTATCCTTCTTTCGAAGACCTGGAAAAGCGTCACTTTGTCTCCCAAGCCCTAGGTAACATAGACACGTGGTGTGTGGCGCCGATGACCTATGGAGAAAAGCCTGAAGCCGAGCCTGCGAGCAAGCCTAAAGCAGCTGCTTTCAAGGCCAACTTCATACGTGGCGGCTTAGTCTTCATGATGCACCATCACCATACCTGTAACGATGTTATGGGATGGGCTGGCGAACTACATCAGCTGGCTGAGAACTGTGCCGCCCTCTGGGCCTCTCCAGATAATCCAACGGGTCTTCCACCTTGGGACCCGGCCTGTCTTGACCGTTCGAGGATCAGCAGGCCGAACCCCCCCGAGGACCAGCGCATCGACGGGCCCGTGCCGCCTTTGAAGCACCCCGACCACAAACTCGGCCAGTGGCTACTATTCCATCTGCCGAAGAGCAAGAGCGCCGAGCTCAAGAAACTGGCGAGCCCCGTAGACGAAAGTTACTGGATCTCGAGCTATGATGCTTACATGGCGTATATTTGGCGCATTTTGACGAAGCACAGGGCCAAATTTTTTAAATCAGACCCGAAGCTGAAACTCCTCTGGGGCGAGGCCGTCGACATGCGAAGGCGATTTCATGATCCACCGGTACCGGAGCGCATACAGGGAAACGTTGTCTTCGTGGCGTTGAGCACGCAGAGCTCCGTGCCGGAACTTACCCTTGAGGAGGTTGTCTCGGAGGCGCCGTTGTCGAAACTAGCGTGGTAAGTTGAGCTAACCCCCTTTTACCCCCTTTACTCCTTTCCAACCCCTACTAGCACGCCCCCCCCCTTTTTTTTTCTTCTCTGAATATCATCTAACACCCCACCTCCAGGTACATCCGCCAACTCACCAACGGTGTAACCCAAGAGCACCTCTCCACCGCCCTCTCCGCCATCGCCCCCGTGCGGGACAAGAGCGGCCTCTTCCTACGCGTCGACTCCTTCCCGCCGACCAGCAACTTCACGACCGACTGGCGGGACGTGCGCGCCAGCGACGCCAACTTCGGCTTCGCGAAGCCTCACGCCTGCCGCTTCCCCTTCGACGCCGTCACCGCCGGCCTCGCCACCGTGCTCCCGCCGCGGACGAACGGGGCCCCGGCGGGCGAGGATGAGGGCAATGAGTTTACGATTGGGTTTGAGAAGGAGCTTGCAAAGGGATTGGTTGAGGATAAGGAGTGGAATCGGTATTTTGAGTTTAGGGGGGTGGATGCGGAGGAGAAGGGGAAGGGATAGGGAGGGAGGGGTTGCCAGTGGTCAGGAGTCGGGTCAGGGTTAGGGTTACGTGAATGCAAGTTTCCTAACTTAGTAATAATAGACATGATGGAATCGATGAATAATATTATCGAGGTATTGTAGATAGGTAAGTAAGGCTATACTCCAAAAAAGTGTTTATTCGCGATCTCGTGTACCTAGTAATGTCGCCATGTTTCAGCCTACACGCATGTAAATCCAACTTATGTAAGACATCTACCTTCCAACCCTTCCCTCTACCCTCCTACCCCTAACCTCTCAGCCATCCCACACACCCTTCGCGTTCGACTAAGTATCCCCCAACCAACCGATCATGTAAACGATTTCATTACTCACTCTCCTCCTCAACCTCGTCCACACGCCGAAAGACCACCCACAGCAAGACCGACGCAACCCCCAACAATCCAGACAAAACAGCATACATCGTAACCAGGTGCGGATCCCTCGCCAGCGGCGTGAACGCGATCGCCAAGCCCGACCCAACACCCGCCATCGCGAGCCAAACAGCCTGCACCAGCGTCTTCATGCGCCCGGGCGCATGGCTATACGCGTACTCGGTGCCGGTGGTCAGGCAGAAGACCTCGGCGAGCGCGCCGCCGGCGTAGGACGGGATCTGCAGGAAGACCGAGACCTGGTTGGGCACCGCGCGGCCGTGTGCGTCGGGACACGCGAGGGGCGTGTCGTAGCATGGCCCGGCTTGGTAGATGAGCTTCTGCACTAGAGCCGTGTAGGCCATGGACAGGGTTAGGATGGCGAAGCCAGCTGTCATGCGTGCGATCGGGCTGAACGAGATCTGGTTCTTGGTGAGGAAGGGGTACAGCCCCTTTTGGATGATGGGGGCGACGAGGATGCCGCAGATGGCGCCGGCGATCTTCATCATGTCGTTCGGGATGCCGTAGGTGACCATCTGGCCCGCCTGGGAGATCAGGTTGTTGAAGGTCTGGTTGTAGCAGAGCCAGTGGATGGGGAAGAGGAGCCTGTGAGATCTCATGTCAGATGGTGGAATGGAATAACATTTGGGGAGATGTTTATACGGACAATACTCGACAGGTTAGAAGGCTTCGTTTAATGTCCTCGATAAACGAGTCGTTCCAGGAGACCTGTCGACCTTGCTGTAGTTGCGCGTCGGGCTTTGCGGCATCCATGCGAAAGCCGCCGGCGATACCGCACCGCAAGGCAGCTACCACCTCTGACATGATGTTACTGGTTGGTAATGTGCGAACTAAATGTGTGTCAGCTAGTTGATTCCTGTAGGTGGTATTATACTGTTAAGCGGGTGGACTGACCAAAGTAGTTGCGACCAAGCAGAATCGGAATCAAGGCCAGCCACATGAAACAGCATGGAATCAAATACGCGGCCCAGAAGCCCACGTACTTTTCTAGAAGTGGTGTGGAATCAGCGAAGAAGCCCACCACGTTTACAGCCCTGTACCGTATGTTAGAACCTTTCGAAGGCGTATCGGGAGATAGGTACAGGATACAGACCAGTAGAACGCATTGTAAATATATGTGATAGTTAAGGCGCGACTGGCGACGACCTTTTCTCCCGTTTCCTGAACGCGGAACTGAAAATCTACCCCGTCATATTGATCGGCTGGGCAATGTTAGGCTCGCGTACCCTCAGTCCTGGCGAGGTTGTCCACTCACCGATAAAGGGAACCACGGTAGTCTTGAACGCCCCTGAACCCACAGCTAGTAGCACACAAGCCGTGATAACTCCGCCCAAAGCAGTCCCATTTTCAACAGCAGCAGGAAAAGAAGTCGCGAATAGAATCGTCGCCCCAATGGACTCAATACTGTAGTGATGTTAGCCCCTTTTTCTAGTAATGGTTGGTGTGAAAACAATGAAAAGGGGGGCGGTAATAAGATTTTCCACAGTACATAGCGGCATATAGCATGGTTTTATAGCGGCCCAACCAGCTATCGGCAATGACGGCGGCCGGGACGGGAGTGATGTAGGACCCGATGATGAGCGCATTAACAATATCCGATGCAGCGGCCTGGCGTAGACCCAATGCCCCAGGGACCTGGCCCCCGGGCGGGTTTTGCACATAGTTTTCTGCAGAGGCGGTTAGCGATCTGGACAGACTCATCACCCACTGCCGTGGATTGGGGTAAGAATGTACTCACGCAAAGGAGATGTCGCTCCATACCAGACAAAGCGCTCCAGGATACCCGCTAGACAAGCGACCCAGAGTCTCGCGGGAACACGGTCGACGACGTGGAGGAGATCGCGCACTTCGTCTTCAGTGGCCGCACGACCATCGGCTTCCAGAAGTGGCTGGTCGATTTCCTCACGTCGAGGAGGAGGAGCTTGGGAATGCTTGTCTGCTTCTGAGGAAGAAAGCAAGTCGTGATTAGCAACAGGGCTCGCGTCACCAATTTGAGGAACCATTACCAACCTTGAATGCAATAGTGTAGGCCCCGCGGAGGAGGTCTCTGCGGAGCTGTGGACGGTGGGTACGGGACCCGACATCATTACCTTTTTTGAGAGAGAGAAAGGAGTATGTGTTGAGGAAGGGTGTTTTAGGCGATTGAGACTATCACGACAGGGCCTGTGTGAGTGAGATATAAAGAACCTTTGGCTTCAAGGTTTTCAAAAAGTTAGGTGGCGGTCAGAGAGTGATAGGTGCCGGACGTAATATATATGCCTGACAAATAACGTCCCCTGTCGTCGAAGGATTCGAAGTGATCTCAATTTACACTACGCCAGATCTATGTATGTAAGACCCGTGCAGTTGGCCGTAGCTTATCATGCCATTCCGACATATCGATCCTTGTTTGGGGGGGGGGGGGGGGTTCTGTTGGCATGCTCTCCCAATTGAACTACTTTTAGTGCCGCTTAAATCTGACGCACCGGTGATATGACTCATACCCCTATTTCCATGAGAGGACGTATAGTTGGTTTGAGTATACGGCGTAGATACCAATGCAGCGGAATGTCTATCTGGCAGCAGACTCTCACGACCTCGGACCCATATATCAACAAAATGGGTACTATGCGGAGATCGACAAACCTCGGCATCTCCGAGGAGGGTTTTCAAGTTCTCAAATACTAGTAGTTATCGTGGTTCAATTCAGACATATGCTGCCATCTTTCTGGGAGCGTGTTGGACGCCATTTACCTACCCAAAGATGACAATGGAGTCTTTACAGTAGCGAAAGACGTTATGGAGACATTATTTTAGAAAGGGGGTGTAAGTTACATGATAGTCAACGTCTTCTCGATACCTCTTCTCATATACAAAGACCGAATTAACCTTCACCAAACACAATTACTTCGCGCAAACCTTCAGCACACAAGAAGAATGTAGTATATGTACCTTAGTAGCATAGGTACCTGCTCATAGCCGCCCAGAAATGCCAATCTGTCAATCCCTTTTCGTCGGGAAGTATTTGTAAACCCAAACGCCGTACCCCCCTTTTTCCTATTCACAAGGGTTCAGCCAAAACAAGCTGCCCAACAAAACCTGAACACCGAAACTCATGTAAAATGATAATCCCAAGCCTTTTCTCACGGCCAGGAATCACACACACACCCTTTCCCATTACAGCCATAACTTCGCCTACTTGAAGCAAAACAACGACGACGCACGGCGATTCAACTCGCGCTCCTCCTCCTCCTCATCATAGTCATCGTCACTGCTATCCGGTGGGCTGTAGCTGTTGTCGCAGCGGTAATTGAAGCTGCTGCTGCTATGGTCGGACAGGCTCAGCTCCCGGATGCGCGCGAGCTGTTCTTCCTCGGCGCGCTCGGCGAGAACCATTCGCACGGCTTCTTCGAACGCGAGGTCGACGTTCTCGCCGGTCTTGGCTGAGCACTCGATGTACTGCATTCCGCGCGAGACTGTTGAGTTGTTTGAGTTCTGGTGTCTCGTTGTCAGTATGGTGTATGGTCTTGAGTAGAGATAGGGGGTAGGTAAGTAAGCGAAGGGATTAATAGGTGCTTACCTCCGAGGTACAGAGACGAGATTGCAAATGTAGGGATAGGGGTCTTGTCATGCCGATACCACGGCGCGTGTCCTTCTTCAGGCCCAGGAGGATGACGGGAGCGCCGCGGCAGAATTTGTGGATCTCGTCAACCCACTACATTTTCATCGCGCCTACATGTTAGCATTCATTCCTTCATTCATTCAAATATTGCGCCAATTCATGAAACCCATGGGTCCTGGCGTACCATTTCTTGGACCTGCTCCCAACGTGTGGGGCTGTCAACACTGAAGCAGAGGAACACGGCGTCCCAGACCAGGTAGGACAGGTTCTGCAGCTGGTGGAGCGACAGGTCGCCGGAGGTGTCCCAGATCTCGAGATCGACGTCCTGCTCATCAACCGTGGTCGTCTTGCTGAATAACTTATACTGAGTTTTGACATAGGCCTATATTTTTTTCAGACTTCGTGTCAGCTTATGTAAATCCCTTTTCTCTGCCCAGATGCCCACTAGGATGGAAACTACCGTAGGCCTTTGGGTAGGTAGATAAGGTTAAGTGCTTACCAGGCTGAAGAAGTCTTGATAGTATCGGCTAAACGGGAACGCGTAAGTATATCTTCTCCAGGGCAATGGAGTGTGTAGCTTACAGTAACATGCTGGACTTTCCACATCCCGACTCTCCGACGAAAACGAATCTCATTCGTGGCCGGTTCAGAGAGATGGGGGTGGAAGGCGAGGGCGTGTCACTGATCGTGAATCCAGTCGAGGTGTCTCGATTCTTGTTCCGAGATACGACGCGACGGCACACGTTAGAGACACGGCGCACCAGGCCATTGTTAGCGGTGTGCTGGCGAATCTTCTGGATGCTAGGCTGGATGCTCAGAACTGAACTCCGTCGCGCTCGCTTGGCACGATGTTCGTCCTTTTCGGATTCTTCATCACCAAAGATGACGTCCTTGTTGGTGTTAGCTGTGTTCCTAGGTACCTATAACCTATCTCTGGTAGGTATCTGGGAAGAAGAGATGAAAATGATGCTGGGTAGGTTGTTCTTACCAAAGAGTGCTTTGGAGTCGAGTAACGGGCAGGCTCCAAGGGCTGCTCACGCTCCACGGAGCCAGGAAGGTTGTTGATCCAACGGACGACAGAGGGATTGTTGGGAATCCATTTGTCGGGGATGGTGAAAGAGAAGTTCTTAGCGAAGGGGACGCGAAACTGCTGGGAGTGTTCGGCAGCCATGTTGGCGTTCGCCGCGGCGGATTTGGGTTCTCGCAAGAAGCTGTGATGATTCGCCATTTTTTCCCTCGGATTAATACTGATGATGCGATGTAGAGAAGTCAGATGGAAGAAGGATGTGGTGCGAGATGAGATGAAAGTTGGCGTCAAGGCAAGAGAAGCTTAGTTAACCACAAGAAACACCAGAAGGTTGTTGTGTGTAGTGGAAAGTAGGGTACATAGGTACCTCCGTGTGGAAAAGTAGAATATTAGGCCACAAGGTTGGTTATTAGAGTAGAGAAAAGTTGCTAAGTTGCAGAATGAGAAGAAGAGAGCTCAATAATTCAATGTCGAAAAGTGTTGTGTGAGCAGGTTTCGATGTAGGGCACCCACCCAGAAAATATGCATTCCCTGGCCCAGAAGATGGATTACTTCATACATGAATATTGGTATGAATGGTTTTTAGAGTTGCCCATTGTTCGTGGTCAACCGATATTTTAACCACCACTATCCCATTCAACTGCAGCCTCAGCAGATGAAGCCCGGCCCGGCGGCTGGTGAGTCTTTTCTTCGCCACCAAATTCAACTACTCCACACAATATCTACACAAAATTCTCTACTTACACCCCATTCAAAAATTGAAATTGGGTAGTTCAATGGCTATAATTCACATGGCCAAAACGCGAATAATTTATACCTCGAGTCGCGCGGCAAGCAATTGCTGGCGCAAAACGCGTATAAGCGCTACTTCATGAAGTTTATGACAAGTAACGTACTTGATTTTGATGCTAACGCAATAGTAGCCGACCAAGCATAAGCACTCTAGATAGAAACTCAAACGAAACGAACTGTGCTATGATCTAGCGATATAATTCGTGTTCTAAGTAAGTACTTACCTACCCCGATAGATTCACAGCATCTAGCAACTATACCACACCGCCCTGATCATCTTATTATGAGCATACTAGCTCTTGCAAAGTCTTGGTAATGACAGACTCATTGCAAAGTAGACGTGACTATTATGCCTCTTTATCTAGATAGATAATGTTATTAACGATCTGATTTCCGTAACCACATGGGCAAGCCTGCTTCTTCTCAAACCGTCGATTCAATGGCGATACCTTCTTCAGGCGTTAACCTCTAATAGCAAATTCAGCTGTAACATGATTACTGCGAGCATTACTGTAGATATTCGAATTTCCTTTCTTCGATGGTTTCTAGAGTAGGTAAGGTGACTTACATGTGAAGTCAGTAGATAGGGGTTGGCTGACTAATCTTACGTTAGGTTAGTTACCTACTTAACCAGACCATAGTTAGGTATGTACATCAATTATTTCATATCCCATACACTTCGGGACATATAAATTGCGTAAATCTAGGTTATGTTGTTGGTATCAAATAATTAATTGAGAGAATAGTATTCAGACGTGTGGTGTTCCGAGAGTTGCGGAGCTGGAGTCCGGATTCGACATTGTTGCAGTGTTATTTGGCTTATTCTCCCGGGCCGTATTTAATTTATCTAGAGCCATAGTGCGGGTGTCATGTCATCCATCATCCTAATTATAGAAACTACCTATTGGATTTATTAAGCACATTTTGGTGCACTAATGATTTTGGCGCAGATGTGCTTTTAGTTGGAGGTTCACCTAACCCAGGTGGCTATCCAGTACCTACCTAATGGGAACATGTAAATTATGCCGACGAGACGGCACAACAGAAAACCCAAATGATGATAAATCCATATGTATGTATGCGGGGAAAATATCGTAACCAGATCCATATTATTATCTTCTCCGGGGAGAACACCGGAAATAGAACTGTTGAACTTGTGTAGGAAACCGGTGTAACCTACATATGTATCATACAAATGGAGACATTTGTTATTCAGCCGGAATAATGTTTTTCTAGCGCTTTATCGTCGCAGCTCTGATTGCTAATCAACTTTTGAGGGGTCCTGTGTTGATATAAGTTTACGTTGCGAACTCTCCAAGCTTGACTATTATGCTTAGCACTTAGCCTAACAATATAGTATCAATAGCTTACCTCGAATGACAACAAGACTTAGACAAATTGCAACACAGCTCAAATCCAAAATGTCTGACATTCACCTATACACTGGGGCGACACCTAACGGTATCAAGATCTCAATCTTGCTCGAGGAGCTAGGACTGCCATATAAAGTTCGTTCGATCTACGGCAAATTTTGCACTTTCGCTTAGGAATCGTTATAGTATATGGCTGACAAGTGCATAGACCACCGCCATCGACATTAGCAAGAACACCCAGAAGGAGCCGTGGTTCTTGGCGATCAACCCGAACGGCCGTATTCCTGCACTGACGGACACTTTCACAGATGGCAAGCCCATCAACTTGTTTGAGAGTGGCTCTATTATGCAGTATCTCACCGACAGATATGACACCGAGCATAAAGTATCTTACCCGAAAGGTTCCAGGGAGTACTATGAAGTAAACAACTGGGTGAGTCTACGATCAACTCTGTCGGGAATAGCATGGCTTCGAGGAATTGCTGACCCAGAACTTATCTAGCTTATGTGGCAAATGAGTGGCCTCGGTCCAATGCAAGGGTATGTGGAATTCATCCTGAGCATGATGGTAAATGCTAACAATTGACAGACAATTGAATCATTTCAACCGTACGTAGCATACCAGTAAGAAGAATTTACCAGTGAAATGGTACTCAACTTGTGATATCTAGGCTATGCTCCGGAGAAGATCCAATACGGCATCGACCGCTACAAGAACGAGACTCGGCGCCTCTACAGAACGATGGAGACACAGCTGAAGTCTTCTAAGTCCGGCTATCTAGTCGGTGACCGATGCACATCAGCTGACATCGCGTCCTGGGGATGGGTTTCAGTAGCTAGTAAGTTGATTCCTGATTGTGCCTACTAGGAATCGCTAAGCCAACATTTCGCGCCCAAGACTGGTCTGGAGTCGATATGTCTGAGTTTCCAGTTCTCGAGGAATGGGTCCAAAGGATGCTGAAACGGCCAGGAGTTGAAAAGGGACGTCATGTGCCGTCGAAGCATAATTATGAGCAGATCCGGAGTCTCACAGAAGAGCAGATGGATGCGGCAGCTGCTCAGACCAGAGGATGGGTTCAAGCCGGGATGAAAGAGGACGCGAAATAAATACCTAATGCTGCGATTAGCACTGCTGCCTCAAGGGTAGACCTTTGTACGTCATCGATGCTAGTATGATTGTTATGTAGTTCAAGGAATGAAACAAAGAATAATAATTGTCATGATGGCTTCGTATCATCGCGTAATTTGTTTAGAATTGTTATGCGTGTGTTAGAGTATGTGCAACTTAACTACAGGTATGTACACAATTTGTTATTTACTGTCACAGACTCACAGTCTGTCAGGAAATATTAAGTACATATGTCATGTGACTTACCTACAGCATCCGATGCACGTGATTGTTAAAGTTTCCTTACATGCACGGTGCATGATGCACCATTGCACCTACATTAGGCTGCGATGTAAGTACACACATGGCACTGTGCAGTACCTAGTACCTAGTACCTAATACCTAATAGGCTAGTAGCAGCAGTACATGTGTACATGTATGTACCCCTTTGACATGCACATTCAACTTGAATGGTCCATGCATTTACCCCCACTTTATTCCAAACTTGTTTTAGCGCGGCACCAGGGAAAAGGACGGCAAAGTTGCCTTAGATAATAATTCTCACCCAACAACGTTCAGTTCATTCTTTTCCAACCTTGAACAACTTTAGTTTCTTTAACTTCATCTCGCAAACGCGCCATATTATCAATATGTCGTGGAGAAACCAAGGTATCACTGGATCGAACAACATTCCTCTCGGCAAAAGCCGAAGGTTTGGAGGTGAAGGAGACGATGCGATCGGAACGCGCGAAGGCAGTAGTGATGGCTTCAGTGCTTCCAACAACGGCGACCGTGACTTGAAGCGCGGTCGCAGCCCCGAGCCTAGTAAGTTCACATTCAAGCATATTAATTAATTTTGGAGGGAGCAATCATGTATTAATCATGAATCTCATAGGAACCGAAGCCGATGGAACTCGACGCCGAAAGAAACGAAACCGATGGGGTGATGCATCCGAGAATAAAGCTGCTGGTCTCATGGGTCTCCCAACAGCTATCGTCGCCAACATGACCAGCGAGCAGTTAGAGGCATACACCTTACATCTACGGATTGAAGAAATCAGCCAGAAGCTGAGAATTAACGACGTCGTTCCAGCCGATGGCGACCGGTACGTACCTAGATCTTCCAGTCATCTTTAAACCTGTCATTTACGCAGGTTTTTAACTAATACAATGTGTAATCCAGTTCGCCATCTCCCCCACCGCAGTACGACAATCATGGTCGTCGTGTTAACACTAGGGAATACCGTTACCGCAAGCGTCTTGAAGACGAGCGTCACAAGCTAGTCGAGAAGGCTATGAAGACTATTCCTAACTATCATCCACCTCAGGACTACCGCCGGCCCACCAAGACCCAAGAGAAGGTCTACGTGCCGGTCAATGACTATCCAGAGATTAACTTCAGTGAGATTGCTAACCCTCTAACCTTTCTAACCATATTCTTGCCCCTTCTTGTTCAGGAGATTGCCAGGAGTGCCGTCGTATTTCGACGGGTGACATGCCAGATCCTGGCCTCGTCTAACTCGCACCCATGCTTTAACTGTCTTACTACATATACTAACACCTAGGTCTTCTTACTAAAGTTGGTCTACTTATCGGCCCTCGTGGAAACACTTTGAAGAAAATGGAGACTGAATCAGGTGCCAAGATTGCCATCCGCGGAAAAGGTTCCGTGAAAGAAGGCAAAGGTCGGTCTGATGCTGCTCACGCTAGCAACCAGGAAGAGGATCTTCACTGCTTGATCATGGCAGACACTGAGGAGAAAGTTAACAAAGCGAAGAAGCTTATCCACAATGTCATTGAGACTGTGAGTATTATGGGTCTGTTTGACTTGCGGCACGAAACTGTTTGCTAATCTATGTACCTAGGCCGCTTCAATTCCTGAAGGTCAGAATGAGCTAAAGAGAAACCAACTTCGAGAACTTGCGACGCTCAACGGTACTCTACGTGATGATGAGAACCAGGCTTGCCAGAACTGTGGCCAAATTGGTCACCGCAAGTACGATTGCCCTGAAAAGCAAAACTTCACGGCCAACATCATTTGTCGCGTCTGTGGCAACGCTGGCCACATGGCCCGCGATTGTCCCGATAGACAGAAGGGAGCTAGTTGGCGTAACGATGGCCCTCCACGCGCTGCTGCTCGCATCGGTAGCGGAGATGCCGTTGACCGCGAATATGAGGTATGCTCCCACCAGATTCTCTTTAGATCATTGCAACATCTGACCCTAGGTTTTAGCAATTCATGCAAGAGCTTGGAGGCTCTAGTGGACCGCCAGCCCGTATTGAAGCCGGCCCTGGTGCCTTCAACAACGCAGGCAGTGACGCCAAACCCTGGCAACGAGGCCCAACAGGCGCTGCTGCTCCTTGGCGCTCACGCAACAACGAACAAAGCAACGAGGGTGGCTCAGCTGCTCCGTGGCGTGAACGTCATCGCGGAAGCGATAACAATCAAGGCGATAATTATTATGGCGGCCAGAGTCAGAACTACAATAATAGCAACAACAATGGTGGTGCAGCTCCTCCTGCAGCAGCTCCTTGGCACCAAGCCCCTGTCGCCCAGCCTCAGTTCCCTAGTTATCCCGGTTATGCAGGTTACGGTGCCGCTCCTGGCATGGGCCCACCTCCCGGCCTCGCTCCTCCCGGTGGTTCTCTAGGTGCTCCGCCTGGCTTGCCTCCTGGAAACATTAACGCTTTGATCCAGCAGTATGCCAATGGCGCTGCTCCTCCCCCACCACCTCCTGCAGGCGAGGCTCCTCCTCCACCTCCGGGTGATCAGCCTCCTCCTCCTCCTCCTGGTGCTTAAGCGTGATTAGCACGCAGACCGGCCAGATTGCCTCGATACTAACGCCCCGGATCCAGACGAGTCGTTTTTGATTCGTACTTTGCGCTACTAATGATTTCGCTATTGCTGTATTGATTCTATTTTAATACTAACCATTCCTGCACGCATTGCTTCGGATTGACGTCTAGTATACGATACGTATCTATGCCGAACTCACAGGAACACAAGTCTACGACTTTATCAAAATCACGTAAGGTGGTTTTAAAGATGTATTTTATAGGACTAATCTGTAGATAGCATTAAGGGCATTTTATGTTTGCTACCTACCTGTTCAACGGCTTCAAGTGTTATCAATGTGATCATTCTGCGTTGAAAATGTGGAGTCATTCCATGCTGTTCATTTGCATGTAATCGGGAATGGATATTTTCTACAACATGTCGCTAGACGGTTAACTTTATGAGGCGTCGGCTAGTTAATGAGATCCCTGATATTATACACCTGAGTTCTAAGGAGCTTTGGACATCCCGTCATTTGAGGAATTGTTCGTGGCTATTCTAACCCCCTTTCTGCTTTTCAGTGCCTATCCGTCTACTAATGGCGCCACAATCGGAGCCCAAACGCATGTAGGTCCAATCCAAGTGGTTACCTGGAATAGGGAGTACCTAGGGAATGTAATGGGTGGTAGAATCTTCCCTTCTAGAATACCGTATTGCAAGTAATTGTGTACCCAAGTTACTCGTTTTCTAACCGGCCTGGTAGATTCTCTCACGGCGTTACTCAAACCTTCGATCGCAGCATTGACAAATAACGTCTGTGGGGCGGGCTCCGTGTTAGATAGGTCTTTCATCGGCCGGTGCGATAGTGGTGGAATGGACGTGGGCGAGTGGTCGTAGGCGTAGTTTAGCCCGGGCCACAAGAAGAGTTCATGATAATGGTATACGATCTGAGTTGGGTTTAACCAAGGATCACCGGGTGCCAGCTATTGTTGTAGTCTAATACCTAGAGCCTATTACAGCGTTGTTGATGATTGATAGGGTTAAGACTACTAAGTAGGTAGACGAACATTTATAAGCCCGACTTAAGTACATAAGTTGTAAGAATAGACATCGGATGGTCAAAAGTTGGCAAATAAGGATGACAGGTGGTTAAAGCTATACTGCAACTGGCATCAGACGGGAGGTAACTTGACAGGTACCTTGTAAAAGAAAGGGGCTAGGGGGAAACGGTCGAGCATTGATGTCAGAGAACCGATACATAGGGAAATAAATACATAGCATGTCATAGTGGAGTGTCTAACTTATGATGGAGTTTTAACGTGTAGCATAGTTCATGAAATAGGGGTTCAGACTATTTATGCGTATGCACAGGGAGGTACCTCGGTGCTAGGCAGTTAGTGCTATAAATCCCTTACTCCTAAACCCCGAGATATATATGGATGTTGTCTCTCAAATATTGAGTCATGTTCTATGACACTTTTCTCTCTAATGTTTACAATATTATATACAAAGACACGAGTAAGCTAGGTTAGGCCCAAGCCCAAGCCTTCCAAATCTCCACCGGGTCAATACTACTTCATCTGCGGTATAGAAAGGCAAATATGAGATAACTTCCAGGACAGCTTCTGCATTTAGATACCTAGTATCATGTAAACCAAACCCAATATCTGAATATATGGCATACCCGGCATTCCGGATGACAGTACGATAGCAAAGCTAAGTAGGTCACGTTCTCCTAACGATAGTTGACATAAACAACCTATCACAGGTAAGTAGGGCTTCTGATTGGGCCTTCAAGCAAAGTGTTCATGCAGTTGCGAACTCTGTCGAGCACATCGGGTCTCTTAGCCCTCCCAAACATTTACTAGGCACCGTATGTATGACGATATCATAAATTCCGTTCCTCACTTTTCCAACGTCGATAGAGTTGCTGTAGCGTAATTCCGACCCGTTTTTTTTCTTTTCGGATTCACAAGCTTTGAGCGTTCGAGATATATAAACTTTGAACGGCCCGTTATATTCTTCGATCGTGTCGCATCTAGATTGATCTTTTTTACTTCCTTCCTTTCCGTTCCTAACTTGCGCTCGTTTTTCTTTTATAAACCCACACAACAAACAGTTTCCATACCATACCAGTCCAGTCCAGCCCAGTCTACCGCATGTTTTGAATCAGCAAAGTTGGGGGATTATCTTACTCGCGAGAACGAACGCCTGGTCTTGTTCTGCCCGAAGGTTCTAGCATTTATTTCGTTTTGAGCTTTTCGTACCAAATGTATCTCGCTTCCGTCCTCGCAGGCGTCGTGGCGTTCGCATCCGCTCGCGTGATCCACCGAGACGACCCCTACGTCGGCGACCTCAGGACCTTCACCGTGACCGGCTGCTACGCCGAGAACCAGGGGGTCGGGACGTTCACCGAGTCCATGGTCAACATCTGCCAATCGTACCCGCTGAAGTTCAGCTCCATATCCATCCACCTAACCGATGGCTGGACCTGTGAGTACACCTGCCTAGCCTAGTGTTCCGTAGCCTTTATTTCAGGTACCGTTAAAATCAATCGCGACTAATGCCTTTGCTTGCTTTTAGTCCGAGCGTACAGCACGCCCAACTGTAAAGATCCCGGGACCATCATCAAGAGGACGATGCCGGGCGACAACGTGCCCCTGATCTGCAACAACAATCCTAGGCCGTGGGTGGCCTACATGGTCGTCCCGATGGGGTCTTGGGAGGATGGGCCTTGTGATGGGGACGAGGAATGACTCGATTCTTCTTGAACCGAACTTAAACCCATAGGTACCCCAAGTGCTTCGAGCTATCGGGAACTAGATGTCGACGAGATTTTCTTATTGGGGGGGGCTATTTCGTCGGTTCAGATCTACCATTTATATACACGATATGTATGGCTACCGGATTTCTTTTTTGGTCGAATATTATGTGGAGTTGGTTGGGACGGGAAAAGGCTGCACGAGGTAGCTTTGTGTACGGTAATCTTTTGACTTCACATCAAGATCAGGACTTGAAATGTATAATATCCATTATAAGTAAATACATACAATCGATACTCGGTCTCGGGAGAAATCAGGCCTAGTCTACATGTAATTGCCCCCCTTTTACGACTACCTAGGTATACTTACCTACGCTACCATCACCCAAAAAGATGTTACCGATAAAGATAACTCCCGTCCTCTCAGGGACACGCAAGCAACAACTAGCTACCTATCGTGAGAAATTAGAGTAGTGGTATGGCTAGATACCTAAGGTTGGAACGATTTCCCCACCGAGACAATTATCCTCCTCGTTAATGTTCGGAGAGCATTTATAGTGTATTGTACATACCTAATAGGGATAGGTACCTAGATACTGCCGCCCGGCACCTAGGCCAGGCCAGAAAGGAATCACTCTATTCTATGAACACACACTCAGCAAAATAGCATACCTAGCTCCTCTCACTGAACACCCAGTCTCCCACTTGAGTATACTAGGGAGACAAGATACATAGACTCTACGAGGATCTACAGCTGAATGGATGAAGCCCAAAATAGGTAGGTGGGTATGGATCGAGCCAGTCTTGTATTTTCTGCGTATTTATAGTGCCATTTACCTAGGTACAGCATTGGAAGCAATTGTCTTGGTCACAACTGAGCAACTTGATGTAAAATTAGCAATGAGGAGGGAAAGGTATGGTTCTTTAATAATGCACAATAAGCCCATACTTGGGGAGACCAAACGGTCCATCGAGGGATAGAACCCAACACAAATGCCAAGCAAAGATCACCATCACAGGGTTCAGCATCCAACATTTGAAGTGTAAAGTTGCGAGAAAAAACCTCGCAACTTCATTTGCTGGGTAATAAAAAGTACATACATATCGGGATGCCATAGCAAGAAAAATTGGGAGACGGAGAGTGTAGAGTTATCAGATCGTATTAAGAACCATCCTCACTCCACGTTGTGAAGACAACCATTTCGATATGTCCAACCAAGCTCTGCCCTGCCAAAACCGATCCTCAGTATGAGAAAAGATTTGCCGCATTCCACCTCGTTTCTTCATCTACGTACAACTAATGGTTCCTCCCCAATGCCCCTTTGAAATGCAATTGGCATAAGGCATTCCTGTTATTGCTGCCTAGTTGAATCCAGCTACATTTCATGGGCTCCTAGGACTAGGGGTTCAAAGATGTATGTGAGTTGTTATATTCAATTCTCGTGGGGGTTGCTAGTCTGAGTTTAGAGTCAAGGCTTTGCCATACTGCCGGTCTTGTCCTGATCGGTAATCCCTTTCTTGTCTTTCCGGGACTTGAAGACGAAATCGCCCATGATATGTATGTGATCGGCTGGAAAGTGGTAGTTTGGAAAGCCTGGGACTCGTTTGAGATACTCATAATCAGGTGGTCCTAGCAATTCCACAACATCCAGTGTATTAGTAGTATACCAGATGTAGTCGATTACCCCGGAGAATGTTGGGGTGTAGTTGGTGAACGTGAGTTCGTCGGGGGTCCCGAAGAGATGAGCATAGGCGTTGCGTAAGCTGAATGGATGCTCAATGCCATCCCGTGTGAAGTTGCCGTAAGAGTGGCCAATTAGATCTGGGTGGTCGGGGGGGATCCGACCCTTCTCCAGTAACTCGTATACAGAGCTGTCCGCCATGGAATTGTAGTCGCCACAGACAAGTAAGGGTATATCGGTATTAGTGCGATATTCTTGGCTGGCAACAATATCTGGACACTCCTCGGCAGAGTTATCTGCATCCCCTTCTGCTGTAGAGGGTCTAGCAAGCTGCTTTTCCTCCACAGTGCAAGCTGGCTTTCGAGTATATTTTTCAGATTGCTTTGTGACAAGCTCCATAAGAATTCCTGTTTGAACGGCCTTCACGTCTGCTAGGAAGGATTCCCAACACAAATGCGCATTGACAACAATGAACCGATTGCCGGTAAAACGTGACTCGAAGAAGCAGTAGACAGCAATAGTGTCTTTCGGCATTACTCGGTTAAACACGTCATCCGCGGACTTCATGTCGGGTCGGTTGATGGCTGTCTGTCGGAAGTCAACTAATTGCTTGTCTAACATGATGTATTTGTTAGCTTTATAGAAGATGGAGCAACCATCAACCGACTGCTGATCCTTTCCTGTCAAGTGCTTGACACGGGTTTTCGGGTAGAAAACGCCCTTATAACCGTACTTTGCAAGTTCGGGGGTGAAGAATGTATCGAATGCGTCCATGGCTGTCTCTTGGAGACACATGACGTCTGCATCTCTCTCCCGAAACTCGCGAATGATGCTCTCTTTACGATATTCCCAAGAGAGGGCGCTCGCAGGCGTGTAACCATACTGCGTGCTGGTAGCATACTTGTCACAAAGGGTGTTCCAGGACAGGATGCGGATACGTTCCTTGTCGGAGCCGACATCCTCCTGAATAGTGATGGGCACACGTGGGTTTGGCGGGATAGGAACTTGAAGAAAGTCAGTTTACACATTCATGAGCAGACTTCCAACTCGAAGATCGCATGTATCTAGAAGACGAATTGAACAACGACATAATATAAACTTCACATACCTGGGGCTTGCTCTTTGAGATGAGCGATCAAGGCCTTTGTACCCTCCTCGACGAGCTTTTGCTTCTGGTCCTGTTCTAGCGGATTGCCTTGAATGCCAAGCAACTCGAGAAAATGTAAAGCGCCAAGCTCCGGGGGGATAGTCTGAATGAGGTTATTGTACAAAAGCAACTGGCGCAGAGGTGTGCACATGCCCAACTCAGGTGGCAGAGAAGTCAGCTGATTGTGGGATATATCGAGATATCGCAATGATCGAAGCTGGCCGATCTCGCGTGGTAGTCGGGTCAAATTGTTCGAAGCCAGGTATAGCTCCGTAAGGAAGGCATAGTGGTCGAAAAGCATTGTAGAGATGTTCTTGAGCCCTTGCCCACTGAAATCGAGATTTAACCAATCTTGTCGATCAAGGGCCTTATCGACATTAACGGGTCGGCCCCTGTCTTCTAGTTCTCCATCCGTAGCATCAGCCGAGTTGGCGCTCGTGAGCACTGGTCCAATACCCTTATTTTCACTGGCCCTGAGCCGAGCAAAGTAATGAGGTTGATGGGCTTCTGTCATTGTCTGATGGGCCCGTTCGGACTCCTTGTACGATCTGAGCTGCTCGTTCCAGTGCTCGCTATATTGCTGGGCTTGTCCGCCACGAGAACCTGGGGTATTTCCGTTTTGATGGCTACTGGGGGTGAAGGGTGTTACATTGGACATGAGTCCGGAGGAGAAAGTTGAGTGTGTAAGGGTGGCGGAGGTAGTATGGGCTGAATGATCTTGTGGTATATTTTGATGGTGCTGCTGGGGATGTGTATGATGGTGTTGGGAATTTTGTTGTTGGACAAAGTTGTACATCATTTGTGGTCCAATTCCGCGACCCCCAGGAACGCCATTGAGGCGCGAGGCATGGCCTTGCTGATGATTAGGGCCGTACATCCCGAGAGAAGGCCCTTTCTGTACTAAGGGTACAGAGATTATTACAGGAAAGGGATAGATTATGGATTTAGGGTTGGCCCTGTATCGAACCTAGTGGGCTGTACTGTTATTTGTAGACACCTTTTCGAGATACAGAAATATCTCGTCTGGGTGTTATTTGTAGGTGTGTATAAAATGTCCAGTATTGCAATGTATATTGAATACTACTTGCCATGGAGATGTTGAAGACCAACTCTGTCGCACCGGTAGAGGCAAGTCACCACAGCTTGTCCAGAATGGCCTTTAACAACTATTAATGGATAAAAAAAAGTTGGGGTACGGTTTAGCGAATATCCATGCATAGAGATCGAAAGCTTCGTCGTGATGCATGGAAAACGTGGGGTAGTCGTATATGGATGGTGGATTTAGGATCTTGAATCCACCCGGACTCTATCGCGAACGTAGTAACTAGGGGTGTAACAAGTAGACAATTGGCTGAAGATATTGGATCTGGATGCCTAGTCTCGTACAGATTCTTTCTCGATTCGCGCAAAACGACAACCCGATCTTTACCTATGGGAGAGCTGGCGCACGAGCTTGGATTTCGGCGTATATTTGCTTCTTTCCGCACCGTGGGCCGTGGCCGTCGCGAGGCAACGATTTTCTGTGAACACATAATCATGTTAGTCATTGGTACTTAACAGTCTAGTCTTTTTAGAGTTCCTGGGAGTAAAGCAATATCATAGGGGGTATAGTATAGCAGGAGGGGGCGAGTGGACAAATTGACATAAGCAATGGGTCTGGAAAACAAGTGGGTAAGGTAAGCCTTGTTAGAAAGGGTGAAACGTATAATGGGGAAGGAGGAAAAGAGAACAAAGGGATGAAGATGCACAGATGGACGAGGTGATGCTAGGAGGAGGTAAAGGAAAGTGCTTGATTACTCAAGATGCGCAATGTGCGCTCAGATTATTACGTACAGTCGTGGGTAGTAGTTATGCAGGCAACTATGATGGCGACTATGATTGTGAGGGGTGAAAGTGAGGGCGCTCGGAGGGTATTGGTGATGGTGATAGTTCGACCAAGACCAAGTTAGAGGTAGGTAAATGTTGATGTCGTGTCGCATGTGTTCTTGCTTGCAAGTATCAAGGTTCTCGCAAGTGTAGTAGGCTCGATGTAGTGTAGTAGATTTGTAGATTTGTAGTATTTGATGTGCGGTATCAACGTGTGGTATGCGTGTGTAGAGTGTGTAGAGTGTGGTATGGTATGTAGTGTGTGGTGAAAAAGTGCAGGTGGGCTATAACCTATCAGGTGTCGGAAAGAAAGAGATCTAAGGTTAAAAATGATCACTGGGTAAGGATCAAATGTACACGCAGTTAGGTACCTACCTTCTAGATTGATAAGGACTGGTGCTTTCCTTTCTCTGTACTGTGTCGTTTCGTTTCGTGTCGTGCTTGCTCTACCTAGTGCAGGTATCTACGGGTTGCTCCAACGCCCAAGCTTTGATTTACAATGGTACATGTGGAGGAGTTATCTTTAGCCTTATCACATGACTTGGAAGAAGCAACATTGAAAATTTTGAACTGTTGAAACCATTATACCAGTCAACTCTATTTCTCAGCCTTGCAGCAGCGGGGGCTAAAATACAATTACGTACTCAATGTTTGCTAACGCTCGTGCCACTTTGGTGTCAGTGCATCGAACTATCTTGGTCTTACATAATCAGTTCGGACCTCAATACTACCTAGTACCTTACCTTGAAGATACATAGTACCTAATACATACATGCTTGTGGACAAAACACACCGTACATAGGTCACGGTGCATACTTGTCTACTACTATATAATAAAAATAAAACTGTCTGTTTTATTTATATCCACGTCGCTATCACAAGACATTTGATCTGATAAAATATTCGTCAATGACGTCAAGTAACGTGGTCTTTGGCATCTTGCTGGTTTTACTCGTCTTCCTTTCTGGGTGAAGACTCCGTTGATGTTTTTCCACAAGGACTTATAGCTCACAATCCTTCATCTAGTATCGGACCGCCTTAGCGAAGAACTACATCTAGCACTCATGCTATTCTTTGATCTAGTACTAGTATGAATTCCTAGGTCACACCTACGTGGCTTCTGAATGATTGGGTATAATGTGTTACGGTTTATACCTAATAAGTAACCGGTGACCAACCCATTCCTCTATTCCTCTATAGTACGGATGAAGCTCAGTTATATCATCAACACATTTGGATAGCTAGCTACAAAATTTCCAAATGTGTTATTATAATGTCCTTCATATTAATTTAGGTCTATAAAGCCCGGCCGGTACAACACCTATTCATTACCAAGCTTGATCTTTGAGGACTTCAGCCTCAATGCTCTTGTCCTATGCCAAGAACTTGGAAAGCTGGGGAAACCAGGAAGTCACTTTACTGGCTTTTCAGCACTTCAGCCTGATCGATGGAAATCTGCACGATAATTAAGCGAGCCGAAAAAAAAAGCTTGCCGTTGGCATAAAACTTGGTTAAACTTGGGTTGCATCTATCTACCTAAGCTTGTCAAGGTTGCCGAATATGTACTCACAGACTTGACAACCTAGATTCAACATTACCAGAATTTCATACTATGCATCTATTGGACTTGCTGAGCCGTAATTTTCAGCAGTATGGCAATGGGTATGTGGATGTTGCATCTCTGCTTTCTACAATAAGTACCTACATGCCGAGGTAAGTATCTTTCCCAGGTCTTCAAATATCATGCTTGTGTGGAGTATGAGCAGACCGCCAGATCCATATTGCTCCGATCAAAGGATTCCTGCGAGGACGCACCGCATAATAGGCCGTATCCTCGGAGTCTAGGTCTTTCGATTGGACCAATAACCTGGTATTGGTCGTCCGGCCCTTAAAGATTCCCTTGCTCCGACCTGTTTGCGTCCTGCAGGTAGTAACCGAACCCCCCCAATACTGGCGCTGTTTGTGAAAGTTGGAATGGATGGGACCAAAAACGACTAGTAAATCGAAGGGTCCGGGATTTTACGCATTTGGAACCATCACAAGCTTCAATTGCAGCGCAGCACAGCGTGCCCAGTTGCCACTAACCCATCTTGAGGGAGGATAGCTGGACGTCGGTATGCAGGTGTAAATGTGGGGGAGCCATACACGTCTTACCCGCAGGGATCGACGGTCCACAAGTTGGGTTCTCTGGTGACAGGTAAAAACTGCTCGTCCCAAAACAGCTATAATAGGATCGAATTCAAGCATCGTGATCACTATGCAGACAGGCGCTAGGCGGAAGAAGGAAGAACTACTATGGGAGGGGCATTTACTTATATATATACACAACCATAGGTACATAACAGCCAGACCATGCCCAGGTTTCTTATATAGCTTGACAAGTTATGGAACCTCTCCCTTAAACACCAGGTAGAAGTCGGTCTTACAGGACCTTCTTAGATTACTTCTCTACACCGAGTCAATGCGCGAACCCCAGACAATTGCATGAAAAGCGCCAAGCATCACGGTTCTATCACATTCAGTGAGCGAACGGACCAGAACCCACTAGGCAACAAAAATACATTATACGGGGCTCGGGTGTCGTTGCGAATCTGATTTGAGATATCCACTGAGTTGGCCATGAGATCGTAAGCGATATCTCGTATGCTGCCTCAACTGTCTGGCAAGTGATGTTTTGAAGACAGTCCCGTCTCTTGTAGAGGGAGAGCAACATCAGTCACGTGCGTCAGACGGGAAGCACATGAGAGATACGATATTAGCAGGCTTCCAATTTCGAGATCAATTCCTCGCAGAGTCGTTCGGAATAGGTTACCGAGACTAGTGTTCGAATGTTCGATAGAACAAATTGGACATACAACCCGATTTTCCGAATTCCTTCGCGCCAAGAGACCTGCTTCGTCGACTTCCTGAAAACTCACCGAGAAAGACACCGTCCCGGAGATTTAAATTCCCCATTGGACATGGCATAGAATTATTAAGGAGAGCAAACGAAACACTCAACACTAGGTGCTTGGAGTTAGTTTTCGAGCCTTGGGGCTGCCTATTCAAAAAGACCACGGGATATTGCGGTTAGGTCGTCTCGGGCCGTTGGTCGCATTCCAGCTATAACGCTTCATCGCTATATACTATTACGGGCCAACGTTTTATACCTCCCCAAGTACATACATAAGCACGTATAAGCGAAGGCGGGGGAGGGGGAACCCGGGGAACAATCACCAAGAAACAACGATTACCAACCAGCCAGATTGACTTACTTGGCTACAACCTACAAAGCAGTGCTACGATTAGCTCCCATAACCGCGGGCCCATCCGCTGCAGCAGTAAAACGATATCAACAGCGGTGCTGTCATATGTCTATCAATTGTTACAGCAGATTTGGCAGGCTGGCAGGCAGGGCAGACAGGGCAGGACAGATCCCGCATATGCTGCACATCTTCGGATCAGGAAGCAAGACCGATTTGTGAAACGAGAAAAGGGATTCCTTTCGGGTGAAGATTCCCAAACGAAGACGAGACAGAAACCACTCCACCGGATACGCAAGCCGGAAATCAGGTTGTCCAATCATCAAATAGATAGAGCAGTCCAAGGCCATGGCTTGATAGAAAAACACAGACCAGCGAACCAACTCAGTCCACAATTGATTGCAACGGTGGTGTCGGAGATCGAACTAACGGCCGTGCAAAACGCAATAGAAGGCGCATTGAGAACAATATTCTTTTAATGTCAGGGGGGCCCACTGATCATCCCAGTTGAATTGGTTCCAGTAACCAGTTTAGGGATGTTTTGAAGAAACATCCAGTCGCAAAAGAGAAACAGTTTGAGTTGTCAGATTCCCAGGAAGGGAGGGGGGAAGTTTGAAGGGGGGTAGGGAAAAAGGAAAAAGAAAAAGAAAGATAAGAAGAAAAAAGGGGGAGAACATTGAAGTGGGAGAAAGAAGAAAGAAGGAAAAAAAAAGAGGAGAGTCTCTCAGTTCGCAGACTCAACCAAGAAGTGCAAGCGGAAGAAGTGAAGAAGGTGCAAAGAGGTGCAGAAAGCACATGCAGCAGCAGCAGCAAGTCAGCGCCTCGAGGGGGGGGAATCGGATCATTCCAGTGAGCTATTGCCCGCTGTCGCTGAAGAATTTTTAGTTTCCAGAATCCCCAAAAAAAGAAAGAAAGAAAGAGAAAAAAAAAAAAAGGTACATACACCGAGGTTGCGTTGAGGTTGCGTCGGGGTAGTTTTTATGTTGCAATTCTAAGGAGTGGCCCCCGGAAAATACTTCCAAGTGACAGGCTTGCCCTGTACAAGTACTTTGATATACATAACTACATTTCAAGGTGGTACTTGACTTGGGGCGGGCACTGGGCAGCGCAAATCAGCGGGCACAATGGAGTTCGCGTACAGCTTAAACATGTACTCCCCCCCTGTCAGAGTAAGACCCGCGAACGCTAGAAAATCGTCGTCTACCAATATAAACGCCGCCTACACTTTTGTCTACGGGGCAAATAAGCAACATAGTCATCATCATCATCATCAGCATCAGCAAAATCAGCAGAACCATCAACATAACCAAGATCAACCACCAGATAAAAATACGGAAATTACTGTTGAAGAAGATGAAGATATAGAGAAAAATCAATTCGAAGAAGAAGATATTAATTATAACATTAACGATCACAACAATCCTAGCAATAGCAACGACGAAGAAGATCAAGATCAAGATCATCGACATCATCATCACCAATATCATCAGTTTTTACATCATCAACCAGATAACAAAAAGATAAAAAAGAATAAGAGTAGCGATACTAGATCCCTTAGGTCCATTAGGTCCAGGATACCTGGTAGACGTCGGCCACCACCCGCCGGAACCATCCCACAATCTTTGGCTCATAGACCAGTGTCGCATCATTCTCATTCGAGAACTTCTTCCTCTTTAAGTGCCTGTTCCCGAGCGTCGCACGAAACACAAGGACAAGGACAAACACAAGGACAAGCAGCGGCACAGGTACAGGCACAGGCACATACATATATACAGATACAGGCACAAGCACAGGCACAGGCAGAGGCACAAGTACAGATACAGGCACAATTACAAGCACAACAGCAAGTAAACTTAACCTCGACCCATGCCGCAACAGACGGCACACTAGTCGACTCTCTCGGTCCGTCACCGCCTGCTAGCACTTCCAAGTCTAGCCCAAATAATGGAACAAGCGCAAACGCCCCGATTGCCTCCTTTTCACCTACAATAAATAACAGCAGTAGTAATAATACCAACACGGACGCCAATACTCGAGAGTATTCTACATCCGCATCCGCGCCGCCGCTTGCCGGCACCGGCACTGTCTCTCTGGCTTCATCCTCTAACGTCCCTACCTCTCCTTCGTCCGTCTCTACCACTGCACCCGCCTCACCCGTCTCGACTTCCAAGCGGCGGCCCTCTTCACCAAAATCATTTCCATTTATTCTGCCAATTTTCAGCACTGACAGCGCATATCATATCCACCATCATACAATCGGCCTATCTACTACTCAGAACAGACTACAGAAACGCGATTCTATTCATTACCAATCATCGACTCAACCCCATACTCCGCAACAGCCACCCACACCGACTTCTCCTATCAAGACACTTGCGGGCCTGTCCTCGTCAGTTCGCCGAAGGTCATCCAGGGGCAAACATCATGACGCAATGCCCACGGAGCCTAGTCATCACAACTCTCCTCAAAGACATCCTTCCATCACTACTACAACCCCTACTAAATCGAACTCAACTGTAATTATGGCATCGAACGAGAACTTGGCGCCCTCGTCGGCAGAGGGAAGTATAACACCATCTTCCAATTCAAACTCCACGAAGCCATCATCGATCCCGACGAAGCCCTTCATCAATCGCCATAACCGTATCTATATCCATGAGCCTACGCTACTATACCCCCTACCTGTGGACTTGGCGGAACTTCATCGCCAGTCCCTGCGTACCCTCATGCTCTTTCAATTATTCGGCGGCCCAACGACAGCCCCTGAATTTTCCAACAAGCCACCATCACGTGTTCTTGAGGTAGGATGCGGATCTGCTTTTTGGAGCATGATGTGTCATCGATACTTCGCGCAGCACGGTCACAGCTCCATATCTTTCACTGGTCTTGATATCGTACCTCTCGTGGGTACCGGGCTCGATCAGAACTGGAAGCCCGATAAGGATATGCGATGGCGATTCGTTCAACATGATATGCGCCGTACCCCATGGCCACTAGCTGACAATGAATTTGACTTGATTATGGTCAAAGATATGTCACTCTCGAATTCGATGCGCGACCCACAGCAGTTCTTCGAGGAGTATCTCCGCTTGCTTAAGCCAGGTGGAGTACTAGAATTTTGGGAAAGCGATCACACCATTCGCATGCTACGACCTCACATCCTGAAGAAATCGGCAGTCATGAAACCCGACTCCGACTCTGATTCGGATGATAGCAGTGAAGAAGAGGACAGCACGGAGAAATTAGGAGCCTACATCATGACGAATAACACCCCTCTCAGCGCACCACTCAATCCGTTCCTCGTAGAGTATAACGGCTGGGCGACTAAGGCGCTTGATGCCCGAGGCCTGTCTGCTGTCCCTTGTACGCTGATTGGCCCGCATCTTCTCCAAGAAGCGGATACGCTTATGGATGTACGATCTAAGCGATTAGCAGTACCACTTAGCGAGATCAGATGGGAGCGTGAGGGCGTTGGCGGTGTTGTAACCAAGGATGGCAAAAGCTACATTGACTCGATGAAGGGGAAGGGCAGGATGGATTCGAGAAACGATAAGCCACGAGGTAAAAGCCTAACTACTAGTCAAGCCGCTCTCCGACGAACTGCTCTCGAGACAGTGGTAGGCATGATCCTCTGCCTCGAACCTATTCTGAGGGAGGTTAGCGGGAAGAGTCAAGACGAATGGGATGGGTGGACAGGCAAGATGATGAACGATCTATTGCGTGAGGGGGGCACAAGTTGGGGAGAGTGTTTGGAAGTTGGAGCCTGGTGCGCCAGAAAGAAGCTAAACACGGTGGTATGATAATGAAGATATTGGTCTATATATTTTGGCTAGAAGCGTCTATGGCCATATATCCTTCCTTCGACCTATCTTAAGTCATTTTTGCTTGGTCTTCTCCACCGATCTGAACTTGCACAATTTCGATTACACTTTTTTTCTATTTTCTCGGAGCGATTGCCAACCAGCATTTTCGACATACCGGCCTAGACGCCGAACGCTTGGTAATCACCCTACCTCGTATCGCTTTCTTAGCGCCCGATACTTTTTCAAGTAATATCTGTACGCCATGCGTTAACACGAAGTGTACACCATACCCGACGAAAGCACCTTTTCGAACTCTTCTTAGCAGAAGGACATCGACGTCGACATCGTCTGGGTTACAACAAAGGGCAAATGAAAGGAGTGGTTGAGCTTGGATATAGTACATATTTTGGAGGGAAATCCAGTCTTCGGATATCTTATTATTATTTTTTTCTTCTTTTTTTGGTATAAACGTTTGACATGATGGATATATGGGCATATAGTACAGAAGTATATGTGTATGGATGGAAGGAATTCAAGACTAGACCAAGGGCATGTTATGTTTGTTCTAGTCTTTTTGGTATACATATAGTAGTTATACATACCTAGGTATATATACATGTGTTTAAAGGGAAATGGTCACCGAGTCCGGAGACTGATGTTTATAGAAAGTTTTTTTGAATGGTATTAAACTTGCAAGATATTGATTCGCCTGCTGCTGTGACAGGATAATGGGTTGATCTTTGCAACTAGGGCTACCAGAGTACGTAGATCTGAAGGGAGTAGGTACATAGGCATATATGATGAGTATATGATACTTACAAAGCTTCGATTTCTTTGAGCGGATTGAAGACGTCACGTTAATCTATTTGTCATGCCGTAAGAGAATAAGGGGTGGCGGAGGGGGGTAGTGGAAGAAGATTAATACCTTTTTTGACATAGTCGGCCTTTGCGATAGCATCCCGAATGGCGTCGTCGTCGCGCAGATGCGCATTGGCCATGAAAGCGCGATGGAGACGAGGGCGGAAGTAGGAGAAGCCCTGTGGATAGTCGCGGCCGAGGTTGAGAAGCTCCTTGTAGATGGCTATGACCTGCTGCCGTAGCTGCGGGTTTGGCGTGGTCATTGTGGAGTATGGTATGGTAGTAGGTGCTAGGTGCCTAGGTAGGGGAGGCGCATAGCTCGCTCATTGTTGTAAAAGAAAGACGAGGATGTGGTTTACAGAGGTGTGATTAGGTGTGATGGATGGAGGGACGGGCATTAGCGGCTGAATACGGGGATCCCTTTATCAATTGGTATCTTATCATATCACTGATAGTTATCACGATGGTAACTATTGTACATTACGTAGGTACTTCAACTAACGTTGTAAGGGACAACCCCTGGAAGCAGCTGTGTAATGTGCCGAGGTTACCCCTCCAAGCTTGGATGCTGCAAGCTGCGGCTATCAGCTTGTGGGGTACCTAGGGTAGTGGTACATGTAGTTAAGCTTTCAATCAGATAACTACCTTTATGTACATACCTGGGTAACCTGATTCGTGAATAACCTCTTAATTTTTTGATCGTTTAGTACCTTGTCACCAACTGCAGTCCGGAAGTACTTCTAGGTACTCGCGGAAAACAATTGAAGGTCAATTGCATCCTCTTTGCTGATACTCGCCTTCCTTTTCCATAATGTCCCCGAGATCGCGTTTAGCAAGGCCTCTTACCTCCGTTTTACGTCCTGTTCCACAGCAGCGACGATCACCACCGCCCCTCAATAACACACACCCGGCTACTGTCGCATCCGTATTCTCGCACGCGCGTCAGACACAACACGCCCCCTTCAGCAGCAGCAGCAAACCGGTTTCATCTTCGGATCCTACCGAGTCGCCGCTACCACCCCCTTCTCGCAAATGGCTCACGGAACTTGAATTGCGGATCGGGAGATGTCTCTCATTCGGATGTAATAGGGAGCAGACACAGCTCGCGTCCGACATACTGCTGATCCTCGCGACGGAATGGCGCGAGCTGACTGTGGGCTCCGAGGGCTATCTGTCAAGTGGCCGTAGGGGCCTGAGAAACCAACAGGTCGTGTGGGGGGAGATGGATAGCTTCGTAGGTAGTCCTAGTCCCTCGCCGTACTCCGAATAGACGACACAAGAAGGGACTAGAGTAGATGCTGGCGATGCGATTGTGAACAGCAACGCCACTATATCTATCTTCCTATGTATAGGTACTCATACGTGCTAATGTGTGAAGATGGACAGCACCGCTAATAAGCAAGTCGCAACGGGAATAGGGCCACGTCAATAACGCAAATTACATCCGCTGGGCCGAGTCGGCGCGCGTAAACTTCATCATGTACCTCGCGGGCGCGGACAAGTCGCACTCCCAAGAGTGGCGGGAGCTCATGACGCCGAAAGGCGTCGGGCTGATCATGAAGTCCATCAAAGCCGAATACAAGCTCGTGCGTTGTCCCCCTCTCGCTACTTATGCGCAGAGCCGGAACTAAACTCTGCCACAGCCAATAACCTACCCCGACACCATCTCCGTGTACCACAAGGTGCGCACCTTCCCCGAGCAAGCCGACACCTCGCTCATCCTCGACTGCGTCGTCATCTCGCACGTGCACAAGCGTGTCGCCGCGCGCACCGAGGAGGACATCGTCGTCTACGACTACGCCGCTGCTCAAAAGACCTTCATCCCAGACTTCGCGCTCCGCGCGTTCCGCGGCATCTGGCGCCAGCAGAACGAGGAGAGCCAGGCCACGAGGGCCAGGATCCTGGGGCTCGAGAGCCGCGTCGAGGCGCTTGAGAGGCTCACGTGGAATAAAGAGGGCGCGGTCGAGGATATGGGGGGGCGATAGGGAGACAGCTGGAGGAGTTTGGGATGATTTATGCGGGGTTGTAGATACCTATGTGCCTATAGATACCTATATAGGGTTTCAGGGGGGTTTAAACCCCAGTGTTTTGGTAGGGAAACGATGACAAAAGGTTCGTTCTGTGCATAGATGCGTGCTTGGGTACTTAGATAGATATTGAGTATAGCATAGGACCGGCTAGGTACATTACATTGATATGCATGGTTTGGAGGAGATATTCAAGCCATTGTCAGTAAGTGAGTTAGGGGTAAAGGGAGTATCAAGGGTGTACGAGGATAGGCACCTATGGATATCATTTTCTTTCCTTCTTCTTGCCTAGTCCCGCTTGCTTCTCATATGCTTTAATGCATACCTAGTGTATATGTCTCTGGGTTCCTAGAACTCATGTTGTGGTTCTCTCTTAACGTTGCTGTTTCCAGAGATGTATTATAGGTATGGAGGGTACCAGGCTCGAACCCAGCACCTGCGAACGGATCGTACTGTCAAGGTGGCGTTTTAGTCGAAGTGACGCTTCCAGCATACCTGTGATCCCGCCGGCGGTGGTTGGAAAAGTGGAATGCAACTATGACTTATATACCCTAGGTACCTACGTACGCGATACAAAGGTACGGAGGATGGTGGATGGTAGATGGGGTTGGCGATGGCGATGGCGATGGTTGTTGCGCCCTGAAAGTTAAGGGGTAACATTGAAGGTTGAAGGTTGGGGACTGAGGCTGAGGCTGGGCGGCTATCGCTGATGGAGATACATAGAGAAAGATAAGGTCAGCCTTGCTGAAAAATAAGTTATCATAATGGTGGGTTTAAAGCTCATTATAGTGTCACGGTGTTCATGTTTGGATATAATCTCCTGGAAGTAAGGATTGGGTTTCTTTTGCTGGGGCAAGTATTACATTCTGCTGCATATCTCTAGTGATACTTGTACCTGAGTTTTCCTAATATTTTCATGAATAGCAGTGTTCGATTTGACATCTTGCTCACCTTATGTGGAAGGAGATCCCTGGTTAGGTATCTAAGGTAGGTAGGTACTTAGGTAGTCAACACCCCCTTTCGTATTAACTTCGCGTCGTCACAATTTCCCTAGATATGACCTATATATGGGTCTATTGATACTCTCTAGAAACCTAAAGGGAGTTTGTTGTGGTTAGTTACGTATTCATCTGCTGCCCTTGAAGCCCTCAAACTTCCCCCTTTTGAATAGCACCAACATTATTTCATCCAACAGACTGCATAGGTGTCGACAGAAGACACAAACGTATTCACTATAAATCATTTGTTTCTTGACTTTTGAAAAAAGCACACATTGTCCTATGCTTCAAGTTCCAGCCTGACAGATCAGATTCGGGTGCAAGACGATTGTTTGACTAGCCATACGTCAAGCCAGGCCAAAACATTACCTACTCGCTTTGCCTTGAGTGCAGAGGAATTTTCTACATCCTTTAACTACTACAAACAACGGATCACGAAGTATAGAAAATGGCGGAAGACCTAATCTGTACCGACATTATACTTTCACTACACCCACCAGACGTCGCCCAAATTCTTTCAAGGAACAAGAAGTATCTGTATCGAAACGATAGGCTTGGATTCGGAAGCAAACGAATATGGTTGTACGAGGCGAGTCCAATTAGAGGTATCCGGTACTGTGCGGAAGTTTCGCTCGGAATGACACTTGATGGGATTGACAATGCTAGCCTTTCTGAGGCGAATAAACGAGAGTTGGACTTATACAGAGCCTTGGAGCCAGGAAACAGCAGGCCTGGGTACGTCTACAAGATACACAAGTTCTACCGGCTGCAGAAGACCATCAGCTTGGATAACATGCGAGAAAAGGGCTGGGTAATAAAAGTGTACCCGGTGCCAGTATACTATGCTAGCCGGGAGATGGTCTCGGAACTTGAACCAGGCCTGATTCTAGAGTTTGATGACATGGCCACAGGTGTACAAGGCTCTACGGCGGCAACGTTGCCAACTTGGTAGTCCTGAAGGTGCTAAGACTGTAGGTGGTCCTCCGAGACGAAACATGATTATCTGCTACAGCTTTACGGTATAATATCAAGCGTTTTCACCACAAGCAGCGCGAGCCTTTATCATAGATAATTCTATTTCAAGTCACTTGCATAATGCTTCACTAAACACTGGTGTAATTGTTATAGTATTGGCCGGCCCCCTATTCTATAGGTGAGTGATTGCCTAGATCATACTCATAACGATACTGGGCATTCGCTGCCTACCAGAAGATTTGGTTGAGCGTTATATCGTTCCATCCATCCATCCGGTTGATATATGCTATGCTAAAGCTGACAAGAAGCATAGCCTTCAAAGCTGAAAGCTATGAGGACCATACTAATCTTGGGAACAAGCAAGCTAGAAAAAAATCATCATGACATGAGATGCAAAGGATAAAGGGGCGACGACTAATGAAACCCGGCTTGGATTCTCCCTATTTTTAGAAATAGTAGGCACAAAGCAACCTTGGAACTTAGGAGAGAGGTTAAGGGGCTCTGGAATCGTTGATCGACGGTCGACCTCCATAACCCGACTAACCTGGCTTCATTCTCTCCCCTTCGAGATGATCGCCGTCAACTGGATCTCGGATCTTCAGGCCCCGTAAAGCAAACCCCGTGTCTACCTGGCCTAGATCCTGATAACGCACTCCATTTAGTGCTTTCCCCGGATCTACTTGCTGGGCAGGTACATCACTTCCCCCAGTCCTAGATATGGCGCCAGCAGAGGCCAAACCGCAGAGCCCCTCGCTCGTGTAGACGATATACCTGGGTACGGTGTCAATGTCATGATATTTGCATGTGCTTGACTACCTGCCTGCCTGCCTACATACCTATGTACCTAGGGCACGTAGCTTAGTAGCCAAGAAAACCGCCGAGACTAGTCGCTGAGGGCTCTCCAATCGGCCGAATACAGCCGTGGTGGAGGCCCGGGCGGGCCTGGGTGGACTCATTTCATGCGTAGCACACACACACACACATGTTGGATCTTGAGATGATATGTACGGGGAAGACTGCTATGTATGGGGAAGACTAGGCGCTGGTAGGTAGATATAGTGCGATCGGGGGGGAGCTAGAGGCCTCGCTTAGGGGTATATGATGATGTTATAGATGGAGTAGGGAGTCGGGCAGGTACTATGTAGGTAGGTGGGTAGATAGGTAGATAGGTAGATAGGTAAGTAACTTGAAGGGTCCGCTTGGCTCCCGGCAGGTATTCAGAGGTATATTACTTGTCTGCTATAGTCTGGCTAGTTAGCTATGTAGCTCTGGAAAGTTGGAGGTTGGCTTGGAGAGTAGCGTCGCCGAGGAAGTGCGTTGTTGTTGTTGTTGTTCTTGTCTGCACGGAGATCACGGGAATGGGGATATATCACTACATCTCGCCGAAATCATCGCCGCGGAAGGCAGGGCCACATGCGTCTTCGTTCAAGTGGTTGTAACTTGTGAATAGTTACCATAGTACCTACTTTCGTTCTTGGAGACTAATTAATTACTTGACTGCCGACTACGATCTGTATGCTAGATACTAGCCTAACCAGATACTTACCTGCACTTCGTAGGCATGGAAGCAGACTAGCTAAACATAGACAGGAAGTGGAGAAAGCCTTCAGCCCTGAGGCGATCTAGAATACAACTCCCGTCTGACCATAATCTATGCCGCCCCCTTTTAAATTTGACGAGCAGACATGAAACATATCGTCTTTCAGTTTTGAGTATACATCACCGTAAGTGCGCCTATAAGAAATTGGCAGCCTGGGCTCTATTAGTAGTTACGGGGTTGCAAACTACCTGGTAGGCATGCACGGCTTGATGGGTTTCGAGGTTACATCGTAAGATCGTTTAAGGGGGCGGCTCGCGGTGGATGAGAGATGGATGCCGAGCTTTATTCGTATGCTCGGGTCGCAATGTTGTGATATGCTTCATGGCGGCGCAGTCGGCGATGGGGTACAGAATGGATAGCGGACCCTTTGAACCACCGCGGCGGGTATGATGATGCCTGGAAGATAACACCTGTCTTCTGGTCCTTTGATAAGGCAGATTCACGCGCTTCTCCTGTAATACCGACTGTTGGCGGTATCTGACTACCTACCCAGTAAGCATAATATAAATTGTTGCTGCTAACGATTTTCTAGACGAAGAGAATAAACCCCGGATTTCTATGTTATCACAAGTCCCGGCAGGTTAAGAGGAATCAACCACGCTTATTATACGTGCCAGGATTGGTGGAAAAACCGCGAGCTATACATGCACAGATCCTAGACGACGGTTTGGTGTCAAGATGCACGCAAATCTGGGGAAATATACTCAAATATGGTAGAAGTACCCTTTACTATGTATTCGGGCCGAGTTCCCCATAGCGTTGTTATCGCCTGTTATGTGTGAGGCCCATCATGAGGTTTTGGACAGGCTTTCCTTACATTCTAACCTGGCAGCCCTGGGCGTGCTTACCTAGCGTACCTTGTAATAACTAACTGGACGGTCAGTTCTTTATTTTGCGGGGGATGGGGGAAGGAAGAAGAGAAGAGGGCTTGTGAAGAAGGGAGGAAAAGCTGGGGTTAGGCTGAGTGTTCTTTGCTCCACACACAGACACACAGAACATCTTTAGGGGTTCTACTGCGTACAGGTAAGGGGTAACCTTGAAAACATGTGATTTGAGTACTTTATAACGGAATAGTGTAGATGTAGACCTGTTTGTCGAATTTTGATGCATGTGATTTAAGTAGGGGGGAGGTTTATTAGCAAGATTTTGAAGTTCTGTTTGCTTGCCCATGATGAAGATCTCATTATAAGATCGACATGCTGTAGGCCAATACGGGCGCCTTGCCTCTACTGATGGATAGCAGAGATAGATGCCTCGCCAGGTAAATATCGTACTGCTGTTTATGATTCGCGAGTACGATTACGGCAGTTGGGGGACACAGGGCCACAGGGCCACAAAGGCCACAGAGACCACACATAGAGACCATTATAGACGCGCACCGTGTTCCTTCGCACTATGAGCCCTGAGCCATAGCACAGCTGGCGGATTGTCATCCATGCTGTTATGTCACGTATCATATCTGTTCACAGTAAGCTGTTGTGCAACATACGTTCAGCGCAATCAATCATGATGACGCCTCTCCGTAGGACGCGAGGACGACAGTAGTGGGATTCTGGGATTGCTGGCGGTCAGAACGGAGAGGAAAGGTCCCGAGGTTCTGGTAATAGCTTATTACTAGGTAGGTAGGTAGGTAGGTAGGTAGGTAGGAACTCTGCGGTAGTCTCTGCCTACATAATACATAGGCAGGTATGTATGTTCACAGTATTCACAGCGATTGAGCAAACACATTAAAACCCTTGCCAACGATTCCCTTTCTTGAATAGGAAGATTCCGGATTTTGCAAAACCCACCAAAATTCACCAGTCTCAGTACCTTGTTCGCCTTGGCTGGGTATGGGGAAGACTTGCTAGGGTTGGTTATTGTTGATTTCATGATTAGCGACCGGTTTGAATCTACAGCCTTAGTTCAGTCCTGTAAATACTGTAGTCATCATCATCACCCAAAATCGTCACCGAGGCCAAGACCTAAAATATACATGTTGGTCAGACGGGAAAGCCGACCGCATATCATATGTATATGGTCTGCGCAATTCAATGTTGTGCATCAAACGTTCCTTTTACTTTTCTGCTGTAATCTTTTAATAACCCCTTTTCTCTCTTTCTCTGGGTTTCCGATTCGATCTATCTCCTGATTAATCTTCTTACCTACATGATAGAGTTTCGCTGACCTCTTTTCGTTATCGATGTTCGACTTGCCCGTTTCAAAGTCAACCCATGCCGTTGGTGTCACGATCATCGCTGCATCGGTGAACTATCTGGTACCTAGTGTCCAGCCCTAAGGACGCATCTTAGTGGAGACAGTGATGTACTAGAGACAGTAGAGACAATAGAGGTAAGAGGGGAAAAAAAAGATGCAAGAAAGGCGAAAAGTAGGATGAATAGCTTACGTCAACTAGTGTCGACGAATAGTAATATCTACAGCTACTAAAATATAAACCCTCAAGTCGATTTCTTTTTAGGAAACAGGTGAGCTCTGTCTCCTGATGCACAATGAAGTCGTGATAATGCTTGACTAGGTACATAATATTGAAGAGCACTTGGTTACCCAGCAGGCTACTTACATACATGTAGGTCGGATACCCGGGGAGCCCTCCAAGGCTCCATTCTGTTCTTACGTTGCAATTGCTCATGGTGGGAAGAACTTGTACCCAATGATGGCCTGGATAGCAACGCCCACTATGCATACAACGTAGCAGCAGAGAGGTTGTACCTAGGTATTCAGGGCTATTTTTGGCTCGTCCACCAGGAAACGCGGGAGATCATCACCTAACCCTCCATCACTGTCGCCCACCGTGGTGATATCCGTGATATACTGGCTGATGGCTGATGCCTTTTCTCGACTTATTACTCGATGAAGAATGTTTGGGGATTTGTTCCATGCAGATAGGCATTCCAACGTCTCGGCTGCTACCTGATAATGTAGTGCCACAAAAGTTCGCGTTTTGCGACGCTGGCACTTAGACAATCTTCCTGTGAAATTTGCGGGCATTTCAATTGATCGATGTCGCCCATTCCACTGTCAAGATCCTTTGACAAATACATGTTTATGCGGTCAGCCTCGGATTGCTGAGTACGGTGTAAAAGTAAATAAAGATACAACAGCCTGGAGGCAATACATATGTAGGATAGGTAGACGAATGTGCCTACATACATGTAATATAGTAGGAGCGGAGTAGGCGAGACTTGTTCGACGTCAACACGAACGTGAATGGATACCGAAGTTGATGTTCATCATGTTTAATTACCTAATAATGCCTTGTTTTCTATTGGGAGTCAGCCTTAAAGGATAGTCATAAGCAATTGCCTATTTAACAGAAACCCGATGGTTTTAAGAGTACCGTCAAGGGGATCGATACGATATACGATTCGTACGAGAGGATTACGATAGGGATAGCAGGATCTGTTGCAAGCAACGTGGATTTTATAGAACTTGGCTGTAACTATGTATGAATATCGGTACCGTATTCCTCCACTTTAACCCTCTATTAACCCTCTATCAACCCTCTACTATGCCGTATAAACGGTTGTCGTCAGCATCCTTGTTTGGCATTCCCCAGAGTTTCTTATTTTTATTTTTATTTTTATTTTTATTTCTACATACTTCAGTGGCTTCCCCATTTCATCTACATGCATTGTACATATCAACATACATATTTCGGTAGAATACCTATGTACTGTACATGTAATAATACTGTTAGTTATAGAGAGAGTAATTACATAGAGAAACTTGTGATTCAACTCCTTGGACCTTGGGCAACTTCATCATGTTTGAAGCCAATTACATCCTATTATGTACCTGCTCCGCCCTTGGTTTAAATTACAATTATATTATTCCATGCTTGAAATTCAATGCTCTCTCTCTCTCTCTCTCTCTCTCTCTATCCTAAAACCTGTTGCCTCGTCACCAGATCGGTCACTTTTCCTGTCTGAGTTTAGGGACAGTTTTATCCAAACTGGGGGTCGCCGACTCGCCGGTGGCTGCGAGACAGATTAACAAGTCGATCGACACTTACTCTAGCTGTATACATATCATTGATTCATTGTCTTTGGCCTACATAATAGTGTACATATTCATAGGTAGTGTAGGTAGTGTAGGTAGTGTACAGTAGGTAGGTACTAAAGGTGCATAAAAGCCACACAGTGCTGGTTTGTAGTATTTTACTTGATATTAGTATCATATTACTATTACTCAATTTCTTATACCAGCGCACACGACCACTCGTCGGAGTCGGTTACCAAATCGGGATATGCTAGCCCGAGTCAGGATAGTCGCACCGGCCACTCACAGTGTGTCTTCAGGGTTCCCGTCTTTGTTTCTTGCCTCAATGCTCTGCTTTTAGGCCCTAAGAAGGCCTTTAAGCCGCTCTCATCTCCATTTCCCCTTCCTCTAGCCGGGGGAACCCTCCTATGTCCTTCGCCTTACCCATCCATCCGTCCATCCCCATCTTTTTTCTCTTCCCTAACCTATTTGCCTCCTCCTCTCCCTCCGATTATTTTTTACTTTTCGTTCTGGTGATTGTGAGCTTGTGTCGGACGACGATCTCTTTTTCTATTTCCGCCTTCTCATCATCATATATCAAAAACATTGTGACAGTTACTCATCTATTGCCCTCTTTTTTTGGTACTTCTCTATCACCTAGTTAACCATCAAAGATCCGGCCACCCACTTCAAGCACCCCGGCCAGCGAATTCCCCGCGTTTTTTTCTAATGAGCGTGATCCCTCCGCCTTTCTATCAGCGACGGGCCGATTAAGAACCTGTCCAATTGCTTCACTCCAGATTCTCTCCGCAAATACTTCCGTGTTCGGATTTGGCTCTCCACACGAGCCTTGTAAAGATCGGGTTGATTGGATTTTTGGAAATAACCTTGGAAGTCGAAGAGGGAAGATAGGTGGACAAAAAGTACTGCGCTGCGCTCGTCTAAAATAAGCCCGTCTACGTCGAAGAATTCGAGTTGGAAATTTCTTGAGTTTTTTGTGATCGCAAATCGAGGATAGCGACGCCAAGATGTCGCAGGCCGTAAAAAGAGCTTGCGATGCTTGCCATCGCCGTAAGGTCAAGTGCGATGGCATCAACCCATGCCGCAACTGCGCTTCGGCGCAGCTAACCTGCACATACAATGCTATTCCACAAAAGAAGGGTCCTAAAGGTTCGAGAGCGAAGGTCATCAGCGAGCTACGCGAAACACAAAGACAGACTAGCCTTTCCGCCAAGGTGCAGAGCCGATTGAACGGTATCAACAGTCCTCCATGCAGTCCTACACTGTCGCCGACTCCTGGTCTCCTAGCCAGCGAGATGGCCAAGGAGTGTATCGAATTCTTCTTCGCAAACATGTACCCGACCATGCCAATTCTCCACCGACAGCGTCTAGAACAGCAGTCGATGTACTTGGACCAGAGTTTGGACACCTACTGTCTAGTAACTTCGCTGTGTGCGTGGATGATGTTCCAGCCCGGAATGAACGTCCCTGGCGCCGATCCTCTTCTCGACCACTTACCAGGAGCCAGTATTGCATCGGGAATGGTTTTAATCGAGGAGACAATTCGAGTTCGAAAAGGATACGAATATCAAGAAACGCCAACTTTGAATAGCCTCTGCACCAGCTATTTTCTGTTCTGTTCCCACTACGCCCTCGACATGCATGACAAGGCGTGGTTTTACCTCCGGGAGGCAACGACTTTGGCCCATATCATTGGGATGAATAAGGAGGAGACTTATCTGCAGTTCGACAATGTTGAAGCCTCGCGACGAAGACGACTCTATTGGCTTCTGTTTGTAACAGAAAGGTATTTCTTCTCGCCTCTTTTTTGATAAGTGTATTGGTTTACTAAACATGAACGGTAAAGGGCGTATGCTTTGCAACGTGGCCGACCCCTAACTCTGCAGGCTTCGATTAACCTTCCGACGATGACCGACGACCCGACGGATCCCCTCGCTCACCAACTGAATGGCTATATCCACTTGGTTAATCTCTTTAGATCATTCGACGATGTGTTCGTCGCTTTATGGAATAAGACGAGAAGCGAATCCTCACCGTCATATCTGACCGCCTTGCAAAAGCAATTCGCAGACATGATACCGCCGTACATGAACGTGCAAGAATCGGATCTGCGAGCTAACCAGCAGTGGCTTAAGGCGATCAACTGGCATATCAACATGCAAAACGGCTGTGTTCCTCAAAGCAACCAAGACCAGATGCAAATGCAATACCCCATCGATATGTCTCGGGATCTGATGTCGATGACCTCTCAATTCTCTACGCAGAGCTCGGAATTGCTAGGGATGCCGCTCGTTGCCAAGTTGTTGGACATCTCATCTGCTCTCATCGAAGTCCTAACACTACTTCCCTCATCAGGCGACCCGTTCAGCATGGGTCCCCGGGAGCAGCTCAACTCGTTATTGCAACTTTTATCGGTTCTGCGCAACGGAGACCACCATTTCCTCCCGCTGCTGCTAAACAAAGTTCACGATATCCTGCCTCGACTTGCAAACCCTGTTTTGCAGCGTGCGCCCGAAAATGCTTGCCTGCAGAACATTGACATATTTGACGGATTCGGTAACGCGGGCATGGCCCAACCTCCCATGATGACGGACTTTCCTTGCAAGACCGAGCCATACACACCGAGCAGTATGCAGCACATACAAGATATTGGAGCAGACTCGGGCCACTCGAACAGTGGAGATGACATGAAGTCACCTTTCCCCATGGTTAGCTCTCCCGCCATCATGTCTCCTGGTGGTGTAGATTACCACGGGAGCGATTTCAACTCGATACCCGATATCATGAGCCCCATCGGACAAACACCACAGCACACATTAAGTCAACAAGGGTCTCTGAACCCGCCACAGCCGCACCATGCGCATCAACACCACAACCTAGCCACGCACAGCATAACCCAGAGCCACAGTATAGGCAACCCGATGCAGACGGACATGCACGCGAACCTAGGACACAGCTTAAGTCAACAGAACAACATGGCGAATATAAGCCAGCAACAACAGAGCATAGCGCAAAACCCGCAGTTCAACATGATGAACAATATGCTACACCGGCAACCGCAGCAGAGGGCGAACAGCTTTATCATGCATCCGCCACACCAGCACCAGCACCAGCATCAGCACCAACCGTCCCAAATACCCAGGACAGTCGGAGACTTCCACGCACTGCAACGAGCGAATTCCGAGAACGTGGCGATGAACACGCTAGGCCTCAGCCATATGAACGCCGAGGTAGACTTTAGTGGACTAAGGTAGTACCGCTTGAACGGTGCTCAGTAAACGAACCGACTCGTTCACTTGCAGTACTCGCCTTTTTCTTGGATCCGTTATATCTACATATATTTTTATGTGCATATACCTACCTACACTCAGCATATACTTATATACCCCCTAGCCTGGAAGCTTGGCTCCTATATACCTACGTTCTCACGGCGTCCGTCCGCCAAACACAACCTATATACCTGCTCACCTTCCGCATCTGCGAGAAGAGACAGAGAGATATGCACCCTCACAACGACGGTCATATCATAGCATATGAAATCTATACCGAACTTACCTAGCAACAACCCGGAGTCCAAAAAAGAAAACACACCAGATCCCCCCAACCCTGAAACCAGAAATATCAGCCGGGGCTTTTTTTCCTGATAATCATCATCGTTTTTTCTATTATTACTACTACTACTACTACCATTATTGCTGTTACATTGTCTTTTCAGGGCATAGTTTTTTTTTTATTTATTTAAACGAGGCGTTCTGGAATATCCCCCTTTCCCATTTATCGGTGTGGAGAAAGAAAGAAAGAGATCAGTGTATTAAATATAACGTTGGACGTGGCCCGCCATCTCGAATTGCCGGGCCAAAACATGTCCAGGAGAGAAAGAGAGGAGGATGAACGCAAGTGAAATGAAATGAATTGGGAAAGAGAGAAAGAAGAGAAGAGAAGAGATGATATGATAAAGTCTAGATGACGACGCACGATCGGCAGGAATTCCGGTTCTATTGTGTTGATTGATGAGGGAGAGGGAAACTTGGAGAGGAGGGGCTAGTGATGATGATGATGATGGTGGTGGTGGTGATGGTGATGGTGATGGTGAATACGGGGGCTGGTACTAGATATTACCGTGTTAGGTAGAGAGTCCTAGTTAAGAATAAAGTAAAATCACTAATAACTAAGTCCATGGTGTTTTGATTTATGTGTTTGTGATATGATCCAATCCGATTTGAAATTATGCATTTGTAACATTGAAACATTTGGTTTTTGATATTTGATATTTGATATGCATGGATGTCTATCGGACTCGGACAGGGACAAGGACAAGGACAAGGCTTACACACTTTCAAGTCCCATATTTACCTAAGGCATCTGTTTGATTGTTTTTTTCCAAGGTTATTCAATTTTTTATATCTCTACGCGTTGTGGGAAAGTGCAGCGCGTCAAAAACATCAATTGCATAATTACCCGCCTTCCCATTAACAAAAACAACCTAGCAGCAATTAACATGGCAACTACTATGTACTAGTAGTATTTGCGAGGTAAATCTAACGGGCCAGTTCAAGGTTAACTACATGTGCGCTTGACGTATGTCACGTATCATGCAGTGCACTTTCCTGGGGTAACTTACTTTCTTGTCTGATTATTCAAATATGCCAGATTGTGTTTATCAATTCGGTAAGTACTCTTTACTCTTTAAATATCCATGATCCATCTACTGTTTGTACATACTACTACACAGTAGTACTACGTACATACATACCCATAATACCATACCTATATTAGGGCATGTAGGGGCATGACATGACATGCATATGCATATCCTCCACCGAGTCCACCTTGACTTGACCCTTTTAGTTTTCAAACATTGAAGTCCCTTGGCTCAGAATACTCATCTATCTACCCGTCATCTAGGACATCCTCACCCGGGCGATGAGACATCCCAGGACAACCAGGATTACCAAGCTCATCCTCCCTACCCCCAACTCCCTCCGCCACCACAACCACAACCACAACCACAACCGCCACCGCCAACTTCGTCCCCTAGTCAGCTGGCCTCCTCACAACATCATGAGGAAACTTTAGTACAGCCGCAACCATGCCCCCCAGCTTTCTTTCCCCCACCACAGTCAAGTCCAGACTCTCCGTCCTCTGTAGACTCTGCATGTGCCCCGCCGGCTTCGAAACGACACAAGGTGCAACAATTTGACACGGAAATCATCAGTCTACTCAGCGACGATGAAGAGGATGCCACAACCATCACCCCTTCGAATAAGAGAGCTAACCCCATAAGAATGCCTCGTAAAAAATCATCATATGCGCAACGTCATAGCCCAAGGGTACTGCCCGAACACAGCCCTATAATGGATCAAGCATCGAGTCTCTCCTCCGAGTCTTCTCGAGAGCCTATGCGCTCTGTTAAAGCACTCGACAGATTTAGATTCAAGCAACATCTAAGTTCGCCAAGAGAAAAGTCCCCTTTTGAGGAAACAACGAAGGAACCCTCATCTTCATTGCCTTTGCATTCACCATCCTCGTCAGCTCTAGATGAAAGTTTACAGGTTCCTACAGCTGGCGACTCGAAACCCTCGACTCGATTCCTAGGAGTGTCCCCTTCTTCATCCCAAGATGTAGAGTCATTGCCACCATCACAACCAATGGCCCCGGTCAAGGTCCCGAGTCTCTCTAACTCTGAAGAACCTCCACTTTGTCCGGAACAGGCACGTCTAGTCGACTTAATTGCAAGTGGAAAGAATGTGTTCTACACGGGCTCGGCTGGCTGTGGTAAATCCACTGTACTAAAAGCTTTTACGAAGAAGCTTCGAGATATGGGCAAGAAAGTCGACATCGTGGCACCTACTGGGCGTGCGGCTCTACAAGTCAACGGGTCTACCACGTGGACATACGCAGGCTGGACTCCGGATCATCACAAGCGCAAACTAGAGGAACTCAGAGCGGCAGCTCATGGAAAATTCGTATACAAACGTCTCACGAGTACCGATGTACTGGTAATCGACGAGATTAGCATGATAGAGAATCTGCACTTCGAAAGGCTAAACGAAGTTATGAAGGCAGCACGGCACGACCCAAAGTTGAAGGTTCAGCCTGCATTTGGCGGAGTACAACTGGTGGTAACCGGTGACTTCTGCCAACTTCCCCCGGTAAAGCCCTTTCAGCATTGTATAGAGTGTGGGTTTGAGCTCATCCCGAGAACTACCGCCACGGGAAAGGTCCATGTTTGCCAACGACACGGCGAGTATCGTGATGAAGATAAATGGGCTTTCCGAAGCAAAGCTTGGGAAGAGTGCAACTTTGTTCATTTCCATCTCAACACTATTCACCGCCAGAATGATGAAACCTTCATTCGTATTCTACAAAAGTGTAGAATTGGACAACAACTTAGTTCCGACGATACGGACCTTCTGATGGATCACCCATGCATGGTTCATCATGCTACCAGACTCTTTGCTACACGCGAGGAAGTTGGCGTGGTCAATCAACGTGAGTTTGAGAGGCTAAAGACCGTAAATCATGCATATTGGTGTTTCGATAACTTTATTGGGAGACCACACCATCCTCACTTAAGTTGGAAAAGCGTTCGAAAACCTAAAGGGCCTCAGTCCGAGGGACCTCTTCGTGCGCTTGAAGACCACCGATATGACGAGTGTGTGCAGCTCAAGAAAGGGATGCTTGTTGTCTTGCTAGTGAATCTAGATCTGGAGGCGGGCCTATGCAACGGTAGCCAAGGGATTATTTGCGGATTTGAGGCATACGACCCGAAGAAGCTACCCAAGGCTAAGGTCGGTAAAGAGGAACCTCAAAATAGGTTATTTGGTGAACGTGCCACGATGAAGGAAGACCAGATCAAGAAATTCATACTGGATCCGGGCGTCAAGTACAAAAGCTGGCCAATGGTCCGATTCCACAACGGACAGGCCCGTACTATCTATGCGGACTGCACTATTGCGGAACTCGGGGACGAGAAGCCCTATACTCTGCTAATGCGGACACAGATACCATTAGCGCCTGCCTGGGCTATGACAATCCACAAGAGCCAGTCACTTACTCTCGATCGGGTTATCGTCAACCTGTCTAGGGCTTTCGAGGAGGGGCAAGTGTATGTGGCCCTCTCACGAGCCACAGGGCTCCACGGTCTCAGGATCGAAGGGGATTCCAAAGGGCTCCTTGCCGGTCTCGGCGGAAACCGGCAGGTGCAGAGCTTCCTTCGAGAGCATTTTGGCGGTGTGAATGGTGACTTGATTACCGAATCGTGATAGCATTTGAATGGCCCCTGGTGCTACGATGGGATCTGCTGAAACCGGTCTGCGTATAAGTTCAGGGTTGCCTCATCTTGGCCTTGCGGGACAGATGTGCAAATATGCCTACTAGGTAGGTTGGTAAGTTTGTATAACTACTGTAAATGACAAGATACAATGCACTTGATGAAAAAAAACCCCCCCGTTTCCATATTGTCCAAGTGAGTAGGTATGTTACGAATTACTTTCTGGGATCATCTCGACTGGGAATAAGAATTCAACGCCTGATGGCAGTGGCATATCAACAACTGCGAGCAAATTCTTGAGGCGCATTAAGCATGATATCTACGAGGTTGTTGGCTTAGCCTTGCTTATATTCATCAAGTTCAGAGCTTGGTTGAGAGTGAGTTCCCAGCCCAGAATATCTAATGGCCGATAATCTCAGCCTCTGAACGTGAACGCAAGTAATGGACGAAGATGTACCTATTCGTCATCTGATTGTATTGTGGTGGTGGTGGTGGTGGTGGTACGTCTAGGTAGGTATCCAAAGCAATAAAAAACTAGATATTTACCTGGTAGTGCATCACCGAGATACCACAATGGACTAATGGAAGTAGTAGACACGAATAAATATTGGCATAGGAAGGCATCACATGACAACGAGGTTGCGTGGTATACACAGCTGTAGACCTATGGGATCATACCTCCCCCCTCGCCACCAAAACTCTTTGTTGATTTACCTGGTATCTGGATAGGTACCTACCCAACGAACCTTCGTTGTAGGCGTAACCATCCATATCGCCGTCGCCGTGAGACATTAGGTACTCAGATAAATATGAATCTTCACATGAAAGAGTCTGAGGGTCGACGGCACTTTCTAGTGTCGACGATCCCTGGTATTACCCAAAGCACATATCACCAAAAATATCCTACCGTTACTGCCGAAGACTACCGGGACTATTGCAACGCTTTTTTATATACTACTCAGAATAGGACATGGGACAATTACCATGTGCAGGGTTATCGACTTGGGATCCAACAGCGAGCGCTGGTTCATCCAATTGCGGCCAAAAGGAGCCATTGCTCAGTGTTTACGGGCGGCGCTGCTCCGCGCATTAATTTATTCTTCAATGGCAGGGGACATACAGATGCAACCGTTTGACGATCCCCTATCCTGGCCTTTTTTTTCGCGCCATTTTCTCTGATTATCACGAGTGGCCGGCGAATCAAAACTGCTTAAAGCTGCGAAGAGAGATCTATTAGATAGATCCCTGGGTCAATCCCTAGGGAGAGCAAGCATAGCATACTGGGTTGGGTACCTTACCTTAGTCAGTTTTTCGCCTCAAACGCCAAACCGAGATACGTTTTTTTTTGTTCTTGCACTACCGTTACACATTGCCCGATTTAAGTCTTCTCTCTCCTTATATCCATACCTACATAACGACATTTCCTTAGCAAATAAGAATATACATCGAAAAGGGGGGGACCGATCGATCGGGATGTGCCGTTGACAGAAGACTTCATTCGCGTTCGGTGCCGTTTATAAGGACGGGGGTTATCCTGTCGACCCTTCTTAGGGCAGCCAGTTCTCGCGGCTTAGAATTCAACAGGTGGTTGATGCGTTTTGGCTGGCGCACTGGAAAATCCAAGATGGCGCCTTTTCTACTGCTGCTGCTCCTGTCCATGGGCATCGCTGCCGCCGCCTCCGCGCTCCCGCCACCTCTCAAGCCTCGCCAAACATGGACTGTTGGGTACTGGGCGCACGACTTGTCAGACTATGGGTGTAAACCGATAATACTTATTTGGGCCAAGGCCACGATAGAGCCTGGGAATATGGTACGTGGTTGGACGCTTACCTACGTAACTTCCGTTCCAACAAAGCAACTGGAATGGCTACTAGACAGGTGTTGTCACGAGAATTCTCGAGACGCTAACTTATCATATTTCAAGGGCAACACGGTAGGGCCGCGGCTGTCCGACGGACTGAAAGCGCTGTTTGGGCCGGCGAACGTCGCGACTCAGGGGGTCGACTACTGGGGCTTCATCGACACCAACTTCTACCCCGGCGGCGCGCCGCCCTGGGGAATCTACGACATGCAGCTGCTCCTGAGCGCCGCGGCAACCTGTCCGAACTCCAAGATCGTTGCTGCCGGGTACAGGTAAATCCCTCCCCCCTTACCGACAGCCAAAAAAAAAGAAGAAAAACCGTCTAACCTAATCAACCGCGCAGCCAAGGCGCAGCGCTCACGCACCGCGCGATCGAGGGCCTCAGCCAAGCGACCAAGGACCGCATCGCCGGCGTCGTGACCTTCGGCGACACGCAGGTGTGGCAGGACGGCGGCCGCATCCGCAACTTCGACCCCGGCCGCACCCTCATCATCTGCAACGCCGGCGACCTCGTCTGCACCGGCACCCTCTACGTCTTCCCCGTGCACTTCGACTACGTCAAGTGGGTGCCCGCCGCTGCCTACTACCTGGCGGGGAAGCTGCTCGAGGACGCGGCGGCGAGGCCGTGGCCGAATGGGAGCTTTGTGTATCCGAGTGGGGGCGGGGGCGGGAATGGGAGTGGGAATGGGAATGGGACGGCGCCGAGCGTGCCTGTGCCTGTTGTGGTGCCGCCTGTCCCGCCGCCACCGCAGGCGCCGACGGCGGTCCCGTTGACGCCGCCGCTGCCGGTTCCGGATGGTGTGGGGGATGGAGATGATTTTGAGGAGGGGGGGAGGGGTTTATAGGTGACGGGTGTGATAGGAGAGAGTGGCATAGGCATAATATAGAACTTCACGAAGATTGTATTGTACGAGCTGAGTTGTGATTCCATGGAAAGGAGTGTGCGATGAAGGCCATTTACATTTAATACGCTGAGAACTTATCAACTAAAATACCTTAGGTAGATTTGAAAGACATTTGCTTGCTGAACTCGTTGACTTGTTCAATACCTAACCCCCTTTCCTGCGATTCGTGAATTGAGAGAAAAAGGCATATGTGCTAGTATAGGCGCTCTCCACATATTTAATTCTAGCACTTGGAACCTGTACCTACCTAGGTATCAAGTGATAAGAGCTAACCAGGAAAACGAAGTAATCAGTGTTGCCCACCTGATAATATATCCTCATCCACCAAGCTTGCACCGCTTCCATTTTCTTTGCCCTTAGGTTACTCAGCAATGCCCATACTATCCGAGCTCTGCCAATCCTCTCTCTCCACGGCAGCAGCAGCAGTAACACGTCCAAGGTGAAAACCACACGGCCTATTGTTCGTTCGTCTCCACTCCCGGTACATACCAACTTTACATTACCCCCCAACATAACCTCCGAAATGACAATTTACATAGGTACCTAGGTAGGACCGTATTCTCGATCAACCCGAAACCAAGATTAAGAACCTTGAACCCCCCCCCCCCCCCGAAAAGAAAAAAAATGCAATTAAATATAACAGCCTATTCTCACCGGCCCTTTATCCTTAAAAAGAACGAGAACCAGGTCGCTGGCAAAAAAAATAAGAAAAAAAAATAGGTAGCATTCCGCATTGATGCCATGATGGCGCAAGGTGAGGTGATCGTGAGATTTCTCATCTTCACTCTGGACGACATAAATCAATATTGCAACGTACCCTTCTTCGCGAGAAGAGACAAACGAAGAAGAAACAAAAAAAAAAAAAAACAAAAAAAAAACGAAAGAGTTGTTGAACGTGCTATCGTTGTTCCAACCCATCAAGCTCTCGGTCACCTACATGTGTCAAGCGTGTCACGTGACTCAGGAGTAGAAAAGGGGGGAAGGGTTAGATAGATAGGAGACTACCTAGGTAGGTACATAGTAGGCGGTAATTCAAAATTTTTAGGGTTACGAGATTATGTACTACTAGAACCATCGATCCTGCCATGTCAGCTTCTAACGGTGGATGATCTCCCGTCAAGAACACAGGATCTTAATGCGAGGTAGGCTCGAATGGTACATCACGGTTAAGGCCAATCCATTACGGAGTATATGCATAGCAATAGAGCGCAGATGAAGAACTCCCATCCAACAACCACGCAACAACACCAATTCAAGATATAGCGTGATAGTCATTAAGTACCCCAGGTAAGTAGGTATGTTCAAGATACATTTGTTATACTCGTGCTATACTTCTCACTTCTCAGCTTCTATCAACAACAGTGTTGGGGAAAATAACCCCCAATGTGTATATCCATCCCATAAGTAGGTATGTATGTAGAACAAGGCGTACGTAGGTAGGTAGGGGAAGGCAAGAAGAAGGGGTTTTAATTCAAGGCCAGCAAAAAACTTCCGAAAGACGACGAGGAATATATCCATCCGATTAGAAAAAACGCCCCTTGAAACGCCGCATTACCACCGCACCTCCTTTCCACGGATGAAGTTGATTCTGCCTCAACCCACCCAGCAACGCAACAACGGGCACGATATACTCCGAACACTCCTTGCTAAACCCCCCTTTAAAAGGCATGGGGTCTCAAATTCTTTTGGACTCACTAAACATTGCCGTCGTCTTATTTTCGGTTCCTTGCACCTCCGTTGCCGCCCATCTTTACTTTTTGCGCCTGTTTGAACGGTTAGCTATCATGTTACTCACGATACCTTGCACTATAGTGCTGGATTAGGGGGATCACTTACATCCTTGGCAAACTCCAAACTCCTGACGGTCTCATTCTCATTCTCCTTGAGCGGGCTCACCATGACGAACATGAGCGTTCTGCATCCTTTGCCTAAAGAAGGCCTGAGCAGCTGGGTGAGGGTGAAAGACCGGAAATCTACACCTTCGGTCTTCCCCTGGCCTAGGCTTGAGAGCACTGTGCGGAGGTAACTTAGAGATGAGTTAATCTCCACACCCTCGCGGTAGATCTGGTCGCCGCGTGCCTTGTCCGGAGACTCAGAGCCTGCTAAGTCGATCAAGTTGAGGGTTCCCTTGCGCGTCTTAATCACCTCGCCATCCGCATTTTTCTTAACGCCACAAATCTTGAGAACGAGGATGGAATGAGAGCGTGAAGACCGGTCATTCATAGCCGTCGCGGCGACGTGTCGGTTATTGTCTGCTGTTTGCACCATCTTGTCCAGGTCTTTCTCTTCTTGCAGGAGCGTAAATGAGTGGCCCCTGATGTTGAGTTCGTCGCTAACCGGATCCACGGTCAATGGCTCGGGCTTGGTACTACGCGACGCGAGAAGATCGTACAACTTGTCTTGGTAGACCTCTAGGTAACCACCATCGATTGTGTATTCCCAGCCTAGGACTTGCAGCCGCTTGATCTCGCTGAAGATCATACTTTGCGTACGAGGAATGATGCCGTCTTCCTTACGGCTCATTGTGTAAGTTTTGCCGGACCCCGTCTGGCCATAACAAAAGATGCAGACCTTCTTGCCGTCCATGACCGATTGTACGAGTTGACTAATCTCGTCAAATACGTCCTTGTTCGTGCAATTGTCGTCAAAAACCCGCTCGAAGTTGAACTCCTTGGGCTTGCCGGGGATCATTTTGCCGGGCTCGCGGAAATCTTCTCGTTCCGTTGGTATAGTTATGCCGTCGATCTTGTCTTCGTCAAGCTCGCTCATTCGGGGATTATATTTTATCAGAGAGTCACGTTCGGAGTCAGATGGTGGCTTGATTCGGCACATGACGCGGATGTTCCCCTTTAGCTCCTGTACTTGTTCGAAGAGTTTGTGACGTCTCTCCTCTTCTTTGATGAGCCTGTCTCTCAGTGCGCTCGTCTCTTCGTCAATCTTTCTCTGTGCCGTAGCTTCGATCTCTTGGATTCGTTTCTCGCATTCTAAAAGTGCTGCCTTGTTGTGCTCTTCGAGGCTCTGGATGCGTTCCGAACTTAAGTCCAATTTCTGACTTAGGAGGCTGATTTGGCCACCGAGATGCCCCTTATCTTTGGAGAGGCTTTCCTCGGCATCCTGGGCTCGTTTTCTGAGTCGATCGATCGTTTTGACGTTTTCTTCAATGTGAATCTGCAGTGCTCGGTGATCTTCCTCTGACTTTCTCAAGTTCTCTTCGAATTCCTTGATTCGAAGCGACTGTCTCTCCAAATCCACATTGAGCAAGCGTGTTTCATGCTCATGGTCTCGCTTCTGCCTCTCCATGGCACTGCGTAGTTCCTTGTTCTCGTGAGACAAATTCTCTAACCTAGCTTCAGCTTCGACACCGCACTTCTCCTCGAACTCTCGTTGAATCTTAGCTACTTTGCTCATCTCGCGCTCATAATCGTCTACTTTGGCTCTTAATTTCTTCTCATGATCTGCGATTAGTTCCTCGCAATACCTGTCGTGACGCCTCTGCTGGTCCTGCATGTCGATGTTGAGGTTACGAACTTGGCGCTCCGCATCGGTCAATCTGTCCATGATTTTCGCTCTTTCGGCTTGTAACTCGTTGCGCTGGTCTTCTAGGCTCGCCGCTGTTATGATTTAGCATACAAATGTACATTAAAGAATATGCCACCAGGACAAATGGCTCACCTCTCTTTTTCGCCATTTCTAGTTCCTCCTTGACGGTGGTGCTGCTCATCTCGGTAGCGTTCATGATCTCTTTTAGCTTTTGGAACTCGCTGTCCATTTTGCCGATTTTCTCTTCGATCTCCGTTACTACATAGCCAGTGATGTTAGAATACTTGGACAGATATGGCCCCTTTGTAGGTGAGGGCGACATGGCGGCACGTGGTGTTTTCTTGATGGCCTTGATGCTCAGTTCGAGACTGTCCATCAACTCTTGTTTGCCAGGTGTAGCAGGAACTACTAAGTCCCTACGCGATTCTTCCATGCTTGCTTCTACATGCTCGATTTTACTATTCCCTTTCTTGCGCACAGAGACGTTTGGCGGCACTGAGAACGCAGGGGGTGGAAGCATGATTGAGTTCGAAGTCACTTGAACTCCTTCCTTGGCTTTCTTTGTATCCATCACTGATAATGCTCCAAACTTTTCGGAGATAGAGGCTTCTCTAGCTTTGGGAAGAGGATCTTCATAAATATCCTCTGACATGTCTTGGAGGGATTGGTACTTTCGCAAGGCCTTGCCGTATGAATAGCCCGAAGTTGGTTTCTTTGTATTGGGACGCATATATGGGGGCACTGTACCATTGTTGTTAGTGTTGCCATTGGTATTCCCATTGATATTCCCATTGCTACTCGGTTCTTCCCCTCGTGTGCCTATCGATGTTGCTGGTCGCCCGATTCTAGCGGTCGATCTTGCGCGTGTGTGTTGGGTTTGTGATCGGGAAGGAGGGCGGTTTCCTGGGCCGACACTCATAGTGTAGCTATTGGTAGAAGAATAGCTGCTGTTCGAAGTGTGTCGAGGTCCGATGCCGCCGCTGATGCTCGCATGATGAGGTCTCGCCTGCTCATTGGTAAGATTAGTATGTAAGGTTTGAAAGATTATAAAGCGACATCTAAAACGTGACATCATTGTTAATGCCGCGGGTGCGCTGGGCGGCGTCAAGTATTGGGGTGGAGATGACGGGGTTTCTGGAGTCTTTTTATGGGAAAACTAGAGATGATGATTCAAGAAGTTTCCCATGTCTTGAACAGACGTGGACCACCGATGAAGTGAACAGCAGGCCTGAGATATCGCCCATGGAATCAAGTAGAGGGTTTGAAGCAGTTTAGAACCTCCGGTGTTTAACAATAGGTTGACTTACCGTATCTCTCAAGGACATGCCTCTAACATTCTGGGATGCATGGTGAGACGAAGTAGTGGGCTTGTCAGGAAACTCTCCTGCCCTCCTAGACAAAGGCACCCGCTTTGCATCGGACTGTACGGCTGTATTTCGACCATGTGAGTATTTACTGCTAGGCTGTTGGACAAATGGATCGTTTGTACCTGGCATAGGTACGCTACGCTTCAACCCGTTCATAGCGGGTATCGAAGACGTTGGTTGCGAGCGCATATTGCTCTGGGAGTTGGTCATCTCGTATAGGCCGCTTGCGTTCGAAACAGAGGTCGAGAACTGAGGTATCCGAGTCATGGGTTTCTGAATGCCGGTACCCCTTTGCTGCTGTGACGACGACGGTTAATTAATTATACCTCCTATTCGTTCTAACGATGGCTTTATAGGTAGGTAGGTAGGAATCGCGTATAGCGGCGAAAGTGCGAGTTGTGCCCGGGATGGAAACGTGATGGAAACATACCATGTTCTCTCCCTCCATTATGATTATTCTCGAAAACGCGACGAAGATCGAAGTGGGCGATGAATTAAAATAGTGAAAGGAAATGAAGCTCTAGCGGGGCACGCGCCAACTCGAGAAGAAGCGGTCTGTTGATTTTATAACAGTGTGTAGTAGTATTCAATCCGGAGACCTCAGGACTCAGATTTGCAGGATAATATTATTTTCCATGAAGCAAAGATGGTAAAGTAGCAATAGTGCAAAGCAAAAGGGAAGCAAATGGGTATCATTTGAGGGGCGTTGTTTAATTGATGTATAAGGGTGTGTCGAGTGTGTTGTGTGAATTGTGCACGTTTTGGCTTATGCAGTTCGTTTTTCTGCTTACTTGGCGATATTGGCCCAGCAACGGGTAGGTACTCTGGTATCTTTAGTATCTTTACTCCGTTCAAGCGTCAAATTGAATATTAAAAATATAAAACATTGGAGAAAGATTGGAGCTTCTGTGGGTCTTTTTTTTTTAGCTTAGGTACCTCTAAGCTTAAAAAACGGCCTTCAATGTGGTCCAAGCTTTTTACAATGGCACGACCGCAGCTGGCAGCGCAGAGCCAGATATCGATTTTCTTAGGCAGGCTCATAGGGCATAGGCATAAGGCCAGTTATGACGGACGGCGTGGGGGGGCAAAAGTCAATTAGGTTTCTTCACATGCCAAAAAAAAAACTCAAGAACCAATAACTTTACAACCAACGGTATCACAATTTGTCAGATCATGCCCAATTCATAACAATTTGTCAGATCTGGTTTAAATCGATCGCTCGTATGCCCACCAAATCAGCCAGCCTCTTTATGCTTGATGTCTCGGTAGTTCCCAACTTCAAATCCAAGCAGCCAGACTTGTCTAAGTCTAGGGAGCTTCTTTTCATATTCCATTAGCCACGTTGCTCTACTAGACACTATCTTCCACATCTACAATACTGGATCATTTCATACATACCTAGGATAAGTAAATCGTAGGAAGGGTATCCTGGTCTAGCATGGAGAAATATAGCCAGTATCGCGATCGGGGTAAGCTTCAACTAACCTAACTCAACCATATTCGTATTCTACTCCGTGACCGAAACCTAATCATATATCTTGTTACAAAAAGGTTCCGGCATCTCACCCTTTATCCCCTCCTCGACGCCGACCTCAACCCTCGCAACCCTCGTACACGGAGCGCTCTTCCTTTTCCGACTGCCGCTGTTCCTCTCCTACAGCGCCCTCTTCTTCATCGTACTCGACCACCTACCTTCCTTTCTCATCCCCCAGTTCCTTCGCAAGCTACTATTATGGACGTTGCTTGGGATCCCGGGTATCTGGTGGGTGGACCTTCAGCTCGACGGTGTTAAACGCGGCTCGCTCTCGCAGCAGCCGAGCTCGCGCTTCCCGGGCAACGCCGGGCGCTCCGTGATCGCGGCCCAGTTCACGAGCCCCATCGACGCGCTGTACCTCGCCGCCATCTTCGACCCCATCTTCACCGTCTCCTATCCAAACACCCGCAAAGTCCAGCGCGTGTCCCTCCTGCGCGCCATCCTCCTCGCCCTCGCACCACCCACCCTCACCGCCCCCCCGGCGAAGAGCCTGACGACGATACAATCGCTGCTAGAGCGGAACCCTCACCGCGTCATCGCCGTCTTCCCCGAGATGAGCACCACGAATGGCAAGGGCATCCTCCCCTTCTCCCCCTCCCTCCTCTCCGCCCCCGCCGACGCCAAGATCTTCCCCGTCAGCATGCGCTACACGCCCCCCGACATCGCGACCCCCGTCCCCGGCGCCTACGCCGCCTTCCTCTGGAACCTTCTCAGCCGCCCCACCCACCTCATCCGCGTGCGCATCTCCGAGGCCGTCAACAACAACGCCTTTACCCAGGCGCCTCACAGCGGCGAAGAGTCGGTGGATCCCGACGAGGGGGGCGCGGGCATGCACGGCGTGGCACTCGAGCCCGAGGAGCGCGCCCTTCTTGATCGTATTGCGGAGACGCTGGCTAGGCTTGCGCGCAATAAGCGGGTTGGCCTGACGCTGCGCGATAAGCTGGCGTTTATTGAGGCTTGGAAGAAGGGGAAGAGGTAAATGGAAATATATGTTTGGTCTACCCGCCTACCTAGCTAGCTAGCGAGGTATAGAATTAAGAAAACAAAAGAAACGAAATGAAACGACAAGAAAGAAAAGGCTAGGAGGCTTATGTGCTGCATGAACTTTTCATACGGAGATTCTTCAAAGGGGAGGGAGCGTGGGAAGGCGGCTTTTAACCACATTGTTCTAAAACAAACCACCTAGGTTAGGCATCTAGGCAGGCAGGCAGGTAGGCAGTCAACCTTGTTTTATTTATTTTCCAAGAATACCGAATACCTACCGCAGTTTTATTATCTCTGGCTGTTTGCTTTGCTTTTCTTCCGGCTGGCATTTGTCTAGATACGTCACTATTACATACATACATACATACATGTGGTTGTTGTGCATTTGGATTTGGATTTGGGGGGGGGTGGAGCATGCATTCAATGTTGGTTGGTTTTCAACGTCTATTGGGTATGTACGTACCTACAGTAGGTGCCTACCCAGTACCCTACCCAAGTAATCAGAGTCGATCTTGCTTTGCGTGACCTTGCTTCGGCCCTTTTTTTCTCTTTCTCTTTCTCTTTTGTTGAAGGAAATTAAAAAAAAATTCGGGGGATGGGGGGGTTGCGGGTGACTGGAGAGTGGGCTTCTCTGGTGATAAGGAAAGGAAAGGATAGGGGAGGGAAAGGTGAGGGCATGGGAAGGACATGCATAGGTGGTCGTACGGCTGGATGAATGAATGAAGCAACGAATGGCAAGAAATTACGAATATGGAGTTCGATGAATGCTGGGTTAGATATCTATCTGTCCTCAAAACATCAAACTAAGTCTTCTAAAACAGGCTACTACTAGGCAAAGTGAGGAGTGCCTCGTCAATCTACCCAAGGTCAGGGTGTCATATACTTCGCACCTCAAGCACTGTTCAAGCATATTCATCTGGGCCATTTGAAACTTTCTTTATATTTTTTTCCGTTGCCGCCGTCACGAAGGAAATAAGAATACGCCTTTTCCCGTAGACCAGGCCCAGGGCCATATACCGATCACACCATCATGGAATCGTGCGGTCCAAGACCAATAAGTACATGAGACATCCACTGCATAGATATCCTATGTCGTTTTTTTACTTTTATCCCAGCCTTTTATGGCTATACATTCGCCTCCGAGATAAACTTCGAAATATCATTACTGTTGCCGAATAGGTCCCGTAGTGACACAGCCGTGGCTGGCATCGCTGACGAGGGCCGCATATTTGGTCAAGGTGCCCTGAGCATACCGGGGTGGCGGGGGCGACCAAGCCTTTTTCCGTTCGGCCATTTCAGCCTCGCTGACGTCGCAGTCGATGACGCGTTTCTCAGCGTCGATGGTGACGATGTCACCGTCGCGTACAAGCCCAATGGGCCCGCCCTCACGCGCCTCGGGCGTGATGTGTCCAATCAGGAACCCGTGGCTGCCACCCGAGAACCGGCCATCTGTGAGTAGTGCTACGTCGTTGCCGAGTCCGTACCCCATAATAGCCGATGAGGGCTTCAGCATCTCCGGCATACCCGGTCCGCCCTTCGGTCCCTCGTATCGGATGATCACGACAGTCTTCTCGCCCTTCTTGATGTCGCCCCGCTCTAGTGCTGCCACGAAGTCGTCTTCCTGGTCATAACACTTAGCCTTGCCCGTAAAAACGAGCCCCTCCTTGCCCGTGATCTTGCCCACCGAACCGCCAGGTGAAAGTGAACCGCGTAAGATTTGGATGTGACCCGTTTGTTTAATAGGGTTAGAGAAGGGTCGGATGATCTTCTGTTCGTTAGGGAACGACGGCCAAGACTCAACATTCTTCTTAACCGTCTTGCCCGTTACAGTCATGCCGTTGCCCTTTAGGACGCCTTCACCAATTAGGAACTTGAGGAGTGCCGGGGTGCCGCCAATCTTATATAGATCTTCGAAGACATATTTTCCTGATGGCTTCAAGTCGGCAAGGAACGGCGTCCGGTCCGACACGGCCTGGAAGTCGTCGACGGTGAGTTTGAGGCCCACAGAATCGGCAATAGCAATAAGATGGAGTACGGCGTTCGTGCTACCTCCAAGGATGTTGACTACGACCATAGCTTCTTCAAAGGCTTCTCTCGTCATGATGTCTCGTGGACGAAGATCCTCCCGCATTGCAACCTTGATAGCTTCGCCAATGTCCTCGCATTCCTTGATCTTGTTAGGGTCGTCTGCAGGCGTGCTACTGCTGCCAGGTAGAGTCATGCCTAGGGTTTCAATGGCCGAAGCCATTGTGTTTGCCGTGTACATACCGCCGCATGCGCCCTTTCCAGGGCACGCGTGTCGGATAATGTCAAAACGTTGCTCTTCCGTAATCTCTCCTGAGATATACTGTCCGTAGGCCTGGAAAGCGCTCACGATGTCGATCGGCGCGCCACCCTTGCTACAGCCCGGCTTGATAGTACCACCATAGACCATGATACTCGGTCGGTTCACTCGGCCCATAGCTATCAGGACACCGGGCATATTCTTGTCGCATCCTGGTAGCGAGATGTTCGCGTCGTACCATTGGCCCTGCATCACAGTCTCGATACTGTCGGCAATGATTTCTCTACTTTGTAGAGAATATCGCATACCGGTTGTACCCATAGATATACCATCAGAGACACCAATTGTGTTAAATCGATAAGGAATAAGACCAGCCCGCGCAACAGATTTCTTGACCACATCCGACAAGTCCATCAGGTGCATATTACAGGGGTTTCCCTCGTACCATACTGAGGAAATACCGACCTGAGCTTTTGATAGGTCTTCTTCTGTGAGACCTGTGGCGTAGAGCATAGCTTGTGAAGCACCCTGAGCTTTAGGTTGTGTGATGTTGCGCGAGACTTTGTTTAGATCGGAGTCATTAGAACGGCGACAAGGTGTCGTGCTTAAGAGACGACTAATAGAAAATATAAAAAATTCAGTTTTATTTGACATATAGATCAAGTCATAGTGAATCCGACCTACGCATATTGTCTAGAGGACTGTAGAGCACTTCGAGCAAGAGCTGCTTGAGCTGGAGCTCTTGCTCGAAGCAGAGTATGTAATGCCATGCTGGCGACTATTGGCTTGTTTGACTTGGAAGAGACAAGGATGGAGGTTGCTCTGTGAGAAGCGAACGCTCTCCTTTAGCTGAATGAGAGGCCAATTGGCGACGAAACACTTTTAAACAAGTTAATCCCGGTATAAATATAAAGAAATTCAATCGTCAAGCTCTCCGGAGGGTATAAGTTTTGAAGAAAACTTGACCGTAAATCCAGGTGAGTCGACATCACTAACGAAAGAAAAAAAAAACTAAAATCTTCGGGCGACATCGGTCGGTGACAATGTCCAACAGCTGATTGGTAAAGCTTGAAAAGGCTTTAAGGATTTGGAGGTAATTGTGCATGCCAAGACCCACTGAACCCCGCGCTAGTTGGAGAGCTAATATGACAATTTATAGCACTATGATTGGTTTCTTGTCGAGAGCTATTCCCGGACACCGGATCCGATGTGGGTAGGGGACAGGCATGGACCTACGGCCGTAGGGGCATCTCCGTAACAACTTGAGACATCAATCATTAGAGACTTTACAACAATTTGGAAAAAATTAAAAATTAAAATACAGGACAGAGGATGCCATTAAAAAAAGGGCAGTTATCATCATGGCCTCGAGATGTGACACAAGGGATGAATTAGCTAAGCCAAACCCTCCAATGCACATCCAAGGTTCATCTCTCAACTCTTATCGCGAAACTCTAACAGGCATTGCTTTTGAATGCCGTCAGCTTATCTCCCATTTTGTCGCGTCCCACACCTCGCGTACGTTGCTAAAGATGACATGCTATCATGTTCGAAATTACTGTAAATACCTAACTTAGGTTCCAATAAGGACGAATACAAGCATGATCAGATTATTCGGGTCAGATATATATTGTTGACATCTCACAGTAGGGCTTCTTGCTTTTCTCTACCCAGTCGCGTTGGCTATCCGCTATTCCGCATCAATGACGAAAGTGGTAAACAACGTTGCTTCATATCTCGAGGAATAGATACCTAGGTAATAACTTTGAAGTCACTCATTCGCATAGGTAATTAAGGGGTGTGCATAACTACCCAGGCATTCACTTACACCACCACGTTTGGCATTATGGCTAGCAACACCTACCACCCAGGCCAACTCCTCCAGGAGAAGGACCATCAACCGAGTTCAGGCGGTTTAGGTGCTTTAGGGGAGGCAGATGGCGTGATGGATTTGACTAGTCCTGGACTTGTCAATGATGTTTTCGGCGAAGAGGAGAATCATGACATCAAATACAAAACATTGACCTGGCAACTGGTTGCCGTCATGATGATCACGGAAATCGTATCGAACGGTATGCTCACCTTGCCGAGCTCTCTCGACGCTGTAGGCATTGTCCCTGGCGTTATTGTCATCGCGTTCCTCGGCGCATTCGCTACTTTCACATCCTGGGTGCTCATAGAGTTCAAATTACGACATCCCGAAGGTAGGTGTTTACCAAACTACAATATTGTCCCTTTGCGGCGGCCTACGAGCTCAGGCTGACAGGGTGCGTGTAGTTCACAATATGGGCGATGCCGGATACATCTTGTTTGGGCCCATTGGCAGAGAGATACTGGCCGGAGGAACCATCATCTTTGCTATCTGCGCCACGGGCTCGCAGATCCTTGCAGGCCAGCTCGCACTAACAGTTCTCTCCGACGCGAAACTGTGCGCGCTGGCGTTCGCGGGCATATTCACAGTGGCAACCACCATCTGCAGCTTCTCTCGCACTCTCGACCATTTGAGCTGGCTCTCTGTTGCTGGCGGTGCATCCATCATCGTTGCGGGAGTCGTTGCGATGGCTGGAGCAGGCGCCGTGCCAGTCGACCCTGGTGACGTGTTCATCGCAAGAGCGACCGATTTCCCCTCGGCGTTCATCAGCATTACGAATCCCGTGTTCGCTTACGCGGGCCATTTCATGTTCTTCATCCTCATCTCCGAGATGAAGAATCCAAAAGACGCCATGAAGGCTGCCTGGACGCTGCAGATTATCGCGACTGCCTTCTACATCGTGTTTTCGGTTGTGACCTATTGGTATATCGGCAAAGGGGTATCGAGCCCGAGCCTCCTCAGCCTAAGCCCTCTATGGTCCAAGATATCTTTTGGGCTTGCCATACCCAATTTCTTTATTTCGGGTAGTCTGTATAGTCATACAGCAGCCAAGCTCGTATTTGTACGCCTTTTTAGACGGAGCCGTCATATCCACTCACACACGTTCACGGGCTGGGGCATTTGGACTCTGCTTATCCTTTTAGCCAATGCCGCAGCTTTCGTCTTTGCGGTCGGGATACCTGTCTTCAACTACCTTGTCGGCATCACCGCCTCGCTGTTTGCTGCGTGGTATACCTACGGCCTAGCAGGGGCTTTCTGGTTGCATGACACGTATCACTTTAAGGGGGGATACAGTGCCTGGTTTCAAAAACCTACGATGTTTACTATCAATGTCTTTACTATCCTCGCGGGCGCCTTCATTTGTGTCGGTGGGTTGTACGCCACGATATATTCGTTGATACAGGCAGCAGCGGCTGGTGAACTAATACAGCCATTTCAATGCTGATATCAAATTTCACAGTGTAGCCAAAGAAGCTGTAGCAGCCAATGAGGGATATTAATGATACGTCGTCTTAGTGAAGTAAGAAGTATATATAATTAGAGATTTAAATATTCGTAGAACACTAAGTAGGTATGTAGCTGAGTAGCAGTAGTTAAAAGAAGGTGGTGTGTCTTTACCCCTGAACATCAAAGGTGGAACACACAGCATATTCATACCACAAACCTATAACCTGGCACTCTTCCCAATCTGCCGAAACTTCAAGAGTTGTTTCTTAATGCTGCGGAAGAAGTGCATATACCACAGGTAATAATACCCTGCCTAACTCAAGGACGGTTTCATACAATAAGGCATAAAATGGGGGGGGTCAACACAACATAACGAATGCGATTAGATTAATCAAAGATTTTTTCTGAAGGAAAGATATCGAGATCTGTTCAAATATGAGTAAGTTTAATGGCACCGTAAGTGAAGGAGGTGTACAGAGTATAGGAGGCAAAGAACACACACACACACTATGAGGTAAGGCTCTGTCAATGGCAACAGCGAGCATGCTTCCAGGCACACCGAAGCAAATGAGGTCATAGCCATGTTATTTCTGACGTTTTGCTCCGGATGACGTCAATGAGTGTAAAGTCTACAACCCTTTGGATTTTTTTAAGGAGAGAAACCATTAATATTTAAGAACTAGATCATGGTTACATGATTAAGTGACATCTAACTTGATGATAACATTGAATTTATTCATCGAAACAATCTGAAGTTATTATATACACTTTCAATATCAACTACATACCAACACGGAACGACGAGGCTTTACCCAGTCACCATTTATAATCAACTCCTCACGAACAAACCACACAAATCAACCTCCAATATGTCTGGAAAAGCACCCAGCGAAGGAACCAAAGTCACAGCGGGCCACAACGCCCCCACCACCCACGAGAGCGCCGGCCTCGTGGCCTCAGACTCTCTAGCCGCCGAGTCGCAGTCCTTCCGCCAATCCAACCAAGCCACGCCGCAGCACCTGTCCCGCGACAATCTCACATCCGCCCCTCAGGCTCACTCGGGTGGAATCCACCAGCACTCCTCCACAACCAAGTCCGGCCAGGGCGACCACAACGCGCCGTCGTACGTGCAGACGCAGCTCGCCAAGGACACGTCGGGCCCGCACGGCAAGAACATCACGGAGGACGAGAGCATAGGCACGCAGGATAAGATGAAGAACGCGAGTTTCTCGCAGTTCGGGACGAAGGGGGACCCGGGGAGGGCGGCGGAGAAGACGTTCACGAAGTTTCAGGCGGCCAATACGGGCGCGACGGGAGGGGGTGGGAGGGAGAAGGAGGAGGAGGTTGGGGAGAGGCATCCGTATAGTGCGTTGGGGGGAGATACTGAGGCATGAGGTATTGCAGGCACTTGGCATAGGTACCTACCTAGGTTAGGTAGATGATGTATGGAGTTATATGACTCAGGTAGTCGCGGCTTCATAGTCACTGAATAAGCAACGGATGAAATAATGAAATATGCTATGTCGTTTTACACGTATCAAGTCCACCATATGAGTGATTCGGGCTATGCATGAGAAACTCATTGCATGGTAAATTTTATCGTTAAAGTTGAGGCATGCTGTAGGTGCCGTAGCGGAAACCCCCTATCCGCGAGAATCATTCTAAACACATGTATAAGATTGAGAATAATCCTTTGGTGCGGAATAACTTCTCCCAACTTCCATCTTCCATCAATCTCCGGATATTATAAAGTTATCATAGACGGATGTCCTTGATGGGTAGTTCAATGTTAAATTCATACCCAGTGGTCTCTACCAGGCATGATAATGAGTAGAATAAGTAAATAGGGGTAAGTGCTTGATAGTAATGTGAACGAGACATGCTCTTCGTAGACTTAATTACAACATACCACTCAGAACTATCTCATGTTGCAGGTGCCTTAGGTGCCATAGCTCTACTAGGCTAGGCCTGCCTTAGATATCGGCACTGCGCCATCGTAGTTGGGAATAAAGCAAGTTTTCTTCCTTTCATCTTTCTGTCTTTCAGCTGCAGCATACCTGCAACATCTTCAGATGCAAATTGTCTACCTACCTAAGCAAACCCCGTTTCCCATACCGGACCAAACTCAGTGTCCCATGGAATATCTACCGTGCCGTTCAGCTCTTAGGATTATCTATCTAAACTAGAAGGTATATTGCTATTAGATAACACGCACATGTGCAAAGAGGACTTGTTTCATTCATGTTCCTGTTTTGGGAAGAATAGCCTGCTCTAGACTCTCGCTTGCGCATACTACCCTAGGTACCCACCTGCCATCGTACGGCTAGGTGCCTCGGCATCTAATGACGGCATCAGTGGACAAGAATCGATACCTAGATACTACAGACACGATAGTAGACATATGACATCCAGTAGGTATGTATTTGGAATGTGCTATTCGGTATGGAGTGGTGATCATATCACGAATGCAACGCCTCGCAGGGTCCGGATCCCAGAACTTTAATAAAGGGGCCTCTATGAAAGAGACCCGGGAAACGGGGTTGCTAGTACCACACTCCATGTCGAAAGAACCTGATAAGCTTTATGCAACCACTTTGGCAACTTGGTTAACTGAATATCACTTTGCGGCTCTTGTTCGGGATTGCATGCTTCATGCTGCAAGACAAGTACGTCCGCGTAGAAGCCAGTTTATCAGCAGAAAGAGATGATACGATTTTTTTGCGTCGCATAGCATCTTCGGCTGATCAGGTACCTATCTTCTGCTGCTCCCTTCGGCCTGAGACACGAACTCGGACCGGATAAGCCACTGGGGACATACGAGGCGAAGAATATTTGAAGTTTATCGTGTAAGAACCGAGTAGGTTAGGTGTGTAGTCAGCTCCTTGAACCTTGCTAGTAGGCCGTGTTACGTCTTTCTTGACGTAGGAAGATAACTTCAAACACTAGGCAGAGACAATTGCTTATTGTCCGAGTGTACTAACTGCCAAGTTCTGTGATCTTTTGATGTCAAGGTGGCTTGTAGTGACATAGGTATCCAAGCGAGGTGCGTATACTGCTCGGTGATGGTAGTTGAGTGACAACGTATAGGACCATCTTATCTACCTACCTAGTAGGTAGATAGTTGAGTAACCTCGGCGAGTATAGTCTGAGAAGATTATCTATGACGATAGGGCCGAAGCTCACCCCTATTTCCTGCTGTCTAGTATACATGCTCAGGTGTATAATCATTCATTATCGCCTGTAGTATAGCATGGGGTGAGCCTAGAGAAGGGTAGACGTAATGGTGGCCCTAAAACTGAACAACGTTGCTCGAGATCTACTATAAACGCCCACGATACTGTGCCGAAACCTCGAGTTCTCCGTAACCATGTGTGACCGTCTCTCCCTCCACGGTCCCGAAGCTGCGGGTTACTTCAAAAGAAAAAGGAGAGATAGAGCGAGAGATTATGCAGGTCCTATGGGCCTAGGCGGCTACGGTTGCGCTGCAGCAGCAGCAGAAACGTACGTGCAACGAAATCTCGAATTTCCTATCTTACGAAAAAAAAACCACCAAAAAACCAGATGAGTTACGTAGTACCAAAGGGGGAGAAAAAAAAAGAAGCAAAGAAGAAAAGAAAAAAAATACCGCAACAAGCTTTTCGGCCATGTTCCGGGACGTTGCAGGACGGGTTCTCCGAGTTGAGCGTGCGGCATAACCACACCATGTACACCGACGTGGGGGGCTAAGATAAAGATCGTGTTACTTGCCTGCCCAGACACATACATACCTAGAGATAGATACTTAGATACCTGCGGGTGTACATGTAGGTAGGGGAAAGGATCAGGGACTGAAGCACATAGTTACTTACACAGATGCAGCATGCAGGATTTATGCTGAATTTTTCAAAGGGGGGGTGGATGCAACGGACCCCGGAAATCTTGGGGTATGAATGGGAAAGGATTCACTAAGACACAATTAGCCTCCAACTGCCGAACACGTTGGCCGGTACTACTGTGGCGTGTTTTTGCTGCTCTGCAGTGGCTGCAGCAGGGGGAACTTTGGGTTTCAGTGTGGTACAATAAAATAGGGGCTGGCTAGCTAGGTGGTTCTTCATGACTAGGCCATTGTGTGTAATTTTGGGTGGGAAGTATTGGAAATTGCTCATGTGTAGGTACCTGGTTGGTAGGTAGTATAATATACCCTTTCTTGATATTTTATACATTGATGGCTTCACATGGCGATGTATACATGCAGGTAGGTATGTAGGTAAGTACTTTCATGATCTCCTCATTACCGGCTTGTACTGCCGCTCATTATGTACTAGGTCTAGGTAGATATATACATGATGTAGCTATTATGTATCAACATCGCACCAAATCTAATATCTAACATGCAGACGATTATCGGTCAAGGGCCTGTGCTTGACACTGTAGTAGTTTTCTGTTAGCGCTTGGTTGCAGGGAGTGGTTCTAGGGAGAGATCTGGGTAGGTGGACATACCATGCTATAGTATACGCCTCTCTTCTGAAGCAGTGTGATATGGGTTCCAGATTCAAGTACCTGCCCGTCACCGAGCACGAAGATAACGTCAGCGTTCTGGATGGTGGCCAGTCGATGCGCCACCACTATCATCGTCCGACTCTTCTTCGTCCGCTCAAACACAGTCTGCACCATCTTCTCCGTCTCCGAGTCTAGGTTAGAAGTTGCCTCGTCCAGGAGTAAAAGCCGAGGGTTTCTGATAAGCGCTCGCGCGATCGATATGCGCTGCTTCTGCCCACCGGATAGCAGTATCCCCCTGATGCCCACTTTCGTGTTGTAGCCATCTGGTAACGAGCTGATGAAGTCGTGGATTCCGGCATCGCGGCACGTTTGCTCTAATGCTTCTTCGGAGATTGTGTCTGGATCCACTCCAAGTAATATGTTTTCGCGGATAGTGCCATCGAAGAGCGATGGCTCTTGAGCTACCAGCGAGATGGATTGCCGGTAGTCTCTCAAGTCGATGCTGTCAATATCGATATCGTTATACGTTATGCTTCCGGACTTGAGCTTGTAGAATCTGGCAAAGCGATGAGTAAAATGAGGTGATCAATATGGGGATATAGAAACCAACCGTTCAAGTAAGGAGACAACGCTGGTTTTGCCACAGCCTAAATCAATTCCTGTCAGTTACACTCGCTTATGTAGAGAGTCCCCGGTGGAACTTACCGGAGGGCCCAACGATGGCAGCGAATTGGCCTTTCTCAATCTGTAAGGAAATTAATATGGGCAAACCCAACAAGCAGGTGGGAGGAGTCTTCCTTACAGTCATGTCCAGCCCATTCAAGACAGGGACGTCTCGTGTTGGGTACTTGAAATATACATCTCGGAGCTCGATCTTGACACCCCTGTTGCTCTCGTCGATGTTTTCACTAATTAGGGTAACTCCTCCTTCGTCGTCATTATCATTGCGTCTCATGGCTTGAATTCGGTTCGCTGCTGCGGTGGCTTGCGCAATATCTAAGACACCCTGTAAGCCTTCAGAGTCAGGTGATCGTGAGTAGATGTACACTTACTAGGTCCGAAACTGAGCCATTGGCCTGCTCCCATGGCGCCCTGGAAGTAATGTCAGTCGCTGGGTTCCTTCCATTTGTTAATTAATATGGTGCGTTGATAATCTTACCTGCACCACGGCTATATATACAACCACTATTTAGAAATATGTTAGTGTGGATCTTGCACAATAGGTTGATATGGTTTTCTTACGGTATTGGAAAGTGCCGTATTCCCCTGATACTAATAACCTCCCTCCATACCTATAGTCAATGCCTCACATTAGTACCTAGTCGTAATGTCAATGCGTAAAATAAGACGTACCATAAAACAAAAGCCATGCATAACAGCGGCAGACTATCACTTGCTGAAAATACCAGTGTGGCGTATCTAGCTCTTTTGAAAGCTTTCTTCACATGAGCCTCCAGTAACTCCTCGTATCTATTGCAGATGCTGTCTTCCAGAGTTAAGGCGGAGACTGTCCGAATAGCCCCAATTGACTCCGTAGCAAATTTGGCGCTCTCGGAAAACACCTGCAGACTCATGGCCTCGAACCCCTTTTCAACCCGAATTCGGAAGAAGCCGGCCGCCAGAGCTAGCGGCATGGCCGAGGAGAGCGCAACAATGGTGAGTTTCCAGCCGAAGTAGAAGGATATGACTAGACAGCCGATAACGCTGAAAATTGATATCGCTGCGAAAGCCATGTTGGTGCCGAGGAGTTGCTGTAGCTGCGTTGGGTCGCTGGCGACAATCCCGGTCAAAGCCCCTATTGACCGACCTTCGCCATCGAACCAGGACACGCGTTTAGAAATTATGTTCTGGAAATACTCGCGACGATATGTCGATGTTATGTACTGTATTCCCAAGTTAGTTGTCGTACAAAATAAGAGTTAGAATAGGATGGACGCACAAATGAGACAACCGTGGAGGTGAATCCTAAGGCAAAGTAGCCGACCCCTGCTGCGCCCGCCAACGCGACGAACATCAGGCACCAAAAATTGGTAACGGCGATTAGCACGTCTCCCCATAAAGAAAAGGACGAGATAAGGGCTGCGAATATGAAGGCCTGCACGGGCGGACTCCCTGAATTGTGTGTTAGTAGAATTACCAATAGCCGTATTAACCATATACTTACCACCGGCGACAATAGCTCCGAACAGCATGACAGCATACCACGGCCAAAACGGTTTCTGCTCGAGGAGCATAGCCCCAAAGCTCCCCATTACACCCTTAGGCCTGTACGCCGGCCCATCAACCACGGTACTCTCGCTATCCCTCACCTCAGGCTTCGTCTCATCCAGCGTCATGAGATCCATCGTCCTCTTTTCCTCCTCGGTGATTCCCGACGCAGTCTCCGCACCATCACCATCACCCATCGACAACTTCTGCGAGTTCGTAAGCAGCCAGTACGGCCCGCCGAGCTGCGCCATGAGCGTCTCGTGGTTGCCCCACTGGACCACCTTCCCCTTCGCCAGCACAACAATGTTATCCGCCTTCTTCACCGTCGACAGGCGATGCGCGATCATGATCGTCGTGCGGTTCTTCGACACCTTGTCGAGCGCCGCCTGCACGACCTTCTCGCCGCGCACGTCGATCGAGCTCGTCGCCTCGTCGAGAATCAGGATCTTGGGCATCTTGACGATCGCGCGGGCGATCGCCAGTCTCTGGCGCTGGCCCCCGCTCAGCTTGATCCCGGCATCGCCGACGCGCGTCTCGTAGCCCTCCGGAAGTCGCGAGATGAACTCGTCGGCGAAGGCCTCCTTGCAGGCGCGCTCCACGAGCTCCTTCTTCTTGCTCGGGTCGGCGGCCTCCCACTCGGTCCCGATGAGCCCGTTCGCCACGTTCTGGAAGATGGTCGTGTTGAAGAGGAAGGGCTCTTGCTGCACGAGCCCGATCTGCGACCGCCACCACTTCAGGTCGATGTCTGTCAGTTTGGTTCCGCCGATGGTTAGGGAGCCGTTGCGGAAATATTGGATCTGGGTGCGGATATGTTAGCAGATGACCCTTTTTTTTTTCTCGGTAGCAGTTCAATCACGTACCAATTTTTTACTTTCGCCATCCCCGTCTAATTCGTACCACCGCTCTATCAGAGCCACGATCGTACTTTTTCCAGACCCCGAAGGGCCTACAATGGCCGTGGTCTTGCCCGCAGGCAGGATCAAGTTCAACCCATCCAGTACCTTGAGCTTTGGCCTTGTCGGATACGTGAAGTTGACACCCCAGAGCACGATATCCCCTGCTGCTGAAACTTCAGGGTGCTTGAGTCCCGTGACGACGGGTCTCGGTGCGTCAATGCCGTTGAAGAGAATGCTGGCAGCCCCCGCCGCACGGGCGGTCGCGGAAATGGGGGCTGCGACACCACCCACACCCATGACTATCATCATTATGCACATCAAGACACTATGACATGTGGTCAGCTACGAGTAATGTGACTTTTTTTTTTTTGTGTGTGTGTGTGGGGGGGGGGGGGGGGGGGGGGGGGTGAGACAAACGTGATTAGTGTCCCGACACTGTCAATCTCAAGGTTGGTCAGCATCCTGACTGCATACCAAAATGTGAGAGCAAATGTTCTATTGAATTATTAGCATGTGATCACTTAAGCTGGGTAGTAACTAATACTGACGCATAAACGCTGAAGTAGACTAGATGGATATTCGGGTTAGCAATGGACGCATCATGGGGGCATGGCCAAATCCAACTCACTGGTTCCCTGCTGGATAGCGACAATCTTGGACAACCTCAGTCCTCGCCTCTGGGCCTCGTCCACCCAATCCTTGTACTTCTTCACCATCTTCAGCTCCGCGCCATACGCCGCGATCATCCTGATAGACCCAAAACTTTCACTCGCAACGGCCGACCCTTTAATATTCGCATCCTCCACCTGCTTCATGTTCTTGACCACGAAGGGGATGGTGATGCAGTAGCAGACGGTGATCAGGAACAGGCCGCTGCTCGTGACCAGGCTCAGCTTCCAGCTGCGCGTGTAGGCGATGACGATGGACGACACGAACATGGACACGTTCTGGATGATGGCCGCCAACCGCTCCGAGATCCCGTTCTGCAGCGTGTTGGCCGTGGTGGTGATGATGGCCGCGACCTGGCCCGGCGGCTGCGTGTCCAGCAGCGACACCGGCAGTCCCAGCAGCGCTTTGAAGTAGGCTAGGCGCATCGCGGAGGAGATGCGCAGGCCCATCATGCGGAAGCCCAGCTGGGGTTATGATAAGCCAGGGATTCTTTCAACGGAACAGGAAGCTGGTTATCTTACCGTGGCTATGTATCCAAGTACAAATCTCCCAATGAAGAGGTACACCATAAACAGACTGTAATTTTTGCTGTTTAGTGATTAAGAACGATCAGGGGGTTGTGGTGGGAACTTACACATAGTCGCTTATGAGCGCGGTATAGTGTGCCTGGGCGCCTTCAGCGCTTAGATCTGCTCTGGTGCTTGCGATGCTGCCGACGAGTTGGCCTGAATGGTCAGCAACTCCTAAATAGGTACATATATATCATCAGACTTGAAATTACATACCAAATACAATGGTCATCAACGGAAAGGCAACACCAGCGCCCATAGCTGCTACGATGGAAGCTGATAACAGCGTCCTGTCGCGCCATGTTGAATACCCAAATATTCTCTATTTTGGTCAAGTCAGCATTATCGCCATTGGAATCATTTGAAAAATTCACCGTGATGGACTTACGATGAAATTTGAGGTGGTCTTTTTCAACATTGCCTTTTTAGGCGGGCTGGGACTTGGGGGATTTGGGATTGCGGGAGCGGGGGGAGCTTCTGGTTTGGGGATGTGGGCTGGTGAAGCTGGGGCAATGCTGTTCCCAGGCGACGCCGAGGGAATTGGAGATAGAGCTGTTCCTCCTGCTTGCGACTCTGGGGGATTAGCTAGTGACGATAGAGATGGCTTCACGGATATTGTGTGGGAGACGGTGGGCCGCGCAGGACTATCATGTTCCGACAGCGAGGCTGATGAGGACTGTGAGGTTATCGAGGCTGTTCTCCCCGGTGGAGCTGAGGCTCTTAGTAGATCCATCGTTGACGATTCCTTGATTATGACAGGTGAAGGGGGGTTTGCTTCTATCGAGACTGATACAGAAGTATCCACCTGGGGGAAGTCCGCCGCCGAGTTACTTCCCGGTAGTAAGCCTATAGGGTGTTCATGATTAACCGGACGTGACACATTGACAGCAGCATGACCGCGTTGGCTCTCGGGTCCTTCTTCCAACTCGGTGTAATTCTTTTCCATATTGCATACACACAAAGCGAGTTAGTCTTGAGTCTTGTGCAGCAGCAATGATTCCCGAGCAGGGGATCGAAGCAAGAAAAGGGGGAACAAGATCTAAACAGCTGGGGGCCTTAGTATAACCGAGTTCGAGAAATTTTAAGCATTGTCAAGAAGAACAGAAGACTGAAATCGCTATGAATATGGAATATGGAATATGGAATGAAGCTACTAGTACTACGTGTGAAGGCATCCCTACCATATGTGGCCACCATACCATAGTAAGGCATCGTGGATAAACGGGTTAGGTATTTGTGCGGAGACAAGCTCCGCCAGGAGCCAGGAAGATTAAGCATCAATTAAATCAATATGAGCCGATATATCCCATTGGCAGGGCCCCCCTAGTCGTGCCTTATCCGTCTGCAGGTCTCGGGAGTATTGGAGGATCGTCGTATCCCCTGTTGCCGATCATTTTCAATATAAGCGGCCATTTTCCAATAGCTACGACCTACAGCACACTAAAACGTATCGTACTTCGTACATACCTACCTAACCTAGGTAGGTACCTAGAATAGCTACCTGCCTACCTTAGATAGGTAAGGTAGTACCCCTACAAAACTCCGTGAATGCAACTTTGGCTGTTTTAATGTTTTGTCACATGCATCATGTCATAGGTAATAGAGAAATTTCAAATCTAGATCAAGTCTATAGCTACCTATACAATACATCACTATAGAGAAACAGGGGAGAAATTCAATATCGGCTATTAATTCAAATTTCAAGACTTTATCTAATAGGTGTCAAGTTATATACCTACATAGTACAAGGGGGCAAAAATCAAAGACAAGCAACAATCTATAGCAACGTTCTATCATATGACTCAGGTCTATGCCGATGCGTCCTCTATCATGTTACGAATGACGTCTCCAAGCTCCTTGATTACGCCCTTTTCTCTTGGGAGTGTATGTCCTTTGCCGTGATCGAAGATGTAAGCTGTATCGGGCTCGCAAGTGTTGTAGAGGGCCATGGAACCCGCCACGTAGGGATCTAGAGAACCGACTTGATGTAAAGTTAATATGGGAGATTCTTCTTTGTTGGAGGGGTTTCAGGGTTTTGGGGTTTAAGACTGACTGATGTGGCAAGTATGGATGTTGATCATGAGATCAGATTCATCGGAGAGCACCATTGCGAATGTTCGAGGATCTAGAGGAGGCCAACCGGCAAAGAAGATGGCGCATTTGATCTGGGGTTGTCGCCCCGTCTCTTCAAACCTTCTCTGCTCGGCGAGGAGCAAGGTGGCGGCGACGGTAGCTCCCTCGGAATACCCAATGATTCCCTCGAAGGGGCCCTCTTTATCCATGATGTCGAAGAGGAACTGGATGGCTCTATTCGTGCTGAGTACACTGCTCGCGATACCTTCTTTCATAAGTTCTCGCATCGTATCTTCGGCAGTATCGCACTCGGGGAAATCTCGAATTCGAGACAAGACATCGGTATCTTGGGTCTCCTTCTCGTCAGGCTCTATGAATCGGTAATAGGGTGGTTTTCCGAAGAAGTCTTCGAATCCTTCTGGAGGTACGGCCTCACATGGCGCATCGATGAAGCGAAATGAGGCCGTGTTATCGGACATCAGTTCGTTCACAAGAGGTGCTGGTCGATCTAGTTAGCAAGAATAACGCAATGGCGCTTAGTATTGTATGCATAGCTGGAAGGTGGTACCTAGTTGAACTTGGAATTTCTTCTCGTATGTTAGTGGAGTATCTTATCGCGCAGGAAGGAATACCAAGACTTACATCTGCGCTTCCATATGCGCCAGATAGACATAGGAACTTCATCTTGCAAGACGTGGGTGGATAGATGGATAGAGGGATTCTAGATGCCGTTTGCCGAGTTACACCGAGTGGAAGGAGATCGAATCGAAGTCAAGCAAGTCCATAAAAAAACACACGCAGGTATAGGGAGTAAAGAATGCGGTAAAATAATTGTCATGTATTGAAGAAGAGCATTGGAAGTCATGAAGACACCATTACGTGGTATTTTACGTGCAAGATACTTGATATCTCTTTTGGGAACTGAGACCCTGATGTCCCGAGCCTCTGTCTAGGGGTGTCCGTAGAATGTCCGTCAACAACCTATACTAGAGTAGGTATCATATGTACCTACTTATCTGCCTTACGTAGGTACCTTCTGTATATAGATGTAAGTACAAACAAAGATAGCTTGTTTGAGATACACTCATCCCGAATGAAGCAGATCTTGGCGGGTGCACTGCAGGAATCCCGCAGTAGTAGTGTTGAAAGTACATCTGTAGGTTAGATACATACCGAGGTAGGTACCTGTGTATGTAATGTATGTACATGTATTCCTATCACACCAAGTTGCGTTACATCGATGGCTGATCGATGGCTCTTCATCCCTGTAGGGTAGCGGACTTATAGATATGTACTATGTATGTATAACAACGTGGGAACTGAGGCTCTATGCGCCTAAAGCACGCTAGACAGGTACGACTGCGCCTTAAAGGACAAGATCGATGTTATAGTCAATACTCCTACATAACTCCAAAGTACGTTGCCCCTGGATAGTTATTCCTAGTCACTGCTAGTTGCACTTTTTGGGGACATGGTTCGGCGCCACCCGGGTAAAATGGGACTAACTATATAGTATTTAGTATTGTAAAATTACCAAGTTGAGTCTTTTGGGATATTGTTATTGGATAAGGTGACAGCCTGTGACAGCCTGTTACGTACCTAGGTAGCAGACATGAGAATCTCTATGTCCGGTCAGTGTCCCCCACCCGCGCCACGACCCTCAAAAGGAGCGCAAAGTGCCGGGTGCCAAGCCGCGGGGTGGGACTATACAATCTATCCTATATTGCGTGTCGCCAAGGATGCTATCGCATAGTAGAGAACGCCTACTACGTAGTATATATGCTACTATAGCACTTTTGTATACATCCATGAACGGTAACATATGCCAGGAACGCCAGGCCGCGAAGTCCTCGTTGAACCCTTATCGAGCTACAGGAGAACCACTACTGCTACTAATAGGGCAGCCACATAAGCAACCCCTGTATCATCACAATATCGATGTCTCACTTCTTCTAACTACCTTAACCCGTTTTGTAGTTGAAAAACTTCCGGCATCAACTTCCCAAGACCGGAGAGCCAAAAAGTATTAACTATATTTCCACTGCAAATCTTACCCTATCTGATATATTTACCTAGTCGGCTCAGATGCATAGGTACGGTGTCAATATTGAGGATAAGATCGGCACTCAACTGCCATAATCTTTTTAAAGCATCTTACTAGCTAGCATCTTGCCCCCCTGTAGTGTGTGATAACGCGATCTTGTTGGGTTAGTCATCTTGCTTGGGGGTAACCTACAGTACCAATACGATATTTACGTCTACCGTCTACCTGCTTGTTAGTTGTTAGCGAACTGTCAGTTACGAAGTTACGAGCACTGCTAATGCTCCTTCGCTCGCACCACTAGTAAAGGATGGGTTACGGCCGCAGGTAGTTCATCTAGACAGGTAAGGCCGATTGGGTTGTTGTCGCCAGAATAGAAACAAACAGCCAGCCAGATCCAGCAGCTCGATCCCTGCATGAGCTTCGTCTGAAGATTGCCCTCCGGCGATGATACCACAGAAAGCAATGCACATTGTCTAAGACAAATTATGGACGGGATCGGCATAGGCACAGCTCTGATAGTCAGGGATGACAAATGAGCTAGCTAAACAATTTACACTATTGGATCATGCCATTTCCGTCTTGATGTTTCCAATATACGCCACGAGATCTGTAGCCAGACTCCTCGCCTAAACTTACAGCCATGATTCCGTGCTCAGGGTGGAAAGATTATCCTGTGCTCCGAATATCAGGCTCTATTACAGCTTGTGATGGTACACCTACATGGTACCCTTGGCAGATACTACATATTACGTATGTCGGAGGTTCCCCTGCAGTCAAGAATATAAACCACCGTCTCTACTCGAAAAGATAGATAATGAGAGGAGAGAGCTTGTTCTTAGAGGAAGTTTGGTTTCAACAATAATACCGTCGTAACGAAATCCGTAGTCATGGCCCCATCAGCCATCAACGGTAATGCGTACAGCGCATCCAACGGAGTGCACGGCGAGGAGTTGAGGTCTTCTACTAACGGATATAACAACGGCCATACCAACGGCCATGCTACCAACGGTCATAGCAACGGGTATTCCAACGGACACACAAACGGACATACCAATGGCCACTCTAACGGTAACTCGAATGGCTCATCTAATGGGTCATATAATGGCTCCATTCACATAGATGGAATATCACAAGCTGATGGCCATGCTTCGCAACCCTTTGGCCAAGCAAATGGTCATCGAGTCGGCCAGAGCAACGGTCACACTAACGGTCACACTAACGGTCACACCAACGGCGACGCCAACGGTGTGAACGGGAATCCTTCTGCACCACCGAAGGAAAAGATGATGCCTATCGCCATCGTGGGCATGTCTTGTCGGCTGCCAGGAAATGTGGCAAGCCCTGCAGAGTTTTGGGAGTTGTGTGCAAGAGCCCGCAGTGGTTACTCAGAGATACCCAAGGAGCGGTTCAACACATCCAGTTTCTACCACCCGAACCCCGGGAAGGCTGGCTGCCACAATCCAGTGGGCGGGCACTTCCTCAACACCGACCTGGCGGCGTTCGACGCACCTTTCTTCAGCCTAACGGAGAAGGAGGCCATCTCGATGGATCCGCAACAACGGCTGCTCCTGGAGTGCACTTTCGAGGCGTTGGAAAACGCCGGCATCCCCAAGCACAAGATCATTGGCCAGGACATCGGAGTTTTCGTTGGTGGATCTTTCCCTGAGTACGAATCACACCTGTTCAGGGACACAGACACCATTCCCATGCATCAAGCGACAGGTGAGTAAATTACGAGTCCACTCCCGTTTCGCGCCGTTTGAATACCACACCGAAAGAGAGTTACCGCTGACGCTGACGTTGCCCCCCAGGTTGCGCATACGCAATGCAATCCAACAGGATATCCCACTTCTTTGATCTGAGAGGTCCCAGCTTTACTACGGACACTGCCTGTTCGTCGAGCTTGGTTGCACTGCATGTGGCTTGTCAGAGCTTACGCACTGGGGAATCTGGCATGGCGATCGTTGGTGGGTGCCATCTGAATATGCTTCCGGAGTTTTGGATTTCTTTTTCTAAATCGCGGTAAGTTGTCGCTCCTTATCAGATTAGATTTTAGATGACATTGACACTGACCGGCTGTTGATCAGTCTATTTTCGGATTCGGGGCGTTCGTTTTCGTTTGACAGTAGAGGTACAGGATTTGGCCGCGGAGAAGGTTGTGGCATGGTAGTTCTCAAACCGCTCGAGCAGGCTCGCAGAGATAACGACCAGATTAGAGCGATCATCGTCGGAAGTGGCATCAACCAGGATGGCAGGACACCTGGTATTACCATGCCCTCTGGTGAAGCGCAAGGTGAGTTACTTCCCCTTTTGAGAGATTCATTTGACATGTCTCATAATCCAATACACCCACCCAATTAGAAAGAATGCCTTAACTGACCTTAATTCTGTAGAAACATTAATGCGTCAAGTGTATAATAATGCTGGACTAAACCCAGCGGATTGTGGCTTTGTGGAGGCACACGGTACAGGAACCCGTGTGGGAGATCCCATTGAAGCCACAGCTATTCACAATGTATTGGGAACTGGTCGCACGCCCAGGGATCCCCTATACATCGGATCTGTCAAGTCCAATATTGGCCACTTGGAGGGTGCCTCCGGTATTGTCGCCATCATCAAATCAGCTCTCATGTTAGAGCGAGGCTTCATCTTACCCAATTACGACTTCAAACATCCCAATGAAAAGATTCCATGGAAAGATTGGAACTTCAAGGTTAGTTCGAATAATTCCTCCCTAAGGTATCAATGATAAGTCGAGTGCGTTTGCTTACATGATGTAGGTACCCGTTACCCAACGCCCCTGGCCGCGGAACAAGAAGTATCTTAGCGTGAACAACTTCGGCTTTGGCGGTACCAATGCCCACATTGTTCTCGAAAAGGTGCCCTTCACCCAAAGGGGGCCGAAGAATGATGCCGATCTCAAGAATGACAACCCGGGGAGGAAACTCTTCGCCATCACTGCGAACGACAAGAGCACCCTCGAGGCAGTTCTCAAGAGCCTTGTCATCTATCTGGAACAGAGACCCGAGATGTTCCAAAAGGATTTGATGGCAGACGTCGCTTACACTCTTGGACAACGACGATCGCATCTCCAGTGGAGAGTAGCAATTCCTGCCCTTAGGTCCTTTGACTTGATCGACGCCATCAACAGCCAGAAGCTATCACCGGGCAAAGAGGTGGACTCGCTGAGAATCGGGTTCATCTTCACTGGCCAGGGCGCTCAATGGTACGGTATGGGACGTGAGCTCTACGAGCAATACCCCATCTTCACCAAGGCTATAGACTATGCCGACGAGTGCTTGGCCACCTTAGGGGCTGGCTGGTCGTTGGTTGAAGAGTTAAGCAAAGATGAGAAGACATCCGCAGTTGGTGCTGCTCACATCAGCCAACCTTCTTGCACAGCCATTCAATTGGCGTTGGTTGACCTTATGAGATCATGGGGTATCCGACCTACAGCCGTCGCCGGACACTCTAGTGGTGAGATTGGTGCAGCGTATGCTGCCGGCATCCTGACTTTCGAGTCTTGTATCTCTATTGCCTACCACAGAGGTCGCCTTATTCCCGTCCTGAAAGAGAGGTATCCTACTCTCAAGGGCGCTATGATGGCCGTCGGTGGTAGCAAAGAGGAGTTCGAACCCTTACTTGCGGACCTGAAAGAGGGAGAGGTCAAGATTGCGTGCTTCAACAGTCCTTCTAGTCTCACAATCTCTGGTGATGAGGCGGGTATTGATGAGTTGAAGAAGGTGGTGGAAGAGAAGCAGCTTTTCAACCGGAAGCTCTTCGTCGATACCGCATACCACTCCCACCACATGAACTTGCTCGCCAAGGAGTATCAAGCGTCGATTGATCAACTCGAAGGCCCCGTGTCAACGGATGTCCGGTTCCACTCCTCTCTGCTTGGTCGACGCCTAGACGGCCAAGACCTCGAGGCTTCCTACTGGGTACAGAACCTCACATGCCCAGTACGATTCAACGAAGCAGTCCAGAGCATGCTGCAGCCAGTCGACGACCACAAGACCGGTGTCAACATGCTGCTTGAGCTTGGTCCCCATTCCGCTCTTCAGGGACCCCTGAAGCAGATTCTCAAGGAGGTCGGCGGTGATGCTCCCAAGATTCCCTACGCTTCTGCCCTCGCACGCAAGAAGGATGCCGTTGAGACTGCCTTAGACGTTGCTGCCTTACTCTTCACCAAGGGTGCACCAGTCGACTTTCAAGCGATCAACTTCCCCAGGCCCGCAAAGTCGCCGATGGTTTTGAGTGATCTGCCCCGATACCCATGGAACTACTCCTCCAAGTACTGGCACGAGTCTCGCATGACTCAACTACACAAGAACCGCACTGCTCCCCGGAATGATATTCTCGGCACTCTCGCCAACTATTCCAACGAGCTTGAGCCGACGTGGAGGAACATTGTCCGCCTAGACGACCTCCCTTGGCTACAACATCACAGAATCCAGTCCTTGACAATCTTCCCCATGTCAGGATTCGTCTCCATGGCTGTCGAGGCAGCTTTCCAAAGAGCCACGTCAGCCAACGTGAGCTTCGACAAGTTCGAACTACGGGATGTATCTGTGCTTTCCCCCTTGGTTATCCCTGACGAGGACGTTGAAATGACCACGACCCTCAGGCCACACCAAGAAGGCACCCTCGTTTCCTCAGAAGTTTGGGACGAGTTCCGCATCTGCTCGTGGACGAAGAGTAAGGGTTGGAAAGAGCACTGCAAGGGCTTAATCGCCGTCCAGGCTCACGAGTCAAATGGCGTGGATGATGCGAGACAAAGCCTTGCATCACGCATTCTTCTACAGTCGAAGATTGCTGACATAAACGCTGCTGCAACCTCACCCATAGCCATGGAGAAGTTGTATGATGACCTGTCTGAAGTTGGCGTTGCTTATGGCCCTACATTCCAGGGAGTCAACAACTGCCAAGCTTCCAGCACCTGCTCACAGGCTGATCTGCTTGTCCCGGATGTAGCCAAGGAGATGCCCAACCACTACGTTACCGAGACCGTCATTCAACCTTCCTTCCTCGAGTCCCTCATCTCCATGTACTGGCCTATTGCCAGCTCCGTCAAGGAGTCGCCCGACACCATCTACCTCCCATCCTCAGTGTCCAGGATATCCATCTCAAGGGACATCACCAAGTTCAGCAACACCCCTGACAAGACTTTCCGAGCTTACTGCGTCGGCTCTCTTCCCCAAGATAGCCCTCGGCCATCAAAGATGTCCATGTTTGCCACCGCTGAGGCAAACGCATCTGAGCCCCTGATCAAGCTGGATGACCTGACTATCGCACCAATTTTGGACCGCGAAGCTGCAGGAGACCAGGACGCGCACTCTGAGCTCTGCTACAAGCTTGACTGGGAACCAATCCTAGACCGAGTGTCCTCTGATTCTGACAGTGCATCGTCGGAGTGGGTTCCTGTCGACGATTCTAAGCTTCCCGACACGGACATTGAAATCGTCTACGGCGAAGGCAGCCTACAAACCCAGGTCGCATTCAGCTTGGCCGAAGCTCTGCAGAGGATAACTGGCAAGCTCCCCAGTTTGAGCACGTTACTGGATGCCCAGCCCGCCAACAAGTTCCTCATCTTCTTATCTGAAATAGATACGCCTCTTCTATCCCAACTGAAGGCCACCGAGTTCGAGGCTTTACAGAAGATGCTTACCACTGTACAAGGCGCTCTGTGGGTAGTCCGCGGCGCTTACGATGCGTCAACGTCCCCTGACCTGAACATGGTTCTCGGTCTAAGCAGAACCATTCGTTCGGAGACTTTACTGCCCTTCTCCACTCTGGACTTGGATGGCCAGAACCAACTCTCCCCTGACCAGGTATCGGAGGCAATCCTCAAAGTATTCACCTCGGTATTCGGTAAGAGCAGCGCTTTGAACGGTGAGTTAGAGTTCATGGAGAGAGACGGCTCATTCTTCACCCCACGGATCATCAACGACCCCCAGATGAACGAGCTCGTGCATCGGGAGACCAAGCCTTCGGCGTTACAGCCCATCCCCTTCGGCGAGACCGACCGCCAGCTCAAGATGGCAATCACAGATCCTGGTGCCCTCGACACCTTCCACTTCGTCGACGATGAATCCACCGAAGCACCCCTCGGTGCCGAAGACATTGAGTTCAAAGTCCACGCAGTTGGCGTCAACCACCGCGATCTCACCGCCGCCCACGGCAAGCTCGCAACGCACGACTTCGGCGTCGAAGCCAGCGGCGTCGTCACCGCCGTCGGCCAAGACGTCAAGAAGCTGCAAGTCGGCGACCGCGTCGCGGCCATCACCAAGGGCGCCTTCGCAACGACCACGCGCACCAGGGCGTCCTTCGCCTTCAAGCTGCCGTCCGACATGCGGTTCGACGAGGGCGCGACGCTGCCGCTCGCCTACAGCACGGCGTACTACTCGCTCGTCGAGCTGGGGCGCCTCGGCGAAGACGAGACCGTGCTGGTCCACGCGGCGGCCGGCGCCGTGGGGCAGGCGGCGATCGCGCTCGCGCAGATGATCGGCGCGAAGGTGTACGCGACGGTGGGCAGCACGGAGAAGAAGGAGTTCCTGATGAAGGAGTACCACGTCCCCGAGGACCGCATCTTCTACAGCCGCAACCTGTCGTTCGGCAACGCGGTCCTGCAGGCGACGTGCAACGCGGGCGTCGACGTCGTCCTCAACTGCCTCGCGGGCGACGGGCTGCGCGAGAGCTGGAAGTGTTTGAACAAGTTCGGCCGGCTCATCGACATTGGGGCCCGCGACTCCAACACCACGACGCGGCTGGAGATGACGCAGTTCGAGCACAATGCTAGCTTCATGACCGTCGACATCATGGCGATTGCCGCCGAGAGGCCCAAGGTCATGCAGAGGGTTCTCGTGGACGTCGCGAAGCTGATGCGGTACGGCAAGATCCGCCCTATTTCTCCTGTCACCGTCTTCCCCATATCCGAGGTCGAGTCTGCCTTCAAGACGCTGCACGGCGCCAAGGCCCACGGTAAGCTTGTCGTCGTGCCTCACGCACACGATATCGTCAAGGCCACGCCGCCGAAGAAACCAGCCCAGCTCCTCAAGGCTGACGCCACTTACATCCTCATCGGTGGAACCGGTGGTCTCGGTCGAAGTATGTCCCGGTGGATGGTCAGCCGTGGCGCGCGGCATCTAGTGCTCGTCTCGAGAAGCGGCAGCGCGACAGGGAAAGTCAAGGAACTGATCGACGAGGCAGCCTTAGAAGGCGCCGAAATCGTGGTGCGCCGCTGCGATGTAGTGGACTCATCATCCGTGGACGACCTTATCAAGAACGGCTTGGAAGGCCTGCCTCCTGTCCGGGGTGTGATCCACGGTTCCATGGTCCTCAACGTAAGTTTTGAATCCCTCCCTCCCAATATCGAGAACGCTGCTAACCAGAAATAGGACGTCTTATTCGAGAAGATGACATACGACCAGTACACCACCGTGATGGAGTCCAAGGTCCACGGCGCCTGGAACTTCCACAACGCCCTCTCCACCGCACCCCTTGACTTCTTCGTCGCCATCTCCTCCGTCGCCGGCGCCGTCGGCAACCGCGGGCAAGCCTCCTACGCCGCCGCCAACTGTTTCCTCAACGCCCTCGTGCAGTACCGCCTCGCCCAAGGCCTCCCGGCTTCTTCCCTAGATCTTACCGCCATCTCCGACTCGGGCTACCTCGCCGAGGACCTCGAAAAGGCCGCCGAAGTCGCCAAGAACCTCGGCAGCGACACCATCTGCGAAGCCGAAGTCCTCGCGCTCCTTGGCGCCGCCATCAGCGGGCGCCTGGCATCCTTGTGCAACAACCACACCATCACCGGTATGCGCATGACGCCGACCATGCAGCCCTTCTGGGTCTCCGACGCGAAATGCAAGTACCTACGGGAAGCGATGGAAGCCGCCGCCGCCGCCGACGCTGCCCTCTCCGGCAGCGGCGCGAAGACGATCTCGTACAACGCGGCCGTGAAAGCCGCCAAAACCCTCGAGGAGGCCGAGGCCGTGGTGTGCGACGGCCTGGTGCACAAGCTGGCGGCGGTGATGATGATGGAGCTGGAGGACCTGGACGTGACGCGGTCGCTGTCGCACTACCCGCTGGACTCGCTGGTCGCGATCGAGATCCGCAACTTCATCACGCGCGAGTTCGAGGCCACCCTGCAGGTCCTCGAGCTGCTGTCCAGCGGCTCCATACAGACGCTGTCCAAGGCAGTCTGTGTGAAGAGCAAGCTGGTCAACTTTTAATGCTACCTACCACCTGCCTGGGCACTGGTTATCAACACCGAAGGACCCAACACACTAAAGATAAAGTGCACCCCCCCACCCACACACACACCCTACATATGCGAGACGAGTAGATGATATGGACGTTACCAAGGCTTTGACCTTCACCACCATTCTCCAACCTTTTTTCTTTGATTACATTTTTGTTTTTACCACCTTACACTTTTTCTTTTCATATCTTGTCTTCTTTAATACAACACGGTCATACATAGGTATTTACCTGACCATTATAAGAGTGCGGTTCATTCACAGGTGATTGTTGATCATCTAGAAAAATATTACTGTTGTATACAAAGCTTTACCATCTTCTATAGCTGTCATTGGGAGGAAATTTTCTACGTCGTTCGGGTTTTTGATATATATGGATGGATGGTAATAGTTCTCTTTAGTATAGGTAACCCTTTTTATCTTGGTAGTAATTAGAAGATGATTTGATATGAACCTTCCTGTCACTCTTTGCTTGATGTGCATAGTGATTATATGCCATGCTAGATACCTAGTTGCTTTTGATATCACGACAATTGTCCAATAAAGTTAGGCTATCTTTGAATCTTTTGAGTTAACTCTTGTTCTTAGTGGTAGCTACCTTAATACTACGTAGGTACACTCCTATATATGCATGTACCCTAGAAGTATTAGTGGGCACGTTTACAACCCTTGGCACCTGATGCCTTGAAGTTTGAAGCCTTGAAACTTGAACCCTTAGAGCTTGAAGCGTTGGGGCTTGAAGCATTAGGGCTTGAACCTTTGAAGCTTGAATCCTTGAAACTTGCAGCCTTGAAACTTGAAGCCTTGGAAGCTGAAGCTCGAGGGTCCCAGTTGGGATCAACCTCTTTCAAGAGTTCCTCGCTAAGTACATCCGCGAGGCTGACTAGCTTGAAGCTCGCTTTGTCGCTTGTGCCCCCTTCGGGTAGCTGGTTTGCGTCGTCATGAACAACCACCAGCCCAGCAGGGAATACAGAACCCAGAGCCGCGCCGACAGCTGTAACACCGTCCGTATTCGTCACAGCGTCGACCCCTTTCTCTACATTTTCCATAATCGTAAACGTCTCGACATAATCATGGGGAGCAGCGCGGCGATACACATTATAAGCGCTGACACCTTGCTGACTCACGATGATGAATCCCTTGTCAGCCGTAGGACCTTCAACCAACGTCACGCCCTCGACATCTGCGTACATCGTCCCGTCGCCGACCTCACCGATCATAAATGCTTCCGTGGTATCGTCTGGCTCGGCACCGTAACGCCAGAGAGCATGAGGTTCTTCGCCAATGATAACCCACCCATTCGCTTCGTCCGATACGCAACCCTCGACTTGCCCTCCGGATCCACCGGTGAAGTTGCGTACGAGAGTAGTCTGCAGTGAATCGTCCTCCCAGGTAAGCTCGTACTGCAGGTATTCGGCAGTCTTCGCATTAACAAACACATATTGCTTGCCACTTTTCCGCGAATGGTACACGCAGCTACCGTAGACTTTATAATTCGGCTTGGTTGGTTGCGTACCGCCTGCTATGGTCTGTAGGGTTCCGTTCGAGGTGATCTCAAAGAGACTAGAACTAATTAACTTATGAAAAGGGGATCGGGGTCTGTACTCAAACTTACCACATAGTGTTGTCTTCTCGGCAAGCGGCGTATGTCAGATCAACCGTCCGGTTTCCAGCTTGGAAATTGTATATCACATCAACATTGTTGGGCTCGCTGGCTGCTATGGTTTGCAGCTGCTTTCCACTGAGGTCAAACACTCCGAGTCCGGCACCCTCTTCTGACTTTGTTGTAGTGATGATTCGCGACTCCGATTTATCGACTGGCGATATCCAAATGGCCGGGTCATCACCATCAGCACCGTTTGCATCCGTCTCGGCAACAGGTAGGACTACTTTGAAAGCGCAGTATAAACCACCCCATCCATCGTCGCATTGGCACGAATTCGCGCCAACACATTGGCCATGGCCAGAGCAGTCATTGCGGCACGTAAAAGCCGCGCAGTCGGCACCGTCGAACCCTGCAAAGCATGCGCACGTAACCGTGCTCTCGTCACCGCTATCATTCTGGCAAAATCCGCTGAGGCTGCACTGAGAACAGACAGTAGTAATTGAAGTGTTGGATTTTTGACGAGGATCGAAAGCGGTATTCGATTCCAAGTCCAGTCCGTCAAAAACTGGCTCTAAAGAGCTAACAGCGAAGCCATTTCCGCCGTCGCTTTCAATAGCATATGTCACGGCGCCGGCTGGGTAGTTTTGCGTAGTTGCTTGGTAGAGACCTAATCCCTTAATTTCGATATCATCATCTCCGGTGAGTGTAGCAGAGCCCAAGAGCGCGAAAGAAGTATCGTATAGTTCTATGGCATGGTCCTGGGAAACAAGTAGATAATCCGATGTTTGTCCAATGTAAGCGGCAAGACCAGTTACACTGTCGCCCGCCTGTCCTAAAACAGTTATTTCAGGAACAGCGGTTCCTTCCGCGGCGGGAAATGTGTAAACAGTTGTGTCATCGTCAGTTGCAAAGTACACTGCCTGGGCAGACAAGGATACAGCACACGACGACGCTTCCGTTGAGGTGTTGAAAGTCTGGATTTCGACGAATTCGTAAGAGCTATCTTGCTCTCTCAAGAGAAAGTGCACAGCTTGCTTCTTCCCAAACAAGTATACGTATTGCTCTCCACTGGCTTGGCTTTTCCAGGTGCAAAGAGCTGACCAATCCCCAAGGGTACGAGTAAGAGGCTCACCGACCTGTTCTCCAGTGATCGAGTCGTAGAGGCGAAAGAATGAGTCTGGTTGGGCGATGGTAACAACCAAATCCTTTCCGCCAACATCGTATACATTCGTCACGAGCTTCGTTCGGCCGGGTGTCTCGTGCTTTGTCTCCGTCAACGGGGTGCTACCATCTAAGCTGTATAGACGGAATCCGCCCGTGCTAGCACCACCATCGTTGCCGATCAACACAGGGCTCGTCGTATTATAGAATACCGCGGTTGTGTCCGAGTCAACGTCGTCCGTTCTTGCTGAGATGGGCAAATCGACTTTCGCTGCCGTCGCCGTCGCGGCCAAAGAAGCGGCTAAGAGAGAAAGAGATCTCATATTGAAACAGCGAGAAGAAGAATCGATCTTGCATACAGGAATGCAGATCTTGGTAAGTTTGCGAAGCCATCGCGGTTCCCTTTAAAGAGTTGCAACGGCAATTCGAACTTGGAAAACCCCCTGAGAGATCTAATATATCCTGGTGCTGATCATACAACTTCGGTAGCATCCCCCGTGGGCTCGTTCGGGGACCCTGTTGGTGCACTACTGGCCCCGCCAAGGATCCATCATTTTTTGGCCTTCCAAATTTGCCATGGCCGCGAAATCTCTGCTCACCTATGGGGGCACGTGTTCACGCGAAATGTATGAGTAAATGCCATTCTTCCAAGTAACAGAGCCAACACGTGAGGCCTTGGTGAGATGTAAAATTGGCATTGTCGAGGATAGATATCTGCGCACGTGAGAAGAAATGGAGTTGTGTCAATGGAGCTTCGAACACGAGAAATTGCAATAGGCGCGTTCAAGTGGATATCGTCAGATCTTCGATTTGGTAAGACTTCCGAGCATTGTCCAATGTCCACTATTCTATTCGTAGAACTGAAGTTTAGCTTGTTTTGACAACAATAAAAATCAGGGCTGGGAGCAGAATAGTTATACATCCATAATAGAGCAATTAATGCCTCGGCCCTATTGTCGTGATATTCCATTGACCAGCACCAAACAGCCTATGATGCTTTGTGCCGTAATATCCACAGGTACATGCCTAGGTAGGTAGGTAGCTACGTGAATAAGGGGTAAATGGATTTCATAGATTAAATCTCGAGTCTCAAGCGAAGCGCTTCCCCAATATGGATGAATTGCAACCTATATAGAACTTATATAGTACGTAATAGGTGTAATAGCATCGTTTCGTGAGAAAGCTGATGCATAACATTTCAAAATGGAAGAGGATCCTTGTATTAAATACTGCATATGTATTAATCGGTTATCCTTCGACCTCGGTACTAGAACCGAGGAAGTCACGTGAATGTTGTAGGTTTGTCTTTAAGTTTAAAATTCAATAACTTACTTGCATTTATAAACAATGAAAATAGAACATCACTGCACAATTGAATAAGTAGGAAATATGCAAATTATTCATAAGGTAGTGTCACGTGACTTTGTATCTACCTTGGTGTTTAGTAGTTATCATAATCATAAGGTTATTACTCCAGATGCCCTTGGTCGTGATAAAGATACATACCTACCTAGCCTATACTACAAATATATAGTTATCCTCCAGGGAATTATCTAGATGACTAAAAAGAGCCCGTACATAGCTTCCTCGACATAAGGAAAAACGGTACACTAGGATTAACCATCCCAGCAGAACCATCGATTGCTCTTGAGCGCCAAGGTGCCAGCATGCTGGGCGCCGAGTAAATGTGCGATCCAACATCCACAGCCAAAAAGCTTATCTCAATTTATATATCAGCCAATCATGATCGATACCTGTAAACCATGGCCTTCTCGAATGGGAAAATGTGACATGTCAGACGAAGATAAGAAAGCAGTGAGGGATAGGGATGAGAGAAAGCTGAATAGGATCGTTTGCTGTTCTCAGCCTACCTAGGCAGATACTTAATTATTAACGAACTGAACGATGATCCTCGGGTGAGGACTTAATATATACATATCTACGTCCGTACCTGATGTTTTCGGAATATCCCATACGACTTCGAGGACAAAGACTGTAACATACGACATAGCACCAGACTGTGCATGTACATAGGTCAGTAGTCCAGACTACATCATGTAGTGCACGGAGCCCCCAGAGAACGCACGAAGAAGGAACAAATGATACAGCCTTAATAGGATTAGCGAAAAAACGCCTCGTGGAACGTGGAGGCGCTCAGGGACACTTCTGATTTGACAGAATAAGCATGCGGGATCGTACATGAAGCCGAGCCATAATATCAATGGTATCAATCAGCTCTCCCAGAAGCATGGCTGCCCAGGTGATAATATCTTTTTCTGCAATCCTTCGGATTTGCGTCCCACAAAGGGGTTGGCGTTGTACGTGCACCTCCCCATCATACGTATCTGAGGTTACACAAGTGAGTTTTGTACATGCTGGACCCTTTTAAGCTCGTATATGTCAAGATAGAGAAGATCTATCATGTACCAGGTAAGATCGGTCACTTAAAAAGTGAAAGTGATGCCCTCTCCGCACAGGGTTACCGAGCTGTACTATGTAGAAAGGGGGAACATTCCACGACATGACCTTGCAGGACAGATGATTACCTAGTAGGTAGGTAAGTAGGTCGTCCAACGAATGAGGGTGTATGACAAACGTTTGTGATTCCGCCGGTGGCGTTTCTCTGAGTCTTGGAGGATGCCTTGTACGACATTCCGGGTAACCCGGTACTGGTAGCACTTTCAGCTTATCCATTTGGATGCTGATAGGTAGTTGGATTTATGACTATGTCTACAATGTACCACGCACTCAGGCTTTGTCATTTGTCTGGCTTGAGACAAGATACTGTATACCGTCTCTTATCAATGGTATGTATGTACCTAGCCAGGGAGCGAAATCAGCCTGTCCGCAATTCTGGGCGACAATTCGTACACCGAGCCTGGGCAATTTAGTTTATCTTCGGTCCGTCTTACAGATGATTATCCCCTATATGTATTGTTCTATGTAGGTAGGGAGATGTGTGGTGTGGTGTACCTTCAACATTACTTGTATGGCTTATGGGTAAGGTGTGTGTCGCTCTTTCCATCCTCGGCTCAGGGGTGCCTACCTTGCGTGTTGGAGGCGAAACAAGAGATTCAATTGTTGTTAGGAGTGCACCTGACAGTAGTTTGGTGTAAATTGAATAAAAGGCAGCCGCATAGCCCCCCCGCGATCTTCTTCTTCTTCGGATCGTTCATCCTGCACACTCTCCACCAATTCATCCCTTGGTAGTTAATGCCTTAGGCTGTAGAGCTCTTACTCTTAATACTCACTACCTAGTATTCATTTTCTCGTTTCCATTCAATGTTCAATGCTCTTCTCAATACTTAGTACCTTATAGTTCCAAACTCGACATCTCTCTCTGTCCCTTATATCGAAAACGAAAATGGACGATAGAGATCCGCCTGGCTATCATGCCAATGTAGATGGACTTCACGAAAAGAGAACCTCCATCTCTGACAATATCTATCATGAGGACCATGGCGCCGACACTGATCTCAAACGCTCTCTTAGCACCCGTCATTTGACCATGATAGCTCTGGGATCCAGTATTGGTATGGGTCTCTGGTTAGGAAGTGGTGAGTCGCTTGCGCAAGGCGGTCCCGCTGGAATCTTCTTGGGCTACTGTCTAGCTGGCTCCATGATCTGGTGTGTCTCTCACTCTATCGGAGAGATGGCGTGTATGTATCCTCTCCCATCGGCATTCGTACAATGGACCGGTAAGTACAATAATGCCACCTATGCAAGCCTCATATTTTGCTCGTTTGTTTTCTAACATGAAATTTGATAAGGAAAATTCGTCGATCCCGCCGCAGCTTTTGCACTGGGTTGGTCTTATTGGTTCTCATACTGGTTGGTACCTCCCTCAATTATTCCATACCCCTTTGTTCGCGGTTTACAATCCTAAGTGGCGATTCGACAAATTGCCATGAAGGCATACTAATATCGAAATTCAAATAAACTAGTATCACGATCTCGAACGAATTGCAAGCCGCGAACACCATTATTTCCTTTTGGACACACGCCGTGCCCGTCGCAGGATGGATTTCCATCTTTTTCGTCGTCATCGTCCTGATCAATATAGGAGCCGTAACTCTCTTCGGTGAGATCGAAGTCATCGCCAGTACAATCAAGTTTGGCTGGATTTTCGTTGTCATCATATCGATGATCGTCATGTCTGCGGGAGGGGCAGGCTACGGTCCAGTTGGTTTCCGGTACTGGAACTCGATGCCATTTACACATGGCTTCAAAGGGTTTCTTGCCGTCATGCCTACTTGTATCTTCGCTATGTCTGGCTCGGAGAACGCTGGGCTTGTTGCTGCTGAAACCGCGAACCCGAAGAAGTCGGTACCTCGTGCCGTTGGGTCGATTTGGCTTCGGCTGTCTCTTTTTTACCTGATAGGTTCACTCATGGTGTGAGTAGCTTTCCGTGCCATCTTCAACCCTTCAGATCCTGGCTTGGTATACCCGCCTCGTTCAACTTGTCGCCAAGAACACGAACTAGACTTCTCAGATAACCGTCAAGTCATCAAGTCGTATCAAGCAGTGCATTCACTAACCTTATACATCTATCATACAGTACGATCAATGTCTCGCCTGAAAACCCCGATCTCTTTGGTGGATCTGGCACTAACGCTTCCCCTTTCGTCATTGCCTACCGCGATGCCGGCATTCCTGTATTAGCCCATATGATGAATGCTATTATCCTCATTTCCGTAATCTCGACGGGATCCATTTCGGGTTACGGCGGGTCGCGTACCACCATGGGCCTCGCATTCCTTGGCATGGCGCCCAAGAGGATGACGAGGGCCGACTCAAAGGGTCGGCCTTGGTATGGCCTCATCCCAACATTCGTTCTCGGTGGCGGTCTTGCGTATCTGAACGTCAGCGAATCCGGCGCGGACGTCTTTGGATGGTTCTCCAACCTTACGTCCCTGTTCACGTTATTCGGCTGGGGTATGATTTGTCTTTCACATATACGCTTCCGTCTCGCATGGGCTAGACAAGGTCGTACACCAGAGGAACTTCCGTGGCGATCTTGGATCTATCCAGTAGGTCCATGGTGGGGTCTCTGCATGTGCATTCTACTGATCATAGTCCAATTCTACCTTTCTGTCTGGCCGCTAGGAGACTCTCCGAGCGCTGAGAATTTCTTCGCAAACTACATCTCGGTTATCGTCATCGTTGTGTTGTGGATCGGCGCTGCAGTCTACTACAGTGTACGGGGGAAGAGGCACTGGCGGCATTGGTGGGTTGATCTAGATACCATCAACCTCGACGAAGGGCGTAGGTTTTATGGAGCGGATGTTGAGAAGGAAAAGGTTACTGGCGTTAAGGGGGTCGCAAAGAAAGTTGTTGGTGCTGTTTTCAATTAGAGAGGGTTGCTGTAAGCTTTTAAATGCGGAACCAGCAACAATACGTATCACCGAAAGTTACCTTGAGAATTTTCTATGGTCACAGAGAGAGGAGATGAATTGGCACGAACGGGGTCGAACTGCTTTAATATGGGCTTCGAGCGAGCTTACGGTACAGACTGGTAGCTTACCAGACACCAAGAAATATCAACCGCATGGAGAGGAATATTGGCATGATATGGAATTAGTTTACACTCAGATACCTCTTCCCATTAAATGCTTCGTCTATTGAAAACCGATGTTCTGTAAGGCTCAGTCTAGTGCATTGTACTTTGATTGACTTAACATTAATAGTGAGGGATGCGGTAGGTAGGTATATTATCAATGCAATAGGGGTAACTAAGTGATGACAGGAAAATGCCATTACCTATTGATAACAGGTATTTCTGCTACCCAGCACAATTTACAATCATCTACCCCTATATCTCTGAAGCTACTGTGTATAAGCCTAGGTTAGGACTATGATCATATCATACCCTTAGAAGTATAGGTACTCTTAACAAGCCTAAGTACTAATTAATCTATAGATAGCAGCCCCCCCCCCCCCCACGAGATATTTCCCATCCCCATTATTTCCGGCACCCGGAAAAGTGAATGTTGGAGACCGTTACCACGAGGAACAAGAAAGAACCTGACATCCTCTCCGCTTTCCTACTACCTACCGTATCTATCTATGGGGTGGCTACTACGCTCCCCTCTCCTTACGCGATGCTAACGTGGTGATTGTCCGGATCAAGGCCGTGCTTTATAAATCACGTCGAGCGCCCGACTTGCTGGAAAGTTCTATCAGGATTAGAAACCGGTTACCTATAGTTAAGAGAAAAGGAAGCATACCTATCTAACGATGGCCACACTTACGCTAGCTACATGGTCTACGAACTTAACTTATCTGAGCTTGACGCCTCCTGTCGTGGATGCTGCGGTGAAGAGTATCTACAACTGGGCCGGGTGCGCCATAGGAGGGTTTGCGCAGGCGGCGCCGCAGATCGCGCTAAACGTATCGCTAGCCAACGGCTTCAATGGGCCATCGACAGCTAGTATACTTGGTCTAAATGGCTCCCTAGACAAAAACGGGTATGGGTACGCCGACGCGCAACTGGCGGCTCTCATCAATGGCATTGCCTCACATGTCGACGATTATGATGACACCCACTTGGCCAGCATCATCCATCCAACGGGCGTCGTAGCAAGTGCACTCCTCGCTGTTTCAGAATCGCAGTCCCTACTGCGGCGGGAAGATCCGGTGTCTGGCCCTGATTTCCTGACTGCATTCGTGGCAGGCATCGAGGCTGAGTTGAAATTGGGTCTGTCGGTGTACCCGGAGCATTACGATGTGGGGTGGCACATCACCAGCACTACGGGCGCGATCGGAGCCGCAGTCGGTGTGAGTAAGCTGCTCGGACTAGACACGGAGCATACACAGCATGCGATCGGCATCGCGTCGACGCATGTCATCGGGATGCAGGTGTTTTTCGGATCGATGACAAAGTCATTTCACATCGGGCGCGCCTCTCAGTCGGGCATGCTGGCGGCGCTACTCGCGCGCGACGGATACACGAGCTCTCTGTCCGCTCTTGAGGATAAGTATGGGTGGCTTCACGTAGTCAGTACACGGGAAAACGGGACGGCGAACTTGGCGGAGCTGGGGCAGACGTGGGAGATTGAGAGTAACACGTTCAAGCCGTTCCCCTGCGGCATCGTCATGCATCCTATCATCGACGGGTGTATCCAACTGCGCGGGCAGGCGATCGCCGGGGGCAAGCCGATCTCGGTTGAGTCTGTTCAGAGCATCGGTTTGCGCGTCAATCCGGAGGTGTTAGTCCTAACTGGTCAGACGGACCCGCAGACGGGGCTCGAGGGTAAGTTCAGCATTTACCACGCTACGGCTGTGGGACTCTTATACGGAGAGGCGACGCCGGCACAATTCACGGACGAGGTGGTGTTGAATGCGACAGTCATCGCTATGAGAAAGCTAGTCAACGTTACGACGGATGACAGTGTGGGCGAAGATCAGGCCTATGTCTCGATTACGTTCGGCGATGGTAGTACACTGGAGAAATACGTCGAGCATGCGATTGGTAGTCTGGATAACCCCTTGACTGTAGATGACTTGAAGAACAAGTTTCTGGAGCAGGTCTCGAGGCAAATCGGAGGTTCGAGAGCCCAAAAGGCGTATGATGCTTTTACCAACATTGGAAAAATGACAGACGTAGGGAAAATCAAGACCCTCTTCTGATGATATATTGTCTGTCTGTTGTTGTTCTTGTTGTTCTTGTTATTTTTTGTTGTTTTGGGCATGAGAAGTGGATTTTTTATGATCATTCGACTTGTCTTTCATTGAGCATTGTTACACTCTTAAGGGAGCAGATCATTTAATAGTATATAAAATGATAAATGCCGGTGTTATGCAAGACTTGAACAATATATAATAATAATGAATGATAGCTTCAATGTTGGGATGAGATGTCTCGGAGTAAGATCCGTTCCAAGGTTTGCATGAACAGATTAGTACATATGTACCTAAACTTACATACCCTGGTAAGTACTAGGTATGCATGCACGTGCGATAAGCGAAATGGGGGCACAGATGGGGGACAGGGAGGGAGGGAGACATGGAGAGAGAGAGAAAGAGAAAGAGCTGGAGACACAGAATAACGATGTGATGACCTCATTCGAAATAATTCGAAACGAAACCGAGCCGGATCACACTGCCGGTACATAGTAGTATTGTGAAATAGTTAGAATTGTGAGAAGATAATGTTAAACTTGAACTTCAAAGTTGTTTGGCGGAATTAGTGCGCCTATTTCCGCCACCACCCGAGACATTAATTCTCAATATTTCTTTATTTTTTCGCAAGTAAATTATTACAAAATGAAAAAAAAAAAGTATAAATTGTCGATAGATAAAGTTCGAGATCAATCCATTGTACAGATTTTCTAGTCTCCACCGCGCACATGTTCACTGCATTGCCCACTGTAATGTTGTATGTATTGTACTGGAGGTTAGGTAACATTTGATACCGGGTTCCACTAAAACCGGGAATTGACCCTGCCCAGCCGCCCAGTTTTAGCGGTCTCTAGGTACCTATTTAGGTAATATAGGTAACCAATACACACAGCCTTGGGAGCTGTCGAAGTTGTCGTGGCAGACCCCGTAGACCCGTCAACCCGTTAGCCCATCAACATTGACCGACCTGACCTGACCTGACTGACCTACAATGTAATAGTTTACTTGTGGAAACATCAAACTTCAACAACGTACAATACCGTGTTCTTCACTCACTCATTCACTCATTCATTCATTCCTTAATCCTTTTTTCCCTTAACCTACCGTACCTATCCTTTCTCGCCTTCCCTCTACTTTACTTACCTATGTCTGTGTCATACCACTATGGACACTGAGAGAACCCGTACCACCACATCATATCATCCCCTTTCTCATTTCAAAGACGAGTGGAAAAACTCACTCGTAGAACATACCTCAAATTTATATGACGAATTTCCCGACTATCACATCTCTGACCCTGATTCTCTAATAAGTACATCGCGTATACACTCTTTTCAACTCGGTACTGGCGCTTCCATATTTACTCAATCTTTAATACCGGCCATAACTGAAGCCAAACATGAAGTTATTCTCGTTACTTGTTTTTGGGCTCCATCCCCTACCCTATCCGCTTTAAGAGAGGCACTGGAAAGGCTTGCTGCAGAACGCTGCGACCGCATTCACAGCGCTATCATGTCTGGTTGCGATCCCGATGTATCACCCCTAAGAATACGTATTTGCTTTTCATCGCGGTCGTTTCTCCAGAAACTCTCTCATACGTGGTCGAGGGACGGATATGTATATCCACCATCTGACTGGGAAACGGTGTTGGGCTTACCAAGCCCCGAAGTTTTGCACGCTGGTCGCATTGATCTGCGGGTCAAGAGCTTATTTTTCTTGCCTTTCAGTGTGATGCACCCCAAGTTTTTAATTGTCGATCGCCAAAAAGCTTGGCTACCCAGTTGTAACGTTAGTTGGGAGGCATGGTTAGAAGGCTGCGTCGAGATCACGGGGAACGCTGTTGATGGACTGGTCAAATTCTATCGGCATGTCTGGGATAGACAACTCGAAAGCCATCCTCCGATGTTGGCACAAACGAGCACTGCATCCCCTAGTTCTGCAAGTTGGGATAGACCTGAGTTGACATCAGTTCGAAGTCCTGCCAGTACTTTCGTGGCCTTATCAGCAGGAGTTGAAACCCCAACAGTACTCCTACCTTCTTCTCACCACCGCAACCCCAAATTCGATATTATTCCGTGGCATGACTCTCCACCGCCACCACCAACACCTCTCAATTATGCTATACTGCGGCTCTTAGATATAGCGGTCCATTCCATCTATATGCAAACACCAAACCTAACATCAGCGGCAGTGATCGACGGCCTTCTCGACGCCTTGAAACGAGGCGTCAATGTATCCATAGTGACTAGCAAAGGGCTCATGCTTCTGGAACAAATATTTACAGCTGGAACCACAACCGCATTTTGTATCCGATCGCTGATTCGAAGGTACCAAAGACTGGAAGCACAATATTCCCAGTTCGAAGGGAGTCCTTTGTACCAGGATTCGGGGTCCGCCGTTGATGTTGAAGCGCAACGGCCACCCCTAGGCCTCTTGACCATATATTACTTCCAGTCAATTCCTCTTGATCAACCTGAAGGACCAGCAGAGGAGCCGGTGCATTCACATGTTAAGTTGACCATCGTGGACGATAAATACACTGTCCTCGGGTCTGGAAATGTAAGCATAACCCCTCAGGCCCGAAGTTTAATGTCATGATAACACAGCCATCGATTCAGTAGCGCTGGCAAGCGCAAATATGTTCTCCACAAACTCTCCTTTGCACACCCCTATCCTTGACATTTTGTAGATGCTGTTAGTGTTCCAGGTTTGCTAATTCGAAGCGTTGCAGATGGACCGTGCCAGTTGGTTTACCAGTCAAGAACTAGGAATTATGTTCAAATCGGCGGAATTCGCTACTAAAGTTGGGACAGCTGTTGGCGACGTTCTGGCACATCGACGGGAACTGGTGTTTTCATCAGGTACCATAGTACAATTACCAACAAAGTCAAATCAGCCGCCTGAACTTGAAGCAAGTTGAAAATTATAGAGTTGGAAATCTGATTTACCATGATTATACAATACCTACCTATATACCAACATATAACTGTGCTAGCGGAAAAGGGAAGCATTATTATGTATGTTTTTGCATTGAATAGATTTATGATACCAAAACACCGTTAAGTGTGTTAAGTTACGTGTAAGTTACATGTAATGACAATGGCAAAAGGACTTGGCTTTCCGCATGGATGTTTGGATTCGGAAATGTTGGTTTGACTTACATGACTTGTATGTACTAGGTACTATGTAGTAATGTACTACTAGGTACTATATACCCTTGTTAAGTACCTACTACATAGATACAATACCCCTATATATGAATAACACTGACCAGAACTCTGGAAGAATTATACTACTACATATAGTAGTACTACCTAGTAACCTACAATTGTGCTTCGTATCCAATGATATGTCTCTATACAAAATGTCAAAATGCGTAGGGTTGTATACAAATTGTTGACTACCGTCACGGTGCAAAATTGAAGCAAGACTTACAAGTAAAGTTTTAATAGGGGTGTTAGATTCTTTGGGGGTTTCTCTTTCCATGTAAGCGATACATAGATCGAACCTACCTAGGTTAGGTAGGTAAAGTTGAGCTTATCTTGTAATGCATGTGCATGTGTCTAACCAGCTGACCAGTAACAGCCAACGAAATTCAATTCGCCAGTTAAATTTTCGTTTTCTGCTCACCTCTTGTTACACACAGCCATCTAGATCATACATGTACATACACTGCATACCCTCTACTTATTACATGTACTTACTTACATACATCGAGTAAGGCTCCGCAAAGTGATTTCGTGTATATTATCTTTCCCGTCCTCAGTGCGCAACAAGAATTCTAGTTTGTCACTTGTGGGATTTTGGCGTATATTCTAGCCTTACACAACGTCTCCCACCCTTTCCAGTTTCCTTACCGGTCGGTCTGTACACTCCTGATCACCTATCTGTGATTGCCTGGTCATAGGATAGCACTTCTCTTTTTAGTAGGTAGTCACCGCCCATGGACTTCGTACCAGAGTTCTTTGCTCTTCTACTTAAAGGCATTTTCGTCAACCTTGACACCTTTATTGGCAACTGGTTCACCGCCAGCTGAGGACCTATACACATTGATACTTGGTCCCAAACCAAGAGAAGTGTAAAAAAAAAAATTCTCATTCATCATGGCATCTTTCCCGCCCCAATCCGGGTACTCGACCGCCGTGACTTCTGGTCATGGACATGGGAATGAAGTTTCAGACGCGGAGAAATTTACCCTCGGCCAGGACGATGGCGTCCAAATCGAGGCCCTCACAGGAATCGGCGGCGGCAGCGATGGCACCCATCGCAGACTGAAGCCTCGTCATATCCAATTGATCGGCATTGGTGGCACCATCGGCACAGCACTATTCGTTCAAATCGGCAAGCCACTACTTCAAGGCGGGCCCGGAAGTCTCTTTATCGCCTACTCCATCTGGTGTACAGTCATCCTGGCTCTGACCATGTGCCTGGCTGAAATGGTGACGTATCTGCCAATTTCCTCACCCTTCATCCGCTTCGCCGGCCGCTATGTTGATGAGGCTTTCGGTTTCGCTGCTGGCTGGAACTTTTTTGTCTTGGAGGCTGCGCTCGTGCCGTTTGAGGTGACAGCAATCAACTTGATCATTCATTTTTGGAGTGATGAAGTCCCAGCTGGCGCGATCATAGCAATTGTGCTTGTGGTCTATGCGATAATCAATGTCGTGGCTATTGGCGTATATGGAGAATCTGAATTCTGGGCGGCAACAGGCAAAGTTTTGCTTGCGATTGGGCTGATAATATACACTTTCTGTGTCATGGTCGGTGGAAATCCTCAGCATGACCGGTTCGGGTTTCGATATTGGTATGAGCCTGGATCATTCGCCGAATACTATTCGACTGGCTCCCTTGGCCGGTTTCAAGGATTTTTGCAATGTCTGATATCGGCTGCTTTAACCATCGCCGGTCCAGATTATGTTTCGATGGCTGCGGGTGAGGCTGAGAATCCCCGTGTGGTCTTGCCTTCAGCCTTCAATGCCGTATTCTATCGGCTCACGACATTCTTCATGCTAGGAGCCCTATGTGTAGGAATTCTGGTTCCCTACAATGACGCAGAAATGAACGATGCCTTCACCAACTCGGCTGCTGGTGCAGCAGCTTCACCATATGTTGTCTCTATGCACCGGCTAGGGATCCCTATTTTACCACACATCGTCAATGCTGCGATCTTGACTGCCTGTTTCTCCGCTGGAAACAGTTATGTGTACTGCGCTTCCCGTTCACTCTATGGGTTGGCCCTCGAGGGTAAGGCGCCGAAGTTTTTGACAAAGTGCACAAAAGCAGGAGTCCCCATCTACTGCGTGGGATTTGTTTTGATGATTGCGTTATTGTCATTCCTCCAAGTAAGCGAGAACGCGGCCGTTGTACTCAGCTGGTTCTTTTCACTAGTCACTGCGTCTCAATTGATCAACTACTGCGTCGTATCCGTTACGTATGTCTGCTTCTATCGCGCCATGAAAGCGCAGGGTATGAGCCGCGAATCTCTACCCTACCAAGGCTTGTTTCAACCCTATTCAGCCTATTATGCCGGAATCGCGACTTTCGTTATGACGTTCGTGTGTGGCTATACCGTCTTCTTGCCAGGCATGTGGAGCGTTCCGAGCTTTTTATTCTCGTGAGTCAAGCATTTTGAGTGCCTATATTGAGCAACTAGTCACTGACAAGCCCCTTAGGTACACAATGATTGGCGTCTTCCCGGTCCTTTATTTTTCCTGGAAATTTATTCACAGGACTCAGATTCACAGGCCAGAAGCAGTCGATTTGTTGCGAGATGTAGCCGCAGTGGAAGATTATACTAAGAAATACGTCCCTACGCCTCCGAGGTAAGTTTCCTTGTCCCAAATTCATAGAATTTTTTTAATTGACCGTGACAGAAACAAATTTTCCGAAGTGATGAATAAAGTCTTCAACTAAGGTGCAATTTGAAAGTGTCGTCTGTAACTTTTGAGCATCGTTGGAGTCCGCTTTATATTACCCCTTTTCATTAAGGGGCATAGCATTATCATCTATTGGTTCGGGATAATAGTTGGCTAGATAGGGTCATGTTAAGGTGCCATCATAAGACCGGAACAGGTTGAGAGTGAACTCAAAATCTAGAGGCTCTAGAACCTGGGTATCAGTGATAGATGAATAGACTCTACATCTTAATATCGCTCCTATGAAATCGTCAGTTTTAAGAGCTTTGGTTTCTACCCTTCCATCCAGTGATCTTCCACTCTCTCTCTCCCCTTCTCCCCTTTCTCATCCACTTCGCGCGCCTTCGCCCAAAAAAGCACCATGGCCATCCATTACCGTACCATTTCACTACCTAAACACAGCTGCCACAATAACCACAATCCATAGGTATCGAAGAAGCGTTTTCGGGTAACCGGGCCGTCAGAATCAAGGGGGGCAGACGGTCGCTAGCCGCGGATAGAGTGCAGGCGGATGAGGATCCAGGGCTTTCATGTTGCCGATGCGGACGTGGCGGAGTCTTCGAGAGACACGCCCGCGAGCTAGCGCGTCACGATCCGCCGATGAAGGGCCGGACAAGCGAAGAGGAGATTCAGGGACTGCAGATGTCGGAATTGACTCTTGTACACCGTCGCCGTCGTCGGCCCCATGAGAGGCTGAGCTGGTGCGAGGATTGATGACCTGTGTGGCCGCGCGGGTGACTTCTTTAAACGATAGCTTGTTGTTTCGTAAATCGTGGTTGAGATGGTGAGAAAGTGAAGAGATTTCGTAATCTGGGTACCTAGGGGAGCGAGTTACGCCTATAAATAATAACCTTCGTTCTCCGGGCCAAATTCACGAATCTTCCTCCTCCATCAACGCCACAGTTCCCCAGACCCCAGGGGCCGTTCATGAGTCATACGATAGGCTATTGTCTCCTTTGCTTCACTTTCCTGCCTCGTGAGCGTACTCGGTCCCATCGTGGCCCCACGATATGGGAATTTCGCTGTCCCCGGCACGTCAAAATGCACCAGCGCGTGTCCCTGACGGAGGTCGTCGAGGTGGTAGTCCGTGATGGTCGTGTCTGGGAGGGCCAGGTAGTCGAAGATGGACGCGTAGGTGCCCAATGTTAGGCGGATGTCCGTTAGGATTAGTGAAGTGAGGTGTAAGGCTTTGAGGAGGATGAAAAGGTCGTCCGAGGAGATGTAGATACCGCGGAATGTGCAGGCTTTGAGGCTTGTGAAATGAGACGGGCTGAGCTCGACTGCGGGGTTTGGTGGTGGCGGCGGCGTAACATCAGAGGTAGAGGCAGAGGTGTGGGAATCGACGATGGTGTTGTACCAGTGCACGTCTAGGCACTCCAGCTGCGGCATGATGGCTGACATGTCTAGGAGAGCTCGCAGCGCTAGTTTGCCGTGCGCGGTCGGGCGGGAGTGTCCGGGTGTGGTCTCTTTGGAGTCCACGAAAGGCGACGAGAGGCTCACCTTCAGCTCTTTCAGCGAGCTGAATACAGACGTTGACGATGTAAACTGCCGGGGGAGCGGTAACAGAGCGTCGTACACAAGACTGCACCGCAAGCCTCCGCTGTAAATGTCTAGGTGTGAGGCCACGGGCAGTTGCGCCGCGTGGAGTGCGGCCATGGTGATGGTGAAGGTGCGCAGAGCCGTGGCCCAGATACTTTGTAGTGAAGGGTTACTTCGTTCTGGCTCTGACTCTGATGATTCGGAAGCGCTGCCGCTGTCGCTGTCGTTACTGTTGTTGTGGTCGCGCACACTCACACGCAGACACAGAGAGGCTAGGCTACCTGTGGGCGAACGCTGCTTCAGGTTGCTGAAAGCCGTGGTTAGACTACGACGTATGTGCTCGTCGTCGTCGTCGTCGTCGTTTCCCGCAACGCCGGTAATCGTGCAGTGTTGCAGTAGACAGCCCAGATGGCCTTGACTAGTAATATGCATCATGTTCTCCAGGGGCTCCGAAGTCAGCTCGATATCTTTATAGGTGAAGTACTGGGCTAGATGTTGTTGTTGTTGCTGGGACACCTTGCTCTCCATTGTGTGGCTCGTGAGGTGAAGGGAGGTGATGTTCCGGAGGGAGATGAGCGCCACGATGTGGCCTACCAACTCTATGGGGAGAGTTTCGAGGGAGGGTGTCATGCTGTTTGTTGTATGTGGTAAATGTGATATATGTGGTGGCAGAAAATAAGATTTTTGTTAAGTTTTTTTATATTTTTTTTTCTACGGGAAGCGTCGTCTGAAATACAAAAGCTCTATGTAGCGTTTGATGCGGATATTGGCCCTTACATCTTACATGTACCTACTACCTTTTCAACGACTTTTTATTCGTTGGGATGAGTGTTACACGGCAGTGGCTTTCAGTATATTTTCCATGTCCGTACCCCTGCCCGAATCCCATCGGTCGTTTGTTTTCTACGAAAGTCAAAATTCTTATGCAGGGAAAACTCAAATTAAAAGCTATAAGCGACTTATGATATCTCGACCATCATGTATTACACATGTAACCATTAACCCAGTCCCAGGTTATTGCCAGTCTCCAAATTCTGCTCGTACCAAACCCTGAAGTTGGGGTTGTTTCTCCCGTCGGCATTCGCTTCATACTCAAACAGCGCCTTACCCTGATCTTCCCGAGGCATCATTATGAAGGCAACAGCTAGACCATTGTTCCCCGAGAACAAGCTCGGATCCAGACTATCCCCTCTCGTTCTCCATGTCTGACCCTGACCTGTAATTAGGTTGAGGCAATTCTGTTCGAGGGCTGTATCGGGTGCTTTTGCGCCCTCTGCAGCGAACGCCAGGTTCTCAAAGAAATGGGCCTTAGTTGAGAAATTAGAAAGAGAAACGGTTTTGCAATGACAATATTGAGGAAGTTGGGTGCTTGAAAATCCGCGAACCGCTTGAGCGTGGCGAACGTATAATCATTCGTACCCGCTACTCTTGTTAGCATTAACGGATTAAAGGGGGGGTAAGCCATTGGGAGGTCTTTAGAATATACCCCTTGCCTTTGAAAATGGTATGGTTTCAGGTATGTGCAACTGGATTAAAGTCATGAAGACTTACTGGTATCGGCCAGATTGATAATATTGGTATTTGGGTTATCTCTAAGCAGAACCAGGGCATCTGCTTTACCCTGAAGGAAAGGTCCGATGTCGTCCTGGCGTACGTTCTGAAGCGTTCTCTTCAGCACGTGGTGAGTCCCCTCTTTCTCAGAAGCCGCCTGGTCCTGAATCGTATCATTTGACGTTACAAATTGAAGTAAGGTACGTTTGGACAATGTTGAAGAAGAGCATGAACTCCCACAAGAGCCACATATTCGACGACAAGTAGGGCCATCACTATTGCTCGAGTCTCTACGCCGAATATCGGCAAATACCTCTGGCAATCTACTGAAATCTTAGCGACTTTCCTATAAGACTTGAACGGAATCATACCCATCGAAGACCAGATCACGCTGCGCTAGATATCGAGCATTTGCAAACCAACTGAGGAGCGCGAGGCTTCCTAAAATGGCACGAGCAAAGTACATGATGGCTAATGCTCTAAGACTGTAATTCCGCAAATTGAGGGAATCGCAGTCAGGGCTGAGTTATTGGGAGTGAAGAAGCCAAGGCCCAGAAGATGTTTATCCTATTGAAAATGTACGAGGATATGAAATTATCACGATGTTGGGATGACATCTTCAAGTGAATCGAAGGATTTTGCGTAACTAACATGCTTTCAGCTGGATCACATCAGATTTCTGCATCCCAGACCCGGCTGACACAGGAGCTCCGGGAACGGCACAACCTAACAGCAACGGATGCATTTCTAACTGCGGAACGGATATCATAACATCAGCAGCACCGGACAGTTTTGCTAGGATCGGCTACTTCGAGGCTTGGAATGATCAGAGACCGTGTCTGAATATGTGGGTAAGTCGGCTTGCTTCCAAAAACGTGTGGTTGGACCCCAGCTAAAATACCCAATTACAGCCTCAGAGTATCCCGTCGTACTATACACACGTGGTATGATACCTAAGCTTGACGGACCGACTGAAGTTGAAATCTAATACTGACAAACTGATTCACTAGCATTTTGCATTTGCTAATATCTCTACCGATTATGACGTGGATATTAGCGCAGTTGAGGAAATGTTCAAGCAGTTCAAGGCGAAAACCGGGTTTAAGCATATACTTTCCTTTGGAGGCTCGGCTTTCTCAACATCGACCTTATAATCAAGGCCGGATGCATCGAGCGCGCCATCGTGTCGGCCGGCGGGCCCAAGATCTCTTGCCAGGGTCACGACTTGGATATTAAGAAACGGATAGATGATGGGATTGGAGGAGAAAATGAGGCGGACGGCAGCTTCTACTACCCCGGCAGAGAGAAAGGAGCGGCTGTGACGGTGGCGGCTAGTTACCTCCCGCCATCTGCCATACCGACTTATACATACCCGACGTCGATGACACCGAGGCCGAGATATACTCCCATGATATGGAACGGTACTGATACGTGGCCTGTGGTAGTCACCTCTACGATTATGAAGGAAGAGGCTGTGGTGTTCACGAATGTGGTGCCGTTTACGCCGACAGACAGGCTCGCTAGCACTCACTACGATATTACTACACGGTAATAAATGTCAAATATTATACTAGAATGCTAGGTAGGTACCTAGGTAGCTAGGGCGTTACGCCTTATATCCAAGAGTATGCCCGAGTTTCACCAAAGAAATTATTGAAGAAAAGTTATATCAATCTCTACCTGATCTTCCCATTCTCAACCCTTACATCGACGGTATCGTCCGTCTCCAACATCAAAGGCGGGATTTCCTTTCGATACCATTGCCACGGTACTCTCTCACCATCTCCCTCGTTCCTCATCTCCGTACAGCTGCCACCGCACCACCACATCCCCCGCGGCAGCATCTGGACGCGATACCTGCCGTCCGGCACCCCTTTACCCTTAACTAACCCGCTAATATCCACGCGCCTGACCAGCGGCTCGCCAGGCATCAGCGTAACCAGTGTGTCCAGCCTCGGGCGGGGATCAACATTCCCGGCCGTCAAGCCGGCGCACCCTACGTGCTTCGCGGGCGCGCGTACTACTACCTCGCCCGTACCGGCATCGACGACTTGGAGGCTAGAGGTTGGTGCCGGTGCCGGCGATGCTGCTGCTGCGTTGATGATCAGAGGGCGGGAGGTTTCGATTTCCTCGGGCTGGAAGGGTCCCCATGGTATTAGGAAGCGCTGCGGGCCGCGGGTCTGGACGGTAAGGGGCTGGGCGCCGGTGTGCAGGACGGATATTTCCAGAGGAGCGCGAGGATGATCGTCGTCGCCCTCGTCGAGGTTGGCACGGTCCGCGCTGCTCCGGCTTAATCGCATATGCGTCTCCACCTTCGGCGGGCGAGGCAGTTCCGGCACCACCGCGAAGCTCGCTCTGCCGGCTGATGACTTGCTGTTGATCAGCCTGGTGGTCTCCGAGGCTTTTGTAGTAGTAGTAGTGGGCACTTTATTGCTGTGGTTTCTTCTCGAGGGTGGATTATCAGTGTCATCGCCATAAGTCCACCACTTCACGCCTAGGTCCTTGCCCGCCAGCCGGATGGTGTACTTCCTGCCCGGCTGCAGCACCGAGGCCAGTTCGCTGTTTGGCGTGACTTGGTACTGGTAGACGGTCATCGCGTCCTTCCAGTGTGCTGTGCGGTCGACTGGCGAGGGGAGGGAAAGGTACGTTCCCGCCGCCTCGCTCTCGGGTAGCTGCAGCTGGCCTGCTGGAAAATCAATCGGTTTCTCCTGCCGGCCTTCTTTTCCATGATGCTCATGAAGCGTAAGCAGCCGGTGAGCGATCGCGTAGGGCACGTCCAGGACTGAGTTCGCGGCGTGCAAGACTATGGGACGTGGATCTGTATCGTTTGGGCTGCGGCGGCAAAGACCGAAGACGATGCTGAAGGGATGTTGGCCCGAGGCGTCGAAGACTTGGTATCGGCTGTGGATTGCGGTGTGGATGTGTAGTTCTTCCATTTTTTTTGATAGTGAAGAAGGAATCAAATCAACCGCATTGGCAAGCGTCGTGTGGGTTGAAGAAGAAAATTGGAAGGATTTCCTCGTTGCGGATGTAAGATGAAGATGCATGACAGACAATGAGTCATAGAGGGGTAACGTGATATCTTTTTCTTGTAGTATAACTGCAACCAAGAAGAAGGAAGATAGCTTGGCTTATTCCTGACTACCCTGGCGGAGTGCCAATATATGGCTATTTGGCCCTAGTGGAGCCTATGGTGCCTCAGGCACCTGGAACACTTTTCTACAATGCCCCCTATTTATACAATAACAATAACTATGTTGAAAGGGTCAAAAGTATGGTTTAACTAAATATCAGAATACTAATTATCCATTTCCGTTGAACTGGAGGCGGCATTCCTCAGAGCAGCACGAGCTCGGTCGGTCGGCCGCTCCGTACCTATTCTTTCAAAACAGTTGCAAATGTTCCTTAGGCGGGGGCCAGAGCGCCGAGGTCAAAACGGAGCGGCGGTCGGTGTAGCACACGCGAACGGGGATTTTAGTCATCAGAGACGCCCGCGCCGCTATTAGCCGTTTATTAGCATCGGACTGCTTTTTTTCTCTTTTTCTTTGCTTATTCTTTTTTTTGGGGGGGGGGTTCGTTGGTTGGGTTCGCGGGGCTCTGGAAATAAAGGGGCTAGTTGGCGTTGTGTTGCGAGGCAAACCCCTTGCCCAGACTGTTTCTTGGCATTTTCAAGTACTACTTGCGCCGTGAAGAATCGAGACGAGAGAAATAATCGTTTCGTTTGAAGACGTGCTGGCATATGTAGCTACGTAAGGTTAGGTTAGAGCCGTAGCACATCGCGACGGGATAGGGGTGCATTTTTGGAGCGCAGTCGACTAATGTAGGAACTTAATAGGGGAATATTGTGAGGGAATCTACAGAGTTAAGTGTTTCGTTTCGAAATTTCAAAGGCCTCATTCGCAAACCCCTGACGCACAGCATATTTTACGAAGCTGTTTTGGTGTTTGGTCGTGCTTAGGTTAACTATTTTATTCTCCTAATCCAAACACTCAATGCATATCCAGGTTCTAAGTACCTAATCAATCTACCTAAGAGCCATACTACCCCAATAGATATCTATACCTATCTACCGCCTTCCCAATCAAATGATTGACAAATCTGCCCGCCTGCTCCTCGTTATCTAGTATACGAGCTGCTCCTCATCCTCCTGTCCCGGCTCCGGCACTAATCGGACTTCCACTTCCCCATCCAGGTTAACATCGACGACAAAGGTGGTGATCGGCTGGTTGTCATCGAACTTGTCGCCATTGATCAGGTACTCGCTGACGAGCGGGTCCTCGACCAGCCGCTCCACACCCTGCGCGATGCTGCGCGCGCCGGTCTGCTTGTCGTACTCGTCGTTCGCAATGAGCGCGCACAGCGCCGCTTCATTCTGGATGTGGAACTTTATGTTCCCCACGTAGACATCGTCGTCTTTGTTCAGCGTGATGCGCACGCGCTTGGCGACTTCAGCCTCGATGTCCATGAGCATCTTGTCGGCAATAACCGCCGACTCCGGCGCCGAGAAGATGAGAAAGGGGATGATCTCCGTGACCCGGCCGCCTAGAGGGGCGCCAAAGTGCTGCACGAATTCTCGGCGAAGCTGGCTGCACAGCGCCCGCACCAGCTTGTCCTGGGCATTCTCGTCGGTCTCCTGGAGAAGGACCTGTTTGTTGGCATCGCAATAGGAGTGAATGGTAGGATCGAGCTTGTTCGTGGCGAGGAGCCAAATAGACTTGGAGCAGTCGATAATATTGCCGTTGCGGCGATCTGAGTAGCATCCTTTGAGCCATGTTAGTATTAGAGATTAGTTTGAAGGCATATTGAACTACTAACCGCTTTGGAATGGTAGGAGTAATGTATTATGAATTTCCTGGTTAGTCTTTTCGAACTCGTCCATAAAAACGATACACCTCTTGCCAGCATTTTGGGCCAAGAAGTTGTTGAGCCGCGAGCCCTCCTCAAATCCCTTGTAGGGTGGTCGTGGGCCGAACATATCGGTCTCGAACTTCACAATTGTGCAATCAATCTCCTCTACGTCCAATGACATAAGGTCTCCGAATCTTTTCGCCAGCTCAGTTTTGCCGTGGCCGCTCGGCCCTGCGAAGACCAATACCAGGGGCTTTTCTTTTTGGAGGGCTAAGTATCTAGATTTATATGCATCAGTTTAGGGACTGGGGATACGTAAGGTCTCTGTAACTTACACGCGTAGCTTCTGTTGGAGCCAGCGAGTGGCGATTGACTGGGCTATGATCATCTGGTGGAGGCCTGTAACTTCATCGGCATTTTGCCGAACCAGCAGCTCCTTTTCACGGCCAGAATGTGGTCTGGTTCTGCTGGATCTATAAAGATCATATCGTTGTAGCAGATTCAGAGCCTTGGTAAGATGTGTCCGCACCTCTTCTGTACACCACCGCTTGTTGTCGTCGTTGATGTCATGCAGTTCATCATGTACTGGCCCATCCTCTGGCAAATCTCGACAGTAAGGGCTGTAGAATGCTTCTGGGATAACGAAGGGACTGGCGCCGAAACGTAGGAGAGTGGCAAGTGACTTTTTGTCATGATGCATGGTTTTACCCTTGGTTAGTATGCAGAATGCTAGTAACGGGAAATTATCAGGTCCCCATGTTGTATTAGGGTCGCCTCCATGCTTGATCCACTGCCGAATCATGTCGATGTCGTTGGTAGCGACGATATAGAAAATTGCAGGATACCCGTCGATATCAGCGTTCAAGTTAGTCCTCAACGTTTCCTTATCATAATACCCGAGATAGTCGCGAAGACCGTCGGCGCTGAATCGACCAGCTTGGACTGCGCCAATGACCTCCCGGAGCTCAAAGGTAGATGGGTCGAGAGGTGGGTCTTTGCCAGTAATCCTACCAGAGGCGGAAAGGGTCGGCGGCTTGGGCATCCACGATGGACTCTCTTCGGTTTCTGGTTTTGACGATTCGTCATGCCCATTGGACATATTTCTTTGGCTCGATTGACTCGAAGTATCATCGGGGTCGGATGGAGGGTCTGGCGGAAGAAACCCCTAAATAGATATCAAGGTTAAATCAGTTACATACCAATAAGAATAATGTCTAGTGAATCCAAACCTCGATCTCTTTATACTTCTCAATTGCCTTTTGAACATCATGCCCACAAAGCTATAAACCGTTAGCACTGCTTCCATTGTGGCAGACCACAGGTACATGAAGACAAGCAGACCTCCAAACAATGTGATGCTGTAATTTTGGAGCATCCAGGACATTCAGCCATTACTTGGAGTATATCATCGGCTGGTGGTAGAGGAGCCATGGCTCGTTCTTAGCCGAAAGTAAATAATTTGGTAGAGAATAAGTATACTTGGTAAAGGCTGCTTATTAGATCAGAAATCTGAAGATCGACTGGAAGCATGAATAGTCGGGAGATGATTATAGACCTGGAATATAAGAATATATGTGTTTTACTAAAGTGAAGGGGGGGGGGGGGGTGTTTTATGAGAGAAGGATGCCTTGGTACCTACCTAGGTAGGTAAACGTGAAGTCGAGATTGGACCGACGAAGATGTTCGAAGAAACCTTGTTCATGGTCTTCTGAACGAACACAAACTGCCTAGGTTAGGTTGGTACTGTCTTCAGCACCAGCACCTAAAAGATATTTTGGGTATCTTGTACAAAGTACGAATTGATCAGGTATTTGACTCGTCATCTAGGCTGCCGCGATCAGAACGTGCATAACTGTCTCTTAGGCGGAAAGTCGCCTTTGATGAGGGTGTGAATGAATGAGGATCTCGTTTGTAACATTTTTACGATGGCTTTCAATAATCGATCTTCTCGTTCGATGTCATTCCCACTATATCCTTACCATTGTGCAACACTATCAGGCAAGAACGTGAAGAAAGGTAGATGCATCACTTTTGCTTTCACCCGTGAATGCTATTCATGCATGTCGGTTCTGTTGCGGATAGAGGCAGTAGTTATGTGTGGGGTGTGCAAGGGGTTGTCATGTCTAGATTCTGCTGGTGCTCGTTTGAATGCTCTGAATCCTGTTTGTAGGTACTGATGTATCTAGAATTTGGCCAGGTAAATTCCCCATAGAGAGACATGTATCTTGGACTGTTTTGGAATATAGTATTGCCAGAGACTTGTTCCTAGACATTCTAAGAAGGCTGACCTACGATATAGTCTAAGGCACCGACAAAGGAGCAACGTGTATGTATACCGTCGTCAACACTGATGTATGTATCAAATTCAACCTAGAAAGTCTCCGTGAACATAACACCACAGTCTTCGATACCTACGAAATCCTCTTTAGATCCAACTACGAAATATTTGCAGACATGGGGTGCAACAACCGCCCTCAGATACCACCAGATGTTTCCGCTGACATGGAAATGTGTATGTCAACTACAGAACATATGCCCAGTAACTTAGCGTTGGACTCATCGACTCCTCAAAATAATGCGTCGAATGCAGCCGAGACGCAACCGCAGTATTCAGCAGCGCTACCGATCCGTACTCGGACTCCAGTAATTGGTCGGCCTGTGGCAGAATTACAACGTGATAGTAATAAAACCAGAGAGAGGGTATTGAGTCTGCAGCGTATCCAGTTAGCAGAACAGCTCAGCAACGAACGAAAGCTGCAGACGACCTTGGAAACTCGCGCTTCTGTGCTGGAAGACAAGCTGGCACTCCTCAAATTGAAAAATGAAGCTCTCGAAACTGAATGTGCGAAACTTCATGAGCAGATCTTCGAAGCGAATAAACAACTTGTGTCTCAGGCCACCGATTTCGAAAAGCGATACCAACCCAAGCTGCAGGAGGTTGATCTTTTGCAATCGAAGCTCCAGGAGAATGCCAGGAAGCTTGCTGATACAACTATGAACCGAGACGCAATTCAACAGCGTTACGACGAAGCTTCCACGAGCTGCAAACACCAGGCGGACAATATAAAGCACCTAGAGAAGAAGCTGACGGATGCGCGAGGCGAAATTGATGATCTCAGTGCTAAGGGCAGGAAGCTTAGAGATGAGAATGACAAGCATAGACAGAGAATTTGCGAGACGGAGAAGGTAATCAGATCAGATCAACTTAAGCTTGAGGAGAAACTCGCCAACAAAACCGATGAAATCACTCGACTCAAAAACTTGACTATTACCCTCCAGGATAAGAGCGAGAAATCTGCGAAGAAGGCAGAAAACACAGAGAGGGAGCTTGTGCAGCTGAAGCAGCATCAAAGAGAGACGACGAAGATGCAGGAGACTTTGGAGAAGTCGCTTGACCGACATCTGAAAGAGTCCCAAGAACTGCAGAAGAGTATGGATGAGCTGCAGAAGTCGGTCAAGCCCTTTGGCCAGACGGTGGTTATCTGTGTTGATGTGAGCGGAAGCCTCTCTCAAGTCTACCATGAGGTCAAGCAGGTTTACAGAGATGTACTCCATATGATCAAGGCAGTCAACGGCGAGGCCAAAGTTGCAGTAGTGATTCATGGGAACGACACTCGAATTGATCCATCGCCTACCCAAGTTATTTCTGACGCAACATTTGGAATCCTCGATTCCATCAATAGGTGCCCAGATAGCGAAGACTATGCATATTGCTTACGACAAGCCAACACCATTCTCAAGCAGAATCCTAAGGACAAACCTTTCCTACTTCTCATCGGAGATGGTAACGTTTTATGTTCAACTTCAGATCATACAGCGATTTCCGAAACTTGCAGGCAGCTCGATTCCTCGGGGATTCCGGCACATTCGATTGTCATTCCAAACGGTCTAAGTAGTTGTTCTAATTCAAGGGCCCGCCAATCCTTGACAATGTTCCGCATTTCAGAACTCACCCATGGCCAGTCTGAGTCCAAGGATACATATTTCTCGGCTTTCAAGGAGTTGCTCGCGACCGAACGAAAGAAGGTCTTCAAGCTCTCCTAGCTTCACTAAATGGGGAAATGTCTCTAGATTTTCTTCTGCTCTTGGGCTCGTGGTCCTATTGGCATCGTTACAATACTCACCCCCCTTTACGCTAGAAGTCAAGGTTGACATGGAAATAAATCCTCAATTGATAGAGTAGACTGGCATCAACAATTCTACCGACTGATAGATACTTAGATAGTCTAGACAGAATGAAAATCGCCTATAGCAGCTGCTACTGTACCTACTCGCCATTGACATGAAAATCCGATCTGTGCCACTTCTTGTTGCCCTTTACTACAGCCCAGAAAGCCTCTCTTGGCGACCGTAATCTAGAATGCTTACTACTTAGAATCAAACGACACAGCTACCTAATCAACTCTCCAGTCATGCAGAGGGAATTTACTGTGATCATTGTTTGTAGGTACATTGATATCTCTAGATCAGCTTAGGTCAGGTAACTACCTAGGTACCTAGGTATCCAGATGCTTACCCCTGAAATTCAGAAATATCCACATCCACCCTTCTGTTCACCGCCGCGATGATAAATCTCATGTTATTGTTTGCAGATACCTAGGTCGGTACAGACTCGACCCACGACCGTCTACGTCGGATAGACGCTTGTGGACATGTCACCCCGCAACACGGCCAGACATTCCACTCACGGGAAGCGTTTGCAATGGTCGAGATCGAGTGCCATCCTCACTCCTACCTCCCTAGCACCTAATGGAATAAAACCCGACTAACAAAAATCTCAAGTAAGTAAGCTTCTTCCGGTTCTACGAGATAGAATGCTACTATAGTTACGAAGGCAATAGGAAGGTAGCAAAAAAAAAAAAAAAAAAAGCGAACCCCAATAGCTTCAAGCGAACAAACCCCTCCTCCTCCTCCTCCAAGTCCAAGACTAAGTAGCACACATGTCGTCCCCAAGTCAAGTCAAGTGGACACCACGCCTATAAGCGCACTAACAAGAGACGACTCCAACTTTTTTTTTGCATCGCGGCATCTTGCAGGCATGTCAGGGGCCAGCCGCCACCACGTTTCACGCAGATGAGAAATTCCTCCAATCAGAGGCCGCGAACGGGTGGTCCAGCTTTCCTAATTGAGAAGAAAAAGCAGGTGATGCAGTCTGCCATAGCTACCCGAAGCCATCTACATACCTAGGTTAGTAGTGTATGCACAGTAGGTATGTACGTTAGCATACATGTATTTAATACTCAGTGACAATCGCTTCCTACCCATCCAACGGGGACGGAAACAAGATCAATCGTCCACCTCGGTACCTATAGGTAACCAGACTCCCGATCAAGTCTGTTCTCTGCCACCACACCTACCTCCCCTACTATTTCCCGTCGATCCATCCAACCCCCTTTTCCCACCACTAACATGGCGCGGTTGTCCACCGTGATCTGGGGCGCGCTCTCCCTGCTCGGCAGCGCGTTCGGCTACGCCAACCCGGGGGCCTGCTCGGGCACCTGCACCAACACGCATGACCCGTCCATCATCCGGCGGTCATCCGACGGGACCTACTTCCGCTTCTCGACCGGCGGCAAGATCGCCGTGCACACCGCCCCGGCCCTCACCGGCCCCTGGACCTACAAGGGCGCCGCGCTGCCGTCCGGCTCCTCCATCGACCTCGACGGGAACCAGGATCTTTGGGTACGTACATACCTACCTATCCCCCCTGAATTCAAAACCCCCTCCAGAAAAAAAAAATCTTTGTTTAACAAATTCTCGGAAACGTAGGCCCCCGACGTCGCCCTGGTCGGCTCAACCTACTACCTGTACTACTCCGTGAGCACCTTCGGCTCCCAGGACTCCGCCATCGGCGTCGCGACCTCCTCCAGCCTCGACGTCGGCACCTGGACCGACCTCGGGTCCACCGGCATCCGCTCCTCCTCCGGAAAGCCCTACAACGCGATCGACCCGAACCTGGTCCAGGACGGGAGCACCTATCTGCTCACCTTCGGCAGCTTCTGGCGGGACATCTACCAGGTACCGATGGCGAGCCCGCCGAAGGCCGTGGCGAGCGGTAGTAGCGGCGCGTACAACGTCGCGTACGATTCGGTCAAGACGGACGAGGAGGGCGCGTTCGTGTACAAGAACGGCGCGTACTACTACCTGTTCTACAGCAAGGGCCAGTGCTGCGGGTACGATGCTAGCAAGCCGGCGGCGGGGGGCGAGTACAAGATCATGGTGTGTCGGTCGAGCTCCGCGACAGGGGGTTATGTGGACGCCGCGGGCAAGGCGTGCACTAGTAGCGGGGGCACGGTGGTCCTTGAGTCTCATGGAAACGTGTACGGGCCGGGGGGTCAGGGGGTTTACAATGATCCTACGCATGGTCCCGTGAGTTCACCCAACGCTTGTTCAACCTACCCCTTTCGTATAGGTGGATGGCACTAATCGCACTTGATAGGTTCTCTACTACCATTACGTTGATACTACGATAGGCTATGCAGATGGTCAGAAACGATTTGGATGGAACACGATCAATTTCTCTAGCGGTTGGCCTGTCGTCTAAAGTATACCCGGCCACGCAAGGGGCTTGAACTGTATGGATATGATACTACGCGTATAACGCTCTATCATAGATAGATACAAGATACCTGGGTAGTTACCTATCCAGCTGATACAATCCACATATATGCCAAAGTCTATAAGCCAATCACTATCGTCTCAAATCACTTTCTTCACAACGACATAAATACATAGGCACCTAAGCCATTTAAACATTCAACGAGTATGTCAAAAGCTATAAAGAGACCGCTATGTGTTTGGAGCGTTTCTTTGGTGTTGTCGTAGGTTACAGCGAGCAAAAGACGGGAAAGAAGAAGCAAGCTTGCTTTTCTTTCAAGCCCAACTTTATCAGACCGTCTGCAGCCATATCTCTTGTACTAGGATGTTGAACTGTAATATCGCCTCGTTCAACTCTATCGATGATCCATTTGTATCGAGCGTCAATGTGTCGAATTCGAGCGGCGTTCAGGCATGCGGAACTGCTCGAACAACATTTCGCATGCTTCCTTGACTTCTGCCTTGAATTCAGGACCGCCGTCGACTTTGATGACCAATGGGACTCCAAATCGCGTGATAATGCATTCCTTGATGAACTCTGCAACTTTGGCGGCCTTCACTTCTTTGAGGGGTCTTGCTTCAGGCCAATGGGTCAACTCTTCTCGGGCTTCAATGATTGCTTTATAGCCACGATCGTCAGGCATATATTGAACATCAAGGATCCAACAGGCAAAAAGGTCAACGGGCGATGAGTGTAGCGCAGGATTATGCTTTCTCTTGGTGTCAGCTTTCTGGCACTGAGGGCACGTCTTCAATGCCTCTGCAATATCAGCAATCATCCCTTTCCAATAGTAGAGGTAGCTGATCCTTTGGTAAGTCGAGTTTCTACCCCTATGGCCGTAATCTTGATTACATTGTCTGATAATCGACTTCCTCTTGCGTGCGGAATCGACAACTCTTCTTTCGGAGTGCAACTTGGTTGCTCTGAGCCAGAGGGCATCGTCTCTAACTTTGTGTTTCAACGCCTTGTCTTTGAATCTCATCCTTGCCTTGTTTCCAGCCGATGATCGATCGTTTTGCAAGCGTTCCGGCAGCTTGAGATTAGTTAGAAATAATATGTTTTGGTTGTGGATTTTCCAGTTCCCGGACACTCCTGCTGGTGATAAGTTCTCAAATTCCGCCTCTGCACTGCTCAGTACAACTAGGGACTGCTTCTTGAAACTCTAATAAATCAATCCTCCTTCGAGGGTGACTAGATGAGCTCTAGTTGATAGCCTAGGTACCTGTAGGGAGGCAGTACAGCACACAACGTGTACTGAAGTACATTGTATGTGCCCTGAACTGACTTCCCTCGCTAGACCCAGTTGCCCTTGCTCTCCTTCGTCTCGAGCTTGACGATATTGCTGATATCGCTGAGCTCGGCCTCGGCCCTCTTGCGGTCCTCGCCCGTGGACCCGCGCAGGCAGTGAAGGATGAAGCGGGCCTCTTCGACGCGGCCCTCCTTGACGAGCCAGCGAGGTGGCTCCGGGAAGAACCAGACGGCGGCGAGGAGCACGAGCAGCGGAATTATTTGAAACGCGATAGGGAAGCGCCAACGGATGGGCGAGTTGCCGGTGTTGATGAAGGAGAGGCCGAACTCGAGCCAGTAGGCGACGACGACGCTGAAGATGTTCAAAGTGAACTCGATCGCGATGAATTGGCGGTAAACCAAGTTCGAAGATCCAATACAAGCTTATTCATCACACCTGTAGTATCTGGAACCAACAGTCCATGAATATGTTCCATCGCTTAGAGAATTATCAACTTCGCCGACATTATATCTGTTTTCTCGGAGCTTTAGATCGTCCCGCTGACCGCCCAAGGTCAGAATTGTCTCACGAATATAATCTCTTCTCTCGTCGAGGAGGTCCTTGGATGCGCGGAGATGAGCCGTCATCAGCTCACCATCTGTGCTGTTGGCCGGCAACACCTCCTCCCATTCTAGCACGTTGCTAGCACAACGGGTTTTCCATCCAAAGTTCTTCCAACTCTTCCGGATGGTCTTCCAAAAACTGTTCGTAATACAACTGAGCCGATCGTGACTGGACTTGTTGTGTGGTTAGGTCTTTGCTTCGTGAATAGGTACCCAGAAGCAGGGTTCACCATTCCCCTGAGATATGACTGTTCCCACCATGCCAACCATTCTGACCTGGGGGCTTCGCAGCGAGTTTGAAGGTGATCTTTATTTCTACAACGGAAACAAGCTCGTTCTCCCCGCCCCAACATTTGCTGTCCATTTACCAAAGGGTGTTTTGAAGATTCTCTTGGGGGTAAGGTTGGTGGTTGTCGATAATTATTTTGACTTTGAAAGGGCGGTCTGTTTGCTGTAACATACAACCAAGCACAACCCACATGCGCAATACCTAGATGGATGATGCTCAGTTCCATCTGTTTTTGTTGCAGGCAAGGCTGCAACCAAAAGGAAAGAAGATGGATAGAGAAAGTTTGCTTTATATCTGACCGCCAGAGCACCGGGCCACCAACCTTTTGCGTAGGTGTCAAGTCGTCGCTGAAACTTCTCCTACTCGGGAGAGTGCTTAGCAAGTGTAATTTTCCGTTTTGATAGGGTATCGACATTTTCATAACCTGGGGGACGGTACGAGTATGAAATCTAACAGAGCTGTCTATTAAGAGAGAAGAGTGGATATGATCTAAGTCGTCGCGGATGTGATCATCAGGTTTTGTCGTTATGCTATTTCCTTCTTGCTATACTTGCTCTCATGATCGTATGACATTAGAAAATGGCGAAGCATTTTGATATCTGTAAGGCTCGGGCCAGTCAAAATCAGAGATCAAAAAACATGTCTCATAAGAGAGAAGAGGAGAGCGGAGCTCTCGATCTTTCAGAGCTGGTTATATACATGAATAAGGTTCAGCTATAGCTGCGGCAGCAGCTACAGAGATATATAGCAGTAGCTATGGAGCCATAAAGCAGTAGCTACAGCTACGTCAGTGGGTAGCCACTCCCGTGGCTATTCGTGTCCTATACTAACAATATCCTTTGGACCGCATCTCTTGATTGATACTGTAAATGTGCGACAAGGGGGAAAAGGTGTAAGTATGTAGCGATGCAAAAAAACGGCGTAAATATGTGACGATGAATACCTAGGATACGGTGAGTTAGTATGCGGCATTAGTCTCGTCGGCGTTGCAGTTGGGACCGAGAATTGTTAGTTGATCCAGTTGATTAGCCCTTGAACTGGAGAATAGGTCTGTAGATTTTCTTGGTTATCGTCAGGAGATGCTCCCTTCGGTTGAACCGTTATAGTATAAACTTCACGACCGTAACGGTAACTTCTCCGTTTACCGTCATCCCAGGTACGGAGGCAAGCCCATCACTTGTATTGCGTCTGGGTTGTGGCTTGGATGATATTTATCTTGAGTTTCTCACCATCACGTGTTGCTCGAGTAATGATAGACCGAAAGGCCGTCCGTGTTTCTTAAGGTTGTTCCCATTTCATAGACAGTAGAGAAGGCCAGGGCATGCAAGAGCATTTATAGCCTAAAACGCGCAATTGCTTTCAATCCATCGGTAAAGAAGTGTGTATACTTAGGAAAGAAGATTGAAGATCAATAGAGATGGTGGCAGGTTATAAATTTGGGTAGTAAGTATGAGATGGTTGTGTTGATAATAATTTGGCGTTAGAGGGAAGGAAGGCGGAAGAAAAGATGAAGAGCCAAGGCTCTCAGTGATAGAACGGAGATAAAAGAAGAAAAAAAGAAAGAGTAGGTCTGTTCGATATATTCAGTACCATGTGCAGTATTTGAACTTGTTGTGTTAGGTAGGAGGAACGATTTGGGTTGACGACAGGTCTTCCAAGCCAGATTATTTATACATATACACCCCTTCAATGTCCTGTATCATGTATATTTCGACGGTTGTCTGGGCAAGGCAGGTGAATATGTACCTACCTAGGTAGGTAGATTGTGAAGTGTGTGTTGCAACTACAACTCAAAAGCGGCCCATCGGGGGCAAGACCTAACTTAGATTTAGGCCTTCGTGTAATAGAGAGCACCTGGACGTAGTAAATTCTGCTGTAGATAACTTGCAGGAACGCCATAGTGCATTATATCATAGATGCTGCTTACGAACCGAAACATCCATAAAGCAAATGCATGTGTAAGAAACAGTAGGGATCTTTGGAGGCAAGGAAACATCAAATGTGAAAAGGCCTCCAAGCCTGTCTCAACAATGGACGCATGTATTCGATATGAGTCATAGTATTGTCAAAACTGTATTAGTTGATGAGGATTTCCCCTTGACTGAGCTTATTCTATACATGTTTAGCTCTAATATTGTTTTTTTCAATACCCTAGGTAGGCAGGTATGAGATGAGTCTATTCACCCGAAACAAATTAGAGTTACTGACGAAATCAAAACCTCCACAAGTCATCTTACATGTGCGACAGAGATATTCTCCTTTTACAAGTATACCTACTTGTTTACGTATCTAGGTATACATGGATTCTGTGAATAGGGGTTAACCAAAAAAGGGGGATGCCCCTATTGCGTTAAGCCAATAAGACTACTTACCTCCTAACCTCGCCTCATCTTGATTGTTTCGACGATAACGAATTCTGGTTGTATACATCGATTTATTTATGCTCTTCAATGCATATTACTCTTCAACCCGCTATATCCAACGGGCTTGCTATGACGCCTACCAGATGCAATGTTAGTCTTAGTCATATGACTACAGCCAGGACGCAACATTGAAATAGGGCCCAGGAAGACAATACATATGACTATATGTGTTGCTTTCATTAAGTTCGTTTCAATGTTTTGGATATCCTGAATTGAATACTTCGCAAGTACTTAGGTATGAATATCATATGTCATAGGCTCTAACATCCTGAATGCACTTGAAACGTAAGAAGGTGCAGGATATTCTTAAAACATTATAAGCCGACCAACTGAACTGGCCAGCTCTTCAAAGGTGCTGATTTTATACAACAGGCACTCGAATGCCCTCATCAGACATTATACGCTATGCTACCCAACCTCGCAATGAGACATGTACCAACCCGAGTACGCCCTACTGTGTTTAACGCGTATCACCTCCCATATCATCCTGCAGGAAATTTCGGACGAGAAGGTTAAACCTCGTATTCCGCGTCCTCACAATTTCTGGCGTCAACTTGCTCAAATACCTCTCCCATGCCATCTGGCTCCAGGCGTGGTATGCGAGCTGATCCTCGTACAGACTGCCGCCGTTTCTGTCTATCTCAGCAGCCCACTTCTTCGCCTCCTCCTTGCTCAAGGTTTGGTGCATAAACTCGATATGACCCCAAGTCCATGTCGGCCAAAAGAAAGCATTGGGGGGCAAGGGGCAGACTTCCTCGGGATGTTGCAATTCCAGCTTTTTAGGTAGGATAACGCTATGGTAGTTCCACTCCTTGGAAAGATCGGCGCCTTTATATTCCTTCAGCCACCGATCTATGAAGGCGCTCCCTTTCCGTGCGACCATGATGGCGTTGCAGAGCCCTCCGCGGTTTCCGCCCTCGTGGCCTAGTATTATGTCGCGCGGCGACTTTAGAAGATTCGTGAAGGGTCGGAAGCCAAAGGCATCGCTGTCAAGATATATACCACCCTGCTTCTGAAGAATCTTGAGTCGGAGTATGTCAGATACGTGCGCCACTTGCCAGGTAGCTTCCGGCGAGCTCTTTAGCCCCTCCATCTCCTCCGGCGTGTGGTGGACAAGTTCGACGTCATCCTTCAAGCGGTATATCCAGGGGTTCGATAGGGGAGAGGCATTTGGTTCAGGCGAGGGTGGGTCTGCGAGGTATGTGTAGTGAATGAAGACCTTTTCTGCCTTCATGCCCACAATTGCGCTTCTTACCGCAAGGTAGCAGAGGAAGTCAAAAGTGCCCACACTTGGCTTGTAGTAAGGGTTGCTAAGCCCGAAGATGAAGTGAACATGATTCGGGATTGGCTCTATCGAATTACTACTACCGGTATTGGATTTCGGGGTGCGGCCGTAAAGACAATCGAGTTCGTGTTGGGTTGGGACGAATTCTTGTTGGATTTTCCATTGGTCGGTGAAGGGGAGCGTCTGGCGGACGCGATCACCAAACTGTTTTATAGAGGAGCGTGTAGAGGGTATGCAGAGCGAGAGTAGGAATACAAGAGAGATGAGATAAAAGACTTGTCGGCGGCGTAGAAGTCCCATGTCATGTTGCAGCAGCGGGTGATGTGTTGTGAAAATTGGCAAAAGTTGTCGATGGTCAAGATAAATAGAAACTGTCGAAATATTGATTACCGTAAGTTGTACAAAGTATTACTTTTTGTACCTAATGCAGTATTATTGTATGGGATCTGCATAAATCCAACAAGGGTCCTTATTTTACAGTTTGCGTAGTGGTCTTGGCAATCCCTAAAGACGGGTACCAGGGATGCCGTTGTATCCGCCGTGTAGTTATCTTGTATGGTTGCCTAAAGACTTTCAACTATTGATCTTTTTAGCACCTCTATCACAACTTATGTAATTTTAAGAATGCCAACAATTAACGTGGAGACTTCTTCTAGAACGCTGTATGATTATACGGCCATTAGACATGATAAGTTGGTTGTTGTTTAGATTTATTGTTAAGGAGCTTAATAGGTTCAATGTTCGGAGTTCTATGAGACCAGGCGCAGCTCGCCTTTGCCCATCGTCCATAGCATTGCAGGCCCAAATGCGAACCCCTGGCGCCTCATTTGATCTCAACTCCAATCCACGGCCAGATTACTCCCAACTAATCGCTATAACCCGTCATTTGATTGCTCAGTCGTAGGTTCGGGGCGTTCTGGCGACTGCTTATCCATTCTTGCCAGGCCAAGATGGGGGAGATCATGTGTCGTCAAGTCCATGCTCTGCGCGTATGTATAGGTGCAAGCGTCTGAGGCGTTGTACGAGTAACGCCATAACGAATGAGCATTGCATCTTTGTTTCCGTCAGGCGCACAAGGCTAGTTGACTTTCCAGTCATTAATTCGAGCCAAGCGTGGCTTCATATGCTCAAGCCAGCAAGTACCTATTTACCTAGTACTAGGTAGTTTGGCGGGCATGTCTGGTGGCTGATGCGCCCATTCAAACGTACGTCAATCACCACCGAGCGTTCATGAGATACTGTCCGTATCAACAGCCATCTCTTCATTAGTCGTAGCCTTACTCGTCTTCTCTTCGGACGTATCAACATCTAATACTTCCAATTAGCAATGATGTCTATATCCGCTGAAAAGTGACAAATACCTTTCATCTCGACCTCGCCCTCTGCCTTCATCTTCCGCTGCATGGCATACCCTAGCTTGCGGTCAAGCTTGCGCCTCGCCTTTGAGCTGAGAGCCCGATTCGGGCCGCTTGTGGGTAAAAGTCCTGGCTTTGCGCCGCGTGTCGCATCTGCCTTACTGATTCTATGTGTCTTCTCGTTCAGGCCGGCAGCGCTGCGCTTTTGACCTTGTTGCCGAGCTTTGGCAGCGCGTGCCATCAGGCGGTTCTTGGACGGTCCATTGGGGTTCTTGACGGAAGGCATGATAATTTCGTTTTATGTAGGAGGTAATGAAAAGCTGGTTCGATTCGATTAGATTTGATCAATGTAGCTGATAACCGACAGTGAAATCCCAAAAAATTCAGTTAGAAAAGAAAACTAAAATTTTGGTGGGGTCATACTAAGATAAGAGGCAGCGGAATTCTTCCGCGCCCCTAATTCATTCAAGCATTAGTTATGTAACCTAATCAATTGTCGTACAAACTTCAATGTTAATAACCTTCTAACTATTCTGAAATAAGAGTTAACTACCGTCTCCTTTTCAATGTTCTTATGCTCTCATCTTTCAAATAGCTAACTACATCTATATTAAAAGCCTTGTTCCCGACAACATAATGGTTGAGAGATATATGCGCGAACATTGCAATATAAGACAAGATGTAGATATCAAACACAAGATCCGAAATAGATGATAGGTACTTCGTACATACTTACCCAGGTATGTATTTGATCCTAGTCGGGTCAGCCCTAATGTTGTCGTCCACCGAACCAAGTGAACCCCGCCCGGTAAGGTACATGAAGCTGAGGCTCGTAGCCTTGATGCATTTAGGCTTCTAATACCTCACAAGCCTTCGTCTCTGCTTCGTCTCTTGCCAACATGACTTCAGCCCCTGTCGTCCTGACTGGGATATTTTGCCAACTCTGTCGCGAATTCATCAGCAACCTTTTCGCTTTTGACTTTTCGGTCCAAGACACGTATCCATCACAGTGGCTACCCAAAGAATCGAAGAAAAATCCAGATGCAACTTGGGGGGATGCTTTCCGACATCATGAGACCTTCAGTGACCTCGAAGCCAGCGCTAAAATATGCGAGCTCTGCAATGTTCTCTACATAGACCTCGCCCCTATGGACCCGTCCTTCTGTCAAGGCTGGCTGGGGTTGTATCCGTTTTGGTTTGGAGGCCGCTCGGGGGGGAACAAATTAAAAGGCCACTTTCGAGCTGGATTCAGTGATTCTTTGACCAAAATGCCCTGGGGCGGTCATACGATTGGGAGTGTTCCTCTGCATAGCTTCAAAGTCTGTAGGCGTGGGTCTTTGAAGAATGGCGAGGATGTGCCTTATGCAAATGCCTATAGGAGAGTTTCTGCGATACCGGTAACTCTACAGTTGTCGCACATCTCCCACATGGCAACCATATGGCAACGAAAATGCTCCGAAGTGCATAAAGACTGTGCTAAATATACAATAGATAGTGAGTTACCCACGCGGGTGATCGATCTTGGCGATACCAAAGAGGCTCCAATCCGTCTATATGAATCAAAGGGTGAAAAGGCAGCGTATACTGCTCTAAGCCATTGTTGGGGCGGTCCGATCCCATCTATTTTGATGACAGCGAACAAGACAGCGAGAACAAGAGCAATGGACTCGGACGCACTCCCACAGAACTTCAAGGATGCAATTCAGGTCACCCGGGCCCTGCAGATACGATACCTATGGATAGACGCACTCTGCATTATCCAGGACTCCAAGGACGACTGGTTTCGAGAAGCCGGCAAGATGCGATTTGTTTACGCCGGTGCAACCGTCGTGATATCTGCCCTCGACGCTCCCGCCAGCACAACCGGGTTCCTGAATCCTAATCGCATCCCATCTGCTACATTAAACGATGAGTACGCAGTGCAGAAGGTGTTTCCGGAGATGAACTACTACCTTGAAAAATGCCCCCTCGTAAGCCGTGGTTGGTGCATGCAGGAGAGGTTTCTGGCGAACCCGATACTGCATTTTGGGAAGGAGCAAATGTTCTGGGAATGCCGATCCGATTTCATGTGCGAGGACGGGAGTAAGTACGTGGGCGATTCAAGTGGCCACGTCATGGCTTTGTTTTTGAACATTCGGAAGCGCATTGGCGTATCCGCGGCTAAGGGGGCTAAGCTTCAGTGGAAGGACTGGTACCAGCTACTACAAGAATATACAACCCGTAATTTTACCGTCTCCACAGATAAACTGCCTGCCATGGCCGGAGCCGCGGCTTTATTCAAGTCTACCACGACCACAGAGTCTTCCGGAACGTACGTTGCCGGCTTGTGGAAGGAGGACATTGCGCGAGGACTCTTGTGGTGCGCCCACTACTACCACGCGCCCGGCCGAAGAGTCTGGGGGATCAGCCAAACCGATGAAATCTCGCTACTTGCCGCACCACCGCAGAAACGGGCACCAAGCTGGAGTTGGGCTGCCCTCGATGGCCAACTAGACTTTTGGGCTCTTCGCACAAGCCAGTTCGTAGTCGAGGTCGTAAACGTCAGCATGAGCGTCGGCGAAAATGAATTCACGGAAGCTTGCCCCATTGGGACTGTCACGCTGCGGGGCCTCTTCGCGCGAATGTTCTACCATCCGCCTCCTGATTCTCCTGGTCTCGATGTCGGGAACTTGACATTTGGGGAAGCAGATTCTATCAACGATAAAACTGTCACGCTATCCGGCTGCGTAATGGACTTGGATCGTCGATCGTCGCGATTTTGTTCGGTTATACTGATCGCACAAGCGAATAAGAGCTGGTACTTTCTCGTACTGGACAAAAATCGCGATGGATCATATCGACGAGTTGGGATGTGCACGGCGCATTCCGTTCAGGTTGACTCCGCAAAATTCGAGACGCTTGAGGTAGCAATCGCTTAAACTCCTCCAGATGTATGCGATAAGAACTACGTGCAATGAGCTACGCCCAAGCCCGCGGAAAGGTGAACGTAACGCACACCACTCCTAACTTAACTGGACACATAAGCACGATGATTATCATATTGAATATTATTCGCTGTTTGATTTATGCTTCATTTCTGCTCAAGTGGGCTTCTACCACTCAAGTCGGTCATCACATATTAACTTAACATCATATCGCTCATTCCCTTGCCAAACCTTTGCACCCGAATTGCAAGATGCCACGATACTCCTTAAATCACTGATCATGCTGCCAGGTCCGCTAGCATACACACTCGTAGAACCCCTTACGGTTCCCTCTACAAAGTCTTTGACCACTTTGTTGAGGTCGGGATGTCGATCGAAACCCTCTCCCCCTATCCTTTGAACGTCGACGGTTGAGTTTGTCCGGACCTCATTCATTGATGAGATTGAAGGCGCAGACACTCCGGTTTCCTTCACGGCCATCACATCCTTCTCCGATATATTATCACTGAGTGATGGGCTTTTGCTGCTTCCTTCCCGCGTCACATACACGCGGATTTGTATTTTGTGTACTTTGGCTGCCTTGCGGATGATTCTGAGTTCTTTCTCGATCCATCGTGTATCATCCTTTCTTCTAACCGCCCAGACCAGCTGAATTCGTCGGTCATTTATTTCCGGTTTCTCCGCCAGGCTAAGGAGTACGGGTAAGACGTATGTGATTCCCGTTCCACCTGCCACGCAAAGCACATTGACGTCGGGGGTCAAGTGCTCTACTATCAACTCTCCATAGGGGCCGGATAAAATCACAGGTGTCGTGGCGCTCGGTGCTGCAGCTAGTTTCTTCGCAGCCAATGCAGCGATATTCTTAGTCTCCCCTTTCTTCGCCCTGAGAATGTACGAGTGCGACACAACTCCGTCTTGTACCTTTGGCAGATTGAGCGGTGTAAAAGGATGCGACTGCCATATACTGCATTCGGTAAAGCATAAATAAAAGTGCTTTCCAATACTCCAAGCGTCCTGGGGTTGTTGGAAATCCATCCTCACCACATCGCCATGGTCGGCATCAGGGAAATAGGTCAAAGATGCCTGTGCTGCTTTGAAACCCATCGACCCGCTAGGCAGGTATTGGTAGTGGATGAGTGCTGAGCGCGTAAATCTAATTCCGCGATCTAAGCCCCAGATAATCAGTCCAGGAATCAAGAAGCATCTCAAGCTCTCCCAGTGAGCATAGCATGCCCCTATATAAACCATCGCCAACACATAATGGGCTTTTCGAAAGAACTCGTAGCCAGTGAGGCGGATACCCCAGGGCGTGCTCAGGATGAAGATCATTAGAAGCAGGATCTGGGCAACAACCCCCCAGATTATGTATGGTTGTACTATCCACTCTATCGCGACCGTTGGCTGAGGCTGGTAAAGGCGGACTTCGATGACGGTCCAGCCAATGGTGTGTAGAGATCCTTGAATCACGATAATATAACCCAGCCATCGGTGAAGGAAGTTGAAGCTCTGATACGGAAGGCCCGTGATCTGGGAAAGAATCGACTCCCTGCTTGACAATAGAATCGAGAGCGGAGTAAGGGCATAGGCCCATACCCCAACTCGATCGGACCACGGGCCAAGACTCGTCCTAGTGTTGTACACACCGGGCATCTTCTTTACCGGCGTGATCCAAGTTTGGTATACGATTCCAACAAAGCTGAATATTAATAGGTAGCTTGCTAGGATCACCAGGATGAGAACTTGTAGCCTTGTTGTTCGACCAAAGACGAATCGAGTTGAGTCTGGTAATAAGTATCCGCGGATTAACGAAGCGGCTGTCCTTCTCAATCGTGAGCGTTGGCTAATCTTCTTGACTAGAGTCTCGGTATCGGCAGTGCCTGTAGCTACCTCATCGGCACGAGGGGTTGGAAAAACTCGTCTTACGACAGTCCATATAAGTAAGATCCCAGCGACTATGGCCCAAAATATTCCAGTATAAAGCATGGTCAAGTCATGTGCTCCGTAGACCTGGTCCAAGTAGGCACAGGATCCGGCATCGTTAGTACACGGTACGGCTCGGTCGACGTAACCCCAATGCTTCTCTGTGCTGGTGGCCTCGCTGAAATTCTGGATATGGCGAGCAAACAGCCCGTCTTCCATGGTTGCCATCTTGCGTCGATTATCGACGACGACGACGACGACGACAAGGTGAAATGTAAATGGTGTATGACGATAAGCGCTCAACGTAACCGTGGTCCGCGAAGCTGGGAGCGGGAAGCGGGAAGCGGGAAGAACCACGTTTAAGAAGACTGCAGAACCTGCAGACTAGCTTCCGTCGAGGTTGATCGTTGATCTGCAGTTGTCACTAACCTTGGGAACATTTCTCTAACATAACGGTGTTCTGTATAAGTAGGTATGAGGTAGGTATAACATTATAAGTGGGAGAACGAGTTCAGCTGGCGTTAAACTAGGTACCGTGTAGCCGTTTAACAGACCAACATTATGTCGCACTCGTGTGCCGGGGCAACAATGTGGTTCCATATCGAGCCTCTCTCCTCCACTACTTTTCTTAACCCTGATAGCTATAACCCTTAACCTCCGTCATATTCATCGTGTTAGTTGAAACTTGCTCACGATTGACAACAATATACTACCAAGATAGTACTACATACCTATGGTACTACGTAGAAACAGGATACCACCCCACGATGGTTCGAAACGAGACTGCTGTCTAGGCCTTAAGGCTCCGAAAGGGAAAGTATGAGAACAATTGAGCACGTTTTCCAGGGGCCTTCGACGGCTTGGCGTGCAAGGGTAACATCTAACACGTCTAATGGAACCAATGATAAGCTAGACCGACCGACCGTTAAGGAGTAAAGCCGTTGAAGATTCGACCCTGATGGGCTCTAACGGTCGGGTGAGTATCCACTTCGCCTCCGTCCGCGCTGGTTTAGATCATATGGGGATCCATCACAAGGATCTTCCGTTTACTAGAGAAAAGAGGAGTTACCACTTACTTAGTACGTAGGTGCTTTGAAGTAGACCCTTTGGGGGGGAAAAGAAACGAAGCTCGATTAATATTGTCTTCCAAGGTTAACTCTTCTCGCTCTTCTTGCCCTTCAATGGTTTTCTCTTACCTTATCATCAAATCCTTACTCCATATAACATAACACGGCATAGCAATATTGGACTGACTGACCTTCCCAAACAGCCAAATCTTGCTCTTATGCTCTCATGGTCTCATGGTCCCATTCTATTAACAAGACTTCGCCATCCGTGCCCTCGAGTATAGAAACCACCAGGGGGAAGCAAAAGTGACGACTGTGCCAATTCCTTCACTCACCCCAATTACCAATTACCTATCTAGTATATATTCAATCTATTCAACCTATGAGTGACTACTTCACTAGTCCTAATATTACCTCCGGCCTTGTCTCGTGTCATCCTCCGAAAACCCGCAACGGGAAGGTTATCTGAATTTTGCCGCCGCGCGCCTTATTATTCATTTTCTTCTTCCTCTTTTTTGTTGTTGCGCTCTTCCAATTTAACCGCCAACATGGACCACAGCAGTATGGATTCGGATAGCAACGCTACCTGCACACATGCCGTACGTGTGACTACCCAACTAACTACCTAGTAATTTTCGTATTTGCCATATTCGCGCCGACTGGGTATTAATGAACTGACCAATCTCATAAAACATTAGATGACTTGGAATTGGAATACTGTTGGCACATGTAAGGCTGATCCCCCCCATCTAACAAGCGATAGCCGCTGTTTTACCTAATGGTCGTCGATGACGGAGTAACTGACTTTGGAAAAGGTTTCCTTGCGGACTCATGGCTTATCGAGAATGAGGGCATGTTCGCGGCGTCCTGCATCGGCGTCTTCCTCCTCGTCATCTGTCTCGAGTTTCTCCGCCGGCTCAGCAAGGAGTATGACAGCTTCATATTGCGGCAGTTCCAGCAGCATGTGGCGAGCCAGCAGGCCCGCGCGTCCAAGTCGGAGAGCTCGTGCTGTGCCGCGGACGATCTCCCGCCCGCCGCTGCGGGCCCGCAGATCGTCATGTTCAGAGCCTCGCCCGTGCAGCAGCTAGTCCGGGCTATCATCCATGCGGTGGCGTTCGGCGTCGCATACATACTCATGCTGATAGCGATGGCTTTTAACGGCTACATCATAATATGCATCGTGCTCGGCGCTGGTGTTGGGAAGTTCTTGAGCGATTGGATGACGGCGAAGGTGGTTGTTGGGGGCGAGAATCAGTCGGGCAGTAAGGCGGCGAGTAATCTGGAAGAGCCCTCTGTATGTTGCGGTTGAGATATGACTACCTATCTCTTGATTTTACCATGTTCAGATACCCTGTTGCTTATCGTCTGGTCCATCTGCTTTAACGAATTCATGAAATCACAATACACTGCCGAATACATCAAGCCTACTTGGTTTCTCGAATTGATAATACCAACCCTTACCCAGTTCACACTTCAACGAGCCATGGTTCAAGTTGTCTACTAGGTAATAATAGGTAGGCTATATCTAGTACCTTGCATCTTATTATAGCTACCTACTTAGGTACTTCTGACTTCCCCACATTCCATGGAAGCTTTGTCTCGCAGGTACTCCGATGAGCGCCACCACTGCAACGCGCCAATAGAAAGAGGTCTTGATTCTGAAAAGGGAAATAGTTATAGCCATGTCGAATATCATAAGATTCGGTTTATCTGAGTACTTGCTAAGTACCTAGGTAGCCAGCAGTTAGAAAGTACTGTAAGTAATGCTATTCATTCATTTCTACTCGTCTCACAACAGCGTCTCACGATCCACAGTAAGGATGGCTTATGGAATAGAAAAGACTTGGCTACGGCAAAGCCGTCGTATAGTCGCTGTTTAAAGTAAGACTAACTTCCCAAAAAAGAATATTGATGGCTCCATCTGTTACGAGAATTGGCATTTATTGATTGGCGGTGACATCAGCAAGGTTTTCCTTATAAACAACACTGCAATGCCTTACCTACCTCACCGCCGACTTCATTCAAACTTCATTCATACCCAGGTACTCTTACATTTCATCTACCAAATCCAAGGCCATCACCACTTACACCGACAAAATGCGAGTCTTCACTTCTCTCTTATCCTCCCTCACCCTGCTTAGCTTGGCAGGAGCCAATCCCCTACTCGAGAACGACCAGAACAACGGCCCAACCAAGACTGACGTCTCGCTCTGCTGCTGCTGTCTCAAGGACTCTTCGCCGGGCATCAGGCCCGATCCCAATGATACCGTGTGTCCTAGGGAGGCCATAGAGGACGTGTGCGGGAATGACTACCCTGCCAATTCGAGATACACGCTTGGGGGTCTGGAGGGGAACCCCGAGGCGATAGAGAAGGAATGCTCGAGGGTCAGGTGCCGGCCCATCAAGATCGAGGAATAGATTGCCTACTGCCATCGACCTTGGGCCGTTTTAAACGCGAACGGCATTCCGGTATAAGGATCACAACTCGCGCCTTTTGATTACTCGACGCTGCTGGGGAAGTTGTTCGCGATCTAGACTTCCGTCGCTGGGTTGGATTATATTAACTACCACGTTCTTGTGGTTATCCACAAATGCTGTTGCGCCTAGCTGTCGTTTCAGGGGTGTGAATGCTCGGGGTCTCGGGAGGAGGACTATATAGATACTAAGTTGTCAAACAAAAAAAAGGCGTGCGAATGAATGAAAACAGTTATACACCTACTGGTTTTTTTTTTTCTCCAAAACTCATATTGCTGCGCGGCGCTTACTTATTTCTCTCCAAAATGTATTGCCGGGCCATATCCTAAGAGAAACAGCCAAAGAGTACCTCAGCCAGGGCGGATGGTGCGCACTCCCCCCCCTAACCCCCCCTTCACACACAAACTAGCCCCCTTTTCCCCTCGTCCCTTCTTACCTCCCACCTAAAAGGCTCCACGCATCCCCCAACGCCGACCTCGACTGGACCCACCACGCGAACCGGCAGGCATTCTACCGGCACTAGATCATCCCGCGCATGCTCGTCGACACCTTGCGCCGCGACACCGCCACCTCCATCTTCGGCCACCGCGTCGATGGCATCGTGGTGGTGTCGAATCATGCGGGCAGGCAGGTCGATGATGGGGCGGCGGCGAGCTTGGATGCGCCGGAGAGGATTGTGCAGGCGGTGGGGGAGAGGGTTTATCTGAGTCGTTCACGCCCCCCCCCCCCCCCCCCCCCCCCCCCCTTTCCCCTTTTTAAAAAAGAAGAGGAGGTCGATGCTAACTCTGGTGGCTTACCTAGATCATGTACGACTCCGGCATCCGCAGCGGCGGCGCCGACATCTTCAAGGCCCTCGCGCTCAGCTTCATCGGCCGTCTGTGGGCGTACGTACGCGCTCAGCGCCGGCGGCGAGGAAGGCGTCCGCCACGTGCTGGGGGGGGCTCTTGGCGGATTTCGATATCCTGATGAACGTCGCGGGATACCCCGACCTGAAGGATAGTAATCGCGATGCGGCTGGATTCGTTGCCGAGGGGGGTCGTGCGTTCCTGAGGAGGGGATGGCTTGAGGGATTTGGAGGTTGAGATGGTGATAAAGGGGTTAAATACCCACCTAACCTGGGAAGGTAATGACCTGGTTAGCGAGTGATGGGGTTACGCGCTTCTCTAATTGGGGTGATCACTAAACGAGAAGATATAGGTTTGGGGGTGAATCTGACAGACAAATGGAAGTATATTTGCGTCGTCGGATATCCGAGCGTATCTAGGTATCGAATGAACATAAAAGGGGCTTCCTTTATACTCAAAATCGATACTTCTTCATACCTATATACACATTCTCCTCCTATCTCCCTCTCTCCCTCCCCCCACCCCCCTTTTATTCACCCCTGCTAATTTAACCGGTAACATTAAAATAATTCGCCGCGATCGGCGCGCTCAGCCCCGCCGCCGTGATGAATTTCGGGACGTTGAACCCGGACTTCTGGCTCTGCAGCATCTGGCTGGCGGCCGCGGGGACCTGCCAGTTCTCGGGCTGCTCCCACAGCAGGTTCGTGTAGCGGTGCGGGTGCGGGGGGTTCTCGGCCGGCGGCGCCGGCGCGAACCACGCGACGGGCGTGTTGGACGTCGACGTGAGCGTGGTCACGCCGTCGGCGGAGGCGGCGCCGCTCGCTTTGAAGTCCCGGATCACCGTGTGCAGGTACGTGGCTGGCTGCCCGGCGCCTGGGTTGATGAAGTTGGTGGATCTACGGGTTGAGATTGGTTAGTGGTGGGGTATAGAGTGTGTGTGGGTGGATACTTGAGTGTATAGCGAGCTGGAGACGTACGCATCGATGTCTGGGATATTTGTTAGCCAGCTACCTCACTATCATTCATGGGGGTAATATCTTGGGATAGGAGAGAAGGGAGCTCACCGATCATCATCCACAAGTAGGTTCCATCTGCTGGAGTACTTAGCCCAATGGTTGGCTGCCTCGCAGTGTCAGTTTTCGCCAACGCTAAGCCTGGCGTCACGGACTTGGTGCCGAAGGCGACCTCAAGCTTCTGCTCGACGACCGGTTCGAATCCCGCTGGTGTCTGAGCAGCTGAGAAGCTAGCTAGGGCCAACGCTGACAGAATACCTGAGCCCTTCATTTTGAATATGTCGAGTTTTGATTTGTTTTCTCTTTTTTCTTGATTAAGGAAAAGAATTCGGTTAGGTGAAGCGTCGATCCTTCGAATCGGTGTAGAATGATAGGAGCCGGGACGGGATATAAATATAGGTAGGTATCTAAAGACCAACTCAATATTCTTCCATACTAATAGGGGCTTGTGTAATAGCTAGTGCGGAGCCTTCCATACATTGCCCAGAAACGCGCAATCTACTTCATCCCATTGCCGGAACCGTTTGGTTTATATAAGCTCGATGGCTAAATAGTAAACTTTCCTGATCGGGCGCGGCCATCCTCGAGTGCCTGGTCTATCTTCCGGCTTGGCGAATTGGCTGGCAGTGTTTGTAAAGCCTCATGCGCGCGGGGTCTTGCCTGATTGATGGCAGTTCGATGTTTGGTCTAGTAGGGGTTAAGACGTCCGTTGCCGATCAGGCTTGTCGATGGAATTTGCTCTTGCTCTGTAGGTGATTCGAGGAGGGAGTAGCTCGTACCGGGCGAATAAGCGTAGGCTAACCATAGGGTTAGATGGATTCTAGACTTATAGATTGTCGGTTGTCAATAACAAATCCAGGTTTCCTCACCTCTGTTGATTGCTTTGGCGATGTTTCTAAGTTATTACTTTCCATTTGCCATGCTTATTTCGACTCCCCCCTAATATACCTACCTAGTAGGTACCTAGGTAGGTAGGTATACTATTAACGATGCTTACCTAGATACCTTACACCCACCTGGGTATCTAAAGTCAGTATTTAGTAAGAGCATACGTAGAGCATCACTATGATAAAGAAGTAAAGAAGTCAATTGCAGGCCTCGTTCAAATAGAAATGCGTTCAATTAAAAGTACACGACAAGTTCATTAACCAGCCACCTCCCATCTAGCTCCCTAGTACCTAAATGGCAGTTGCGATTATTAAAGTTCCTACAGGAAGCGTATTGAAGTCGCGCAGAGTAGCGAGCAACTCCCTCCGTCTCTGCATCGCAATAACCTCCGGGTCCGTCGCAAGCCACTGCAGCGCGGCAACGAGGTCGCGGATCTCCTCGTCCAGGATCCTGGACTCCGCGGAGAGGACGCGCGGCAGCTTGCGGGTGTGCTTGGAGCCGAAGTAGAACATCAGCGTCCAGGCGCCCCGGCGGCGGTGCGCCTGGCGCGGCTCTCCGCGCCAGATGAACCACGAGTCCATCCAGTACTCGCGGCGGCACCGCAGGCGCGGCCGGCAGTGCAGCGTGTTGTCCTTGAAGAACAGGCGCCGGGTCTTGGTGTCCACGAACATCGCCATGTAGAGCGCGTCGGCGCCGCGGATCTTGTCCGCCCGAGGCTCGATGCCGCAGTGCTTGCGCATGTAGATGCGTCGTTTCTCGGCGGTGGTCTTCGTCTGAAGCGGGTAGCGGGTGTGTTTATTGGGCTTCTTTCGAGGCAGCTTGGTAACCTTCATGGGGGTTTGGGAGTAGAGCGTAGGTTTATATTCGTATTCGTGTTTGGGTTTGGCCTTTGAGTCTGCTGCTAGGTTATGCCAGCGGATTGGAGCCTTGACCCCGACCTTTCTCATTGTCATGGGCTTTCTCATTAGCCATCGCTCTCGCTTTCCCAAATTGATAGGTCCGTAGTAGGTCCCGTGCTTCACCTCCTGGTATTCCTCAACTATCATCATAGGTTCCGCAACTGTCATCGTGGGCTCCGCAATTATCGTCGTTGGCTTAGGCTTGGGCTTGGGCTCGAAAGAAGCAGCAGTCCAAGGTGGAGGACAGGGTAGGCCGAAAAGGTCAGACAATTCGCGACTGATGAGGTTTGACAAGTCATCGAGGCCCAGCTGGTGGAGTCCGAAGGGGGTCGGAACCTGGGGCGGGTACGGACTCATGGCTTCTCGGGCTTTCTTTTCCTCGGCTTCTCTATCATAACAAGTGCCCACGACCTCCATTTTCTTAGCTCCTTCAATAAGATCGCTGAGCTTAACTCTCAAGTCGTCTGAAGAGTTCAGCTTGTCCTTCAAATCCTTCACCTTCTTCTTGGCTATGTCATCCTCAATATCCTCAGAGTCCTCAGAGTCCTCAGAGTCCTCAGAGTCCTCAGAGTCCTCAGTATCCTCAGTATCCTCAGTATCCTCTGTTGCATCGTTGGCCATGTTTGTCTCGTCCGTGTCGAGACCTTCGCATGGCTGTGAAGAGGTTCCTGCAGATGGCTCATCGGTCGTCTTGCTAGTCGTTGCCTGAGAAGGCTCTTGGCTACTGTCAATTGTGGTACTTGCAGTGCCCTTCTTCTTATAATCCTCAAAGAAGCCAAAGACGTTGTCGAATCGTGTCCGGAGGTCCTTGAGAGCCTTCGCGTGTTCCTTGAGGGCGTCACCATGGTCGTAGAGGTCACGTCTGTATTTCTGCCCGTCCAGGCATATCTGATCGACGTCTGGTTCGCTAGAAACTTCGCTGCCGTTGTTTGCAATGACAGAATCAGAGATGGAAACAGAGTCGTAATCAGAGTAGTACTCGGCTCCGTGATTAGACTCCTCATCATCATCTGAAGCCATGATGGCTGCTGCCCCTCAAGTTTGAGGAGAGGGAAGTTGAGAGTGCAGTGAGAATTGTTATGTTGAAAGGTGTGAAGATGGAAAGGTGGGTGACTATTTATTTACATTAAGATGATGGAGACCTTGGAAATGTGTGGTCCTATCGACTTTTTCTTGAATGGGTTACGAGGATTAAGATGCTATTGATAGATTCAAGAAGCGACCTGTTGGTCGAAACAGATAACTGGGGATAATTTTCTCCTTCCTTATTGTAAGTTGAGGACGACTCTAGCACGGGGCTTTCTCCATACAACAATGACAAAAAAATACATTGGCTGTCGTAGCCATCGACCATAAATGCCTTGCTCTATCGACCAGTTCACCAGCTTCTCTTTGTTGGGTTCAAGGAGGAGTATCCTGATATAGGTACCTAGGTAGGTACCAGTGAAGTAAAGTAAAGTAGAAGTTGGATTTCCTACTACCGCTACTTGGGAATTCCCATGTGATCCACCAACTCAAAATGGATGCTGAATATTAATCACCCATACTGTTCCTATGTGTTTCCATTGGGTTCATATTCCGCGGTGTGTGGCGATAGATGGGAGACTGGACATCTAGAGAGGTAATGCCAAACAGATACTCAGAACTAAATTATAAGGCTTGCATATTGGCATATTATGATAATTCTATGTCGGGGAAGACGACATTAGCATTCTAGGTCTTAGACCATGGGTTCAGCCAACGAATGTTCGGGGTCGTGAGAATTCCTTAAATACCGGTCACTGAATATGACTAGGTTAGATATGTAGGTATCTATATGTGAAATCCGTACCCAAATCCGCTTATATTTCAACCCGTATCCAGGACCCAAACGCCAGTGATATATGCAATCCCCCTTAAACAGGCCATAAAGTATGAATCATAGATCCCTTAGCACGTCAACCTAAAGGAAGCTCAGCGTGCAACCCCATCACTATTTTTGCCTATCGTACTTGGACTGTTTAAGTCGTCGTCTTCCCTCGGCCTCGCGTCATCATCTTCGTCGTCACTCATTAAGCCTTCGAGTTCGAACTCTTGTGCGTCTCTTATGGGGACATTTCCGTTGACCCGGGGGCCCAATCGGCCATTCTCCGTGTCCTTAATAGGAAAATCGGGAGTACTATTGCGATAGTACACGGTGACGAGCACATTGACAAAGAGGAAGAGTAGGAAGGCGAGCGAGTATATGATCAAAATGTAGGCAACATGGTCTAGACCTGAAGATTCGACTAGAGCCATTTGCTCTTCCGTAGCGCCCATAAACAAGAATCCGGACGCATAAAGCAACTTTGATATCTATTAGCAAAGGCACACACTGAACACGCCAGGTGTCGCAGACTTACAAATATGGGGACGTATTGGAAACTGCTGGTTTCGTGACCATCCTCCGACATGCCGGGGCGATCCCGAAGCACGAAGGATACCTCGATAATACGGGTGGCGCCAGCTGCCATGAGGGTGTAACCGAACATCTTGTGGGTTTCGGCACTAATCATCATATCTTGGGGATGAGCGCTCATTGCCCAACCGGTAATTAGAATGACGAAGCCGGGGATAAAATTTCGTTGCGGGCGGCCGTCTCGATCTGAGCTCAACCATATTCCAGCCAACCCAGCAGACCACCAGATGATACCCATAGTTGTATGCTGCCAGTCGTTCTTCACCCAATCAGTACCCCACCTATGTTCAGTAAAGGTGTTGACCACGCCCCAGGCAGCGATAACGGCACTGTCGAAGAACTCTTGGGACCGGCCAGTACGCCTAAGCCATAATTGTCCGACAAGTAATAGGATGGTTAGCAAGGCACCATATGCGATGAAAGCACTTCCCATGATGAAATGGGCTAGACATTGACCAATATGGTCACCTTGGCAAAACCCAAGCGCAGTAATACCACCGAACAACATTTGGGTCCAGGAAAACACGGGCAAAGCCTTCCCGAGGAAACCGTGTCCGATTTTGACGAAGCGCCTAATCTTCCCATTTATACCCTTCTCCAGATGCAGTTTTAGGTAGATACCCATGAGGACCTGGACAAAAAGCAGCAGGGAAATAGGCGATGCGAACTTGGAGTGGACGTTCGAATGTAAAAACTCGCGACCGCCGTGCAAATGACCTAGAGCGTATCCGAGGATTGCCAGCGCGGTGCCGGCTACTTGTACGGGTACGTGCCATCGAGACTTAACGATCTATAGAAGAACAAGAGAGCTCCGGTTAGATTCTAAATCAACGCTACGTAGGCATTCGAGGAGGTTGTGAGGGTGTATTTACTCCGAGAACCATTCCTAGGGGGAATATAACACCCCACGCCAGCATTTGGATGAATATGTGAGCCCATAGTGTCGCATCCTACACGAGTAATTAGTTTCCGGAACTTCCGCCGTGATCGATTCCATCTCTCTAGCTGTAACCTACAATAGGATCAGCTGAGACAGCCTGTCCTTCCTCGATATGAGAAGAGCTATGATCGTGTGCGGAAGCCATTGGTAAAATAGCTAAAGAAAGTAGAAATAACGGAAAAGAAGAGGAGAAAGCCATTTTGTCTGTTCGACGTGGTTGGCGTCCCGCCATCATGCGTTTCGAGCGCACGGAGTCCAGAACCGAAGTTGGCCAGATGGGGCGGGATCGAAACCCCCTGAAGCTACGTAACGCGTTTCGATACTCGAGACCAGGGGCTTGGCCTATTGGGGCCCATCGATAATATACGTAGTAGAATTTAGAAAAAGGAGATCGGACGATGTATCCGTTATGAACTGGATCTTGAAATGTTGAAGAGGGGAAAAGAAGTTGCTCGGATTTGTAAATCAAGCTTATCGTTGCATCTAATGCTCAAGATTTTGGGACGCGACAAGGCTTAGAATTCCGACATAAAATGGTACTTGGACGGTACTGTACTTTCTATGTCTTTATTGCAGAGATTCTTCGTACTATCTTGTACACAGCTTAGGTAACTTTTCCATTTATCCATGCAAGGGTAATCATCGGAGATAACTAGTCCGATCCGTGATGCTTAAAATGAAATACCGACATTTTGATTGGCCATTAGAATCAACTGCCGTTATCCACCGCCTAAAGCTTAGTTATCCAGCTATTTATTAATAGTGCATTCTTACAAGACACCACTTGAAAACATACATGTACGCTCCCTCGTAACATGCGCCATTGTTCGTTCATCATCCTCGACAACGAGTATTATAGAGCGCCGATCATGCCTTGAACTTCGAATACGTATTAATTAAATCGCAAAAGCTAGTACAACACAACCCGCCCCCAATTCTATTCCTTGTTACATGAAGGATAGGCACCTAATTGATCTCAAATATCTTCCAAATGCCTCTCAGAGATTCGCATCCTGTCTTCACCACTAACAAATAACCTTCCGGTCTATACATTTTACGAATACCAGTTCCCCTATCCTCAAGACAGAGTATCACATGAAGCAGAATACTTCGAAAGAATATCATTCAACTCGTTACTAGGTATCAAACCCATGGGTTGGGTTACCTATGTACCTAGGTAGGCATTCTGCTTAGCGTGTTACCAAGACATGAACAGTAAAGGCACAAAACGCCGATCCCCCGCAATAATGTCCCGTTCCCCCCTCGCCTCGAATGCTCCGTCGCATTTTGGTATAAAACTGCTGTACGCTTCATAATGCATTGCCATGTCCTTCAAACCGAATCAAATGGCGATGTACATCCCCTAAGAGACATACATAAAAAAGAAGAAAAAGAAGAAGGAAGTATGATACGACAGCCATTAAGAATTTGCCGTAGTCTCGTTCCTCTTCATGTCCAGACAAATGCACATGGCCACGATGACAGCCATGTCGACGTTCGGCGCGATCGAGACGCGATACGTCTGCTGTCCGCCGAGCAGTTCGCGCGCGTTCCATCGGTCGCGGTAGATGGCTGCGACGGTTTGTCCGCTAGGTACGTCTGTGATCTCCGCCCTCGTGTCTGTCCAGTCGCCCTTCATCTGCAGTTCTTCTTGCTGGCCGTTGGCCGATGTGAAGGTGCCGATGAACTTGGAGCCGACGACTGTATTGTTATCATTCCACGTTAGTATGTAGATACATACGTAGATAGGTAGGTATAGTAGGAAGATTAAAACGTACACTTAAACCGGCTCACCACCTGGAAGATCTCATCGCCGTTGGCGTTCTCGGCGTAATACGTGCTGTGCATCTGGAAGTGCTTCTTGCGGATGCAGAACAGGAATCGCCCGCTCATGTCCGTGACAGTCATGCGGTGGGACAGCGAAAAGGTCTCGCCCTTGACCTTGAAGATCGGCTGCCCGTTGGCGAGGCCAATGTCGAAACTGTTCCCGGACAGCGACATGAGCTTCTCCTTCAGTATGAGCGTCTCGCATTGCGTCGCCATGAACGGCATGAACATGCCCATTTGGCGGGGGAAGGGCGGTAGTTGGTGTCCCATTTTGGATTTGGTTGATATATCGAAGGATAGATAACTTTTGAATTAGTGCAATCTTGTTGACGTTTAGATCGCTTATACAATTCGATGCGTATTTCTTACTTTTTTTTTTTCGTTATACTACATAGGTAGAGAGAGAAGGATTCCCGTGAAACACCTCCGGGTTCCAACGAATCTTATATAGTTACAAAGACAACCCCCAGCTCAGCCAAGTAAGAAGGAGGATTCAATGCTGTTCGAGGCCTATCAGCCCATTTGCGAACCTACGTCACGTACCTAGTAGCCAATGGGCTATGCCAGCTCTCCCCTAGTAATCCGCGGATCATGAGGCTGAATCACATAAAAATGGCACCGGGTGTCAGCTCCAGGGCTAGACATGTTGCTAAAGCTCAGCTCCTCGCCTAGTAAGTAGATCGCTTTTTATTACAGACAGCTTATTTGGCTTAGTTTGACCCTAACTCTTACCAAACTACCTAACCTACTTATGTAGCCAAGGTTCAGTGCTGTTATGAGAACTTATGACATTACAGCTCAGCTTATCTCGGATTTTGTGCTGCTGCGCCTACTTATACTAGATCGGCATAAAAGGGGGGTTTATGAATGCGAGCTTCAACCTTGGAAGTCTTTGTTCACTAATCTAGGCACCTGGATTACCGTGCCTTAAATATTCCTGGGAGTTCCCAGACTATAAAGTCATGCAAACCAGGTATTTATTTTTACAATCCCTGAGAACTCCATTGTGATAGATAGGTTATACTGACTGCACATGCACATGCATATGCACGCCCACATCTCCGTCTTCAATTTCAATTAATACTCAAAATCCCCTAAGAACCCGGATTTTATTTCACCATGTTCGAGCATTTTAAAGCTCGACACATCCCGCCGCTCTTCATCGCATGCGCGATGGCTTTCGGCGGGCTTATGCCCATCTTCAATCCGGAGGGTGCGCTGGTAGAATTTGGCTTTCCAGAATACTTCGCCGATGATCCACTCACGTTTCCCGTCATGGTGTCTCAGTCCGTCCGCACCACCGCCGTAGGCCTCATCATGCTCGTGTTTTATGCGCAAAATAAGCTGGCCGAGATCGATACGGTGATGGCTGTCGGATGCACCTATATCGGCGTCATGGACTGCTACGTACTCTGGAGTGACCGCCAAGGCATGGCCCTCTTCCGCCTCATTTGCGGGTTGGCGATCGGCGCATGGGGATTCGCCGGTTTAACGAGAGGGCGGCGGCGGCATTATTGAACTCGGCGTAGTTTTGATCCTTTATTACGTTTATCCCGAGGTCCTTGATGTTCTAGGTATCCTGACTTGTGATAATATGCAAGGTTCCACTTCATGCTTGTTTGTTTGGCAACGATATTATGTATATGGGGATATATTGGACAACACATGACTTTTGATACATGAATTTCCATCGACGTGGCAGAGGATATGGTTGATGCAAGATTTGAGAATTGTATTGATGGGAATCGTAGGCATTCTGAGTGGACACCTTCTCGCCTGCGGGGGTAGGGGAGCAAAGGTCGAGGGAGGAATTGCACATGGAGCAACTCATGGATCAGCTGATGATGCGGCCCTTTTCTCGTAGCTCTCTTTCCACCTCTCCTCTAGTTGATGTAGACAATCGAGTACCTTGGGACCAACTGCACAGATGCATTTCTTTTGATAAGGCGTCATAGGCTTCAGGACGTAGTTTGTTATTGTCTCTGGATCTCTCTCCTCGGGCCTGCCAATTCCGACTGATATGCGTGACCAGTGGTGCCCGGTGAACCTCAGAGAATTGAAGCTCATGTTTGTGCTCTTCACGCCATTGTGTCCCCGGTGGCTTGTTTTCCACGCTCTGGTTTTAACGTGGGCTAGTTCCTCTTCTAGATCATCGTGAACAACTACAAAACCCAGCTGCGAAGGTTGTAGGTTGTAGGTGCCTAGTATATCCTTATATGCCTTAGCCAGCCATGGCCCAGTATTGTTCATCAGTGTAGGGCTTTGAAGCAACATATATTTCCGGCTGATGGAGGCCATGCAAGATTTACTGCCATAGCGATGTGCTGAGAATCGCGGTTGTTCTGAGTCACCCAACGCCTCCTGTAAGGACTCGAGGGCAAGATGGCCAGCAGAGTGCAATGACCTGTGATAAGGCGTTGGGTTGCCAAAGCTGGCGATTAGGTAACGAGGTTCAAGCATTTGATATTTTTGACTTGAGCCATACGATAATCAAATTATTTCAGGTCAATCTTGAAGTTTTTCATTTTCTTTCCTTTGATCTTTTTTTTTTGGTTTTTTTTTTTCTTAAAATTGAAGGCTGCTTCAGCCACACTCTCTGTGGCTAAAATAGGTATGAAGTATGTACCCAGCTAAGTATTGTACTTAAGTCTTAGCGCCATGTGGGATCCCGTAACTCGGAGACATCGGAGCCTGCCACGGACCACGGTAGAGTGCAAGGTAGTTACTTAGTGCTAGGTTTTGTACAGTCTCAGAGCCGGATCTTTGTTGCCGTCTACATGCATTAATTAGGTACCCTAGGTACATAACTGGCGCAAAAATAATTTTGCTGACGATGGCCCGTGACGTATGTCACAGTGTTATCGAATTCATAAACTCAGCCACGATTGTCGCCTACCCACCATCCAATTCACCAGTCACCATTCAATGACCATCCAACTTTCTGCAAACCGTTTCCAAACACGACTTAGATTCGCCAATTTCTCTTACCACCTTTAGAATACAACATCGAAATCTTAACTCCCGAGCCATTAATTTCATCTTCTCGATTTATAAACCCGCGAGAGCACACTTCGTTATAGATCAAAAGAGTAAAACGATACTACAACTTCGCCAAGATGTCGTGGGCAGGTATGACGCCAGTTACAGCCAGCCATGAATTTATCTATCATCGGCAGCAACGAACTAATTATTTCGATTCCTAGGATTCAAGAAGAATGTCAATCGCGCAACGACGCAGGTCATGATGAAGACCGGCCACGTTGAAAAGACAAATGACCGCGATTACGAAGTCGAGGAGAGACGGTTCCGAACTATGGAGGCTGCTTCGCTACGACTTCAAAAGGAGGCCAGAGGATACCTGGATTCGATACGAGGTAATCTAGTGCCAACAAATTCAGCCGAATACACCCCCCGCTAAACATACATACTTTTAGCAATGACTGCGTCGCAAATGCGCATAGCCGAGACGATAGATGCCTTCTACGGCGACGCAGGAGCCAACGACGGTGTTAGTAGGAGCTATAAACAAGCCGTAGAGGATCTGGATACCGAGACCATCAAAGCGCTGGATGGTCCATACCGGTACAACATCTAAACCAGTTACGTCACTGAGAAATATCCGCTGACCAAGTTTAGAACAACGGTGCTAGAACCCATCACACGATTCTGTGCTTATTTCCCGGATGTCAATGAATGTATGGATTACCCCGGTGACCTGGTAACCTGCTCTTAATCAGGACTAATGTATTTCTAGGTATCAAGAAGCGCGGCCACAAGCTTCTGGACTACGATGCACTACGAGCCAAAGTCAAGAAGCTGGCGGAGAAGCCGGACAAGGACGTAACGAAACTACCGCGCACCGAGAAGGAGATGGAAATCGCTAGAACGGCCTACGAACAGCTCAATGAACAACTATCCACGGAATTACCTCAGCTTATCGACCTCCGAGTACCATATCTCGACCCGAGTTTCGAGGCGCTTGTCAAGATTCAACTTCGCTTCTGTGCTGAAGCATATAGCAGAATGGCGCAGGTCCAGCAATACCTGGATGCAGACACTAGAGAGCAGTATGCGCAGGGTCATCTGGACTCGAGGGTGGAGCAGGTGTTGCAAGAGATTCGGGAACTTAGCATCAGCGGTACAGTTTGAGTTGACAGCAGCAGGACATGAATACGCGGAGTAAAACGGATTGTTTCTGGGATGGTTCTTCTGGCTTGGGCTTGGGAAATTTGTAGGTAATTTTCGATCCAAGCCACCACCAGCACGAGTGATGGACGGGTTCACGGTTCACGTTAGATACCTATAAGAACGATGGTCTTGCGAACAGCAATTAGGCTTACCTATTTGAGATTATTTTCTATTCTCAATTCTGGACAGGAATTGCGAGTTTGTTTATTCCTTAAACAATTTTACAATTTCAAACGATTAAAGAAACCATCATCGTCACCCCCCTTTCTCTCTTTTTACTTTTTTTATTATTTAATTTTTGACTTTTGCAAAAGTCTAACTATCACCTCCTGAAAATGTTTCATTTCATTTCCTTGAATCTTAAATTGGGAGAGAGATATCACTACTCTACATATGTAACCCAAGAGTTTCAAAGGCTACTAAGGTTTGAATACAAATATTGTCACATGAAGCGGCAAGAGATATGGGGTTGGCGGGGGTAACCACACGCTGCAACCCTGCGCTGTGTCTATCTCAGTCAATATGTTACTACTAGTAGTAGCCAGTTACTACCTGCCTACCTAATTATCCAGTCACTGCATAGTACTAACCTAGGTATCTACATTCCAGCCATTATCCAAGATATGGAACAAATACATCTTGGCCATATCTCTACAACCGGCGACTCCTCCTTCCATCCGTCTTCAGCATCGTAGTAAGTTTTACTGGGTTGTTTTCTTCGATTCATCGCGACTATGCTTCTCACTATCTTGGCTACCTATATGTTGACCGCTGCGTCTGTACTTAAAGCAAAGCCTATAACTAAAGGACAACTGGACAGTACAAGAATTTTCGGTCCCCTCACTTTTAATAGCGATGGCACATTCCAAATATCGATATTTGAGGACCTGCACTTCGGAGAAAGTAAGTTATGAGACACTTATGTCTCCACTACCTCCCTCAAACACCGGATGGATGAGTCGAAGGTTAACCAATACCTTCTCCCTACATTAGATGCTTGGGATCAGTGGGGTCCGCAGCAAGATATCAACTCTGTCAAGGTCATAAATGAAATACTTGACGCGGAGTCACCAGAGTTAGTTGTCCTGAACGGGGACTTGATTACGGGCGAGAACACGTTTCTGGAGAACAGCACTCTGTACGTTGACCAGATCGTCGGTCCCTTGGTAGAACGGGGATTGCCCTGGGCCTCGACCTATGGAAATCACGATTATGATTTCAATATCTCCGGCAATGCGATACTCGCCCGCGAGAGAAGATGGCCCAACTGTCGCACGACGCCAATGGTATTTGGCCCAGATTCCGGTGTGTCTAATTACTACCTCCCCGTATATGACAATAACTGCGCAGGAGAAGACTGCGTTCCTGAACTGCTGCTTTGGTCCTTCGATAGTAGGGGAGGCTTTCGATATCGAGAAAAGGATGCAACTGGAGCCCGAGTTGGTAATCCCGGGTGGGTTGACTTTAGCGTCGTAAACTGGTTTCTGGAGACGAATGCGGAATTGGTGAATAAATATAACAAGATTATTCCGTCTCTAGCCTTCGTCCATATCCCAACTTATGCGTCATACGTCCTGCAAAAAGTGGGCGTGGATCCTCATAGAGAGCCCGGGATCAACGATGACGACCCGTTAGCTCCTCAGGCCCAAGGATGGTGCGCTGATGGCCGAAATGACGGATCTTGCGAGTACGGCGGGCAGGATATTCCATTCATGCAGGCTATCTCAGCGGTTCCTGGCCTGATGGCACTCTTCTCGGGCCATGATCACGGCAACACGTGGTGCTATAAGTGGGATAGACTGCTTCCAAATATGACAGTGGCGCCGCGAAACGACATCAACCTCTGTTTTAGCCAACATTCGGGCTACGGAGGTTATGGCAACTGGGAACGAGGTGCACGACAAGTCTTCGTCACAAAGTCAAGACTAAAGGAACTAGAGATCGATACTTGGATTCGACTCGAGTCCGGAAATTTCGTGGGGAGTGTCACGCTGAATTCAACGTATGGAGAGGATCGTTATCCGGCAACTAATAATTCCAAAACGGTCTGTTCCACTTGCGATTATACATCAACGTGAAGGAGATGAGGATTTTGTCAGAGTGGTTGTAAGTAATCGTACGGCACTCCATGTACATGGATGATGATGAGGCATGAATTATGATATTATGGGACGAGACATGTAATACTGGATTTATATGGTTAAGGAGCGACACTTTTGGAACTCGAGATACATATCTGTACTAGGTACCTAACCTACTCTGATACCTAGGTACGTAATATGGATGAACGAATTATATTGTGATTTCAATCATTTCCATCTTGTTGCATAGGACGTAATGTACCTGGGTTATAGATGCCAAAAAGGGGAATAACATTCCTGATCGTTGCTAAAGAGGTGTTTGGCTCGTGGAGACACGTGACCCCCTTTTCCTTCACATCTTTCAAGTTAATGAAATTGGCTTCAAGTACCACAACTTTCTTACGGAATAATTTAATGATATATTATACCTAAGCAGATTCTAGGGACTTTAAATCCCTACCCGTAATAAGTACCGACCTGCTTAGGGAAAGGGGTAGTATCTAAGAACTCCGTAAGCTAATAGGATCTGCCAATCACGTGGGCCCCTCTCTAAGACACATAAGCAATTTTGAATGCAAGTATGCGGATAGAACGACCAGTCATGTGTCTGTGTCTGTGTGAGATATAAGTATAGGACTTGACTACAAATATGGGATTAAGTGGACGGCAGCGAAACAGATTCGTATATTTACCAGTTGGGGCAACTCCGATGCGGGGTTGACACATACTGTCCGATTCCCGCATACATCCCACGGTCAGCTTTCCGGGGATATCTGGTGTCTCTTACATAAACTTCCAAGGTTATTAGGGGGGTACCTAGGTATATATAGACCTACTGTAGCTTAGTTACCCAGCTTCCCTTGATACGACCTATATCCACAGGACGTAAGGGCTCTTTTCATCATACTACAGATCTAACATCACTAAGTACCTACTCAACATTAAACCGTGCCTAACATCCAACGGCACTTACTTCATCGTTTTACCCCTTGATCACACCTCCTATATTCGGTACCTAGCTAGCTATGGAGGGGAAATACGCAACGTACCCAAGCCTCCGCGGCAAAACCGTGCTGATCACCGGCGGCGCCGAGGGCATCGGCGCCTCCGCCGTCGAGCTGTTCTGCCGCCAGGGCTCCACCGTCGTCTTCCTCGACATCTCCCCCGCCTCCGCCTCCGCCCTCATCTCCAAGCTGGAAAACACACCCGGGGCGACGGTGCCCGCGTTCCTGCACTGCGACGTCACGGACCTGGCCCGGCTGAGGGAGTGCGCGGACACGGTGGTCGCGCAGCACGGCGCCGTCGACGTGCTGGTGAACAACGCGGCGGGCGCGGGCGGCAAGGCGCGCGCGCAGACCGCGAACGTGACGCCCGAGTCCTGGGACCACGACGTCGGCGTCAATCTGAGGCACCAGTTCTTCCTGACGCAGGCCGTCGTGCCGTCCATGCGGCGGAAGGGAGCCGGGGGGAGCATCATCAACATGGGCTCGATCACGTGGCGCATCCCGACCGTCGGCGTGCCGGTCTACGCGCTGTGCAAGGCGGCCGTCATGGGCATGACGCGCACGCACAGCAAGGAGTTTGGCAGGGATGGGATCAGGGTTAACAGCGTGATGCCGGGGGCGATATCGACGCAGAGGCAGATTGAGGAGGTGCTGACGGAGGAGTATAGGAGGGAGGTTTTGGGCGCGCAGAGTTTGAAGAGGGAGTTGTTGCCCGATGAGGTCGCGAGGTTGATTTTGTTTTTGGCGGCGGATGATTCGAGTGCGATTACGGGGAGTAGTTATGTGGTGGATGGGGGGTGGGTGGGCGATGTGTAAGGGGGGGTGTATTTATTGGGCTAGTAGGAACTTGACCTTGGCCTCGTTGGGGAAAGGGGATGGTGATTTTAGCTAGGTCACCTAAGCTAGAATATATCGTCAAGAGTGAGCATCTATTCATGTAACTCTACCTCTGTCACAAGCTGTGGTTAAGGCGTCATATAATGGTATTAATCAGTTTCAAAGTACCTGTCTACTACCTTCCTTCTATCTATATAAACAACCTTGAAGTGTTAAACATTTGTTAGAAAAGAAATCTGCATTAATATGAAAACAGGTGGCTTTCTTTAAGCACGGCTGTATCGAGAGTGGGAGCGTCCCTGCCTAGGTACGTTACCTGGGTACCTACTAGGTAGGTATACCTTACTTACTCGCGATGATGAATATACGTTTGGGTACCTATATATGCACTACTACCTCCGCGGACGCAGCGATCTGCCGCCGTGTGCGAGTTTTTCTTCCTCGGAAGTGCACAGCTCGCACCGACAAGTAAACCCCCAGTTCATGAGCTTGCTCCGCCTCTCTTTCAAGGGCAGCGTGCGCATGCTGCTGCAATACGTGACGAAGATCTCCTGGCCGGCCCGGATCTCGCGCGTCGCCGTCATCGTCAACTTCGCCTCGCCGTCCATCATCTCGATCGGCCACGTCACGTTCGGCCGGCAGCTATGGTTCGCGCGCGAGAACGCCGGGTACAGCCCGCTCTTGTTATTCGGCGTCGCCGAGCAGTTCGTCCAGAAGAGCGCCCACAGCCGCAGCAGCAGCCACGCCACCTGGTGCGTGTCGGTCTCGGGCAGGAACTCGCCCGCCCGCTGCTTCTTGTGCACCCAGCGGTAGACGTTGTCTTGGTGCTGGGGATTGGCGATTGCGTCCTCGAGCTTGGTCGGGTCGCAGTGCAGCGCGTCGACGGTCCGCAGTTCCGCCGGCGGCAGGCTGAAGTACCTGTCGCAGAGCTCCGCGATGGACCCGGCGTGCCCGATCTCGATCACCGGATACTCTATCATCACGATATCCCCGACCTCTAAGTTCTTTGTCGCGAACATCCCAAACCCGATCCCGGGCACGGGACGGACTTCGGCCCCGTAAATTTTCGTCCTGTCGGTTATTCCAAAGGTTTCCATTGGATTAGCGTTGGAAACCAGAAGTAGATATTAGGTATCTAATGTGCTGGGTACGATAGCAATTATACGATCGTTGTCGTACGCACACTGGTTCTAAGGGGCAGTGTAGATGTGAACAATACTTGATTTTCATGGATATATCTATTAGGACCATTATATGTGTTTCGGTATATTGTCAATAATTTCATTGTCAATAATTTCATTGTCTAAATCTATTTCTAAGAAGACTCATTGTTCCGTAAATAGGGAAGTAGTTATTTAACTAGTTAAACAAGTGTATTGTTCGTAACATATCTATATATAAGAAGAACAAAGGACAAGTCCCACCCACCAATGTATTTGATATTTAGTGACTACCTAGGTATATACCTGTATGCCTACCTAGTAGGCATACAATGAGGTTGAAGGATTGTTAGGGAATAGGGGCTATAATATTATAGTTCCTGTAATAATACGCCAGTCCTTAGTAAGTACTAGGTAGTATCAGTCTCTAAGAGACACGTTACTACGTGAAAAAGTTCATTTCCTTAGACGGAAGACTTGCTGAAAAGGGGGGATGTATTGGGTATACTTCTATCGGTGCTTTTAATTCATACAAAAATTTGAGCCGCGAAAACTACCATATATTTCCCTTGCCCTGCTTTCCACGCGTCTCCTCGAGTTTAACAACGTTAATGTTCTTCCATACAAAGAGACAGATGACACAAAGAGGAATGAACGCCGAGCCAGCGATCACCATCTTCCTCTGCACATCTCCTAGAGCCGCGATAATTGCCGTGCGAATGGGGCTTCCCATCGGATAATTCATCTGGACGGTGATATCGCTGAAGATGGCTGCAGCCGAGTCCTTGCTTCCTTCTGGAAGGAATTCGTATAGCTTTTCTGGTAGAATGTTGTTCCACTGAAATATTAGTTAGTGGCTGTGTACGTGTAGAGGAAATAGGGAACAGAGAAAAGGAAGGAGGAAAATAGAAACAACTAGCGATTCTAGTTCGCAGATCACGAGGCATAAGACTATCACGTTGAAACACAGGAAATGACTTAGAAAGTTACGTACCAAGGCGCCAGCAATGGCAAGGCCGATAGCAGCACCGATCGATCCGAAGAGACCGAAGATGGCCATCGATACGGCAATTTCTTGATGCGTCACTGATGCCATGATAGCCAGTTGCGCCGCGATAGACCATATTCCGGTAGCAATGCCATTGAAAATCTGACACATGACAAGGTATCCGATAGAAGCTTCAGGAGTACGGAAGTGAATTAGTAGGACAGTGCCGAGGACGCAGAAAGGAATTCCTGCAATTGCGGTCCATTTATAATCTCCAGTGTATCGAATAATGCTGTGCTTTAATTAGGAACGATGATCAGTATTAAGATTGGTGTGGGAGGAAAACTCACAGGCCAATGAATGGGCCAATGAAGGATGAGGAGAGCGCGAAAGTATTCAGTACGTAGCCGGAGACCGTGATACTCTGACCGTGGACAACTTGTAGGTACGAACTATAGTAACTATCCCAACAGCTAGACTTGATATTAGCACCATGACAACGTCAATTTGTTCAAGGGGTGAGATCAATGCTTACTATATGGAGGTAAACATTACACCATACAGCATGCACGCAGCAAGAATAGTCCGGTCTTTTAGGAACTTGAAGGGAAAGTACGGAACTGGAGAAAAGGACCTTTCCCAGATAGCAAAGACACCCAGTAGAAAAGCGCCGAGTATTATCATTGCAATGATATATCCAGTCTTCCATCCATTGGGCGCATAGTTGACGATGCTAAAAGGTAGGAGTAGTAGAGAGAACCCGAATATCGTCAAGAACATTCCGATTACTTTGTGATAGATTAGCATACACATCCCTATATATTCATGGTGTCGTGGATAGCCTCACCGTCAAACTCAATGAAGTAGTACTTCGTTGATTCCCAGACCGACCGGGTCTTAACCCTTTCGGGGTAGACTCCTAGCCTGACGGCTTTGCGCTTGCTGATGATGAAAATAATAGCGACAGGAAGACAGAATGCCACGAGAATGATCGAGAAGGCGCCAAAAGCCCATCGGAAGTTGGCATACACGTAAAATAGTTCGGCTATCTTGGGCCCGGCGAAGGTGGTTGCGATGGTTGGGGTTGCATTGATACCAATTATCAACATTCGGTTTTTGAGGGTAGTAGTATCCGCGAGGATGATGTCGACGACGTATTGCATTCCGAGGTGGCCCACCCAGTACAAGGTGTGGGCTGCTGCGTACATCTCGACGTTGACACAGGTAGCTTTTAAGACCATACCGAGAACGACTAGTATGACCATAACGACGAAGCCTTCGCACCGGCCCCAGATATCGATCATCTTCGCGATTGTCAATCTGCTTACACCACCGATTATAGTAGCAACGATGCTAGTAGTCGCTAGCAGTCCATGTTTCCCAAAGGCTGAGGTCACGTAGGGTACGAGATTTCCCTGGACAGCTTGTAACAACATATCGACGAAAGTCACTATGTACAGCCTAGAAAACAGAAAATGCAAAGGCTATTAGAATCAACTTTACTCACATGTCGCTGCATAGAGATGACAAAAGAAAATGGACTCACAAAATAAACATGACGATAAGTAACTCTTTAGACCACACGGTGGTGATGGCCTCGACTCGCTTGACACCATCTTGCATATGTGCATCAGAATCCGTCTCGGATTTGGATTCGTTGGCGTCCCCAAACTCATTAACCTTTTCACCATTTGATGTCAGTTTAATATCCTGTGCCGGAGTGGCAGGAATGGCTTCAGCCGTGGTGACAGCCATAGTGATGAGATTTTTACGCAAAGTTGAGCGCAAGTTTTAAGAAATGATGACCTTTGTAGCATTAGAACAAACACTGCGGCGCAACGCTGTATATATATCTCGTATTTCGCATATCTCGCAAGATCGCGCACCCACGCGATGGTCTATATATTACGTGTTGTGAATCGGGCTGAACCCCCATTTCTTCTCTAGGGTCCGATCAAATCAGTTGATCATTTGCTCGTATAAGGTCGGAAAATCATCCCTGAAATAAGACCGCGAAGGCCAATAGAAAAATCTTTTCCTGGGCAAATCATCGCGGACCTTGGCGTCTCTTGACCGTCTTGCAAGATCTAACCTGAAATCATCCTGGCTGGGTGTGAGGCATTATCCCGGAATGTAGCCACATAAAGTTATCTGATCCGTTGCGAAGCCTTATCAGATCCGTTATGCCAAGTCCGACACTCGGTGGAAGGCATAGGTACCATGCAATATATATCATAACTTTGGTAAATGGTGGACACCTGCATGTACGAAAGACGCTTTCGAAATAGATGCCAGTAGTATCAGCTGATCGCAACTACAATTCAGCCCATCCTACTATAGTACCTGCATGGTACCTAATACTACATATTGATGGTTTAGATAAAAGTAGTACTAATAATAGGCATGTGTCGGAAGAGATGGATACATTGGATAGTTCAAGATGATGGCTGGGCGACTGGGCTCTTAGAGATTCGGAATAAATGCATGTTAGTTGTTATGCATCGCACTTTCCATCTAGCGTACCTGCCCAGCATCTAGTTATGTCTTGGAGTTGATGCCAACTGTACAGTACTATGTAAGACTTATGGCAGCTGTCAAACACATGTTCAGTCAAAGAAACTGTTAGTCAGCAGCTGTTAAATTACCTTTCAGCTTTTCAATTGCCGCTGCTCCGTAAAACGGCCACTCAAACAGAAGAAATCAGATGATAAACATTGAAACCCACAGTTTAATTCTTATCGAATTAATCTCCACGTGATGCCGAGAACTTTAGACTCTCATAATTCTCAGAAATAATAAATTCTAGAATTCTTTCACTTTCAATAACTAGTTAACTACTGTACTTCCTCTAAGCCGTGGAGGCCTTCTGTCCCCCCACCCCCAACCCACCTGAATTGGCCCGACTCAAATCAACCACGTCCATTAAGTGGCATTAACATCTTTCTGCAGTTGCCGGCTGACCGAAATACCCATCTAACCCATGTTCGATCAACTAAATTCCTTCCAAGGCTGTCTGTCATTTTGATATTCAATGTTACCTTAGTACCACTTTCAACTCCTTGAACACAAACACAATGGATAAAGGGTAGTATCGCTATCCAGTAGTCTCGTTTCGGTTTTGAGTTTCTTTTTCTTTTTATAACATCCAATTCTACCTAGTATTGAGGATCTGTAGCCAGTACAGTATTTACTACATACATACCAAGGTAGGTAGACAGGTAGACAGGTAGACCGGTAGGTAGGAAGGTAGGAAGGTTAGTACACTTTTGCTGGTAGCCTAACGATGAAGGGACGTAGCAGACCTAGACGTCGATGAATCGTCGGTGCCTATTGCAACAAAAAGGGTTCGGTGCAATCTATCATCAGTGTGCCTCCCGATGCGGTGTCAATAACCCCAATCTTCAGTTGGTGGCTTGCGATAAGACCGAGCAAGCCAACGTCTCCAAACGGTTCCAAGGGGAGTGCAGCACCTCGAATAGAAATAAATATTCTTTGACAGATGCCAATTTTAATCACGACTTCCCGCGATAGAAGTATGATCCGGCAAAATCCCATCCTTTGAAGTAAGCCCGACGGTACCACGGCGATCCTGCTCATCTTTGCCTGTGTGAGACCCTGGCGCTATGTATGTGCGCGACACTTGGCATTGTCTCGATCTCAACACTTGGCGCCCCTTCCGTGGTGATGAACCTGCAAATCAGAACCACGGTCAGTTTATTTACATAACAACATGGGAGTCACTAGGCTGGCCGATACGAACTCATCTCTTGAATTTCCCAAGACAAATTCCACTTGGAAATTGGAAATAACGTGGATTTACTGGCAACGAAGCAAGCAAGCCTCATTTTTGGTTTTCCCACAAGGCTTTGCTACCTATTACTAGGTATCTAAGGTTAGTACCTCTATATTTGATCATCAACAAAATAAAAAGTAGAGAGAACATTGAACAATTAACCAAAGTACTCAATAGCTTATCTCTCTGGCCAATGACTATCTATATCTTAGTAAGTCGATGAAGCCCATGAATCCCATATACTCGATATTCATGCAGGGGTTTGATCTCCCTTTGCCAAGCGAAACCGGAGAACCTTATGAAACCTAGCCATCCAGAATACAAGCTACCATTTTAACCTAGTGTAGCTCGAGCTGTCATCCTTTTAAAGCTCCAAGCACGTGTATTCGGCTTGACCAACTGCCGCCGGCAATCACACTTAGTGGTATAAGTCTATTCAATGCACTATCAGCAGTATATCAGCAGTATGAAAATGAAGGTCTATTGCAGTCTTTCTGAGGCCTTTTTATTCAAGATGGATAGACTCCGATAGAGAGTGATAAATCGATTCCCGTCTCTAGATTCAACAGTCCTAGAGTATCATCCTTGAAGCATATCTATCATATGCCAGACTACCGTAGTAGGCCTCACCATGTACTAACTAACGGGAATATTTGTGGTCGAGGGGCACGGGCACGAAAGCACCCGGACAACTATATCCACAGATGCTCCTCATCATCCATAATAGGCCTTTTTCATCTGGATAAGGTTATGTCGAGTCACGACCCATGGCCAGAACCACTTTATTTCACCTGAGGCCCTTAGCTACCCCATGCTCCATCCTGCATTGAACCCGGAAAGCTGGGCATCCAACGTCAACTTCAGATGGCAGGGGTTTCTTCGGCACGGTGTTTCCCATATGTAAAATCCCCCCTTCGATCCTCAACGACAAGCCAAAACATCAAGCCTGCATAGCAGCATTGTAGCTGCGCCATTGAGTAACCTGCGTGCGCACTGAGCGTCAGCCCACGATCTAGGACAAGGCTCTGCCAGAGATGTCACTTCACGTAGCCCCTTGCTTTGCGCAAGACACCCCTGTGTGATATCACTCTTGACGTTCTGGACTGGAAAATCGTTGCTAGGGACGATTATGGCAAAGCTAGGGTATAAGTCTTGGTTTCCTACATGATGAAGATCAGGGACGATGCCTCTTTCCATCCATTCTCTTCACCTCGACGTAGACCTCTCTTGACTTGAGTGTTCGTTGATTTCTTTCTTTCACGGTCGATCCGTCCATTTTTCAACTTTTTACCTATCACTGTTTTTCGTTCGTTTCGTTTTGAAGGCTGAGCCATTTAATTCAATATCTTTTTTTTTTGGGTGCTCTGGTAGTTTCATTCTCTAATCATCTCGTTCACTGTCAGACTCGCCTAGTCAGTCTTTTTTTTCCCGCTTCCTTTCTTCAGAACAAATATGCGGCTCTCGAAGAGCTATGTGCCGGCACTCTTGGCCCTGGCTTCAGTAGCTGTCGCTACGGAGCCAGAGATGGTCATCACTGAGACTGTTCACGAGACCATGCACGAAACAGTACATGTGGTAAGCAGTCTTTATAGCTTCTAATCATGAAGCAGCATACACCAAGATCATGAGTTAAGTTTACTAACTTGCTATGCTATAGACTATGCCGCCAGAGACGATAAAAGAGACTGTTCATGTAACATTGCCGCCAGAAACAGTAAAGGAGATGGTACATGTGACACTGCCGCCCCAGACAGTAAAAGAGACGGTGAAAGAGACAGTTCACGTAACCTTGCCGCCAGAGACAGTTAAGGAAACGGTTCATATAACGCAGCCACCTATGACGGTAAAGGAGACAGTCCATATAACTCTACCACCTCAAACGGTGAAAGAGACCGTCCATATAACCCTGCCACCCTCGACGGTGAAGGAGACGGTGAAAGAGACGGTACACGTTACGCAAACGGCACATGTTACACTACCTCCAGAGACCGTACACGTCACGCTCCCTCCCCAAACAGTAAAGGAGACGATCCAGGTGACTAAGGTGGAAGAGAAGCTCGTCACGAAGACCCAGTTACATACGGTGGTCCAAACCGCCATCCAGACGAAGGTTGAGACCAAGGTCGAGTCCGTACACGTAACTCTACCCCCGCAAACCGTGAAGGAGACCATTGCGGTGAGCGTGCCTGTAACGAAGGTGGAAACAGTCAAGGAGAGCTTTGCCGTGACGAAGGTGGAGACGTCGAAGGAGACCCTGCAGGTCAGTGTTCCGGTAACGAAGTTGGAGACTCTCAAGGAGACGGTCCAGGTACACGTCAGTGTCCCAGTGACAGTCAAGGAATCCTTTGCTGTCAGTGTTCCGGTCACAGTGAAGGAGTCGATAGCAGTCAGCGTTCCGGTAACGGTCAAGGAATCGGTGCCGGTGACAGTCAAGGAAAGCATTGCCGTCAGCGTCCCGGTGACTGTTAAGGAAACTGTACACGTCAGTGTTCCAGTAACTGTCAAGGAGTCCGTTGCTGTCAGCGTTCCTGTAACAGTCAAGGAGAGCGTAGCTGTGACGCAGGTACAGACAGTCAGAGAGAGCGTTGCCGTCAGCGTCCCAGTGACCGTCAAGGAATCTGTACACGTCAGCATTCCAGTAACTGTCAAGGAATCTATCGCAGTTAGTGTTCCGGTAACAGTTAAGGAAAGCGTAGCGGTAACGCAAACTGTCAAGGAGAGCGTCGCAGTCAGCGTGCCTGTGACTGTCGCTGTCACGAAGACCGAGGTCCTCAGCCATCTACAGACCGCGGTGCTTACTGAAACCGTTCACATCACTGCTCCGCCGCAGGTAGTCAAGGAGACCGTACACGTTACGCAGGCTGTGACCGAAACTGTCCACGAGACGGTCCATGTTACCTTACCACCGCATGTTATGACGGTTTCCGAAGTCGTCCATGTCACTGTCACTGAGGTCGCGTCAGCTTGCGATGCAGTTCCCCCGATGACCCATGAAACAACAACCGCGATGGCCCACGAAACCACATCCGCGATGGTCCATGAAACAACGTCTGCCATGGTCCACGAAACGACATCTGTCATGGTCCATTCAACTGCAGTTGTCCCGCCCATGGTTCACGAAACGTCAACTATGGCACAATACATTAATTCCACGTCCGTCGCTCCGCCCATGGTCCACGAGACTGCTGTGCCGACAGAGGCAGTCAACTCTACCATGCCCGCCGGAACAGCCACCGGAGCGATGCCGCCAGCACCCGCATCCTCTCTAGCCTTGGGATACATGATTCCCCATAACGCACGTCGGTGGCGGGCGTAGAGAATTATTTAATTAAGAGTGCGCGAAATATCACGACGGGTTTTTGGGAGTGTTAGACTTTGATATACACTACGGGATGTGCTTATGGGTACTGGGCCATTACAGAGCTGGACAAATGCAGCAAAGGATTTCCTAATGTTATTTAATTCGTTCGACTTCTGTTCCACGGTCCGGCCCCCCCAATGTTTTTTTAACGGCTTTATATGCAAGATGTAGATGACAGGACAAATGAAATGATTTAATATATCTTTATAATGGCGTTAAATATGAAGGGCAGCTGTGCTACCCGTTGAGATGGCCAAGTCATTTGTGCCTCCGTGCCTATATATATGTATTGTACACCTGAAAAATCCGTAGATCATTGTCTATTCTGAATTTATCGTAAACTCTTTCTGCCATTTACTCAAGATGTGCGATATCGTAGGAGCGGGACAATCGAGATACTAGTCCTCGCCGCGAAAGCCAAGCCCAAGGCACGTAAATCGCAATCGGTGAATAAACATCGTGGGCCTCCCGTCGATCGATCTTCAAATATCCCTTTTTTTTTTTGCCGTCATCGAAGCATTCGGATAAGATCAGCTCTCTACTATTTTCGGGAGGATCTGGCCTAGAATCGATAGCCGGCAAGCACAAGCACCAGCGGGAAAAAAACTTCCGCGAGAGAGGGCCCGTGTTCATAGGTAGTGTATGCCTGGGTATGGGGGCGAAATTAGCCAAGACGGATATCGTGACTATCATCAGCTAGGCTTGTACTGTGTAGATATTTTTAATAGGGAGCCAGGAATTGTACATAGGTATGCAGGGTTGTCGTAACGTGGATCGAATTCTTCGTTAATGGGCGAGTAACCTCCCTATTTGGGTACCTAGACGGCGACATGTTCTTCAATGAGCTTCATTGGGTGCCATTCTGCTTGGGACGCATCTGGGTAGGTAGGCGATGCCAGTGAAGTATCTAAGTAAGCGGAAGAAGCCCAATCCCGCGCCACCTAGTACCTCGCGGAGGGAAAGGGAGGAAGGAGGAAGCGGGAAGGATTTTGTTGAAGGGGGTAGTATTCTGGAACTCGAAATATGCAAGTTATGCGACATCGCGAATGAAACAAACCTAGGCAATCCTTCAAATCTTGGCTTGGCTGCCTATGTTTGTCGTGTAGGTACGTTTAGGGAAGAGGTCTATATTTTTAGCAATGACATCGCAATACTTACCCAGATGGTCGCCGAAACATGGACTGGCGTCGGGAGGATTTTAGAGAATAGGTAGCAACTTACTTTAGTAGGTAGGTCAGCAGGTAGGCGACCCAGGATACAAACAACAGGATGTTACGTATCTAGGTAGGCGGTGGCTACACGGGACATACAAAGCAATATCACAAAAGCATAGGTAGGGTCTTACGCATACAATGAACAAGAGAATAGATGAAGGTCACGTATCAATTTCCGTATACTGTCAATGAAGTCACTGCGAGGGCATACCCGAAAGCTATCTCCTAGCACGAACCCACCACAAGCTTAGAGATACATGAAGAGTTGCGATTGTTGATCCCGGGGGCAACTTCATACAGAAACCCGGCAGACGAGCCTCCATCACCATATCACAAAGTCGGTCGATCACGAGGCATCTATCTTGCACACAAACTAGCCTACTAGATAGGTAGGCACTTCCTGTGCATGATCACAGTCCTCCTTCATCGTCCACAACCGCCTTTCTCAAGGCATTCCTTGCTGATCGTGAGGCCGACGCAGTAGTCACAGCTTCGAGGGATGTCCGCGTTGCCACCGCTGCCGCTAGGTCCCGCAGCAGAAGAGCTCTCGCCAGCAGCAGCAGGAGCATGCTGATCAGTCTGTTCTTCGGCTGCTTGCTGCTGTTCCCGCATTCGCTCTTGATACAGCTGGCTATATATAGCACGGTCCTGGCGAATGCTGCGTCCGCATTGGCGGAAGATGTTCACTTGAAGACGCAGCTTCTCGATGAGCTGCTTGTCGGTCGGCTGTGGACCTTGCTGGGGTGTCTGGGCCGGCTGAGCGTGAGACATGGCGACCAGTGACAGAAGATGATGACAAAATAAAAGGCTTTTGGTGAGGAACAGGTTGAGGTAGGTAAATGGGGCTCTAGAGTTGCCAGAGATTAATGTATGTGTGTATGTTGGTATGGTGATGGACAGCAGAGTTGCGAGTATCAGTCAATCTTTGGAAGCTGTAAGCATCAGATTTGCTCAGTGATGGTGGCTTGAAAGTTATCACTGGAGGAAAATCAAGATGAGAGCTGATAGCATAAGTAACTGCTGTGTTGCTTGTATTATTTCGTGGGGGTTTTATGTAGGCCGTGTAACAAACAGCTCTCGTCTTGTGGATGGGTAAAGAAAGAAAGGCTGTAGCTAGATGGAATTTATTACAGATGGAAAAGCTCATAATGCCATGCTTATTATTCATACCAGCTGTGAATTCTCCGCTTATGTTGGAGCCATATATGTAAGGTTGAATATCTAAGGAGGAAGGAGCCTTGCTGGGGAACAGTGAGACACCAGTTCTTCATCGTGATGCTGTGATAGACATGTGGGTTTTTGCAGCTCACAACTCAATGGATGCGTCTCCCATCATATAAGGCCACTTTGAGTGCCTATCTACTTGGGAAGGAGTTACCAGTGAACCTGAGGATATATACCTAGTACAGTGTCAAAGCAAGCTAGGAAGTGTGTATGATGGATCCCAGAAAGTCGTTAAAGTCGTTTACCCCTGAATATGATGTAGCAGCCAAATGTGTGGATTCTTTCCCCTAACCACACTGTCAAGGCCATCTTGCGACAGTCGATACCATGATGTACTCCTAGGTAGCTTCAAGTACTTAATTGTAGTGGCTTTTATCCTAAATTGAGCTTTTAGTGGTATTTATTAAGTGCTGTACGTTTATCAAGCACTAATGCCACAGCATTGTGCCCCTTTATAGGAGTGAGAAGCTACCACAACTACACTTATACTAGGAACCCCTATTCACATTCATAGGGGATATGAAGTGTAGCTAGAATACAAGAATACAAAGCATAGACATATATTTACAGCAACTTGATATTACCCAGAACCTAGTGTAGTGATTCTTTGTGATCAGGGAGCCCCTATCGTGAAGTACTTGCTCTTTGATTACCTAGTAGCCCTAATATTGCCAGCCCTCTCCCTAATTTGTTTGGTTACCTAGGTAGATACATATGAGATACATGTGCTACCCCTTTCGACTTTACTCGAAGTCGAAAGAGAAGGAATTTCGATTTCGATCCCTCCCTCCCTACCCTACCAGACACCTAACTAGAACCCAGCCCCTTCCATCTCTCAGGTCGATTACCAGGCATCAACCTCTGGCAAGATATTGAGAACCTGATCTTGTGTCCAGCAAGAGCAGCTGGGTCCCTATTCTCAAGTATTTAAGAAACCTGCTTCTCAGTTCTTTTCATCTTGAACTTTACAACCTTCCACACCTCCCACACACAAACCAGTTCAGTCTATTCCACTTTACAACCACACCCACCCGAACCCTTTACACGACCCTTCATCATCGAAAAATCGATATTATCGATTCAATTTTATTTTTCTGATTCATCTTGTCAACAAGATACAATTAGAAGCAACAATCATCGTCACTTTTGTCACATTGCCTTCTATTATTGAGACCAACATACAGATCGATATTCTCGATTCAAAATTATTTCTCTACTTCATCTTGTCATTAAGATACTATCAAAGCCAACGTCTTATCAACAAGATATAGTGAGAATCAGCAATCATTGTCACTTTGTCATATTGACTTCCATCACCGAGACCAACACCCTACCTGTTAGTTGAACTATCATCGCAACCGCGAAAATGAGAATGAGTTGGAGAAAAGCCATGAACGGCCGAATCATGCCGACCATCCCTGAGGTCCTTCATGAGTCTGCCGAGGGCCCGATGGTGTCAACAATCATCACCGGCAAGAAGGACAAGGCCATTATATTGCATAGCTTCTTGGATTTCCACCTCCAACCGGCCACAAAGTCATTTTTTGTTTCCAAGAGCGACGGGAAAGAGAAACAGATGTACCAGCGCGAGTTCGAGGTGTACGAGCGCTGCGTCGACCGCAATTTGAAGAAGATGGGCATCAAGGTTCCCCAGCTCACCATGGAGTACTACCCGGTTATGTGGCATGAAGGCTGCATGTCGCACGTCGAGGAGCCTACTATCGCCCCTAGCGTCTCTCCCTCTCCATCTTCATCTTCCTCCACTTCATCATCTACCACTCTCATCGCCGCCGAAGATTACTATACCGGTAAACTCAGCATCAACACTACCAGCAAGAGCGTTTCCAAGTACATCAACGACAACGAGAAGCAGCAACACCCCAACAACTTCTCACAGCAGCAGTACGTCGCCTCCCTCACCCGCCAGTTCTACCACGACCTCCCGTACTTCCGAACCATCATCGCCTCCTTCTGGGGCGCCAACGCCATCTCCGTGTCGGCGCTGACCCTCGAATCGCGCCCGTTCCTGCAGATCGCCTTCGGCGCGGCCTAGGACGCCGCGGCGACGACGACGCGGTACGCGGCCTCCGTCGAGTGTTTTGCGCGCATCATGGGGCACCTGCCGCTCCTTCCCGGCCACGCGGGCTCTTTCACGGATTATTTCGGCTTCCAGCTGGTGGATTACGCGGGACGGATGATCACGATCTTTGAGGCGCTGGAGAGACTGCCGCTGGGGGGGCGGTTGGCTGGCGATGACAAGAAGGATCTCAAGATGACCCTGATTGTGACCCACAAACTAAAGCATCTAGAGAAATACAACATGGAGCTTTATGTCCGTGGATTCTAGGGGGCTGAGAAGATGGGAGGCGAGGAGACGGGGAGAGAGGAGGGAAGTTCATTGAGTAGTTGTTTGAGTGTTTGAGTGTAAGACACGCCTATCCTCGCTTGTAGGGGAATGTCTACCATGGGCATGTATCGAGACATGGAGATGGGATGAGACGAGAAGAGACGAGACGAAACGAGCTAGGAATTCAGAAAGAAAGGTTGGGCTGGAAGTCGTCAAGCTATTCAAGGTTACTATCCGGGATTCAGAAAAGAAGAAAAGATTACGGAAAGGAAAAGTGCCGTCAAGACACCACTAGTTATCCGGTATGGGGAGGGAAAACGCACACAAGAAAAAAAAAAAAGGAGTCCCGGACACGACACCAGACAAACAGACATCGCCAACCATACGAATGATTCCATACACCACACCGCGCGCGCAGACATTACTGCAACACGACAGCGCGTTATCAAGGCTTCAGCACCGGAATACCCATATCCACCACCACCACCATTCATTGCCACTTTAGAAGCCAACTCAAAGCCTGTATCCAATACATACAGGCAAGGCGACACCTTTGACTCTGAGCGGGTTTTCTACTGTGAACTATCGATGAGCTTTTGATTCTGCAGACAGATTCAATGTTTCTTTTCTTTTCTCTTTCCTTGTGTAACTAGTTTCCTTGATAATTGACAAACACTTTACAAAAAACGTTGACTACCTACTTACTTGCCCAGTGATCAATTAATTGATTGATAGATTGATTGATTGACGTAGGTGTTGTACAACAGCTGTAGAAGATCACTAACGATCGAACCTGTAGGCCTACCTAATGACGGTACCTAACCTACCCAGCCTACCTGAGCACCTACCTAGGCAAGTAATTAATATTGATCCCACCCAAAGCTCGGACTGGGCATCATTTCGGACTCCACACGGTGTTCTCGTAGTCTGGTAGAGTTAAGACATGCCTACGCGTGTCTTGGGTGAAATGAGATTTCAATTAACGCGACTTGCTAGTCTCTTCCCTCTGACAGCAGTCCCTGGATCAAGGTGAGACAGCGCAATTCCCAATAGACCGGATGAGGCTGGGAAGACGCGTAAAGGGTCCAATATGATCGTGTCGTATCGTGTCGTGTCGTGTCGTGTCGCGACGTGCCGTACCGCGTTTTCAGTACCAATTTGTGGAAAACTCACCGCACCGTCCTCACCGTCTTTCCCACTTCGCCTCGCTCCACTGCTTCCAGCCTCGGGAGTACCAGCTCCCACACCTTCTCGGACAGCTCCTCGACACTGAGATCCGCATCCACGATCTGGATGTCCTCCTCTTCCTGCCTAAACTCGCCCTCTTCCGAGCTAGCCTCCCCTCTGCCCGCCCCGTTCCCAAGCCTCTCCAGGTCCCTGATTCTAGGCGCGTTTTTGCTGCTAGTAGTGGTGTTAACGGCGTTGCCGAGATCCCCCATACTAAGGCCCCAGAATAAATCGCGAACGCGTCGCTGCACCTCGCCTTTCTCATAAATTTCACCGCCCCAGCCACCGCGCTCCCGCGCCACCTGTTCTTCGAGGTCCAGGAACAACACCATGTCAGGTCGTGGCAACCCAACCTCGGGTGCTTTCGCCCAAGACAAGGATAGCGACTTGATGTTCTTGGCGGCACTGTACACGATGCCGCTATGGTAGAAGCGGTCGCAGATAATCGTGTGGCCGGCCTCGAGCTCGGCGTGGATTTTCTTACTGCGACAAGCGTGAGTTGTAAGTCTGGCGATTCTCACTCACTCGCTCGATTCAAACAGAATAAATTAGTGGAGGCAACAACTTACACAGCTTCCCATCGGTTAGCGCTGAACAGCAGATGAATGACGTGGTCGTCGATCTCCGCCTGGCCTTTCAGGTACAAGTCGATCATGCGACCGATTGTCGTCGTCCTGTCTATGAACGGACTCTATTAGCAAAAACGCACACGCTTCATCTCGTCATGAGCTTCGCTCGCCTGCTCCAACTCACCGGGGAACCGCAGGAACCGCACTTCCCGCCCGCTCTCGATGCACCTCTGCTGTAACAGTTTGGCCTGCGTGGTCTTCCCCGCGCGGTCCATGCCCTCGAACACGACAAACGTGCCGCGCACAGGTTTCTGAGGTACCGGCTCCGCCTCCTTCTCGACACCGTCCATGCTGTCGCCCGTGGGACTGTGCTCGTTGGAAGCGCCCCTGCTCTCATCTGGACCCCCAATTCCCAGCGCGTCTACGGTTTCCCCGTCCGACGCGACGGGTGGTGGCGCTGGCGCGGCCTGCGGAGATATGATCAGAGGCGCGGCTAAGATGGGTGGGGCGCCCGTGGCGACAGTTATAGAGTCCCCATCTTCGTTTGCGTAGTCTGGCCTAGCAGCTTGTATGGACTCTGATGACGAGCCAGTCTGGGTGGGTGGCGTTGCTAAGGCTGCTGCTACGGCGCTTAGAGACGGTGAGCGTGGTGGAGGGGTAGATTGAGACGCCTCTGGTTTGGGCGATGCTTGAAGTGCTACAGCCGATGACGCTATGGTCGCGGCTGTCGCGAGATCATTTATTGAGGCCATGATGTGACCTTTGGCTTTACGATCTCCTTACGATATGTAGGTATTTTACGATGTTGATATCTCCGTAGAGTAAATAAAGTGAGATCTGATGAATTAGTTGGTAGTTCATGTGTGAGAAGCAATCAGTAGATGAGTATCAATTGGGTATGAGATGGTCTTCTTATAAGACTTGAGACATGAGATGATATCGAATGATGAAGAGGAAGCGGCCGAATGTATCGTGATTAACTAAGACCCCAAATTTGAAGGATTTAAACCTTTGAGCTACCTTATTAAACCGTTAAACGGTTAAAAACACTGGCCTACTACCTGCTATAGGTAGTTGCTACGTACTAGCTAAACGCGCATTTAGCAGTGGGGTCACAAGCTGCCTTATGTAATCGTTATATCGTGATGAATTCATCACCTATCACTACATAGTAAGATGATAGGTAGGTGCTAGGCAGCCATAGCTAGCTCGCTCATTTGTTCTTTTCAGCGCCAAAGAGCGCCAGTTTCATGCAGATGGTTATTGATAGACATATAAGGTTTAATTAAGGCGAAAGATAATTGTGGGTGGGAAACTCGGAAAATAGCTACCTGCTAATTGTACTTGCAGTAGAACGTCATTAGGCCTTGTCATTCTATTATAGCACTTCCAACTTATTTGATTGGTATTCACTTTTAACTCAACCTTGCCATTGTGTAATTACAATTCACTCACGACATACAAAGGGGGATCTCAATATGAAATTACCATCGGTGCTTGCATTGGTTGAACACAGCAATAGAAAGGAAGAAACAGAGCAATGTACAAATGTACAAATCCACGGCCAACCATTGAGCCATAACACCAACGCCCAGTTGACCACCGGTATCCAGATTCCCATATCGTAACCATTGCCTCCCGGCCATTCCATTCCAAGAACGCCAGCAGCAGTAGTAATAATCACAATACTCCGTGTGGGGGCTATAGTACCGAGGTAATTAGTCGACTGAACGGAGCAGTATCAGTCCTGAGGAAAGCAAAAAAACACAAAATACATTGCGAGGACACTTGTCCGTGAAGTTCGTGGTGGTCATGGTCATAGCAATTAAACCAATTCATATCGTCGTCTCCGTAGCCGTAGTCTCCGCCTCATCCTTGGCGCTCCCACTCTCCCACACCTCGAAGCTCTCGCCTGTTCCCTCCAACGGCTCGAGCAGGGCAGCTCCGGGGGCCGGCGCGTCCGTCTTCTCCATCAACTCCGCGACGCTCTTAGCGACGACGACGACGGCTTCTTCAGCCGCGGACTCTTGCGGGTCCTCGAGTTGGTGGGCAGAAGACGGCAGCTCGCCGTTGTGGTTGTTGGAACCTCCCTGCTGCTGGCCCTCGCTCTCCTCGTCATCAAGAACCAGAACAACAGAGTTCTCATCATACCCTTCCGAGTAGTACTCGCGGACGTTCATCTCGCCGAGCGGGTAGCGCTCCTTCTCGAACACCATCTCGTCGTCTGATAGAGGTGCCTGTCTTGCTGCTGCTGCTGCTGCTGCTGCTGCTGCGCGGGGTCGCGACGAGGTCTGCGAGACGTCGTCGGCGGGGGGCACGTTCTCCTTGCCCTCGGCGCGCTCGCGCTGGCGGCGGCTCTCGCTCTCCTCGTCCGAGCTGATGTCCAGCACGCACGTGCTGTGCTGCAGCAGGTTCGTCATCTCCTGCTCCTGCGTGTCCTCGTGGATGTCGAAGAACCACGACGACTTCATCATCTCGCTCTCGTGCAGGCTGCCGAATTCCACGGAGCTAGGCGAGGCGGCGGTGGCAGCGGCGGGTGCTGGTGCTTTGGAGACGGACTTGCTGGAGCCATGATGGCGGCTGGCGTAGCTGGGGATGGTTCCTTTCAGAGCGGCGTCGAGAGAAAATGGGGTTCCAGTGCTAGAGAGGCCGAAAGAAGGCGGGTCCACGCGAGAGTATGCGCCGGTGCGGCGGCGAGACGAGAGAATGCCGGTTTTCTTGCCACGAGTTGGGGATCGGCCAGCGGGCGCAGACAGAGGCGACTTCGTAATGCCAGTGTTCAACTTGGTGGGCGATTTGGGGTTGAGATGCGATCGTGATCGGGGAGTAGCTGCCTTGGGCGGGCTGGCAACAGCGATGTTGCTGGCGCTTATAGACTTGGTGAGAAAGAATGACGGCTTGGCAAGAGGATCCTTAGTCGAGCTATTGCTGCTATCTGAGCCCTTCGATCTCTTAGAGAAGAGTTGCGGGTCGACGTTCTCGGAATCATCCGTATCTAAGCTTTCGGCCGCCTTTCGCTTTCCAGGAGAGTTTGAAAGAGCTATGAGAAAACTGTTTAGTACGGCATTCCAAACTCAACTCTACAAGAATTGCAGAGTGCGCAGGGTTTGAGTATGGCGGATGGATTGGATTGTGGACTAGATGGATCGCCTGTTTTTTTCTTCTGGCATTGGGTAATTAGGTAGGTAAGTGGATATCAAAACACCAATGCAATTGGTGTCTAAAACACGCCATGCACCTATATATTCCTCCATAACTTACCATTCTGTCGGTTCTTCTGGCTCGTCAGTGTCTGCAGTCGCGGTCCGTCGAGCGGCGCAAAGGGTTGGCGTGCGATAGTAGCCATTGCGGTATGTATGTGTCTGACGTGGTTCTTGTACGTGTCAAGGGATCTTTCTCAAATGTCCAATTGAACTACCAAATTACCAGTTGCAATTGAATTCAATCTGGGGCAACCAAGGATACCCAGGATTTACTGGACACCGATCGTAGTTGGCAAGGTGCGCAGTAGTCGACAGGGACGATTGACGCCTAAGAAAAAGTCTTTTTGAGGGAGAATGTGTTAGGTAATTGTCACGACTTCTTGTTGTTTGTTTGTTTGTTTTGATTCCTTTTTGCACTGATTGATGTTATCGTCAAACTGGGAAGCGAGAGCAAACCAAACTGCTAATTCTTCAAATTCACCAGTGACCAGTTGCAAGAGGAGCAGGAGGAGGAGGGGGGGAAATAGAAGAAAAAGTGGGCGAGAGATGGAAGGGGTGGGAATTGACAGGTCTTATTGCATCGCAAGTGTGTCGCCTGTGGGGGGGGAAGAGGAAGAGGTAGAGAGGTAGAAGAGTGTACTATGTAAAGGGAAAAGGGAAGGTCGCGCCAGTGGAGGCCAGGAAGGGTGGAGGATTGACGCGGGAGATCCAATGTCTTGGCTTAAAAAGTAGGTACTGTAGGGTGATGTATGTACATATATGTATGTAAAAAGTTGGAAATTGGGAATTCCAAGTACATATGCCCTGTATCCTACACTGTATCGTACTACTGCAGGTCTCCAGGGCTGCCTGAGGTATGCCTGGTATGGAGATACATAAATAGGTACGATGCAGGTTAATGTAGGTACTGTACAGTCTGTACTAGGTACTGAGTTAATACGTACTGTGTGTAGATAGGCACAAGCACAGTACCTAGATCAAACAATAATGGGACTAGGCTAGGAAGGGAGAAACAATGGGAATAGATGATTGGAACAATAGATGGTTGGCCTACTGCAGGTCAATGTAGGAAGTTATGCGAGGAAATTGGGAAGTGCGGTAGTGGTAGTTGTGGGATTCAATTACATATCACATACCTCCAGCTATGACACTGCTATGTATGTAGGGTACAGTACAGTACATAGGTTTCAAACGAAGTTCAAATGAATGAATGAACTTCTCGGTGGACTTGCGGGAATCGGTTTGCTCTCCCTTTCGTGTTGTGGACGCGTGGTGTTGGTGTAAAATGGTCATAGTTCTGGAGTCATCACCAATCAGAAATAGGGGGTCACCACAAGTTGGACGGAGACAATTACCTGATTACCTGCATGGATCAAAGTGTGCAAGGGCCACTTGGGACTTGACTGGATGCGGACAAAATGTTGCCGTCAATTCTTGGAAATGTCTCTCATCTCTCTCATCTCCCTCATGCAATTCCCCGGTCCCAATATCTGATTTGTCCATTCAGCTGATTCAAAGCGTCAAGACCGTCTCACCAAGTAGTAACAGCGCCCGAAAAGTTAATCGAATCCGCAACTATGCATCTTGTATGCATCTACTGCATCTGCTACATAGTAGATGCATACGAACGAAAGCCAATCATCGCGTTCAATCTGTAATCCAAGACATGGTTAGTAGACATGGTAGTACCTATTCTTACACACACCCAAGCAAGTTGAAGCAACTGCCTACGCTACCTACCTAGTATCTAGGATTCTAGGGTACCTAAGGTAGGTAAAACAAAAAAGGGGGGGTCGATCCAAACGGAACCACCACCGAACGGGTCCCCAAGCCGAAGTACACTTTAAAGTGATCGCGCTTCTCTCTCTCTCTCTCTCTTGTGCTTCTTGTGGGACACGAACTGTTTCCACTTGCGCGAATCGAATGCAGGGGTCCGCGTTTTTCGCGTTCATAAAGAACTGGTCTTCCCCCATTTGCTCCCCTACCTTACCCCCCCCCCCCCCTTCGCTCCATGGCTCGCTCATCATCACCGCCCCAGGCAAAGTTTTGTCACGAACCATTTACCAGGAAATACCGGATTCTAAGACACCGCTATCGATCTTCAAGTTAAGGTCCTACAGTGCTTTTTTAGAAACAAAAAAAAAAGCATTTGCGCTGCTCATGCTATGCTGGCCTGGCCTGGCCTGGATTAGTATATCCCTTTCCCCCGGGCTTGGGGCTTCCTACTTCTATGCATATCTAGAATATGCTGGCTACTACTAGGCAGCTGCTAGGTATCTATCTAGGGCCTAGGTGCTATCTTGAAATGACTAAAGCTAACGGACAAACAAGCGTTGTCCGGGTTAGTACTTCGTACACTTTTGTCTATCACAGGCTTATCGTACTGCCGAGCTATAAGGGGTCCGTGCCGGGCTCAGGACCAACGTCAGGCTCGACCTTTAGAGGGAGGGGTATAATAGTACGATAGCCATCTCAGTAGGAGGCAACTTTTTTATTGGAGACCTTCCTCCTCCCATGGTCTGACTTGCTTGCCCTGATTGTCACGGTTTCTATCACCAGAGCCGGACAGCCAATGAGGTATATACGCATGGCAATCCCATGCGGCGCATTGAGAATCAAGAGGCGACTAGGCCGCATATGACACGTCCATCTATCTTCCTGTCGTAGCCTATTGGGAGACGGCGTGAGGACGGACTATGTTCAGCCTTGGAAGGTGCCTCGCTAGCATACATACACAACCTTGGACGAGAAGCTTCTGCTATCCTTTAGCCTGCCACTCAAGCAAACATATTAAACTTGGTTATTCCCTACCGTTCTAAGGCTGAGGAAGTGGCCGGCATGACGTGCGTGTTGGTATACCACGACCGTTTGTTTGAAGGTCAGCCTATAACTAGGCGGTGCTAAAATCATGCTGACCTGCTAGACATTCACCCATTGGTCCTGATATCAGAGGAATACTACTCGGTGCCTTCCTATGTGTGTGAGAGAGTCTCTTTTGAACAATCGGCGACCAAACGGCCGGCGGACGGGTAGGAGATAACGCTGGTGCATCAGCGACATCACCCCCCCAGCCATGCCGAAACTCCCTAGTGCCTAGTCTGGTTTACTACCCATGACACCTGCATCTCAATCGCAGTCATCCTAAAGGTCTGCTCTATACGCGGCGGTGTTGATAGTTCGGCGCGTCCTAGACAGACGTCTCGCGCGGCACCTTACTACATCAAACACTCTAGGCCCAAACTTGGCCCGACGTCGCGCCACGGCGATAAGGCCAGGACAATGGCAAGATCATGCCCGTTGTTGCCGGAGTGAAGATAGTTTGAAGAACGATGCCATGGTATAAGCTGTTGAAATCATGGCAAGAGTCCGGATATGAGACTGCGAATGGTTACAGTTTTCTCGATGTGCAGTACATACATGTATGCGTCTTACAACTCCCCCCCAACGTACACCTTCCTAGGTAGGGACCTGTCCAGTCGTGGATATAATTCGGCGTACATGGGAGTGGCGATATCATCGCGTCTTACTGGTGATGTTCGTACAGTTTCGTGTTAGCGCTGGTACGCATATATGACGTACAGAGAGGCAAAAGTCTCTCGGTTCTCAATACGCTGGTCCCCCATGTGGTCGCCTTATCAGCTTATGCATCGCCACGAAGACATGCCCATCTGGTCAACAGCGTTTGATGGAAGGTCTGAAGGTTAGAGACACAGGAACACTTTGCTCACGGCTTAGTCTGAGGTATCAATCCGATATACTTACTTATGTTCGTTATCTGGGTACAGCTATATCGAACGGTTCTCTTTAGATACACCCATCATTGCTTTTATGTTGACTTCGGGTCGAGTAGTTGCCTAACGTACCTATATTACCAGGTATGAATCTAGGCAAAGTGACCTCGTACTTGAAAGTCCAAGGTGCCCCTACTACCCCTTGACCTACCCGCCTTCAACGAGGGTCGGAAGACAGGTTTACCCAGCCTCTTGAGTTTCCTTACACCAAGAAGCGGCCGAAGGCCGCAGGCTTCGTGTTTGAATTAGGGGGCGGTTGTTCCCATTGCCATCGAGGCCGACATGTACCTCAAGCCGGCAGCTCGCGCCTCGTCGTCGTGGTTTCAGTGGGCCATTCTACCACCCTCGATTACGGTACATCAACTCTCGAAAGAGTGCGATACATTGAAGCGAGCTAGAAGTCATGCTTTGGTTAGGGCTTATAGCCTTGACCCGGCCATCGTCTGATTGGCAGACCCGCGCCGGGAATTCAGTTGATGTGCCAGTTGGCGTTGATATTGGCATTGGCTGAAAGAGTTGGTTAATAAAGAAGGTTGGGCTCCATTTGATGGCTATGGGTGTGACGTCTACCACCCTAACTTGTTGAGTACATGACCTTGTAGTCAAGCTGTGTCGAGTTTGGCCGAAGAGTGTCTACCTAGTCAGTCCATCCAGAGATTGAGTTCCATAATTTGTCCCTGTAGGCGTAGTACTTGGTATGCCTATAAGGTAGCTGCTTACCTACCTAGGTACCTATTACAAGCCAACCTGGACGTTCCAGTACCTATGGATCTCAGGATAGCGACTTTATAAGGCTTCGTGACCAGCTTACTCATAGATAACAGGAATACCAGGCATCGAAGAGCAGCACCAAGGCTCTTGTTAGACGATGTAGAATCCCACTGATATTTCTTTCTTCATTCAATAAAGGAACTTCAATCACTTCGCGCTGCAACCATGTGTAGGTATCTACTCAGTTTATATATCAAAAGAATTATTTCAAGATATATCGAATCGAATGGCAAAGCCAACAGGTATAGTAGTCATCTCCAGGACCATTCTCCTCCTCCATATTATACAACGAGACAGTGGGGTATCTTTTTAAATTTCGGCCGTTTATTTTCACAAATCATTCATCCCATCCACTCAGCAAATCATCTCCTCGGCGGCCTAAGGCCTCCCTCCTCCGACATCCTCATCTCGACGCCCGAATCCGCCTCCGACCCCCGCGTCGGGGGTATCGGACGCGAGAAATTCGACGGCCGGCGCTGCAGCCGCATTGGCGGCTCCATGCGCAGGGGGTGTAGTGTGGCGGCTGGCTCTGGCGGTCGGATGTCTGTCGTGCTACTACCGTTACCACCGCCATTATTGCTGTTACTAGCGTCGTTGTTGTTGTTGCTGTTGTCATGGTGGTGGTGCGGGTGATCCGCAGTCTCATCCGGGACATCAACCACGCTCGGCGGCACGTAATTCGGGTTCCTGATGACCCTTATCTCCTGGCGAACCGCGACCTCCGGCTCCGCCGCGTACCGGACGGTCGACAGCCGGGAGCGCTGCGCGCTGCTGGCGATGCTGGTGCTGGGGGTCACGCGGTGTCCCGTGCTAGCCCTCGACGAATGGGCGGAGTTGGAAGAGTGGGAGGAAGGTGGGGGGGAGATGTATTCGGACTGGGCTTTCCGCGCGCGGTCTCGGGAGGGTGTGCGGGCCATCGGCGGGACTTGCAGTTGCTCGGCTGCGTTGTTGTTGTTGTTGTTGTTGTTGTTGTTGTTGTTGTTCCATTCGCTGGGCCACCCCCCGGGGTTATACGCTGGTCGTGGAGGGGACCTGGAGAACGAGGGCGGTAGCTTCGGCATGGGTGGCGCTGTTGCAGACGACGAGAGTCTGGCGCCTCGGACTGGGGATATGTTGTGCATTGTCGCGACGGGAGAGTTCGCCATGAGCTCTGTTTTATCGTCGTCGTAGGACAAGTCGTTGGTCGTTACCGTAAGGGGTCCTGCACTACTCTGGGCCCGGGGTCCGGCTGGCTTGGGCTCTCCCAGCCGGAAGATCTCTGCCGTCGGTAGTGTTAAAATAGAGCCGCTGTTGCTCTCCTTTCGCTGCAACGAGGCTCGACGAGAAACGCTTAGGTCTGGTCCGAAGTCGCCGGTGAAGCGGGCACTACCGCGTTGGGTCAGTAGGGCGCTTCTAGTTAACCCTGTGGTCGCGAAAGGCGTGGGGTTGCTTTCGATCGAGGCGGATATCGTGATGAACGATGGTCTGTTTTTCGAGTTAGCTTGAATCTAGTAGAGGCATGTCCGCGGGGGGTTTCCTTACATGGCACCAATGCATATCACCAGATCCAGATACGGCGCTGTTCCAGCAAGGCCCGGCAAAGGGGCCGCCTTGGCAATCATGACGCACGTGGCGACGAGAGCAGCCACCCAAACGGCGATACCGAGTCGTGCGACGAGCAGCGCGCTGGCATGAAGGTAGTCGCCATAGATCTGTGGTGGCCCGGGGCCTCTTCTCCTAAAGTTCTTCCTCGCTCCTCTGATATGGATGCAGATGTAGAATAGAGCTATCGCAGCGGCGAATAGTATGAGGTCTCGTGCGATACATGCGGCTTGAATCTCCACCGGCTGTATCATCAACACCACCGCAAGAATGATGCCCCCGGAGGACGCTAGGAAAAGAAGTATAAGAGCGCCGAGAATTATCGAAGGGCGCTTCCTCTTTTTTTGTTCCTTGTTGTATTGATCAAGAGACTTGTATAGAAGCTCCGAGTGCTTGCCATCGACGGACGAAGCCTGGTCTTCCTCACCCTTGTACGCCATCTGAGCGTTGCCCAAGTATCAACAGTGCCGACCAGCTGCCCCGTTGCAAATTGATAGTGTCGTCGAGTGAGAATGATGAGAGGGATTCATCTACAAGAAGGGAAAAAAAATATAAACTGAGATTATAAACAATACTGAAACGAAAAGTTGCCCGCAACATAAGAAATTAAAGCAATGTATAAATAATAACCATCATCGTGAGATGCTCATCCCAACTAAATTGACGAGGCAGGACATGACAGAGGACGGCGTGACCTGGCCATGGTTTGGAATGAACGAAGGCCAATTTTGGTGGTGACGAACGTTTACGGAAGAAGAGAATGAAGTCGACCTCGTTCTTTTCTACATTTTACTATAAACCTACAGTACCTAAGGTACTACTAGTAGATCCCTAAGTTAGTATGTTTCCCAATCACGCAGTAGGCTTAGCAGAGAACAGTTCTCTTACCCCTAGTTCCCCACAGATGTTTTCATCTAGGCATGTTTGACAACATAGCTGGGTTCCGAGAAGGGAAATGGAGACCTTACAGTTTGATAGTCGAGGTTGCAATGAGAAGTGAGAGGTGGTTGTGTAGCATGGCTAAGAACATTCCAAACGTTGGTAATTGGCTGATTTAGGAAACCGAGATGAGGATTGGGTTACATAAAGCACCCGTCTTAGTAACGCTAGAACCCTTGTAAAACAGGGGAGGCGGTTAGGGTAAACAATGCGAGACATCTGCACCGAGCCTCAAATACTACTGTACCTACCTACCTACTGCCTACGTAGATGGTGACAGGTATGTACTATGGTATGCACGTACAAGGTGTAGGCACCTACTGGCCGAGCCATTGGAATGTCCAATTTACCAATATATAGCTTGAGGTCTTAGAGCCAGGAGGCCCGTGATATCTGTAATTATATTATTTTGGCCGTTGGAAGCGTTATACGAAGTAAGTAGAAATGGCTGAAAAAAATATAAAGTAATTGGCATCGCTTTGGACTGCTAAAACTCATAATGTACAGCAGAAACATTGAAGGGAATCGCTCTGATTCCAAACCCGTGAAACGCCTATAACGATGCTTCGTAACCAAGACATCAACCGTCCTTTTTGTTTACTCCAAACGTAAGGCTCTGATAAAATCCTTAATCATCTCAAGTCTCCCATTGTCGATCACCGCTATCGCCGTCTCCAAATAGAACCTAAACATAGGAATGAATAATGAATCTGTGAACATGCGAGCTAGCGTAACATGTACGATAAGTCTGGCAGATTTCGAACAATACTATTCACGACATCATCCTGATCCTGCTCGTCGTCTGATTTCTGGATTGGACTAAGTATACCCTTCACCGGAACTTCAGTTCCTCGAATCTTCTCCTCATCTGACTGTACTATTGGAATTTCCAAAGATGTTGGAATGGCCATGGTCTGGGTCTTGAGTGTATTCGCCTGACTCAACGTTGGCCCCGACAAAGGTGATCCGAAGCCCGAAAATCCGGCCGGTGGCCAAGGGTCTTTCCTTGGAGACTGTGGCGTACTTGCAGGGGAGCCTTGAAAATTGGAAAAATCCGCGAGTGGCCACGGGGGATTTATTCTTAGTGCTTTGGCACTCGAAGAGCTTGATTGACTAGCCCCTTGCTTTGAGGCCTGAGTGCTTTGTGGGATGGAAACCGAAAGTTTTGGCATCGACATGCTGCTACCGTGGGAGATTACTGGTTTCTTTCCGTCGGGAATTGGCTTATTGTTGACAAAGCTAGCCCAGACCGAGCCAGCATCAATGGACGGTTTTGGCGCTAGAATAGGAGCTGGATGAGTTTCTACCCGAGGAGACGATACCATCTCACCCCAATCGTCGTCATCATCGTCCTCTAAGGCCGGTTCAACCTGGCTAAGTTGGTGATGTGGTCGAATCGGGGCTGGGACATGGGTGCTAGACCCGGTCTTGGTGGATGCCAGTGAAGTCAGGCTTGCAGATTTCACGTGTTGGCTGTCTTTATTGTTATTGCCCAGAATCGGAGGTGGAATAGAGGACGACCTTTTGGCATCTGAGCTCCAACCAAAGCTAGGAAAGGAATTTTCCCTCGGGCTAGAGATTGCACCGGGGGGCTTGATAGGGCTTTGAATTGATCTTCTCGGTTCGGGAGTTGAATCCACGGATTGGATTGATCGCGCTGAGCTTTGAGTCGGCGATTGAACCGATGTATTTCGTGAATGCGCGGCAGACGCCTTTCGAGCAAAGACTTTGCCCAAATCGATCGGGGCTGCAGAAGAGTCCCAATTGAAGGCGCTTACTCGTTTACCAGCACCGAGTGAGATTCGTCCAGAAATTGAATCCTCTTCCATCCACCTTCGAACGATTTTGATGGTATCACCATGTAACCGAGATGTTGACCACTCCACCCTATGATAATTATCATCATCACCTGAATCATGTTTGCGCATCGACCCATAGCGAGAGATCCGATACCACGTCTTGCGCTCCGAGATTGTTGTAAAGCTATCTGCAATGACACGATCTGAAAGTTCATGGGCTTCCCTCGTATTACCACCCGCATCTGGGGGAATATCCGAGAATAGTTTATCTATGGATTGAAAGTCGATGTCAAACTTTATAGGACCGAATTTCTCAATAAGCTGCTGGACTGGTATCGAAGCTAGTCTTGACACCACTGCTGGACTTTCAGTTAATTCATTCAAGTGGCCCGGTAAAGAGGTATCATGTAACTGAGTCCTAGGTGTCGATGGCCTTCCGCGCGAGGCCGGGGGGCCTATCTCGGAGGTTGGTTTGTTGTATTCGCTGTGCACATCTTCAAAGTCCCCGAAATCTCCGTCATCTTCACCTCTAGTGCTTCGGACCTGGCTTGGTGACCTCCCCCGACTTTGGTTCCTTGAAGGTTCAAGTCGTGTCGGTGGGTGTGGCTCCTCCGTAGTAGCCTTATCAATTCCATTGTATATTCCCACAAGTTCCTGAACTTTACCCGAGGGTCTTCGTGATGCGACCTGTAATCGCAATTTGGGGTCTTCGTCGATCGAAGTAATCGGCGAATCTTGAACGTCTGGCCCATTGGTACTGTCGACTGAGAAGGTAGAAGATGATCTAGAAGGGGTATTATGAATGTCAGCTTTGGGCGCCGGGTTTGTATCTGAAATGTAGGGTCCATCGGCGTTTGGTGATAGCGGTGTCGGTTCCAGTTCTGATGCTTGTTTATTTATTATATTCTCTCTCTTCTTCAACTGGGCACCATTTCTTCTAGCTTTGGGGGTGGGTTTGTCTTGCGCGACTCGTAGGGGCTTCTCAATCGGTTCGCGTTGAGCACTTGCAATGGGGCTCTCCGGTATATTCGATATTGTTGATAAATCATTTTTTCTGTCTTGTAGCGATACTTCCGCTGCCCATGGGTCCGGGGAGTGAGGGAGGAACACAGATGGAGATCGAGATCGTGGAAGTGGTCTCAGACCTGGAGACGTGGCGGCGCTACTCGGCCATGCAAGAGGACTTCTTCTTCCCGAGTCGTTAAGTCTTGGACTTGGATGAGATATTTGCGAGGACGAATCTGCCCAGACCCCCCAATCCAACGGCTTAGTTGTAATATCTGGCTGGTCATCGCCCTTCCAATCTTTAAACCCATCATCTACCCAGGGTGACAGGGTTTGGAGGCTTGAAGTGCTGCTGAAGAAGGCTTTTGGAGGCGGAATGAGTAGGTTTTTAGGTGGTGATGGCGCAGGAGGGTCACGTTTGGATGTCAGATCTGATGATGCCCATGGCGAGCCCCAAGGATCATCCATAGTTAGTTGAACCGATGGTCATATTGGTTGCCGATACGGCTATTCGAAGAACCTAATACTCCAATTGAACGGCTCGCATGTATCTAGAATAACGAAGCGCGTAGGCCAGAAGCTTTGGAGTGGAGCATATCGTTGGCTATTCCAATGTGTCGTGTAGAATCTGTACAATCTGGTTTCTGACTATGGAAATGAAATGCCAAGAATAATATGGATAACTTATTATTATTATTATTGTTGAATTTGTATTCCACCTGTAAGCACTGAGCAGCTCAAGCGTTAGAAGCCAGTCGCGACGCTAATCACGGAGAAGACGGGGCGGGTTCAGGGGTTGAGCCTGCAACTTGCATGACGAGGGAAATCAATCGATTCCTTGGCTCGGAACGGCTGGGAGATTTGGAGATGGCGAACATTACCACAATTTACCAGTCACCCTTGGGAGGTACCTACATTTGCGCCACAACATGGGGTTTTAGTGTGGCTACAACACACTGGAAACATTGAATCTACCCTAACAAAAGCTTAACCTAAAAGGTTTCGTCATTTCCGCATGTCATGGAGGGGCAAAATTTTGTGCAACTTCTAACTATGTACTTGGTACCATTAGTCAAATATGCAACTACATAACGTATTAGACCTAGAACTGGACCAGACTCAGATCCGGACCACCTCAAAACAACAGCAATACCAAATCACTTCAAATAATTATTACGCCGCCAAACATTTACTAAATTTGATATAATTTAATAATATGATATATTATCTCAGTTTAAATATAAATATCATATTAAGAATTAGATACATCGGTTACGCGGTTCGGAATTTGATAATATATATATATACATAGTAGGTTTTATGCAACTAAGCAGTATAAAAGTCGTATCTCGATGAATCGGCGTCGGATCTTTTTTTAAATTTTTATATTCGTATATTTCGATATGATAAACACGTTCGTAAAGTTTCGTTTCGTTTGAGGCAGGATTCGTGGCGTTATAAATTCTTTTAAGTGATTTGGTATTGTTGTTGTTTAGTGTTGTTTTAGGGAGGTTTTGGGAGGTTTTAGATATCCTAGGTAACTAAAAAATTAAGGTGGTCCACATCTGAGTCTGGTCCGGTTCCGGGTCTAATACGTTAATGTAGAGGGGCAATTTCTTGCTGATAAATGCAACTCCGGTTGACGCCGATTTATTCTCCCTCGTCTTCTAATGCCTACTACATGTGTACACAGCACTTAGCTACGCTGCCTCCAAGTAGAAAGCGAAGCGCTATTGCAACATGAAGCTTTTTCAACCACCTTAAAGCTATTTTCTTATATTCAATGTTACAATTATCTTTGTCTCATGTCATCTGCCCTTAGACTAGGACTTAAGCTCAACATTTTAACACCCGCATCGACTTGAGTAGTGCGTATTTCTTGTCTAACGATGTCTCTCGCAAATATAAAGCACATTATCTTGGTATGTCTACCTTACCTTACCAATTTAGCTCACAAAGCTTTCAGTATTGAATGATACGATTTAACATTCAAATGCGCAGGTCTTGTCGGGCAAGGGCGGTGTAGGGAAATCATCTGTGACTACACAACTCGCCTTGTCGTTATCACTCGCCGGCCACTCTGTTGGAGTTCTCGATGTCGATCTTACTGGGCCATCCATGCCACGAATGTTCAATATCGAAGATGCAAAAGTCACTCAAGCTCCTGGTGGTTGGCTCCCCGTAACTGTGCACCCTGCAAACCCCGACGCTGGTATAGGCGAATTAAGATGCATGAGCCTTGGCTTCTTACTACGTGGAAGAGGCGATGCCGTAGTATGGCGGGGACCCAAGAAGACCGCGATGGTCCGGCAATTTCTCTCAGATGTATTGTGGGGAGATCTGGACTATTTACTCATCGACACACCTCCAGGGACTTCCGATGAGCACATATCACTTGCGGAAACACTGCTAAAAGATGCATCCCCGGGACAAGTTGCTGGGGCGGTAGTGGTGACTACGCCTCAAGCTGTGGCTACGGCGGACGTAAGAAAGGAGTTAAACTTCTGTGCAAAGACGGGAATATCGGTGGTCGGCGTCGTAGAGAACATGGCTGGATTCGTATGCCCCAATTGCGCTGAATGCACGAATATTTTTGGCAAGGGGGGAGGCCAAGTTATGGCGGAAGACTTCAATGTACGATTCTTGGGGGGCGTCCCTATTGACCCTCAGTTTGTTATGTTGGTCGAAACGGGCAGGCGACCGCTATATCCAAAGGGAACTATCATTGAGGGACAGGATATTTCGGAGACACATCAAAACGGGCATGCCGATACGCCTAGTGAGGAAACGAAGGCAGCCAGCCTACTTGCAGACAAATATCGAGATTGCTCCCTTGAGCCTATCTTCAGAAAGATCACGCAAGATATCGTCACAGCTATCGGATGATATCGGACGTATTGTTATCAGCCTAAGCTATATGGCCTAGAAACTGACATGCCGTGTGACCGCACTGAGTTATGTATATTGAGATCCAATGTAACTGCATGCAAGCAGTTGAAACCCCCATTTCTAGTGGCTGGATACTTTTCGTTAACAGTCCTGTATCTCTTATCGACGACCGACCTACCTACTGCTGGAGGGGAAGCAATCGAGTGTGGCACTAGAATAAATGATAAATGCCGACCTATTACGATCTATGTCTCACAAGAGGATCAGGGGCGTCGCATTCAATAATGTTGCAGTCATGAGCATGGGGCTGTCTGGACTGCCTGGGCTGCGACTTGGGCATTTTACCTGGGACCAGATTTCCTGCTTTCTTCTTCGCCATGCTACATTCTCCAAATCCCATGGCTATGGAAATTCCCATTGCAAACATTTTTTCTCGCAGAATACGTTCGTGTAATGTGGTGATCGCTTTCAACAGAACTACTACGTATGTAGAGTGAACAACAGTCTCCAAAAAATTACAATTAGTTCAGAAAGAAAAAGGAGGTGTAAGCAAAATTGATGCAACTTAATATGTTGATGTTTTGCTAGCATAAGAACTTTAGTAGACATTCGGCAAATGTGCAAGTGATTATCGTTGGCGATTTTGAAGTTCATGTTGGTTCAAGTTGTAATATGTTATTATGTAAGGTCCGATTTTATAGGTGTCTGCATCATATGCATCCCCCTCCATAAATGGGGCAAGATGAACTTGAACTTGCTCTCACCGCGCAAAATTAAGCCTTGGAGAACCTGGAAGTCATTGATTCTCCACTTTGGGTAGGATAGTGACCTCACTCCTACCCAATGGCCACGCAGCTACGACTGTCAGGTACCTAACCTAATTGCTGGGTTACCATATTAACACATGCATAGAGGCAGGTGCACATGGACATTTGAATTCTTCACTCCAGGTAACAACTTGATGCAAGATAGGCAACTGCCCATACATTTGCCCACACGCAAAGTTCAATTCTTAATGTTGTCGTACAATACAATAGTACATAATAGTAGCTGAAGGTAATTTAACACAAGGTTCATCTAGAACACTTGCAAATCTACTGCCTTGCTTGGTACCGAACCTACATATGTACTAGTAGGTACGGCGTAGAAGTATGTATTTAGATGTGTAGCACAATTCTATGTTCAAACAAAATATCTCACCGCTCAGAATCCATATCATTGATCATCCTCTTTTTTTTTTACCCCGGTCTTAAATAGCAGTACTCAAAATATTGCCTCTGCCCTAAGATATTTACACAACTAACAGGTATTGCTAGCCTCAATTGATTATAACCAACAATTTTTTTAAGAACTGCGCTAATACGATAACTCTCCCATAAAAAGCCTATCGAAGAAAAAAGAAAGAGTACTTCCATAGTACCTTGAAAGTCAAGTTTACCTACCAGCCTACCTAGTAGACCGGGGCCCTCAAATTTTTCTTTTTTCTTCTCTCACTTATTACCCACATCCACATTAAAACAACGATCCTCTTGTGTTGCCCTTAACCCTCTCGCGCTCGAATCAACCACTGCGTGACACAACACACGACGACATAAGTCACTCAAAATATTTCATTGCATGACTTGGCGATAATAAGCCAATGTCAACAAAAACAAAACCTTCTCACGTTTTTACGACGTAATACTGCTCGGCGTCCACACGGTTGTCTGTAGCAGAGCACAACTCGCCTGATATCAAGTCTGGTTTTCCATGAGCCCAGCAGACTTGCTTCGCTTCCTATCCAAACCCGCAAAGTATGTAAATCACTAATCTTTAGCAAGATCCATTTGCACCACAACTAACCGTGTATTCCATTATAGGCCTAGATAACACCCGCTTCTACTATCTCAGAAGCAATTGTCCAATCTCACTTACTCTTCGCCGTTCTTCTATACCAACGGTATTTGCAGATATCCTCGTCTGCTAGACCCGATACTCCCCCATAGGTATCGGTTTCTGCCAGAACGAGGTTCTAATCAAGGCGTCACAATTCCTTGGTCAAAGATCTTCTGCTTCCCCCTTCGAGCCCGACCTCCCTAACGTCCCCTTCGTGAGACGTTCAATATAAAAATCACCATTGTAGCTGGCTCCGCCAGCATTCACAGACTCCCACCGACCTGTGGGCCTACTCTCTCAAACGAACGCCGCAAGGTTCGTTTGGGCGGCAGTCAGTGCTCCGCAGTAGCTACGGCACCTTATCTGCAGCAAAGATATCCTGACACTACCACGACAAAATACCCCTTTTGAACATCGTACCTATTGGTCGCCTATTCAGGCCCTGTACGGAGATGGTCAACTTCGAGGTCCCAACAAACTATACATTCTCGCCATCTGAGGGCACGCCCCATTTGACGATTAATCATGGTATCGCTGCAGATCTAGACTCCTCCAATGCCTTCGAAGGTCAGTCAACCCTTAAATCCAACTACACAATTTATGCTAACAATACTCAGGCCCGGAGAAACTGCTCGAGGTTTGGTTTGCTCCTAACGCTAAAGCACTCCCGCCTGGTGCAGAGCCCAATGGCCTGAAATCGGTCTCTAACGAAACTTGGGTCGGGATGTTGGACATGGTCAACTGCAAGATTCTCTCCGTCCTCGAGGCTGAGCACATGGATGCCTATCTACTCTCCGAGTCTAGTATGTTTGTGTTCCCACACAAACTTATTCTCAAGACTTGCGGGACCACGACCCTGTTACTTGGTCTTCATAGGCTTCTTCGAATTGCCGCCGAACATGCCGGGTTCCCCTTTCATAACGCCAAATCCCTAGATCATATCCACGCTGCGGCTACGCCTTATCGGGTGTTCTATTCACGCAAGAACTTCCTTTTCCCCCACAAGCAGCAAGGCCCTCATCGTAGCTGGAAGCAGGAGGTTAAATATCTTGACGACATGTTCGAAGGGGGGAGCGCTTATATGGTTGGAAAGATGAACGGTGATCACTGGTACCTGTACATCACCTCACCCCAAACCAGCTTGACACCCCCTCGTACACCAGATGTAGAGAAATCATTGAGCCCGACTGGCCCGACTAGCACCTTTAGGATTCCAACTGGATTGGCTTCCGCATTCAATGGCGGCCCGGCCTCCAACGACGAAACACTCGAGATTTTGATGACGGATCTCGACCCTGAGAATGCGAAGAAGTTCTACCTGGAGCACGCGAGTGCGGTCGCGAGCACCAGGTTCTCTGAGCAAGCTCAGGAAGCGCGGCAGATTGCCGCGGATAGTCTTGGGGACTTGTCTGGTAGTACTGCGACGCTTAGGACTACCAGTACTATCGACAGCTCCACCGATGACACATTTGATGTGTTTAGCAACGGAAGCGACTCGGATCTTCACGGAACCCACACTCCACTCTCCGAGCAGGTGGATGATGAAGGTCTGACTACCGAAGGTCACGCGCTGGGTACTGTCGTCGCCGATACTTGCGGCCTCTCAGATGTGTATCCTACTTCCGTATACCCTGATGCTCGTGTCGACGCATACCTTTTTACCCCGTGTGGCTTTTCAGCCAACGGCATAATTCCTGCTCCTATGAAGCAGGAAACGGAAGAGCACGTCAAGTCGACCCATTATTTCACTGTACACGTGACGCCCGAACCCATTTGTTCGTTCGCCTCATTCGAGACCAATGTTCCCGGTGGCCAAAATGGACGCGAGACTTCGGAGATTATTGAGCATGTGGTTGGGATTTTCAAGCCTGGTCGATTCAGTGTCACTCTATTCGAGGCTAAGTCAGTGCAGGCGTCCGACGATGACGAGGTCTTCGTTGGAGTCAGTCGCATCAAGCGCATGGAGAAGATTCAGGGATACCGGCGCATCGACCGTATAGTCCATGACTTTGACGATTACGAACTTGTCTTCCGTTACTACGAGCGAGAGGACTGGGTTGGTGGAAGTTCGCCCCGTGTTGGGGAGGACATTTAAGTGCTTCAGTTTATTTTCTGACCAGCTCCTTTGCTCTGCGTTCGTTTTACTTTCTCGTTATCGTTGGGATTTGGTAGTTTTTAGCACGCGGGATGGAAAGCAAGATGAGAAACACAATGCTATCGATGGCTGTGGGACTCCTTTACTCAGATTGACATTAATACTTTTCTTGACGCGCTTAGAGGGTCATATCAAGGCCAACACACTCTTTACTCATCAATAAAGGCTTTTATTTGCCAACTCAAGCTCAACCTAAAACTTGATCAGAGACTTGGCATGATAGGAGAATACTGTAGACACGTTTTGGTTTCTCGTAGTTTTGTAGGCTGATTTGATGGCTACAGATGTAGAGTCCATGTGCAACTAAATACTTTCGGCAAAGTAAAGGGTACATCGGCCCTTAAGATATTAAGGTAATAAATATCTCTGAAAATCTTTGCCGTTCCAAGGGGTAAGGTACTTGCATGTAGGCCGCCTGCGATCCTGCGATCCTAAAGCTCATCAAAAAATAGAATGAAGGTGTTGTTATATATGCATGGTCAGCAAAAACGGTGTTATCGGAGATTTTTGTTATCCAGATTGATTGGCGTGGGAAATCAATGTTCACTTGGTATCGGTAGTTAGGTACCATCCATACATGAGATCCCCATTTAGCCGGGCTTCCACCACGATCAAATGGAAGACGTAGAAGCATTAGACTGCCGACTGTGGGCTGATATGCTGATACTTGGGTAGATGGTGTTGCTATTAAATGGGATCGGGGAGCCGCGAATCTTGCGATATTCGATATTTCTCCCCTTTAAGTATATTCAATAGCGTCAAGGGGAGCTTGATTAGTACCTTGGCACTTACCTACGCTGGCCTGAACATCGCGACCATGGTGATGTTGACGAAACCGAAAGACGTGATAAAGGCCCTCACCGGGTCTTGGATCTACCTCAACGTGACTACGTAAGCTCAAGCCCGGTTGCTGCATCTCTTTCCTAGAAAAGGCCCCTGCCCCCCCCCCCTTATCTTTAATATCAAAGCTAAATATTGAGGGTAGGTACTACGACAACGGCACGATCGCGAACCGCGACGAGCCCGGACTCGGTCGGACTCCGGCGGGGCTGCTGACGTACACATCCGAGGGCTTCATGTCGGCGAACTTCATGTCATCGCGGCCCGAGGACCGGCCGGGGCAGCTCGACACGACGGAGCTCGAGGGCGCGGAGGAGGAGTGGGCGCTGATCGGCAAGCACACGCTCGCGTACGCGGGGCCGTACTACGTCAGCGTCACGACGAGCGAGGTCGAGACGGGCCAGATCACGCACGGCCCCGCGCAGGTCGCGTGGCTGCCGTCGTGGGTCGGGAAAGAGATACGCAAGAATTACACGCTGTTGGATGAGAGGGCGACGCTGAGGCTCGTGGCGAGGACGAACGATGATGTGTTGGTTGCTGAGATGTACTTCCGCAAGCTGCTTGGGCTCACCGAAAATTGAGGCTTGGGCCTTAAGAATAAGCCTCACACGTGGTTATAATATACATTATTGGTGGCTGAGTGGCGGTTCACGTGATTCAAGATTCCCTATATGAACATATTAGGTGAGAATGCATGCGCCAGCTACCAGCCCTACATCCACAGGATTTATCCTTACCGAAGTTGCAAATCTCCTATGGTACTACTTATACTTAGGCATCCTTGGATATCGCTAATGAGGCTTTAATATTTAAGTCACGCATCCATTCTAAGTTTAATTGGACTTATTGGTAAACGTAGAGTAGAGATAGCCAATACATACCTACCTATCGAGGTTATACGTGTTCACCAAGCACTGGTAATCTCATTCTGTATTCTCTTTCTTAACCTTTATTAATATCCTTCTTTTTGTGATTCCTATTGTAAATGGCCTTTTTCCTAGAAAATTTAGCAATTTTTCAGCATGGCTCCTCTAGTAAAAATACTGTCCTTGGGTAAGGTCTTTCCCCTGCCTATTGTTTCTTTTGCTATACTAACGAAGAGCTAGATGGCGGTGGTGTTCGTGGTATATCGAGTCTCCAGATACTCCAAGAACTGATGGAAAAGATCAAAGAAGCCCAAAGCCTAACCGAAGTCCCCCGGCCATGCGAAATGTTTGACATTATAGGCGGCACGAGCACAGGGGGGTAAGCCAACACTAGGACTTGTTTTTGTTGTTTTTTTTGGTGGCATGCGTTACTAATCTGTTGTACACACTGGATAGGATAATCGCGATAATGCTAGGACGATTGCAAATGAAGGTCGACGACTGTATTAAGACATATAGGAGAATGGCTCAAAAAGCGTTTACCCCCAAGCGTCGACTTCCTTTTCCTGCTCCCCCAGCAGGAGCTTATTCTGCCACAGCTCTGGAGAACGCTATAAAGGAGGTCATCAGGACTCTGTGTAAGGACAACCACTGCTTAGCAACGCAGTCATGTTCGCACGGAGACCTACTTTTCCGAGATGAGACTTGTACAAAAACGTGTGTACCCATCGGTATCTGCTTAGCTGATCACTAACCGTTCATCACAGAGTTGTCTTAGCCACAACAAAAGAAAATATCAACTCGACACCTACACTCTTCAAAACCTATGACACGGCAACGGGTTTCCAAGATTGTGCAATATGGGAGGTAGCCCGAGCTACCTCTGCGGCTACTACATTCTTCAAATCAATCAAGTGCGGCCGAGATCATATCGAGTTCATCGATGCCGCATTGGGCTATAACAACCCGTGCGAGGTCCTCATTGACGAGGCAAAGAAACTGTTCCCTGATATCTCGGAGAGTCAGCTGCGCGTCATCAGCATTGGCTCTGGTCTAGGCGATGCCGTTACTATCCGGGATTCCAGAACGTCGATCCTCAGAGCGCTCAAGACCATCGCCACCACCTCAAAGAAAGCAGCGGATAGGCTTGCCATAAGATATGGCGATACCAACTGCTACTACCGTTTCAATGTTGATCGTGGCTTAGAGGACGTCACGCTTGCTGAGTGGAAGGCGTATAGTAAGATCTCGGCACACACACACAATTATCTTCGTGAAAATGAGAGCTATGTCCAGTCGTGTGTTCGGAGCCTGTTCCGCGACGATAACGAGGCAAGCCGCGTCATGGATCATCCCGAGCCTGACTCGCCTCCGAGAGCCATTAGAGGGCTTAACAATAAGGAGCTGAATAGTACTTCTGACTCTATGTTATCGATCCAACGAAACACAGCATGCCATAATGCTGAGCAAAACAATACCATCGGTCCGATGAGGCGCAGGCGAGTAATGGCTGACATATCTGGCAACATTTCTTCTGGCGGGAGCAAGCAGTGGAACTCGATAGGGGCGCCGAGAACTTTTGCGTAGGAATAATGCTTACAGCATGAGATGAGAAAGATTGAATTGCGCCTATTTTGCCTGGTTGCCTGGTTAGGTTGGAATAAGATTCTTTTCAAGGCGTTGGTTACATGGGGGCTATATGAGGCAGTTTTTCTGAGAAGTGGCGTGTTCTAGAAAGGGGTTAATAAGGACTTTATAGATATAGCACACAAATGGGCGTCGGGAACTCCGGTTTTTATGTACGATGTTCAGGTCGCCGCTTACCACATGCACCCTGCGACTGAGGCTTAAAATTCCCAGCAGTCAGCAAACTGCCTTCGGTAAGCGCCCAATAATCTTCATTTCAGGGAGTAGTCATCGCCGGTAACCCAACAACACCCAATGGAAAGGAAGATTACAAGCCACTCCAACTCTATTTTAAATACCTAACCAACACCGAATACTACATCACTAATACTTAAAATGGCACGATAGTAAGCACTTGATGTGACGTGCATTGCATACGAGGCTCTGCGACAAGGTTATACCCCAAGAGCCTCAATTTTATTTGAAGCCTAGGACTTTGTCATCGAGTTCGAGCTTGAACTCACACCTATAAAAGAAAGGGGGGTCACGTGGGCACCCTAAGCTAAAACATCCATCTCTAATCCCTGCTAGGGATCCCTAGAGTAGAAAGCGTAGGTCATACTATACCTGATCCATAAAAGCGATCAAATACATAACTAGTTATACTAGCAGCACCAGTATATGGGCCATTCCAACAAGTTCAATGCCCAAAGATCTTCCAGTTTGAGTACCTATCTAGGAAGTCAGATGAGAAGTATCAGGACAAAGTCATGTGATAGAAGATGTAGTCACGTGATACACTGTCGGGCAACCTAGTGCGTTTGGATTCTCGTGCATTTAGATGAAATCGGCGTTTGCTGGCACATTTCTTGAGATCTGAAGACTCTAACCTAGAGTAATCTTTACTGTCCTCTGGTCTTCGGTATATATATATGCCTCGGCTGTTCTGTTTCAAAGCCTCCGGGTCTATCAGTTTGTTCTTTCCCTCATAATAAGTGTGGCCTTCAAAGGCCCACGTTGTGGCTCTTGGGGAGGTTGGTATGAACGTGGTGTCAGTGGAAGTGGGATATCAAGGGTCTTTTTATTTTAATACCTAGACACGTGGGGATATGCGTCCTGTGCCCAGTGGGGTTGGAGGTGTGCAGACGTGGGCAAAGACGTGTCTGAACAGAGCAGAGCAGAGCGGGCTTGTGGATGTGTCTTTGAGCAAGCCCCCTTAGTGAAAATGAGGGCATGGCACTTCATAAGCAGCTGCCCAACCTTAACAGAGCTGGAATACAATCACATTGTCCTTTACACTTAAATCGGCTTCGACCTTTCGCTTTGGATTATGGATCTTTTTGAAATCATATATAAGGGGTGTCATATCTAATCCGTCTGAATTGCTAGTTGAGATAGTTCCAACATCTCGTAGCTAATCTATTTCCCTTAAATCAACTACATCTGGACAGGTCTGAGACATGTAGGGCATAGTGTGGGGTAGCCACTTGGGTAGTTATGGGTATATTACGGGGAACGGAGTAGAATTGCGGGCATCTGCTGTTTCTTTTGTGTGGGTGTTACGATCCTCTACGCCGGCATAAACATCGACCGATTGCTGATTGTGATCTAGTTGAGTTCTGTTACGTTGAATACGGCATTCTAGATGTTGCAGGTGCTCTAGCCCCACTAGGCTAGGGCTGCCTTATATGTTGGCACTGCGCCATCGTAGTTGGGAATAAAGCAAGCTTTCTTCCTTTCATCTTTCTGTTTATTGGTTGCAGCATACCTGCAACACCAGAACAAGCCATCCTGTTATGGAAAACAGGCCTACCGCCCAAGGAAAATCATATATGTATTCAAAAAGATACATAATACAGTGAGGGAAGCCTTCTCCCAAGAGGTCAGGATAGCTCCGTCGTTGTCAAGGGTCCGAGAGGCGGGAATTTGAGGCCATAATGGTCCATCATCGCCAGTTTGAAATGATCCACGGAGATCACATCGTGGAGTCTCGCATTGTGCCGCGAAAAGATCTAGGCGATACGCCAGCGTACCAATCCGCTCGATGACGCGGTATGGGTCAGCGTATACCTAGTTCATTTTGGAGTGTTATTGTCTGATGCCCTTCGCCTTCCCATGCGCGGGACCGGAGGGCGTGGCAGCGAACGTGATGCTCCAAAACCATCACGTACAGACATATGGCCCTGGCTGGTTCAATCATCTAGCTTGTCCAAGAACAGCAAGCGTTGTCTGTGGCTGGACAGTCAAGCCAAAGAAGGCCGAATGGAGTTCTAGCTAGAACCAATATATATGCCAAGTAGCCTCCAAAGTCCCCGGGGAGATGCTAGAGATTCCCGGGCAATAACGATGCTGTTCCGTCTAATCTAGATTCCACCTCGTGACAAGGCGAAAGGCGGCTCTAGACACCACAAGGGGAGATCGCATGGAGAAACCTTTCTTGTAGATGGGACACTGATGAAATGGTAGACGTATTGAGGTTATATTTTTTTGGCCGTTGTTCAATCTGTTCTCAGTTTTGCCATTACTTACAGAATCGAGGCTCTCTGACTTCTCAGATTGGGACATAGCGGATAGTCGGCCTTTATCCTATAGATAACAGTCCACTTTGTGATGGTACCTGTTCAAGACAACTTATTTACCCAAGTACCTTCAACGAGCTCACCTCCATCTACGACGGGATCTTGTAAGATGGCTTGGGGTGGTTAACAAATGCTTGTAGGTTGGACCCTGATTTGGACCCTGGATCTTGTTGATCGACAAAGTCTTCATATCAATCAGGTAGGTGGGGGATAATTGGATCATATTGAGGCACGTCTAGAAAGAATCAAAGTAAAACACAGAGAAGGCGGGCAGATAATAATCCAGTCGTAGAGCATGCCTACTATATAGTAGATACATCGTAGGTGCCAGGCATCTAGTAGATTTGCACATAGTAGCTACTTGAGAGCATCAAGCACATCGAACATGGCCATGATTGTATAATTTGTATGCTACTGATCGATCATGTGACAGGTGTCGTGTCCCGTATACTAGGAAATGTTAGTAGATGTCAGCAAGAGATGCCAAAGAGTCGAATCACAAATAGTATGATAGGGGCCCCTAAATTTGCTTCTCTCACTTCAAAAGGAAGTAACATTCACTTCCAAGGTTAGGGGATCCACGGCGCCAACCATATATTCGCTTAGTTTGAACTCACTGTAGGTACGATGCCTAGTTGTCACTTAGCTCTTTCATACGTGCTATTACCTCAGTTCTTAGAGGAAGCTTAGATGGTCTAATACTCAGCCAACATGGCAAAGCAAACACATCCATCCATCTTATGCTTCACAGGTTCGCGACTTTTAGTCGAAGTAACATCAAACTCATTTTGACATCCTTTCCTGGTAAAATTAAGGACAGCACCGGCCAACTAGGTACTCTTTGTGATAGAAAACAAGTTATTTCACGAGCGCCCGGTGGGAGGGTTGAGGTTAGGTTTGCTAACAAGATATTATCGAGTCATTCGTATTCGCTTTTATATCAGGACTGGTGGCATAGAGAACGTGGGTATATGAGATTAGGCGTTGTACTAAGCAGGTCGGTACCAAGAACCTTCACATCGAACTACTAAAATTATATATATGAGCCAGCGAGTGCCTTTATATGTTAGTACCTAGGTTATATTAAGGCAAGCGTTTAGGTAAGGTAAAGTAGATACACACACATAACTATGGGTTCTCCCATTCTGTGTATATATGATCTTTGTAACTCGGTATCGTTTAACAGCGCGTCTAAGAACTAAGGAAAATAAACTATTTGGCATTAGCTCGCCATCAATGGACAGCCCCTTAATTTCTCCACGGTTAGTTAGCTCGCGGGTCTCTTTCTTTTCTTTTTAAACTACCTACTCCATTTTCCAAAAGCGCGGAAATATTTCCACAGTTTGGTTGGTTATCTTATTTCGCGTCGTCGAACATCTAAAAAGTGCAGTGCCAGCAAGGCAAAGTAGGTGTGTATTATCAAGTATAATAACTACCACCTACTCACCGGTTCTATATTGTGTAAGGTAATATAAGGTAAAACCTGGTCCTTGCATGGCTGGCTACCTTACAAAATTACTTATATAATAAGTTAGATCAAGCAGTGAAAAAACGTGGCAGGGCTACCTTGCCATCATGATAATGATTCCCCTTATTCCTCCTACCTGGGTTTGAGTAAAGTGTATACCCTCTTTTTGCATCGTTCTAGAACCTCGAGATCCCCAGGGGTCACAATCAGAGACTCCGTCATATCAAACTTACCCCGTTTATTTGGTTTATAGGCTATTCACACTATGCAATGGGTTAAGCCCCGATATAAGGCGTTCCCAAGAACCAGGGGCAGGTTAATTACAGGTCTATGTGTAGATATAATTACTGGAGCCTCAGTGTAATTGGCCCTACCGCTGGGGGCCATGATTGGAATAGCCGTCCTAGCGTCTGCCAACCTTGATGGGCACTAGGTTAGGCCTTCGCTAGAACCGGCAGTTGTATTTTAACGTCAGCTAAGCAATGGATTGCTGCACACCGTACGGAGTCGGGACCTTATCGCAAGTATTGCACTATTTCTTTAACTATACACTATCTACACTACAATAATGTTAGCCTTCGTTCACAACCTACCTATCCAGCATCAGGCCAGAAAACATCGACGATCAAAGTTGACGATCAAAGTGGTCTGTTCCACGACGCATATTACCAACTCCAAGCCCAAGGGGAGGGAAAATAGTGTATATACCTAGCCTCCAAGGGATATGCCTACTAGGTTAGGTACCTATGTAGCTATAGTGAAAGGTCTCGACCGGGCCATGACAGGTCCTAGTTTTAACTATGCCCTATGTTTATTTAGAGTACCCATGGAATGTTATTTCGCATAGTAGCGGTAGGGTCTGTGAACTGCAAACATCGTGACGACATAAGTGCTGAAGCGCCTCATCCACCCCGATGTGGTAACGGAGGTGCCGATCGCTAATTGTGCATACACCGCGCTTTATCGCGGTAGAGGGCAAGGCAAAAAGGTACCTGACCTACCTTACCTAGGTAGTTATGGTAACGTTGGATTAGGGTGACTGATCGCCGGGACCCTCCCCCGTCATGCTGGCAATGAACAATTAATGGGGAATACCCCATTGTGGCCGCGCAGACGGGTTTTGTTCAAGGCCAGGCCTGCCATGTTTATTGTGGGTAGTCGATCCCCTTCTAGCTGACGACATCCCTGAAATGTACATACCTACTGGTGATCTACGCGGGTACCCAAAGATTAGAGCCCCTAGGAACTGCTGGGTACTTGTAGATTAGGTAGGTAGGGAGGCAGGCTGGTTACTAACCCTGATCTAAATAACTGACGTCTCTCGTGCGAGTGAGAATGATCACTGATCAGCACTTCAAGAGGATTGATTGTATTGATTGTACCGATCATCGCGGCAGTTTCATTCGCTACCGGCTTCTGACATACATAGTAAGACTGATGAGATTGCCGCGCCATCATCGTCACCTGCTTCTAGACGATCATTTTAGTACCTAGGTTTGGGTCTGTAAATAAATCCTTGGCATCTACTATCCCGAATGATTTGCCGTTGCGCGGCTGTAAACCTCGGGAGGGATAGGTACTATTATGTAAATGTACCTACCTACGTAAGACCTCAAGGCTTAGCCCTCTGACCACCAAGATGCATGATGCCTACTAAGTACCTAATATGCAACTATTTCTAGTAATTAGAGGTAGACGTTAGCTTACCAACCTGAATTCACAGCTACCTACCTATCCTACCAGACCAGATCGAGAATTCAGGGACTTTTTGAAAAGCACCGTCCCCTCCATCGCCTAACTCTTGCATATAACCGTCCCGCAAAGCGCAAGGGGGACGGACTAGGTCGAGTAATACACAGACACGTTTATGTGCCGATAACAATGTGGATTTTGGCCTCAGATAAACTTCTTACGGCCAAGAGAAAGGGATGTGGCCTTGCTGTCTAGCCCGCCAGCTGTGCCGGAGTGGGGCTTAAATCCAAGATGCCATGCCATGCCTCATACTACGGTGCATCCCCGCGGGCCGCGGACTTTGAGCCACTATCAAGATCATCCCGCCGTGCCAGGACGATGGTTAAGTCAACCCAACGGGGGGCCGGTGAGATCTGTACTGAGAAGGAGCAATAAACTCAAATAGAACTCTGGAATCGTACGTAGGCCTATAATTGACCCGTGGGTGACGCCAACCAGCCAAGATCCTCGCCCAGGATTCGGTCTTTTCTAGACTGTGCCTTCGTGGCTGTAGATGGAGTTGGTATCCACTAACCTTAGGCTCGTCGATATCCGGTCAACCCGTGCCAATATACTGTATAGAGGGGTTTAAAGGGGTGTAAAAGGGTTATTCAATGACGTCTTGGCATATCATACCAAGACGTTTTGTTGAATATCCAGTCACTTCAAGACCAGGGGAATTGAGTACCAAGTAGTTAAGGGTCTAGTAAGCCTTACCTAGCCCGCGACAAGCATCCCTAGTGATGAAGGTATCGGTCTAGTTCCTGTCATGATCAGCCCTGCTAAATGAATAGCTCTATTGAAGCTTTGAACATGACTTATTTCGCAGAGCAAAAACAGGTCAATCAAGAGCATCCTGAGGCAAGTATCATGATATTTCCCTTGGTGAACATGTACCCTTCACATAGACGTGTACCTGTAGTTCTCTAGTTTGCTTAGCTAAAGATTTAATCTCTTTTGCGATATTTTGATGATCGAATACGTACCTAGGCCAGGCATGAAAGTCCCCCAACCAACGGATATGATTATGAGAGTTGCGATTTCAGTGTATATCGCATGCCATGCCATCTTAGCTCGGCGAAAAGTGATAACGCCACCCAGACGACACTCACCTCATAATGGTCATCGTAAGGTCATGTAATAAGGCCTCATTCCTTCTTCATCGTAGTCATACCGATATCCAACACCGCCCACGATGGGCCTCTTACCCCCTTCAAATTCTCCCGCCTCCAGATCAGGTGAACCAGATCCCCTAAACCAACCATTCGATCCTATCGCCGAGCATAGCAACTTTTCCTCGGGGGAGGAGATATATTGCTGCTGCTCGAAAGGGGGAGGGGGCTGGCTAGTTTGAAGCGGTGAGAAGTAGCACAAAATTACCGTCGTGGCACTGGTATCATCACACAAGGGTACCATCTGACCTCAGCTAGCTGCATGGACACGGCGCACGGGGAGGGACTACCGGCGGTATGACGCAGCGCGGAATCTGAACAGAATTAAAAAATAAAATAAAAACGCGTAGAAGATTTTGGGAACCGATGTACATATGTGCCATTGTCGTAAGTTATCGTGGCTTCAGGGGAGTCTGTAGGCAGGTAGGGTTCTCTCTCTGCAAGATAGATGATCCCATGCGGAAGTATTGCATCGCCTACTAAAGAGTTAGATGCGTACAAAAAACCCGGAAAGGGTAAATCTGGCGTTGTTTGAAAGAACTCGAGGCGTAAACAAGGACTAAATGGGTAGGATGGCGCGGGCGCCGCTTAACTGCTTGTTCCTATGCGAGGCAGTGCGTAGCTGTTCCACGGCTGGTCCTGCTTCCTCTGCATACCTACATTGCCTACATACCCAGGTACACAGGAGGCCGGCGCGAGAAAATTCCAGGAAATTTAAGGATGGCCAGCTATGATCGAGGCAGGCAATGTTCAGAAGCATCCAGCCGTGGCCAGATCGGCCGCCGGGTACCGCGAAATGCTGAGCGACCTAACCTAAACCACCCCTTTCCTGTTTTTCTGCTCAGGGGAGAAAGCCATTGACTGGAAGACGGAACTCGCAGAGAATTCCATCGCCTCGCACGGCATATTAGCTGCGTTGTCACATCTTGCTGGCTGGGCGACGCATCATGCGTACCGAGTAGGACGGAAGGCATTGGATAGGCCACCTGGTCAGGCACATTTCTGTTCCGTTCCCCTGGATCAGACAGTGGGTGGATCAGGTGGAGCACTGTAGTTTAACAAAGGGTGCTAACTTATTGTGAGCCATAAGCCATGATGTCGACAAAACTTCCAAGATGCCGGGACGGAGTGGACAATGGACATGCCGAGGCAACAAAGAGCAAACCTTGATGTTCGGAACCATGGAACCAACTCTGTCAACGAAAGGCGGATATCGTGACCGAGCTACTGACAGTATGGATGTCCTTAGACTCTTTACACAATTAGTACATATGCCTTATGCAACTAAGCTGGTAGACTGGGCAACCTCTGAGCTACTATGTAGACAAAGAAGGGGACTCGGTCCTTGGCCTACCAAAGCGTCCATCTAACAATAGGTAGTATGTAATAATATCTGATTTGCTGGTTACTGGCTTCGGAGCAAGCTGGTTTGCTTACTGAAAGACAAGTCAGGTCTTTCTAACGGACTTTTCGTCCCAGTCCCAGTGTCACGCTATGCCACTTTCGCGGACATCTAAACCCCATCTGGTATCAAACCGCGATCAGCGTCATGCATAACATATCTCCTTACCTAGGTAGGTAGGTATTATACCGAGGATTTATCTTCCCGAATAGTTATAGGTAAGCGGTTATTTTTAAGTATTATACATATGTACATATATATGTATGTAAGTATAGGTAGTTATTGTTATAGTCATGTCATAACACATATGATAGGTATCGGCATTTCTACCTTTGCAGGAACATGCATGAATGCAGTATATACTATCATTGATGTATGTACCGGGTAGGCAGGTAGGCAGGCAGGTAGGTAGTCAACAATAGCTTCGTAAGGTTATGTAGGCTATTAATAGAGACGGAAGAAAAAGTTAGGTATGCATAAGGTTTTTAATATCAGGAGATAAAACGATGATTCTAAGAGGCGAGCATTGAATCTCCACGATATGTAAGCAACTACAGTAGTTTCTTAAGTGAAGATGAATCAATCACATGGAATAAACGATGCAAGTGATGCAAGTGATGCATGCAGAGCTACAAGTGAAAAAGTTAAGGCTTGGCAAGAAATAGTGGAAGACGGAGTATAACAGAGATCATACTAGATACTAGGTACTACTAGTAGTAGGGTAGATATGTACCTTGTACTAACTACCTACTAGAGCAGCCAAGTACTAGGTAGCAAGTAGCAAGCTTCAAATGCTGTTTGTTCAACGTTAGTGCATATTTTACTTAGAAGTTAGAGGCTACTAAAGTCTTAGCAGCTTTATGGCCGCTAAGTGCTAGGCACTGCTAGGTACATAGCAGGTAGTGGGTGAAATCTACATATGTAGGGGACAACATCTAAATATAGCTCCCAGCCAAACTCAACGGGCGAATCGGCTGCTTGCGCTGGTGTCGTCATGATGAATCAAGTTCGTTCCATCATAACTACCTACCTACTAAGGTATTTTTCTAGCCCTTCTCCAAAGCTTCTAAGGCTAACCTCACTACTCCACTTCGGTCCCACTACGGCCATGTGGGCATGATATGATATCGATGCACTTTTTGCACTTTTTGCACTTTTGCCATTTTTTGTGTGGTGAAATTTCCCACATGCCAATTATTAGAATGATATTTTTTCATGATAATTTTCTTTTTTTTCTTATCTTCCCTATTAAGTTTCTAGGTTTTAACAATAACGCTTTTCCTTGCAAATGTCGATTCGAAGATTCCCTTCCTACAAACATATATGCATTGTTGAAGTATTGTTCCTGTACCTAGCAGTGACCAAGTTTTGGAAAAGTAAATGCCAAGAAAAAAAGACGCATCGCATCTACACTAGGCATGTTGGAAAAGGAAAAAAAGTTGGAAAGGTATAATACTAAGGTAGGCAGGTGCTACAACAAAACTAGATCCCAACGCGTTCAACGCAAGCTGCAATTCACCATTATCCTGCAGGTAATTTATTACTCACCGCCCCTCATGTGCTTCAATGAATAATGGCACGCAGCAGCATCTGCCAATCGCCTAAGCAGGCGCGAATCGGCGATACGTGGCGCCAGAACAGCGTGAAAGGAAGCGAGAGGAATACAGCAGAGGAAGGGAATATCAAGAAATGAAATCAAGAAATCCAATGAAAAATTCAACGAACCACACGGTTAAAGTGGCTGGTTGCTGGTATGTTGTCTTCAGATGTGTCAAGCAATCATCATGACTTTTTTGAGACTTGAGAAATTATTAGTAGGCGGGGTTCAAAAGTTGGAATTCAAAGGCCCCTCGATGAACTCTGATGAGACGACAAAGAGAGTACGCTAGGTATTTCTAGGTCAGGTATCGGGTTCTTCATACTGTCCGAAGTTGGTTACGCCACACTAGACTTGTTAGGGTACCTTGGCTCCTTGGTAGGCGGTAGATCAAGGCTTCAAAACTGCACACAGCAGGGGTTCACCCGATGGAGTGGAATTATGGGGTTTGGTGTTTAAGCGACGCTGGCAGAACTGGTTAGGCAATGGAATGGACTTACCTAGGTATGTAGGTACCTTGGGTATCATACATATTAGCACTATGTACTATGTAGTAGTAGTGTGTAGGTTAGTTTCGGCAAAGCGGCAGCCAAATGTAATAGTCCAGGTCTTGCCCTCAGGTCAGTGTGATCAGAACGAAAATGCGATGTGATGGAAAGTGACTACATAGGTAGCCAACGAACGATGGTAATGCCACTACCTACTAGGCTGAAGATATTAATATCCAAAACTAGATGATCAGTCTGTATGAATTACTTAGTAAATGTGATGTTAGAAATGTGAGGTTAAGAAGATCATGAAACGTTGTATGAAAAGAGGATCAGATCTTAGAAAACAGAGCTGGTTGATGAGATTACTAGATGACTTGCCGATGGGAGGGTGGTTATGGGAAGAAAAATGATTAGGTCAGGGACTGGATTGGATGAACTGCTATACAAAGCTGGCAAACTGGGCTGTAATAGGCGCTCCAGTGATCATCCGACCACTGGAGCACTTGTGCATGCCAAGACAAGGCACTAGGTATTTGTACCGGCTTAACAGTCAGCGAATCTGATAGAAGACTCGCAGAAATCTTTGGCCGAGACAGTGTTCTAGCTCTAAAGCTAAGATTAGAAATAGACTAGATCGAATGTGGAAAGGTTGGGTCGCAAGTAGCTCTTAAGGTTTGGACGATCCTTGCACTGTACTGTACTCAAATGTACAGCCCATATGTAGCGAACAATATAGCGAACAATACAACGAACAAAAGCCCTGACTAAAGGTCTCCGGTGACTACATACAATTCCATCAGCTGACCTTCGTTTTCTCTAAACTCATCGGTCCTAATAGTATTTGAACTTGTCTGGTGATAATAAAGGAAGACTGCGAGCGTTCACTTTATTGCCACATAACTTACTTATGCATGTATGTGCAATTCTCTGTATTCGGCTCTACTTATGCTACTAACGGCACTATTATGTGGCTGAGCTGTAATACACAAAGAGCCAGGAGTCATTCGTCTATCTAGAGATATCAATGATGAAGTAACAATAACGACGCTGAAGGTTGCACGTTGCATAGATCGTAGGAGCCCAAGCATAGGTAGTGTTTGACACTGTTTGTAACATGAGAATGATCTGAGGCCTGGATAAGTTGAGGATCGACCATAACGTATCTGGGGACAAGCTGCAAGTGTCTTATCGGGACTCGGCATCGGTAGAGGTTAATGCAATATTTCTTTTCAGTGCCGGACCCGTTAGCAGATAATTATTATTTCTTCATTATATTAGTCGCTGATTAATCAAATGAAAGCACATACATAGTACTGTATTAGTACACATAAAGAAGGCTTTGGTGTTGGGCCGTGCAAATGAGGCTGTGCGAGAGCAAATGGCCGCGGCAGTCCACCAATCAATTAACATGAGAAAGGGTTCGGGAGGTGGATACCATACTACTAATATGGCAGTATGGTTCGATTCCTCACCGCTGACCGAGGCGCTTGAATGGTTTCTTTTGCTCTGATGAATGGATTTCCCCTTCCGAATAGCCTACTTCAACACAGGCTATCCATGGATGCTACGTCAAGGACGAAGAAAACGTCAGGGAACTCAGGGCTCAGGGCTCAGGGCTCCGGGGCAAGACAGGGGCAGGGGTAGATTACATGTAGGGCGGCAGGCTAGGGTCCCCTATCCCCTGTCACTTCACACGTTCCGCGACAAGCCTATCTTAAATGCCTGCGAACCCGCCTGAAGTTTGTGATCCAAAAATGGATACGAGAAACTGTTGTTTCAGCCAACCACATCAGAGAGCCTGCCATAGATAATAGTAGATAATAGTAGATAATGCTAGATATGCAGATAGGTTATGTACAAACTATGCCAGCAATGGCCCAGCATAAACTCTCCCACCTGATTTGAGATCGGGCTTTGCAGAATACCCTTGTGAGATTCCCATTAACCAAAACAAATCCGCGGTAACGAATTCGTCTTTTTTTAGGAATCCGATCACTTACTTACATAGTACATAGTATTATACTATTATAGTACATACAGTCCATACAAAATGAAGTTGCGAATATCCTAACCAAGGCTTACTATAAGGCTATACTGCTATGTACGGAAAACACTCCGAGAGTGGATATACAATATAGACTTGGAGGTTTAGGATTTCAATAGTATACTAACACCTACAACGTCAACAAGCCCTAAACATATTTTTTAGACACTTCGGATAGTAGGTTAGTTAGTTATTAATTAGTACATACATAGAACTAGTGTACTGCCTGTGGTCCTGTGTAAGGTACTATTACATCACATGCATCCCTTCATCTTTGAGATTTTAGCCTGCCAAGCTCCTATCTAACAACAGTGCCAAGACTGATCTCGGCACAAATACTGGTAAATAAGGGGAGCTGCAACAGCTACCTACTACTATCCCGTTCCCGAATATGTGGATGCTCCGTCCGGAGCGGGACTATGGGGTTTCGATTAGGCATTCCGACTGACTTACACAGTTTCACAGTTACCTACACAGTTACATAGTATTAATGTAGGTACCGATCTAGGGACATCCTGTGGGTATACAAACCCAGACAGGCTGTCAGGGTCTATGGCTATCTAGAATCTAAGAAATTTAGATGCTTATGATCTGTGGGCCGAACTGGAAGATCTTTTTGAGCCCTTGGTTCAGCACCTACCTACCTATACACTCTATCTTGGCGATCTTGGTACGTGCCCTCGGAAGTTCAATTCTTTTGGGAAACATGTAACTCGTTTGAACGTTACACGCGCGGAAAGGTATTGTCAGGCTGTGGAGTCGGCGCGGATGTTTTGGTCTATTCAAGAAAGAGAGATTCGGGATGACGATGTATAGTATAATGCTGACTAGGAAGTCATTGTCCCTGCCGCACTCCATGTTATAGACGACCTAGCTGGGTACCCTTAGTTCATTCCTTTATGTACTTCCCTAACTAGTAGTGAGGTACAATCTATGTAGAACAAAAGCGGTACTTGTGATCTTCTGGTGGACATCGCGATAATATCGGGGCCAAATCTTTTATTTTTTTTTCTGGTGAGGACCTTCCCGACTGTTCTCCGTCCCTACGCGATTCGAAACACAAGCCGCAACTGAGGCTCAGGTATTTGGCCTTACACCTGAAACCGTCTCTGTAAAGTATAGGTCCCTATGTAACTAGGTAGGTAGGTATGTACATGTAGGTAGCTTCACGTCAGGCCACTACCGACGCGATTAACTACATATACATGTCCCTAAAATAATTGAGACATCGATGTCAAGTAAGTAAGTACCGGAATGCTTCCTATCGGCCACACACACGGACTATGTGGTTAGCATAAAGGTGCTGATGTCCTTTCGCTCAGACATAATAGCCTATCTGGCGTCCCACGTGTGGTCCTTGTATCATGAAGACTTTTTAGTGTGCCATCTGACTGGATCACCCCCTTTCAAGGGATGTGAAGCATGCATGCAATAGAAACTACGCAGAGCACGACCCAAAAGAGAGTTTTAAAGTCTATCAGGCATTTGTTTATATCTACCAACCCAACTTTGGCATAGTCTGGCATCGATGCATGGCACCATAACATGCTGGTAAAAGTGATTAATTAATAGAACATGTCCCCAGGGCTGTCGAGGGTGTTTTTTTTTTTTTTTTTTTTTTTTACAAGGTAGGCGGTAGATACCGCGTCTCGAAAATGGAAGTATAGCATTGACCCTTATCGACTACCTACCTACCCTAGGTAGCAGGTACTATCTCTATCTTGTCGGCCACGTTGAGTGAGACCATGGCTTACTAGATACTCGAAGTTTAACTGGGCAAGCCCGCATAACAAACATCTTACCCGCCATAACGGTCTTGTAACTCAGGTGGAGTCGGAGGTTCTTTCACAGCCCCGCCACGCTGACATGTCCAACGGCCAGTTGTTGAAATGGGGCCCGTCCATTTGACGTTGGATGTCCAACACAGAATCGAAGAAGAAAAAAGCCGATGGTATGACAAAGAGGCATATCACCATATACTACCTAGGGTATTAGAGATGTAGGTAAGATGCCGTTGGATAGATTACACGTGTAGGATCTTTTGCCTTCGTCGCTCGCCGCCTTTGAGTGAGAAATAAAGACGGACAGACTGACAGACTAACCTATCTACTACGATACCTAGATTCATACCTATGCTATGGTAATGGTAAATGGGATGGATAATGGGACGATGCCAACCCAAGCGATGCATCCACAAGCGCGAATGGCCATGGAATAGCGCGGAAGAACTACCTAGCTGATCTTGGCTATACCATAATAGTGCATATCGTTAGTATGTATGTAGGTAGGTAATACTACATAGGTATTGTAGGTAGGTAGGTATAGGCATGTATGTATAGGCATGTATGTATAGGCATGTATGTATAGGCATGTATGTATGGTAGCCCTGGTGTTTTCTTGTGTTGTATGTAATTTGTAACATTGATCGATCAACATTGAATACTTGACTTTTAGGTACTCCAGAAGTGCTGGATGTAGGTACAATTACAATACATATGGGTACCTGTAGTCCTGTACTATGTACTGTAGCAGTGAAGCTTGGAGGATCTAGTCCGATGGGGCCGAGCAGTTGGCTTCGCCTCCATCCACTCTAAGCCTATAAAGGTTTAGATCTAGACACAAAATACCCTACTAAGTCATCCATGGATGTGCATACACCCAAGGATGTTCCATTTAACAGGGGGTCTGACTGAGATCATGGAACGGTGAGAAGTAGCATTCGAGCATTCTAACCCTCCAGCTGCCTTCCAGAGTCTACACTCTACACTACACTAGGTACAATACACTACACTACACTACCTTACCCTACCTTACCCTAGGACCTAGGTAGGGTACACTACTACATAGAATGTTACTGAATGTACAATAGTTACCCTTCGAACCTTGACAACTCCAGTCTGTATCTGTACCCTCCACTCACAAATGTTTCCAGTTTCTTCAGTCTTAACCCTCCTGACCCTCTCGATCCTCTATTGACGATGATTCGCATCGACTTGACGTCCGTGCCGGTGCCGCGACTATAGTGTAGATACCTGTCATTCCCTACGGTGTACCCTGCCCTACATGTAAATCAATGATACATCCATACATATCACCACCTAATCACCACTAGGTATATCCATTATGTACCAGTTGACCTGCCCCCCCCTCCCCCAGGGCTTCAATGTTGCTCTAAAGCTGCATCTTCTTAAATGCATGTGGAAGGAAGGGAATGCGTACCTTGCCTAGTAACTATGCATGTACCAATAGAATTGCATACACCACGTACATACCGCACCGCATAACACAATATAGCACAGCACCAGCACCAGCGCACAGGCAGGCAGGTACACAACAGGTCGAGGAAGAAAAAAGACAGGCCCAACCACCGCCCACCCAAGACGCCGGGCTCTCTTATTCCTATGTAAGGTAGTTCAGTATATATCTAATATGGCTCGATGATCAACCAGTACTACATGTAACTATTATCGTACTCGGATTGGCCCTGGGTTCTTTCAATACTATTGATATTATTTTCTTTATTCTAACAAGTCAACGCATTACATATATCGCTTACATGCACATACTACCTAGTAGGTAGGTACTAACCTAGGTATATGTAGGCACAAAGTATTGTATTGTACATACATACATATTACATAGTATAGCATGTAGTAAGTAATGTACTAGGTATGCACCTACATATGTACACTGCATGCAGTCTCTATTGTGCATACATGTAGTAGCCTACTCCTGAGTACCTACCTAACTTAAACGTTCATAACCCTCGGCGATACATTATGTATGTGGCATTGGAGTCTTTTTGTTCAATGTTGATTTCTATAGTAGCTCCAATCACATTGGATGCTGGTTTTCCCCACAGTCCTGTACTGTACTAGGTATGTAAAAGCCTTGTATGTACATATATGTATGTAGATATGTGATGTATGTATACAGCTTTGCGCGGATGTGCCCTTGGGTTAGAACCCAAAACCTCAACTAGGCTTCTCCAGGCCTTGCTAGCCCTCCGCTAAACCTGGCGCCGCCCCCCCACTACGTCACGGTGTTGCCAAGGATGTACACCAGGTATACTACCTAGTACTACACTACCTAGTATGTACCTAGTAGTAGTCTGACCAGGTACATCAAGTACCCTAATAGGTACCCTTCCCTAGGTACTCTAGGTACCTCATGTAACTGTATTCTTTTTTTTTCCCATTAATGTTCCCCCCCTTGTGGATTTGAAGATTGAAAGTCGAGCGGTCGTCCGGGCACAGTGTACATGTACCACCCGCCCTAAGCCCACGCCCAACATCACCGTCTCGGGTAGTTATTTAACAACCGTCCGGTCCCCCATTGATTTTCTCCATCCATTAGTCTCCCATCAAACAACTATTTCAGCCCTGAGCTTTGCTCTAACCTCAACCACACACTCGCTTTCACCTCATCACCCTTTTAGGAAGTCCTCGTTGGCTCCTGTCATTCGCTTTTTCCTTTTTTTGTGTGTTTGGAGATTTGGACTCGAAGGATCCTCCCCATCAGTCGTGTGAACCGAACTCGTCTTACAGTGTCACTCAAAGAGCCATAATCCCGCTGCTAATATCTATATTGACATCACGTTGTCTTGAAGAAGAGTCTCTACACATCCGTTGACTTGTATTCCGAGTCCCGAGAAGATATTCAATCGCTTAAAACACCTGGAAGGGAATAATCCAACAAGACCGTCAGATATATATCACCATTTATCAACGACGTCAGCATCTGTCTCGTCCGCCTTTGCCTGTGCGTCTGTAGAACCCCGCCGAATCTCGAGTATCCTCGAGACGCAAATCAGCAACCGCAATAGCAACCGCAACAGCAACCGCATTTACTCCATATATGTTTTGATATAGGTGAAAGGTGTCGCCCCCCCTCTTGCCTTGTTCAACCGCATCTATAAAAGAAAAGACAACACCGGCATTTTGCATCCAAGCTGTCGTCGTCTAGGAAGGTCTAGCAAACTGAACCCGCTCCTACACCCATTCGCTCGCTTCATCTAGCACAGAGATCTACCTTGATCCCTCGTGCTTTGATTCACGTAAGTTTAACTTATCTATCCCGGCTTGTCTTACAGTGGTTACTGGCTGCTTGCCGAATATGGATGGCCTCGGTGTACTAACATAAGCCATGTCTCAGTTCTTTCGTTCAACTTTAATATTTTACGGCATTTTCAATGGCTGGCCCAGGTGGTGGTCCTCCGCGACGCAGGTTTGTTTCATCTAGCAAACTTCAATCTTTTTATAGTCGGCGTACTAACTACTATATTCAGTCACACCAAGTCGCGCAAGGGCTGCGAGAACTGGTACGCATGGCCTGTGATGTTTTAATATCGGACGGGAACTAACTTGTCTGTAGCAAACGTCGACATATTCGATGTGACGAGAACTTTCCTCAATGGTCGGTATCCTTGTCTTTATTCCAAGATAAGTATGCAGTTTGTTAACTCCTTAGTAGTCGTAACTGTACCAAGCATAAGGTCCGATGCCCGTATAACGACGTGCCGGTTCCCGATGAGAGAGCGGCTACGCCCGACAAGCCCGATCTGATGTGGACTCCCGAGATCGAGGCCGCCGTCGAGCAGTGGCAGCGAACTGGCGTTTTCCCGTTCCCAAGCCTCAACATTTACCCAGCGCCGGCACCTCAATACTTTTCGGTCGAAGACCTTCGGCTGATCTTCCATGTTGCCGCCATCTGCAATGAAATGAGCGCCATGGATGCTAATGGGTTTACTCTTTGGACCCGCCAAATCCCCACGTATGTCTGGTGCTCTACCAGTCATCTTAGAGTATCTTTATATGCTGACCATTCTGTAGGATTCTTAAGATTGGCGCTACTCATGGTTATGTTATGCATGCCTTACTTGCTTTCTCGGCTGAGCACATCGCATTTTTGACCAACTGCCCTCACGTGGGTAGTATGGGCTACGAACATCGTGGTGTTGCGTTCAAAGGGCTGCAGGAAGCTATAGGATCGTTCTCGCGGGAAAATTCTGACGCCGTCCTGGCTGCCTCGCTTGTACTCTCGTGGCAGGCCACAGATTGGTAAGCAATATAATGCAAGCATCCGAGCGAACCCTAGCTAACCCAGCGAAACAATAGGCGAAGCTGGACCCAATTGATGCAAGGAACCTCGTCCGTAAGTATAATCTTAGGTATGACTAAAGAAAAAAGAAGACTATACTAACGCAGATTCGCAAAAGGTGATTGATGCTATGGAACCATGGAAGCACGAATCTCAATTCGGAGAGTTTATCGCCGAGAGTAGCACGTTCCCAACGGCACCGCCATCCCCGACCCCTGACCATAAACCTCATCAGCCACGCAAGGAAGACCTTGATGCGTTCCAGCGTACCATTAATCAGATCACCAAGGTTGAAGCCCACCTAAAGCAGAACAAGGAAGATCCCCAGCTAGCGACGCAGCTAGTATGCTTCCTTAAGGGTGCCCGCAAAGTCAGCCCCATTCAGTCGATTGAGGATCAGTTCGATCGACTTAGGCCACTCCGAACTTGGCTCTTTTGGCTTCCTGTGATGTGCTTCAAACAAAATGGCACGTCCCCAAGTGCTCTGGTTGTCGTTGCACACTACTACACTGCTGCAATGATGATGGAACGCCTCTTCCCCGAAATTGGTGCTGCATACTTCGGCAGTCTTGCGATTGGACCGGTGGAGGAAATTGCTCGACGACTACTCTCTATCAACGTTTCGGGGAGCCTCGAAGGAGATTCGCAGACACCGCTCACACTCATGGAATTCCCGATCGATACTGTTAACGAGTTCCGATCCCGCATGGGCTGGGTTCAACCGGCTCGTACACACTCGTTCCCACAGTTCGACCCACCCAACTTTTTCATGAGTGAGAACATGTCGCAAAGCACATCGCCTCCAACTACTTCGTACTTGCCCTATGAGGACAACCCTGCGTTTAGCTGGAGCACCGAAGATCTTTCTATCATGGCACCGGAACAGGAGTCCAGGAACTCGATCAGTTCCCTCGGTATTAATTCGCCATATTCGAGTCAGCAATACCTCAACATTCCATCGCCATCGTACGGAGGATACAGTCCCGTGTCTTCGACCTTTGGTGAAGGTTCCGTTGCGTACAGCGATCACGAAGAATTCGGCTCGTGGGACTCTGGGCTGACGGCCTATCCGCCTCTTGGCTCTGCTGGAGCCAGCAACTTTGGTGTCGGGTTCGTCTCTCCAATCCAGACCGTGTGGATCTAAACTCTGGATTACCACATCGGCTCTCCGTTTGATATGGAAGAGGACAAAAGTTGATTGACCATACCCCTCAGGAACAACAATGTCCAGCGCCTCGCATCTTCGTCCTCAGGATACCTTCCCCTTGAGGTTCCCACACACCAGCAGGAATCGGCTGGCTCGTACTCTCCAGCCTTTCACAATGCGCCGTCCCCGTTCCTGAATCCAGAGCAATGGTACAGCGCTCCCATGGAATCGGCCACTCCTCTGTCGTTGTCAGCACCATCACCCACTTTCTTGTCGTCTCAAATGTTCCCACACCACCATCGACAGAACTCCTCGGTCTCGTCTGCTCCCTTCCCAATCAAGAGGGAGCACGAGGAGTAAAAACACCCAGCTTACACGACTCGCACGCAACAACACTATCCTAAGCCCGATTCCCTCACCCAATCAACTTTCATGTTTTTCGACTTTCCCACAGACGCGAATGCACACCACACTCCTTTGACTGGATTCAAAGAAACTAAACATGTCCGCCATCGACACAATGATGCCTACGATCCTTATTTGTTACACTACACGCATAATAACAACTGCCTAATGAAAAACAAACTTACGACACTCCTTACGATATCCGAGATACCCAAGATTAGACACTCCTTTCGCAAGATATTGCATTATAGACCGACTCATTACGCTCCTTACGATTTACGACGATATCTATACATTCGGAATAGAATCTCGGCCACTCCTTTTTTGAATTTGCATTGTTTTGAATAATCAAGATACCCCCTTCTTACCATCCTCCAAATTGCATAGCGACTGATTACAACTCTTCATCTGGGAACAAAACTCGACGACCTTGCGGGCGGTCTGTCAACATGCATTGGGACGGCGTTTTTGTTTATTGTTTGGTTTTTGATTTCTTGTATTTGATTTGGTTTGATTTGCTATCTGATTTTTGGATTTTATTTGGACGGTATTTGTGGAATAGAGGATGAGACTCTGGTGATGGAACTCTAGGAGACGCTGAGGACCTTTAACAGTGGCAGCGTAGCAACAGATGCTTTTTTAAGCCATTGCTAAAAAAACGGAAACGAAGGAGTTTGAGGCGCCATCACCTTTACTATCTCTTATTCTTTTTCTTTTTTCCCCTTTTCCTTTCGAAGCAAAAGCAGCGTCGGAGAAGGGGCCTCACGAAAGGAGGGCTCGCAAATGGAGCATCTAGTTATCGCTTGTTGCTCCATCGGTTGGACAGCAGAAGGGTTTAATGCTTAGAGCAACAGGCCGACTATTATGGTCTCGGCAGCTCGCAGACGGCGGCAAAGCTGGTCTCGCTAACTCGCGGATAACTAATTTTAATTGTAATAAATAACAATGAACCCTATATCTACCCATCTATCTACGAACAATATTTGTTGATTCAGCTTATATTTTTCTTGTCTTATTTTGCATTTCTAACATGACTAATGCCTATGGCTGAAAACTATGGCTACCAGGTAGGTGTTTGCGTTGCCACCCCTTTTTTTACTAAGGTATTTACTGCGCAAACTCGCACCAAGCGTTAGCCTTCTAATCCTTGGAATGTAACTTACTAGGTAGTCCGGGACGAGCCGTGGAATGTCTCTAAAAAGAGCTACTAGATGGTCAGCCTCGGGTCCTACTCTTACTGAACGATCGTCATTACGTTACATTATCATTTTTCAATACCTACTCGATGTTTACATAATTACTACTCCTAGTAGTACCTACCTAGGTATGTAGTTCTGAGGAGTCAGGACAAGAACAGCCCTAGAGGCGAGCGGGTCGGACTACGATCTTTCCCCCCATAAATCCATCGACTTTAGGGATTGACGGACCCTGAACTAAGCACGCGTTGGTCTTCCCAGATTGTCGCAATAGGGCTACTTCCGCCCAAGTAGCCAATCAAGCGTTGTAGTCAGGGGGTCAGCCGTAGTATACAGTACATATATACGCGTATACGAGATTTTGCTACGAGGCTACCTTGTAGATATCTAAGAATAGATTCCTTGCGACTACCACCGACCGGAACGGGATTAACTTCCTGGCTGATAGCGGACGGACATATGTATTCAGGTATGTCGTCGCCGATCTACTTTATCCTAACAAATACATATGTAGTAATAATAGAAGTCCTTTTTTGGGATATAAGAGATAGGCATTGATTATGCAGCCCTATGAGACGTTACACCTGAGCGAACCGCCACACACGCATACGTACAGTACACTCTCTATCTTTCTCACACTCACCAGCTCACCATACGAACAACGAATGCTCCTTGTTGATGGTAGCAGCATCGCGCGATCGTCTCAATTGGCGGCCCCAAGCCAATAAGCCACAGGCCTGCCATATCGTGTGTTTTTCCATTTCCCTCTTACGACGGAGCTCACCCTGCGATCACAAACCCGCGCCATTTCCAATTTGCGGCCGTGTCTCGGGGTCTATGTCTCCGGAATTTTCCATTTTCAATTACTATGGCGGAACGCGACCGGATAGGCAGTTACAACTTCGTTGCGGGAGCTCTTCCATGGGTGATATTACCGCAGTAAGCAGGCTTTCCCAACCAAAATCAACAATGTCCTGGCACTGTGGGAGCTGTAAAGGTGCCCAGCACGCATGCACGCATGCACACCCATAGGCTCAGGCCCAGGCCTATGTCTATCTTGTAGGAAAAGAAAGGAGGTTTTGTTTAACCTCAATCGAGTCCCCCCTGAATCATCGCATTGACTTACGTGGGGAATAGGCTATCGCTTCGAAATAAGTTGCTGGAGGGAGCCGACGTGGATTCAACTTGTCCACAAAACCAGTGTCCACAGAGGCTGCCGGGAAGATCTCTAGAACCACAGGTCTGTTCGGTCGATCCCATTGGCACACGGTCCTAGAGCCACAGGTGTCCCTTCAGGCCTTTTCAGGAGGTACATGCAGGTCTGGTTCCCTTAGTGCCTTAGCTCGTTGGATATTGTGAACTGTCACCGTCCATCTCGATTCCTGCTGGGGCCCCCTCCCATATCTACAGTCTACCCATACAGTAGCCTTTGTACATAGTCCGGACTGAGTATTCCGGAAGTGGGCATAGCTGTCTATAGGACACTATAGTCCGACGATTATCGCCAAAGTTTCCATATATTGCCTAGTCTCGATATGGCCCGAACAGCCTATCGTGTGACTTGCTCGACGTTCCCTTTTCCTCGAGCATACCTAAAGCCAACCCCCTTCAACCATTCACGCTCAAGTACATGTATATGTGGGTGTGTGCCTATGTACCGAGGCTAGGTCTTAAGTCGGAAAGCTTAGCTCTACGTAGGTATCTCAGCAGTTGGTATAGTGTCTGCTCCCTTAGTCACAGCGACGACGGATTTATCCATCTAACACTGGGTAGTCGTCACTTCTCAGTGTCAGCGTCATCGTTAAAGTAACGCGGTTGATACTTACTAACAGACAGACTAGCGAGACCTTTGCAGTAAATAGCCAGGTAACAACAACGTTAAGCATTCCACTATTGATACTAGGCAAAGTAGAATAGGGGAGCAAGCGAGACAAACTTGCTAGGTAGGACTCGGTAGGTGCTTGGGTTTAGCATCAAGAACATGCATTCTCTAGCCTTACCCGAATAGAAAAGTCGCCTATATTTCACCACTTAGTCTCCAGGAAAAGCACCCCAAAACAAGATAGCTCTTTTTGTCACCTAGCGACCTCGACGCTTGTTACTCGCTTCCGTCAGCCTACGACCATATTGGATAGGTACCTACCTAGGTATTGGTGGTGGTAGGTAGGTAGTAACCAGAATCTCGTATTCGCTAGCCCCATCACGCCAACAGCCCCTGTCAATCCCAAGCAAGCAGGCTCCGCTCCGGACGCCTTCCTACCTACCTACATCACCCCCCCTCCCCAAACAAAAAAAAAACAACCAGAACAGAAAGACTTTGCATTCATTGGTAACCTACCTAGGTGATAACGATAGTCACTTCTTGTTACCTGCAGCTATCGTCGAGCGGGATCGAGTAGTATACCAAGTACTGTACATACATATACTAGCCCACGGACCTTACCTATACAAAACGCTGGGAAGGAAGAATGGGGGTTAGGTAGTTATACTGAATCGGCTGACCTTGCTCAATCCTAGAAGGTTAGTAGTTTCCGTTAACTCTTCCAGGGGGGGGGGGGCGGGGAGGGAACGGCTGTTAGTAATGCTAAGAAAGTGTCAAAGGGGGAAATCCCGTGCGTGACCTGGCCGTCCTTGGCCAAGGAGAATAATAAGACTCGGAGAAATAACCGTACCTGGGTTCTTCCACGCCTGCTTCTATCCAAGGGTCAAGGGGGGTCGAATATGGTCGACACATACCTTGTTGACTAAGCCCATTGGTAACCGTACCTATGTAGGTACCTGGACAGATGAAAACTCGGGACTAGTCTGCTCCTAATGTGTGCTGCCGGTGCGTGTTTTTCTGTCCTTCCTCTTGTTTTCTCGAAGATCTTGATCCGTGGATCGAGCTAGGCTGGGGTTCGGGAAAGAAGGCAGGTAGAGCCGGGATTTTAATACACCAAAAGCTTCAGGTAGCTTACCTCACCCCCCTGGCTCCAACGCTTACAGTAACCCGATGTGATGCGATTTAGGTACCGAGCATAGCTAGTACTTTAGTAGGAGGAGGAGTTTTGTGTGCCGAGGAACTTATGTGGCTTAATGCAGCAGTTGTGTATAGATTAGATCTAAGGTACTATCTATCCATCTGATACATACATTAGTGAGTACCGTACCCCATACTGGTACTACCCCTTCCACGGTATGTACAGTGCATGTATACAAATACAACCCCCATACACCAGTGCTATGCTCATACAGTCATACTAGTTACCTAGGTACCATCATAGTAACTATCTATTCAACCTTCTAGAACGGTTCTAGAACTATTCGACTAATACTACAACATCTCCCTCCCTCCCTCCCGCTCCCTCTCCCCCGGACCCCGTTCTTTAAACCCTTATTCCGCCTCCCTAAATCGTGAAGCCATCCCGAACCGACTCTAAACGAAGACCGTTTGTCCCCTGCCCTTTCCTGTCGTACGCATATCGTTCGTTACGCAACGGCTGTTACCGAGCCCCGAGCTGCCGTAGATAGGTACCTAGGAGATGTCTTATCTTAGTCAGCCACGGCCTACTTACCTACCTACCTACCTACCTAAACTGGCGACCGACATTCATGGGTTAGGGTTTGCGGGCTAGTATAGCAGACCAAATAGGAACGCAACCATTTTTGTTCCCGGCTTGTTTGGTATGAGTAAGTAAGTACCTATGCAGCTAACCTGGTAGACTTACATGATAGAGAAGAAGAAGAAGAAGAATAAGAAGAAGAAGAAAACACGACACCTACCTGGGTTAGGTACATTACGACGTTCGGTGGATCGATTAATCCAAGCCTTCGGTCTTCTGCATACGGGTTCTTGAAACATACCTAACCTTAGGTACCTAGGTAGGCAGGTAGGTGTGAAATACGAAACTTGCCATGGACAAACACAGATAATAAGTCTATCACCGACAACAGCCGCGTTTCGGGAGAGCTGGAGCGGAACGGGAACGGAAACGGAACAGGGCGGTCTATTTTTTTTTTTTTTTTTTTTTTTTTTTTTTTTACATACTCGGGTATCTACTAGGCACCTGGCACCTGCCGCTAGAGCTACCTGTACCCAGGACAGTGCTCTAGGCGGAGATCGGTCGGTCGATGGCATCACTCGTCAGGATATATCGTTATCGGAGCTCTCCTGAGCCGTAACGTCGACAAGCTATTTTTAGGTATGTGGAAGCGTTCCTTACTACCTGTTATAGCGATATGGTACCTAGGTATAGCAATGGGATCTACTGGGTAGGCATAGAATTGGGTACCTGGTAATTGGGTGACTTGTACAGGGTAGCAAGTGCCAACCCCATAGGTATGGAGGTAAGTCGGTTCTTACTTTTTTTACTTTCATGATAGCAACCTTCGCTTGAGAAGGAATCATTTTTTGTCGAATAAATCTATGCCCCCTAATGAGTTAAATTGGGAGAATGATTCCTTCTCAAAAGAGTGCTTTCTCCCAATCTAAATCATTTGGATACATGGATTTACTCCATCAAGTTCAGAATTATTCTCAACGGATGGGGGAGGTTCTTGCTGCGGAATGTTCGGAATAGGGGCTGCCTTGGACTTAGCTGGCGAACTACTACTCATTCCCGAGACAACATTTCCCCAACCCCTTTCTTCTGCGTCAAGTAGAGAATTAAATTTTCCAGAACGAAGGAATTGTTGATGTAGGCAAGTGCGTAAGTACTAGGTATCTACTAGATATCTTGCATACAAGCATTTATCCCCTATCCGAGTCGTGGCTGCGTGTATACTATCTGACAGTATTATTAGGTATTCATTCAAAAATCCCTTCTCAACCTATATACAAATTCATGACGAAAAAGGCTACTATGTACCTCGGTAGCTAGGTAAACAAGTACGCAGGTATCCCTCTACCTAGTACCTATCCTCTCCCCCCCTAAACCAACCCAAAATCCACCCCCTCCCTCCTCTTAACCCGAATCGTCGCCTGCATCGGGGGTATCCTCGTGAGCCCGAACCAGACGTTCTCGGGCCTGCTGGGCTGGGGCTCGAAGTCGTAGTGCATGATGAGGTACGCGAGCATGAGCTTCAGCTCGCTGGACGCGAAGAAGCGCCCGGGACACGCGTGGCGCCCGTGCCCGAACGCCACGTACTCCGGGCTCGTCGTCGCGAAGGCCTGGCGCGCCTTCTTCACGTACGCTTCGCCACCGCCGCCGCCGCCGCCTGCCTTTCCCCCATCCCCATTGGCGCAATCGTCCTCCTCCGCCCGCATCTCCGCAAACCGAAACGGCTTGAACTCCTCCGGATCCGCGTACACCTCGGCGTCGTGGAAGACGGGGTACGCGGGCCCGCACAGCGTGTTTCCGGGGGCGACCCTGACGCCGGAGGGCGTGAGCACGCCCTCCCTGGCGACGACGGCGCGGGCCGTCGCGACGACGATGAACGAGTTGAGCCGCTGCGACTCGCGGAACACGCTGTCGAGCCTGCGCATGTCGGCGAGCGCGCGCTTGTTCCATCGCCCGCCGTGGGCCGCGAGCACGTCGCGGATCTCGGCGCGCAGCGCGTCCAGGACGCTCCGCTGCCGCGAGCGCGGCTGCGCGCACGCGAGGTCCAGGAGCACGTGCGTCACGGTGAAGGAGGACGTGTGGATCGACGCGAAGTTCAGCAGCAGCACGCGGCCCGCGAGCGCCGCGGCGGTGGCTTGGTAAGGGGTGCCCGCCAGCGTCTCCTTGGCGTAGCGGAGCGACCACTGCAGGAAGTCGTTGGGCTCCTCGGCCTCGGCCTTGGCCTTGGCTCGGGCTTCGGGGGTGTCGGCGGCTCTGGCCTCGTAGGCGCGCAGGCGCCGCGTGATCTCGGGCGTGATGATGCGGTAGAAGCGGCGGGTGTGCAGGCGGCAGGCCAGCGTGACGAGGGGCGCGAGGAGGGGGCGGATGAAGGACGGGATGAAGCGGAGGATGAGGCCGGCGAAGGGTAAGGCCTGCGCGTAGGCGATGCCGGCGTCGAGGAGGTTCTGGTCCCGGCACAGGGGCAGCCCGACGAAGACGCGGTTGGTGACTTGCCCGATGATGGGGCGCATGACGTCGTAGACGCACAGCTCGCGGTAGGCGTTGGTGTCGACGCCCCAGAGCTTGTCGACGGTGAAGCGGATCTCGTCGAGCAGGTCCGGGACGAGGTTGCCGGTCTCCCGTGTGAGCAGGGTGGAGACGATCTTGTGGTGGACGGGGGGGTGCATGAGGTGGCTGTCCATGACGACGTGGTCGAGCTGGAGGGAGGCGACGATGGCCTGGTGGATGTCGACCTCGGAGTCGGGCTGGTCGACGAGCCACTGGATCTCCTTGCTGGGCAGCAGCACGAGGTCGCCGCTGCCGAAGACGGGCAGGATGCACGCCTGGTGGCGGTGCTGGGTGTAGGCGAGCTGGATGGCCGTCTTCATGTCCCGCACGTTGCGGAAGCGGGCCCGCACGAGCGGGAACCACTCGCCCGGCTTCGCGCCGAGAATGGGCAGGCCCGCCGGAAGCCCGGAGGGCCGGAGGAACAGTTGGTACACGGCATAAGCGAGGACGAGCAGCGCCGGGGCCAAGACTGCCGGCCGGGTCAAGGCCTCCTCCTCTAGTAGCATACTTACTACTTGGATTACCTGATTTAGGTAGGTTTACGGATTTTGCTCTTTCATTCACCCGGATCGCGTTGCCCTTTTTTTTATTTTATATATATATATACAGATTATGGCTCACGAAGACAAAGAGTCAAAAGGGAGGTGGGAAGGAGAGGAATGGACGGGATCGGTGACGGGCAGGAGGAGTATTATAAATGTCCGTCGCGACTTTCTCCAGTTGGTACCGTAGCTACCGACATACATACTACGTAGTAGTACTGTATGTCGCTAGCATTGCCAACAGTTATATTATATACCTTGGCAGGTACGTACTTATTGTAGTTCAATGAGTTCATTGGGAATAGTACCTAGTAATAACAGGAGCACCCCTCCCCCTTCTGCCGGAAATAAACTGAGCCGTGCTTAGGCCGATAACCCAAATGCGAAGAGACGTAACGAATGCGAACACATTTGAAGGGTGACGCGTAGCGAATGGGAAGGATCGTTTTATAATCTTCAGTTTTTGGTACCGAGCTCCATACCTACTTCTGACGTATCGGTATACCGTATAATACACTACTACTACTACTATGCTACTAATACTTTACTAGGCACCGATTAAGACCCTGACATTTGTTGGTGTTAAACTCCATACAGATTATCTATCCCCACCTCGCTTCTGGGGCACATGTGATCGACACCTGGGTACGAAGTATTTACTACCCTAGGTTAAACCGTTAGGTAAGTTAGAGGCAAGTAACTTTATTACTTAGCTTAATCGTTCCAAGATTCATAGGTAATTTTGAACTTGTGATATGATGATATCTAGATACAATAATCCAAAGGTGGAAATTGCTAATGTTGACGAAAATACCCAAAATAGCCTCAATCATATCGACTAACCAAACCACATCCCCCGGACCAAATCCTGCCTTGAATACAATACGCGCGGCCTCATTCATTCCCTACTGACTCTACGTATGCCCTTCGGATATCATGAAAGCAATTTTGAACCGTCCTAGTTTCCCTTTTACCCGCCCTGTTTAAATAAAATACAACAACCTAAAGCCCTTTCCCTCAGTAAATCATTCCCGTGTAGACATTAAGACGATGGATATTGGATATGGCAAATAGAAAAGAAGAGCCCCTAACACATGATCGTATGTCTATCATGACCACCCACCAAAATAAAATCTCATTCGAATCTCATCCGAGTAGCCCATACCTCCTAGTCGTCTACACGTAGGTATCTATGACCTCAAAAGTGCCAGGCATATAAACCCTTAACCTTAGACGTATATAAGGGGGATGGAAAAGTTCAGAATTTGTGGCTCGTGCTCGTGCCTGGCTTGTCTGCCATTTTAGTCTTCGTAATATCATGTCACGACTTCATGTCATGACTCGATTAGCGTCTCGTGAGACGCGATAATGGATTCGTCGATTCCGTACGGGTAGTCGGTTCGATCCACCCTTAGCCGCATTTCCCGAAAAGTGTAATTTAGAACCCGGCTTTAACCCCGAATGGCAATTTGTTAAAGAGGTTAAGGTGTTGCATGGCGCCAACTGGATATCCAGACTTGGTGTTAACCGAACCATCTCAGTTCTCGTTAAGCAACGACCTCACCCTCTCCAGCCTTCCCATCGCGCCCTCCAGCTTCTCCAGCCGGTCCCTTTTCTCGACGTCGCGACGCTCCAGCACCGTAACGCGCTCCTCTAGCTTCGCCCTTGCCCGTCGCTCCGTCGCCACCATCTCATTAGCCTGCTCGAATAGCGTCGCGCTTAGCTCCTCGACTTCCCTACTCGTGTCGTCGAGTTTTCCCTCGGCCGCGGCGCGCAGCTCCTTCTCGCGCGACAATGCTGATAGCAGATCATCCGTGCTGAGATCCGTGCTGGGGTTTGGGCTATGTTGGGGTTGAAGATTGCCATTTGCCCCATTCGCGTTCCCGTTAGGATGCGGCAAGTATGGTGACGAGATAGAGCCGCGGCCTTTGACCTGGGTCGCGAGGTTCGGCACCGATTTGCGCGGGGACAAAAGCTGACTTATACGCGCTGCGGCACCAGATGCCACGCCAGATACCAGGAACGAGGACCGTGGGCTGCTGGTAGCAACGCTGCGGGGTGATGTGGTGGTTGCGACGGAGGTAAGCGAGGCGGCTCGTAAGCGGGAAAGTTCGTCTTCGTAGTCAGCCCAGCGGTCGACTGCGGCAGCGGCTTTCTGGTTGAGGAGGCGGACCTGGGCCTGCAGGTCTTGTATTTGTCTTTGTGCCTCCAGCAAAGCGTTCTCACTATCGGTGGATGTGGACGAGGGCGGAGATGGGAGTGCAAGTCCGCAGCCGGGACAGCAGGATGTCGTGGTTGTCGTTGTGGTTGCAGTAGCCATTGTAGATATTGAAGTAGATGCTATAGATGGAAATGGCATGGTCATCGTCGTAGACATGGCCTCGGTTGGTGATCTAGCCGGCCGTAACAGCTAGTAATAACTTGAATGGTGGTGTAAATATGAAATATAGGCGATGGGATTTGCTATATATCTATGTACTAGGTATGTAACATAGGTACTACTACATAGTATGTAGGTAGGTTAGGTATGTTTGCCCCAGTTTTCGATAGATTGATTGTTGCAGGAACCTATGCACAAGGTACCTGGGGTTGAATTACAGTACCGCCGAATATGCCGAAAATGTTCATAAATTATCGTTGGTACTAGTAGTAAGCAAACAACATTGAAGAAAAAGAAACTGTCGAGTTTATTTTGAAAATGTGTAATACTATAAACTATAAGTCTATAACATTGAATGCACCTATCCTTAGGTAATAAGTGATTTTAAGTGATTTAATAAGGTGGCAGGTACGGAATATGCACTTTCCTACCTATCAAATACTTGTATTGAAAACACAAATCATATTTACAACCTTGAACCATATCCATCGGTTTGCGGGCGCAATTGCTTTCGTCATCGGGGCCTGACTGCCTTGCGAATAGGATCCTTGCCAACCTTGAAACTGGGACTAACCACTAGAATACCGAGTTATTTCTAGTGGCGGGGCATTTAGCGGCCGCCACTGTTCCAAACTAAACTGCGCCTTATTACCCAGCACCGCATAGTTATCAGTGCCCTATTCAAGTACCTAGGATATCGTACTATGCAGTACCTAGTACTACCTACCCAGGTAGGTATACGCTGTAATTTAGGTGGCGGGGAGATCCTCCGCACTTTTAATCTTAAATATTCAATGTTATGTTACTATTACATATGTACATAATAAACATTATAAACATTTAAATGTTAAATTTAATTAACTACACTACTTTATTATTTACTTAATAAAATTTCTTATTATATTTACTATTATCGGCTATCGTTAACTAGGATAAACTAAATTTAAAACACCGGTTTTTTATTAAAATCCATTAAAACTCACCATTTTTAAAAAGGTATAATTAACTTAATAAAATTAATAAAATTATACAATTAAATTTAATTTATAAACCTTTACAATATATACATATAATTGAAAAGTTAAGCTAATAAGCTTTCTTAAAACGCGTGCGGCATTTCTTTAAAATAATTTAGTGGTTATATGATAAGGGTACGTACTAACGCGGTACGTATATGGCTAGAGGAGGTACCCATGTAACTTAGATTATATAAGGAGTTAAATCCCTTTTTTATTCTTAGATTTAAACTTCTTTCTTTAAATATTAATATTATACTAATTTTACCTTTATTATTCTTACTTTACTTATTATTTAATTTATTATACGTACGTATTTACTAATATTAATTAATGTTATTAAACTATTAATAATATAAATTAGTAAGGTTAAAAGAGTTATTATTATAATAATTTAAAAAATCTTATTACAATAATATAAACGATATTAATAACTATTTTTCTAACACTTATATTTTATTTATAATAAAATATAATTTTACTTTATTTAACCGTTTCGAATCTTTATCGTTACATAGTAATATTAACTTATATTCCCCCTTTTTTTTAAATTCCCTTATATTAATTGCTAATATAATAGCCACTTTAAAAGGATCGGCATTACTTTTAACACCTTAATTATAACTTAAAAGCCATAACATCGATGTTAACCCCGTTGCTTAAAAAGATATGGATAAGTTATACGAATTATTAAATTTCGTTCCTAATAAAATAATATTATTAAAATAACAATTTATCTTAAAGGTTGTTAAATAAAACGAAATATTATTATTTACCACCTAAAAGTAAAAGAATATTTAAGTATTATTAGCTTTCGTTAACTTTAAAATAACCGATAAAAGTGTTAGTTATGCTTGCATAATAAAAGAGATATTTAAAAAATATAAAAAATATTTCGATATATTTTATTTAAATAACTTTAATGAAATGTTAAAGGTATTATAAACGGCGTTATAAAACGTATTTATGTAACGAAAAATTTATATAAGTAAAAGTAACGATAATTATGCGGAAAGATTAGCTAATTTAATAAACATATAAAAGCTACCACGTTGGCGTTTTTAAGACTTAATATAAGTTTAAATAAAATAGCTTAATGCGTTAGCTTAAAGGGTATTTATATATTAAATAAAATTAAATCCGGTTATTTTTAAGGCATAACGACTAAGGTAATCGTTAGTACAAGTATTATAAACGCCTTAAAATCCTACTTAATTTACTACTTTTATTATATCTCCCCTTACTTTAAGAAAACAACCGTTTTTAAACCCGCTGCCTTTTTTATTTTAATCTTTTTATGATTTTAGCAACTTTTTTTCGAGGTTTCATTTATTCCCTCCCCCTCTTAACTAATTATAAAACCCGGCTTTATAACCGTCGGACCTTATTTAACGAACGGGTAATAACTTACTTCTTTTTATTTAAATATTTATTAGGGCTGGATTTTTTAGTTTATTTTAACCATTTTCATAATCTTAAAAATTAACATTATTCCTAATACCCCTTTTATAACCGCTAAATCCTAGAAATCTTCCATTTAGGTCCCCACATAATAACATTTCATGGCAAGGATTTAGTCAAAATAACTAAGAAAGGCAGTTATAAGGTAGCTATATAACCCCGGGAAATAATATAAGACCCCTTAAACCGCTATTAAGAGATTTATTTATATCTTTAACATTACCTTTAAAACCTGCATTAAAAGGAGTAAACCATTTTAATAAAAACTTAGGTTTTTTTTCTTAAACGGCATTATTACTTTTATCGATATTTAATTAATAGTAATAAATATAAATGTTTATTAGTAATTAAAAAGGCATTATTTATTATAATATTCCTTTTATACGAATCTTCAATGAGATATATCCATTAATTATTATTAGCTATTTTAAAAAAGCTTAAAACAATGAGAATAATTATACAAGCGAGTTATACGATATCCTTAAAAACAAGTTTCGATTTTTTTTTAATGTTTACTACACGGTAAGAATATAATAAACGTAATTTTATGTTATATTCTTTATAATCCTTATAAGAAAGGCAGCCTTATATTTTCTTTATAATGTCTTATATTATTAGATTTTTACGGATATATATTTAATTATGAAACGACATTTTAACATTAAATAAAATAAGATTTAATATTATTATGATTAAATTATAATAACGTTTTTTAATGTTAAAAATAATAAGAAAAATATAGGAAAAAGTAACTTAAAAGTATTATAAGTTTTTCTTGATAAGCTTTTTTTATGTTAATAAACGCTTAGCCTTAAATTTAAAGGGGAATAATAATTTATTATATTTATTTATCGCGTTTACCGTGTTATATCTTAGTTTTAATATACTTTATTTAAATTATTATTAAGGTTTAAAGATTTAGCTAATAAGCTTTAAGCGTTAATTAAAACTTATGAAATTTTTAAAATAGCTAAGTTAAATAATTACAAGTGTATTAATAATAGCGATAATAAAAAAAAAAACGTTTAATTTTATATAAATCGCAAATATTATAAAATAAATAAAAGTGGTAAGTATAATATTAAAAAGTCTCTTAAATTATAAAAGCGTAAATATTAGGTTTGCAAGAAGGAAGGTTATTAATTCATTAAGTATTCCGAGTATAAATAAAAAAAGGTTAAAAAAAAATGGAAGAGTAAACGTAACTTATTAATTAAGAATTATATAACATTTTTAGCAAATTATAAAAAACTTAATAATTTTAGTTTAAAAGTGGAATAAGAAAATAAAGCGGTAATATTAGAAGTAAATTATAATAATAATAACAACCTTTTTTTAACCATTACTTACTTATCCAATTAAGTTTTTTAACATCGTATAATCGCCCGCCTTCTTTTAAACGCAGCGATAACCGATAATATCTTTTTCTTAAACTAATATATAAAGGATATTTTTTAAGGTATTATACTTAACATAGGTGTTATTTAAGTATCCACGATTAAAAAGAAATAATACTTAACTTTTATTAAAGAATATTTTAATAAATAAATTATAATAAATAAATCTTATATAAAAAAAGTTTAAATTTGTTTTAAAAATAAATAATTAATAAAATCTTTTAAAATAATTACCATTAACACCCCCTTTAATTATATCGATTTCCATGTTATAAATATCAACACCTCATTCCTTTTATTATTAAAGGATATAAATCGATTAAGAATATATCTTAATAATATTATTAATTAACTAGTTTATAAAAACGGTATTATTATTAACGTTATTTATAAATAAAAACACTTATAATTCCATTTAAAAGATATTACATTTTTTATAAAAACGGAATTACAACGTTTATATACTTGTTTCGATTATTTATCGGTTAATAAATTATATAATTTATTGGATAAAGCTGGTTATAATATTAAGATTAGTGATATTAAAGAAATTAATAAGTTTTGCCACCATTATTAAATTAAAGATAATACCCCTTAAAAATTTAAGTTTAGTTTAAAGGATTTCGATGTAAACTTTAATTATAAAATAATTATCGATATTATGTATTTAAATAAACAACTTATCCTTTATATCGTTAATATAGTTATAAATTTCCAAACAATATACTTTATAAAAAATCTTTCCGCTAAGGAAATTTAGGAAATGTTAAGGTAATATTAAATCGACATATATCTTAATTCATTAAATATTATTATATATAACACCGGTATAAACTTTAATAACATTAAATTTAAGAACAAAGCTTATATCGTAAAAATTACCTGCCATTAAATCCCCGTGAAAGCGTATTAATTAATTAATAAAATTAAAGAATACCACGGTCTTATAAGAAAAACTTATAAAATCATAAGCGAAGAACTTTAAGGATTAAAGTTAAAAATATTTTAACTTTAAATAGCGGTTAAGGTAATAAACGATATAATTAATTTTAACGGTCTTATTTCTACCCTTTTAATTTTTAGCGTATATTTAAAAATTAACCTAGATTTATTATTAATTCTAGCGCAAACTTAAAGGGCTTAAGCTATTTAAAAAGCGATGGTAGAAATTAAGAAGTTAAAAACATAATAATTAATTAAAGATGTTTTAAATATAAAAAATAGCCCTAACACTTAAAAAATATTCCTTATATCACTCCTTATAAGTAGTGACGTGCTTGTTTATAAGGAAAAGGGTAAATAAAAAGGATTATATAAGGTTATTGCTATTATAAATAAAAACATTATAATCGCTTTCAACGTTTTAAATAGCACGTTAACATTTAAAAGTATTTATATTAAACTTTACACCTAGCCAAAGAAGTCTTTAATATTATTAAAGAAACTTAAAGTATAATTATTAAAACTAACCTTTAACCCCGATAATTATACCATTATCCCCGAAAAAAACCTTATAATTATTAATAACCTTTTTTACGTTATAAGTTTATATCTTTCGGTAAAGGAAAAAAATAACCTTACTTTAACACTTAAACTATAAGTAAACGGTAAGATTATTACCTTAGGTAAACTATATAAAGCCTTAAACATAAAAAAATTAAACGCCTTATTTATAAGAGGCATTTTTTAACTTAAAATATATAACCTAATAACCCATTAAGGCGTAATTATTTTTAAGTTATAAATGGTTTAAAAGGTTAAAAATAAAAACACCTTTGCTTTTTATGAAAAATTATAATTAATAATTTAAAGTTATAATAACCTCGATAAAGAATTTATCATAACGTATACCCTCATAATTTAAAAAGTTAACTAATAAATAATACTCGCTTTAACATCCATGTTACGTTATTAAGGAATAAAGGTTATAATAAGGGATATTATAATGGCTTATATCTAATCAACCACGTTAATGAAATAAATAATTTTAATATACCTGCCAATCAAATTTAAAGAAAAATATCTTAAGGAAACGTTGTTACGAGTTATAAAATTATTATATAATTTCGTTAAATTAAGAACTTATTAATTTAAAACTTATTCGTAATATTATTAATAATAACTACATATGAAATTATTAACGTTTAACTTATACTTATTAATGATATAATTAAACCCTTTTAAGCTTACCAATTTTTAAATAAACGATACTTTTAACGTTGGTACGGATAAATTCCTCGCCGTTAAAGATAAAACATTTACAAAGGTAAGTATTAAGGCATAACCTTAAAAAATCTTAAATAAAAGAACGGAAGATTTTAACGACTTAAAAATCACGGTTCACGAAAAAGGCTACGGTGTTTTTACCATATAAAAAGGATAAGCTAAAAAACTTAACCTTTTAAACCTTAAAGCCTTGGATATAATTAAAAAGTTCGTTAAATAAAAGGCTTAAGAAGCGTATATCTTATTAATTTACTAATTTAAAACTACCTTTAATTATTTAATAACGGCTTAATACTTATAACTAAGGCTTAAGGAAGTAAAGGCGTTAAATGCTAAAATTAAATAATAATTAAATAATAAAAATCGAGGGTTTAATTATGTTAATCTTAAGCCTTAAAACCTACGCTTATATATTTTTATTAACGAATTATTCGTAAATAATTAAAACTTTAACTTATAAATTAATTATATTATTATCTTAAAAACCAAATAAACCATTAACTAAGATAATAAAATATAAATCATTAAAAACATTATCCATTAATTATTTATTAAGTGTAAACGGATTATACGTAATATATTAACTAATAAAATTTATAAGATAATTTAAAGCTTTAACATTAATTATATTATTTATCACACTTTTAATACCATTTTAAAACGGCTATTACTTCTTAAAATTCCCTTTATACTTTGTACCGACTTTTTTTTATTATATTAATATTTAATATAAATAAAAAACATAAATAAAAAGCGATTAATAATTGATTTAATAGCTTTTCAATAATCCTATAAAAACTAGAAAATAAATAACATCCGTTAAATTTAAAATAATTATAACCCAGCTAATGTTATAACTAAAGCATCTTTAAATAAAGCCATAAGGACGTTAATAAAAGCTAATTAAATTAATTTATAACTAAAAAGATAAGTTAAACGTAAAGCAAACGTAACGTTCGTAATTAATTAATCGCAAAAAAAAAATAAAATAAGTAATAGTTATATAATAAAGGTACGTACCAACGCAATACATACATAACTAGAAAAAATACCTATATAACTTAAATTATATAAAAAATCAAATCCCCTCCTTACTCTTAAATTTAAACCTCCTTCCTTAAACATTAATATTACATTAATCTCACCCCCATTATTCTTGCTTTACTTATTATTTAATTTATCATATATACGTACCTACTAACATAATCTTTTCTTAAAGCTTATTTACCTTATTTAACTTTATATACGTTTCCTTATTTATAAATTACGCCATGCCTTTTAAATTATTTTTAATTAAATTAAAAGCTTTAAAGGGATTTAACTCTTTTATAACTTTAAAAAATAAGAATTTTTAATTAAAATTAAATATTTAACGCCGGCGTTTTATATATAATTACTTCATTTTACCTTAAACGGCTTTTAACTTTTTTTTATACATTAACTTTTAAATTTAATATTTATTAAACTTTTTACGGATATTTTTACATAATAAACAAGTCTTTAAAATTACGTAAAAGACATATTAAGTAAATTTAACGCTTATAAATAAGGATTAAAAAATAACATTTAATTATTTTCTTTTTTACTTTTTTTCTTTTATTATAAAAACCGTATTTAACTTTTTTTTATATTTCGTATAATCTTTAACCTTACGTTTTAAAATAAGTTAATTCCTTATTATTTTAAAACTAGCTTTAATATTTTTTATAATAAATGTCGTTTCCCGTGTTTTTACGTAGTAAAAAATAAAAAAAGCTTTATTAACGAAAGTCGCGTTTATAATAACGACGTAATCACTTAAATGTTTTAAATAAACACTTTTTAATATATTAAAAGGATTATTATTAAGTGGTTATAAGCCGTGAAATGTGTGGGTAAAAAGAAAACATAATTTAATATTATTAAAATAATATATTTTTATAGAGTTTTGCTATTCGTACCACCTCTTTTTGCTATCGGGGCTTATCCGTACACCCAGTACATCCCCTAAAACTTTAAATCCGGGCCTTATCTAGCGCCCCCAGCTGCCCCCATCAATTCAATCCAAATAACTCTCTGAAACATATAGCTACAAACATGCAACCGAATTCAAATGAAAGCGCATTCAATTACCAATTGATTGATACAGGTCTCAATTTGAGGCGATAGGTGGTCGCAGAGTTATTCAAGTAAATACGTGGCATCCTGGGTGGCACGTGATCACCCTTAAAGCCACACTAAGAGCTCTTAGTGCCACGCTAAGGGCCCTTGGAGCCGCCTAAGAGCCCTAGAGCCGCCTGGGCCACGCTAAGGAGTGCCACGTGACCCCCCTCGATACAATTACCAATATAACTTTTCAACCACATATCGCCTCTGTTCGGGGTTTATATCAATCAATTGGTAATCAAATGCTCATTCAATTGAATTTGGTTGCATCGTGGTGGGACATGTAATTGAGAAGTTATTCAAGGTTGAAACTGTTGAATAAGGTTTGGGTTTAAAGGGTCCAAGGGCGCTAAGGGCCCTTAGTGTGGCCCTAAGGGCTGTCACGTGCCTCCCGGGCTGCCATCACTTTCTTGAATAACGCTGCGACCGAGTATCGCCACAGTTCGAGAGCTATATCAATCAATTCGAAATTGGACGCGCTTTCAATTGGTTTTGGTTGCACCATGGTGCGACATGTGGTTGAAAAGTTATTTGGATTGAATTGATGGGGGCAGCTGGGGGCGCTAGGGGCGCTAGGGGCGCTAGATTAGCCCTGGATTTAAGGTTTTAAGGTTTTAAGGGATGTATTAGGTGTACGAATAAGCCCCGATAGCAAAAAAAGGTGGTACGAATAATAAAACTCTTTTTATAAACTTATTTTAATAAATATTAATAAAAGTGGGTTTAAATAAGTTTATATATATCGTAATAAATATACGAAAAATATAAAATTAAGATTAATAAATAAAAAATTAAATAAACTTATTATTATATAGCTTTTATAATTATTATAAATTAAAAAGCGGCGGTCGTTTTTATGTTTTTTATAAAAGTTAATTTCGAGGATAAATATTTTTTTAAGCTATTTTATTATAATATAATTATTAAATTAATCTTTATTAAATATAATAAACTTTTAATTAAATGTTAATTTTATTTTTTATTTAAAGTAGTTATTTTATAAATACTTTTTTTTAAATATTATCTTAAGTTTAAAAGTTATATTAATAACATTAATATATTTAATAAAAAATGTTTAAGTTTTTTCTTATAAATATTTTAAATGCGCTTTTTAAGTTTTAAATAATTTAAAAATAAATTTAATATTAATTAATAATTATTAAATATTTAATAAATAATAAAAATAAAAATTAAGATTATATTTTATCTTATTATTAATTTTTTCTTATTTATATTATAAGTAAAATTAAAGTTAATATTTCTATATATATTTTTTTTAATATTAAAATATTAGTTTATAACTTTTTTATTAAAGTTATTAAAGTAGGCAGCTTTTATTTTATAGTTTTTTTTTATTTATATATTAAGGTGACGTTTATAAAATTATTTAATTTAATTAATGTTAATAAGTTTAAAATAATTATTAAAAGTTAAATATTTAATCGCGATATAACGTATAATATTTAATTAAAGGATATATTTAATAATTTTTTATTTTATTATTTATATAATTAATATATTTTCTTAATTTATTATTAATTTCGTGCCGATATAATTACCTTTTTATGGCTTTTTTCCGTGTATTTAAGTTAAAAGTGTAAATTTAAGAATTTAATGTTTTTTAGCCGTTTTATAAAAAAATAAGCTATTTTTAATGATATTAAATATAACGTTAAAAACGTTTTTTTTTATATATAAATTTATTAAAAACTAAAAGTGATTTAATTTATTAGTTTTATTTAAAAAGTGTGTTTTATTTTAAAGGTATAAATTTTTATTTTAACGATATTTACTTTTATTTTTAATACTCGATATTTTTATTTATAATGGTTTAAATTTAATAAAAACAGCCTTATTTTATAAATCTTATTTAAAATAACTATAAAATAAGAAATTGGATTTATATAAATTTATTTAATTAAGGGAGGCGTATTTTTAAATGGTGACTTTTAATGGATTTTAGTGGGGATTTAATGTTTTAAATCCGGTTTGTCCCGGTTAACGATAGCAGATGGTATTCTTATTAATTAATTTTCACAAAGAAAAAAACAAAAAACAAAAAAGCACCAATTAGTTTAAGGAATAAACGAAACCTTTAGCGTGTCCCGGCAATTTGTCAACCGCTAGTTCTTTTTATCCGGACTCCCTTATCTAGATCTAACAGCCCTAAGCAAAGACCACCCCCATGACTCGCGGCGTCGGCCCGGTACAACGGTAGCTGGCCATAGCTACCGCTCGTTTATCTGCTCGATCGTTTATGAGAGAATCTTCCACCGGCACATTTCCGGAGCCAAAAAAAAAAAAAATTTAAAAAAAAATTGGATTGAGCTAGGGGCTGTCTATGTTTCGGTCACTCCTTTTCTCATAGCTGCCCTCGGGATGATGAAAAAAGGTAAGGTATTCTACCCCCATGAAAATAGTTTGAAAGGGGTGGCCGATGTCCTAGTATGTCGGCTCGAACGGACTTAACTGATATATGATGATGACCATAATTACTACCTACGTACTTATCAATTTTTTTTTGGCTTACCCAAGCAGTAAGACATGGTGGCGCTCTTCATACCTGCTAAGGTCTAGTCGTTATTATAAGGAAAGAAAAGAAGAATAATGAGTATGGGGTAGGTAAGCCAATTGTAAAAGTTAAGATGTTTAGGAGGTAAGCACAGACCCTTAACTGTACATAATATTCGAGGTCATGACCATATAATTAGATTGTTGGAAGAGAGGATCATGTGTATTAAATTTAGCTTCCATTGTGAGCTAAGTATTTGATTTAGAACTCAGGTAGTGCTTGAGTCCTGTATAGCTTATGCCATGACAGAGTAGGTATCTAGGTAGGTTGTATGTATTCGCGGCTGATCCTCGTGTGATACTCACGATACATGACTTTGCAGTTTTCAGACCATGGAAACAGCCATGCTAATATGCGTTTGGATTTGACGCATCGTACCTCTGCAAATAGAGCAAGAGCCTTCACACAAATCCTTAAAGCGCTATTAAGAGCGCGAGACTACCCCCTTATCCCCGTAGTCTTGCTGATCTGTCAGATGTCGACGAGTGACTCGAGCATGGTAACTCGATATAAATACCAAGTCTCATTTTTCCATAGAAGGGCGAGGCCATGACTAGGCCTTTTGGATTTCCCTTGGAACTGGAGTGTGGCCTGGTAGGATGAAATGTTTCGATATCGGCACCGCCAGTCCAAGACCTCAAAAAGGCTTAGCCACCTTCCGGGACTCGCTAAGCCCTGTCTCCGGGTCTTTATACTCCTTCCAGCTGACGGGGTACATGGTGTTTCCGGCCTCGCTCGTGGCCATGATAACGCCAAGCTCGTTGCTCGCAGTCGAGAGGTAATAATTCGCCTGATCACCTAGCGATATCTATTAAGTGGGCAAGTTAGACACGTCCAGATTTAGAAGTTGGTATGAACCTTAGGGAACGTGAAACTTACCACCTGCGCCCTCACAATATCACCGGGGCGGAAACTCTCGTATATCTTGACCCGATCCTTCTCCGTAGCCCGAACATCCTGTGACCGGATCATACCCTGCCACTCGGCCTCCAGCACGGTTTCACCGACGACAAGTATCGCAACGGTGGCATGACGGGGCGTTATGCGCGTAACACGGCACAGCACCACGTTGCCTACCTCCGGCAGTACTTCGCGCTTCTCTACGATGCCGATTTGCGACACGGATATCATCGGCAGTGTGCTGGTACTAGAGACACCGCTACTGCTGTTGTTGTTGCCGCCACTTCCACTATTGCTATTATTGCTGTTCGAACCCAACACAGGGATCCTAGTGAGTCGCTTCGCTGGACCCAACGTCGCCTTCTCGGGCGCTGCGACGGCTATGGTTCCTAACAGCGACGAGTAGAGGTTCGAATTATAGATGTGTGTCCCAGGGCCGGCGACGTACTTGTCTGCGGGGCCCAGATATTGACCGGGGATCGCTACGGATTGCGCCATCATAAGTTCGGGGGAGAGGGATGGGATGGTCGAAGACGAGGTTGAAGGATTATTGGGCGATCGCGAAGAGATGGCTTGTTGTGATTGGATGAATACCTAGGTAAGCTTGGATAGCTATGTAGTTTGGCTGAAAATTTATTGCCGATGATGTCAATAATCGATAAGCTAAACTACTAGGTTAGGTACTAGGTACCCTAGTTAGGTACGTACTAGGTATAGTAAAAAGCACTTGGACACCTGGAACCCGCGGACAGCGGGAGACGGGAGACGGGGTATTCTTCTGGTCCGGGAATGCGAGGCGAAGTATATGTAGGTAAAATTGTTGAACGGGTCGTAAATTCATACAATTAAAAACTTTAACAAGCTATTACACGTGTACTACTACATAGTAGAAGGCGGCCCCACTAGCGTACTGGTACCTGACAGCTGCCTGGATCATGATGGGATGGTGCGATCCGGTTGACTGGATTGCCGGGTCCCACTTACCAACAATTGAATCTGACCACGACATCTGGAGATAATAGACTGGACCCCTATTTGTAGATACGTATTCGTACTTTAGCGTTACAAGGTAAGTGCAATACCAAGAATTGTTTACAAGAATTGTTTATAATCACCAAATTTCGCTTCAGCTCAGCTGTGAAGGAAACCAAAAATAAACCATGTTATAAAAAAGGGAAGAGATAGCTTGCGCAAACTTCCCCTTCCTTTACCTCCCCCCCTCCCCCTTCTTCAATTCCATCGGTGAACCCTTCCTTTCACCTCAGAACCACAATATAATACCTAGCTAGTCATGGCGCCCAAAAAGAAGTCCTCGGCGTCCTCGCCGCAAAGCAAAAGTAGCTGCAGCTGCAGCCTGACTCGGATCCTCACCTTCGTCGGGATCCTGCTCGGCCTGTTGGCGCCGATTGTGTACCTGGTCGAGCAGAACCTCGAGAAGTTCTACATCTTCGGGCTCGACGAGCTGCACGGCCTCGCGCAGCGCGGCGTCGCGGCCCACGGCAACGACACCGCCAAGATCGTCGAGTACATCGTCGCCGAGCTGCACGAGAACCACCCGGCCCACGTCAACCCGAAGTGGAACGTCCAGGAGGAGTGGGTGTTCAACAATGCTGGCGGCGCCATGGGCGGCATGTACATCATCCATGCTAGTATGTGCCTGCTCTTACTTATCCTTATCCTTATATATAGTTCAATGCTGTGACTATACGTACACCGTATAGAAAGCGTACTACGTCTCTAGGTTCCCTCGTACTAACCTAACCCCCTCTAGGCATAACCGAATACCTGATCATCTTCGGGACCGCCATCGGTACCGAAGGGCACTCCGGTCGCCACACATCAGACGACTACTTCCACATCCTCTCGGGAGAGCAGTGGGCGTACGTACCCGGCCAATTCACGCCGGAGATCTACCCCCCCGGCAGCGTGAACCACCTGCGGCGGGGCTCGGTGAAGCAGTACCGGATGCCGGAGGGCTGCTTCGCGCTCGAGTACGCGCGCGGCTGGATCCCGCCCATGCTCTTCTTCGGCTTCGCCGACTTCTTCTCCAGCACCCTCGACTTCCCCACCCTCTGGGACACCGTCTGGATCACCGCCCGCGAGATGGTCGGCAACCTCCTCATCAGGAAGTTTTAAGATGGCTACCTAGGTAACTTATCTGCCTTCCTTGGCAGCCATAAATAAGTAGGTGCTTAATGTGTGAGAATAAAAGGGGGAGAAACTTGGCTTGGAGATATTGCATCTATGTACTCCGAAGGAAGCCTTGCAATTTAAGAGCATCTTAAGCAGTTAGAAAGCGATGGGTCTTAGCACGCATTTCGCGTCCTCTAATAATAATTCAAACCTAGGTATAACAGATTTACCTAATAGTGACCTTATACTTATCGCATCTTCAAGAGCCTGATGGATGAATGAATAAGAAGGAGTACCTAGGATAGAAGCTATCCCTTCGTACTTAGTTTATGCGAAATCCTAAGACTATCGTTGAGAATAACGTGGATCGTGATGGATATCATTAATAAAGCCACATGATCCCCTTTCGTACAGATTCGTTGCTCATTCAAAGAGTATTACCATACAAGCCATTTCATGAAACTTCTCGCAAAAAGCCCAAGACCTTTGGTACGTGGAAAAAGTGGTACTTTATTCCATTTATCCAGAGATGCTTGGATTACTTTTGCCCCTTTTCAAAGCATAGCCTGACAAATCAAGACACATCCCCCCTTTTGAAATGCAACGCCGTCGCAATGCAAGACACTTACAATACTGCCAACTCTTGTCTCCCTATGTGATTCCCACGTAATGCTTCCTCCAGGGATCAACCTCTCCAGATTGCTTCTTTCCAGATTCGATATCAGATATCTCTTCCAAAATTCGCCAATCATAGACGCCAACCCACTCACGTTCTCCATTCTTCTTCTTTAGACCAGCTGCTTCTATCTTCTCAACGAATGATTGTGTTGCATCCTCGCGCCTCGACTCAACGAGGCAGATCTTGCGGACTCGAAGTCGCCTCATCTTTTGCGATGATGCGTCCCATTTGTATGCTGATCCCTTCGGCATAGGTGCTTGGGACCATACATGGGGATCAACGAAAAAAGTTTTGATACCATGGTCCTGAAGCAAATTATCTGCAACCCAAGCATACTGAGAGATGCATGGCGCCAGTAGAATAGAACAATTGCTAAATTCGCATTTCTTCCCAGTATGCGGGCAGTCGTTTTCCGTTGGAGGGAGCTGTGGGGGGCAATTTTGCTCTCCTGTAGGTTGTTGGGTGCAAGCGATATCAGTAACGGCGGTGTGAGGGTGTGCGGATGACGAGTCATCGTCCCCTATTGGCGATATAGGATACTCAGGCATGGACACACTGGGAGACGGCTCTTTAGAGAACTGAGGCGGAGACTTAGTACGATGATGTTCCCGAATAGAATTTGCGTTAACTTCGCTGAGGGGTTGCCTGTCTTTAACGCTCAGGTGCGGCACATCAGTAGAGTTGTCGGTCGAGCTTGAGGGCGTAGAAGTATTGGAAACCTTTCGAGACTTGTTGGCAGATACGGCTATATCAGGCGCAGGTCGTTTCTGAGATTGTGCTGTTCCTGGCGACTCGCTAGGACATTCCGATAGAGCAAAATGCTCGGTATGTTCATTCGGCGATGTTGGAGTTCTTCCCATCTCTGTGCTGGGGCTTTGCTGGTTTATAGCATCGATGGGTATTCCTCGTGGGTCAGCCTTTTCTAGTCCTTTTATCCATTCACGCATTTCTTGGCTATCTTCAACCTCCGCCATCTCGGTTGTTGCTGTTGCAATATCTTGAAGTTCGGCAAAAGTGATCGTATCCATATAAGACCGATCATGGTGAATCTTGGAGACAATTGGGAATCGCATGCTCCAAAAGTTCGTATTAGGTTCTTTGTCGAATGAAAAGCAACGCATATCGAATACTAATGGATCTCGGAAGATATCCGTTGGTCGTTTGCCTAATCCGTTCCCCCCAAAGTCCAAGACGATAGATTCATTCATCTCGAACGGGACCGGGGACGGGAAGCATTGAGTCATCAACGTCCAAATAAGGGGTTCGGAAAGTTCGACGATGTTAGTGACTTTGAATCGAGGCTTCTCAACCTTTGCTTGCACTTCTCCTTTGTTCTCCAAACATCCAATGAAAAAATGAGTCCATGCGATGTGTGTTGATTTGTACTCCTTTGCTTTCGCAGCATCATATGACGCGCCAACTACTGCAAAGTCTCCGACATCACCCCAGCCTTCAAAATACTCCTTTTTGAGCTTAATGTTGCAAAAGTTGTATGGTCCATACCCTGAGACCAAGTCAAAGTAAGGTGCATCAGGTTTCAGTACGAGGCCTTCGTTTCGAGCCACTATGCATTCCGCAAAAGCCTCGCGTAGTCTAGATGCAGCAGATGGCCGAGAGAAAGAGATAACTTGGCGTGGTACTAGCTCAGCGTAGCCCTTTCGACAAGTGATGAGCTCACTCAAGCGCTTAAAACGCTGAGACTGCCGAACAGTGAGTAACGATTCATTATCAATCATCAGCACATCAAAATATACGATCATTAAGTGCTCATGATCATGTCGCCTATTTTCAGTTTAGCAAATCTATTCCAACAAATACGAGATCTTTCATACTGAGAATCATGGAAGGTCCCTGGCCAAGAACCTGAGCGTGAAACGTGCTTTCGGATCTTGTGGAATGGAAGGATCTTATTTTCCTGTTGCTTTGGTTAGTATATATTTGCCAACATAGGAGAAACCTGGAGGATAATTACCTTGTTACTATATACCACTAGTTCCCCTTCTAGAATGCAACCAGTTTTGATGGGGCATTCCGATGTCCCTAGTTTGAGTGAGTCTTTTATAGGTCTGTCGGAATTGGTCAACCAAAGTTCCTGAATAAAAAAATTGAGGATCGGCTTACCGATGAAGACCCTTTCGATCCTGAGTGCTATCCTTGCCGCTCTTGGAGAATATTTGGATTGGAGAAAGAGGGTTGCGGAGATCGATGTGTATTTGACAGTACTCCCCATCAAGCTTCTGTTCGCAACTCACGTCCTGAGATTTACCCAGATCTAGACAATTTTTGATACTTCTCCCTTTCAAAAATGGCTGCCTTCCCACTTTTGTGCCGAGAGCAGGTTTGAGCATAGCTGCTATAGCACTGTCATGGGGCGACTGAATAAGGTGCCGCAGGAAAGCAGGAGTCACAGAAAGATCATCTCTAACCTTCATCAACTGGGGTAGAAGGGCATGGTAGCAGCGGAAGACGATCCAGTGGGGTAATACGACCGGCAGGTAATTCCTCAACACTAATCTTGTGAACCATTTCGCATCGCGTGGACTGAGTCGTCTGTAGATATCGGCCAGAGCTCGATCCTGGCTAATAGGACCCTGAGTTTCACGCAACGCCCTTACCGCAGGTGAGCTGAACCGACAGCCAGCTGCAATAGAACCTAGAGTGCCATCGATTTCTTCTACAGTAAGTTCATTGCTGTCTTCCATGATATTAGGCTTTGGCGAGGGTTGGCAGGTTAGCAACTTCGGCAACACATGTACAGTCTTGAATCAACGCATGAACACTATAAGTGTTGCTGGGGCATCTAATACTTACCGTTCGTGTCAAAATATTTTCAATGCAATCGGCGAGATCTACACCCATACGAGGTGTTTTGTATCTTCTCAATTCCTGGACTCTCGAAATACCTAGAAGTAGAGCCTTGCCAAATATGCCCTCGAGTGTTGGAGCCTGAATGGAGTAGACCCGGTCGGTCCTCCTCTCTGGCATGAGAGTAGATAATATAGCGGATGCATCATTTTCGGGTTCATCAAGAAGTGAGCGATGTTTGCGAAACCAAGCCTCGATTATGGTCTTGATAAGAGCTAGGTCCTTCTCTTCTTTCTTCTGAGACGCATCATCAAGCTCTTGGAGCAGATCGCACACGAATGTATAAGGAAAAGGCATTGCAATTGCAATTGGGAACGACGTGAACGGGTAAAGAAAGAAAGTCGAAAATAAAGTACAATTGCCTAACCTGAGTACCTAAGTAGGTAGGTAGGTAGACAATTGGAAATATTTTCAGGAAATATTTTGGTCCTTCCGGAAATGCGAAAGAGTGATGGGATGGGAAGGAAGTGGACCTGTGCACAGCTTCATGGTCAAAAGAAGTAGAAAGCACATAGCGTTAAATTTTTTTTACAAGACGCAAGAACTAAGAAAACAGAACTGCATCCTTGATGATGCCTAAGGTTGCTGTCGTTATTCGGATCCGTTTAAACTTCAAAACTCAAAATTCGACAAAGAGAAAGTTTGAATATATCAAACTAACCCTAGGTTAGGTTAGTAGCGCGTGTGCAACGCGACAGCACTGAGCGTCTTTAACGGGTGTTCACGTGAGTACTACATAACTACACTACACTATGGGTCCTTGCATGCATATGTGAATTTAAATTACATGTGGTAACTACCTAGTACATGTACTATGTATATATTGTGTAACCATTCAATGTTTACGGCTGGCACAAGTCTCCCGAGTCGTCTTTTAGCACGTGTCGTGTGTGTGGATGGTACTTTCGTCAGCTGATTATCCGTAGATTCCATACAGTACCGTACCAGGATCCCCCATCTTCCCATCCTTTCCATACTCTAATATTCTAAAAGGGGGACGTCATTTCGTACGGGCCTGGCATGGCAGTGGTGTCCCATTAACCAAATCGACCCAAAACTTCTTCCCAATCAAAAGTCAAGCAATTTTCCGCTGCAAACGCCATCCGTCCCCCCATCCATCCTTGTCCTCCCCTGACTGCACAAAACAGCCCATGCAGCCTTGAGATGAGTGGACGATTAAAATGTGGGGTCATCCTCTTGTTGACCGGGATCCCAATGCAAACAAGTCACCAAAATAAAGAACGAACGAAATGAAATTAAAGCGTACTTTGAGACCTGAGACCTTGAGGCCCGAGTCTTCTCTTGTTTTACATATCAACTTCTATACGCCCATGTTCTGTAACAATGGTTTTTTGTTTGATCCAACCTTTCTAACTGTTTTATCCTATGGGAATATACCTACATATACCCTATATTATCAATTCAATATTACCACAAATTACATTATCCTTCTTTGACGCGTTGAGATTAACTATTCCCAGAGTCCATATAACAACCTCGTTGAAACCTTGAGCCTTGATCAATGTTTCTTTTTATATTTCTTTTTTATTCTTCTTACTATTCTTCTTACAATCAACACCTGCATACATAGTATGCAATCCAACTTTCCAAGTCTGTGACTTTGAACCTTGTCCCTCGTTTTATAGTTATGGGCTCCCTTGGTCCTCGTTAACCCCCCAGTCCCCCAGTACATTCTTTTCCAGGCCTATCATTCGCTAGCCCAGATATAGGTTACTAACCTAGTTAGAAAGCTATACCCTGGACGGCCATACCGTCTACATAGTATACCATAGTAACCTACCTGGGACTCCTGGGTCCTTCTCTTCCCCCCTATACCGAATCTGAGTGGTGCTGCGTTACCCCCCAATTTCCCAGCTCCTCAAGCGAGCCCCAGTCCTTCGCCCTGAATTTTGATCGCCGTTGGCTTCGCTAATGGGCGACATGTTTTTTTATGTCCATGAAACACATTCAACTTCTACAAATTTGCTTCATTACTTCTCGACCCAACTCCAGTCTTTTGAATGATAAGAGACTCAACAACTTAATTACTACCACTTTACATTCTAGACCTTCTTTTTGTGGGAAAAGTCGACATCGTCGTGTCCGTAGTTCCCCAACCACTCCTTTTCAGAGACGGCGGTCAACGGAAATCCTCACCTCAGAAGGTTCGCAGTCCCATTCAATAACCAAAGTTGTGAAACGATTGGTCTGGATAGACACGACTATTGAACGGCGCCGGAACCACGATCTGCTAGATTCAGCCTTTTCACTCCATTTGATTTTCACTTCAAGCTCCGACAACATGGCTCCCAGTGCTTGCACTGCCGGTAACCCGGTTCCAGATTCAGCTGTCACATCACCGCATGCTAGCCATGGAGAGAGTGCTGGAGAAAGCGGAGCGGTAGTGGGCAAAAATGCGTGCTCAGGCTCCATACCACTTCATACTCCACCGTCCCGGAGCGAGACATCGCAAACACGGTCCACTCGGTCCACCTCGACGACTTCCCGGAATTCAAATCGACTATCATTAACATTACCAATTGCACCACCTAATAGTTTTCCTTCTAGACCTACGCCGACTTCCTCAATGCCACCAACCCCGATTGAAACCCCTTCACTCAAATCTCCCGATACAAACGAATATATTTCCGCCATCGCCGCTCAAGAACGTCGTGTTTTGGAGATTCGCGAAGAGTTGGCGCGGGCCGAGCATGAGTTGAGAAAATTGAGGAAGATGTGGATGTCCTCTGCTAGTTACAAGGAAGTAGCTAGTAGAAAGGTTGACCCTCTTCGTGCTATGGCTGCTACGTTAGAGAGCCAATGGGCCCTTGACGAGAGTTCGGCTGTTAAACCACCCAGCGAATTAGAACGCAGGAAAGCCATACTTCTTGCACAGAGTCAAAGAGCTCCCCGAGAGCACAAGAGAACGGTCATACGTGGCGGTCATGCACGTACTCTATCCTTGCTTTCGCCAACGATGCCTACAACTGGAGACGCTGATGGGCTTCGATCAGCTGACTTGTACTCCAAGGTATCGCAGTCGCCAATGCCTTCCCCTGCACCTCTCAACAAGCGTGCAACTTGGGCTCCTCGTCAAAGTCAGCCATCAAATAACATGCAACTTATTGCCAATGAACTGAAGCAGGGTCTCTGGACGTTCGTTGAAGATTTGAGACAAGCCACGGTTGGGGATGAAGCGATTTCCGGGACCACTAATAGGACTACTGAAATAGTATCACGTCTAGGAAGAATGGAGGACGACCAGGATACAATTCGCGCATCTGCCTCAAATCGTGGCCGAATACCAACCCAAGATGAATCAGATCCAGCAGAGACACCAGGTAGGGCATCGACTGGGAGTTTCAGCGATCGTTATCAGCATCGACGCACCACTTCGAAACCAGAGCCTAAGACCAAGAAACGCTTCTCCTGGACACCACTCACATTTGACAGCTTCGACGACGATGACTGGTCAAATTGGGAAAGCCCAAACGTGAAGACGGCTCGATGGAGTGGCAGCACAGTCAACGGGGATATAATTACGGCTATTCCGGAGAGGACACACGAAAGTGAGGGAACATTGTAAGACAGCCTCCAAATGAAGCTATTTATATGTACCCACGTATACACCATGTAAGGCATGGACTTTGATATACCAATCTTTCAAGTCCATGTCTATCTACCTATCTACCTACCTACCTATACATGATTTCTTATTGAGACGCACAAATGTCTAACTTTTTCTCTTTTCCAACCACAGAAGACGCAAGCAATCGCGAAGCGAACTCCGCTCACCGTCTCCACCGTCCCCCAGCCCACAAGCCATCCTCAACCGCCTGACGCCCAGCAATATCATAAAGGAGTGGGAAAAGAGCCTCTCCTCGCCCGAAGAGCCGCCAAGCCTCATTTAAAAACGGCTATATTTATATATCAAGTTTCTCAGAATCATACCAAGAATCTAAGTTTCGATAATCAGTCGACACACATTGTATCATTTTTCCATGTACAAGTATTGGGGGGTAGAGGGGGGGAGTGTTTAGAAATAAGGAGCTATATATGGTAACCCTTCGGAGGGGTAAGACGATGATATCTATCTAGCAATCGAAGCTAGGTAGTAGGTTTAGGAAGGGGGATTCTTACAACCGTTTTGAAGAGGGGGTCAGGATCACGACAGCGTATCGTCGGTTTTTGACTTCGATCACCATCATCATCATTTATCATCATCGGATTTTATAGGAATGGCAACGATGGGAGTGTCTTCTTTTTTGGAGGGACTCGAGGGAGGGTCCAATACCCAGTTTATGGTTGCTAACGGTCACGATGCTCATGATAGACGGTAATGTAGAACGATAAAATATAAACTCGTTTGCTTTCGGTTACCATCTACATTACACACCTATACATTCCGTGTCTTGAGATTTTTTCTTCCTCTTGTCTCATCCATGAGTAAGTAGCCTACATGTCGTGGGTAGTATCACCAATAAGTACGTTCATCACGTATTAAGTGCGGAGTAGGTCATGTATGTAGATATCTAGGTATTAGACTACCTAAAACCCCTATGTACCTAAGTTTCCACCCAAGTTCCATATGTATGTGCCCAAATATTTACACTTGGTGCCATAAGAGGGGTTCTTTTTATATGCACATGAAACCCCCCCACCAACGCCTAGCTGATGCAACGAAACATAAATACGTCTCTCATGGTAGATGGTAGCAAGTTTGTTACTATAAACGTAGATACTTACGACGAAGGGGTGTGTGTACCTAGGCATGTTATATGCATGAAGGCCACTCGCGCGACGACCTCAAACACAGTTGGGATGGTGTTATTTCAAAGCGCCAGGAATATCGGCAAACCCATTCCAGGATACAGCGTCAGCATCCACGTCGGTGGGTTCTGACTTAGTAGTCTCTTTAGGCACGGATTAGTTTGCAGATGCAGAGACTTGCGGCGCATTCGCGGAATCACCTTCACCCTGGGTTTCTTGGGGCTCTGAGCCCTCCACTGTCTCAATGTTTTGATTCTGGGAAGGTAGTAGTGCATGTGCCTTGCTTGACGAACTGTCCATAGTTCCATCAATCTCATCTGATTCCTTTGATTTCGTTATAGATGGATCTTGCTCGTGCTCGGTTGTAGGGTGATTTCGGTTGACCATTAAGGCTCTCAGGGCCTGAGTGGTTACGCTCGTGGGGCTACTATTCCACTGGGATAATGCATCTCTCACTTGTGGCGCCCAGACAGCCTCGCCTTTTGCCAGGTCCGAATATTCCAAGCAATTGGAACTTCCTAAGACGAAAACTCCTTGTCGGCTTCTGCAAAGCTCTGCCATGATTCCAGCCGACCCTACTTTGATGCCCAAGTCATGGCAAAAGCTCCTAACGTAGAAACCAGATGTCACGGTCATCCGGATCCTCGCAGCCGGTGGTCCTTTACCCTCCCAGGGTGGAGGAGCATTTGGATCGGAGGCTTCTGGGATCAAGTTCGATCCTCTGCCAGGAGGTGGGGGGTTTGCCGCAGGGAGATCGCCTAACGCCCCTGACATCAACGGGGTCTGCTTTGGAGGTCTTCGGCGCTTGTTGACCCGGTCATAAACGAGCGCATCGACATTTTCGTCAGCCTTCCGCTTGAAGTTCTCATGCTCCTTCAAGGCCTTCGACTCCTCTTCTTCCTCTTCTGGGGTAAGCTTCTTGGAGCTCATCTGCTGCTTTTCCACTTTCCAGACTTGCTCGGCAAAGTTTTGTTCGAAGGTGGTGGCCTCTTCAGCCGGCCAGCGATAAGAGTGCTCGCCGGGCTCATACCAGTCCACTAATTCGAGTTCAGTCACCTCGACTTCCCTTGTTGCGATCTCACGCGGGATTGGCCTGCCCTCCCTAGCGTATTCATAAAGTGGCTTTCCGGCCATCTTTAGGGCAGAGTAAAGAGGGGGTATCTGTTCAATCTTGCCCCTGAACGAATTTAGCGCCTCCTCTACCATGGGGCGGGTGATATGATCGTAGCTTGTCTTCTTGAGAATCTTTCCGACCCTGTCATAAGTGTCGGTACTAGCGCCGAAAAGGACTACGGTCTCGTACGTCTTGGTGCAGTCTAGAAAAGATTGAAGTGCTTTTGTACCCTTTCCAACACCGAGAATCAGCACACCAGTAGCAAGGGGATCCAGTGTACCGCCATGGCCCATCTTCACTCGTATGTCTCGCTTCGAATGACTTCGTCGTTGTTTGCGATTTTGTGCCTCATTGGCCCTACTGGCCGTCTCAAACTCTATCATAGGCTTGAAAAAGGTAGAGGGGTTAAAGTGGTGTTGGCAATCCCTAATCACTTGAGCGGAACTCAACCCAATTGGCTTATTAATGCCTGTCAAAAGAAAGAAGGCAAGTCAGCGAAAGGAATAAGTTGACATAGAGCAGTCGGAAACAAGCATGGATTCGTACCAAATACACCATCGAGGACAGAGCTGGAGGCCGCCATTTTCAGCAACCTGGCACTGGTCATTCGAGCAAATGTTTCAGTAAAGAATGACTATTGTACACTAATTTGTGTTTAAAGTGATCATTTTACTTTGGTAGGTTTATAGAGAAAAGGTTATAAACCTCGGCGCAAAGAAGAAGCTGAAGAATTATAAATTTGATGGGCAAGAGAGAACTTTTGAAAAAATTCCCCAAGAAAAAAAAAAAACCAAAGGGAGCTTTGGTTCAAGGCAGGATCGACATGGTTAATCCAAGAATAGCGGAACTTGTTGATTGGTTCAAAACTTAATCTAGAGTTTACAGAGTTTAGAGATGTACCTAACTAGAGGCTAGCACTAGCGTAGGTGGGAAGTGCTTACAGTTAGGCTACTTACAGTAGGTAGGTAGGTACACAATATAGTGCATGCATGCACAATGGTAAGAACCGCGTGTTAACTACATATTAACTATAACTTAAATGCGTTAACTAAATGCGTTAACTAAATGCGGGCGTCAGTAGACTCAGTACGTACATACATACATACCTCTTCTAAGTTCTCACTATCCATGGATATTTCAAGTTCCTTTCTTCTTTAATACAACTTTACTTCACTCTCCCTAATTTTGCTACTTAAAGGCTTGATTTATGGTTAGGAGAAGGTAATCAACATAATTCCTTCTTCCTCTATCGTCTTTACCAAGTGGTCTCACGCATCACGCATCGCATCACGCATCGCGTATCACATATTCCGCTAGGTTAGACAAAGACGCTCACGCCCTGCTGAGGAAGAACAACCAACTCTAGGATCATTTCTAGTCGCTTTCAACCCTAACTAGTCGTCGCCATGACTAGACGTCAACGCAGGGCACTATCCGAATCAACAGTCGCTACCATCGATGAATCAAGCATACAATATTACCTGGAAGAATCAGTTCTAAAGCCTGCTTCCGCTCGAGCACACACCGACGACTGGCCATGCTTCCTGCTTAACGATGCCACTATATACCATAAAGATGGTACCTTGGCAAACCTACTACATGTCGACCTAGAAGGCCCATTCATTGTTCGCGGAAGGCTCGAAATCGAGAAGGATCAAGAAAGATTCCTTGTCAACCGACATATGAAAGATCGAACACCTTGGATTCAAATACAGAATACCTTATCATTTTCCATTGGATTAAAGGATGATGATCTTCCGATGCCTGTGCTCTGGGCTAGTGGTGGCGCAGGCTGGTTCGAGATTGTACCATCCGACACATATAGGGCCATATGCGACACCATGTCCCAGGGCATATCCCTTCACTATTTCATACTAGATTACTACGAAGCTGCTCTAGTGCAAGCACAGTCAGAAGATCAGGGTAAAAACAAAACTCTAACTTTGGAAGACATTTCAGTTTCGCAAGATCGCGCCTTGTTCAGTGTAAGCAAGCCCTTTTAGCTTTTAGGCCTCTTTCACGCATGCTTAATTCGTTGGCTGACGCTTAAAACGTAATATGTAGTACGCCGTTAGCGTTGGCGATGGAATGACTCTACCAGAAGTCCGACAGCGCGTAAAAGATCAAGCAATCTTTCTACTCTCACATTTTCCCAAGAATACAGAGTTCCATGAATGGCTGACGGGCCAGTTTCCAGTACGTCTTCTGTTTCTACTCTGCTTTGGTTTCTATAATTAACCGAGCTTGTAGGAAATCGCACGAAAACTTGCTAAAAAAGATTCAAACAAATCAACTACAGAATCTAGTCATTTGGTTGCAATTCCCTACATGGACCAGCCTAGCCCGCTAGAGGTTGTCGACAGCAAGAGAAAGGGCAAAGCAACATTGCGAAGTTCAGTCACGAGGACGATGCGCAGTAGCGAGGCCCCGAGTTCTGAGATGATGGATCCGTCAAGTGAAGTCTCGGGCTGGGAGAACAAGGTCGCCCAGGCCAAAAGAGACTTCTTCAAGAAGCTTCAGTCTGAGCCTGCCTATGGTTCCGATGTGGCGATGCTCGATGTCATTGACAAGAATCCCAGCTCGATTGCTACCAGTAACACGCAGATCGGACATCATAATCTTCAGCCATCTTCCGGAACAAATATGCCACGACGCAACTCATTGGAGCAACTAGAGCTGACTACGAGAATCCGCCCAAGCGCAAACCCCTCTCTTTCTACCATAATCGAGGCTCTACAAGATTCCAGAAAGGAGATGATAGAATCTATGTTTGGAGGCAAGCAAAAGAAGCATCCTGACGATGTCAATCCCAAGGGCTGGTGCACCAGATTGTACCTGGAACTAAGTATCCGAAATACCAAGGCACCGACCGAGGTCTGCCAATATTATGCCCAGGATCTTTTGCAACTTCTTGGATCTGAATGGCACCATAGCGAGTTCTATAAGTGGTTGGAAGACAATATCACCACAAAGCCTAGTTTTGAATATATTAGCGAAGAAGACTTGCACAAGATTGTCAGACGCAAGAAGAAGAGCAGGGCGTCTCGCGAAGAAGCTCAATCTTCTGTGGGACCTTTTATGGACGGTAATGAGTCAACACCAAGAATGGCAGGAAAACAGCCAGTTCGCAGAGGCCGCCCCAGTGGTAAAACATCAGTTCTACGACCTTCCTTCGGTAGCAAAAAGCGCTTGTATAACGAAGCGGGTTTTGAAGACGACGAGATGGAGATAGACGAGAATGGGATGCCACGGACATCAAAGAGATCTCGGTATCCCACTGAAGACGATGAAACGCAAGACACGGATTCTTCAGACAGCGACGATGAGCATGATGAAAATAAAGATATGCCACTTGCTCGAGTGATAATCTATGGGGAGAAACTACCTTCCACGACACCCACGGGTCCCAACCAAACCTGGATATGCGAAGAGCCCGACTGTGGCTACGTCGTTCGTGACGCCGACCAGAAAAAAGGACAGATCGCCATTAACCAGCACTTTGAGTACCACGACAAAGTTCCTGGAGAAGTCACCGAAGAAGATGCAATTAGCCAAAAGAGTCTTGTCAGCCTCGCACTGAAGGAGTCCCAAAAAGGACAGCTGCCTATTGAGTATGTTTTTTTCCCCACTCCTCCTAATAGACAATAATCAGATCTCTTTGCGAGTTTTAGCTGTGTGAAACACATCACTATCCACAACGATTGCATTTAGCTAATAGATGGCACGCAGTCACTTGCTCGAGAAAATCCGCACTATCGGGGACAAGACCGAAAAACGCCAGGAGAAACACCTTAACGGCAAAGCGCTCCCCCAGCACATCAAGCGCGCCCTCCTCATCTAAACCTAAACGACTACATACATATGTACATGTAGTTGCTATTATCAGCATTGTACCTGGTCATTGGTGTATATCATATAAATATACCTAGGTACTTACCTTTTACCCCCTTTTCAAAATCAATGGCGGTTATGTTACGGCTGGTCGGCCGGACGGATAGGCAAAAAATGGGAAAAAAGACTGTCTGTTTTTCAGACAGACTTATGAATGGATGGATGGATGGATGGACGGCAGATACCCAGGTTCGCATGATTTTCTCGGGCGTTTACTTAGCATAGGGATGGGACAAACAGACAGACAGACAGACAGAGACTCAGCCTCTTGTTCAAGCTGGATATGTATGTCTAGCAGCTGTTTTTGTTGGGATGGGAATGGTGTCGTACTATAATAACACATGCACTTAGATTAGCGGATGTTACTCCCTACTACTAATGCAACAGCAAATCAAAAGATGTATATCTTAGACTGTTCCCTTTCCCCTTTTGAGTGATTGTGTAAACATAGTGGCACAAACTTTCACCTACAACAAGCATTACTAGAGGCATAGGTGTTTAGAATGGCCCCTTTTCTGTACTACAGCTTAACAACAACAGACCTCTACTCACTATTTATGTTATTCCAGCACCATAAGAGTATCATAGTATATTTTGTCTAGCCTTCGTCAACGTATTGTGCCTAGTTACTCTGCAAGCTTTAGCTACTTAACGTATAAAGCAAGTCCTTGTCCTCCTGAGCACAACTCCCCCTTACAGGCTTATAAGTGATATGACACCTATGGACGCGTTCATTACATAACAGGCTTGGCCGAGGTTTCCCAGATCCGCAAGCCCCTTGTTTTCCTACCCCCTGAACGCCTCGCGGGAACCTGAAAGGCGTCATCAAATACTTTCATCGTTATTCATAAGTATCTAAGCGACCTCGACCTCGAAACATAAATACGTGTAATGGGCGGGTCCCAATTAACGTGTAGCTACCATATATGGGGCGTGTTGGCAAGATATTGGGTTGTCGAGATGCCTCCATTGTATGATATTGCATAGTCCTTCAAAGGAAGACTTTTAAACCAAGCGAGTTATACAACCATGCACTACGGGCGTGTACATGATTCGATCCTCTGCAAAGTGAGCTTCACTGCTGATTTCCTCAATGTACAGCCAATGACAAGAATGCTGCTACATAAATTGGTTTAATACTTAGCCTTCGACTAGCTTGGCGCAAGCCTATCGACGGAGCTGGAGATAGACCGAAGCTTTTTCCCACGCGCCACGATCGGTAGCGGATATCTCATTCTTCAGAGTCTTAACACCTGCATGGAGCGCATTGAAGAACTCGCAAGCTATCTCCAAATCTTCGAAGAAATGGGTTGCATATGGAACGAATGTGCCTGGGAAATCCTGCTTCTTGGCCGCCTTCTGCTCAGGGGTATCCGTGGGGTGAATGTCGTCTAGCAGAGTCTTGACCGCAATGCCAAGAGCGACATCTGTGTCACTTAGGAAGGGTAATCTAGATGATGTTAGTATTGGATACCATCTATATGACTTAGTTGTGAGCATATACCTTTGGCCTATCTCGAGATAGTCGCTTCGCTCGCGGGTTGTTTGCGCGAAGAGCAGCATAGATGCTACAATAGCTTCGATGAGGTCTCGACCGGCCTCTCGGATAGAAGAACTGAGCGATCGGAAGCAGAGGAAGTTCTTGCTGAGGGGGCCAGTATATCCATTCGCTTGGTGGCGGAGCTTCAATAAGATTGCACAGCGGCTGATAAGTAATAAGCTTGCCTTATCATCATCGGTGCCATTCATAGGCAGACCATTCAGTTCTGGGTGCTGGTTGCGGGTATTGAGAAGATCAAATCTAAGTAGCTCATAGGCTAGAAGGACTGCTTCAAACAAGCCTGGGACCTGGTTATTCTTCTTCACGGTCGGTTCAAGGGCTTCAAGGGATGTTGCCAATGCATGACCCCAAGGCGTCAGTTGATGACTATCGTCCACGTAATTACGTAAATGCAGGAAGCGCCAGAGTGTGACCGATGAGATCAGATCCGCAGAGGAAATGCCCTTAATCTTCTCTTTAGTAAGGGTGCTCTTTGCGAACTCGGCGTTCTTCAAGGCTGTTACTTCAAAGAGAACGGAGCCATGTCGAGCATCAGGATAATGCTTCTTGACAACGGCACCATCCACATTCCAAGTTTGCACTCGATTCAGGGTTTGGTTGTCCTGCGGACGGTATTCGATCTTGTGGGAATACTTATCATCATACCAAACCTTGACGATAATCGGTTTATACTGAATACCTCTGTGGAGTCTAGGTAGTAGAAGGCTCAAAGCCGACTCTCTCAGCGGCATGAGCTGGCTCGTCACTAGGCGCTTGTATTCCTCGGACCTGACTCCGTCTAGGGTCGGGTAAATGACGATTAGACCATGAGAGATCCAGCTCAGCATACGCGCACCGATGAGACCTGTATTCAAGTAATGGAATAACTCAGCGGGCAGCTGGTAGCCGAGATACTCCCAATTGTCTCGGGTCAGGGTGTCGAAGTTATGAACCTTGACCTCTCCAGACTCATCTACGTAAATGAAATGGTCGATGCTCATTCTGGCTTTGCGGTACTTTTGCAGCCAGTTCGACTCTCTCCTCTTGGAAAGAATATCGTTGAACGAATTGCAAGCATTGGCAACAGACTTCTCCGAGGTTCGCAGCATATTAACGGCATCCTGCACAGATGAGGGCTGTCGAGCGGTGATCTGAGGCTCTTTCAACGGAGGAAACGTGGGGAGAAAAGTTGTCCCTGTCATTAGCATTGCATCAATAAACAAGCCCTCAGTTACGCCCAAGGCCCTAATGATACCCTTCTTGGAAATTGCGTTGAAGGTGCCCGCGTCCCAGTCAATGAATCGGATGATGTGATCCTTAATTGGATAAAGGAGCAGCTCCTGGGCGCCCATGATTGCTGAGCATTGCTCTGATTCAATCATGTCGAAGTAGGCGAGCTGGAGGCTCATCAGCTGGGGGAATTATCAAGGAGGTTACGTTTGAGAAACTCACCTGCGCGGAGGCATTAAAAGGGGGTACCAAGAAATGGAGCCCACGACGCTTGAGAATACCTTGCAGTAAGGGAAATAAATGGTGAACAGGGTAGGCTCCTTTATTATGAAGTATGTCAGCAATGTACTCAATTTACATAGAGATGATAATAGTAGTACCTCTGTGGGAACCGAAGGCTGTAACAGCCTCGTTGGCCTGACTCTGGAAATAGAGACCCCAAGCCTCATCCGTGCCTACGATGGCTCTCTTCCCCTTTTGAACAAAGACATCGTCTTGGCCCTCAATAGACTGTCCATTGAAGACGAAGAGAGGAATTGTTTTATTGGCTTTCCAGCTGTCTAGATCATGTTCGAGATGGGACTGAATGCCGGTTAACCCACCGAGGGCCGGGAGAAGCGGCTCATGGTAGGGTGGGTTATCGAGGAATAGTTGCAGGTAGTAGGCAGCATCGACGGCAATGGCGCAATCTTCAAGCTGCGATACTTCGGCAGACCTAGAAGGGCCGTCAATGGCATGATTCTAGCATAATAAGAAGATAGTATACTCACGCCACCTGCTCGTTGATCCAGTTATCCTCGAAGGAAGCTACAAAGCAAGGTTAGCAATGCTACATATAATAATGGCGAAAATAATATCCAATGTTATGGTGTCGCTTCTCCAAAATCCCATCTGCAAAGGTAGGATGTTGGGGGTTGACGTTACAGGAATCGGGCTCAGTTGTTATATCGTTCGTGGGAATATGGGTTCGGAAAGCAAGCTTTTGCCACAACTCGGGGTGGTTGGGCGGCACCGGGGTATTTAGTAGGTATCGCATGATGGCTGACTGGCGGATCGAAAGTTCGAGGTTGTATTGTGTTTGGTAAATCGGTAAATAACGAGCGGTTATGATTTCAGAAACTGGCGGCGGCGTGGAAGTTCGTGGTTGGGCGTAGGAAATAGACGGACGCAAGAGTCGGGGTGGAGAATCGAGAGTTGAAAAGAAAACAAAGTTCAAAGATGATAATCAGACTTACTCGGCATTGTGGAAGTTTACGCTCTTGCGCGCCAAACGGAGGAAGTCGCACTGAAACTTGCGAAAGAATAGAAGGTATGGTGGGTTACGACTAACGACTGGCGACTGGTAGATTTATTGAGAACTAGAAGGAGTGACTGAGCTCAGAAAGTAAGTAGAGGGATAATCAGGCAAGAGTATAGGGAGAAGCGGTGCGAAGGGAAGGTGAGCTGCACCCTTTTTCCTATTACCTATGGTAAGGATGGAAATATGGGAAGGTGGTGGTGAGGTTCAATATGAGGAACAATTTCAAGGTCAAGGGCAAAGCCTTGCGGCAGGTACCACAGGGTACTTGCAAACAGCCCTGGAGGCCAGACAGGGGTTGGTTTGTTAGCGCGTAAGCAGCTGCCACTTTTCTCCAACTTACAGCTAACTAACCTAGCTAATCAGAGCTTTAAGTTTTCCAGGTTAGCTTGTAACTAACTATACCTACTACTAGTAGTACCCAGTAGCTTTTGGCTTCAAGCTGCTAACCTAGCAAGCTTCCATCTTCAGGCTTTATTCATTACCTACTAATCTTCAAGTTAACCACCGCGTGAAGTTCAAATATTGGACATTTCGTCTAACATGAGATGATCAAGGTTGGGGCCATACTACATGTATGTATTGTACCTATTCAAATGTGGCAGTGCTCGCCCATCTTACTGAATGTCAACTGAAGTCTGAAGTACATAAGTAGTACAGTAGGTATGTAGCTCTATCCGAGGGGTTGTGTTACTCACGACGCAGGACATTGAAGCAAGATTGAAGTTAGCTTTATCGGTATCGGTATCGATTATCTATCCATTTATCGCAAGGCTTTACATCAATCGATATAACCTTAAGGCTTAAGCAGTTCAATTCAGTATCTAGATTCTACATACTACATAGTACCCATATACACACTACATAATATACATAAGTATATACTACCTAGTAAGTTAGGTTCACCTATTTGAATATCCTATTTGAATATCAGACCAACCATGGCCGGCACGGCAAAAATTCCCATTATCGACATCTCAGCTGAGGGGGCGGACGAGGCAAAAGTAGCTCAGGAGTTGGTCGACGCTGCCGTTGAGTACGGCTTCATCTATATTAAGAACACAGGTCGGGACATACCCGCCGAGCAGATCGACCACATTTTTGACCTGGTATGTATCTTAGTTTAGTGTCATACCTACCTAATCTAGGTCAATGAGCGTGCACAGTTCTAATATCTCATCTTACTAAACACGCAGTCACGGACGCTATTTGGCTCAGAACTCGAAGAAAAGCAACGATGTAAGATCGAGAAGAACAATCAGGGGTGGTCCGGCATGCACACCGAGACTCTAGACCCCAAGACTCAACGAGTAAGCCACCAATTAGACATATATCCCTGAAGATCCTACAGCTAATACCAATCACAGGTGGGGGACTTTAAAGAGTGAGTTCAGTACTACGCTCAATCTCCATATCTCATACATAGGTAGATGGGAGATGGGTCCGAAACATAAGCTGATGTGTGACCATTCATAAGAGCCTTCAACTTCGGCCCCTTTGAGAATGGCAAGGCTACTCAGCCTATCCCGAGCTCGCTCGAGCCTCACCAGGCAGCCCTTGCCGCCTTCCGGTCAGCGTGCCATGATCTTTGTCAGAGACTACTTCAGCTCTTTGGCATCGGCCTCGGTGTAAGTCCCCCCTATTCTACTTACCTACCTATGTCCTAATTTTAGAATGATGCCCCCCAAACCCTCCCTACTTACCTAATCCAAGCCCACGTTCCCTCACTCACCCACCTACACAGGTCAACCCCCCCTCCTTCTTCAGCACCGCGCACGCTCCCCACCTCCCCTCCGGCTCCATCCTCCGACTCCTCTACTACCCCCCACCATCCAGCACCCCCTCCCTTCAAAGCACCGACGTCCGCGCCGGCGCACACTCCGACTACGGCTCCATAACCTTGCTCTTCCGCCTGCGCGGGCAAGCCGGCCTCGAGATCCTCAACCCCGTCCCCTCTTCCTCCTCTTGGTCCCCCGTCCCCGTAACCCCTCCCGGCACCGAGCACGACCCTGCCCCGCCCATCCTCGTTAACATCGGCGACCTGCTCTCCTACTGGACCAACGGCCTGCTGCGCAGCACCGTGCACCGCGTCTCCTCCTCTACCGCAACGGGGGCAGCAGAAAACGGGGAATCCACCACCGACCCACGGTACTCCGTCGTGTATTTCTGCCATCCGGCCAATGAGACTCCGCTTACGCCCGTGCCGAGCGCGCGGGTGGCCGCCTACAACAGCAAAACCCACGCTGATGCTGTCGCTGGTGATAGCAATGATGGGGGTGCAGCGTCGCAGCAGCGCAAGGTGCTGACGGCGGCTGAGCACCTGCAGACGAGGTTGCAGGCTACGTATTTGCAGATGTACGCTGATGGTAGTGACGAGAAGGAGGAGAAGAAATGAGAAGGAACAGAGTAGGTACGTAGGTACGTAGGGATTATAATTATCAGTGGTAGGTATCATAAGTACATATTACGCACAGGTGTTTCCTTTCTTTCATCCTGTACCTCATGTAACTTAAGTATCTACTAGACTAGTATACTCACTCACTAACGATAATACAACAACGACGGCGATCAAAACTGCCTAGGTAGTCCATAGAAATTGTCATCGCAATTCAATTATTCAAGAGTTGAGTCTTAACTAAGCTAGCCGGCGGCCCCTCTCCTCCATCGTATCCCTTCCACCCCTCCTTCCTAAATCCCGTCCCGTCCCGTTCCGTCCCTTCCCTTCCCTTCCCGGCCCGACTCAACCTGGGTATTTCTGCCCGCATGCAAAATGACATGTGATCAATCCATTCCGAGAGCTTCCCATCATCATCATCATCTCTCCACCATTTTTCTTTTTTCAACAAAACCAGAACATCAAATATCAAATAAAACGACAACACCTATCGAACTTGAATCAACCGAAAACCTGATGCTACTTGGTTTTATATAATCCCGCTGTGTCGTAAATGCAGGCAGAAACGGGAAACCGTGTCTTATCTCCAACTCTGCAGAAATAAATGCGGTGACGTTCGTAATTCGTAAGGGGTGCTTCGGCATCGCCTCTATACGAAATTTCATCCCCTCCTGTATATAGATCAGGGGATTGTCCTGCCGGCCTTCTAGATTATTTTAGACAACCCCCCAAATTCAGCTTCCGTAATGATGATAAGCTTTTTTTTTACCTGACGCCGAATAAATGTGACCAAAACATTTCCAGATTTCGTTAGATGACATCCCTAGATATTGAAGTACCAGCGATGACTAGACGCCGCTGCCCCTTTTAAATGCAATATTCCGTAAATGTGTACCACCTGTAAATGCTTCCCGTTATATAAGCAGTAAGGTCTAGCTAGCATTCGCTATGTGAGAGGCTCGGGAGGTAACCGGGCCTACGAGAATGGCTTCGAGTAATTCGTAAGGAGAGGAGGCCATCATCGATGCCCCGCCTTTACGGGGAGTTGATATCGTACTATTATCTGGTTCCTAGTTGCTAAAACTGGATAGTGTGGTGATCTGGCAATTAAGCAAGCCAGGACTCTTCGTCTCTTTTAAGACCTCTCTGTCAGAATTATAGTTAGTACACTTTCTTGGGTATAGTATAGCTATTTTAAGAAAATTTACTGCCAGCAACCTTCCTCAAAAGATTCGTAGGACGTAAATTATCCCTTTCAGTGCCCCCCCAAAACGAAAGGGTTGACAGCCGAGATTGCTTACCATAACTAGACCCTCGTCAAGCGATTCATCATCTCCCTCGCCATCTTCAACATCCTCCACCGGGTCTATGACCTCTTCGGTTGTCTCTCCGGGACCGTCAAATATGGGCCCATCCTCACCTTCGAACATCCAAGTCATCCCATTTGCTTCTTCCTCCAATGGAAATATTTCTCTTGCATACTCTTCCAACCCTCTTGGGCCTTCCCACAAGGCCAATGCGTCGTCGGGACATCTTCCCTCAAGTTCCGGGTCTCCGAAATAGGGTGGCTGCTTCGTAGGGTCGTTGTTGTTCAGCGAGAATAGCTTCCCCAAAGCCTCGAGCTGTTCCCTATATCCTTCTGGGATCTTCACCTTTAGTTCAATGGGCCCCCTCTTATACTGTGTGCGTCTCCCAAGTCCTCGCTCGAATGCCTGGCAAACTTCGATGGGCGTCAAATATTCGTAAGCCAGCGCTATACGCTTTCCATTCCACTTTTCTGGCCCATCTTTGAAGACCTGAATGATGGCCGGACCAACATCGTGCTCGGCGTCTAACCAGGGTAGCTTAGCATGTGGGTGGAAAGGGGCTTGCCATTTGAACGAGCCGTCTGACTGCAGTTCCATGCAAAACAATGGGTAGAGAAGAGACGTGAAATTGTTGTTGTAGATGCCGGTATAAACAAAGGTGGCCGGTAGTCCTATTTTACGAATGTAATTTTCCACCTCATGCTTGGCTGCCCAGAGTGGTAACGATGGCCATTGAGGATTATAGGCCGCATGGTCGGGCATGGACGAATAGATGTAATGCTGAACACCGGCTTTCTTAGCAGCATCTGCGATCGCCTCGCCGATTTGTATTTCGTTGCCGTAGAAAGTGGTATTGGTGAAGGCAAGCTGTGCGCCGTTGAAAAGTTGTGAGATCAGACCATGATTAACAAGAATTCCCGGGAGATGGCCATGAACAGTGACATCTCTATTGTCATCTGGTTTATTTCGAAGGTAAAGCTCCCCGACAAAAACGGTGACATTCGGATTAGATGCGACCTCGGTGGCTATAACTCCTTCTAGGTTACGTAGTTGTGCGCGAACCTTATAACCTACTGCAGTAGCTATACGGATTAACGACGCGGCCTGACGGCCGCTTGCATTGATAACCGCAATAGTCTTGTCTGGCGAAGGCATCGAACGTTTCAGGGGCCGGTAGGTCAACGAGTTATTTCTAGACATGGCAGTAATAGGTGAGCTTTCCGAGTAGGATGAGCGCGTGTGCTTATGTCTGGTGCTGTGGAGAGCCGAGGACTTAGGAGATGCAGCACTGACAGGCTCGTTGGGTGCCGGTCGAAGAGCCAAGTCCGTGCGAATGGGAATGGGGTGAGAAGAAGGCATAACGACGTAGATCCAATTCCCACTTGTGATCTGGACAGTGAGAGTCTTTGCCCTTTAAGAATAGGAAGCAGATCGTCAATGCAATGCTAGAACAGCTGGACGGGCGCGCAATGCCCCCCGATAATACAACAAAAGCGATGTGACCTAAGCCGCAACTATGGAAGAGGAGAGAGCCCTAGTATATCCATTTAAAGAAGTTATAATGGTAGATAGAGTGGGTTTGTGGTGTGGGTTGGGTTTGTTGACTTGGGGGTAAGGATTAGGGCCAATCAGACTGAGGCGATTCTAGTGTTGACGATAATGTCGTGTACGTGGGCAAGGAGAACAGGCGAGAGTAAAAGGAGGTATGTGGTAAGCAAGGCAAAGAAAGGTTAGAGGTAAGAGGTCAGAGGTCAGAGGCAGGAGGTCAGAGGACAAAAGTTCGAGTCCAGAAGCCAGGAGTTAGAAATTAGAGTGGAAACCGAAGCTCAGGTGACTACCTAGTATGAAGAAAGTATGTAATTTTGCCGGTGGTCGGGTCTTGCCTCTGTGCCTTTGCCCAAGTGGTGCTTTGTGGTTTGTGGAAGCGGCCAGACACGCAATATATTTTTTCTTTAGCACCGTTAGACAGACCGTACCTAACCTAGTACCTAGCAGGTACTATAGATAGGGTAAATTATGTATGAATGTATGTAGATGGCAGGCAGTAGGCAGTAGTATGTACTGTATAGGTCGAACTATCATCAGACTATCTAGAAGTCTGAAAAGTGGATGTTCTGGAGATGGGAATTTTGAACCATCTAACCTTACTTGCTTGCACATACAAAGCCCCGATTTGAGGGCCCTGACGAAATAGAGGCAGGTACCTTTCAGGCGGGTAGTACTGTTAAGCTTTAGGGTCCAGAGCGGGAAAACCACTTATACACAGCAAGGTTGACTGAGAATGGCTTGGTTTGGGGATTCCGCACCTGAAGCCTTTTTATGGTATGTCAGAGTAGCAAGGGTTTGCGCGATCGGCCACGGTGGATCGATCAATCCTGTTTAGGGAAGAAGAGTAGGTATCACCTAGTTGTTCTTAGAATTAGAAAACGGAGGGCTAGGTGGGTTCAATCATAATGTTGTGTAAGTAAGTAGAAAACAGAAAAACGTAGATGGGTACATGGATGGATGGGTGGATATCAAGGAGAGCATGGGAAAGAAAAAAGGGTGCAATATGTATAATATGGGAATCTGTGGCTACGCCAGACGGGGGGCTCTTTGTTGAAATCCGGGGAAACTGCACACCAACTACTGATATGATCCAATCGACCTAAACCGACCTAATCGAAGCGAGCATACTATACCTAGCTTAATGAAGTGTCAGCAGGGAGATTTGCATGCGAATATGTGGCTAGGAGATAGGTACGACAGTTAGTCAAGCGCACCAAAGGGACTAAACTTAGGCTAAGGAGGACGTTAACATTAATGGAGGAAAAGAGAAAAAAAACGTTTTGCCTACATATAAAGGTACTCTCTATTTCTTTTTCTCTTCCTCTTATCTTGGTCTGATAGGCAGTGTACGTATCAATGATGATAAGGGTTATGTTGGCCTTTAACAAACTGCCTCGTAGGCTAGTTAGGCTTGGTAGAATGTAAGCTTCACCAAGGCAATTGAGAAGCTATCGGCAAATACGACCTCGCACAGATCAAACCCGGTTACACAAACGATCCAATGAGAATATCGCAGGCGGGTGCGTGGATATGCATAGATACTTGGGTTTTGTGGGCAGGTCACAGTCTAATACATCAAGAGTTAGCTTGTTAGTAATGAATAGGAAGAATTAGAAGAATTGATGGATCAGACCTTGAAGGAAAAAGAAAAAAAGAAAAAAAAAGGCCACTTAGGGTCTGGGTTAGTGTAGACCATGTATGTAGGTCAGGTCAATAGGTCAAGCAAGGTCAGGACCGTCAGGTAAGGGGATCAATTGTTCCTAATAGTGTATGTACACTATTTTGATTGTGACCGATATCGTTCAAGTTGTGTGTTGCGTAGGTCAAGAACATCCAGTAGGCCTCTCTCTTTAGTCCTCTCTATCTGAAGCAACATTACACTTTCTCTTATCGGATTTTGCGAACTATAATTCGTCGATCTGATACGTGATTGATCGCATGAGGTATCTGGTTCAATGTTGCAATAACTTAAACCAGGAGGGTGGTCCAAGTTGATTGGTTGAGACTATCGTGCGATATGAGTACAAAGTACATAGACCATTGATGGCATCAACGTTGTAAAAACGAGATCGGAGCTTGACCGAATGTCACTAGGTACCCCTACCATAATGACGGATGTATATTGGTACCATACATGTATGTAGGTATTCATGTTCGGTTTTTTCAAATAAAGTTTTTAACTTCTACTATTCTGTCTTGGCCTGACGCTTAAATCGTAGTCTCATCCATCAGTCTCATGCCTACCTACAGTACAAGCAGTACCTAGATCAGTACCTAGAATCCTAGATAAGGGACCTACAAGCAGTACCTAGATAAGGGCTTATCAAAGAAGGCAAAAAATTGAAATAAAATTTTCTCTTCTTCATATTTTTTTTCTTCTTTTCTCTATCTGTGAAGCAAACCGAGCAAACTTGTCAACGATGTTGTAGAGACTGAACAACTGAACAACTGAACAACTGAACAACTGAACAACTGAACAACTGAACAACTGAACAACTGAACAATCAGCTATCCAAATCTCATAACGATGGGCTCTAGATACACATTCCTTACGATTGGATTCGTCTGCTCAATCCCAACAGCCAAAAAAAAAAAAAAAAAAAAAAAAAAAAAAAAAAAAAAAAAAAACGAGAAAGAAAGCAAGACATCAATATAATTCATTTACATATATATATTATATATATTATCATCATGTATCACACCGGAAGGCCTTGATGCAAGTGAACGTTACCTAGGCACATACCTACCTACCTACTTACCACCCTTCAATCCCGGGCAGCGGATGAGGTCTTTTCTATGTTTGTCGTTACATACAACCTTGAAGCTAGCGATTGATGATGAAAGTCTTGATGCCGTGAAGCTACCCATTCAATGTTGGTATTATATTTATTTTACCTAGGTAGGTAAGTACTTCCGAGTCTCCCGGTTCCAGAACCTACACCGGTCTACGCTGTGAAACCGATTATTCCCCTTTTTCTTCTTCTTTATTTCCTCTCTTGTCATTCAATCATCATCATTACTAGTAGTATCCATCAATGTGCGTCTTGATGAGAAGAGGAAGAGACAGGGAAAGAAAGGAAAGGAAAGGGGGAAGGACAAGTACCAAGTTCGTATACTACCTAGTAATCCGAGTCCATCGACTCGACCCATCGCCAATCGCGCACACATAGAAAAGGGAGACATTGAAGAAAGAAAGGAATGAAAATCAACACATATTCTCCCGATGTAGAAGACGAGACAAGACGCAAAGGACGGACATATCTACCTCATACGTAGCCGTAGAGCATGGCATACATATTGGCATACATATATGTATGTAACTCACCTGATACATGCATATATACATACATGCATTCCTACATTGTAGGTTAACAGGGCTGATAAGCAGGCTCCAAATGTGGAATCCGATGGCAAACAAAATGATCTTGGCATTAGGTATATTTTACATAGTCGTTAATAGAAAAGAAGAAGAAAAAACTATAGTAGAAGCGACGTTAGATGGGGTCGGTCGCATTGATGTGAAATCGAGAACGTGTCTCCCCTTTGCCCCCTGTTTATGGACCAGGAAGAAAAGAAGAGAGGAAAATTCATAATTCGCATTCTCTGTTGCGTGCGTGCTATTACGTACAAGATCAGGCCAAGCGAAGCGAAACTTCATCCTGGAGGCTCGGCCAACCTACACCTTTACACCTACATACCTACTGAACAGAACGACTCCGCGGGGCGTGCTAACCAGACAGCCAACCAATACAGCTATAGCTAAACAAACAAAAACGTGCGTATATATACCATAGTAACATAGTTCTCCTATGGAACTAGCCAAGAAGGGAATTATGCAGGGTTAAACGATTCCTATTCCTTTTCCTGACCCCCTACCTTTACCCCGCGAATACACCCATACGTAGGTACTGTACCTACAACAATGGTCCTACATACATTATGTAGGCAGCTCTCGGAGTTCTGGTTTCTGGTGTCTCGTTCTCGTTCTGCAGCTTAGGAATAATCCCTCAATTTAGGGAAGAAGAACAGAAAAAAGGCCTGTTCATGCTCCTGTTCATGCCCCTGTGCCTATACCTATACCAGTACCAATCTTGGAAGTTGGAACCCTACCATGCCGGTAAGGGAATATACCACAAGAATGCCCAGACTCTGGGATAGGTGAGGCTAGATTAAGTTATGTAGGTACCTAGGCAGATATTCCAAGACCTTCCCGTAACTAGAGCTGGGCCGTTCTTGAATCACCAAATGCTTCACATCGCAATACGACTTGATTTGATTGTAATTCCAGATGACTCTTAGGCTAGTAGGTAGATAGGTAGGCAGGCCAAAACTCAGAACGGACCAAAGTTCCACGCATTCGGGGCCGCGAAGCCGGAAAAATCATTGATGGCCTTCCCGTCCAGCCACGCCTCGTGAACCATCTGCGCCGTGGGCTGGATCGGGTCGGGGTCGCGCGCCATGGGATCAAGGTAGTTCTGTGTTGCGTAGAAGATTTCTTCGTGTTAGCAAAATCGATATTTTCAAATAAGTGTTAGAGAGAGAGAGAGAGAGAGAGAGAGAGAGAGAGGCAATTACCCAGTCGTAGGCGTTCGGAATCGCCCAAGGGGATTCCACCCCAATGTGGCCCGCAGTACCGCCCACCGTCATCATCGGGCTCGGCCCTGTAGTTCTGCTGATCATGTCCGCCGAGATATCCGCTATGTCGCTCGACGCCGTTGACAAGCCGCTGCCGCTGAGCGACAGATTCCCCACGGACGATATCTCCCCGCCGCTGCCACTCGTCGTCCCCGCGCCCGAGATCTCCGAGTCCCCGTTCTCGAACACGCCGGACTGCGCCTCGACCCTGCGGAGCATCGTGCCCACAATATCCCCCGCCTTCTTGAACTCGGACACCGTGGTCGCCATGTCGTACCAGATGTAGTTCGACCTTCTCAGCACCTGCAGGAGCTTGTCGCGGCCGAGCGTCGGCATGCTGCGGGCGGTCCAGCCGCCCTCGTCCCAGCACTTGTCGTCCTGGAGCACCTGCGCGACGACGAGGTCGGCGAGCAGGAAGTCGTTGACGGCGACCAGCGCCGACACGAACCAGCCGCCCTGGCTCAGGATGCCGTTCGGCTTGCAGGCGTCGTGCATGATGCTCTGGTACTCGAGCATCGCGAGCGCGGCGTCGAGGCACGCGCGGCGCGAGTAGTCGTGCTCCGCTCTGGGCACGACCTCGACGATGTACCGCCGGTGCAGGATGCAGCGGCTCTTCTGGTACATGGACGCGAGCCCGAAGCGCTGGATCACCTTGATCGGCGGGTCCATCACCGACTCCTCCATCGGCTTCATCTTCATGAACACCGGCACCCCCCGCCACGCCTCCTCGAGCTCCGCGTCGATCCGCATGACGTCCGCGTACGCCGGCGCCGTGATGGCGTGCGCCTGCCGCACGACCTTGGAGAAGATCCGCGTGATCTTGGCCTTGTTGATCGGGTACGTCAGCGGCGTGTAGTCGGACATGGGCCGCGCCGGCGGCAGCTCCTTGGTGTCCTGGTCGAAGTCGGTGTCGATGAGGTGCGTCGGGAAGTCCGTGTCGCTCTCGACGCCGTGGATCATGCAGGGCAGGCCCAGGTTGAACCCGACCAGCAGATCGAGCTGTATGGCGAGGCCCCACATGCGCCGCCGCATCTCCCCGTCGTAGGGCGAGATGTTCGGCAGCTTGCTGGGGTCCCTGTGGAAGCCCGCCTTTAGCATGAGCCGGATCACCACGGAAAGGAGTAGGTAGCAGTTGGTCCGGTTCTCCCGGTTGCTCATGAAGTCGCCTTCGGCGTATAGTAGGAACGCCTGGATTGTGTAAGGGCCTGGCTGGGAATACTTCCCCCATATGAGAGCCCACCCGGCAGCGCCCCTGTATTGCTTGAACCTGTCCATGCCCGACATGGGGGAATCGCTTTCAAGCTCGTGTGGCGCGCTAAATAGAGAGAAGAACACCCCAAGCGCTAGTATCATGTAGAGCAACGCTATCCAATGTAGAGATGCACTATGAGGATCCTTACAGAAGTCGTTGTATTCTCTCAAAAACGTAGGGACATGAATGATGTCTGAGTCAAGTATAAGCAACAATCATAGATAGAACTGAGATAGGCTGGAAGCAGGGGGGTGGGTTTATGGGAGACTCACGTTGAGAGGGGCTATTTGAGTTGAAATAGCGATTCATGAGACGGTCGATAACGGCCTTTTCGGGCAGAATAGATAGTAAGTGGTCCTTATTCTTGGGCACTCCCCGCGACTGCATGAGCACCTCAGTCGCTCCGATGTTCTCATACGGGTCGTATGAATCGTCCTCATCCTCCTCTGGGTCATCGAAGAAGTGTTTGAGGTCTTCGAGCTATTTGCTCAAGTTCAGTGGATGGCCTACAGCTAGGTAGAAAGCGGGACAAGAAACTCATAGATGATGAGAGAAACATACATCCTCTAAGATAGCCATGAAATGTGTGCCTCCGACATAACTTGTAGCTTTATGTCCTTGGACGACGACACCCCTAGCCCTGGGCTCTGGTGCCGTGCGATCCTCTGTCGGTTCTGTCTGCGCAGGGACATCGGTGTCGATCATCTCGCGAACCACTACTGCCTTTTAGTGACATTACTTTTCTATGATGGTATGAAGTAGATAGGTAACATTGGTATTTTAGAGAAGCATTAGGCATTTGTGCATCTAGATGGCCTACTACCACATCGTAGGTAGATGTAGATGGCCTACCCTAGATATACCTAGGTAGACTGGCAATGAAAAGCGAAAAGAAAATAGACCGGAAATAATCAAAAAAGGAGGGTTGAAAAGGTAAGCAGTAGAGGTAGATAGGTAGGTAAATAGATACACAGAAAGACAAATAGATAGAGGTGGTTATACATACTCCCCTCAAGCCTCTTCAAGCGCGCAGCCATGCTTCTCGGTGGCTTCTGTTTCTCCGGCCGGGGCGCATAGAGGCATCCTTCGGGTTTGCCCTTGCGAAGGCACTGGCCGCACGGGGTTGCGCGATCGCATTTCACCTTGGAGTTTCGGCATGGAGCGCAGCTAAGCAGCACTCGTGTCCGCTTGTGGTGTCCGTTCACTCCCGCCGAACCCGTCAGCCCCGCCGACAACGACGAATGCTCACCGCTTCCCGTGCCGCCATTGGGGCTGCCGTCGGAACTGCTACTAGGACTGGTACTCTGTTGCATGTTTTCTTTTCTTTCTTCACTGAGACTCTCTCTCTGTCTCGCTCTCCCTCGCTTTTTGGCTCTGACTCTCTTCCACTTTCCTTTTCTCTTTCTCTCGCTTTCTCTCTTTCGTAATTATCTATGCCCAAGAGTCTGAATATGATTTACTGTCTCGATGTTGATGTTAAGGTCGAGTTTGTAGCCTGACGGTAAGAACTTGCGGATTTAGTTGTTCGTAGCGAGAGGTATCTTATGTCCGAAGGCTGGATGGCGATGATTACGCATATTTGTGTCGTATTTTACGGCTGTGCCTCACCACGATAAAGTACTACAAAGTACAAACACAAGAAGGACAAGGCGCATATGGCGCATAACTTATAAGGCGCCCGGGAACATAGTCATGCGATGACTAATCGACATCAGCTCTCCAATCCAAGCAAACAAAGAACTCGTAGTTACTTATATTCACTACATTGCACTTAACATATTTACATGTCTATGTAGTATATACCTACTAGGTATGTACGTACTTACTACATAAGTAGACATGTATTTGCATACGTATGTAGGTATGACATATGTAATACAAGTACATGTCTACCTACATGAGGCAAGAAAGGGAGTCTGACTCTGAAAGCATCTGGGCTCTGGAGTCCAGGGAGTCACCACATAGTATTAATCGTGAGGAAATCACACGGTAAATCCCGTTCCCCTCTTTGCAAACATTGAAAGGGGGTAGGGAAATATAATGGTGGCACCAACTGATAGCAATACTCTCATAGGAGTAGATACGACACTGGAGATTCATACAACAAACACCCTGCACAATGCGTAGGATAAAACCTAGTAATAAAAACTGGGTAGGTAGGTAGGTAGGTAGAGAACCTGTAGATTGGATGTTGTAGGTACTTAGTCAATACATCTCAAAGGCGCGTTGGATAATTCCAAACTCTTCAGGCACTGAAAATCCAAAGAATCTGCTCATTCTTCGTGGTATCATATAAGAGCCCACATCATCCAACAATAAAACCCCCTAAGCAGACTGTTTCCAAGTCTTCGTGTGAAAGCAAGGCTATAGGTACTTGAGAGGCATTGACTCTTTTTTTTTTTGTTTCTTGTGTTGCTCTGTATTCCCATCATTAATCATCGCACACCTTTTCCTTCTCGTACTTAGTTCTACAGGTTGAAAGAATGGCCCGGCCAATAACTCAGAAAGTGTCGAGTAGAAGTGAAATCCCTCCAGGGTTAAAGTAGGTACCTAGTCAGTAAAACCAACTTTTCGTTGATGTATTAAATCATCCCAATTGTTAAAATCGCGAAGCCGACATCACCATACAATTCTGGTGGTGCGCGTTCGCGGATCCTTCATTCCAGGAATAAGCCCCCTAGTGCCACATGATAGTGACGCAGTCCGTTTACGAAGGTCAAACTCAACGGATCGGACCATAACACGCCTTTCTTCTGGTACAATTCTCTTAGCATATGACGAAACAGTTGCGCTCTCTCTCCTACCGTCCCAACGAGCATTTCCACCCGGGCCGAGGGGAAGGTCATCGGCAAAGTCAAAAGACCCACGTGATATGGTGCTGGGGCTCACTGAAGCCCTGCTCCTGTCGGTTCTTTCGGTTGAGCTCGTTGTCGGACGCGCGAGATCGACGCCATCTTCCTCCTCTATTTCCGCAACCCACATGCCTATTCGGGCTGAAAGTTCACTGTCCCACATGCCTTCTCTTCGCGAACTAGTCCGTAGTAATTGAATAGCTTGGTGTCGAGTCGCTTGATCACGACATTTCGTGGCGACGACAAAGAGAGGAGGAACAATTCCCAGGTCCGCGCTAAAGCTAGGTTTGATGTGTCGGGCTGTATATTGTCCATCGAAGCCGTCTAGATGATCGGCATTGTGGTGGCACCACTGCGGATTCGGACATCGTTTTGCGGCGGCCCTCCGCTCTTCGTCTCCGATTACCTCCATAGCTAAACTGGTGATCTCCTTGAAATGAGAAATATATGTATCAAATTGAAGCTCGGTGTCGCTATACGTCATAGAAAATAAAATTTCGCCCATCACCTGATTCATCTTCAGAACCGCAATCGCGGTTTTCTCTTGGCTGCTCTTTGCGGGAGCGGAACGAGACACAAGTATAGGCTCGAAGGCCCTAGACCAGGCCGAGAGCTTTTCGCCGAAGCCTTTACTATATTGCCTCAACGAATTGGGGAGTACACCCATAGGGCTCCTTGCTGTTGTAACTGAAAACATGGTTTCGGTAAATCGCATCGTGGACTCGCATAATGTGTCCCATGCCTGCCTCGCTTCGATGAGAGACGGAAAAATCTCTGGGATTGGCGACTGCTCTGTTAGTACTGGCGATCCGCCGTCAGAAGTTGGAGACATAGGGTACGCATTGCCTTCAGGAGTGAGGCGTATAACAAACGGCCGAGGAAAATGAAAGGCCATATCGTAAGATTTCGCTTGAATAGCAAGGCGGGTGAACATTTGAACGAGATCCTGCTCGACCGGCTCTTCGGGTTTGGAGACAAATGAATTTCTACGTTGAGCACGCAACATTTCTAAGAGTTTGAGACCGTTCTGTATCTGCGAAATCGCCTGCTTGTGGTCACCAACGAAGGAGTCAAAGCAAGCCAGCAACACTGTTGCCATAAGGCTTGTTCTTTGAGATGCATGATCTTGAGAAGTCGAAGCTCTCATGAATTTCATTGCTAAAGCGTAATGATGGACGGCAATCGCCCAATGCCGACGTACGTTGCTAGTTTGATTAATGATACCTGTTGGTGAGCCCGGTGGCGATTCTGATATATTCTCCAGCGTCTTGTACAGAGCCCCTAAAGCGACGACGGAATGTCGAATCGGTTCCTCTGAATGGAATTCTTGTAAAACACTGCGGGTCCAGAAAGAGGAGTCGAAGAATCCAGATAGCTCCCCGGCTGTACGCTCCCTGAAGAGTTGAAAATACTGACCCTCGGTCGAGTCAAAGGAAATCGTGGAAGGTCGATAGAGTTCCAATGAATTGTTTCTCGGTGTCTGTGGCGGTGTATAATCCCTTTCAGATGCACTTTGAGACCCTAGCCGTGAGAGTGCCGAGGATGGTGCCGAATGGTTAGGTGTTTGTGGTGCTTGCGATGGGGTTGTCCTGATAGCAATATCAGGCAAGGTAGAGATGACATGACCGGCTCCTGGCTTAGGCGCGATTCTTATCTCCTCGAAGATTTTGGCTCGCGGAGGGGGCGGGTAGCCCCCGCAGTCTTTCCTAGACCGACGACACTGAGTACATGATGGTCGTAGCTCGTCGCACTTTATACGTCGTTGTCTAGAGTCAAAGTAGTTACTTAGTATCGTGCACATGCCACAGCCAAGAACCTGAACCTAAAATGCGTGTATGGATGACATTAGGTGAAAGCACATACTTGCAATTGTTGCAGCCCGTTTTTACTTTTGGCTTGCTGGTACGGAATCTCCTTTGGCGTTGCTGGGATGTACTACTTGGCGGTGATATGGCTGCTGGCCCAGGCCGTACGACATCGATTCTACCCATCATACCTAGTTTTTAGGACTTGAGTCACGTTAGAGGAGGTTCGGGTACGGCTGTTTTCATCGTACAGCTATGGCAAGTGAGCCAAATCGGAATCCAACACTAGCTGTCAGAGAGAACGAGAAGCGCCCCCTCGTAGATGTTTTCGTGTTGACTTGGTAACAGGCAAACTGGTAGTGGCTGAGGCTAGAAAAGCCCTGATCTGTCGTGTGTCCAGTAAAAAGCAAGAATGGCGAATATGTCGGAGATATGAATAGATCGAATAGGCCGAGTAGATATAATTTGAAGATATTAGATAGGTAAGTATGTATCTTAGTTAATTTGGATAGCTGCTAATAAGCAATAAGTGAGCAGTAAATCAGATTAGATCGGCCTTCTTTGGGAAAGGGTATTTCAAGCCTTCTTTGTCTGGTTATGGGGATAATAAGAAGGGTATTAGTTAACCTAGATACTTATGTATGAAGAAAGTAAAAGAGATAAGAGGAGAAGCAAAAGTTAGGCAAGGCTGGCTTGTTTTGAGGCGATCGTCTTGTATGTACTATGTACTACTAGTAGTACTGTACAGTTGAGAGGGAGGTGGATGGGTGTGTTGAAGGTATTTTATTCCATAGACATAGTAGTGCAGGCCGGGAAGGCAGGGGTTATACTGGGGATCATGTATGTAAGATGATCGGGAATGGTTTGGAATTTGGGGGCTTAGATTGCGGCACAGTCTCTGTATATACCCTTTCCCTACTTGCCTGGTCCAAGGTAGGGAACCAATGGCTTTCACATATGATGTACATGTGTGTATTGTATGTAGGTACCTATCACAAGACATCAATTTGAACATCAACATTGAATGACAAGAACATTGAAGCCCACTGGGCAAGTATGTACACTGTACTACATGTATGTATAACATTTGAAATTCAATGTACCTCCAAGGCTGTCTGTGATACTTACTACTAGTAGTACATACCTACCCTCATTACATACTCATAACTCCAACTATGATGTAAATAGGTACATACTGAATTGCGTATATCAGTCAATCTCAAAGAAGAGTAAGGGAAAGGGAAGAAAACAGCCTTGGGTATTTAAATGTTGTACGAACTTGCGTATGTACATGTAGGCTCCCTTGGTTGAACTACACACCATAGTAGTATACTACCGGTAAGTCGGTATCCATATGTAGGTATGCATTCAATGTTGAGACTTGGTAACCTACAGGGTTGCAGCCTGTAAGGCACATTGGCGTTATGTTGATTAGTTTCCCCGATCTCCCTTGGGAGCGCCATGCTGGAGATGCCATTGTTCCTATGATGGCACAGAGGAATCCCTCTATCCGCTTTACTTCGACTGTCCATGCTGGAACATTGAAGGGTTGAATCATCAATTAGGTGCCAATTGGATACTGGGGTAATTAGCAATGATGCTTGTACTGTACGTCCCGAGACTTGTGTGTAATTATGTGATGGCATAAACTGTATAAAACTGAAGTAGAAGGAGAAGGAAAATGAACAATGAACAATTGACGGACAATATTCCGATGAACTTTGAATTTTGTGAATTAACTACTAGTTATGTGCCTTGGCACTTTACTTTTAGGCCAATGGCTGCTGGCTGACCAGGGGCCCTTTCCCTAATCCTCCAGCTAGCCTGAAGCCTTTGGTAGGCACCCAACCTTGAAGACAGGCACCTAGTACGTAGGTACTTAACACCCCTACCAATAGGTACTACATGTACCTAGTACTATGTAGGTACTAGGTACCTGCTACATGGTAGTACTACTCAGGCAAGGTTCGGGAAAGATGGATGGATGGATGTCTACTATGTAGTAACTAGGTGGATACGGAACCTTATTAACCTTCCAATGCAGATAATTCAAGATCGGAAATCCTACCAAATCTACCACCTCTCCAATGCTTCTTCATCTTGCCTACATTGTATTGTACTTACATAGTAGCCTTGTCTATCCGGTATTTAGAAGCCTTCGCGCACTGATTGGTAGGTAGCATCTTCTGATATCTACGAATCTTGCTATCATTATAGCAATTCTCTTATAACCTTAACAGCTATAATAATCATCAGCTCATTTTCATTTCCATCTTCATTGTCATCGTCATCGTCATATCACCCACCACCCTCCATCAAGCAAAAATCTAGACCGCCTCAAAACGAATTAGGCGCCGACTACCCCATATTCTACGCAGTACATCGTGACGATGTTAAGAGCTGGGGGTTTTCCGCGCCAGGAGACATGCATGGTTGCAATGCCATTACTACATACCTCATCGCAGGCTCGTCCCCTCCATTATTGTGACCACCTCATCAGACACTTGGGATTTGTCGACTCGCGGAACCGGCCCGTTCTCTACCGAACACTTACCTGCCCTGGAAGTAGCAGTGATTCCAACGTATCCTAGTATCATGTCTAGTGCACATATTTTACTAGCTAGTACCCACCGACTCAGCCCTATGAACCAAGCTACGTTGCCCTTAGCGGTCCATCTGACTGCATACATACTTGATATATCGAGACCAATCGTTATTTTACTCCGCCAATCCGTCTTCGCCAAGGTTTACGCATGCAGGGTAAGAACAACATCACCTCTCATCTGCTGCACTAACACGGAGTATCTAGGGTAAATATCGGCGTACTCTTTCAGCCCTATGGTGCAACGCTATCAGACATCCGGATCTCTTTAATTCGCCTAAAACCCCTGCTCCGTCATAGTACTGCATCTACATATCAGTTTGGTGGGAGGCCGCCGCATGCGCGCTACGATATTTCGTCTGATCTTTAGGTTGCCACCCACCTTTTCGTCGCAACTGGTTGGTAGCCGATTTTTTCGTCTCGCGCGGCCTTGTCAGTACTTAAGATATTTGATACGCTCAGAAGCGCTCTCCACGACTGTTAGCATCATGAGTATTATGCAGCGAGAATAATAACAGCCGATTAAGCTACGATAGGTAAGTAGCAAGTCGAGGTCTCTGATTCATACTCTGGAATCACAGGTAGATGTGACTTGTTCAACGACTAAAGCCATACATATCTTTACATCCCTAGGTAGGTAGATGATATTTTGATTGTTTCATTGATGGTGACACAGAAGAGAACTTAGTATTCGATCATACGCCGGATCGCCTCGTGGCAATCCTTTGCTTTGCTATCGGCATACATGGCAGATCTCTTAACGGATTATGTTATAACAATTGCGATTTGATACATCTACATTTCATTTTCTAAACGGTGGGCACGTGTCTCGTCGGGCTCGACGTGAATACACCGATTGTATCCCTCGATACCTTGTATACCCAGCCGATCGGCGGAACCCCCCACGTATTCACTGGTTTGTCGCATAGTACTGGTAGTACATATGCTGTGTGCGACTGCGACTACATGTAGGTACTGCATACTGAAGCATACCTAACTAAGTATAGTTCTAAGGTTACAAAATTTAATTCTACTTAGGGCTACATATGTAGATGATCTAGACGATTCATAATTCATAATTCTCTTTAACCTAGCTGTTGCATCCCCGAACGGCCTACGTACAACGAATCGCAGGTGGACCAAGGCCAACATCAGTCACAAGAATCCCTCAAACTATTAGTTTCGTTATCTTCTGTTGTGTACATGCTGACGACACTGAGAAAATATTTCTCTTTTGTTTTTCGGCCCTTTAAATGGTTACACAACACCCCGCATGCATCTATTCCGAAGGCTTTCCCAGTTTGTGTCTAAAGATGCGGAGGGACTTATGAATGTAGGTACTTAAACTCTAACACATACATGTACTTACTTACATACTATTACATAGTACTGTCAACGTTGAATATATGTAGTGGAGATTACATAGTACTTCCAGCTGAGTCAGATATGTGCATTGATAGGCTATTAAGGCGGTATGAACCTGCTTGTTTCCACCACACTGGTACTCGGTACTACAAAGTTATGTAAATACCTACCTACATACATTATCTAAACATTCTTTACGGCTTTAGATGTAATTCCGCATCAACATAAAAGAATGTCTCACACAACATTGAAGTTGGACATAGGATACCTACCTAGGTAGATAGATAGGGCCTAGGCATTGCTGCTTATTGCTCAACATACGCAGCAGTATTCAGCCAGGACAAAAGCGAACCCTTGTTGAAACAAACGAATCCATAGATATCATATCATAATCATTCAACGCCTACATACCAAAGTGTGTTTCAAGGTGCCGTCTCAAATTGATGCTACTAAGGTTAGGTAAGTACATTGCATGTAAGACTCAGCCTCCAGCTATCTTGACCTATGTAGTTAAGTAGTTACGCTAAAAGCCTCGGTGCAGTTGTACTTTGTGATAAGTGCATGTTTCTTTTTATCATCTCTCCCCCCTTGGCGTGTGGTAAAGTGGTGACCGACTTTTTGCGCCCTTGCCTGCCGCGGCTTGCGGGAGTGTAAACGGTCAAAAAAAGGTGAAAGATGTGGCACATGTGGGTCACCGAACCGGCAGATGGTGGGGCTTTTTGCAAGGCGCAGCAAAAAACAAAGAAGAGCTTCTCCGGACATGACCGAAGATTTAACCGAAGATTTAGTTACTACCTATGAACAATGATCACCCCTCCCCACACTAAAGGCGGCGGGATCCACTCTATAGTGTTATCCAAGAACCCGGGGATTATTTTATTGATGACGATGCATCATCATTATGATTGATATGATGTCGGATGCTAAGGCTACCTGGGTTATGCATATCTCAAATCATTGCTTGTCCCGCCATTTCGGAAAATCTGCCTTGCGATAGTGGTTTGCTAATGACGGTTATATAGTTAGCTCAGTTAGCCTAACTAACCTAGGCACCTTCTTTCGTCATGCCAGGCACACGACCGCTTCATACAACTTCTTTTGGATATCAAATTGGACAGCGAATAATAGCACTCAAATACACAAATGATATCCTTCATTGTCATGTCTTCTTTATGTAATCCTTAACATAGTAATACATAGTACATACTTGTATCCAGACATCTAACCTACTGTACTCTGCCCCACCATATCTATCTCATCTTCGATTCGTGATTAGCCCATAATTATCGTTAATATCCAATCAAATGCTTGTAAAGTGGGAACTTTCCCCTCCAGATCTATCACCCTAACCCCTGTAGATAAGGACCAGACAAGAGAAAAAAAAAACCAGAGCTTAAGCTTTTTGTCAAAAGTCCATTAACGTCTTTTTTTTTCTTTTTCTTTTCGCTTCGTCATCGCATCTGTGCTACAAACAAGCACAGGTACACGCACGACAAGCCCGTAAACGACGAAGAGCCGAAAGAGGAAATCAATAACCGTTGTACCACCTGGTTACAAATGCAAGGACGGCAGAGGCGTTCCAATTGACCGATTTGAGAATCTTTTGATATTATCGAACATACTGGATCCGATTAATCTTTCGCTTCCACTCGCCCAGAAGCTCACACCGCGTCCGAACCCCGCGTATCTCCACGAGTCTCAAAGCTGATCGATCGAAACAAACAACCAATCATCTCTTCCCCCCCCCTTCTCCTTTTCAAAATGGCGTCTTCCAACAACACCCCAATGCCGACGCCTCCATCTCAACCTAACAACAACCCCCAACAACCGCAACCACAGCAGCCAGGCCTCCCCTTCTCCCGGCACCACAACCCCTTCGCGCACTGGATCGCCCTCGGCGTGACCCCCATCGCCCTCCTCGCCATCGCCCTGCCCCCGCGCCGTCTCGACATGCGCTTCGGCATCCTCGGCGGCGTCGCCCTCTGGGGCACAAACCAGCTCGTGTACGACTACAGCGGGACCTCCACCTTCGGGCGCATCTTCCGGAGCGTCGGGGACTTCAGCCCCGGCAGCGCTCTGCCCGAAAAGGCGCGGGAGACGCAGGCCCGGCTGCGCGCCGAGCGCGCCAGGATATCGCTGCGGGAGTCTGCTGGCACAGAGCAGAAGAAGAAGGAGGCAGAGGCGGAGGCGGAGGCGGAGGAGAAGAAGAAGCGCGAGAGAGGGATCCTGGAGAAGGTGTGGATGGGCGACAGCGGCGAGAAGTGGAAGGAGGAGCGCGACAGGAGGGAGAAGGCGGCGCTGAGCGAGGGCGGCGGCGGGTACTGGGGGTTGATCGTCGATCAGATCGCTGAGGTGACGGGGATTGGAGGAGGACAGAAGAAGGAGGAGGAGGAGGAGGATGAAAAAGATGGCAAACCGGAAAACACGAAAAAGCCTTGATTGGGTAGGTATACTTCCCATTCCTTGAGTGGACTGTAAGGGAAAAGAGGTAAAAATGAACTGTAGATAGCCCGGGTAAGGGTAGGTTACGGAATCTGCATACAGGTATCCATGGGGTGCTTGTGGTACCGGCGTTAGAATCTTCATCGGTTTTGGGGTGGAGAGGCACTTGTACATGAGGGTGGCAAAATGCTACGATATATCAATCTCTACTTTGATCATGAACTGTTTCACGGTTCCTTATGAAGTTTTATTATTCATTGTGGTCAAATGCTAACTATTCGTAACAAGTGCCATACCATTCGTTCCGCTGAGTGAGCGAATTGTCTTCGTGATACAGCATAGGTATGTACCTAATGCGACCCTGTTTGCATCTATATGATTTCATACTCTTGAATTGTGATGGATGCAAACCCAAGAAAGCAAGCAAATTTTTTGGTATATCCACGCCTTGCAACGCCTGAGAACTCTTATCTTGATTGAGAGAGAAGGAGATAGTAGTAGTGGCTTGATCATGCTTCGGTATTGGCAGAGATACCAGCCTGCTGCTTCCTAGCCTTCTCTTTCTCTAACTTATTGACAAACTTCGTGCGCTCCTTGAGTCGGCGTCCGGTGAGGACCTTGCCCCTCTTGTTTCGGAGTCGAGCCGCGTCCTTCTCGTGGCGCTTGCGCTTCTTCTCCGTGCGAATCGCCGCCTTGTCGTCGAAGTCCTTGGTCCACTTGTCCAGGATAGCTTGTACCTCATCCGCCTTCTCCAGAGATCCTACAGGCACACCCAGTTCTTTCTGGATCTTCTCGCGTTGTCGTTCTATTAAATCGATTCGTCGGCGGGCTTGTCTGTTGAGGCCGCTGGGTGGCACCGTGATTTTGGGGTCGTCCTCTGTTGCATCTTCTTCCTCGCGAGTCTTGGGAATAACCTTGGTAGGGTTTGTGTCGATCGTGAAGAGAGCAACTCCATTGTCCTCGTGGTCGGATGCTCCGTTGGATTCGGTCTCTGCTGCCTTCTTTGCTTTATTTTCCTTCTTTTCCTTTTTGTCCTTCTTCTTGTCCTTCTTGGACATTTCGGGCTTGGTCTCTGACTGTAATTTATTTGTTAAACCAAATCCTCAAGCTGCGCCGTCCGGTTCGCTTCTAGGGTCCAAGGAATATATATACTTACAGACTCCTCTACTACTTCAGGGGCATCTTCAACATCAATTGACTCATTATCAGAAGCCTCAGAAGAAGATTGGTGCTTTGACTTTCTCTTCTTGTCCTTGGATTTCTTCACCTTGTCCTTGGACACCTTCTTCTCTGCCTTCTCGCTCTTCTCCTTGCGAGGGTTGTCTGCTCTTTCCTTAGCCATTGTGCCAAGAAAATAAGAAGTGTAGCAAGTTTGTGGCCAATTTGAGGGAATAATTCGGGGGTTCTGGTATATAAATTAAATAAGTTGAAGATTTAAAGTTCTTAAACTGTCAAGAATCCATTCTCTAATTGGTTTCCACGATCGCGGGAAGCTACTCGCGACAAAAGTCGAAGAAAAAAAAGTAGCGGGCCATTCTTATCTTATCGAAAGACCGGGGTCCTAGTGTAGATCCATGTACCTATTAATACCTACTACACTAACCTAGGTACTATCTACTATTTTAATACCTACTCATGCCTAGGTTAGTGGTATCCTCTATTCTCTATGCCATTTGATCTTCATATGGATATAGGCTTCCCATTTTGACCTTAAATAATCATATTTATACCTATATATGAATGTCATCGGCTCCATTTTCATTTGCCAAGTTTCAACTCCTGTGCTATGCTACGACGACTAAACCATCTATGCTCTGATGCCAATTATAACATCTTTCTAAACGGCGGCAATCTTTACTTTCGTGACGTCGAGGGTGTCCGTATCAACTAATATGATCTCTTGCGTAGCCGAAAAGGACGGGATGGCGATCAGTCGCACGACTTGTCCTTCCGGCCCTTGGATCACTTTGGTGCCGAACTCGGGCTGACAACCGACAAAATACAGGTGTGGGCACGTTTGCATGACGAATGGGTCGTCGTCTTGGAATGGGTAACTCCCTGTTAAGCAAAATTAATTAGCACTGGAGATATACTAGAGAGAGAGTAGAAAACGGGGACAGAATTGACTTACACAAGGTGTCGGGGGCTGTTGGGGCGCAACAGCGCCATCGGCACATGGCTTCCATCATGCCTAGGCGATCGTCGCTGCCAACGTACTTGAATATGTCGTCCACGTTCTGACCACCCGTCCCTAGAACTCTCCAGCCTTCCACCTCCGCTTCCCATGGGTTCGTTACTGTGTCAAACCAGCCGATTTCTGAAGAGGCTGGCTGGGCTGTATAGGGCCTCGAATTCGGAAACATGGCTGGGTGTATCGGTTGCTGAGGATAGCTGGTATTGGCAGGGTCTTGCGCGCCGGGGAGTAGAGTGACTGGCATTGTAGGCAGTAAAGTCGAGAGGAATTCGTCTAGGAGCTGGGACGGCAGGGCGTTGTACGCGCTACTGTCGTATCCGTATTTCTTGTGTGCCTTCTTCTCTGTCATCTCATCGTCTGTAGCCCTTCTCTCCTCAAGTGATATCGAATTTCCAGCAATGATCAATCGGCTGATTTGGGATAGCTCCTGCTGAGCTGCAGGGTCTAGAGACTCTCCCAGTAGGTACTCGAGTAAGAGGTTGAGCTCAATGGCGTGGGATGCATCGCTACCAGAAAACCCTAGACCAGACACAATAGCTATTTTGCCTCCGCGGCCTTTCGACTGTAAATCAGTCATCTCCTCGTCCTCTTTCTCGTCCTTGTTCTCGTTCTCGTCCTTTACTTTCCCTTTGCCCCCCTTGGCACTGCCGCTCTTAGCCGAAGTCTTGGACATAGCCCAACGATCCGGCTGCGGAGGCAAGTCTGGGAATTTCAGATCGATAACTTCCAGTTCGCCATTCGCATTCTCGGTGCCCATAACAGCGATAATGCAACCGGTGACAAGGATTACAGAGTTCAGTATGTCTCCTACTAGTCGTATGCGGCCGGATTCATCCTCTAGTGTCACAGCGTCTGAGCCATCCTCTGCGTAATACTTCTTATTCGAGATTGGGGCTGATAACCATCGCTAAAAAAAAAGTAAGAATTAGGCTAGGGTAAAGAATGAGTAGGGTATATGGGTATGCATGACTTACATCCTTAGAAACATCCTCAAGAATATTAGGCTTAAGTGACATGTCCATATATACGGTGCCAACAACCCAGCATAGTTCGCCCTGTCGAATATCTAGCACCCGCTCGGCCTTACTGACCGTCTCTTCGCCAAGAACGCAGCCTTCCCAGGCAGCAGATGCTAATTCCTCGATGGCAGGTTTGATCTTGGTGAGCCTCAAGAAGTACATGTCAGCAAACTGTTGCTGATATGACTTATCCCTATCTAGATGAAATGAGTGTAGTGGCTTGTAGTCTGAAGGTGCCCTCTCAAGTGCATCTTCCGGGTTGCCCCTATCAATAGTTAGCATGGTTAATATGCCTAGGTGCTTAAGTATATATGAATATAGGTGCTTACGAAGGCTTCCGGAGCATGTTACCGGGAATATCGTCTAGTGTAGCCATTGTGGAAGCCAGCCATTGACATCCTTGACTAAATTGAAAAAGATGAGTTATCTTGGGCGAAAGAAAAGAAAAGGAAAGGCCAAAGACGCGTTTTCACGAGAGGGCGACGCGTTTTGGCGTAAATTGAATGTGGCTGCGTTAATGTTTGTTAGTGCGTGGCTTTAACGTTAATAACGTTCTACTGTTAAGTACGGAAATACTACTTACAGGTACAATACCATAATGGCATAATCACCTGCATCGCGGGGTGGGTAAGGTAAGGCAGATGCTAACCTTGCATGACCTAACTGAAATCTTATCGATTTAACTAACCAACTATTTTGTTATCGATTAAAAAAAAAGAAATCCATAAACTCCAAGATTTTGTGATACATACCTGAAGAATAGCACATTACGTCCTGCGCCTGTCTCACACTACAGACAAGTTCTAATACAACCAGAAAATTGTTGAAAATTACAAACCCTAGTTCACAAACCTCTTCTGGCTTGCGCAGTAAAGATGGATACATCAATGGGCCAGCCGGGCACGGCCGAGCCACATCAGATCCGAGTTAACTTCACGACGACATCTCCGGATCTCCAATTGCCAGAAGGTCGAACGCAATTGCTTGTCCCAGCAGGTTTGTCTTGGCACTTCGTATTGAAAATAGTATATAATACTTACAAAGGTTCTAGATATTAAGCGTTATGGCTTATCACGAGTCCTCAATTCCGAGTCTATGCTTGATACAACATCCCCAATCCCCTTCGACTTCCTCGTCAACGGTAGCTTTCTGCGCACCTCACTAGAAGACTATCTTAAGGCCAATGGCCTCTCTTCCGAATCTACCATTACTCTCCAATACGTCCGCAGCTTAATACCTCCTGTTTACCAAGCAAGCTTTGAGCACGACGATTGGGTCAGGGACATCGATGTGCTGTCTGCCTCATCACGGGCTGGCATCTGGTCTGGTGACCACTTCACCACTGGCCAAGAGAGAATTCTCTCTGCCTCCGATGACGGCATACTTCGGATATGGGACGGTTCAGGCAATGCTATCGCGACTTCATCACCGACCGGACTCCACGGGCATGCGAACAGTATCAAGGCTGCCAAATTCCTTTCCTCATCCCAAATCGCATCTAGCGGCCAGGATGCGACGATCCGCATATGGAAGTACGCCGAGGCCAATGATCATCTCTCGGGCACTTTCAAACAGACTCTACAGCTGTGTGGTCACAAGACCGCCGTCAATACCCTCGACGTCCATGGGCCCACCGGACGAATCCTCAGCACCTCAGTTGACGGAAACGTTGGCCTATGGACCACCTCCAAGTCATCTGCCCCCGCTGTCCAGGCTCCTGAGGCAGACCAACCCTCATCCAAAAAAGCCAAGCTCTCATCATCAGTATCTCAGCGCGGTCCCCTCTCCCTAACGAGACCCCACAACCTCCCCGCCAGCGCCGCGGTCTTCGACCCCGCCGACTCCACAATCGCCTACACCTCCTCCCTCGACCACACGATCCGCACGCTCGACCTGACCACCTCCAAGGTCGAGAACGTGATCACCACCTCGCACCCCCTCTTCTCCCTCTGCGCCCTCCGCCGCAACGGCAACTCCCTGCTCCTCGCGGCCGGCAACTCAGCACGACACGTCACGCTCGTGGACCCGCGCGCCAGCGCCGCCTTGACCTCCGTCATGACCCTGCGCGGCCACCGCAACATCGTCAGCGGCCTCGCCCCCTGTCCCGACAACGACCACTCCCTCGTCTCCGCCTCCTACGACGGCACCTGCCGCATCTGGGACCTGCGCAGCGTCCGCCCCGCAACCCGCGCCGAGGGCGGCGGCTCCGTCTGCGAGAGCGTCCATACCATCCAGCGCGAGTCTTCTATCCAAAAAACTGGCGGCGCTAGCGACGTTCCCGGCCGCGGCGCAAAGCTCTTCGGCGTCGCTTGGGATGCCCACTGGGGTATTGTTAGCGGTGGCGAGGATAAGGTCGTGCAGATTAACCGGGGGAGGGACTTGCTCGCAGCGGCGGAGTAGTATAATGGCTAGGAAAGAAGGAAAGAAGGAAGGAAGGAGGAATTTACTCCATTCCATGTTGGGTATGTAGGTAGGTAGCGGTTAGGTATAGAGAAAATAACACAGAACTAATACCCCCTTTTGACACCCTCCTCTATCTTCATACTGGAACTACAGTGCATGCATGCTTAACGTGCTACGGGATGAATGAATTCTCTTTGCCTGCCCGTGTATTTAGGTAGATACCTAACCTAGGAGGTAGGTATACTCTAACCTAGGTAGTGATATATATCCATGGCTGTTAACACACACACATGCTAGGTACCTACCTACATACTATGTTTGTGCAAGAAGAGTAAGGCTACATACAACTCAGCAACGGCATAGATCAACATGCTTGGCTATGAATCAAATCACAAACGACGCAGACGGCTTTCCAGCAATATCCATTTGTAGGTAAAGTGAATTATTTCAAAGAGTTGGATTTTATTGTATACCTCTAGTTAGACGATACTATCTAGGTAAGCATATGACAGGGGAGGTAGCTATGTAAGCATTTACCAACCAACCAACCAATTAACCATCTATCCAGGTACCCAGCCTAAACTCCTGAAACCATGAAGATTCTTATATCTAAGAGCGCTTCTCCAGTGTCAAAGTTAGACTTAAGTAGGTAGGTGGGTAGGTAGGTAGGTAGGTAGGTATCGGGGGTAGACCGTAAAACAGGGTATCGTAGAGAAGCGTGAGGCAGAAATGTCTACAGTACATATGTGTACCTAATAGGATGCCTGCTTATGCAACCGAAAAAGAGCCAACAGGACAAGACCCCACCAACAGGTCGTGTTCCGGAGAATGATTTATCCTCAGGCCATATATAAATAGGTACCTCGCGTACCTATATACCTAGTATGCCCTATATCATTCTCAGATACGAACGACTCACAACAAGAGCGTGAAAGCGTCAGCCGGGTTTGATGCTCAACTTTGAGCCATGACCGCAGTAGCCACTGCTTCGGGCCACTTCGAGCGGGGCCCGTCTTCCAGTATCTCCTCGCGCATCCTCTCGGGATCAGCGGGGAGCTTATATCGCTTGATCGCCGTGCTGATGTAACTGATTACTGTTTTTGTCTGGAGTGGCGGGCTTCGCAAGAGCTGCGCTATCATTTTCGGATCGAGGCCTTGATCATGCCACATATAATACGCACGGAGAAAGGTGGCACTTGCATCGGGGTGGGTGGCCCGATAGCAAGCTACCTTGTCCTCTGCAATTTCGACTCGCGAGTCCTTGGGACGCGCCGGTGATGAAGACGCCGTCCGCTTTTTGATGGGATATGGGTTAGATTCTAGGAGCGTCACCTCCATAGCATCGACGGAGGGGTCCTCGTTTGTAGCGATTTCTACTCCGTCAGCCAGTCGGATAGGCAAGTTCTTCTCCGCATGGTGTGGAGAGGGCGGGCAAGGATCAAGTTGCTTCCTGTGGTGTTCGAGGGTGGCATAAAGCTGCAATCCAGCATACGCATCTGATGCCGAGTCTATAATACGGTGAGCTAAAGAATGAAAGCGAACGTGACTTCAACCTACAAACGACTTGGTCCATATCCAAGGCCTTCGACCAAGCGCTTCCTCGGACGGACTGCCCCTTATAAAGGGGCAGATGTAAGTAATGCTCTACTAGAGTGGCTAAAGGTACGAGCCTCTTATTGATCTCGCTGTACTGTTCATTGGCGGAGTATGTAACGAGCTTATATAAGTGACTGAGCTCTATCAACCCTTTCGAGTCAATTTTTAGATAGTTTCGTAGTCTAGTTGTATCACCTTTGATAGCAACGCCGACTTTAGTGACGTTTGGGTCTTCCATTATACTCTTGAACAAAGGTCCAACCATTTCGTCTTTCTCGTTAAAGAGCGCAACGTGGAAAAGACCGATCCGACTGGGGCTCGCTAATTGGATCAATGAGACATTTCTCTTGACTCCTTGCCACTTGTATGAGTCGACCTCCCATTCTAGGTCGAACCCGAGCACTGGTTCGCCAACGAAATAATCTCGGCATACTTTTTCCATGGTGAACTTGCTTCGACAATAGTGTACCTTGACTTTCTGCTCCGTCCCGTCCTGCCCTTTCCCTCGGTAGTGGGTATAAGACCAATATGACTTAGCCGATCCAGCTGGTGCCTTCTTGGCGGCGTAGAACAAGTCATCCACCATCTTGAACGAGGAAGCAACTGCAGGGGGGTGATCAGAAGTGGCCGTGTCGAATAGCGCCTTCCTCTTGTGTAGGGGAAGGGTGGATTCATCTTGATCCGCTATCTCGGGAGGGTTGGATGTAATAGGTGTGGTTTTATTCGTGGCGAGCGCAGCATGGTTTGGAGTTGGATATGATGCACGTTTGTATTTGGGCAAGGCAGATAGATCAAGGTCGTCTATTGAAGAGGTAGCCGCATAAGCCTTGTTCCTTGCCACGGCAGGATCGTTCAAAATCTGATCATTTTGTGGAGTGAGATTTGGCGAGCGCGCAACTGGCGAGAAGGAGATTCCCCGAGTAGGATGCCAGAGTTGGTACTTTGGTGGTGTAGTGGTCATTATAGCACTCCGTACTGCCCAACGGCTGTGAATATATGATTAATTGTTAATATATTTCTTGTCGTTTGTCTTGTAGGTAGCAGAAATGCTTTCTGCTAATAAATACTCTTCGAGTTTCTTGGAGTTCAAGGGTATGGGACTAACCGCAAAACGAGCGATGCGCGCAAGGCGTTTGAGGATCTCAGAGCATTGGCGGCAACCTCTGAAGTTCCAAGGGACGTCATTGGTGATTAGGGGATTATATGACAGCGATGCCCCATCATGACCTTGTAACTAGTGCGAAATCTTGAATCTTTACTTATTAGGCAGACGCGTTGCGAGAAAATAAAAAATGACTACATATAGTTATAGGCAAAACTAGTAAGTTGAAGGAATGGTGGGAACTTCAATGCTCTGTTTGGGTTTGGTAGGCAAGTAAGCAGTTATGTAGGTATTGTTGTGAGGCAGCCCGGTAAGTTATTGGACTGTTGGACTGTTGGACTGTTGGTGTAATATTTAGGGGATTCAATTAACCAACGATTAGCCAACATTGAATAGTTTAACTATTGTTATGTATGGAATGTTATGTATGGAATAACTATGCAGTGTTTGTCAAATTGATTGTGGACACTGTCTAGTTACTTCTTAGTCATCCATTCTGCATGATTGATTACCTAATTCATCAACTAAAACCACATGCCGGGCCAACTACAGATACAGACCTTAGGTACCTACATATATATATCCATAAAGCTTCAGCACCGTATTCTCAAAGCATCCATTCCATTAACAAGAAACCTCGCAAAGACAATCTCCATTATCTCGCCCAAGATGGCGTCCCAACTACTACCCTTAGGTATCTATGCACGTTATCATATATGAATATCAAAACCAGTTGGACTGTCTTGGCTCATTTTTATATCACAGAACTCATCGACAAGTGCGTCGGCTCAAGAATATGGGTCATCATGAAGGGTGACAAGGGTAAGGGCCCCTCTCCTTGCGCTTCAAACTTCAAACTTCAAACTTCAAAAATACACTCAGAGCCCATCAGCCCAGTGACGAACAGCTATAACTAACTAACTATGCAACTATAGAATTCAGCGGAACGCTACTAGGATTCGACGATTACGTCAGTAAGTATTCGTAGAGATATAAACCATATACCTCTATCGCTTGGCGTAGACTAATGCTATTGGCAGACATGGTCCTAGAGGACGTGACAGAATTGTATGGCATACTCATCCCCAGCATAACAATGCATACACATTCAGACGATATCTAACAAGGGCACAGCGACTACTCAGGAAACCATACCAAGCTCTCCAAGATCCTTTTAAACGGCAACAACATTTGCATGGTATGTCCATGTCCTCCACCACTAATACATGATCCAGCGGAACTCACCATCTTATGTAGTTAATACCGGGAGGAGAAGGGCCTGTAGCCACATAGAAATAAGGCTCCAGGGGGATATCCATATCTGATAATGGAGGGTTTCTTTCACCAATGCCATGCTGCTAACCCGCAGCAATGAGCTAGGCCGAGTAATAAACATATTCACAGAATGGTCTATAAGTCAAATTAAGCATCTTAAAAGGTCCAGTTCATCGGTTGGCAAATTATGCCATGAATTTACAAATTGTCTAGAATGCGAGTCAAAGCCGTTAACGCCGGGTATCCCCCAATCCTAGTTCTCCAGTCCATTAAGAGAATTCCGTGCTGTCGTGATAGAACCCTTTAAGGCTTTCCATTGGCATTGCCGCTTGGGTTATCATTGTCCCCCGCCGTAGCCATGCGACGAAGCTCATACTCACGGGTGAAGTTCTGCGCGAGCTGTGCAAGGGACGCAATGAGCTGCTTGCACACGTCGACAAAAACCTCGCGTGGAGTGATGGTGCCATCGGTCTGAAGGCGAATCAAGACCTCTGGGACGTTAGGGTGGGCAACTATAAGGCGGTTTAGGTTTACATTCCTCTAGTATATTACTGGGCATCATCTTACCTTTGTATCCAGCCATCATGACATGGGGGTGCTGTTTGAAGTGCTCAGCAAGCAGGTTCCCAACGGTGTGGTCCTCTTTAAGGATGGTGAAGTCTGAAGTATTCGGCATGCCTAATATTCGCTAGTACCAAATATGCTTAGGACTGTTGAACGATTTACATACCGACGAATGCCTTCTCGGTGATTTTCTTTTCACCATTGGCCTCATTAAGGAGGAACAGCTCGAAACTAAGAACTCGTTAACTTGGAACCAGGCATCAACGAGTGAAGCAATTCGGACTCAGCGTAGTTTACAGCATCCATCTTGAGGATTTGTAGACTGGGAAACTTAAGGTGAAATAGATGGCTTCGGGGTGTTGGGTAAATGAAGATGAGGATAAAGAGATCTTGGTGTAGAAATAAAAGAGGGTGTATTGTTTTGAGAGTAGAAGTTAATGGATTGTAAAGATTTTGGTTCAAGCCTAGGTGTTGTGCCTGAAGAGCCTTGCTCGAGGGGCCTTCTCGTCGATATTTCGATATTTGAAATGAAGACGATGATGTTCGAGATCGATGGGTTTCATTGGGCAAACCACCACCATCTACCCTTGTCCACGCGAGGCGGTTGACGACGGGATGGTTGCACCTTCCCTCTGAACTCTGATGGGTATATTCTGCCATTCTGCCATTGCGACTTCCCACATCCTAGAGCAGCAAAAGGGAGTATACCAAAGAGTACTCAGGACTACATAGGGGATAACAAAAGCCGAAAAATGAAAAGAAATATAACTAACCGATCGGGCGCGTTCATCTTGTAATTAGCTTTCCGTAGTTATCCAAATGGATAGAAATAGTAGCAAGGGTGAGCAAAAGGCGACGGTGAAGAGTGTGACACCTGGTATGTCGAGACGCGAGTTTCTCAAAAAGAAAATTAAAATTTCACGGCGTGTTCTAATGCGTAAAGCAAGGCTCGCCCAAGATATTGCGAGCTTTTGAAATATTCAAGATGGTAAGATAGTCACGATTCAGATCGCGGGTGAACAATGGATGAACAATGCTAAGTACTAAGACCGCCCTACAAAGTTGTACACAGTACATATTTGTAGTGGCAACATCAAAGAGAAGTCGCCTGAGCCAATTGGCTAAACACCGGTAAAATAAATTATGGAATATGCTGCACGGGCCAATAGAAATAGAGAGATGCCAGATACTAACTACTAGTTAGTAGTACAGTAGTACTGTACATACATGTAGTTACGCTAAAAGGAACATTGAACTTTAAAGGACAGCATACTTTCAATATTATCCTTTCATTCCTACGGATTACACATTTCACAACAACATTGAAGACAAGGCATACAAAGCACGATGAATACGGTTACTGATGTGTCATCACATAGTACAACATGCATGTGTGTGTGAATTCAGCATACACAGCTGTAACTATATGTACGTGCTAACCTTTGTACTAACCTAGGTATATTGATACACATAAGGTACATACATAGTACTAGGTTTACTCAACCTCTGAATAGTATCATCCAAAAAGCCCCGGTGCCATCCCTAGTGTTCAGTGTCGAAATATACCATACAAACTCTATCTTCCTCTCTCATGCGGATAAGCAAATTTCTAATTCGAGCACATCTCCCGATGCCGCTGATGCAAGTACTATACATTTCTTCTAATGAGTAACCCTCCTTACTGCTGCATTAATAATTTACAGCTTATGAGTATCACAATATTTCGGCAAGCTTGGACCCGATGGAGCGCTCGCCCAGCTAATTACCGTCAAACTAGTGGTATATGCCATAGCCACGAATCCGAAGACGCAGAGGATGAGGTCGGTAACCTTACGGACTCTACTTTTTGCCACGCCCTTGTAGTGTAGTAGCGGCTATGAATGTATTAGTATAATTGGGTGATACCCTATACGGCGCGGAAGGGAAACTTACAGGGTATATGTACACCAGAGGAATACAGGCAAAGTTTCCGACAAGAGCAACGAATTTATCCAGGTTGTCCGCACCTCCCCATGCGATGAGTGCACAGACAAAGACAACGAAGAAGCGGAACAAATTCTTCTGCCACTTGATATAGGGGTTGTATTTGCCACTTCGCGTGAACAGGACATTCTCGGTGATTCGAATAGCCGGGAAGATCTGTAGAGGTGTGGATAGGAGAATAGCGACCGAGTATAGAAACTGGACCCCATTCACAAGTTTGTTATCCTGAGGTAAGTTGAGAAGGACAACAGTCTCAGTCTTCGATCCGTATGCAGCATAGGACACGGCACCCATGGTGATGAAAAGGACTGAAATGATTATCATAACGTAGAACATGACCTTGGGAAACTTGGATGGCTGCTTCATAGACTCTTGGATAGGGATGATGAGCCCAATTCCTTCAAAGGTGAAGATAGCTGTGCCGATGAAGAGCGTCCAATCTTTCTGGTTGAACTGGATGATATCTGCAAGTCCGTTGGTGCTTAGAGTAAGAACATCGTAGTAGAACAAATAAGCCAGCCCAATAACAATAAAAGCGTCTGCTATTAAAGCTGTGAATCCCAGTTTGCCGATATCTCGGAAGAGCGAAAATGGCAGGAAGATAACCATCTGCATCAAGATCAACCAGGTGATCTTGATATACGTGTTGCAGTTAGAGACAGCGAGGATGAAAGCTTGTAGATTCTCCGACGTGAAGACAATGTACGCAGCGACAAACCCGATTTGGCTGATGACGATCGAGAACAAGATCAATTTCCTCATCCAGTCGCCGTATAAAATTCCACCGATATCACCAAAGGATCCTTCGACCTTTAGTCGTGTGGTGACCAGAAGTACGAAGCAGTAATAGCTTAGTGCTGCGACGAAAAGTAGCACCAAATTGCTGAAAAGCATACCACCGTTGAAATAAGCACGAGGTAGGAACAAGACCCCAGTACCCACAAAGGATTTCAGGAGAAGTAGAGCCGCGTTGAAGGGTGTGTTCTTGCCACTGCCACCTCGGGTCTTCCGTCTCCTCTTACGTTTAGACGGTGTCAGCAAAGCACTGTCTTCCATTGGTTCTCTTTCATCCTCGCTATCATAGTAATCATCACTTTCCCCAGAAGAGAAATACTCGCCCGGTCGCAAGACTTCGTCATCTTCTTCGAGCTCTTCACCCGCGAAATGGCCATAGATAGACAAAAACTCTAGGAAGCTGGTTGTGAATAGTTGGGGATCTCGTCTGCCCCTTGGGATCCCCCCTCCAGCTTCCAGTCCGTCATCATTCATAGGGCTATGAGCGGCTCTTCGTAAGTAGTTTCGTCTAAACCCTCCGGGAATCTTGATCGAGTTTATATCAAGAACGTCGCTCTCAGGTTCGTCCCTTGCGTGGCTAAAGCTCTTGCTACGTTGTTGACGGCCACGGCCTTCTGCATCTTCTGTCCATCTATAGATTTGGCGCGTGATGTCTCCTCCCTGTAAGCGAAGACTTGAAAAATCTTCGTCGTCTTGCCCTAGACCTGCAGGCTCGCCAACCTGCTTACCCTTTGACCTGTCGCCATTACTTGAACCTGCGGCAGAATCAATAGCATCTGTAGGTTGAACCAGATGTCGCTTGACTATTTCAGGGTCTTCGTAAGCCCCCGAACCACCATTCTGCAAATGTCTCGACCTTGCCTCGAAGGAGCCGTAATTCGTTGGGGTCATAGAAGGCTGAAGTCCGGAGGTTGTTCCTACAGGCGACGAAGATCGTACCGGTGGAGTGCCAAATCTCGGGGGCGACGTTCCTATCGAATTCGAAAGAGCTGCAGCAAGAGCGGACACACCGGGACCCATAGAGCTTTGGCCGGCGGCACCTGCTAAAGGACCTGAGCTTTCGGCGCTTTCTCCGTTATCCCGATTCGCCGGCTGGGATCTTTGCGTTGGGGGCGTCCCAAAGGCTTGGGACGGCACAGGGGAAGCTAAACGAGCAGTGACATCGGCACGAGGTACGGAGGTGCTGTACGTACGGCCTCGGAAGGAACCCGGAGAGGACGATATCGGTACACCCAAGGGGCCACCCGGCTGGGGTGTGATGCTTCTCTCCTGGTCGGGATTCGACATGGTGTTTTTAGATCTGTGGTCTATGGGAAAAGCCAATCATTGAAATACTACGACGCGTCAGGGTTAGGCGTGGGAAAGGCTTGCGTAATCGATGAAACCTAAGCTATTCGAAGCTAATTACAACGCATAAGTCAATTGAAGGGCTCGTTAGGTAATTGGTAATAGGAAGTAGGTAGTAGGTAGATGGATGGATGGATGAGATACATAGAACACTACATAGGTAGGTAGGTTAGAAGCTCTTTTTCAAGATCATAGGTATTTTGTTTGATACATACCAAAAAGATGTTCCAAGAAATAGTTATATGGTACAGAGTTGTTGGAGTCAAGATGGTAAAAGACGGGAGAAGGAATTGTGATTATGTAGGCGAAGGCTCGTGATGATGCAGGTGGGTGTCTTTATCAGTCAGACCCTGAAGAATTGGTCCAAGTCGGTCAGCTGCATCATTTAGGAAGGAACCGTGGACACCCAGGACCCTCAAGACCCTCCCACGGGATAAGAACGGTTTATAGTTTTATCATATCAACCAATTAGGATCTCTCCGATTATCGCCGGGCTAATTACCTACGATGGATATTAGACAGTATCCCTTTTAGTAGAGTCTTTACAGTACTGTGTCATGCGACTATACAGTATTCGCTTACTCAGTTAACTTGTATAAGAGCATAAAATCCTAGAACCCTGCACAACTTTTCAATCTTCGAAAGCGTTTGAAACTTGAATCTTGTTGAGAATTTAAAACCCAAAAGGAAAAAAAAGAAGAAAAAAAAAAGGCGCTTCAACTTACAACATCACACTAGTTTTCTTTAGTTAAATACATCTTCCAAGTTTCTACTCTTTCTTTCCCCTATCAACTTGCGACTCCAAGTTTGACCCCATACGCTTTAGTATCCGCTTCTAAACGCAGAAAAAAGAAGAACAGTAATCCACTATGATGTATTATTCTCTACATAGTATTTGGGGATCAGCTACTCGACGTCATTGGGCAGAATTGGCTTCAAGATTCCAATACGCCCTTGTGGGGGTTAAGACTAGCCTATAACGAGTCTAGCTAATCCTTTGATGCTTGTTGTTGCATCTTATTGCCTGCCGCGGGTCTTGAAGATCCCATCTCATCCCCAGGCTCGGTCCTCAGGCGGGGTCGAAGCCTAGGAAGAGAAGACAATGCGCTTCTCTCATCAACAATGTCTACAATGTCTACAATGTCTACAATGTCTACAATGTCTACAATGTCTACAATGTCTACAATGCGCTGAAGGCTAATGTCTTCACCCTCAGTATCAACACCTAGGTTATAAGTACAGCAAACATAAGACAAGATGCCTCCAGAATCTCGAGGAGATAAAACGGCTGCCGAGTCGGCACCATCGGCAAAGAAAGTCAAACTAGGTGTTGTCGCTGGTGTTTTTATACCTGTTGTTCTGAATATCATCAGTATTCTTATGTTCCTTCGTTTTGGTTCTATACTAGGTCGAATCGGTCTGCTGGGAATGCTCGGTAGGTTCTACTTCCATAATAAAACTCATTGCCGACCTCACGTACGAATATTTCTATAGGTTTACTCGTTGTAGCCTATGTCATCGATTTGATTACTACACTATCTTTGTCTGCCATAGCGTCCAACGGAGAGGTTAAAGGTGGTGGTGCTTATTATCTAATTTCAAGGTCTCTCGGTCCTGAATTCGGCGGTTCTATCGGCGTGCTTTTCTACCTTGCTCAAGTAGTAAACACCGCACTCAACGTCGTCGGTCTTATAGACTGCCTAAAATTAAACCTTGGGCTTCTGTTGCCACAAGGCTACTGGAAAGGCTATGCCATGCAGACTTGTGCCCTCGTTATCTGCACTGCTCTAAGCCTCGCTGGACAGGCCATCTTCGCCTTAGCCAGCCGTGGTCTCCTTGTCATCCTCACTCTAGCCGTTCTTAGCATTCCCGTTTCAGCCGTTGTAATGAGTCCATTCAAAAATGATATAATTGGGGTCGAGTTCACCGGCTTAAGCATGGACACGATGCGTTCCAACCTGTTCCCACATACTGGTGGCTCTACATATCAGGGCGTTGAGACATTCAGGGAGCTGTTTGGAATTCTCTTCAGTGCCACTTCTGGCATCTTTGCTGGGGCATCAATGTCAGGGGACCTGCGGAACCCAAGTAAAGCTATTCCCAAAGGCACGTTGTGGGCCATGGCGTGGACCTTCTTCCTCTACGTAGTCGTCATTTTGTCGATAGCCTCTAGCATCACTCACCCTTCTTTTCTCAGAGACACCAACATTATATCTACGACCAGTATATGGTCACCACTAATCCTTGCTGGAGAATGTGCAACAACGTTCTTTTCGGCTCTAATGGGAATCTTGGGTAGCTCTAAACTTCTTCAGGCTCTCGGACGAGATAAACTCCTTCCAGGTCTATCCATATTCGGAAAAGGAAACAGACGTGATGACCCTATACTGGCCATACTTATCACCTATATAATTGCACAGGTTGCACTGTTTGCAGACTTAAACCAGATTGCAACTTTCATATCCATGGGCTACCAGGTAAGAATATTCACGATCTCCTTGTACGAAAGCTAAAGCGTGATGCAGATGACCTTTTTTGTCATGAACTTAGCTTGCTTCTTACTCAAGATAGGATCAGCCCCGAACTTCCGTCCCGCATTCACCTTTTTTAGCTGGCATACAGCATTTGTAGGAAGTGCCCTTTCTGCAGCTGCCATGTTTTTCATAGACGGTACTTACGCTGCGGCAGCCATCTGTGTGCTAATATTCCTCTTCCTGATCATACATTATATGAGCCCACCGAAGCATTGGGGTGATGTTTCTCAGAATCTGATTTATCATCAGGTACGAAAGTACCTCCTACGACTCAAGCCTGAACATATCAAGTTCTGGAGACCTCAAATCATCCTCTTAGTTAATGACCCTCGCCACCATACGCGGCTTATCCAGTTTTGTAATTCTCTGAAGAAAGGATCCCTTTACATATTAGGGCATGTCATTGTAACAGATGACTTCAATACGGGGGTACACGAGGCGAAGTTACAGCAGTCAGCTTGGACCAGATATATCTCGGAATATTCGAGGATCAAGGCATTCGTTCAGCTGACGATGTCGCCAACAATTGTATGGGGGGTACGAAATTTGATTTTGTCGGCTGGCTTGGGCGGTATGCGACCCAATATAGCGGTTCTGGGGTTTTATGATATGGACGAGTTGCGGAAATCTAGGCCACTTGCGCAAATACCTAAAGTGACATCTACACCCACAACGCCAAGAATTTCGACGAGAGTTGACGGGAAAACCCCAACCCGTCGACGAGGAGACACGTCGGCTCGCCTACTAGACGGATTTCTTCCAACAGACTCAATCCGTACGGAGGGTACCATGTCTGTTATAGACTATCTCACAATTCTTGAGGACCTCACACTGCGCCACCGTCTTAATGTTGCAGTTGGCAAAGGGTTTCAGGCGCTAGAAACTCCGCGAAATGACGGAGGGAATATAAAAAAGTATATTGATTTGTGGCCGATTCAGATGTCAGCCGAAATTACAAACGGTGCTCAAAGCGTGCTGACAACTAATTTTGATACATGTAAGTTTTATGTGAAGATGAAAAATGATAATATGCTGATACCAGTTTAAAGATACGTTGATTCTACAACTTGGCTACATTTTACGGAGTGTCCCGGCATGGAAAAAGGCATTTCAATTACGCGTTTTAGTATTCGTTGAATATGAAAGCGAGATTGTGGAGGAAGAGGCAAGATTGAAAGCTTTATTAGAAAAGTTGCGGATCGATGCTACCATTCAAGTGTTTTGGCTTGCGTCTGGTCAACTTCAGGGCTACGAGACTATCGTCAACGGCCGTGGAATGAATTCCGAATCTGGGCTTATTATACATGAATTGCTGAAGGACGACGATTGGTGGCAAGAGCTTCAAAATTTGAGGACCGAAGCTCACGAAATGTCTCGATCACAAGAGCTCGCCTCTTTAGAGGAGATGCTCAATCCTACCAGACGTAGAGGGAGCTCCATGTCGAAATCCGATGGTCATCATAGCTTGCCAAGAGGCTTAGATGTCAATGACTTACTTGACAAATCTAAGCAGCCGACAGTTTCTACTATTGCGAAGTTAGGCCTTAACTTCGGGATCCATACTCATCAACTGAGCTCTTCTGCTTTCAATCGTCAAGAGGATGAGGACTCTACTGATTATAGCGACGAAGATGGAGAATCTATGGATGCTGACTTCAATGATAGTCTCAGCACGGCAAGTGATGGCGAAATGGAAGACTTGGCAACCTCGCGGAGGGATAGTGCCATGAGTTTTGTCAGCCGGAGAAAAAGCTATGGAGATATCATGCGTAGGGAAGAACTACTAGGGGATACAAAACGTAAAAGAACCCAGAAATCAGGGAATACGGCTACAACCAATTCATCAGGGTATGGCACGATAGCCCCGGTGACAAGACCAGCTATAACGCCAGCCCCCCCTATTCAACGAGCGCAAAGCTCTACTGGTCTTTTGAGTGTTGCTTCAGAATCGGGCGATTCTACACCCACCACGACCAAAGCACCGTCTAGGCCAACATTTTCGCGACACTCGTCAACAGGCAGGTTCACCAGTAAACCAACACCCGAAACCACAATGGTCGTCGAGGAGGGCACAGGACCAAGGATGACTTTCTCTACGGAAGAAGAGCCGGCAACAGCTCTGCCTCGACGCCCGCCATTTTCACGGAACGTATCCGTCGGGCGCTATTCCAGTCGTCCAGTTCCGGAGACCAAGGTGGAGAACGAGGATGAGTTTGGGCCCCGACTCACGTTCGCTGAACCCGAGGCTAGTGCATCGGAGCCGTTGCTAAAGTCACGAAGAAATTCAATATCTCGTAACAATGAATCACTAAACACACAGTTTAACGTACCCGAGCTGCTCGAGTCCTATAGTCCTGGCCCTCGGGCAGACGAGGAGATACGCTCTTTATACTCAACACAAAGCATTCCTCTCTCATTCAACGACTTACCGAGCCGTGCCCAACACCTAATCATCAACGAGCTGATGCGACAACATAGTAACGAGACAGCTATAATTTTAACAACTCTCCCGATTCCTGAGGAGGGTACTTGCAAAAGCGAGGAGGCCGGATTAAGGTACCTGACCGATATCGAGGTGCTTTGTCATGAGCTTCCACCCGTCCTTCTGGTTTTGAGCAACAACATGACGGTGACAGCTAGCTTATAGATGGCAATCGTGTATACAATGCACATTTCTACCATTAATAATCGGTATGACTTGATTTTTCTCTTGCGAATAATCCCAAAAGATTGTGCCTGGGTTTGTCATCCAGGTTATGAATCAGTGCTGGTTCTGGCCACTGCTTTCAGTGATCTTTCCACCTTTCAGAGTTTACTAGATACCTAGGAATCGACTAGGAACTTGCTGCTTTCATCTTTGGCTTTTGATCATAGTCGACCCAAGCCAGCTTAACAACGAGTGTGTCATTAACTATCATTACCTTTATTCGATGACGTATTGAAAATGTCAGCAAAGAATCGTCTATGAATATATCAGAGGGGAGGGGTCAGGGTGACACCCCTAGGGCTTTGCTTGATATCCATGGATAGAGCATCTTGACTTCAAGCTATTCGCAAATGTACTTGTTAGCTAACGCTGACAAAACATAGGGAACTGTGACTCGGTGGCTCATGAGTTTTCATCTTATCTACGTGCTTTCAATATTGGAGTTCCTTGAGATCCAAGATAAGATGAAATTCACTGGATCACACAACTAGATGACTCTGGTCATAGGTGTAGGGAAGAACTAAACGACGTGACAGCAATCTACCACTGCTCGTCCAAAACAAACGCAATTTCAGACAGCGAATCCTTTCAATTGACTCACAATGCATTAATTCATGAGGATGAGAAACAAAAGACTTGGCTTTCTTTGTGTCCTTGTAGCCTATAAGCACACATACAACAATCACAACGGGAAGACAATGTAGCCCATAACGAAAAAGAACAATTGTATCCCTGACGTGGCGACAAAGAAACATCGAATTCCCTTGACTTTCTACTTTGCTTGACTAACAAAAACTTGTGGTTTATTATGACTCGATGCCTGCGTCCACGCGATGCGTGCCCGCCTCTGCTGAGCCATAGAACAACTATTTTGACTTTCCACTATACCTACCGTCACTCTTTACTGACGACATGATTTAATTTATATGAGCACATTAATTATTCTATACTAGCGAAGCGAATTTATTTTTATTGGTTTACTATTTTGCCATTCTAGGCCCCTGAATATATAAGTATCTATTCGTCAGATAATGAAAGGCAGTTAACCTGAGAAAAAAAAAAGGACGGCGAATATTCACGAAGACTTAAGGCAAAACCTACCTACTGGTAACTTATAGCTGATGCCTCACGAAGAAAAACCCCACCGACACTTAGGGTCGATCCGCCGGGCCAGATCGAAGACTCGCAAACACCATAGTAGTAACAGTGGGGGCGTCGTGTTGAGAGTTCTAGACAGCTTCCGAAGTAGCAGGCGTAATGACGAAAAGAAGGTGGCATCGCTGCCACCAGTGCAGCTGTCACAACAGGGGGACTGGCAAGCCAACTATCAAGTGACGCACCGACCAGACCGACCGCTCGTAGACAAGAGGTCGAAGGAACCGCTGCCGGACTCTGCGTACGCTGCCGAGCTTCTGCGGATGCAGGATAAGAACCGAGAGCAATATACGGGGCATAATGGGCGGGACTTAGATAAGACAGCACCACCGCGGACGGGCCCCCCTGCGGAAGTGACACCTTTACCGGCATCTATGTTAAACACAGCGCCGGTGCGCAACTTCAGCTATTCGGTACAAAGCCCCAAGGGTACGCGAGATAGCCTACCCACGCCATCTCTACCTCTAGCTGCGCCTGAGTGGTTGCCACGTGACAATATCACCCAGGAAAAGGGGAAAGCCGTGCAATGGCAGGATCACGCAAGGGCTCGACATCCAAGCACGCCTCCCTCTCCTAAGGCCGTGACGATACAAGTCTATCACAAGGAGTCTGCTGATCATGGCCCCGCCGGCCGTGGTTCCGTTACTCATGGCTCCGTCAATCATGGATCGGTGGACAGTGGCTCAATTGACCGGGGCCCTATTGTCCGACGTGCAACAGCGATAGCGGCGGCCGCAGCAGCCGAGAAGGAGGAGGAACGTGAGGGGCCGTCCAATCTTCCAAGAAAGATTTCAGAGTCCGATCATCAAGCGAAAGTCGAGAGACGCCACTCGTGGCGCGTACGACATGAGCGGAGGGGAATTTCCGTTAATCCCAAGGACGTGTCGCGGAAGTCCAGGACACCCAGCTATGGTGACCCAGGCGCCGTGAGGCCCGGACTCATCCTCAACTCATCACCGACACTATCCACATACTCTTCGACCGAACACGAGACGACGTCAACGTCGGAGGCAGCAATACGCACGTGCCCGTGGCCTGGGTGTAATACCGTCCTGACCACGACCAAGGAGCGGACGGACAATATCTGCGCGAGCTGCCATGATGCGCTGTACCCGCGCGAGAGCGCCTTCTTCGGCACGCACGACATCACGCGGCCGCAGTCTCCGAAGGAGGATGATGTCAACGCTCTCCGAACGCTGGTGAGCATCAAAAATCACAGTTATAGTAACGACAACGGCAACAACAAGGAGACTTCCAATACGAAGGCCCCTGAGCGCCCTAATCGCTCAGGATCCCGGGTCCCGCGACGTGTCGATAGCGGGTACAGCATGGACGATTTCAAGCTGGAGCCTGCGCCGCGGGGGAAGCGTCTGGAGCGTATGGAGAAGCGATCACCTCTAGTATCACCACCACCGAACCGTACGGACATCCGCAACAATCGCAGTGGTTATGTTGGTGGCGGTGATAGCAGGAGCAGTAGCAGAAGGTCCAGCCCGCCACGCAAAATCAGCACCGATTACAGTCCCCACGACAATTCTCGCACTCATATTAGCAGCAATGACAATAGCAACAATAACAACAACACCCATAACGAGGACATTACACCTACGCCACAAATACAAACAAACCCCATCGAAGAAAACAACACCACCACCACCACCAACCCCCCCTCCGACCCAACCCAAGAAGGAGAAGAAGTCAGCTTCCGAAAAGCGCACTGGGTCTCCCCGCTCCAGGACACTCTGATCATCACGGGCCCCCCTCCGCGCCGCGAGGACGGGGACAGCTACTCGCCGCACACGCGGCGGCCGCGGAGCAGCCACAGCTCCTGGGAATCTGACTCACTATCATCATCGGGGTCCGACGCCTCCATGTTCGCCTGCCGCTCCCGGCGCTCCTACTCCTCCGGCTCGCGCACGCCGTCGCCGCACTCCCAACCCCTGAGGACGGAGGACAACAACAAGAAGAAGAATAAGTGGACGGGCAAGGACGTGATCGCGCATGCCGCCACTCCCTCAACCTCCGCTGCTTCTCCCACGTCATTCTCACCACAACCATACTCACCAGGCGACATCCACCGCAACAGCAGCACCCAGAACCACCGACACAGCACCGCCGCCCACCGACGGAGCCAAAACCACAGCCGTAGCCACCACCACAAGCACCACGACAGCATCAAGGAGAACCCGACCCCTCACAGCCCGCACCCCCACCCCCACCACAAGAAGTCCTCCGCGAAGAGAAAAAGCCGTCACAGCACCACCAAGACCGGCCCACCCCCGCCCCCATCACCCTCAACCACAACAACGACATCCGCCTCGGAGCCCGCTCCTCCTCCTCCTCGTCACGCCTCGCGGCGGCAGACGACGGTGATGCACGACCTGATCGACGAGATCATCGACTGCTACACGAAGCTGGACGACATCTCGGTCGAGGACCAGGAGCGCCGGAAGGCGAGCGTGGTGGGGACGTACATGGAGGAGCCCGAGGAGGAGCGGATGATGCGGTTGGGGTATTTCTAGGACTTGATTAGCTTATCTACCTACCTAGGTGTGTAGCTGCCTACTAGTTAGATATACATGTGATTTATCTTGGCTCTGAAAAAAAGATGTTTCTCAATTACGAATGGAGTACTAGGGAAAAGTTCATGGGTTATGGATGATGATGATGATGATGATGATGATGGGTTAGCGGAATTAGGGAGTAGTAATAGTACCAAGTAACTTCAAGTCGCATTGTCACCCAGCATGTATTTTGGTGATGTATTACTATGAGCAAGGAAAAGTACAAGACCAAATATCCCCCGAAGAAATATGCCATGGCAATATGTATTATGACCAACTGATCAAAATCTCTGGCCAGTAGTGTTCAAATGCCTTTGCAAGTTTTCCTCCACATATGGTAACGAGGCATCAAAAGAAAATTAACCTTCCAAGGGTATCAGAACATCTCCGAATTTCTCAATCATTAAACGCCGCCTTCGCCGATGCAATGCGCCAAGTGAGATGTTATTTCCTACCCTTTCAGTGTTTCTTTCCCTTCTTTCCCTTCTTTCCCTTCTTTTTGCCATTGCCCTTGTTCTTCTTAGCATTGGTCTTTCTTTTCTTGGCGGGGGGTGCGTTGTGCTCCGAATCGTCATCCTCAGGACTCTCTTGCTCAGAGGTATGGCTTCCGTTCTGAACAGTGACCTGTGCCTGGGTGGCATTGCTACCTAGACCAGGGGCAGGACCGGAAGCAGAGCCAGGGACAACAGGAACAACAGGGCCAGTAACTCGGCCTGAAGCGGGACCAGAAGCTTGTCGTCGAGTAGGATCAGAGGCTGGACGGGGGGTCGGGTTGGAGGTTGAAGCGGAACGGGGCCACAATCCACGGCCAGTAGCCTGCGCCAGATCGGCAGCGCTCTTGTTCATCGAAATCTATTCGAGCTCAGTTGCGCTACCATCTCGCCTATTTGAGGAGCAAATTTTGTTAGCATAAGCACGAATTGGAAAACAGAAAAGCCATCGAGAAAGGAGCAGAAACGATAGGAGACAACTTACGGGATGTAGATGTGGCCGTCGTCTTCCATGTTCTGTTTAATGTCTTCAGGCAACGAACCGTTTACCTTCATCGCATAAACCCCGACACAGTTGTTATCCAGGCGGTGCCATTTAGCAACCCAGGATTTCTTGGGTTGAAAGACGGCCAGAGTTCCCTCAAAAACGCTGGAAGTGCATGACTCGATCTGTTCAGGAGATCCTTTAAGGCCCAAGAAGGGACAGTTGGGGCAACCGTGGGAACGGAAGCGCTGTTCATCTTAATTAGAAAACTGAACACTTGATTTGACTGGATAGTGAAGTAAGGTTCGTGGTAAGGTCGGTAGGTTCGTTTAGGTGCGTAGTATTTTGAAGCAAAATAAATAATCAAGACGTACCGCTTGCGTCTGGATAATCGCACAAACCATGCAGGCGCGACTGTAGCGCATCTGGTTTGGGGGGATGGGCGCATAAGCAGGGAAGGCTTCGTTAGACTCCATATTGCCGTCGGTTGGTGTATTGTCGAATAAAGCTAGTCGAGTAGCCCTGGATTGTGGTAATTAGTGATTAGTGTATGAATATGTGCTGTAAGCAGCGACGATGTGGTGGTTTTTAATTGACGCGATGCGACGCGCTTTGCGCTGCTGGAAGTGTAAGATGGGAAAGACGGGAAAATTAAAGGGTAGAGAGATGAAAAGATAGAAGATGGAGGAGGTAGAGAAGTAGAGGATGGAATAGATGGAATAGATGGAATGATGGGAGAGGCAGGACTTACAATTGCGAAGATTTGGCTTGTTCAGCTTGCTCAGCTTCAAGATGTTCAATTGCAGTTAAAGGTGCCTCAAGAAGTTCACAGATGTTGTCTGGCTTAGAAGTCGTGCGTGCTGTAGCAGTACCAAGGTATGGCTCACGTTGCTCTTTGCCCTCTTTGTTGGAAGAAGGAGAGGATGAAGAATCTTGGTGCTGCAGGAAATAATTATAAGAAGCTTCCTGCGCTGCTGCTTCCTCGGGCGCAGATCTCTTCCGTTTTGGCACGGCCTTGGCAATATGCTTTCGTCCCATCTTGAGCTCGGTTAGTTGAATGTGGAAGAAAACACTGTTGTAAGAAGCTCGGATAAGAACATAAGTTTTAAATATGATTTATTTAAACGGTTTAGCGGGGTAGTGCCTAGCCCCCACTCTAGCCTAAATACACAGTGCAGTCTGCATAAGAGCATAATATATGTACCTAGGTACACAGTACAATGTCCAAACCTTGAATGCTTCCATTAGCAGTTTAGTGCTAGTTAGTTATGTAGTTATATTATCACTGTGCATGATCATCAAACACCTTCCCACAACCCAACCATTCACTTCCTCAACCACATTCATACCATCCATACTATTTGCACTGAGCCTCACAACCTTAAAAAACAAACTCCCCAAAATGACAGAAAATGCGGATACATCCATGTCGAATACCAATGATGCAACAGCAGCAACTACAACTACAACTACAACCACAGTCACCACAGCAACCACAACAAAGGTGAAAAAGTCACATGAGCTAGTCACAGCTACCATCAAATCTCCAAGATATTCCTATGCACATCTAGAGCTTTTCAGTGACACAGCCAACCCTGGCGATCTGGATGCCCTACAAGTACGCTCCTACTGCACATCTGCCCTCAAGCAATTCCTAGGTACTACTGGTGTGGGCATTCCTATCGACATCCTCAAAGTAGAAGGGAAGTGTTGCTGGTTGAGATTGCCTCGAGACGACCTGCCTGCATTTTCTGCCGCCATCACAGCTTGGCAAGGATCTTTCCAGGACCGTATTCATTCTTCACTTCGAATTAAAGGATGCTCTGACTGGCTTGGGTCCCTAGTAGGCAGGGATAGCGAAGACAAGCTATGGTCTGCCTGAAGGTCAATATTAAACAGTAAACAAACAAATACTTAATCACTATTATTGCATCTCGAGACTGCTAGGTGGGAAGAAAAACGCCAGGAAGAAGTCATTATCATTGGTACCGCCAGTATTGGTATATATTCCCCCCTCCCTTCCCTCTCCAATATCCTACAACGCCAATGCTTCCCCCAATGATATACCTAATGCCATATATGCGAAAATGCCATCTTATGCCGTCTTATGCCATCACATCATGCAACATCAGCACATGCAACCATGAGAAGCGCTTCACATTTACATCGACGACATGAGCGAGTTATTTACGTATGCCTAGAGAAAATTGAATTAGACCAATAGTCATTTGCATTTACAACAGGGATGGGAAAACGTACCATTGGCCGAATTGGTGGATGAGGAACGGCGTCAAATTGGTGGAAGTCGAGCTTGTAGCTGGGGCTAATGTTGATGTAGGCGCCCCTATTCTCGGTCTGGTCGCAGTACTTCGGTGCGGAGAAGACTGTTCAGTTGATGATTGGTTAGCCAAAGGGGATATTGAACCTGATGACTAGCAGAAACAAACTTACCTGTGATACACCTGCCATCATGCTCCTCCTCATAACCATCCATACGCACTTCGTGGCTTCGGATGATCGCGTCCAGACCATTCTTTTCGCAGAACCTCTTCGTCACGTCCGGTCCAAACTGCATACCCACGCCTCTCTTGCTGGGACCTCGGCCAGGCGCCTTTTGAGGGTCTGTCCACAGCATTTCCATCATCAATCCGGATTGGCCCGGTTGTCTCTGGGTATGCCTGTCCACCTTTCGAATATCATCTAGAGTCACGTTGTCATCCGAAAATAGACCACCGTGTAGGACAAGGTACTTGTCTCCAATGAGCGTTGCTAAGGGTAATGCAGAAAAGCTTTCGGAGAATAGCTTAAAGACACTATACCCATGTTAGAATCAGGGCGGCAGTTTGGGAATCACAATGAAGACATACCGTTCGTTATATTTGGCCTTGCACTCGCCTTCGAATCCATACACCTTATTCATGTCGTCTGTTTCGTGGTTGCCCCTGTTGAGGAACATGCCGTTGGGGCGTAGCCATTTATATGCGTACAAAAGCAGGGCGATTTCTGTCGACCATGAACCTCGATCTACGAAGTCGCCGTTGAACAGGTACCAGTGCTTCTCTGACGGACGACCGTTTAACCTGAAGAGCTCCATCAGGTCGAAATACTGACCTGTGATACGGTTAGCTCTGACTTGGCATGCGCAACTTTTTTTAGACTAACCATGCGTGTCGCCGCAAACTGTGAACTTGATGTCTTCGGGAATTTTTATCTCCACCATTGTGGACTCGTCATAAACGATCTTCTTGACGGCGATGACGATTTGGTAGACATATTTCTTGTGGATCTTTTTACCGGTCTTGAACCTCTCGATCATGTCATCGATGAATTCCTGGGTCATCTGGTCCTTGAGCTGTACACCGTCGTAGTCTGGCTCGATAGCAATGGAATCAACATCGAGGCCTTCAGCGGCAGAAGGCTCATCACCGACTTCGATGGCAGCATAGAAATTTAGTTGTCTAATAATCTTTTGACATTCGGCGAGTCTGAGCTTTGCGTCCTTGTTATTCGGGTCGAGCTCGACACATTTCTTGAAGTCCTTGACGGCATCCTTTGGCTTAAGTATGGCGGCGTAGGCAACGGCACGACGGAAGTAAGCCTGAATTGCGACTGTTTAGTACTTCTGGAAGGATGTACGTTGAGACCCAACTGCGGCATACCTTGACGAATTTTGGATTCAGTTCTATCGCTTTGGTAGCATCGGCAATGGCATAGCCATAAGCTTCGGATTTAATATGCGCCTACCATAGGATTTGACTCAAGGTTAGTCACGCGAGCACTTTGGAACGAACTCCGAGCAGAGCTGGGGAATACAAACTTGTGCTCTGTTGGTGAAATAGGTGGGCTCCTTGTCGTTTAAGTCAATGGCCTTGGAATAGAGGTCTATAGCGCCGAGCCAGTTGTGAGCGGCGAAGGCTTTGTTGCCATCGTTCTTGTAGGCCGTAGCCTGCTCTACGGCTGATGCCATACTCGGAGTACTCAGAGGCGAATTGGAAGGTGAGGGAAGGTTATGGAGGATGACTGATGGGATATAATTTCAACAAGAAGAATTTGGTTATGAGAGTAAGAGCGGAGAATAAGGAAATGGGGTTGAAGAAGCAATGGGTTAAGCTTCCAAAAAAGCGTTGAGCCACTATGAGTAGGTAAGCTGGTAAGTGAATAGTATGGTAGTTGCGGCGCTCAAGGTTTCTAAATCGAGATTACTATGTAGATGTCGTCTTCAGTGAATTCGGCATTGCAATCTTGTGCTGATACTGAGAAAAGATGCTAGTCGGAGTTCGGAGCTTACGTCGTAGGACAAAAAAGAAGAAAATGGAGGGGCAATGGGGGATGGGGTTCTCGACTCCTCCTTCTCATGTGAATTATGAACCACTAGAAAGTTTAGTAGAAACGCTAGAACCAAGTGGATTCAGGTTGAAAAAATACTAAGTAGGTGCCTTAGCTAGCCTAGGTCAACGGTATTTATGTAGACAGTACCTACTACCTAGAGGCTAGTGCATGTAGGTATGTATCTGCAAGTGATCAGCACGCGCCTTATGTGCACCTACTTAACAGCCTTAGTACTATATGCCGAAATAAAAGAATCGTTCCTTGCATACTGCCTTAGTAAAATATTTAGGAGAATACCTGACTTACATTATCATCACCTTCATTCCATGTAATGCCAGAACTCAATGTGATTTAATACCTAGTACCTATTGAGTGCTCAGGTACCCTACCTAGGTATAGAAGAACCTTGAAGTCTTCCAATGTCAAATGCTTATGTCGTACACATATATATATCTTTTATAATATCATCTACGGATATTAATACAGAGTATACATATACGAAGTACTAACCTAATACTATATTGCGCCTAAAGGAGAAAAAGATACAAGATGTCTGAAGAGCTTCGGGATGAGGTTGAAGCAATCAACTCGATATATGGCGATGGCTGTTTGGTACCCTCAAACGACGAAAATATTTATATACTAAAACCCCCGAGCGAATCAGCATCCCTCCGTATCGAGTTCCCTCCCACCTATCCCGCAGTGCCTCCTGTCGTTCTTGGTACTAATAGTACTGGTGAGCATGGAAAGCGAGGTGATGCGGCGCGAGAATTATCTTTTTTCTGTGAGGCCTTGAGCAGCGTTTACGAACCAGGAGCTGTCTGCCTTTTCGATACCATAGAGGAGTTAACTCGGCTTCTGGAGTCTTCAGCCACAGAAGATACCGACCCCCATGACGCTGTCCCTGAAGAAGAAGAAGAGGCTACGGATGTTGTACCTCGTAATAGATCCGCAGCAGAAGCTCATGCCTCTAACATACCAGAGCCTCCATGGGTGCTATCAGATCTTTTTATTGAGTTGAAATCAACATTTGTTGCCCGATGTGCCCCTGTCTCGTCAACGGAAGAAGCCGAGGCGTTTGTTCAACATCTACTGTCCACTGACAAGAAGGTTCGAACGGCCACGCACAACATCACAGCGTGGCGCATAAAGGGGCCGAACAACACTACGTTTCAAGACTGTGACGATGACGGCGAGACTGCTGCTGGGGGTCGTTTGCTACATCTAATGCAACTGATGGACCTCTGGAATGTCATGGTGATTGTTACCCGATGGTACGGTGGACATAAACTGGGCCCTCGCCGGTTTGCCCTAATAAACCAAACTGCGAGAGATGCATTCGTCAAAGCTGGCCTTGTGTCTGAAAATACGAACAAGAAGAAAGCTTCGGGCAAGACTTAAAGAGGATATTCGGGACAGTGCTAAAGACTACCACATATCGCACTGTGGCTCAAAGCAGCCTCGGTTCTCCACGCCGTCCCCAACATTGAACTACATGTGGCGTATATGTATTGGCAACATCTCCAACATCAACTTACATCCACTTACACCCAATCACACCCACTCAGTGGCACGCTCTGAGACATGTTATGACATCTCTAGTACTTCGTCTCGGGAATATAGAAACTATTTACCTGTAAAAGCTACCTATAAAATCTAACTAAAAATCCAACTATAAAACATGGTAGGAACGCTGCCACTTCAGGGGCTCCAAGTCCTTGAATTTGCTGGTCTCGCACCCGGTACGATGTACGTTACCAAAACGCCCACGACCACCTTACTAACAGCAATCAGGGCCTTTTGCGGGGTTATTCCTGGCAGATGCCGGCGCCAAGGTCCTTCGTATTGATCGTGTAACTGGGACTCAAGATCCAACACCAGATTTGCTCGCAAGGCATAAATCCTCCATCGCCGTGGACCTAAAATCATCGAATGGCGTTGGACTTATCAAGGAACTAGCCAAGACAGCCGATGTAATCATTGACCCATTCCGCCCAGGCGTATTAGAAAAGCTCGGCCTCGGTCCGGAGGTTCTGTGTACTTTGAACCCTCGTCTGATATACGGGCGCATGACGGGCTTCCGCCGAGATGGGAAATACGCCGCCATGGCCGGTCACGACATCAACTACATTGGAGTCTCCGGGATGCTCTCTCTACTAGGCCGGAGTGGTGAGAAGCCACACCCACCCATGAACTTCATTGATTTCGCCGCTGGTGGCGCCATATTAGTCCAGGGCATCTTGCTCGCTATCATCACCAGGGAAAGAACAGGAAAGGGGCAAGTTGTAGAGGCGAATATGGTGGACGGAACTAGTTATCTTGCGACTTCTTTGCGACAAAATCTGAAGACACCATACGGGGATCATCCGCGCGGTGAGAATTTGTTGGACGGCGGTAGTCCTTATTACGATACATATGAAACGAAAGATGGAGGCTACATGGCAGTGGGCGCGTTAGAACCACAATTCTACGCTGCTTTGATCGCTGGACTGGGCTTGGGTGGCCAGAATTGGGAGAAGCGGCGTTACGACCGAGAAACCTGGCCAGAAATGAGACGGCAGTTCGAGGCGATATTCAAGTCAAAGACACGCTCAGAGTGGGAGGCAATCTTTGATGGAACGGATGCTTGTTGCACACCCGTCCTGGGATATCCAGAGCTAGAAACAAATGCCGGCCGCGAAGGCGATCAACGCCCAGTGGTCGCGTTACGTGAGACACCATGTCTGGCGGTCAATCAGAAGGGCGCTGATCCAAGTATCCACGGACAGGGCCCTGGTATTCCCGGGGGCGGCTATATTGGCCACGCTCTCGCCCCAGGCCAAGGAGGCGAAGGTGCTCTGAGCAGCTGGTACAACTGGACCAAAGGCAAGGACTTTGATGTTAAAGATGGGGGCGTGGTGATGGTAAAAGACAAATCTAAATTATAACCAAAAGGAAAAGGTCTAACGAGAACGTGGCAAACGAAACTGGCAAATCAACCCTCTAATATCGACCCAAGCAAGCACACACTTTTAGACGCCGTTTTCCACCTTCTAACCCCTTGACCGCAACGTTGGGAGCCCCATCAGCTGACGCCAAGCTGATACGAGGAAGCTCGCTCTTCACACATGTCTACTTCCCACGACCACATAACATGCTCTAGAAACTTTTTTCCTTCTGACTCTCGGCCGAGCCTTTTCGAGAGGTCCATTGACCCCATTCTAGCATAAATCTGACTTCATAACAACGATTATGAGTTCAGAAAGGTTCTCGTAGAAAGGGACAAATGATCTCCTCTCACTTTTTAGAGGAGCCGAGACTTTCTTCTCTCAGATCAGACGTAATGATGCTGTTTGGAATCTTCCAGAAGCCGATTTGATCAACAAGATGATCTGCTGGGACTTGGCGGTGGCGGAGGCGGTGGAGACGGAGGGTCGCTTCTGGACTGGTTTTCCATATTATCGTCGGAACGTTTGTTTCTAGAATGCGTCTAGAATGCGTCTAGAATGCGGCTAGAAGTGAAGGGAAGGAATGAGAAGCGGTGATATAAGAATGATAGAAAGCTGGTGAAGCTGGAAGATATTCTTCTCCTTGCTTGTAGGGTAGGTATATGGGTCAGATCAGAGAAGCTCACGAAAGCCGCGTCGGCGTCGCCTCCTGACAAAAGTGAAGGTCGGTATTAGACTTGATGTGGTTGATCATGGCGGACCGCAAAGGATGAGAAAGAACGAAAGGGGGGAAGGAAGGAAGATAAGTTCGTCTATGGCATGGCTAACAAGAATAACTATTATTTAATTTTATTCATTTATTAATCTCCCACTTCTTTCTCTTCTTCCTCTTATTGTTGTTATTATTTATTATTATTATTATTCTCTTATTTCGAAACCCACTAGGTTAGATACCTACAGTACATATCCTATATTTCTCGTTGTGTCACCGCCTCTCTACAGACCAGACCTACTTTCCTCCCCGCAGGGTTGTCGTGTATGTAGGTAAGTATGGCGTGTGTGTATGTGAACCTACTATGGATGGATGGATGGATGGATATTATGTGTTAGGTATGTATGTATGTCGGTGACTCGTCATTTACGCATTGAGCACATCAAGGGGGAAAGGGAAGAAAGAAAAACAAAACCACCCCCGGATTTCTTTTATCCTATCCTATCTAATTATCTATCTCGTGTCTCATCGCTAGGTATATGTATGGGCATGTATGTATCCTTACCCTACGTACATACGATGGATACTTGCCTGACCTACATACATAACCTTCCCTAACCTAGTACTTAATGGGGAGGGGACGGGAGGTAGGTAGGTAGGTAGTTAGGTAAAAGAGAAAAAAAAAAAGGCCGCTTGACCGCCAGATCCCTTTTTCTAACCCTTCCCTGTGCAGTAGCTTACCTAGTACTTACCTAGGTAGGCAGCGCGCCAGGGGGGAGGGATTTTCCAAGTTCAATTCTTTTTTTTATTTTTATTTTTCGTCCGCGTTTTGGTTTGTAAGTAGATAACTACACAGACAGGCGTATGAGTCAAATAACCAATCATCAAAACAAAACAAAACAAAACAACAATATATGAAAGTAAGAATAATGCAGCCCCCCAAAAGAAAACCGGCCAGCCTTCTTACACCTTGACTCACCTCTCTCCCCCCCCCGAAATTCGGAAGCGGGCATCAAGGTACTTAGCCGAATCAGAAATAAAGTACACAGATGCCATGTTTATCTGCTCAAAAAGTGTATCGTACCCAGTACGTGTAGATAGACAGACACGTTCGGTGCCGCCTCCGGGGGTGGTCTTATGTGGCGTCTTAATACGTGCATACACCCTAGATACCTGTACATAGGTATCGATGCATTGCGGAACATTGGATGCCCCCCTTTTTCCTTCTTCTTCCTTTCTTCCTTACCTACCTAGGCGACTGTCCCCCCCCTTTTTTTATGTCATATCACGTCCCATCACATCAGCTTCTTCACCCCCTTTCCGTCTCTCTCTACCATAAAAGGAACCCGTCAGATATCACGTACATATACCATGCCTACATATAATATCAACAAGGCTGTTTCTACAGCACAGCTGCTTAGATTAGGCTGGTACCTAGATAGGTTTACCGATGCTTATCTTCCGCTCGGCCCGCTACGAAGGAACCAAGGTCTCGGGTCGAGCCTATCTACCATAGGTATTCAGCATGATTCATCACATAAGCAAATAAGTTAGATCCAGGGATAGCTTTGAACCCATTAAAAAGTACCTCGGTAAGCGCCCAGTCTTGAGAAGAATTGGTCCTCATCAGGCATTTTCTCATTTTAAGTACATTAAACTCATTCCGCACTTCATAAAATGCTACTGCTACTCTCATCTACCGAACGACATGTCTAAAGGGGGGAAGGGCTTGGGGTATGACGATGTGATATAAAGAAGGATTCCCTCTAGAAAATGGCAAAAAAGGGGAAGGGGGAGAGAAGAAGTACTCAACAGACCCAAAATCCGACTACCAACAAATAAACCGCGCACACTTCAACACTGGTGGAGTATGCCCCTTCCGTATCGTCCCGCATTAGTCATTCTGCTTATTTTGCTCATCCGACCAACATTTGATGACTCTTGAGGCCTATAGAGATAGCCCCTCCACACCTTACTGCACTTGGCTGACGATCTCGCTGGCCTTACTAAGCGATTCGACCATCTGCTGGCATTCCTTCCGTCTGCGGACAGTGTAGTCACTCTCCTTTAGTAGTTCGTCGTAAGACTCGTTACGGTACATGTTCTCCAGGAGTTCTCGTTGCATTTCATCTTTTGTAAACCTGTCACTCGATTAGCAAACTCGAATCCATGTCTATTCTGTTATATCAAGCACTCACGTGACGAGGTTGAGCATGATGGCTTTGGGGACCATGTCAATCATTGTTCTTTTAACAATGTTGAAATAGGAAGCGATTAAGAGCTCTATAATATTTTATTAGTAATGGGGTCGTCGCAAGGACAAGTCTTCGTTACTCACTAATAACCTCAACTTCAATGTTTTCCCTCTCCGACAAAGTCCCGGAAGCCTTGAGTGTCGGAGGAGGAGCCTCCATGGCGGCAGCCTTCTTCTTGTTCTTGGCGGCAAAGAAACTTCCGAAAAAGCCCGAGTTGTTGTCCAAGTTTTCTATCGAGGGACTAGCAGCACGAGCCGGAGTAGTAGCCGTAGCTGGTAGAGGCTTTCCAGTTTTGGGGTCAACTTGTACAGGCTTCGCCCCATTATACCGCTCGTTTACAATGGCCATGGCTCGGTGTCCATTGAGGAAGTCGGGGTGGGCGGTGTTGATATAGCAAGATTCCATGGAAACAAGATCCCTAACAAGTTTGTTGGTAGGCTCCATGGCCTTCTTGAAGAACCCGATAACCACGCCATGGAACTTCTCCTTGAGCGATGGGTATCTTCGGTATAATGCCTTAGAAAGAAGCTGTGTCAGAATGCGCACCAGCTCGTCATAAACGAGTGAGGCACATTTCAGACTAGGCTCTTCAAGCCGCTTTATCTGCTGCTTGACGATGACTTCGAATGCGGTCGTTCCAACGAAGAGTGCTGGCGAGGAACCAGATGAGTTGTACAGTATCGTTCTGATATCGACATCCTTGACAACATCAAAAGGATCAACCGCCTTCACACCATTGGAGTACAGCTCGTGGAACACAAAACTGATTCGGGCACCACCAGAAAGCTCGGTGCTGGACAGCTCGCCGTTATTGCCTTCCAAGACGGTTCGCCACTGGTTAGTAAACTCGGTAATAATGTTCAGAACAATGTTCCCGCTGTTTCCTAGCATTGACGGTCCTAAAGAATCCAACTCAGCAGAATATTTTTGGAGAGAACTAGTAATTCTGCCCTTAATATCTGGCAGAGTCTGCTTGATGTGCATCATCAGAATCAGGTTCAACTTCCTTGCTAGATACGGAGTACCGCAATACGTGCTCTTATTCTGGTAGGCCTTGTGGTTTTCGAAATAGTTCTTCTCTGCTTCAAGAGCGGAGGAAATAGGCTTCTTGTTGTCGATATCTCGTTGCCCTCTGTTGACAACAGGGACATAGCCTAGCCGAAGTGGAATAATGCGGCCAGCAAGAATATCAACGACATCGGTGCCTTCGTCCATGAGATCCACCTTTGTCAAAACTCCGATCGTTCTCTGTCCTTCCGGGTCTACTTCTCTGGCGAGCTTCAGACCATCCGAGTTAGCCAAATCGATGTTGGCAGATGTGACAGCCAGAATGATCGCGTTTGACTTCTGGATATACTTGAGGACCATGTCTTTGATTTGCCGCTCGATATCTCTTGGCTGATCTCCCACTGGAACCTTCGTCAGACCCGGCAAATCGACGAGCGTTAGGGTGAGGACGTTGGGAGAATAAACTCTTAGGTTGATCGGGGCAGGCGAAATGCCAGCATTGCGACCAACCTTTGCCTCCGTCTCCCGGCTGATTTCGTCCCGGATTCTGTTAAAATCGTAGAACTTCTGTCCAGGGATATGCAAAAACTCGCCCCACTCGTCTGGGTTAGCTGCCTTGTCCGAAGAATTAGCGACATCGTCATTAACTCCGTTCGCGTGTGAAGTCGCGGGTCGATTGATTAACTGAAGAACGAGAGGTCGCCTCGTCACGATACCGGATCCTCGAGGTAAGCTGTTTGGTAACAATTAGTTGGCTTGTTTCATAGGTATGGGACCCGTATGGTATGAAAGGGGATGAGCGGTGACGCACAAGTCTCTCCCGACGATGTTCTCTAAGACGGAACTCTTTCCACTAGACTGACTTCCAACAACAACAATTTGGGGCAGATCGATAGGATTGTTGACGCCGACCGTGGAGAAGACGTCTTGAAGCCTGTTGACAAGTCTATAGGTTTGAGGTTAGCGAAACGTTTGCGCGCACAGGCAAAGATGCCGCCAGAACACACATACTTGATGAGGGCAGGATCCGAGATACCTCCCGGGGTTACTAGAGTATCGGCCATGTTGGGCAGTCCAGGTCTAATCTGATTTTCGACGTCGGAATATGTGTACAAACCAAACTTCACTAACGAGGGAGTCGTAGAATAAGGCTACGTTTCTACTATGCACCTAAGGAGGTATAGTAGTAGTCTCGAGTTGAAGGCGAAGAGCTTAGTCTCAAAACCGGGCCTCCACACAAACAACGGGGGTTTTTAGATCCTCTTTCTAACTTCGAGGCCAAGGTTAAGAAGGGATGGTACAAATTAACAGTAAGTAGCAGTTGTATTAAATCACAAATGAACACAGTTCATGTAGTGATTGTATTTTGTAAGAAGTGGAGGGTATGAAAATGGAATCTTGAGAGGATAAGATGGAAATCTGGTTCAAGGAACATTGATCAAACATTGAATCGCCAGGCGCAACGCAGGTGGCACTTGACTGCTACTGGCCTGCTGCCCTACAGTACGTAGGTACCTTACGTATCAATAATAAATGTTAGGTTAGTACCTAATTAGCACCTAGTACTAGGCACTACGGCATTGATAGCAGATAATAAGCATATACTATCCCTTATCGGGCCATATGTGACATGTGACTACCTGGCAAAAGCAGTTGTGGATACCTCTTATGCAACTTCAATAGGAACTGAGATCAAGTGGCTTATGCGCTCATGCTCTTTAGCCCCTGAAACTGGGAACTTGAACATTGAAGATTCAAGTTAAGCCTAAGGACATAACATAGTACAGTATACTAACATAGCCACATCTCAATTATCAATTTCGCGAATGTCTTCAATAGTTACCTCAAGGGGGCACCTTTTTTTTTGGTTTATTTCTCTTCTTTTTTCTTCTATATATGGCTGCCTGGATAAGCATGCGTCAGCAGTTGGGCATAGATGACGACGACCGACGCATAACCAACAGGTACTTATACTAAAGAACAATACTAGTTCTATATTTCACAGTCACAAACATTGAAGCATTGTCTATGTAGGTACCTAGGCAACTATCTGAATAATTTCCTTGTGGCGTCGAGGTTGTGACCTCGAGGACCACGCGCAATTGCCTCACAGAAACGTCTATGCTAATAGCCTCGGCTGGGTCTGATGAGAGAAGGGATACCTTTACATAAACCCCTTGAATATACAAATGCCCTTGCCAGCTCTCTCAAGTCTATCCGATCGACTGTTGAAACGACGCAGAAGTATCCCCCTTTCCCAAGTGTCTTAGTAGAGCGAAACTTATTATGTGCCATTAATACATTGAATGACCATACCCACCGTCAGGGCAATATCGCGCGCATGGCGCATCATTCCCAGTGTGCTCTTATGTAGTTGGCCACACTAGCATAGATGTGAGAAACGCCATGGTACCGTCATCCAAATACGCCAGGTCCATGCAAGTACTGTAAGTAGGAAATCAAAGCGCTGGACTACATATGTAGACACTAGCGAATTTCTGCTAAGAGCCATTCGCATTCCGGTTTCCCTGGTGATGGGTGCGGCGCCAGTCATTGTTGGACCATCTGTAGTACAACCCATAGTTAGTTATAAGCGTTCCAAGATTCCATATAAAAACATAATTCATAAGAGGATATTCATAAGGAGGGTACGCACATTTTGATCTTGCCGTCGTCTCCGCAGGAAGCAAACAGACATGGATCTGCCGGGTTCCACGACACAGAATTGCATCCAGGAATATGCCCGTTCAGCTTCTCTACCAATTGTGCACTAGCTTTGTGCCAGATATTGATTGAACCATCTGATGATCCTGTCAGTTACAAGACAAATATCTCATGTGGGGAATTTACATACCTTCGCTTCCGCTTATTACAAAGCTTTCATCGGCCCCCCCGAAAGAGCTTCGGATCATGAATTTCTCGATGGTGAAGCCGGTATAGCTTTGAACTGGCTCGCGAAGAACCAGGTCGATAAGTTGTGCAATGCCGTTATTATGGTTTACAAGCAAATGCCTGGAGTTTTGACTGATACTGATGGATGTTAACCTAACCTGCAAGTCCATTTGATAAGCCAGTTCGCGAGTAACAAAATTGTAAACGTGAATGTTAGTTCCGCCGTCAGCTGCCACCAGCCAATGCCCATCAGGCGAGACAGCCAGGTCTTCAACTCTGTGGGAGCAGTTCCAGTCGTATATCTTTTCTCCTCGAATATTCCATTGAACTAGACCATGACTTTTATCGAGCGCACCAGTAACAAAAGTCTGGCTATCTGCGGCCCATACACAACTGGTAACTGGCTCTTGGGACCGTTCAAGTTTTTGAAGACAAGCACCAGTCTATACATGTTAGTTGTGGGTTTTAGAAACATAGCCAATTTGCCAACTTACGTTAGTATCCCATAGCCTCGCATACCGATCCTGGCAGCATGTTACTAGCATAGAATCATCCCAGCTCCAGGCAATATTGCCAACCCCGTCTTCATGATCTTTGAGAAAATGAATCGGCTCAAAAGACGGCACATCCCAAATGATGACCTGCTTTCCTTGGCCACAACTAGCCAGTTTTGTCCCGTCGTGAGAGAACATAACCTGCCAGACCTGATCGTCATGCTCATCTAATTCGATTACATTTTCTGTCGGAAACCGCCGTCTGTCACAGACATGGTCTGAGTAGAGAGATGGGGGTGTGGCACTGCAGTGCCAGAGGCACCCTCCTATTTGATTCGATTTAACTTGATGCAAGAGTATAGCAAGCCGGTGTTCTGGAAGCATGACAGCTGGTGATATGCATTCTGTGAAGAAAATATTAGTGGGACAGATCATCATGGAGGACGAGCGTTTGCGGTATTTTGTATTTTGTATTTTTGTAGACTCACTTGATAATTGGGATAAGAGAATATGCCGGGACTCTCCATATGCGCCATCCCACTCCGCCTTCTTCTTCAAGTCTTCCGTCTTTTGGCACATCAACAGGCTTGATAAAAAATGAAGCTTGTGTGTGTCCTGATATAACGGTGTGAGCTCATTTCTAAGTACCATTAGGGCTTGGCCAGTGTTCTTTTCTTCAAGAAGCTCTAGAAACTTCTGCTGTCGTATCCAGAATCGCATCATATGTCTATCCGCTCCATTTCCTAAAATCAATCCATTGCCGTTCTCCCCAGCTCGTTCGCTAGCCACTGATGCTCCAGAAAGTAATCGCTCTGCCTCTTCCCAATTTCCTTCGAGTATGGCATTACGGAAAGCAGCAACCATGGGGCTTTCAAGCTCAAAACCGCTCTCCTGACTCACACTCTGCGCCGCAGAATGATAGCCCATATCCGATAGGGCTTGTATAAGGATTCTTGTGACTTCTTCGCGATTGTGCCCAAAGTAGTTACCCGGTGGTCGTGTTTTGGAAGAGCCGTTAATTACCCCGGGGGCTTTGTGAGTGCCATTGGCGGTGCTTGACGCCGAGGATCGCTGGTTAGCCTTTCCATTGGCGTAAGGCCTCGAAGTGCCATTAGCTCCCATCGACCTATCCGAGTCCGCCAACATGGTACTTTCAGCGCACCTACGCTTCCTCCTAGGACTTTCTGTGGGAATCGTATAAGAATTATGGGAAGCGGGAGCTTCCGAGAGCTCCGACTGTGAGCCGGCGACGTTGTTATCGTCGTCGAAACCTCGTTGCCGCCTTCCTAGAATTTGGCGCTGTAGTGATGATACAGCAGGTGATCGTTCTCGAGTACTGGAGGGGAGTGGTAGGAGGGTTGAGCCGGCGGGGCCTGTGGTTGTGGTGGGGGCTGAGATGATTGTGCTGAAAGAAGATCGGGGCTGTTGCGGTGTGGGTGGGTGGTCGGAGGCGGATGGGGTGGATGAAGGTTGCTGGGGGGTTGAGTCTGCCACTTCGAATTGCTACTCGTTACTGCGGGCTGGAAACACCCGCAGTCTTACAAAGAGATGGATTATACAGGTTATCCACCGTAGTGATGCTGGAGATAGATGTGGAATACCTTGTCAAGGTAGATGTCGAGGTTGGCGCGGGGTGGATTATGGATCTGAATCTGGGCCTGGTAGTCGACTGAAGAGGGAATGTGGTAACGAGTCCGAAAGTGACGTTGTGAATAAGCTTGAAGTTGAATGACAGCTTCTGAGATAGACGATCGGTCTCAATAGCTGACCTCATGTCAGGTGGACTGCGAACCTAACATCTAAGAGTTAAAAGGTCAAGTTGCTAAGTTGTTAAGTTGTTAAGTTGCTAGTTGCTAGTTGCTACGAAAGGCCACGCAGGCAGGGAAGGTATTCGGATGCCAACGTCGAGTACGTCAAGTGATTGATTATATCTGCGTCGAAGCACACATATGACGTGTGGCGGGTATGTATGGTTTGTGCTTGAGGTACTTGAGACGCTTGAGACGCTTGAAAGCCCTATAGAGCTTGAATGGAAAGGACTAAATTTAAGTCGGTCTAATATGGTGAAATCGAGGTAAACAATGCGAAACTTGATGGAGTCAAGTTGATAAAGAAGATGTAGTTGTCTGTAATGTGTAATGGAAGTTTAACGTTTGATGCAAGTAGTATTTCGAATTAAGTACATACTGTAGGCATGTAGGTAATATGTAGTAATATGTAATATGTAGGCAAGTACATACATACGTACATGCTACTATTATTGTACCTAGTAGTAGTTATACCTACATGTATGTAGTGGTATTGTTGTATAGGCAGGTAGTTATGGATGTGAAAGGTTTAGGTATGCAGGTAGTACCTGTAGATATGTGGCAATCCATGCAAACCTAGGTGCCTACTAGGTACCTAGGATGTCTAGGATGGATAAATGAATAAATGAATGCTAAGGTGCCCTAGCCCAGGTGTGGAAATGGAATGCGGACTGGCGCATAGTTACCTACATGTAGCTGTACGTCGTATCAACTGTAATTGATAAGATACGGGAGAAGGTAACTACACATGTACGTTGTAGTGCACAGTGAATCAGTGATTACTAGTGCTCGTTAAGGTGACGCCTTTCGTCAAGACCTCCAGCTCCAACGCTCATTCCTTACATGCATAATACGTATAATACAGCCATCTTCAATCATCAAACCTCCAGATGTCTACTACATATCATGATCTCCCTGATAAGCTAGAATAACACTGAATAAGATAAGAAAGCTGAGAAATGTACCTGATCACATACATTATTACACTACCCGTGGACATTACATGATCAAATTCATCTGCATCTTAAACTACCAACTTGGGAAGCACCGAGGGGAATTGGCCCCGATAACGATAGGTAACTAGACCCTCCCTGCTAAAGTCCGCCCCACATGCACCGCTGGTGCCAGTAAACTCACGAGACGTGCTAATCAACTAGGTTACACGTATTAAGCTACAGGACCTGGTATATATTCCTAATAAGGTCATTGAGCTTATGCAGCTTTATAGAGCAGATGACGATAATGCGAGAAGAAAATTTACAATCGGGAAGATCCTTTAGTTCTCCTTTTATTTCATTTCATTAAATTCATCTTCTTACCTACTATTAGGTAAGTAGTTTGTTTCTTTGACTCCGGCCGTTTCCGGACTACATAGTATGTATCCGAGGTATGTATATACTATACCAGACATGTGCACCTGTGTGTATTTAGACATCGGCAGGTCATGCATTTATACCTACTAGTACGTGTAGTAGAACGAACCTTCTAGTCGAAGGATATTTATATTATTCCGAGATAGATGGATCTTTAATTTCTGTTGCTTCGAATGTGATCGTACCTTCTTCAGTTCAGGTAAGCAGCATACCTACCCTAGGTAAAGGGCAAGTCCAATAATGTGCGGCTAAACCTTAATATTACGTTCGCAATATCAATGATCAATGATGTTACCTACCTATGTAGTAGTAGGTACCTACCCAGTAGGTACAAGTACATATGTAGTATGCAACTGGAACTTTGTAATGCTCCTTGAATCTTTAGTACTACATCTTCCCTAACTATCATGTTGTTCATCACATCAAACACACCAAACACACCAAAGAACCCCTGAGGAATAGAAATGACAACGGATCGATCACCCTTTTGCGTTTATGTTGAATATCGATAGCTACCTAAATACTTTCGTTGATCAAAATATCCCTAAATGTCCATAAATGATACATTATGTGTAAGCGGCACGGGAATTCCGTTATCTTGACATACCCCTATCTTAGAATCGTCCGAGGAAGACTGCATAGGGGTTCTAAGACATGCACGCGTGAAGGCCAAATCATAATCCAGTAGAATCGGTCCGTACTAAACAGTTCCAACCTATTTCACAGCTTTTCTTTGGGCCCAATCAGGTCCTCAACCTTTGCAAACTGGTAATAATAGTCCAAACTCTTAGGATTGAGCAACGTGCCACTTGGCTTGATGATTTGGCCCGAGACAATCTGCTTCACCGGCAGTTCAACTTTCTTGAGGTTGACTGTTGTCTATGATCAAGTTAGCCCAAGAACACCATCATCGTAACACGTAATTTCCCACTTACGGGTATCTCGGGAGTTTCGAACACGTATTTCGGCACATGTCTCTTGGTTAGCTCGCGCCTGATTGCCTCCTTGACTTCATTGACAAGTTTCTTGTTGAATTTGTGGCCTGGCCGCATCAGCAAGAACAGCATCACACTTTCGTCCGTATCTTGAGGACGCCTCTGCCCGACACAAATCGAATCCGCAACTTGATCCGCAAAGTTCCTTTCTAGAACTGAGTAGATCTCCGCAGAACCGAACCGGACCCCACTAGGATTCAAAACCCCATCAGCCCTCCCTAGGAAGTTGATATTCCTGGTGACAGGATGGATCACACAAAAGTCGCCATGCGCCCAGACGTGTTCGTACCTAGCGAAGTAGGCAGAGTGGAATTTGGATCCGGGCACTCCCGCCGGCGTCTTGTCGCCCCAGAGGAATACCGGCACGTTTGGAAAACTAGCCGTGGCGACAAGCTCACCAGGCGTTCCATCTGGCACCGGTTTCCCGGGACCCGGCGGTAGTTGCGAATCATACATTTCTATTTTGACTCCAAGTGAAGGCCCTTGCGTTCCACCTACGTATACCGGAGTGAGGGGATTACCAATTCCAAAGCAGCCAGCCTAGGACAAAAGTCAGTATTCACCCATGTTTGAGAGAATGGATGGTATAGACTCACAATATCAGTTCCACCCGATATGTTGTACAGCTGGACATGAGATGGGAATCCCTTGTCATAAAACCACTCGAATAGCTGTTCTGGAAGCACCATACCAGTGCTCGACACCACTTTTAGATTTGACAAATCGACTAACTCTCTAGGTGAGATGCCGGCCCTCGCAACCTCATAAAGCCATCGGGGGCTGATTCCCAGTTTCGTGACTTTCTGATCAGCAACTAACTTGATAAAGGTCTGTAGATCCGGTTGGAACGGCGACCCATCGTATAATACAACCCTTGAGCCAAGCAGTAGCTGACCAACGCACACAAGATACATGATCCAGCCAGTAGTTGTGTACTGCAGCGAAACGGTGTCGGCGTTGGCGTTTTCGTGAAGGCGAGACTCTTTTGAATAGCTCATAAGGGCGCCACCGACCGAATGCACTATAGCTTTCGGAATACCAGTGGTGCCAGAAGAATAGCAGACTAGGAAAGGGTCGTGAAAGGCGATCCGAACGATGGGTGGTGGAAAAGCTGCGTCACCCTTCTCGATGAACTGGTTCAAAGTCTGAGTCTTGGGAATGCCTCCTATATCCAAGGCATCATGGAAGCGCCGGATCGAAACCATGCCAGAGAATTCGGTGCAGTCTTTCATCCCAGAGATGATATCAGTCATTTTCTGGCGCAGATCTACTCGTTTACCGTTGTATAGCGCTGCATCGTCCATGAAGATGTACTGAAGGGAGTTATTAGCTTGGCAACATGAACTAGGAAAAAAAGCAATAATTCGAATCGGTAGGTACCTTGGGATTGACCTGTATTGCCCTCTGCAAGATTCCCTGGACGCCCATGTCGGTCGAACTGCTGCTAAATAGAGCACCTAGCCAGCCTGCAGCCAGGAAGACGGCCATGGTCTCGACACTATTCGCAGCGACGAGAAATATCCGATCTCCTCGTTTCACGCCGTGCTGATGCATGGCAGAAGCATAGAGGGCAGCAAGTCTTCGAAGTGTCACCCATGTGACATGCCTGATCTCAGTCACGCCCTCCCGAACTTCGGTCAAGGCAATCTTGGTATCTTCCTTTCCCACCTTGCCATGGTGATCTATAGGGTCATCGGGGCCACGAGACCACAAGAGGTTTTCGGTCCAATTGAGGTGTATTCCTTCGAACCAGCGCGGAATGCTATCAATTGGCTTTGTCTCGTCTACTACCTGGGTGTAGGAGCCAGTATGTATGAAGTTGGAATACTCAAAGACCTCGGCATAGAACTCGGAGCGTTTATTGACAGAAAACTGGTATACATCTTGGAAGGTCTTGGGGACCTGTTAGTGGATATGATATAGCTGTGTGGTATGTAATGTTCCATGCGCCCACCTTCAGATTGGAACTGTACTTCTTGTTCAATCGTTGCATGAACTCGTACAATTGCGTCTTTTCGGGATTGGGATGTTCCCAGAGCTTTCTTGGAATAGAAGAAGTCGTCATCTTTACAGGTTCTCAGTCTGAAGCAAGCTTCCTCGGCTTCTCGCGATACTACCTACTACCGGTATGTACTAGGTAGGTGAGATTAGTATTAGAGATTAGGTAGGTCGGTATTAAAGTCGGTCTAGATTAGATACTATGTACACCGAATCCTTACACCTTCAGTTAACTATACGTATTATCTAACGTCACTCCATATGCAATATCCTTTGTTGGGGGTTGGGACTGGAAATAACGGTTACAGAACAGCTCTCGTGACGGTTGATACGCCTAGACGCTCAGACTCCCCTACCTAAATCGGTGGTAGCTAGGGACCTTGGTTAGTGCTGACGGGGTTGGCTGATCTGCCACTAGTAATCGCTGTAGATACCCCGAATCCCACATCCCGCATCTTCCCCAATTCATCTCCGCATCTTCTAGCATCCTTTGTCTTTTGGTCATCTTTTGAAGATACACGATGTGCTCTGGCATGTACACTGTAACGATGTCTATATAGCTGAAGCTACCTACATGTAGGTATGCATATATACCTACCTAGGTGGGTATAGTCATAGGTCTTTGGTATTGCCTAAGCTGATTTCATTACTACCTACCTACACTACGCGTCGCTTTCATCTAAGCCGAGTCGGAAAAATCTTGGACCTATAGCTTCCTTCTCACCCTTTTATATGAAACAAAATCTACACACCTACTTAGGGTATCTTCAGACCATGGCAATTAGTGGAGATCTGGAGAGGAGTTCATCTCTGATATTAGCCGCGAGAGCTCTATCACCCCACGACCCCAAGAGGAACCCCTCATCTTCACCAGCAGCGTTCGCTACTAGATTAACAAGACTAAACCCCACGTAGGTAGGTTGACAAAAGTAGACCCAAAGAACACGACAAGTAGGTAACTTTCACTTTTCTTCTATTATAATTCGGCCACTCCCCAAACTCCATTATTCCATTTCGAGATCGGTGGTTTGATCGTAAATCCTCTTTTTGGTGTTGTTCACGATGGAGCCCAAGACTGGCCTCGTCCTTGGCTACAATGGCACCCACCCCTTTTCCAAGGTAAAGATCTCGGACCGTGCTTCTGTTCAGGAGCTTCTAAAGACTCTTCTCGATCCCCTTGAGCCATTCTTCTCCCCCTTGAAAGCGAGAGTGAAATGCCCCGGTGCAACTGCCGTCAGATTCGATCAAACGGCCTCTGAAGTAGAAGGAATATGCCGACCCCTTTGGGGTCTGGCTTGCCTGTTAGCCGGGGGTGGAGAATACCACGGAGCGGAATGGTGGATTCAGGGGATCAAGTCCGGCACTGACCCCGAAAATCCCGAATACTGGGGATATCCGCGGGACAACGACCAGAGGATGGTGGAAATGTGTCCTCTTGGTACGGTATTGCTCTAAAAATGTAAAACGAAGGCTCCTGCTCATATCTCTTTAGGTTATGCGTTAGCCGTCGCCCCTGGTATCTGGAACTCGTTAAATGGGAAAGAGAGAGAAAATGTGGAAAACTGGTTGGGTAATTCGATCAACGAGAAGAAGTAAAGTCATTTGAGCACACTTCTGGATATGTAAAACTAATGGTAGGCCAGCATGCCCAATACCAACTGGCTCTGGTTCCGCGTGTTTGCCAACCTCGGACTTAAAAAGAATGGAGGAAAGTTCTCTCAGGAGAGACTGGACCGCGATATCGAACATCTAGACACCTTCTACCGCGGTGCTGGTTGGTCAAATGATGGCCCTGAGGGAATCCACCGTAAGACTCAATTCTATCTACAGAACAAATCTAAGTAGATGATGCTAAAATGTGACAGAAATGGACTATTACTCCTCGAGTTTCGCTATCCAGTTCCTACAGCTTCTCTACGCAAAGCTAGCTGGCGAGGATGAGCCAGAGCGAGCCGCCGAGTTCAAGAAACGTGCTCAGATGGTTGCGCTTGACTTGATCCACTACTACGACAACGAAGGCAAGAATTCTTTACGATCTAGCTTACTCATAGAGATCTAATATTGGTTATCTAGGTCGGTCCATCCCGTTCGGCCGCAGCGTAGGCTACAGGTTTGCGATGGTGTCTTTCTGGGGTGCCCTCGCTTATGCTGGAGTTGAGCTCCCTGAGCCCCTTACGTGGGGAATGGTCAAGGGCGTGGTCCTACGGCATTTGAGGTGGTGGCAGACGCAGCCAGATATCTGGAGTCCAAGTGGAACACTGACTATTGGGTACTCGTACCCAAATATGTATGTAAGTAGAACATCACATACCCTCAAGCTGCTTACAACTGGGATAAAACTAACGTTGAACAGATGGCGGAGAATTACAACAGTCCCGGTAGCCCGGTAAGTGACCTCCATGAACCTACCTCCATATATATCCCTCGCAAACTAATAGATGTCAAAGTACTGGGCTTGTCTAGCTTTCATCTGCCTAGCCGTGCCTGCAGACCATCCATTCTGGACATCTGAAGAAGAACTCCCAGGCGATGCCATCCCGAAGATCAAGGAGTTGCCACAACCTGGACATATCACAAGGTAATAAATCTTCCCAGAACACGCACCCCTACCCCTTCTCTTCAAAACCCTCGCTAATTCTACTCTCTTTCCCCCCTTTTCACAGCTACCTCGGCAACCACTGCATGCTCCTCTCCTCCGGCCAAGCCTGCAGCTACCCCATGAAAGGAACGCACGCCAAATACGGCTCCTTCGCCTACAGCAGCGCGTACGCGTACTCCGTGCCCCCGGGTCTCTTCACGCTCGAGCAATACGCGCTCGCCTCACAGCTCGGGTTCTCCGACGACGGCGGCGAGTACTGGAAAACACGACGAATATCTTCATACGCAGGGCTAGAGCACCGCGTCGACAGCAACAGCAACAGCAAAACGCCGGTCCTCGTCTCCATCTGGTCCCCCTACCCCGACGTAACCGTGCGCACGACCCTCGTTCCCCCGGACCCGGCAACGCCGAACTGGCATCTGCGCGCGCACCGCGTCGCCGCGGGCCGCGAGGTCATGACCGCCGACGGCGCCTTCGCCATCTGCAACGCGCGCGCGGCCGACGGGCGCTACCTCGACCCGTACGACGCCTCGACCCACGAGGGCACGCACCCCAAGATCATCGGGAACTACGACCTGAGCACCGCCGAGGGGTGGTCGACGGGCAAGGCGGGGGCGTTTGCCGTGAGCAAGGGGGCTGTTGGGATCAAGGCGCTCGAGCACGGAGGCGGAAAGGGGGCTGTGGAGCGAGCGGCGAACTTGGTCAATGCGGACCCGAACTCGAATCTGATCGAGAGCAGGACGGTGATCCCGACGCTGCAGCATACGGTTGAGAAGGATACGACGGTGTGGTACGTCTCGGCTATCTATGCGAAGCCGTCGGGCGAGGGCGTGGCGAAGGAAACGTACCTTGATGGGTGGGAGAAGCCGCCGCAGATCCCGGCGTGGTTGAAGGCTGAGATGGAGGCTTGAGCTGTGTTATCTTAAGAATTGGCCATACCTTTCTCCTCCTTTTCTTCCTTTTAATTCGAGAGTTTGGAAGAAATGCTTAACCCAGAGAGGTGATGTGAAATGTTATTTAGTTCTAGTTATGACGGTACCTAACTACCTATGTAGGCATGAGTGTAGGTAAGTATTTTATCTATGTACCATGGAATTTTTAATCAACGCGATAAAACTCCTATCATGATGTTGAATGGTGCTTTTAGCCCCATGTATCTATATATCCCCTTTTCTTTTTTTACTTATCCGAGGGATGTGTGATGCGTGAAACACCTAATTCCAAACAAACCTTCTAAGCCCATGATGAAATCGGGCTCAGACCCTTTTCGTTCCACTCCGTCCTACCCAACCACCCACCCCATTGTGATACTTGTTGTTATACCTACCAGAAAATGGCTTTAGTAGAACGGGCGGCGATGTATTCGTACGTGCGTACATACGAGAGGCACATACCCGCTGTTTCACGACCCGCCGATGTTTCATTTGGCTGCCAAAACGATGTCAGGGGCCATTTGCGCAAATTTCTCTATGAAATCTACGAGCTTCAGGGCCCCAGCGAGCGGAATCGAGTTGTAGTTGCTGGCACGGATACCTCCGACGCTTCGGTGGCCTTTCAACCCAGTCAGCCCCTGGGCCGTTGCGCCCTGCAGGAACTTTGCTTCGGCGCCTGCCGTGTCACCACCCTATCATTAGAGTTAGTAGAGCTTCAGGGGAGACACAATAAGGTGAAATGGCGTGGAAGGGTGCATGGGTACTCACTGCAGTTACCCGGAAGCAAATGTTCATCCTGGAGCGTACGGATTTGTCCGGCACAATCTTGTAGATGTTGGGGTATGCCTCCAGAGCGGAGTAGATGGCTTCCGCTTTCTGATTGGCGACTGCTTGCTGGCCGTCGACCTTATCAGGAAACGTGGTGAGTAGCTGTTTTAGTACTTGACCGGCGATGAAGACACTACGATGCATATTAGTACCAGAAACAGATAAATCTCATAAAAGGGGTTGGTAAAATACTCGAAGATGCTGAGTGTGTTGTATAAGCTGTTATTCTTGGCAATGGTCTCATATGAGAAGATAACAGGCGGAACCGGAAGACCAAGTTTCCTCAGGAGGGCCGGGGAAGGCTGTGGGCATGCAGGAGGCAGTAAATTCTTCTTAATGATGACTACGGTTACTCCGGTCGAACCAAGGTTTTTTTGTGCACCGAAAAAGATGACTGAGAATGTCTCAACCGGGATTCGCCTCGACAGGATATTTGACGACATATCCGCAACGACGATAGGGGCTACGCCGTTCGAATCGGGACCTAAAGACTTGGGGAATTCGGGGAACTCAACACCATCTACAGTCTCGTTGTCACAGTAGTATACCATGGCGGCCTCCTTGGACAGTTTCCAGGCACTCTCATCCGGTATCTTGCCGAATTTCCCATCGTTTACAGTTCGAGAATCAACAGCCAGGTTGGTGTATTCAGGGCCTAGCAAACGGCCAGCTTCTTGGTAAGCCTTTAGAGACCAGCCGCCTGTTACTAGGTAGTCTAGCTTTAAGTCGGTATCAACGGCCTTTTTGAGCCTTGATACGAGTTCTTCCGAATCGGCTCCTTCCTCGCTTTGGGCGCCCATCTGCTTCAGAATCTCGACCTTTTTTCTGGCCACCCAAGCGCCCACAAGGTTATAGACAGTAGCGGAGAATTCGCCACTTCCACCACCCTGCATGAAGAGCACCTCATAGTCATCAGGGATATCGAGATAAGTGGCTAGATCAGCCTTTGCTTGGTTGATGATGTCGGCAGCATATTGAGAGCGATGTGAGTGTTCAGCAATGCCTAAGCCTGTATCCTTGTAATTCAAAAGAGCTTCGGCGGCATGCGCAAGAACGGGCGTGGGAAGCAGTGCTGGCCCGGCACCAAAGTATGTGATGTCAGCCCTGGAGGGCATTGTATGAGATTTGAAAGGGTAAAGATGTTTGAAAATAATGACGGGGAAAAAATCCTGTGAGTAGAGAAAGTATCGGAATAGAGTCAAGTTTTCTCAGTAGGATTTATATGTATAAGGCTGAGTCATCTGGCTACCTATCCCAGGTAGGCTAGTACTAGTATTAGTATGAGATGAGATGCACGTGAGGGAAAAAAAGAAGAAAAAAGAAGAAAAGCAGTAGAGTCAATTCCAGTGGCATACCATGCTAATGATCCATGGATGATGTATCTACCTAGGTTACATAGTACCTACCCAGGGCCCAGGCTACAGGCTAGGCTACCCAAGGTAAATATTGTTAGTACTTCGTAGTTACATAGTAGTTGGCAACTGATATCAGCTGACAATAGCTTGGAATTGTAAGGTCTTTCCCCGACGTCGGACGGGACTAAAAAAGTATTTAAATCTCAACCGCCGTCCTTTCTCCAACGCACTATATTAATCCATACACTAAAGGCTATGAATAACACCAATCGTATGCTTGCTATACTTGATGACCTTCAACGTTCAATGTTGGGAAAATAAACATCATCGGTTTTGTCAGGTAGTTTGAATCTTACTAGGTACCTAGGTAGTCTTATGGATGTGACCCTCATACATATGTATGTAAGCAATGAACACCTACTACCTACATATATAGCCTACCTCATGTACTGTAACTATATCCATGGATATCTCGCGAAACTCTACATACTAAGGGTCGGTAGGATTGTAAGCAATATTAGCCAAGGTTTCCCCAGATTTGGCTAACCTAAATAAAAGAGGGTACTACTATGTATAAAAAACGGTCCATGGTAGCAATATGGTACTATTAGGTAAGGTGTCACATACTACACAGTAGGTATTGCATGGCGGTTGTGATGTCCGAGATGGCTGCCGAACTACAGACAGTGTCAGACACTACCTGGGTACTATGTAGGTTACAGTAGGTAGCTGGCAATACTACCTCGGCCGCGACGAACGCCCCGAGAACACCAATCGTGGAAGGTTAGCACCCGACAGGCCAATCCATCTTTATTATTACTCAGTCATGACTGGGCATAGATTAGGTAGGTGATGCTTGACATTAGCTTCTTAAGTCTGGTAACCAACCGAATTTGTCCATAGTAGGCTGCTTGTCAGTTCACCTTGCATTGACTTAATTCTTCATACCTCCAGGGCTACCTACTACCTACTACCTACTACCTACTACCTACCTAGCATATACTTCCGACTTATGTAGACAACTGTGCATATTGACACCTGTAATATGACTACATACCTCCCTAGGTATGCAGCGGGGTCAATGATATTCCCTAGTTCTTTTTGCTCGTGCCGTGTCGGGATCTACCAACTGCCGGATGAGGCGCGGGACTCGACCTTGAAGGCGAGGTAGTCTGATCAGTATGTACAAATGTAGGTTGGTTATTGAGTAGGTTAGGTAGGTAGTATGTGTATGATGATGACCTACATATACATACGTGATCTGTCTTCCTATCTAAGTATATATATGTAGTATTTAAATACGACAGCATAATACTAGGCACGACTGACTGCTTTAGGTATAAACTTACCTCTTCTTCTTCTTCTTCTACTATTGTTAAACGTGAAGTGTTTTGTCTCATTTCACTTGTGTCATGTTGATGGGAAAGGGGGCTCTGTCGACAAAGAGTCATCAACTCTCGGTTGTCATCTTTTCTCACTTCGATCGATTGCGTTTTTGGTATTCTGAATTGAGTTGTGATAAGATCAGTGTTTAACTATTGATATATTCGCGATTTGCAACAATCCTTATTTTTGTCTCTTCTTTGTCTTCGTTGAGCGAAAACGAGAAGGTGAAGAAGTAGACCTATAAGAGAGGTGGAAAAAGGAAAAAGGTGGAAATGTCAGAGAGGAAGGTGGTTGAGTCGTCAGGGCCAGCACGACATTCGCATACCGTTCCTGCAGCATCTTTCCGTGCGTGCATCCGTCAAGCTAAGCAAGCCCCTACCTACCTACCTACCTACCTACCTACCCTCCTTACCTACGCAATACCTTGTTCCTTACCTAAACTCTTTTTCTTCTTATCAAGAATTTATTTTAGCTTTGTTCTATATTCCCACGTCGCATCGCTTCATTACTTTTATTATACCCCCTAAATTTGTTCGCGTTGCTGTTGTTGCTGTAACTAATGAATCGTGTTGTAGCAACACACAATTCCCCGCGAACATGGTTCATAACTTCGTCATTGACCCCTCTGATTGTTCGATTAATAAGGCAGCTGCTTACCCACGGTGACTATGTCGTGGCTTGCCTGCCACCCAACGAAATCGAGCATGAGGATCGCAGCGCCGAGTTTCGTGAACTCGTTAACGAGTGTAAGAGCAACCGCAAAGATCGGGAGGGGTGGAAGGACCGCATTCGGAGCATACGCTGTGATGGTCGCGTTATGGGTCAATGCAGTGCTGCAGTGGCGGAGGCAAAGCATGTCTTTGGTCGCATAGATATTCTATTGTGCTGCACATCTGAAGGTATGCAATTTCATCTTCTTTCATGTGTTATATGTGCTATACGTGTTATACACTTGCGTGGGGCAAATTGTTGATCTCCTAACAGCTATCGTGGGAACTGTGGAGGAGCTTTCTACGACGCCGGCAACGCAAAACTTAGTGCGCGATCAATTTGAGACTATCTTCTTTTCACAGGTGAACTTCATCAAAGCTTCGCTTCCGACCTTTCGCGCACAACACACCGGACATATAATGATTCTCACGAGTCTAGGCGGGCACATAGGCACACCTGCAATGCCTATATATACAGCGGCAACATGGGCGCTTGAGGGGTACTGTGATTCACTAGCTTACGAGGTTGCGCCCTTTAATATCAAAGTAACGGTAGTGCAGCCCCATAAGGAGACTCAATCCTTGACTAACAAAATTGTCTTTGCGCCGTCACTACCGTACTACGACAGTGAGAATAATCCGGCACCGAGCGTTAGAGACATGCTCACAAACGTGCTCAATCTGAACCCGGAGACAGCCCTGGAGCCCTCGGAGACGGAGATCATCCAGAGATACCCGAAGCTCCCTCCATCCGCAATAGATCGGTTGGTGAGTGAGACAGTTCATGCACTTACTGCTATTGGCGGACATGAAAACCCGCCGGCCCGGCACATTGTTGGATTTGAGGGGGCCGAGGCCGTAAAAGAGAAATTAAAAACAGTGACAGAAGAATTAGAAGACTTTGTGGAAGCAAGTGTAGCTGTGGACATTTTTGAGTCGGAGCTGAAGAACGAGGCTACGCAAGGTAAAGTCAAGGCTGAAGGGAAAGCTGAAGGAAAAGCTGAAGGAGCTGAAGATGTTACAGCATCTGGATAGTATAAATATCCAATTATTTAAATAGGAACGACCTGATATCGTATATGTACCTAACCAGGTAGCCATTGTCGTTTGCCATTGAGTGCAGTGTGTGTCACTGTGTGTTTGTATTTAAACTTCGGTCTACTAGGTAGTAAACTTAACATGTTGAGCGTTGAAGACTTGAAGTACAACACATGCATGTACCTGAGTACATAAAGGACGCAGGTTAGGTACATGCTACATAGTTACCTACATCCATGTTCAATAAACCCCGGACTAAACTTACTCTTTTCGGATGATCCCTGTTTATCACTCCCGACTCTGATTGGTCTGTGACCCTAGAGAGGCGCACGAGGCTCAGGAGCTTGGAACTTTGGGCTTCGCATCGTCATTCCTAAGTTCCTTTTTTTTTCATCTTGGAACGAATATCACTTCTGAATATGGTATTCGCATATCCGGCGCATACTTCAAGCTCGAGCATCTGAATTGAAAATCTACGAGTACCTTGGCTGTTTGGTATTGACTCTGGTCACTTGCCTGTGCAAAGTCGAACATCCAAGCACTCGAACGCAACACAATATCGAACGACGTTTGCGACGCATACAAAACTCTTGCGAAAGACCTAAACGAACTATTTTCTCCTTGGTATCTGCCTTCTCTGTTTAATACCTGCGTAGGGAGATAGGTATGCGGTTGCTCTGCCATGTTACTCTAGGGTCGAGACAGATGATAGGATGAGCTTGGACTCTACAATACCCATCGCTCCGGCGAGGGTAAGGGGACTGGTTTTGCCCGTCGGCCAGATCAAGCGAGACAGATTCTCCTCTTTCGTTCAGAGACTGAATGAGGAGCATGTTGTTCATCTTCGCGACATCAGCGCCGATGGGCGACCGAATCGGAGTAAGCTTCCCTTGTCTTGCGCGAGCTCGATGCACTAGACTGACTATTACCTCCCCCCTTCAGATATGTTTTCTCCCCTCGCCTTTCCAGACGGTGCTATATTCTACGATCTAATTACCTACGTACCACCTCCGTCACACCTCTCTCTAACCCCCTTCGAGCTATTCCGTGATCCTCTTGTTCTTATTGCTATCGCCGACGGACAGGAGCTCGAAAGCGTGGCGTTTAACAAAAGACAGTCAGCCAACGGTTATGCGCCTACTATGGTCGAGAGGAACATCAGGACTCTCTACCAAGAACTTGAAGATCTGAGAGATACATACCCCAAAATCCTCGCGCATCAAGTCCTGGTTTTCGATTATGCGCCACATGCTGATAATACAATTCCCGTCCCCGAAGGTATTAAAACGGTACCACCGCTGGAAAATTCTAAGAGGACTACAATAAAAACCATAATGTGTGATATATCTTCTCTGTTACTAGCGGAGATGACAACTCTTGCCAAGTCCTTTGAGGGTATGACTGTTATAGACTCCCCCGGTCAAGCTCCCACAAAACCAGGCCTGCTGGACGAGACGAAACCGACAGTGCGACGAAATTCACAATATGCTACACCTACTGTTACGAGGTCGGCATCTGCCAGTGGTGCCGCCGATAGGAACCAGGCTAGAATGTCGATGCCAGCACCTTTCAAATCACTTCCCTTTGGATCAAATAGCTCAACCCCCTCGCCGCGCCCTTCAACTCCTGTTCGTAGTGGTTTATCCAACCCACCCACTACATTGGAAGATTTGTCAAATGGAGATGGAAGCAGCAGCGAAGCAACAAACCCAGAACCACAGACATCAAATCGGCCTGGCTCTGCTGGGGGTACGAAAGTGGTCAAAGAAGACAGGGTCTTCATGCAAGGCTTTGGGTCTGGTGGGTTTAGCGACAGATGGAGGAATAAAGGTCGAGGACGATCGACAATAGTTGTAGCGTCTTTATACCTTCAGGCTGGTCGGTGGACTGACGCATTAAAGGAGCTCGTTGAAGGTGCAACCGTCGCCAAGTCGATGAACGACCACTTATGGCATGGCAAAGCACTAGAACTCATCACCATCTGTCTACTCTTACTGGGCTGGGTTGGCGTAGAGTTTGCAGTCCCTACGATATGCTTGCCAGCCAACGACAAGTCCATTAGCAGCATATCCAAAGGACCGGATTCCGAGGAGGGAGATGCTCAACAACCAAAACACCTGCGGAACTTCCAGAACACCTTGCCCGACTTGTTGGAGAGAATAATAGGACTATATTCAAGGATATCTGGGGAACAACTTCCTCCCTTGCCACTATCTGAGGCTACAGTCCGATTCTCCAGTTTGCTCACGGCCCTTCACTTATGCGAGGGCAGGCTAGACAAACGAGCATTAGACAGCATAGTTCTCGGCAAATTGCCTATAACAACTCTCACCACATCACCTCGTCTCACGATTACACCACCCCGTTCACAAATTGCAACTATGTTGTTTAAGGCTTTCCCGTCTTCCGCCCCCGAACTGCTCACCACTGTAGATCGTGCAATTATTCTTGGCGGTATTGCATCTATTCTGGGGTTATTAGGGTTTCAACGGAAGAAAGCTTTGGTTGTACGAGAATTGGTATCCGTGTTGATCGGAGGGCTAGTTGAAGCGAGAACACGGGGAGCTGCCGAGGTTGGCATCCATCCAGCAGCCGGCCTAGTAGCCTTGAATGCTGCTCATAGTCATGGCAAAGGAGCAGGAGCTCTTGAGCTTGGTGAAGGAGATATAGAACATGGAATCGACGCATTTCTCGGGCTGCTATGCAAAACCTACGGAGTGATCGAATTCGATGATGTCGTTCGTAGGCCTTCTCACGTCACGTCTCTGGCGAGTGACACAGATGGAAGCGTCATTCTGAGAATTGAGAGTCAATCCTCCGCTAGACAGTTCGGGATTAATAATATCAAGCTCAACATTCTTCGAGCTTGTATAAACTTTTCTGAGGCTTTACCAGATTTCAATGGAGTACTAAAATTCTCCAGCGACCTGCTGCGCACTGCCGGAAGCGGAGTTGCACCAGGGCCGCGTCGGGAAGATGCAGCCCCTATAATCTCGAAGGACGAGCAAGTTAGGCTAGTGACTAACATCACAAAGACGGCTGGATTGTCAGAAAGATTAGGGTTGGGAAATTTGACTGCGGAATACTGGGATGAATTCCTTGTCCGGGAGATTACGCTGGATGCCTTGCCACCAACGAGGACACCCGTACCACATTCTAAGAACGTCTTACCAGGTGTGACAGCCGCGCGCTCCTCACAAGATGTGAACCCCTTCATCTATAACCCGTTCATAAGAGCAGATACGGTAGAAGTGGAAAGGACACTTGTTTCCGGCGAAGTGGCGTCTTTCAGGATAACCCTTCAAAACCCATATGAAGTCGATGTGGACATCGAAAGCATTAGGATGGATGCAGAAGGGGCCGAATTTGAATCCTCGGTAGCGAGCACAATAATAGGACCGTATCGAACACAAATCTTGAAACTTTCCGGAACACCTAAAGCTGCCGGCCACCTAAGGATTACGGGGGCTATCGTGAAAGTACGCGGATGCCGCGAGAGGAGATTTCCCATCTTTCCCCAGCCATGGGCTCCCGACACAGAAACCAAGATCAAAGGGATCGGACTGATGGCATTGGAGAAAAACAAAAAGCTACCTTTTCCCGGGCCCCTTTTGAAACCTGACAGCATTGGATTAAGCGTTATTCCCGCTCAACCTGTTGTTGTCATCAAATCTACGAGCCTCTTCCAATCCTCAGTGATGATTTTAGAGGGTGAGCGGCAGGTATTTTCTGTAACTTTACAAAATCTCTCCACATCTACGCCGGCAGACTTGCTGCTTTTCTCCTTTCAGGATTCCACCCAAGGTCCTCTACAAACCGCTTTAACGAGTAGAGATGCCACGCCCGCAGAGCTCTACGAATACGAGCTTATTATTGCGAAAAAACAAGCCATGAGGTTACGCAAGATTGATGATTCCAAGAGGTATATCGCTCCGGGCGGCACGGCAACCTTTGAGTTCGAGATTCTCGGAAAGCCTGGCCTCACCACCGGGACAATCCAAGTTGACTACGCACATCTTGGCGTACCACCAGCAGAAATCATCGAGCAGTTCCATACTCGTCAAGTATGTCTCGATCTAACTATCACCGTCAATGCTAGCGTGGAACTTGCTAGGATGGACTTCTTGCCTATTCAAGGGGAAGTGCCTGGTCCCATCTGGACTCGTTTAGGCGCAGAGGAGCCGGCAGCTGAAGAGACCGCTTCACTATCTGACGAAGAGCATTGTTTGTTATTGTTGGATCTTCGAAATGCTTGGCCAAGCGATATGCAGGTTTGTCTCAAATCGGACAACGGCATCGTGATCCAAGAACACATTCTTCCAGGCAATACGAATCGCATCATTTTCCCAGTTCGGAGGGTCTACATAGATGATCCCCATGCATCCATTCCAGCACTCAACCCTTCGCGACAACGCCAATTTGTGGTCAGCAGCAGTAAAATCACACCCGACATAGAACGAGCCAACCGGGAAGCCTTTTGGTACCGAGAGAAAATTCTAGAAAGACTCTCGGGTTCCTGGAAGACTGTGTCAGGCCCAGCTAGAGAAGGTACTGTTGAGTTACGAGGCATACGTCTCGCACCCCGTATGATCGAAGCGATTAAGATCGACGAAGTCGGCATCGACATAGCCGTCGAGGACTTGCCAAAAACAGAAGCAGAAACCCCCCCACAGGAAACGAAGAAAGAGCAGGATAACGCGATCTTTGTGGACGAGTTTGCCCAAATCAAGGTCACTGTCACGAACCGGATGGATGAGCCTATATACCCGAGTCTCCGTGTAATGCCGGCGTTGTGCCACCGCCCGCTCAACATCGCCCTCGACTTTACGCGCAAGTTCGCCTGGAACGGGACCATGCAACAGACGCTCCCCCTGGTCGGGCCCAAGTCCAAAACGGAGGTCGTCATCGGTTTCACGCCGCTGTGCCGCGGCGAGTTCGAGATCGGCGCCAGCGTCGAGGAGACCCAGCTCTGGACCCCGCCTCTGAATGTCAGGGCGGAGGATTCTTCTGCTCCTCAACCACCCCCGCGAAGGGAGAGGTCGGAGACGGAGATCATGATGGATGCGGTGCTTGGTGCGAAACAGAGGCGCATATGGCACTGTAGACGGCCGTGTCTTGTTCGTGTTCGCGATCGGGATTGAGGGTAGGCAAGAGGAGATGAGTTGGCCAGTTGGGCTGGTGTGGTTTAGGTCGGGTAGAGAGAGATGGATCTGTGTAGGTACCTGCCTGCCTGCCTGCCTGCCTCGGCATGTGTGAGTGAGAGAATGTGTGCGTGTGTGTATGGGCACGCGTAAGAGCGAGAGAAGGTGTGCTATAATCGGTGAAAAGGAGAGGCCAGCTAGCAATGCTGAGGGAAATAGAAAAGACGTACAAAATACGACGACTTGTAGGTACAATACCTACAATATCTACCTACTTAGTATTATATTGAAACTTAACGATCGATGGCTACCTACTTGCCTACCTACTTGCCTACCTACTTTACCTACCTAGGTAGAAGCATCTGAATGAAAAGCAAGAACTCGAATGAAATTGAATGAAATGGAATATTCATAATAGGTTCGATACACGCGTGTCGCTTCATCAGTATACTTACCATACTGACCATACTTATCGTACCTAGGTAGCCTAGGGCTTTTACCAAAACAGCGTCGACGAAGGATTACGGGCGTAGATAGCCAGGTAGTTATAATACGGAAGAAGAGACCACGAGGGTTAGTGAATTGATTTCATTTCATTTCATTCCATGACTGCGTTGTTCTCATTTGCCTAGAATACTGCTCGTAGGTACCCGTAGTGTATGTAGTATACGACTGTGCTTTCAAGTTAAAGCATCGAGTACGTTCGATCCGATACACAGTAATTCCATCGTGCCAGCCATGCAATATTAATCATCATCGTTGAACATTGAGAATGCTTGGAAGTTAAGCGTCCATTCATCATCATTACTCATTCCGACTGCTGCTGCTTGCCCTTGGGGTTTTTATGTGTTTGCTTAGTCTGTTAGACATACACAAACACCATGATTAAACACCAGAAGCACCAGCATCATCATCATCATCATCGTCAACGGCCATCTCTTGATCCTCATCATCACCAGCCTCGGCCTCGTTCTCGTTCTCCGTTTCCTTCTCGTTGCCGTTCTCCTTCTTGTCCGGCACCATCAACGGAACGCCCCAATCCTCCTCGAAGCGTTCAGCGAGGTAGTCATGGTACTCGCCGGCCTGGCGCATGGTGTGGGCGACACGGGCCTGGCGGATCCACTCGGGGTCGTGCCAGCCCTTGGCGAGGTTTGCGCTGTAGCGCGCGGCGTCAGCGCGGAAATTGTCGTTGTTGCGAAGAGCCTGGAAGTCCGGGCGGGCGTCTTCGGTTCCGGCATCTATGATCTCCGTCTCATCCGGGAACTTGGCAAGGATGGACTTCTTCTCCTCGGCGTTGAGGACGTCCCAGGCCTCGGGGCGGAGGAGGAGGTCCTAGATGGGGGATGATGTTAGTAAGTTGAGTTTATAAACGGGGGGTTGTAAGTGTGAGTTTAAGTATAAGGTGAAAAAGAAGGCAGGAAGATGAGAGATTAGCGACTTGGTAGGTACTTACTCGAAGATTGACATTGGCCAGAGGGGCTCGCGGGTTCGTGAGCATCTCAATCGGGTCGTCGTACTTTGATTTACCCTTTCGAGAGCCAGCAGCAGTAGCAGCAGACTCGTTGGCGACGGCCTTGCGCTTCTTAACAGCAGGCTTCTCATCGGTAACGACCACTTCATCCTCAACCTGGTTGTCGCTCTCCGCATCTTCCATCTTGACGTCTTCCTCATTCTTGACAACCGGAGCACGACGGGTACGGGATTTCCACTTCTCCATGATTATTTTGACGACGTCGTCTTTATCAGTGTGATCAGAGCTCATTTCATAAGGATCGTAGTCCTTGTCCTTGCCCTTGGCGTCTGTAGCTTTCGCGGACTTTTTGCCACGGTTAGCTAAGGCTTGAGAAGAGGAAGACTTATGAGGGTCAGCATTCTTCTTGGAAAGGTGAACTTTCGGTTTCTTGGCCTTGCCGGGCTTCGTTGAAGCCTCAGCAGTGAGCTTGCGCTTTCGTGGAGCCATGATTGGTGCTGGCGAAGCGGGAAGTGAAAAGTGAGGGTGGGAATGGAAGTGAAGGTGTAGGTAGAAAGAGAGGAGGAGGAGGAGGAGGAGTAGGAGGAGGAGAAGAAGAAGAAGAAGAGCAACATTTGTGTTTGTAAATACAGGGAACTTACGAGATGTATGTGAGACGAGGAATCGACTGAATCGACTGAATTGACTGAATTGACTGAATCGACTACCCACTGGACACCGAATGGTAGTATCTTATACAGTACATTCGGTTGACCTAGCTCATCGTGACATGAGCACGTTGAGGATCGAGCAACGGTGAACTTAAGGAGGGGATTGATAAAGGAAGTGTCATTAGATAAGATGACAACCTGGGATGTTTCAAGCTGCTACCAGTTAATTACTTGTCTTGTCTTGGAAAGTGTTTGTTTTCTTTGATATAAGCTTCAAGGCAATGTATGTGTATGTTATATACAGCATTATAGAGGTCAAGTCAAGGCTGCGGTAGAGGCAGGTGTGTGGTGTGTGGTGTGTGGTGAGTGGTGTGTAAGTGAAGAGGCATCAAATATAGTACCTAAGTACCTAGTAGTTACTGTACAGTGCCCTAAAGGGGAAATATCGACATGTCGGAATTAGCCGATAGGTGGATTGTGGGAGGTACTTCAATGCTGTACTTCTACTAGAGCTTCGTTAACTTAATCTTCATTGGACAGATCATCTAGTTTTACCTAATCCTTGCTACAAGCATGTGCTTGTGTACCTACTACCTACACTAATTCCCTGACGTTGCATTACTGCATTACTACATAGTAGATACATAATCTAATACATTCAATGTTCTTTCAACTCGACAACGGACAACATTGAACCATTAAACAAGTAATTACAAGTAATTACAAGAGTAACAACCGGGACAATATAACATCATTCCTCCAATAACCACTTACCATTGATTACACTGAATTCGAATACCGAAATAAATAATCCAGCGAGGCCGGCATAGTTCATTCGACAACCTTACCTACCTACCTACCTAGCTGCTTAATAGTATTTATATGTACGATAATATCCACGAGCTTCAAGGGTTGGTACAAACAAGTACATGCCTTGTAGACACGTACACTACTACATAGTAGATACTATCGCGACCTCGATCTATGTGCTACATACATAGCGTGCGACAGCACCTACCAACTTGATACAGTATAGTCGGAATAATTGGAAAGGAAAATATTGAATCGAAAAGATGATTAGATCGACACAGATAGCCAGGTTGGGCGATGGTGCGTAGTATACCTGATACCTGAGTTTGGAATCCAGGGCTGATAATACCTAGGCTTGATGCTATGCGCATCTGTCGACGACGAACAAGTATGTTGCCGCTTAATCCACCATACCAGACATCCCCTCGACCCTCCCATACTGACCAATTCACCACCCGGTAGACAGAGTCCTCCCTCGCCGAAGTAAAGTCACAAATCAAACTCGTACTACGAAGACTAAACCGCAATGCCGAACAACAAGCCAGCATCGAGAGCGGGAACTACACGATACAGTATGCGCCATCCCTATACCCACCTACCTGCCTAGATACCTACCTAGGTATATATAGAAATCTAGCTCGCTAACCAGGCCCCATCAAACAGCTACACGATCGCAAACGACATAGTCTACATCTGCATCTGCGAGCGCTCGTACCCCCGCAAGCTAGCGTTCACGTACCTGTCGGACCTCTCGGCCGAGTTCGCGCAGTCGCATCCCCCGCAGCAGCTGCACTCGCCGACGCTGCGGCCGTACGCCTTCATGGAGTTCGACACCTTTATTACGCGCACCAAGGCCCTGTACGCCGACGCCCGCGCCACCCAGAACCTCGACCGCCTCAACGACGAGCTGCGCGACGTCACCAAGGTCATGACAAAAAACATCGAGGACCTCCTCTACCGCGGCGACAGCCTCGAGCGCATGGGCGAGATGAGCTCCCGCCTCCGCGACGACAGCCGCAAGTATCGCAAGGCTGCCGTCAAGATCAACTGGGACCTGCTCATCAAGCAGTACGCCCCCATCGGCGTCTTTGTCCTGATCGTCTTGCTATTTATCTGGTTCCGGTTCTTTTGATTAATACCTACCTAGGTTAGGTGCCTTGGGTACCTACATACCTATCTACCTATCTACCTGTATCCCTATGCCGCGACCCCTTTACATATGAAGAAGAAGAAGAAGAAGAAGCAGGTTTTGCTTGGCCATGTGAGAGAAGGAGGAGGAGGGAGAAAGAGATTAATTAAGATGTACATACCGACTATCTATATACCTACCACTTAATAGGTATCAGCGGCAGAACGCAGAAAAGTATTTCTACCTGTGTAGGTAGGTAGGCAGATCGCAAACGGGACTCGGGAGTATGGTGTAGTGTGATTTAATAAAACATGAACATCAAACACTCAAATACAGATACGAGCCTGAGCCTCACGATAACAGTAGTCGGCCCCCCTTACCTTACTTTACACACTACATATCTAGATAGCCTATCTACCTACATAACCCAAAGATCGACCTCACTCCGCTCTTAGTAATACTTACATCGTGGCTGTGTTCAATGTTGTTGTTATCTGCTTCTTAGGCACCTACCTACGTTCGTATTGACTGACTGGTATTACTTAAACTCCCTTTACAAATAAAAAGGGGGGCTTATTAGTAGTCGATCATCTTCTATTTCATCTTCCTCTTCTTCTATGACAAGACAGAGCACACACGCCATAAACTCCTATGCTCGCTCTCTTTGCTTCTTTTTTTTTCATCTCCTGACCGATGGCTTTGAAATCTTCAATATATCTATCCATCCATCCATCCATCCATCCATCCGTTCCATGTGGCATTACGCTCCATCCCAATGAATGAGTTTCAAATCAAGCAAAACAAAGCAACCAACCAAAAACCCAAAATCAAGGTCAAGGACAAAAAAATCGAAGTCGAAAAGCAAGTCTTCAACCTCCCATCCCTTATCCCCTACCCTTCTTCCCTTCTAAAACCTTTGGAACGCCATGGCCACAAAATTTGCATGATGTATGTAAGAGTTCCCGGAACCCTGATTCCTCGAAACCAAAAACCTCCCCTTCACATTTCTTTATCCTCCCTTCCCTACCTCTCCTCCTCCTTACTTATCCCCAATCCCAATCTTTAAACACCAGGCCACACCGCATCCCATCACATAAGCGCGCACCCGCCCGCCCCCGACACAATCGACGGCGCATGGCTCCACTCCAAGTGCTCCTGGAAATCCGCGACGCTCTCGAACCCCGTGACGGCGGCGTCGTCGTCGTGCAGCGGCACGTACCGCACGCGCTCCATGTCGTCCTCGCCCTGGACCTCGTAGTACGCGTCCTCGTCGCAGTAGGGGCAGACGATGCGGGCGCGCCAGTCGCCGGGGGCGGGGGCGGCGTGGTTCGCGATGGCGACGGGCGCGAAGACGACGGTCTTGGCTTCGGCGGCGGCGGCGCTCGTCAGGGATATGCCGCGGGCTTGCCAGTTCGGGTTTACGGGGACGGTGGCGTCGTCCATGTTGTAGTTGTTCGTGTCGCGGGGTATGTTTGGTGTCGAGGCGGTGGAGGGGGTTCGTGGTGTGGGAGGGCTGGTGGTGGTGGTGGTGTTGGAGGATGAGGAGGAGGAGAATGGGGTTGGTGGTTGTCGTGATGGTGACGGTGAAGGTGGTGGTGCGGGGCGCTGCTGCACGGCTCGCGTGGTCGGCATGGCGCGCAGGTCCTCCCAGACGAGGAAGCCGTCGCAGAAATCGCAGACGAAGGCGATGCTGTTGTCGTCGAACCGCTCGAACCTTCCCGTCTGCGCACACGCCAATCTCTCGTCCTCGATCGCGGCGTGGCGCTGCCGCTGCACGCGGTACACCTGCAGGGCGCCAAGGCAGCGCGCGCCGGTGGCCGTGACGGCGGCGTCGATCTGCTGGGCGCTGTGGATGCGGCGGGCGGCGCGGCACTGGGCGCGGTGCAGTTCGCGGCGCAGCTCGGTCGTCTCGTGCGCCCAGGCAGGGTCGATGGGCCCGCCGCCGCCGCGCACCCAGTCCTTGAAGGTCTGGGCGTGCAGCTCGAAGCGGGTGCAGAGGATCCGGAGGTCTTCGAGGGACTCGTCTGTTCGGTTCGCAAAGAAAATGATTAGGCTTATTAGGTCAACCTCTCTCTTTCCAAGGGTATGCGTTTCCATTCATTCATTCCGTACTTCTTATGATGGTAGTGTGTAGGGAAAGGGAAAAAAGGTAAGGACATACTGATACGATCATTCTCATAGTAAGTTCGGCCGTTGACAAGATCAGGTAGCTCTTGAAAGTCCTTCTTGGCCTCGTCAAGGGCTTCCTCTAGCAAGCGCAGTTGCTCGAACTCGTCGGGCCCCCATGTCCGCTTGTCGGCGAACATCAGGATGCGCAGGCCATCGTTGAGTGAATTCGCGATGACGGCCAGGAGCGAGCCAACGGTCTCGTGGCTCATCTCCTTTTGCCTCTTCTTCTTTTCCCTTCCAGTTTTTCTTTTCTTTTCCTTCTTATTCTGATTCTTGTCCCTCCCCCTGAGATAGGCGGGGACTACCTTAGGTCCGTGAAAGCTGCTGCTGCTGTGATGCCACCTGTAATACAGAAAGGTACTGTATGTACGAAGCGCTAGGTTAGATATACCCGTAAATTCTATGTCGTCCGTCCTCTGATAAGAGAATGGAAAAAGAGAGGATGGATATGAACCCTTAAAAAGTAGTTTAACGTTCTATCATCCCTCCCCCTTTTTTTGGTCTTCACGTTAAGTTCTCGTAAGGGTCTAGGTTAGGTCAGTTACTGGACATCTACCTGGTATAAAAATGTTCTATGAATAGAATGTTAAATGCGTTGCAATATCGGCGCAAGTGTCATATGTACCGATTATCAAAGTTGACAGGGGACAATGTACTAGGTATGTTTTGTGGCATCCGATAAGATACCTAGGTACAACACCCCGTTGTCAAAAGAAGCTACTATGTACATTTAAATAAATATAACTAGTTAAGCTCAGTTTAGCTTAGCTCATGCATGATATTCAATCTTTGATGTTAGTATTTGCATGATATTGCATCAATTTGCATGATATCATGGATACTATCGTGGATACTAACGTAGCAGCTAACCTAGGTGGTTACTAGTTTAAATATTGAGTACGTAATATAAAGTTGAAGTGGATTACTAACAATGAATGTCGCAAATAAATTATTCCAACTTTGAATTTGAAGTGGAAGACAATATCCCTCTGCCAAGACCACAATATTTAAAGGGGATCCTCAGCTGAAGGTTTGTTGTACAAATTGTACATACATGTAACTACTTAGGTAGTAATTAGTTAAACAGTAAATTATCCAATGACTGGCGACATTACAATTTTAGTAGTTTCTGCCAATAGGACACCTCCTTGGGGTCCAGATCAGATAGGGGACAGACTAGGTTATATAAATCTCCCATGGGACTGAACGTCAGGGCTGCTCAAGCAACCTCGTATTATTATACCTAACTCAACTACTGATTACCTTAGAGTCTATATATCTAGAGTCTGACTAGGCAGATACCTATAATACCTACCAGCTATACAAGTAGGCAGGAACCCATCATGCTCATCTACTATATACCTAAGTCTTCGTACTACTTCCTCTTCTTTGCCGCCCCCGTGTCGGCGCCACTGGACTTTGCAGCACCGCCAATCTTCTTTGTCGTAGTAGCATCAACCTTCGGTATCGACTTGGAGTCTTCTGTCTTGATTTCTTCCGTCTCATCATCACCGCCTTGACCATACTCGTTGACTCGGGTGTAGTCAATTCTGTACGCCCAACGCTGATACAGGTAAATGAAAAAGATGATGTCGTCTCGGAACGTAGCCATTCGATACAAGAACGGCATCTTGATGGTGAAGGCGAAAAGGTCGTCGATGAACGTATTCAAGAACTTGTACACCATGGCTTTTCCTGGCATGTGAGCAACGCTCTTGAGACGGTAGTTGATATAAAGCGAAGGCACCATCATCAGGAACCCATACGCGTATACCGAACCAACCAGAGTCGCGAGAATGTACGAGTACCACGACTTGTGTGACTCATAAACCAAAGACCAAATGGCATAGCCAATAATGAGAGGGACACCCGCCATGTACATGTACTTGAATGCGATCTCATCATATTCCTTGGTCTTTTCCTCCGTCTCGCTGAGCTTGTACTTGTCTTCAAACGCAATTCGATACGGAATGAGAGACCCGGGTGGAGCCGGTCGCACTCTGACGTTGACGATCGTGGTAATCTTCCAAAACTCGATAAGGATACCAACGCCCTGGGAGCCAAGAATCATCCAACTCGTGTTTTGAGAGTTGTCGATGAGGTAAAGGAGGATAACCGCTTGCATGAAAACGCTGGCCAGGATCGAGCGCACTGAAATACCAACATTGTCCTTCTTCTTGCGATAATGGGCAATATCGGAACCAAAGGCCAGCATTTCCAGCAAAAGATGCGCAATACTCACCACGAATGTCACACCCAGAAGGTAAGGGTTCGTGTCTAAGAACATTTCCTTGATGATTTCCATCTCACTACCATCACCCCCGCCTGCGATGGGACCGCCGTAGGCGGCTTGAATTGCTTGTTGCTTGGAGTTGAAATCAACCGAAGAAATGATGTTGAACTTCCAGTTTTTCATGTTGCCTAGATCAAGGCGCAGCGGGAGAGTCTCAACCGTTTCATTAAGAAGCATCATGTGACTCTTCATTTGCCAAAACGTGTTGATAAACAAGACCGGGTCTAGAGCAAATGGCTGGTTAGTCTATGTGTACACGCAAGGCGAAAAGGGGTTGAAAAGAGCTATTAATCATACAGTACCAAGAGTTCTGACCAGAACCATCGCGAGCACCAGTGGACTACATTGCATTAGCACGTGGCCATCTATTATGCAGTGTAAACGATAGAATTGGGTCTTACCTCTACGTGAATGAACTGTCGAACGGCCGGGTGAGTTTGAGGGAAGTTGAAGATACCGGTATCAGGGACGAAAGACAAACTAGTATTGGGATGATAATAGTTTGCGATGATCGGTCCTGTACTCGGGACTTCGGGCTCTACCTCTTCCACTTCAACCTTATCCTCCAACAGATTGCGAGTTTTTGATTCCTTCTTCTTTGGGATATATTGCGTTAGAGGATATGCGAAGTGGAAAGCCGTGGCCGGGTCAAAGCCTGGCTCCTTAGGGTCCAGATTGGCACCCGAAAGTCCAATGTAGAAGTGTCCCCAGAGTGTCCCATTCTTCTGAACAGAACCCGGCACGCGAAATACAGTCTCGACAACGCGGTTCTCGCTCGAGTTGCTAAGCTTGAAGCCTTTTTCATTGAGTGCTACATACTCCTCCGAGACGGTAGAGATCTTGGTGGGGACGAAGGTGGGCGATAGTGTAACAACGATATCGAGGGAGCTGTCAGAGGGCCAGATGGGGGCCAGTCGCTGGGGGATGGGGTTCCAGACAGCACCCTCGTTGAGAGTTTGTGGGCGAAGCTGGTAGGCAGGAATATCGGCGGTGTTGGCGGGAACTTGTACAACGGCCCCTGAAGGGTCTCTACTGGTAGCAGCTTGCGGCTTATTACCACCAGTAAGTTGTTTCATCAAGAACTGCATACCATACCATATGACAACGCCCTGAACGATCTTGTAGATTGTCGCTTGCTGTACTCGCCGAAATGAAACAACGTCAGCCAGTGATCAGTTTTCATGGGAATTTGTGATATTTGGACCGTGATTAGGATTGCGACGTGTTGACTTACAAGTCCACCTTGCTCTTCACGAGCATCCCCCGCGGGGGCAACATCCGCTTCAGGCATCTCTAGGTGACAATAATGCCAGACAATCCCGTAATACTGACTCAAAGTAATATACTATGAGGGTTCTGTCAAAAGGGAGATTGGTCTTGATCTTGATTAGACCAGAGTTTTGGGATGTTGTTGCGATGATTGCGGCAACAGAGATTTTTACGACATTGTTGTACGGTATACGTATGTATGTTAGGTACATGTAAGTACTAGGTTAGGTAAGTGCCTAGCTGGTGAATTGACAATTCAGATTTCAGGGTACCTACGACTAAAAGCATACAATACTACAATACCTAGTAGTTACATGCATGTGGTTAGTAGCGTGGGAGCCTCTGGGAGATAGTTACCGAAACCCCGGTCCTTTGAGTTCTAGCCACATGCAGCTTTCTGTTGGCTTTTACATAAGGTCCCTCCGAGGGCGGGAAGATTGGCGAATCATAGCTGGAGATGTGTGCATTACCTAAGGTTGGGTAGGTCAACGGTACTGTACCTTCATCATTGATCAACATTGAATGTTGCAACTTACAACTTGCATCAATTAAATTGTCAGCTACATTTGCTACATTTGCTACATTTGCTACAATGACTCAAGACGATGCTTTAAAGTGTTACGAATACCCAAGACATTTTTCTCAACAACGGCCTTGTTCTACAATTGGTCCCGCTAAGTTGCAGACCTATGCAGATCTGCCTGATATCTAACTATGTACATACACCTAGCATGTAGACTCGACAGCTGTATGTACATACGGCGTATAATACAGCATGGCAATGTCATGAAATTCTCGGGTAAGCGACGTCATTGGCAAGTTTTGGTTTCTACCTTAGGTACCTACATACCTGCCTATAACTGTACAGTGTACATAGTATTGAATGGATAATGTCCATTCAATACTGTTGACCTGACTTAGACTGCTAATGCTGCTTCCCGCCACATATTCACATACCAAGTCTCACTTCTTACTCACTTCTGTTTTCGAAGTTCTGAATGTCTGGAATTTTTTTCCTTGACTCAATACATTCACATTCCTTCCACCGTCCTCCGTCCTCCGGAGCTAATAATTATTTAACTTCTCGCTTCCTCTAATCTAGTCCCCCCTGTTGCTTCTAGATTCTTAGACTTGGTCGCCTGTCCATTTTGCTTTATGCCCAACTGTGGCTTTTTCACCGACCACTAGGCACGACTACTAGGTACGACTACTAAGTAACTAGCTAGCTAGCTACATACTTCAAACCCCGAATAACATCACATTCCTTACCTGCCTAGTTAGCTACCTACCTACTTAGTAGGTAGATTAGATTCGGTATCTTGAAGCACTTTTTCTTTCATTTCAAATTTACCACTCAAGGATCACACAATGGCATCCGTCCCGAACTCCAATTCGACGACTCCTCGAGCCAAGATCTGCGTCTACTGCGGCTCTTCGCCGGGTACCAACCCGACATATATGCAAGCAGCCCACGAATTGGGGAAGCTTATGGCGGAAAACAATATCGACCTAGGTACGTTACTGCATATGGTATAGATAATATGTATTTATTATCTATTCAGCTCAATCCAACTAAGTCAACTCCCGGCCCCTTGAACATATACACATCCAAATACATAACACATACACCCGCCTATATCTAACTAATCTTTTACATCTAGTATACGGAGGCGGCACCGTAGGGTTGATGGGAGAGGTGGCTAAGACTATAGTGTCAATATCAGGCCCTGATGCTGTTCACGGTATCATACCCGAGGCGCTGGTCAAATGGGAACGCGACGCAACATACACCGTAGCCAAGGACGAAAACGGCTACCATGTCCCCGAGGAGCAAGTGTACGGCCGCACGACAGTTGTCAAAGACATGCATACGCGAAAACAACAGATGGTGCGCGAAGTTATCCAAGGTGGGCCTGGGAGCGGTTTCATCGCACTCCCGGGTGGCTACGGCACGATGGAAGAGCTGCTCGAGACAGCCACATGGAACCAGCTAGGAATCCATGACAAAGGTGTTTGCCTGTTGAACATCAACGGGTTCTACGACGGCTTGACGCAGTGGATCAAGACATCCGTCGATGAAGGTTTCGTAAAAGAGGGCAACGCTAACATCCTCGTCACAGCCCCAGATGCCGAGAGTGCACTCAAGGCACTGCGGGAGTACAAGGTCTCAGACGCGCGGTATGGTTTAGACTGGGGTAACGAATGAAGGAGACATCAATCATACATGCATATATGTAGTAGAGATTATCTACTTCTTCAAGGCATCACTTACTGGTACCTGGTGTATAGATAATCGGAATACAAGAGCAGACATGCATTTTTCAAGATAGCAGCATTATCATCGTGCGCAATCCGAAACATGTATTCATATGACGATTCACTTGGATTGCTAACTGTTATAAACTCAACCATCATCTAGACGGACCAAATTCGAACTGCAATCCATTGAGTGTTTGAACGGCAAATAACATGTATCGAAAATGAATTCCATGTTATATATTTGTATATATCTAGGATGTACCACTAGTAGTATTTACAACGGCAAACCCGGTTCACGCCGGTTACTTTCGGTCCATGTCCGTGCTCCTTGCCCCTATTTTTAAGCACATAAGCGTTATTTGTTAGACACCTACAATGGTCCTACATAACTACTCCGGTCCCAAATGCACTAGCAGCACCTAAAATATGCCCTTTTTAGGACTCTCTATCACCTCACATCTCTCTCCCTTTTGTGAGCAAAAAAAAAACTTTTCAAATCAGGCTTATCCTTCCTTTGACGAATGAGATAAATACCGCTATACACCAAATGTAAGATGTCTGCCTACCTAAGAAAAGGTGTCTATTAAACTTACACATTAAGACTTAGCAGACGAAGAAAAAGAATTCAGGGACTCATCATGTACCATCAACTCAGTGTTGGCACTTTGTCGCAGACGTCAATATGAGTCCCCCCAGAATCCTCTTCATCGACGCATATGATTCTTTCAGCAACAACATAGTCTCTCTTCTGGAAACGACTTTGGATGCTCAAGTTGAAATCCTACCTATTGATCCGCCCGAGCTCAATCCCAAAAAGTCAGGGTTTGCCGAAAAGTGGACCAGCCTCCTGCGTCATTACGATGCCGTGGTCTGTGGTCCCGGTCCCGGATCCCCGGATTCGCCCCAGGATGTCGGGCTCATGAAGTATATATGGGAGCTTGAAACGGCACACTTGGTGCCCGTGCTCGGAATATGTCTAGGCTTCCAAAGTCTGGTGGTCAGCTGTGGTGGGATTGTGAAAAAGCTCACGACGGGCTTACACGGCATGATTCGAGATATCGATCATGAAATGCACCAGCCCAGTTTACAGGACGGGAATATCTTTAACGGCGTCCTGCCATTTAAAGCTACGCTCTACCACAGTCTGCATGCGGATATAGGTCAGGAGACTATAACTGCAGTTAACTGGGCCACGTCAAAATGGACTTCGCCCTCTCATCTGCCAGATCTCGCCCCCCTGGCTTGGGTATACGAAGACCGTGGCGATCATATTGATCGGATTCTCATGGGAGTAAAGCACAGGACGAGGCCGTTCTGGGGGCTACAATACCACCCGGAATCCATCTGCACGGACTCAACAGGCCACCAGGTTATTAAAAACTGGTTTGAAGAAGCCATCCGATGGAATTCTACGAACGGTCGTATAACAAACCCTGAATCTGTTTCGCTCGATGCTATCACAGCATTACCACACTCCTGCGCACATAAGGCTCTGGAGGCTACGACTCCATCGAATGGCAACTCGAAAGATCGCCATGCATGGAGTACCACTGACAGTGAATTGGCATCTTTTGGGATCGATACTGCTTACTATTCAAATACTATAAGTCTACCGATTCACATCGAAACCCCCGACATTGTCGAGATACTACAGGGTGACAAAAAGGATTTCATCATTCTGGACTCCGCGAGTGCAAAAGCGAATAGAATCGGCGCTGACGTGCGGGGGCGATATAGCATCATCGCTTTAGATGTGGATGAGGCGCTGAAATTAGAATATAGAACAGGAGACGGATATGTAACTGCCCGCTGTTCTCAGGGGCGGTTTTCTCCACGAGAAGTTGTCGAGAAGATCCCTCTCGCTCCAGGTCAGACCGTGTGGCAGGTAGTAGCCGACTTCTGGTCTCAGCGCAAGATGGCAGCAGATGAGCACTCCGCCCCTTTTATCGGCGGCTTCATGGGCTATACGACGTACGAGCTCGGCCTCGAAGGCATTGATGTCAAATTCACTAAGGAGAAAGGACACGACAGACCAGACCTCTGTTTCGCCTGGGTAACCAAAAGCATCGTGATAGATCACACGAAAGGCATTCTCCGCATCCAAACCCTATCGCCATCAGAGCCCGAGGCAAAAGCCTGGACAAGTTCCATAGCGTCTCAACTTTCCGCATCAGCAATCTGGTCCGACGGGCTACGCGCCAACTTCAACAAGCGCGCACAGCTAAGCCAGTTAACGCCTCCATCTACGCCCAAATCCAGCTCGGCCCGGACACAGATTCAGGTTCCGGATGCCGCCGAGTACGAGGCCAAAGTCCGTACATGCCAAGACTACATCGCGGCCGGCGACTCGTACGAGCTCTGCCTCACAGACCAAACCCATATCATCCGCCCCCAAAGCCCCGCTAATACACCGTGCCTCGCGCCCTTAGAACTAGGTAAGCCGCCCCTGACTTCCTGGCAACTATACCGTAGCCTGCGCTCGCGCCAGCCCGCCCCTTTTGGCTCATACTTGCGCCTCGGTGGTGCTACGCTCCTCAGCAGCTCGCCGGAGCGGTTCCTCGAGTTCGGGTTCGACACAACCACGGCGGAGGAAGGGGGATTGTTCTGCTCGATGCGGCCAATGAAGGGGACGGTGCGCAAGTCCGCCGCGGTCGCCACACTCACCGACGCCGAAGCCATCCTCCACGTCCCCAAGGAAGAAGCCGAGAACCTGATGATCGTCGACCTCGTCCGCCACGATCTCCACGGCGTCTGCGGGCCCGGGCGCGTCCACGTACCCAAGCTGAACATCGTCGAGGAGTACGCGAGCGTGTTCCAGATGATCAGCGTCGTTGAGGGCCGGCTACCCCGCAAACATCCAGAAAACATGATAGATAGGGAAAGCCCAGAAGTAACAGGCTTCGACATCCTAGCCGCCACCCTGCCCCCCGGAAGCATGACCGGCGCCCCCAAGAAGCGCAGCTGCGAGCTCTTGCTCGGGATCGAGGGCACGCACGCCCGCCAGCGTAGCCTATACTCCGGCGTCGTCGGGTACGTCGATGCGGCCGGGCGCGGCGACTGGAGCGTCACGATCCGGAGTCTGTTTCGCTGGGACGATGAGACTGTCACTACTACGGGTGCTGGCGTCGACGGCCAGAAACTCGAGGTCTGGCATATTGGCGCCGGGGGGGCCGTCACGGCGCTGAGTACGCCCGAGGGCGAGCGCGAGGAGATGTTTACGAAGCTCAAGGGCCCGTTGGGGGTTTTTGATGATGATGGTGATGGTAGTGGCGGTGGTGGTGGCGGTAGTGGTGGCGGTAGTGGTGGGTGATAGGGGCTTAGGCATACGAGGATAAGGACGATAGATATTGACATGGGATCAAGGCATTACGTAGATACATACATACCTGCAGGTGGTTATCTACAGCCTGAGATGTACGAATCGGATAGCTGGTGGTTAGGGTAATGCCTCAGTGCTATATGAGGCATACTTCAACGGTACCTACATAGACATGGATGGGACTGGATAGGATAGGATGGGATAAGGGGGGCGAAGGATACCAAAATACCTAGGGGGGCTCATTCATCATGATATCACCCGCTGGATGCATAGGTAGGTAGCATAGCATAGCATAACAACATCAAGAGTTTAAAAGGATTAAAAAATAAAAAACAGAAACCGTTTCTTCTTTCATCTTATCATTTATTGGTTCAATTCCAAATCTACCTAGCCATGATTTTCATCATTGTTTTTGGTTTGTTTTGGTTCGGTATTCTACCTCTACCTACTATTAATCAAGTAGGCGCCTATATTGTTTCTTTAATCTTTCAGCACGTCGTAAAGTCATTCAATCCGACCTATTCTGACCCTCCCCCCCCCCCCCAAAAAAAAAGCCCCAGATACCTAAGTTAAGTATTTAGAAATACCCAGCCAGAGAAATTACCTCATCACAATTCATCCCGCACATGGCGGCCAGTCCACCAGCTTAAATCATCCAACGCCATGATCTTGACGACTAAACTTGTCCAGCCGGTGAAGTGCTGCGTTCGCTGGCCGCTGCCGGTTTCTGGGTTGTACTGCTCCCAGGCGAAGCCTGTCTCCTCCCAGCTCTGGTATACGGTTTCAACTATGTTCTTGCGCAGCTTCACGTATAGATCCTTGGCCTTGTGGGAATAGGGGCCTGACTGAATGGCATAGTTCTGTAGTTCTCTGTTAGCAAATCTATAGCTAGGGGTACAGGGGAGAGAGAAAGAAAGCAGAGACTTACTCGGAGTGACACAATAGCGAGGTAGTTCATGTTGATCCATACGGGGCTCCTCCAGTAATTCTCATCGGTACCGTAGAACTCGGACTTCTTGCTCAGGCTTCGGATACCATGGGGGCTGAACAACTCCTCTTCGTCCCCTAATAGATCAAGGAGTTTTTCGAGCTTGGGATCATCAGACTGTAGGAGGCCCAATAAGAACGGGAATATGGATACATAGCCCTTATGGCAGACTAGAGTATGCTCCTCGAAGGCATCGATCGTGGCATCACAGAAGCAGCCCTCAGATTCAGACCAGTGAAGATCCACGAGATTATGTGAGATACCGTCAAGCACTTTGTTGTATTCTTGGACGTCCTCAGGCAGGCCGACAAAGTCCGCAATCTTCGCCAAAGACCTAGCCAACATACCCATCCAAGACATAAGATCCACATGGAGCTCACCAGGATGAGGAGGCTGGGGACGAGGGTAATCATCCAGGCCGCTCGTCAGGATGTGTTGGACAGATCGTCCGCGCCAGCGGTAAGCCTCCTTTGTCGAATATGCTTCCCGGTCATACGACTTGATGTCTCCGAATTGCGTCTTCTTGAACCATAAGAACTGTCGTCGTAGAAGAGGATACAAGGTACGGAGGTACTCGATACCCAAAGATGGATTATCAACGTGGGCACTTTCAAGAACAACGCCTTGAGACAGCTGCTCTTTACCAACGTGCTGACTACCATTTGTCTTTTGCAGCCTCTCCGTGAAAGCCTCGAGTACCAAGTACAGCGTCGGGGGATTGGCGTAATGTGGGTATTGAACCTGAAATTCCGGCGGCACCTTGCTTCGGGCTTCTTCGCCAAGAATCTGCTCACGAGCAATCCAACCGTCTTCATCCATAAGATTGTACCAACTCTTGACAATTTCAAGAGTAAGATCAATGTCCCAGTCTGCGATAGGAAGAAGGTGGAAACCCTCATCCCATAGGAATCCACGTGGGAAGAAAGGCCTAGACGGAATACTAGAGAACAGCTCGTATGGTCCCTCGAGCTTCTCTTGTCTGCGGGCGCGGGCCTCGGCAGTTTCCTCCCAGAATCCTTCGTTCTCCTCGTCGTATTCAGGGGCATACGATCGATCCACGACATGTTGTCCGTAAAAGTAGCCAATACCTCCGGCGAGGTTAGAAAGCATGCTTTGCCCGAACTTGCGATATTTATCGGTGTGAAATGGAGCTTGAGGTTCAAAGACGTCAGTGAACCGGTCGTTGAAGGATTCGGTAGTGGCCTTGATCTCCCGAGTCAAATCTTCGCTCGTGGTATCATCACTAGCCGAACCACTTGAGAAGAGAATGTCAAGCTCAAATGGTCCCTCGAAAACCTTTTGAACAAAGTGAAAGTTTCCTTGGCCGGGCTTGTTTGTAAGTTGGTAAACTTGCCAAGGAGGTGGCGCATTATCAGCTCCATATTCCTTAATGATCTCGTCAACGCCGAGTTTAAGTTGCTGGAATAGTAATTGCTTAGCCTGCCACAAGTGTTCAGTAGGCATGTTGAATGATTGCACAATCGTTTTGTCGAGATCTCTTTGTGATGAGATAGGATGGTCGCTGCTGGGGCGTTCACCGGTGCCCTTAGTCACGACTAGCTTATAGTCCCCAAGAGCTTTGGATTTGCCGACAAAGGCCACATCCCCATCGAATCCATTCGAATCACCAGTACTGGCAACATCAACTACTTCACCAATGGCTTCAGAAGCGACGTAGAACAGAACGGTTGTCTTGAGAGCGGGAGGTGCATCAGGCCGAGGCTCGCCTTTGATACGGGCAGCCCAGCTGCCACCATGACCACCTCCAGGAATTTTGACGAATTCGGCAGTGATATCAATCTTGTTCCCAGCATCATGAATATGCTGAATGCCACCAGTCCGAGTATCATACTCATCCCATCCATAACCGGCCATTCCGTCATTTTGCTCACAAGTGTAGCGGAAACCTAGAAACAGGCAAGGGAATTGAGTTAATGAAGTTCATTTCTTATTTACCTCACCTATTACATAAGTAGGTATATATGTATATTAGATAAGGGGTACTTCGATAGGACTTACTATTCTGGACATCGACGTAGTTGTCAACCTTTGCCCACAAGAGGCCGGTGGTCAAGCTCTGAGGTATCCTGGGCCGAACACCGAAATAGAGGTTTGGCCGATAAGGACCCCATAAGAGGCTCTGGTTGTTTAAGCGGCCAATTTCAGCGTTGAGGACAGCTTCATCTTGAGCTTGGCAAGTAGCGAATGGGAAGACAAAGGTGGACAGTATTGACAGACTTGCTGTCAATTGGCGCATGAATGCCATAACAGCATTGAATCAGCGGGCCTTCCCTTGTGTATGGTTATGAGTTATGCAAGAGATAAGGTAATAATAATAGTCGGGACGCGACTAATTCTAGTTTCCAGTAGTCATAGAAAGGTACATATGTAGAGTTACAACTTATGAAGCTTCAAAAAAGAAAAAAAGTGAAAGTGAACACAGTTTTGGAAATTTGGAGAAGCTTAAGCTCCCATGTCTTCGATTGGCCATTGACGTCAGGGTCCTCACCCTTGGTTCCAGGGCAGCCCCTACGCTAGCCCCGCCTAGAGCCTAATACCTAGCTAACGGTACCTAAAATTAGTGGATACCTAGGTAGTTTCACTGTGCAGTTATGTACTTAGTTAGTTACCTAGGTACCTAGTTAGTGTCTCTTTTCTTTTAGCTCATCCAACGTCAATTTAACCTACCTAGGTACCTAGTTAGTGTCTCTTTTCTTTTAGCTCATCCAACGTCAATTTAACCTACCTAGGTACCTAGTCTCATCATTCAACTACGCGACACGAATTAAACATGGCCGACAAACCTCGTCGACGTCGGCATCGCCCAGGCCCAGGCCCAGGTGCAGCCCCGGGCCCAAGTACGGATAGAGACAGAGACAGAGACAGAGACAGAGACAGAGATACCAGACAATTACGAGACGAGCCCGATCGACGCGACAGGGATCGAGCTAGAGAAGAAGGTCGTCGCGAACGAGAGCCCCGGCGCTCTAGATCGCGTTCACCAAGGGGCGACCGCCGCGAACCCCATCGTGACCGCAAAGACAAGCCCCGAGACCGAGATCGAGATTGGGAACGGGATCGAGATCGGGAACGGGATCGAGACCGCGACCGCCCCAGAGACAGGCCACAGGATTCTAGGGGCGGTGATGAAAGAGGAAAAGACGCACGTCGCGGCAAAGAAGACAAGCGCGAGGATAGAGGTCGGCATGCAGATAGCAGAAGCCAAGTTCCCCCCAAAGGTGAGGAGAGACTATCTATCCCTAGTCACAGAGTTAGACAAGAAGGAAGGATAGAAGCTAATAAAGCAGCAGCCCCCGCCAAAGAACGAAGCCCTCGACGCTCCGTGTCGCCAGCCCGCAGCCCAGCCTCAAGGTTCGATCGCCCATCCCAGAACAACCCCCCTCTGCCCACGAGACCAAGGCCTGGCGGCGCCAAGGCAGAGCATGGCGCATCCCTGCAATTCAAAGTTGGCGCGAAGCATGACGAAGACGACGCACATCGCCGATTAGGCAAGAGCAGTGCCGGGAGCAAAGTTTTCGACTCGAGAGGCTCGCCTGATGAAGAGTCTAGGAGTAGGAGAAAGAGGACTGCGACACCAAATTCCTCCCAAGGAGATCCCATGGATGAGGATGGCGATGAGGATGGGGAAGTCGTCGTGGAGGAGGATGACGGGCTGAGTGCTATGCAGGCCATGATGGGCTTTGGCGGCTTCGGCACCACGAAGAACACCCGTGTGCCAGGAAATAATGCGGGCGGGATAAGGAAGGAGAAGAAGACCGAATATCGCCAGTACATGAACCGTGTTGGCGGATTCAACCGTCCGTTGAGTCCAGGACGATAGTTTAGCTTCGTATATGATGTTGCTAGTATCGTCCAAGGATGTATATTTGGAGGGCAAGACAATACGACACTATCAAGGCATAGACTACATGAGTCCATTATCAATCACATACTCTTGATTTCGAAGACTGGTTGAGTGATATTAATCTCGGAGCTTGTTAAGAAGGGACAGGTTCGATAATATTGTTCACGTCACATATCGTAGGTTGTCTTCAGTTTGAATTATAGATTATGCCAGATAACATTGTGACTATGAGAAAGCTGACCCTGAGACGTTTGGACTTACAACGAACGAGACTACCTGTGTGTGTACCATTTCCCCCCAATCCAGCATGTAGCGGTCTTCTCCGCATGACCAACAGAATGAAGAAGATAGATAGGTACCTATTCTCAATTATTCCAGTTTCCAGTTCCTAGTTCGCAATTTGCTACATGAAAACAGCCCTCCACGGGTAGACACTTCATACCATCAATAGTCGTACAATTTGCTCACTTGGTTATCCCCCCCCCCTCTCTCTGCAGAGAGATCTTCGTCTTCTCCGCCATTGGCTGGAGTCTTCGCGTTTACTTCGCCATTACCCGCGCTCCTATTGCGCGAGCTATTCGATGTATCCACGGCCAAGACCAATCAATGGGTGCTGCGGATAGCACGTCCCTTTAGACATTGAGTTGATCCATTCCTCGAAGCTTCTGATCATGAGTGATGCTCTCCTTGCCACAATATTTTACTGGAAATCCCTAGCCACAATGACGAAGATGTCCACCAAATAGTGCAGATAGCGGTTCCCATTACCAGAGCTTAGGAATGGCCCAACCAAGTCGGCGACGAGAATTTGAAGAGGGGTGTGGAAGAGATCGAAAAAAAAAAGTCGAAAGACGGAGGGTTGGGGTATTGCGAGACGTCGTAGAGGGAGGGAGGGAATGGAAGCGACAGTTCCGAACAGACTCCCCACCAAGCCTCCTTGTCACCCAGGACAATCTTATATGCGGAGCACACCTGATCCTTACAATCAACCATAACCAGCTTGTACCTAGGTGCATCCGTTGATAATGTCTTTAAGGCCTCCCGGATGGCAGCTTGCCTATCCTCCTCCACGCTATCACTAGTGCCGTTCTCGTTCTCATTCTCATTCTCATCCTCTTCATTTATTTCGACGTTGAAGCGCAATATGAGTAAAAGTCATGATGAGAAAAGGTCGGGGGGAGAAGAGAGGTCGGTTAGGCCAGAGATGAAGCCTTTCGGCATCGAAAGAAATCGAAAGAGGTAGGGGTTCACATATCGTGACCGGAAGACTGGGCGACTTGGGTTTGGCTGCATTGAACTTCGCATAATTGATCATCCTAGCCTACCGTCTCTCGAGGAAAAGCCAACTGCCAAAATCCGAAGTCGATGAACGAAGCCACCTAACTCATCATCCTCTTCGCTGCCTTGATCTACGAAGATCTTGATAATGTAAAGGAGAACGCCGACGTGTAGCGACTCTATGGTTACCTACACATACACGTATTGTGGTCGATGATCTCTTGAGTATGACATTCGAGGGGGCTCCTCGATCTTCTTACCCGCGTCCTCGAGCTCTCTCAGTTTTGCGCGCTCTGCTCCAACGTGCAAAACAGAGAGAGCTCGAAGACGCGCGGGAAAAGATTGAGGAGCCCGATTGTGGTCATCCTTGACCTCGGCAAGGGCGTGGTTCCATTCTTCTTCATGGAGTCTCTCGCCTTCGCTCACCTCGTCTGTAATATTTATTTCTTTCATTCCCGGTTTTGATCACCCTGTTATGGCGCGGCCGAGAATACGACCGAAGGCTAGAGAGGCCACGTCCATTCCTTGGCTCTAAGCTTCTCGCCTTCGGCCATATCCTCCCCTGCCTTCATAGGGTGATTGATCACAACCGCACAGGAAGAAGATGGAGAAGAGAGAGTGGATTGTCCTCCTACGAAAAACCAAGTAAATGCAGGGGCGCATGCTCACAGTGCTGCGTAAGTTTCACGAGGAATGCTGGTACATCTGCTTCTCTCTCTGTACGCTTGCGCCAAGCTGGTGCCTTCGGATAACCCCTCCTCCGTCAGTCAACTTGCCGAACTCTTGGCCCATGTGTTGATACTTCATCGCATTGAAGTTCTCCACGCGCCACACACTGACGCGGTTCATATACCCGCAGAGGTGGCATTGGAGATCTCATGTGCTCAGAGAACATAAGGTGATAAGCTAAGATCGACGATGGCGTGTGGGCCTGTGTTTTGTCGTGGTTCTCGACGCCCACGAGTGCAGCCATGTCGAAGATACGTTGGCATCCGCGAGAAAGTAAGAAAATATGAGATGGCATCTTCGTCGGCCATAGTTTGTATGGGATTACCGCTATCAGAATCGGGCTTGGATCTCCGATATCGTTGTTGCTTGATAGCGTCTATCATGAACCGAATGAGATAATCAGTTCAGGAGCGCAATAATGGAGAAATATATTCGGGGCGAACCAAGTCAAATGAAGCTTCATGGGGTGCAAGCTTCGGAAGTAGGATCTCTCGCTTCTCGATTAGTTTGCTACCTACTTAGGTAGATAATCACTTTGCCCCTTGTTGTCACACCGCGGATATTGACAAGAGAGACATCTAAGTGAAGCCAGCTCTAACGTCCTGTGGAAACTTAGAGGCCTAGCTAGAACAAAGACAGCTACATGAATATGTAGCCTCCGTAGTCTCCAGGGAGGTGATAGAGATCCCCGCGCGACAAAGGTGTTGTTCTTGATATGCTTCGGGGCTAGTTTTATGGTTATCTCCGTGAGCCATCATATGATCTTGGGTGAGGTCAACGGAGACGACTTTGTATACGCGCGCATCGAATTGGCAGAGGTGAGGGTGATATGCTAAGGTCCTAATCTGCGAGACTCGTATAGTCCGGGTGGAGGAGCATGGCGAAACATAGCATCCATGGGCCATAGTTGCTTGCTTTTCCACCGTAGAAAAGGATTGGGGTTTGGGAGATGGCTTGTCTCAATACTCCGTAATCACCAACCTGCACTGCAGTTGCCATTATCAGTAGATAATCGAGGACTATCAAATATCGACAATGACTTCGAGACTCGACGTTGATAAGGCGATGTCCCTCTTCGGCTAGCTCGCCCAAGTAGAGGCTGAAGTGGACGAGACAGGTCCAGTCACCGATACGTTACGTTGTTTAAGATGGAACTCATCACCATCTATCCTTCTCCTTGGCCTGATCCTTTCAAAACTCTGTGTGTGTGTTGTTCTTGGTTAAGGATCGAGTGATACAACGAAAGAAAGGATGTTGGTTGTCGTCCATAGTGGTGTTGGACTGAGATTTGATTGAGTTGGCAGGGAAGAAGAAGATCGCGACGGAGGCATCAGTAACAAAACCATTAGTAGAAAAGTATTTAATGTTCCTATAAGGGTTAAAAGGGCCCAAGGGTATGACGCCCCGGGTGATGTTGACTACCTTGTACCTAGGTATCTGAATTTGGTGTTTCTGGCAGGCCATAATCTTGATATACCTAGGAGGTCACAAGGTGTAAGCCCCTTGATGGGGGCCGAATCAATCGTGCGGTCAAGGCAGCCTGGCGTGGTTTGGCATGTGGTTTGACAAGGACCATGATTGTCCAGGGATGGGACGAGTGCGTTCGTCATAGTCGTAGTGGTATGTTGAAATTGACCATCACATCCCACAGCCAAGGCAGCGGCAACAACAGCACCGCGTCATCGTGTGCACCGTGAGGGTGAATAACAGCCCAGACGGATCTTGGAATCCCTTCCACCATTGCATTAAGCACAACATATTCTGAAATGGGGTTTGTCTTGCCTGGGGAATCTAAAAGAATCACACCTTTCAACCCTAAAGTAGTCAAAGGTCGTCGTCGAAGCTTGATCTCATTGGCCAGCACTGAACTTACGACGTTCACATCCGAATATTGATCGACGAGGACCGAGTCTTTATCAAACTTGTATGTGGTAATCACTCGATCCAGGCGAGGTAATTTTCGGTAGTATATCATTCATGTCCACATAGCAGGTTGCTCGTGGGTTCTTCTGATGAACAATCACAGTTATTGGGCCTTGGAGGACTGTAGCATCAAGCTGGTCTGGTAACTGGTTATTCAAGACTTCTCTAAAGCAATGGCTTCTGATCTGCCCTTGGTAGGGAGGGTTGGGTATGAGGATCTCAAAAAGAAGGGAAACGGGAAAGGGGGGAAGGGGAAAAGCAGATGCTCGAGATGATCCACTTACTGAATAGCTTTGATTGTTTCTTCGTTCCCGAAAGGCAGAAATTGTTGACTGGTCTGGCTACCTTTCGCCTTGAAACATACAGGCTGGCCTAGGTATTGTTAGTGTGTGATTGGCATGTGTTGCAGGGCAAACTGCAGCCAAACGGATGGAAGAAAGATGGAAGAAAGCTTGGTTTATTCCAGACTACACTGGCGGAGTGCCAATATATGGCTGACAGGCCCAGTGGAGCCATGTGCCTTAGGTCCATGGCCTCAGACACCTGCAACAGCATGTAATGGGATGGGGTCTGTTGGAGACAAAACGTTAATAAGCTGCCATTAGAAAAGGTCAAACTTGCCAGAAGATGTTATCCGTCAAGAAAGGGCGAATCGGGACATGAGGCACTTGTCCTCAATCCCAGAATTGATCATAGGCGATTCCCAAATCTTGAGTGTGAATATCCCGTTTGATGTCTTTGTCGTCAGGCATCATGCTCGCATGATGGGAATGAGAGTATTCACAAAGATCTTCGAGCGGCGTTATCAGTTGACAATGTAAAATAGACGATATGCGTGTCATTGAGGATTACTCATCAGATGGATGCTGTTAAGAGGGCTAGATATTAATGGTGTAGGTAGTGATAGGTACCTGCTGTGGAAATGACAACTTGGAGCGAACTGCCTGATGATACATGGTTAGACGTAGAAAGACCCAGCCAGGCCCTCGATGGCGACTGGAGTACCGGTGAGTCGGCATTGTTAGTTGCAAGTTCCTTACCATACATATGTCCGTAAGAAAATCTCGCCTGGCTTCCAATGACTCGTCTGGAGAGAACCGTACATAGTCACTCTACTGACTAGTTCAGTCTGCAGTGTGCAGTGTCATGACCTATGGTAGAGAGGGATGAAGAAGATAGATTGGGATAACCTGAAGAGTATGAAAGCCATATGGAGTGAAGTGAAGGTGATTTGGATTGAGTAGGTGGTGTTAGAGGATCTGGGCGGGCCTCAGAGAGTAGTAGAGGCCCGCTCAGAGTAGGTTGGAATGGTGGGTGAAAAATGAGGTTTGTGTGTGAAGACAGGTGAAGGAAGAGAGATGAGGAGACAGGACTCGGGTGAAAGACGTCTTTAACGCCTAGAGGTACCTGCTCGCGGTAGGTAGTGTCCTAATAGTCACTAATGAACCTGCCATATCCACTGCTGCCCCCCTAGTAGCCTAGAAGTTACCTACCAAGTACCGAGACATAGGCGCCTACTACGCATAGGCGGAGAGGTACCCCAGAGGTACTATAAGGACCTACAGACGTCACCTATACCCACTCGACCCCCCTAAGGGTCAGGTAGTTACCTGGGAAAGTACCCTCTTGCCGCCTGGTACTGCCCTTACTAGATGGGGTCCCCTTTAGGGCTACAGTTGCAACCGGCCTCCAATTACTGTCTACTTTTAGGTACCCAGGACCTAGTTTATAGACAGTAACTCCCTAGAGACGCGTAGTAACTAATACATACTAGGTACGAACTCCTCTTTCACTACTGCCTTCCAGTAGGTAGGCAGTAATAGCATGTAGGCATTTACGATGGAAACTTGGGACAATCCTAAGACAGTACAGCCCTGAAACGCGCAATTTCTTGTGATAATCAGGTCATTTATTCATCTACGAAGGTCAAAGTCCAATTCTTCTTGCCACTTTCTGTACCATTCCTAAGATGATGCCTCATGGGCTACCTAACACCCTATTCCCTCTAGGTAGTACCCTATTCCACCTTCCTCTTTCCTAACCCTTATTCACTTATCGAGATGAGTGGATACTCCCTCTCCTTCCCACGATGCTTCGCCATTTCTTCTTCGAACCAGGGTTATCAATGAATAGCATTGCCACGTCAGCAGGAAGGCTTGCCAGGTCAACTCCAAGATCCATCAATTCGTCATCAGCATTTGTTCGGCCAGGTTCTTCCATGTCGGGCTTGTGGAAAGCAGCCTGAGAAGTATCGGGACGTTGTTGACTTGGGTAATGGCTACCGAAGGGGATAGTCAATGACTGCTTGGGAACTCCAAGCTGTTGGTGAGTAGCCTCCTGGTGAGCAACAGGGTCACGGCCTCCAACGCTCACTGTTTCATCCGTTGTTAGTCATGAACAGTACACCATACGTGCCTACTAGTAGCTAATAGATACTAAATAGGAAAATCGGAACTCACTATTCAGTGCTTTCATCTGCATGAGCAGATCAGCCTCAGCTTCGGCACGGGGGAAGGGATCAACGTAGGTCTTTCCAGTCATCGCAAAGAGGACTGCCTTGTCAATCACGGCCGTAAGAGTATCTTCGACGATCGAATCGAATTCGATTCTTGCAACTTCATCTTCCGGACGCATGACTGGCACGACTTGGATATCACCATCCTCAAGATGTATGATCTGCCAGTGATTTTCGAACCAGAGATCCTCCGGAGAATCCATGGCGAATTCCTATTGCGAACGTTTTAATTGAAGTGAAGAAGGAAAGGAAGGATTAAGATGAATAGGTGATTGACTTATGTGCGGTCGTAGAAAAGATTGCTTGTCAAGTAGGGGAAAAACAAAAGCCAACAAGATTGTGGACTCAAGTTGTAACTTTGTTGACGCAAAGAACTTCGAGCAGTTTAAATCCTAGACGGAAGAAATAAATTTTCATGTGGGAGCACAGTATGGTTTGGCGTGCAAGATATCGTTGACCCTGATACTCGTCGTAGTTGATGCCTGAATATCACCTTCGTATTGAGGCACTAAGTCACGCACACACGGTAACAACCGAGTAGCCTAGCCAGTTGATAACATTTGTATTATTTCCCAGACAAAGTTGATGCTCTCAAAATACCTAGATTATAATATCATTGGCTGTTTCTATCTTATATCATCTGATGTTTCTGCCAGTATACTAGGTAGCTATCGACACCATTCACCTGGCAAGTTACTTACCGTGGAAACCATGATATCTTTTCCAACACTATCATGTACATATATAAGTAAGGGGATGTTCTTTTCACTCTCATACTATGGAGGCTACTGGATCTCAATCCTCTGCCTATTCAGATCCATTTTCTACGTAAGCTGTCTATGGCACCGTGATACGCTCAAGTTGTATGGCACATATCAGTCAGAAACTCTCGTGATTTGTAGTTCAGTCGAAAATATTTATTCCAGAATTGTGCTGGCATAATCTGGTAATTCATACGGTATTGCAAGTTATACAGTATGTACTTGCAATATGTACTATGTGTATAGTATCAATGATGTATTAGGTATTATGGGTAGCAACTACCCTAAGTACTAGGTAGGTAGGCACTGAGTTCCTTCCAATCGAGTCAGATTTTGGTCAATGCGTTGGATATCTCGATTCCCGAGGAAGGAAGTATTTGAACAAACCCACTCCATAAAGCATAAGTCATCCAAATCTACTCTCAGGGGAAGAGCATGCATTTATAAGATTTAGGTAGATATTACTTGGTTTCCTGGCTACCTGGACAAGGGGGGCCCCCTTTCTTAAATATCTAGTACCTACCCAGCCAACCTAAGGTTTCTAAATAGCTCACAAGAGTCATTATATGAAACCATTAAACAACTATTGAAGTTGATTCAAATTCAAGTTGTTATTTCCACTAGCAAGTCAAAGGTACTAGTTAACTTTGAGTGCTACTAATACATAGTATGCATACAAACAAAATACCACAATAATCCATACGTTATCGAGTATCCTGGCTTATCAGTCTTTTACCAGTCTACTAGACAGTACCTAACCAACTCTAGTCAAAACGTTGAGCGAGGCTCAACTCCAACTTCTCCGAGACGTCGAAAACGGCGAGGATCTCTTGTAGGAAGGGAATACCGAGCAGATATCCATTAGGCTCCCCGACTTGTATGCCCGAAAGGCAAAGGTTTGACCCCTCCGTCGCGGTTTCAGGCAATATCATGCTGCTAGGAGTGGTACGGAAGGCCTTTCCGCCGATGACGATATCGAGGGTGGGCGGAATAGCATCGCAGGGCACGTACCATATATTATCTTGAAGCTGTCCACTGGGCTGGTAGGCCATGTTGATGCCTGCTGCCACGTTGACTGGGAATACATTAACTGCTGTGCCTGACTCGACGAACATGTGCGGTAGATTAGTCTCCGTGTGGTAGATTGTGCCACTGTTCCAGGAGATCGCGTCAACTTCGATAGAGTAGACGTAATAGGCCGTTATACCAGTCCTGGGTGACGTTTCCTGTTTTTTTTCTGTGAGCTACTGTTTAAAGCAAACGCAGAATTCAATGGAAATCCATACCATTAGGATCGGCACAGTTGTATATTCTCCCGTCCTGACCGGTGGCACACCGCCGAAAGCAATGAATGATCGGCTCTCCTCGCGAGACATGGCGATACTAAATATTGGATCTGCCACCTTGCTGGTGCGCAAAGTTTCCATAATAGGGGAGTAATGTACCAAGTTGTCGGCACTGTCATTTCGGGGGTTTTCCCCCGTATAGGCGGTGGTTGCTGCTCGAAAGCCGAGCCCAAGGAGGCCACTCGACACCCCATCACCATTCCAGGCAGCCAGGTTTACGATCGAAAATTGCTGCTTCGGAATAGTGACGTCGGTGATGGTAATGCTTAAAGCCAGTTAATTTGAGGTGATAAAAATCAAACGACGGGGAAGTACGTACTCTGCGAATCCCATCGGCCCATTTATATATTCTCCGTCGTTATATGTTGAGTTCAAATTCTGACAGATCTCTCCGTCGGGGAAGTCTCTATTATATAAAGGACCGAACATACACCGTTCCTGAGCAATCTCCTGACCAGAGTTGGGATCCACACACTGGAACTCCTCCGAGACAATCCATGTATCAGCACCACCGGTATCTACGACCATATAATAACGCTCTTCTTCGATTCCTACTTGCGTGACATATTGCATCTGCTGGGCTACCGCTCTAAGGTTAGCAACACCCCCTGAACTGATCGGGTAATCGTCAGGACCACCCGTCAGGCGATGGCTCCGCTGAACTCTCGTCAATGGGTGGAAGTTCTCCGTAATAGCGAGGCCAGCTTGGCGGGCAAAGTGGAGAGTTTGCTCCATATGATCAGTGGGAAGGGCAGCCCCAAGTTCGAGGATAAGGCTGCCCAACAGGGCTAATACGGCGGATCTAGTCATGGCACCTGTGAGAGAAAATTGGAAAAGAAGCAAGAATTGGTGACTGGACTGAGTGTAGAAAGATAAGGAGGCAAACGGGCAGGTTTGAATATGGGTTTCTGGCATTTATTTATACACCTGGCCTTGGTCCTCCTGTTGCTACCGCACAGGGCCATTGTCCCGGATACAGGGACCGTGAAAATATTGAGCCAATGCCACATACTACCTAGTAGGGATGAAGGGCTCGTGAATTTTGCGAGGAGAAGTCATGACAAGTACTTGTATGCCTTATAACGGTAGAAGCAACAGACGGTTGTCAGCTTTGATGATGCTTGACCCTTTCACATTAGTTTCATAAACTCAAACTGATCGTTGTATCGGTTTGTGATGTAAACAAGGTCATGTGCTAGTATACCAAAAGTCCGAGGGGTCTTACGTAAACACTTTGGGCAACAGAAGATGAAATTATCTCGTACGCATGGATCTACATATGTAGGTTTAAAAAGGGGGGGGGGGAGGGGGAGGGTGATTAATAAGGAGTGATGGATATTTTGCGTTTGTTTGGTAGATCTGCCCCTAGCCGATCTTAGTGGAGCCGCCTATTAAGCTCCTCAATTAGGGCTGCTGCGGGGAAATCCTTGCTCTCCAGGGCGATTTTCCAGGGCTCAAGGCTAGTACTTAGCGGTAACCTTACCGCATCCTATTTATCGCAGGGTTTTGGCCGAGTCAAGTCAACATACCTAACTACCTAACTACCAAACTTCAAATCAACCATTATTTGATCTAGCCCTTGGACAACCTTCGTTCATATTACCCCAGAAACGTACTTACCAGGCAGGTTAGTACATATCCAATAAGGGCATTGAAAAGAAAATAAAAGGAAAAACTATTTACCTTCAAACACAACTCCAAGATGCCGTCATCGGCCAAGTCGCATGCAAGATCGCATGCGCTGCTGCTCCTGCAGAAATTGCTCAATCTACGGGACAGCGCGAGCCCCTTAACCCTGGTCCTCGACACCCTCGAGCAGAGCGCCAGGCCAATAATCCATGAGTTTCTAGGCCGAGCCAAGGTTCGTGCATTTGCGAGAGAGAGATCCATGAATATTTGCATTGAGAACTATTTGTTTGTACCTATCTATACTAACCACCACACAGGCCCATAAAAGCAAAGTCCTCTACATATCCTCCAGCACGCTCAAAAAGCCCCTGGACGCAGACGTCTTCATCAAAGCGTGGGGCAAATCAGCCGAGGCGCTGCGTGCGGAGATAACCTCGCACTATCCTCCCACCACCACCACCACCACCGCTGGACCCGGACAGAAGGTGCTCGTCGTCTTCGAAGCCATCAATCCCCTCGCCTCCAGCCCCTCCATCTCCTCCAACCTAGCCCTATTCCTCTCCAGCCTCATCACCACCCCCGCCGTCTCTCTCGTCGGCGTGTACCACACAGACATACCCCTCTCCCTACCCCGCCCTTCTCCTGCGTACCACAATGAATACGAGCCCCACCCCCTAACTACCCTCACCCACCTCGCCACCGCCATCCTGCGCGTCAGCAACCTCAACCAAGCCATATTGCGGCGTCGCGCGCGCGACCGCAGCCTCCAAGAGCCCGAATGGGGGCTTTCGGAAGGGCGGGAGGGCGTATTGATCGGGCTCACGAACAAGGCGGGCCACCGATCCGCAACCGGCAGCGACGACGGAGGTCTCGTGCTCGAGATGGAGATGCGGCGACGCAGCGGCCGCTCCGTAGCCGAGACCTTTGTTTTCTCTACCCCACCGCCAACAACGACCACCACCACAATACACCACGCCACAACGTCGCGTATCTACTTGCTATCCGAGCACCCCGCGTTCCGCACCCCTGCCCCTGACGAGGCAAACGGACATGGAGAAGGAGGACCCGTCGGCGGTGCTAAAGACGGCGGGGGCGACGATGGGATGCAGACTACGTTTAACCTAGGGCTGACGGAGAAGCAGCGCCGGGATCGGGAGGGCATAGTGCTTCCGTATTACGACGCGCAGACGGAGATAGGGGCTGGCGAGGGAGGGAGGATATTGTACGAGATGGGGCGGGAAGACGATTTCGACGACGAGGAAGACGAGATATAAGATGTGGGATGTGAGATGTGAAGACAAGAGGTAAAGAAATGAAATGAAGAAAATCATCATCATCACGCATATTACTTGCTTGAATGCAAATTTTTTTTTTGGACATGCCACACCATAACCATAAACCTCGACTTGTTTTCATGATTTGTTGTTCGTCGTCTATTGATACATCTAGTTTAGATGGTGCCGCGACACGAGCACCTGCCCGGGCTCCCTACGCCCCGGGTCAAAATGCAAGGAGGTTATTGGTTTTTTACTTTCATCATCACAGACCTGACCTGACCTGGGTTGCCTACTCATCGACCTGCATAGTATCACCCTCCGCCGCCTCTCCACTCGCCTCGCTATCGTCCGCCACGCTGTTGATCCAGTCCTTGACCTCGGCACCATCGTGCACCTTGAAGAACTCCAGCGCCTTCTTTCCCGGCTCCTTGAGGCCGACGACGCCCACGCTTGTGTTCTCGACCGTCAGCTCGCGGTCCTGGACCAGCGTCTCCTTGAGGGCCTTGAGGCCGTGGCGGATGAGCTCTTCGCGGCCGCAGTCGGCGAACTTGTCCAGGTTCTTCTCGAGGTAGGTGCGCGCCATCTGCGAGCGGGCGCCGATGGCGCAGGCCTGCATCTCCTGGGTCAGGCCGCTGGGCTGGAACTCGAAGAGGTGGGGCCCCGCCTCGTCCACGCCGGCTACCAGCAGGCCGACGCCGTAGGGCCGCTTGCCGTAGTGCTGGGTGTTGGTCTGGGCCTTGTCGCCGATGAGGGAGACGAGGGTGCCGACGGGCATGGCGCGGTCGTACGTCAGGCGCTGCGAGAGGCACTGCTGCTTCATGAAGTTGGACAGGACGCGGGCGTCGGATGTTAGGCCGGCGATGGCGAGGCCGACGTGCTCGTCTACGGCGAATAGCTTCTTCTGATATGATGATAGTTCCTCCGCATTTCGCTATAGAGAAGAAATATGTTAGCCTTGATCGTTCGCTTTTATGTTGTATAGTTGTTGTAAGGTAATTATTCGTACCTTGATTGCGACTAGAACTGCATGTGTCTTGCTCGTTAAACCCACTACAACTGAACCTTGCTTCACGGCCTCGGCGGCATATTCTACCTGAAATATTCTCCCTTGCGGAGAGCTGAATATTGGTCAGTTGGGGACGACTGATAAAGGTGGGTGGATAGACAGCACGTACAATGTGACGGAATCATTGTCGTAGTTGTTTCTGAACATTATGCCACTTTTTAGAATTCAAATATCGGTAACCGTGGTAGTTGTAAATGTGGATGTGGATGTGGTTGTAGCAAGGTCAAGTTGTAAAGGTAGTTCGTAGGTTGAATTGGTACTATGTAGGTACTAGGTAGTCGGAAAGACAAGGCTGGGTGGGCTGAAGCTTCTCTGAATCTCTAAATTACAGCGATGTTTTGGATAGCAAACCGACAAGGCAGCTCAAGAGCTTCGTCGCTCCTCTCTTTTTGGATTAGCTCATTATTTGAATGTACTATGTACCAGTAGTACATGGGCCCACTTCTAGCTTGTAGTTACCTAACCTAGTACTTTGTACATGGTAGAGACCGTAGAGTGCTCACCAGCCACAGATTTCAAAGCACCTGTGGCTCAAGCTACAGGGACCTGGCACAGGCAATCCGACCAAGCCAAGGCTGAGTCTGACGACAACTTAAACATCATCATCACCAATCTCCAATCCCCAATCCCAAATCCCCAGTCTCCAACGATTCGCAATCAATCGACTTTCCACGGCGAATCTTTTCTTCTTCTATTCTCTGTTCATTCTCTTTCTATTACTTTTCCCCATTATCTGAAGATATCTACTATATTTATTAGATACCTACTCAGCCCTTCAAATCCCCCCATCCGATACATAATCTTCTTGCCTCAACCCCCGAAAGTTGTACAATCAATCGTCTTCGACCGCACGCCCGAAAAGCCGGAACGGAACGGAACGAAAGTAATCCAGACCAGAGAACAAATCCGCCCCATATTTGCCCACGATGCCAGCCGCAGGGATAAAAACCATCATCGCGCTGTCCTTCGTGCTCGCGATCGGCTTCCTCCTCGTCATCCTCTCGTGCGCGCTGTACAAGGTGTACTACCCGTTGCTTGTCGTCGCCACCTACGTGTTGGCGCCCATACCCAACTGGATCGCTGCCCGCGCCGCCAACCCTGATGACTTCGTCGAGAGCTCCGGCAACGGCGTCCTGGACCTTGGCCGCTTCTGCACCGGATTCATGGTCGTTATGGGAATTGGTAAGGCGCTCTGCCCCTACAGTCTACTTCCCTCCTTAACGCCTCCTATTTACTGCTTGGTTTGTCCTGCACGGCGTATCCACTAGTTTTGACGTGGATTCGGAAAGTTTCTTGTACACACGTCATGTCGGGGAGGAACGCAATCATTGAAGCCAACAACTAACTCTCCTCACTTTCTATAGCCCTTCCCGCCGTCCTCGCACACTCGCATCTCATCAACATACCCGCCATGGTCATGTCCATCATCGGAGGCCTGCTGATCTACGGGACTATCATCAGTTTCGGCATGTTCTTCCAGGAAGAGTCGGAGTTCTAAGCGAGTCCATTCTTTTTCACCGTCTAGTCCATTTGAACCGACCATACTTAAACTACGAAAGAACAACAAAAAAACACCAATCCGAAAAAGGGCACAAACACACACATACACAACCAATGCATCACAGCGACGATGTGATCGGGTGCGACATGTAAGAGACAGCGCAAGAAACTAGGTACGAAGGATAGAGAAAGGGGGAGGGGAGGGAAGGGAAGGAGAACCCCCCTTGTGTAATTGTTATTATATGTGCGAGCGTACTAATGCTATGCCTACGCGAGATTCATCAACAGGAGTGAAGGAACAAACAAAGGCTTGGTCTGGTTTAGCATAAGGCCCATCATCTTTTCCCGGGTTTCATCGGATTTATTTTTCTCTCCAGGTATCATCCCATTATGTCTAATTGAGGAGAATCTTCATTACACTACCTATTATTACGTGTGTGAAAATCTTGACGGACATAGCAAGCAAGCAAGCAAGCAAGCATGGTCTCAAGCCTAACAAGAAGGAGAGAGAAAATCTGTTGAAGTAGTTGTGTCTGACCCTTTGATACTACCTATGTATACCTTCAAAGCCCCCTGAACACCACAAAGCCTCCGAGACCTACTAATCCCATAACGACGTATATCACATCTGATGTTTTCCTAAAGCTAAAAGTACACCCCGATCCCTAGTTCCAGCCCAACCCTACCTGGCCACATCGCCATCATCAACGACCTAGTAAACTACTTCCTAAGCAGTTTCAGCAGCGACGCCGTCCTTCTTTGAATGCGCGGCCTTTTTGGGCAATACTTCTACGGTTCTGCTGAGTAGCTTCCGCAGCTCAGGGGTAATCGTTTTCTTCTGCTCCTCCGGCGCCTTTCCGTTACTGCTGCTGCCTCTTGTTTGGTGCGGCGCTTCCAATGGCTTGAAACCAGAACTAGAAGAAGATTCAGGAGAGTGTGAGCTGCTGCGAGCCCTTGGAGCCGGGAAGTTTTGCTTCTTGTCAATAGCCTCAATCAACCGGTTGAAGCGGCGGAACAAGGCTTCTGCTCGGATTAACGTCGACTCTAAGTCTATCGTGTTGGAGAGTTCATTGACTGGTAGTTGGTTAGAGACTAGAGCAAGTTAAAGGGGCAATTTAACAAGACGTACCGTATTTAAGAACTTCGTCAAAATGCTGTAGATGCGCCATTATCACATCCCGGTGCTTCTCTAAAATGGCCAAGGCGACGAATAGATGGAAGCTGCTGGTCAGATAGTCCGTCCAAAGCACTTCCCATAGGTGCAAGACGTCCATCCACTTGAACTCACGCTTATACCAAACCAATAGCATGCGAAAGAAAAAGAAGAAGTTAGTGCTGTCGGCGGATTGAAGATGAGCATATAACTTCGGGTCCATGAACTGAACCAGCTGATCTAAGGTAAGAAGTTGATTTCGCATGCCAGACTGGTCTCGCAGGAAGTTTCGCTCCATCCGATCCATAAAATGTTGGAAAGCCCAAAAAGCAATTGCGTCGTCTTGCATAACGGCATATATAGGTGCCAGTAAGTCAGACATGCCCTGGACGTAACCTAGATCTCTGTTGTACTCGTTGTAGGTGAGCAGCATGTCTTTCATCTGCTCCATATGGACATTGGTGCCGGATTCAGCAAAAGGCGAGTCAGGGTCAGGATGTGGAAGGTCTTCCCCAGCAAATATTGGGACTGTGCGGTCAGTTCGATGTACATCCTTTTCTATGTTCAAGGGTTAGTCAATATTCCTATAAGTGAAGGCGTAGTAGACTTACCAATTCTGCATCTCTGCTCTCGCCACCATTCACCTTCGTCTCCCTCACCACCGAGGTCGACAAGCCTCTCCCACCAGGCAGCCTTCAATTTTACGTACTCGTCCCTAAGATATGCGGCTTGCGCTCTCCGTTCCTCCGTAGTGCTGTACCAGTCGTACACGCCCAGCAAGAATAGCCAGGCTTCCTTACGGACTCCATCCTCGGGATCGAGGCCACCGTGGAAGATGCGCTCCTTGACTTCATCGACCGTAATCGCAAGGCGCCCTGTTCGTTGATCGAAATAATCATTCCACTCTTTCAGTGTCACTGGCTTCCGTCTCTCATGCAGGGACAGGGAGCTTGCTTCTAACAACTCAAACTCCCCAACATCGGTATCTTCCAGTTCCATAACATCTCGAGCGGTCCATATTCTCCGGCTTCGGTCCCTTTCACTCTGCTCCGCTATGCCCATTGCCCATCTGGCAAGGTAGACCCTAGCGCTATCGAATTCGTCTTGTAGCGTCTGAACTTCGGGGTTTCGCATCAGCCTACGAACCTGAGGTGGGATTCTCGGGTTGTCCATTATATCCTGTGCGGTTCTGCGTGTGAGCGTCGTGACTTTACTAAACTTCTCCAGGAGGTTCCACCCAGTCTCCTTCACGAACTTCATGACGGGATCCATGCCAGCGTCATTATGGCTGCTGGAGCCTGCCGCTGAAGATCTGGCAGCGCGGCGCATGGAAAGCCCCTGTGAACTATCCTGTCGACCAATTTGTGAAGGTGTGCTAGAGGTCAGCTTCCCACTGAAGGCCTCACTATCTTCCTTGCTGGGCTCTACTAGGTAGATGTTCGGCTCAGCTCCACTCCTTTCAATATGGATATAGCGCCTCAACCAACGGAGGACTTCGTCGCCTCCCCAGAACATCTGCCCATTTTTGTCAAATGGATCGAAGCTTTCCCTTGCTCTTTTCTTCTTCTGTAGGATAGTCGATTGGCATTCGCTATCATGAAAAAATAGGGCTGGGAAGCAGTCCCCGGCTCTCGTATTAATAACAAGAGAGCCGAACCACCACCCCAGACTCGGAGGACGGACCAGAAGCGAATAAATGGCGCTGACTGGTATTGCGAAAGCGTAATGGCCAATCGACCCTTCATGGGTAGTTACAGTAGGGGGGAGCGGCACGAGATAGCTCTGTTTTGGCGGGGAGTCGCCTTCGGTGAGATCGACTTTGACATAGATACTGGCAGCCTCGCCGAGGGCAGATTCAGGTAGCCAAGCAAGTAAAAGATCAGATGATGCGAGTGAGGTCGAGTTCGCGGAAGACGAAGAAGCCGGTCGATCATTGTGGGGGCCTTTCTGTTGCAAGAGCGCTATGAAGCCAGGAATGTTATCCTTTGCTGATGGTGTGGGATGAATATAGACTTTGCTCTTGGAATATAACAACTTGACGCCACGGCCCGATTCCGTATGAGTAATAGTATTATACTCGCCCTCTTCATCGTCGCTCATAGCGTAGAAACTGCCAGTAGGCGAACTGGCTCGATCTTGTGCGGGACCTGATGTCATGGCGGGGTGTGATCGTATCCAGTCCGGATAAGCTGGATGTTCGAAAACGGACGAGTTGAGGATCGTGGTATTATGTTGGCAGTTCGGAATTATGGGGCCGGAGTTTGGGATGATAGGGTTTCTTTTCCTTTTTTTTTTCTGTTATTCTCGGTTTTCTTATGAGTTTTGCTATTCGTACCACCTCTTTTTGCTATCGGAGCTTATCCGTACACCCAATACATCGGCTTAGCGCCGCGCACTGTTTTTTGAAGGCGGTGAAGGAATTAGCTCCGCGCTAAAAAAACTAGCGCCACGCTAAGAAATCTACCCCACATTTTAGCTGATGCACCCAATCAACAATCATTTAATTCAGAAGGGCTTTAGGTACTTGAGTACAAGGTGATTATTGAAGCTATTCGCAATATATACTAACTACCGTCCACTCAATCAAATTCCTCCTCCTCCTCTTCTTCTACCACGTTCCGCAACCCATTAATTGTACGTCGCACTGGACGGCCGTCTCTTCTTCCCTCACTAAAAGCACTAAAAGTCCGTTTAGCCGGAATGGTAGGTTCTGGATTGGTAGGTTTCGGCTTATTCTTCGAGCCAGGAGGTCGGCCGCGTCCCCGTTTAGCTGGTGCTGGTGTAGCTGACGGAGCTGTATCGGCGGTATCAAGCTGCTGGAGACTTTCGCCGTGCTCCCACTGCGACAGCTGGCGGCGCACACTACTGCTTGTCGGGTGAGTATCCCGGGAGCGGCCTAATTGTTTCTGTTGCGATGCCTGTATACTCCATGTTTGCTGTGTTAGTGTAGGGGGGTCCTCACCGAATGGGCCATGATTACGGGGCCTTCCCCGTGTGTTTGTAATAACGTTAGGATCTTGTATACGAAGGTAAGGGTGTTCGTCCGCTAAATCGCGCCCTAACCACCAATATTTATCGATCTCTTCTTGCCCAATAGCCTCACCGGCCTCTAGCTTAGGGATAAGATCGTGGGCGCATGGGATACCGTACTGCTCCGTAATCAGGTCGGTACAGGGTCCTAAAGTTGATTTCGTAGTTAATGCGCCTAGTGCTTTCCGATGTTGCCTAGAAAGGAGATCAACGCAAACATAAGAGACCTTACGAGGTAGGTCTCCTAACCAACGGGCCCCTATATACTGACGTCGCAAGCGTTCTACTTGCAAACTCTCTGCAGTGCTAGCCTTACGCTGTTGCTTGATAATCATTTCTTGAATCGCCGACCGTACTTTTAGGAGGTCGCCGCGGCCATGTACGAGATAAGTCTTCAGGTCCCGATGAGTTGTCTCGGTAGGTGATGTAGTTCTCTGACCATAGTTCTTATTGGCAGATGTGTAACAAGCCGCCCACTCCTGTTTAGTCGCCATATACTCCCTGTTGATGTACGTAATGATACCTTGTTGATCGTTGAACTGCTTCTTTAGGCGCTCCCACGTGGCGTGAAACTTATCTTCGGTTCGCGCGTATACCATATGTTTCCAGAGCTCAAACAAGCCAGTACGGGTGTTAGGTATCTCATCCGGTACTAGGTCAGGAACTTCTTTGAGGCTTTTCGCAGGGGCATTAAGGTGTTGAACGTCATCATCTTCTAGAAGGTCCTCTTCTAGAAGGTCCTCTTCTAGAAGGTCCTCATCGTTAATTGCCGTAGGCGGTATGGACTCCTTGTCTGATCTTCTTTTCCATTGCTTCTTAACGTTCAGGACGATATTCTTGTTAATATGGAAAACACATAGCTGTAGCTTGCTGGAGGGCATGTGCAGCCGGATAGCACCTCGCTCGGCATCATCGTAATTAGTAATGATTACACCTGGCGAGTCTATTCCTAGCTGTATACGGGCGCGCTCGATATCGCCTATGACTTGGGAAAAGCCCTCGAATGTCTCGTTGTTGATATAACCGTATACGATATTCGCAACTGTTTTGGTAGGGGTGACCACCGTACCCGTGAAGAGCGGCAGCTTAAATTTGTTGGTTTTGTAGGTGGCATCAAAGGATATCACACCAGGATATTTCCGCCACATCTCAATACACCATGGCTCAAACCAGAGACAGCCGGTGATGCGATTCTCTTCCTCTGGATCTCTATACACAAAATGTAGGATGTTTTCTTGCTCAAAGGAGCGGATCAACGCCTGCGTAGGAGTATAACCATCCAACTTTTTTTGACGTAGTTGTTGACGATAATTGTGAATATCTTTGTCTGTGAAACACGCGCCCGGGACCTGCTTGTGGAGGGTAGCAGCAATATCGCGTGGTCGTATTCCCGGGTTTAGAGACATACTCTCTATTATTCCTTTCATTTCGGGAGTAAGGCTACGTAAAAGAGCAGAAGCGGACGGGTCTTGGATAGCCTCATGATTGATATGGTGGTCGTGGCCATCACGGAGCCTAAACTCCCAGAGCCAGTTACTGGTTTGTCGAGAAATAGCTTGACATTCCCAGATACATCCGACTTTACCGGTGGTAGATTTGCGGATATTGTTGCCTTCAGACGGTCGAATCGTATCTTTAGAACATGCGAGGGTTATAGTGGTCGGCTTCCCGTTGCGGTAGTTGTTTGAACGCTTCTTAATCACTGCAAAGCCGGCTGCCCTGGCAAAGGCTCGTATATCGGCTTCCAGTTCCTCGTATGTTTCGTACGGTGGCCCTGCCATAAGCCGGTGCGTTGAAGGTGGATTTGATAGCGGCGCAGGGGTAGGTTTCGCGGGAGGGGGCTCGTTGGTGATATCCATTTTGATGGGAATATGTACCTATACAATAGCATCAAGAGGATGGTTGGAAATTAGGTGTGGAGTGAGAATAATTGAATAGGAGATTTGGAATAATGTATGTAGTTGAAATAATATGGATCAAAGAAAGTTCTGCCGGTTTTATTCTTCACCGCCTTCAAAAAACAGTGCGCGGCGCTAAGCCGATGTATTGGGTGTACGGATAAGCTCCGATAGCAAAAAGAGGTGGTACGAATAGCAAAACTCTTTCTTATTTTCTTATTTTTTCTTGTTGGCGATCTTTTTGATAATCGTAAATTCTAAATTTGGGAATGAACATGTGAGCGACGGTTAAAGCTTGGGGGTCGTCTGGAATACCTCATGACAACAGGTGCCCCGCCACCCATCTATCCACTGTTTTTCTCACTACGCCGTACTAGGTACCCTACCTAGTACCTACTAGGTAGTAGGCAGGACCTGGCAGGTACAATACATACCACTGGAGTACATATAACTAGGTACCTACTAGGTAGAACTACTGCTAAAAGGAAGCTAACGTTTAGTTCTTTACATCCAGACCTTGCTGCATTAGTACATTCTGCATCATGCGGCAGGCTACCAAGTTCAATGTTCGTTGTGCGACGAATCAAACTCGTGACATTACCTGTTAAGTCCGAATTTAGTATATGTACATGAATGTCTTAGGTTACAGCATTCCAAGTTCAATGTTGAACATTGGACATTCCAGGGGTCTTCAAGTATTGTACATATAATTACATATGAGTGTACTTATGTACCATCCAGTGTACGTATGCTTCGTAACACCTGTTCTTGTATACCTACATTATGTAGACATGCATGTTTCCCAGCGCTTCAAGGAAGTACGTTAGCGCATTGCACAAATTCGAGGTGGCCTACGTATACATTGAATGCGCAATATATAATTCAGGCAACAGTATTATTATGTGTTTATTGCGTCGTGAAGAGGAGTATACACAAGACTCAACCGTCGTGAGCACTGTTCTAATCCAACCGGTCTCATCAAGTTCCACTGCATTCACAACCCCCCCCCAACTTTCGTAGCCAATGGTAACCGCGGTTTATGGATCCATCCTGGCTCAGTGATGGTGAGTTAGTAGTATTAGTTAGGTGCTTGTTCCTTGGTTCTTCGTATGCCGGGCAAATGTGGAGAATAGGGGTTGTACGTAGGACCGGGAAAGGGGACATAGCCTTATGGAGTGGGATACAACATCATAAAGATGCTTGAGACTACGCCTCAATACCTGCAACTTAGCAGCCCCCAGTATAGCTTCACTGAGCGGCCGCCATGTATCCACTTTCCATGGCCCGGAGGGTGTTGGTAGCCAAATCCTTCCAGTATTTATCGAAAAGTACCTAGGTAATCGTCTTGTAAGTAAGGCAAGTCCTTCATCTCATCCGGGGTCCACTGGGTAGGCCTCCTGGCCGTCGTCCAAGTCTGTCATTTCCTCCTCCACGGGGGCCGGCGTCGTACATACCACCAGGCGCGAATCTCGCTTCATAGTCTCCAGATCCTGATCCACTGCTGATAGAATTATTTCCTCTCGAATTACTCTGGGGTGGAGGGTTGAAAGGTCCATTTCCAGCAGGGCTAGTCGTTCTAGAGCCACCAAAGAATCGCTGCTTCAATCGTTCCTGTGCTGATCCACCAGATGAGGCGGTGGGTGGTGCTGTACCGGCATCTCCTCTATAAGCGTTCGCGGTCTGATAGCTTCCAAGTCGTTGACTAGGCAGTGGTCTCGCCGCTACCTCTTCTCGTCCATGACCAGCCATGGGGTCCGAATTGCGGAATGGGCTGTTTCTCGGGTCGCTATTTCGCATTGGAGGTGGCGCGCCTCTGCCTCGTCGTAAACTTTGCGCATCTTGGGGTTGCGACACGGGGTTGTTGTCCCATAGCGAGCTTAGGCCACCCTGAGATTGTTGAGCAAGGCCACCGTATCTTGAACCAACCTGTGCTGGCTGCGAATGGACGACGGCGACTGGTGGGGGGGCTTTGGGATCAGGTGGGAGCCAGGCTGGAAATGATTGGCCTTTCTCGATGTAATATGATCGCAGGACTCTGCAGACGTGGGTGTCGTCTTCGGTGTCGCCATCGGCTTCGCTGCTGAGGAAAGATCGTTGGAGGTTGGAGATTTTGGAAGTCGTCGCACCGACGAGATTGCTATACCAACCCGACATGTTATCGTGTGGTCCCAAAGGGATACCTTTGAGAACCTAGTTGTCGGCTGGGTAGTCTAGGTTCGGCGCGTTTGTATTAAGAATGGGTAGAATTTGTGGGCGCAATTCGTGACAAGATGATACGTAAACACGCAGGCGCGTAGTGGAGTTTTAGCGGAGCTTTAGTAGGAACAAGAAGAGAAAATGGTCAAAAGGTAAAGTAGACCTAAGATTAAAAGAATTTTAAAAGAATTGGTGGACTTTTTATGCTACAAGTTCCAACAAGTTCCAAAGGTGATAGTTGTAACGTGCCCAGTTATAGATAAAGAAAAGGGAGTTGCAGTTGACGTTTCAAAAAAGGCTGGGTTTCGGTTCAATTGATTAATTGATTGACTAGCAGATTTCCAAGGTTAACTGACATCAGAGCCAGAAACGGACGGATAAAAGGGCAACTAAGCTAGTACCTACTAGTCAGTGTTAGGTATTAGGAGTAGGGGCATAAGGTAGGGGTAGTAGGGGTAAACCCCACCAGAATTCCCCTAAACACCAACATGGGAACTTGTACCAGGTTACATAAGTAGGTCCCATATTGATGTAGGTTAATAGATGACTTACACATTTAGACATTCAACTTGAAAACACCAATGATGGTAAAATTCAGACGAGACTGAATTGGCAAATAGTATTAATTCATGAACCCCCCAATAATTAGAACGCCAATCGTCGCCTTTCTCTTTTAGATAGTGTTTCATTGCGCTAGCAACTTAGCACAAAAGACACCCAGATGCCGTTACATAGAACTGTACCTACATAGTAGTACATTCTTATATCCCTTCCATGGGCCGTGATTTGTCAATATCAATGCTCATGTATCCCCTCCAAATACGTAGTGAAAAGGGTATCAATAGTTTTTCTTGGCAATATCAGGAAATACTAGTATTCTGTTCCAACCAATTCATTGCCTTCGTCTTCTAGAAGGCAAGCTCCCCCCTCGGACGTTCGAACTCGTGCTCATGTTCGATCTCTCTTCCACGGCGAACTGTCTTTTTCGGTTTCATGCGAACAACCCGAGCTCTCTTTCTCTTTTCACCGACCGCCTTCTTGCTTGAATCCTCCTCGCTCTCGTCACTGTCCAATTCCTCTTCTTTATCGGACTCATCACTTCCCAACCAATCCTCAATATCTTCCAGGTCATCCTCACTCTCCTCGAAATCGCTTACATACTCGACGGCTCCATCTTCCTCCTCATCCTCATATTCGACCTCACCTTCCATCTCTTCCTCATCCTCGTCCTCATCTTCTTCTATGCCATTATCGAGGTCCTTATCTCGCATACCGTCACCCTCGCGCTCCATTGCATTGAGCACCTTCTTCCAGATAGTTTCGCTAACATTAAGAGGTTGGTCACCGTAAGCTCCCTCGCGTAGTCGCTGCATCAGCTCGCGTTCGATGGTACGTTCCAACTTAGCAGCAGCTTCTGCTTTGCGCTCGCGGGTCTCTTCTCGTCGCCTGATCTTAGGTGCTAACTTAGGCACCATCTTTTCGCCGAGGCGTGCGTCTTCCTTTGCGAGCCTTCTCATCCTAATAGCGACCTGTGTGAGCCTCGTAACTCGTTGTTTCGCCTTGTGGACTAGGAACTTGGGCCAATAGATGAGTTGGTCATCGATTTGTTTTAGGGCGGCCGCATAGTTCTGCGACAGCTTGATTCTCTGCCAAAGCTTGGCGGGTGTGTGCGCACGCTCCTACATAAAATTAGCAAAGCAAAGTAAATTGGCAAAGTATAGAAAACACTGACAATGGTTTTCATATAGAGATACAAAGTGCCCTTCGTAGGATGGGCTCGAACCGTGGCATAACGAGAGTTGGCGAGCGGACATGACTGTCTGTTGCAAAGGCCCGTCACGTTGTATCTAGAGCCTGGTTAGAATAATACTCCTCACTTAATATGTTCAATGGCCATACTCATTTCGACAGAAGTTCTTCTCTTTGGTAGTTCTAAAAGCAGGTCAGTACCTAGTATTTCATAGTCAAGTATGTAATATATTGAGGAGTGGACTCACTTCAGTTTAAAACTACAAAATTGCTTGTCAATAACCTGCCAGATGATCTCGTCCGACATCTTGATCGAATATCAGATTGGATCGGGTTGTGAAGGTTATGGAGGAAGGACGTGGAATAGGAATATTCGGTGCAATCTACTTGAAGCGATGAACAAAATAATAGTGTTTTGGGAAACTTTTTGAGAAAAAAAGTTCTGCCGTCGCACAAGTGGGTCTAAAGTGAGTGGGACATCCAAAGGCGGTCAGTTAAATCAGTTAGCCGTCATTGCGTCTAGCCAATCACATGAGATGAAATTCATTTCTTATCAACGTGGTACCCACCGTTAGTAATCCGCTATTAGCTTTCCTTCCTTATTTTTTTTTCTTCAGGTTTGGGAACTTGAACTATTCACGATTCATGTGATATTGGTAAATATCAACCTTAAAGCCTTAGCTTTTAGTGCCACAGTTCGAAATAACCTGGAATCCGCTTTGGGGTAATTTCAAGAAAACGCCATCAAACCAAATCTGTCAATATCAACAAAGCCGCTTTCTATGGTTTCTCCCATATAATCCAAACTCCTTGGTGGGGTTCTGGAAGGAGTGATATCCATGCATCGCGCTGCCGCCACAAGGCGTGTGTTCGCCTATTCGAAGTGGCCCCAAAATAGTGTACAATTCAGACATTTTCATCTGACTCGCCAATCACTTACATCTTCCGTGGCTTTTTTAAAATCTCATCCTCGTAATCTAGGCTGCCATCAGGATCTGGTTCATCGCCGTGTTCCTCCAAAACCAGACGATACAGTCTACGCGCTGTCAACGGCTGAGGGCAAAGCTGGCATTGCGGTGATACGTGTTTCTGGTCCCTCGTGCAGATCTGTAGGATTTCCTTGCATCCAATGGACGACTATGGCTGATGGAGCTTTTTAAAGATTTACCATGCACTCTGTCCGAGCAAGCCCTCGTTAAAGCCACGGTATGCTACCATTAGGTCATTATATCATCCAAAGTCAAGTGGATCGGAAGTGCTTGATGCAGAAGCGTTAGTCCTCTTCTTTCCAGGACCGAGGACCGTTACCGGTGATGATGTATTAGAGCTGCATGTGCATGGCGGGAGTGCAACTGTGAAGGCTGTTCTTTCAGCCATCCCTCAATGTCTCGGAGAGGGTCCCATCCGCTATGCGGAACCGGGAGAATTCACCAAGCGCGCTTTTTTCAATAATCGACTTGACTTGGCTCAAGTTGAGGCATTGAGTGAGACCCTCTCGGCCGAAACAGAGCAGCAGCGCCGTGCTGCGGTTCGTGGTAGCAGTGGCTCTTTGGGTCGCACTTACGATGACTGGCGCCAGAAGCTCTTGCGAGCTCGTGCTGAGATGGAAGCTCTCATCGACTTTTCAGAAGACCAGCATTTCGACGAGTCGCCTACTTCTTTTGTTAGCAATATAACCAAGGAGGTGAGAGAGATCCTCCAGGGCATACACATCCATGAAAGGGCGAGCGAGCGAAGCGAACTTCTTCGAAATGGAATAAAAATTGCGCTTGTGGGGCCACCGAATGTTGGCAAGAGCTCGTTCATGAACCAGGTAGTCGGCAGGGAGGCGTCGATCGTTTCTGGGGAGTCTGGGACTACTCGAGATATCATTGAAGCAAATCTCGATATCCGTGGGTATCTCTGCACCTTTGCAGATACGGCCGGGTTTAGAGCTGCGCCGGAGAAGGATTTTACGGGTTCTGCTCGGCCCGAGTCCAAACTTGGGGCTATAGAGGAAGAGGGAATCCGTCGAGCGAGGGTCAAAGCCACTCAATCCGACGTCATCGTCGTACTCACCTCCATAGAAACCGGTGTCCTTGGCCAACCTCAGATATGCTATGATTTGGAAACTCTGCGACTGGCAGCTAATTGCAAGGAGCGCATTGTAGTTGTCAATAAACGAGATGCAGTTTCTGGGGACGAGCTGCGCACCCTCATTCAGAGATTCACTGAAGATGTGCTGAGTCAGATTGAAGGGCTCCAGACCGCTCGACCGGTACTCATTTCTTGTAAAGAGGCGCAAGATCTAAGTTCTGACCAGGTGGATCCAGGGGGCCTCAGGGGAGTCATCGAACGATTGGTGTTTTCGTTTACGAACATGACCTCGCTGCCTGCCGCCATGCAAGAGCTCCACGGGGTTACCGAACGTCAGAGACAGCTTCTAGTAAAATGTAGAGGGCATCTCGAAGCTTACCTTGAGAGCGTGGGGTCTCCCGATCTGGAGGGGGGTAACGGTCTGGATGACGAGTTACAGAAAGATGATGCTGATATTACCATGGCCGCCGAGCATCTCCGATACGCTGCGAATTACCTGGGTCGGATTACTGGGCGCGGGGAGGTTGGCGATGTGGAGGAGATCCTAGGTGTGATTTTCGAAAAGTAAGTCTCGATCGCCCCCCCCTTCACGTTCGACACAAGCAATTGACTCAGTTCCAGATTCTGTGTAGGTAAATAAGGATTGAAATTAAAAGATATCCAAATACAAATGTGCCCAAATCGTCGAAACCCTTTCCCAAATCGCCGTTCTAATGCAATGAAAATAATAACCTGTAAATGCTTCCTTTTGCTTTTCCAGTCGTCAAACGTCTATCCCAAATTCCTGATCCTATCGCGTTATACTCGTACAAGTCTGCGCTTGCGCGCTGTTCAAACTCTATGGAGACCAGTGTAGTGTGGTCTCCTGTGGTATCGTACAGTTCCTAAAAATACAGGGGTCTAAGTGTAAATGATGTCGAAGTATGTCCCAAACGCCGGTCTGATGCAACAAAGGAAAATCGAGTAGGGCATAGCAGTACATGGCCATCTTGTTTTTGTTGGAGCAGTCCCCTGGACTGCTTAGCCGGTGGTGGTGGTGGTATTCTCGCGTGAAAAGCAAGGTAGTTGATACAAGAGGCCGGGGCCCCACAATGGATGGCTTGACCCTTTAGTTGTAGCCACTTCGGCCAAAGTTGACGATTCGGCTATCCTCGTCGTCGCCGTCCTTGTTATATCCACTTCGGCCGAAGTTCTTCTTGTCGTCGTCATCGCCGTCCTTGTTGTAGCCGCTGCGACCAAAGTTGCGCTTGTCATCGTCGTCACCGTCTTTGTTGTAGCCGCTTCGGCCAAAGCTGGCGATGGCGGGGACGGTGGTGAAGGATTGGGCACCCATTTTGAATGTGGTTGATGTAGTTGATGTGGTTGTTATAGTTATGGTTATGGTTGTTGAAGATCTGGAAAAGGATGCTGAGCAAGGAAAGGGTATAATATAGTAGAATATCGCTTGAAGTCTAATAGAGATGATGTTGTTACAAGAGTAGGAGTTGTTATTAAAGGTGTTGGAGCTGTTTGTGTGTTGGATGATGAGGAATGAATGATGCCTAAGTCAGGAGAGATGGAAGGAGCTCTTATATATCCAAGATGCCTCTCTAGATCCTATACACAACATAGCCCGTTTAAGGTGAGCTACATGGAGGTGGTCCGCGGGGAGTTCCTTGGTCTAGTCGGCCTACTGGGGTCTGTTGGCTATGACTGACTGCCGGCGATAACATTATGGTGCTGGGCAATAAGGTACCCAAGTGTGTACCTACCTATCCAACTTCAGCCTCGATGGTGGTAACTCGAGGATGCCTACCGAACCCACATTGGGGGGGTATATGTAAAAATAACCATACTACCTAAGTACCTGTATACCACGTTTTTTAACCCTGCCCATAAACCAAAAGTTCCGGGTACACCTAGTCGAACTAAACTGCATTGGGGCCATTTGAAAAAAAAAATATCTGAAACCGCTGGTCCGTTTTTGGGTTGACATGAAATTTTTATTTCTTAATATGGCTACATGGTGCTTAAAAACGGGAGAGGAGCAAGGAGAGGGGGGGGAAGGGCGTAGTATCTACCATATGGTTGGTAACAGGGTCGTAAGATTGATGCAGGCATGAAATAAAAATGGTGTGCATGGAACGAAGAAAGAACATTGGAAGCTTCCAAGGATCTATTTTAGCCGTAGCGTACATACGCTAGGTAGCAGTGGGACACTTTAGAATTTTTAGCTGGATCATTTAGCGAGCCGTAAGGCTGAAGAAGAGGGTAAGAATCGTGAGATGGTTGAGACCAGCATGATTGTGAATCACACATGGGTACCTGGCAAGACATGGGTACCTAGACGATGTTTCTATCTTACATTCACCAATAGGCTTTTGACAATTCTGGGTTCTTGAGCTGATTGGTCTCGGGTTTCTAGGATTTATTGCCAATCAAATCGCAAATAGACCAGTGTCCTACATTTAGTACCTACACATACACAGTACACATTGTGTAGTAGTAACGAATACACACTGGCGAACATTGAAGCTTTACATGCCTAACCAACGGCCCTAACCTAGATAGTGATATTCCAAGGTTCTCAGTATTCTGTAGGCGGGTAATCTTCAAAGCCATTCCTAAACCTGTTGCTGGTATTACTGTATGTGCAAGATTTAGTAGTTGCGTATTACCAACGGCCCTTTTCTGGCTATTTTTTTCTACTTGATAAAACGGGACTGCTTTTCTTCTTCTTATGGTAGGGCTTCAATGTTGTGTTGCATCTGCATGTATGTAGCTTACCATGCTCGGATAGGAAAAGTACAAGGGTTAATTACTTCGTCAACACCGACCAGATACTAGTTGTTTTGTCCCCTTTTTTTGTTTTTAGCCGTCCACTGTTTTCATTCTCTGGTTCATCGATCTGCCCATGCCTTGACAATATTCTTAGATGCCTATTTTACCTACCTGGGTAGTTATTTTGAGACGACATTTATCATGGGCCATCGACTCGACTAAGTTCATTTCTTCAGATGATCTTCAGATGATGGAGCCAGTCCCTTATCGTGGCGAGTCCGAAGTCTTTTGCAGAGGTCTCTTGGGATGCTGCCATCGAAGTATCATCTCCGGTGGTACAACGCCTACAGTGCCCCGAGCAGCCGGTTCGGAGTTGTATGCAGGTACCATTCGGGGCTTTGGGGGCAGAGTCACATCAATTGATGATCTCATTCTGTGCAGGTCATCGCAATTAAGATCTAGCATGCATAGCATCAAACAGTATTTTAGGGTATAACTAGCTGAAGACTGCAGCTGAATATGTGCGGCATTCGCCTGAATACCTAATGATATCTCTGCATTTGTCTACATACCACTATAGATGCTGGGGTGGTAGGTAGGTAGCATGGTTGCCACGAGGTAAGTATTTATTATTGGTATAATTGACGTCAATCGAGGTTCAAGTTAGTATTACTACATGTACATCAGTACTACCTAGTATGTAGTATGTAGTATGTACTACATGTAGGTATGTAGGCAGTTATACAAAGTAACATACATCATTACCTACATACATGCTGCACTGTGGTCGTAGTATTACCTGAGTATCTGTGGACTAACTACCCAGGTGACGAATGAAGTTGCTGTTAGTGGGGGTCGCATGCGTCTTAGTGCTTACTTATAGTGGCATAATTAGGCCCCTTCACCTATTAATAGTACTCCGATTATAATTTACGGGTGTCTACAAAGCGGCAAAGCAGCAAAGCAGAACTTGTTCAAGTTTATTTTCATTACAAAGCACTGCCCCGAGACGAAGAAAATAATTCCAAAAACTATTATACTATACACTTTTTTGTTAATGGATAATCACGTCTTGCAGTTAGTTGGTAAGCGAGAACTGTACTGTTACTACCCTGACTCCTAACTTCTGACTCTTCATCGTTGTACTACTAGTAATAATAATCTTCATAGGTTTCTTGTCCCCATTGCCTTATGTGAGAGGCCATCTATAAGCGCGTGACGGTAGGTGCTTCGCCTCGCCATATGAGTTTGAGTATAATCAGAAGCAGTCATGATGCACTATGTCTCATAGCCAAGCATTCTATCATTTTCGGCGACCACCGTCCATCCGTCCATAGCTCTCTATACTCCGGATTTTGTCGGCGTTGCTATTACTACATACCTACTAAACTTACCTACCTACCCGGAAAGGTGAAAAATGAGCATCAATGCCCACGAATGGGGTATACAGTCAATTATTCTTTCTTCTCACCAATTCGACTGACTCATATCTATTCGGACTACCCGCAAGTCCACGGACACATCGAATTTAACTAGGTAACTAACATTAGGTACTTACCTGGTACGTAGGTAATTATCATGAGTACTCATTATCATACCCAAACTTGTTCACTCTTGATAACTCCGTGATAAATACTGCACTGATGATATTCATCTTCTATAAAATAATCGAGTCTCATTCCGCCCCCAAAGATAGGGTTGTTTCATCTTATCGCCACCCGCCACCAAGACGTTTAACACAACTACATACATACATATCTACCTCGTCAGCTACAAGGGGTGCATATATACATAGTAGTCTTAACCTACTATATATTGTATTATACAATACGTATAATAAGCATATAATAGGCTACAAGGTTGATTGACCATCCGGACCCTACCGCCGCAGAAACCAGCTCGATATAGCAATCATTACAGGGACAATAGTGGGGTATCTTCACTTTCCAGTTGGTTACGCCAAGCTCTGTGAAAGCTGATGAGGTTCACAGTCTCGGTGTCCGAGCCTTTGAGATTCCTCAGTTTCAATGCCCTAGCAATAAAAGAAGGATATAAAAATTCTATAGTATACCTAGGTAGGTAATGCATGAAACTAGCCAGCCACCCCGCGTCTTTGATCCCCCTTTTCAGGTCGTCCAAGATCTATGGGTAACTAGTAAAGGCTAACCCTAGGTAACATCTATCAACTGTGGTTCATCAATCTAATTAGGAGACATTGCTCGAGGTAGCCAGGCAGCCATGTGAAATGCAGTAGTGATGGCAGTGATAGTATGTCACCCCCACGAAATCGCTAGATGCCTCCAGAACTCGGAAATCTAATCACATCAAACGATTGGGCTGTGTAAGTTCCACAGACCGGACGACAATTAAATTCAGCCCCGTTGCTCCGCTCCCCAAAGAAACCCGCAAATCCTCCATACATATCTACAATGCAGGTTGGTATATATAAGGCTGCGTCCTTACGAACCCTCGAACGGGAGTGGGGTTCCAGGCTTACCGAGTCTCAAATACCACCATCTAAAGATGCCAGCCTTCGGTAACGGTTCTCGTACGTCATCTGAAGTACCAAATGATCGGATAGGTATCACCTTTTTTGCCAATTTAGATTGCCAAGGGTCCAAGGGTCCTGAATAGTCTCAAGGCTTTCCACTTTTGGCCGTTGCATTCCGATTCAGGTGTTACTGTCCACAGCCGAGCTCCGTGGGTAACGTTAGAAGAACATCGCCATAACATCTTGTCGGAGTACAAATACAATAGAGGGGCAGTATACTTACAAGCCACCCCTCCAAAGTTCCAAGAAATCCATCATAATAGGACGATTGATTTGCAGACCCCAATCAGAGACGGAATGTCCTACAACCAAAAAATCAAATTCCAGGGGGGGAGCCATGAGGTCCACGTGGCATTGCGGGAGGTCTGTGAAACCATTGTAAGCAGGTTACCTAGTATCTTGCGTACCTACATTGGTATTACATGTGAGTAGAAAGATACGGAAGCCGATTTGTCAGTTTTCGGCACTGAAATGACGAATATATCTATATTTCTGCAGGAACTATGTTTTTAGGTAGGACGACGCCTTTCAGCGAAGGAGATGCAATGCAATGCAATGTATGTCTCGTATGCAATTTTTTTCGAAACCGTTCATGGCCAGGCTACTTCCATAGGATGCTACAGGCATACAACGTATAGTCGAACAACTAATTCGTGCTTGAGTATGTGCGTCTGCGAATCCTCATCATATCACCCAAGTTTAGCGTATGTCGCAACTTTCTCCTATAATAGTAATAAGAATAGAAGATTCAGCAAGCATTCAGGGGTAATTAGCAAATTTTCACTCACATCCATATATAGGAGCTCAATATACATAAAAAGGCTGCAATTTGATGACACGCGAACTTTTCATTGTCAAAATAGATATTTTGTTAGGGCTTGGTGAAATTATTGTCGGCAAAACGCCCCAACAAGGCCAAGAGGAATCAAAATATGCACTCCATCCAGACAGAACCAACATAGGGGTTAGCTAGCCTACTATCTAGATCAGTCAATCCTCTCTCCTTTTTGTCTCATCGGGCCCCGGAGTAAGATGGCGTGGTGAAATTATGGCAAAATAAGGCAACAATTAGAGTAACATTACCGTTACTCGACATAACAATGTTTATGGGATTATCATGTGAATTCCTTCCCAGTAACATCGCTTGATCATTAGGCTAACCCTAAGTACTAGTTAGAGTAGGGCCTTGGTGTAAGAAGGAAGCATCGAAGTAAATTACAGCGTCACAAGCAACTATATGTATCACCTACTCATGAGTTGATTACCTATATTGACATGTTTCTAGCCGGTAATCAAGTAGTTGAGGTAGTACAGTAGATGTCAGTTTAGAGGTTTCACCCCCTCCGTATACGGTATTACAGTCTAGCCACAATGTGGCAGACTTCATCATAGTTATCTTCGCTCATGCAATTTCCCTAGGTTAGACTGTGAGATTAATAGGGGCATAAGGCATATCGACTACAACGGACGGATAGGATATTGCTTAGGTAGGCCACGAACTAATCTTGGATGCCACCTAGGTAACTTCAAGACAGAAATAGCCAATCTAGCTAATTGGGCGATGAAATCATATCTCAGCACGAATACCTCGGTAGCAACCATAAAGTTCAAGTTTGGAAAGCCGCATGTTACATCGCCACGAGAGATTTTATTAGACGAATACCGACAACTGCTCTCAAAAGATAGGTAGCTTTCTAAACAGCAATTTAGCCTTAATTTCCCGCATAGTTTGATGTCTCTACGCCGTACTGATGTTGACATAGATTTTCATGTGAAAGTTGTTTGAGAGCTACTTGCCTAACCTAATAGGTAGGTATCTATCTGAAGTGATTCAGCTTGTAGTAGTACAGGTATATAAGACTAAAATTACGCATTCACTCATTAGATACCGAGGCATGGAACACGGGGGCGGAGTTACCCCATACATGATAATCGGCAATCAGAAGATGAAGAAGAACACGGGGGATTTACGGCTGATGGACAAGCCTCGACTCATTCCTAGATTCAACCTTTTTTTCCCTCTCGGAAACTACCTACACGTGCTCAATGTCTTGAATTGACACTAATTTAACCCAGGCTGAGGTTCGATGAGCCATAAAGAACCGCCTAATATAACGCCCTACGCCGTATTGATGTTTCGAAACATAGCAGACGCAACTAGAATCTTACGTACAGGCCTTATGACAACTAAGTAAGGAATCTAATGGGGGTTGCACAATACCCAGTGTTTCGTACTGACTCACATATACGTGCCCCTTAGTTAGTCGATTGGAAATTTACCTATTCGTACACCTGAATACCGAGGAAGTCAGCCTCAGTCTCGATGATAGAAAAACCACCGATGGGCGTACGATAGACATCTCACCTGGATAGATTGTCCAATTATTCAAATCCAATTGCCACTAGCACGTGAGTAATCAGGCAGTGCAAATAATAAGAAGCGAGAGAAAAGAGGCTTGCCGCTGAATTTTGTTTTTTTCTCTTCTTTTTTTATTATCATTATTTTACTGTTTCTTCGTAAACGGGTATGCAAAGACGTTTAGGCTACAGGAATGGAGCGTGTTGTGATATGGCGGTATGTATGCAGAAAGCTGATTGTTACGTTACTTGGATAACTCGAGTGCTTTGGGGCAGCTTGAAGAACGCTGGCAACAGCCTATAGCAGAGCTACCAAGCCGCCCCCAACAAACTCCGCCTTACTAATTTTGAACTTCACGAGACGCCACAGATCGAAGAGCAACGTACTTAGGTAGGTAGAGCCTCAAGCCACTTCGAAACGGGTTTCTTTGTGCGAGGGTGCATCTAGATGTATCGATCTAGGTTAGCTAGGTAGGTACATGTATTGTACATGTAATAATATAGATACATCGATACATTGGTTACCTAGTCGGCATGCACCACATATGTACGATGCGTGTGGTATGCGTATGGTATGCGTGTAGTATGCGTGTGTGCATTTACACTATGTAGGAACTTGAGACGAAGAGGCGCCTGCGACCCACCCACCAACCCCCCCAGATCGATTATTCCCACGTGCGAGACAGGTGGGATAGCCTGGTTTGGTATTACCCGTACTGTGTATTAGTAGAAGATGACACGATAGGCACGATCCCTTGGAGTGGCTTTGGTCAGCGGATGCAGTCCCGCGGCCCGAATACTTAGCTTTGACTTGCTACCTAGCCGGGCCTCGTCCAATGGGGGTATATGGAATTGGGAACTCAGTCACGTTCATGCATATTGTACATTGCATTATAGGTACTTGTAAACCTATTCAAGGTTACCTGTGTACCTTACCTGTCATACCTGGACCGGAGAATGAGTCGACCAAGCCACAACCACACCACTGGTACGAGATTATTCTTTCATTGGTTCGCTGTCAACCTTACTTCCACAATTGCCATTCGCCGTATTGCACGTTCGTTGCAACTGAAGAAATTTCAATGATGTCTAAAGTATATCGCCATTCAGCAGGAGAGGCAAGTTCTTATAATTCAAAATAGACGCAGGCTATGCTGAAATAGACGGTATCTGATTTTGCATGTGATCGTGATCTTGTGTGCTACCTACCTAATATACTGGCTTATCGTGCTGCTTCTGTAAGTGATTTGAGAGGAGGTTATGATTGGTAGTCTTCACCGTCGGTAAGAAGAAGCCCCTTAGGCGAATTAGTTACGATGTGTAGAGTCGTAGACAATATCACACCGAGCAAATACACGAGGGGGGATAAAATGCAGCATTGCAGTATCGGGACCGAATTGGCCCCATTGGGAACTAAGCCTCATGAAATACTATATGATGCTGGAGCTGGAAAAGAGCCTCGGCTGGCCCGACGCTACAATGCATTTTATTGACCTGATACTACCTAATTAATTTTCCACCTACTTACAAATTATCGCCGGGAGGCCTTCATCCTCGACTGAGAAGGCTATGCATGTCCTGTTTATCATACATATTCGAAGTTGCGATTGGGGGGGATGGAATAGCCTCTAGATTTATGATAGAATCATAGTCTATCCCTGTCAGGGCCGTGAGCTAGTTACTGGAGATTGGGTACTCGGTAGGCACTCAGTAACTACCTGGATGCCTGTCTATGCTGAGCAAGTGCCGGCTCACATCATCTTATAGAAGATGAATGTAAATAGTATATAGGGGTATATGGGGGTTCAGGAACTAGGGTAATGCATATCTATAAACGTAAGGGGGGCGAGGCTTGCTCTCTTATGCACAGAGGGAACTGGTACTTATTCTACCGAAGCCCCTGATATTACTTTATTCAATCTGTACCTCACTAACTAATAGATACCTCTTCAAGGAGCTATAGAGCGAAACAGTAAATTATGACCAGAGAGGCTTTCAAGAGCGAGCGTCGTGAAATCTTTGAAAATGTTGAGTATTGCAACCTTTTTCACGGCTGTACGTGACGCCCCCTATTATTGCAAGAAATTTCATTAACTATCTACTTACCGACGTAGTTAATTACTAGTGGGGACTTATCATATTTAATACTTTAGTCCTACTACAACCTTAGAGAACTCTACTCTTCCCTGACTAGCAGTGAATCTGTGAACTTTCCCCAACCTGTACCAAGTATAGCACTATTGGACGTACTCCAGTTTATTTCTGTTCCATTCAAAGTGAAGCTCATCAACAGCATCTTAGCCCCCCTATGAAGACTCTATATAAAATCCAACGTAGTTTCGTCAAGCGACACTTCAGTCCTTAAGAGTTTGTAGACCCCAGGGGGTGTCACGTGATTCTATATGCCTTAGGTCTACAGCCTCATGACATTCTCAACCCTTCAGGGATCCTTATTATGAACTTCTTCACACGTCACCGAATCGATCGACCTTATCCTAGTCAGATTTCTAAATCTAGTACCGGGTATATGGAACCTGTAGATGCGCCACGCCGTGCCGCACAAACGCCTCAACGGTAAAGACAAGCTTAGATGAATAAGGTTAATGATGTACAGTCTATACTAAAGAAAGGAAGGAAAGTACCTTTTCTACTTCCAACAGGATTGATATTCTGATTTTCAAGCTGTGGTAGGCCTAGTGTTATAAGACATTTTATAGCATCCGTGATCCTTAAGAAAGCCTCAATATTTATGGCACAGGCTCTTGGCCAGCACTTATAAATGATGATACTGCACCGTCTAACACTTATAGATTTCAAATAGTTGAATGCTTTTCTTTTGACTCTCAAATTGCACTAAATAACACTCGTACTATATTTCCATCCCATTAGAAAATCGAAAAGATGAAGTTCCTTACGTCGTTGGTGTTGCTCGCCGGGGCAGTATTTGCACTTCCCGCCCCCAGTCAGCCCGAGTGGTTAGCCCCGATACGTGAGCCGGTTGACGGGGCAGTGGGAAATCGATGGTTAGTCATGCTCAAGCAAAACCACACCCTGGAGGAGCACTTCAAGACTATCGGGGTCGACCTTTCCAAGGAGACCGAGGATCACTTCAAATATTTCAAACTCATAAACACCTACGGCATCACTCTGCCTGACCGAAAGATTCTCGAAGATAAGATTCGACATGATCCGGGCGTTAAAGCTATTGAAGGTACGTAACTGCTTTAGACAAGGGAGGACGATAATTATAAGAGAAAATAATAGTTGCTAACTTGTGTTAATGAAGCGAGTCAAACTGTAACGGCATATGACAAGGACGACAAAAAGAAAACCTCGTACAACACCATCTCAATATGAGCCACTTGACGTAAAATAGCTAGTTAACTGTTGCCTTATCTTTTCTTAGGTATTTGGAATTTGGGTTTCTACTTTGTACAAACTTAGGTATATGGGAATTACTCCCCTTTAAGGCTGCTTACTGTAAAACAGCTTTCATAGTTGAATATGTAGAGACAGCTATTCCTATGTAGTAATAAATTTGTACCTGACGATCCTGTATAGTCTTGCCTTCTCCACTAGACTCTATTCTCCTCTGGTGGGTCAAGGGACTTACATACCAGGAGCTATGTTTCAAGGTTGTTAGCCTTCCATTGCCAAGAGCAGCCGGAATACACGTGGGCTATACCTGCAGACTAATTTACCCGGACCTGGTGAAATTCATTTTTTTTCCCTCTATTTCTTCATGATAACTTATCACGTCAAGCAACAGACCTATATATAGAACGATGCTAACCTGGGCCAACGCCATTAATCTTGGCTCTGCTGAAGAGTGGTCTCTCAAGAACAAATACGGGCAGGAATACCTCATACAAATTGGATTCCCCCGTGACTGGCCCGAGAGCACATGCTCTTCCGGCGATAACGGAGTGCCTGTTATGTAAGTTATATATTTCACTACCGAGAATAATATACAAATTTACCTATATCTAACAAAAAATAACTTAGCTACTTGCTAGATGGGAACTCAGTTTTCCTCACCGCGCTTGAAGCACTGCAAAGGAGACTCTCACTAGGGCTGTCTTCCTTCCCAGCCGGTGTTGTCGTGGCCATCGGCTACCCGATCCCACCACATTCAGACCATCTCTTCAATGCTAGGAGGGCCTGGGACTTCACACCACCGGCGCCGAACAACACGGAGATCGAAGGGGGAGCCAACCAATTCTTAGACTTTATCAATGACCGTGTCAGGCCCTTTGTCTGCCAACGGTTGCTGGACAGACGTGGCGTGGCCGTTGGTAGGGAGGCGCTCTACGGTCATTCATTTGGCGGACTATTCTGTCTCCATGCGCTCTTTACACATCCGAATGCTTTCGACTGCTTCATAGCTAGTAGTCCTAGTATATGGTGGAATGAGGAGTTCATATTAAAAGAAGAAGCTTCATTCAGACGGATGAGTACGAGCGATGACAGCTTACGAGGACCGTCCCTCATGCTGTTTGTGGGTGGCCAAGAACAGAATCCACCTCGGCGCCGTGGAGAGTCCAGTGATATGTATGAAAGAAGGAGACGGATACATGGGGAGTTGCGCATGGTGGACAATGTACGTGATATGTATTGTCGGCTCGTGGTCACTGGTGACTTTAGGAACATCTCATCTCATGCGTACGAAGGTGAAGATCATGGTACAGTGGTGTCATGCTCACTAAATAGAGGACTCGTTACCTTTTTCGAGGATTGGCCATTTCAGACTTGAGGTGTTTCTTGGTTTTTACTCATTTAAATATACTCCCATTGCACTTATTATCGATTTGACTTATGGTTATCATTCTAGGTTCTTACCACGTATTATGAGCTTCAATACGACTAGCACGTTACCTTGTAAATTTCCTCGTCGAGATATCATAACTCTGCTGGAACCGCGCGTGTCACGCAAGTCTAGATTAACATCTAACCCGAGGCAACTTGTTCGAGTAGATCCAGATTGAGGTCATCCGAAATCGGTCATTATCTAGATCTAGGACAGGCCGAATCTAGACGTGCAAAGCAGATCTTCGCTTACATTGCCCCTATATGGAAAAGCGATGCATAATACCACGGTACTCCCTGCCATATTTCGTGCAATAAGTTATAATATATAGGTCTTTCATGATAGCAACAAGTTAACTCGGTCCCAGGAATCGGAAGCAGATGGGAGGAAAGCGGACTAATTTCGCACCTCATCCTGAGAGCGGAAAGGGGCTAGAGCTTAACCAACCTAGTGAGCTCCACTAAGGGAGATCGCCAAGCCCGTAGTCCTTGCCACTAGGCGGATCTGATTAGATTAGATGGGCAAGATAGCTGATTGAAAATGGGTTGGTGTAGGCTTCCTTATTCGTGCTGTGAGATTTTACTTCAAGGTGAACACGCATTGGTAGTTGGGAGAAGCCTAGCCTAGGTTAGTCGCTGTTCAGAATATGACGTGTATAATGGGAAGGACATCAGGGGGAGAAGATGATACGTAAAAAATGAATAAATCCTGCCCCTATTGTGTGCCTGCTAGCCGAGTGTCAGGTGTGCTGTGAGCCTCTATGTAACTCTCGGGGGCTGTCGAAGCCCACCACTCACCCAAGCCAAGATGACAAGCGTACAGGAAGAAATAGTACACGGCAGAGGCGAAAACAACGGTTTTGAGAAGTCTGCCGGTGTAGTTTAGTTCGATCAGCTGAAAAAAAGTGCGCCTCGAAAACGGATCATCTCGGCCTTCTTGGGGTTTTGTACCTCCTGTGGCAGATACTGACCCAGATTAAATTGATTTGAGCTTGAAAACTAATTCCATGGTAGGTTATACATCACGCCCTTAATATTGCCTTCAACAACTACTCTAACCCAACGTATAGCGCATACGCAACGAGCTCCTTCAAGGGCCACTCGCTCCTCAGCGCCTCTCGGGTTGAGGGGTCTATCGCAAGCTTGCTTCTTATCCTATCGTAGCGAAGTTATCAGATGTGAGTTACTCATCTTTTCCTACATATGCTCTAAAAGGATGATTGCTGACTTAGGAGTCACTACGTGTGCCAAGATTATTGGCCGTGTCGAATTCTTCGCCTTCTCCATCGGCCTTTTACCGATATCTCTGATCCTATATGCTGCATGACAGAACGTAGAGTCGTATCTCGTAAGTTTCCAGAGTTGGAAGGATTTGGGTACTTACTAATGATTCTAGTTTCTTATACCTAGGGTTGGTATCGTTGGGTTTGGTATCACACAGCAAATCTTCATATCAGATCTCACTAGTCTTAGGAACCGTGGTCTGTGGCTTTCGCTCTGGACAGTATCAGCAGTATCCCTACTCTCTACCTTGGAACGATCGCTGCTGCGTTTCTAACCATGTCAACTCGGAGGTGGGGATACGGGATGTGGGCGATCGTCCGCCCCATAGCCGCAATCCCTCTACTCCTTGTTTTCGGCCTCCTTCCCGAGTTATCTTCAGGTAGCAGCGCATTTCTCCGCCGGCCACGCAACAAGGATTGAGTAAGTGTGCCACTGGGTACTTAGTCATTGCTTGCATAGTTTAGCCTAACATAAGAATCCTCACAGTAACTCGCTCCGGGTGGCCCTTCAAATAGCCTCACTAGCCGTTGCTTTTGATGCACTATTAGAGACGAGCTAAAGTATGGATCACCATTGGCGCATGCCTCTGCATCCTAGGCCAAGGGCTTGAGATACGTCTTGTTAGCATGAACGAGATTCGCCCTGCAAATGAAGCATCATTCATCACAGTCAAGACCCTAGCAGGCGTCGGCAGGGGGGTTCTATCAGACAGCAGCGCAGGTATGTATACAGGCGTCATCAACCCTCCCGCATGATAGCCAATTACATAGCTCCCTTCGGATAAAAGCTTGAATAAAAGCTTGATTAACAGATGTCAGATAGAGCGTACGGTATATCACTGTGGAGCACGATAGTCTGTCGTCAGCATGGGCTGATCCCTAAAGAAATGTTAAACAGCTTATGTAGTCGGTATCTGTACGTACAGGGGTCGTGTCATACGGCGAGAATATTGGAACAACACTGCTGGCTCGTCTTGAAAGTGGTGATCTCCGGAAAGCCGAATGAACTCGGACCCGATAGGAGAGTCCACCGAGCGGGTATAGGCAGTAGCAAAACCGGAAGCACGACCTTCTCATGACTCATCGGCAACCAAAATACCCAAAGCGGGAGGACATTTTATTTGGATACACCGACTGAGCTGAACGGCGTAAATGTGACATACGATATATCGGATGTATGGCACGTAGAATGGGAGAGGGGAAATGAGGTCTTCACGTTCGACATGCCTATCAACCAACATATTATGTATGAGGAATTCCCACACAGACCCCAGCTTTGAGGAGACCGGAACGAAAATAGATTGCCTGTAGTACCTCATACATGTCTGTATACAGACGGGGATTACTCACCTCCGCATTAGTTACTCATCGTCCAATTCCTTCAACCCACAGCTTGGATAGATAAAAAGAATAAAAAAGACTCTCATTTGGAGCGAGCACGATAGCTTCTTATTGTTTCATTCAAGTCTCAAGTCAGCATAAAAAGAATAAAAATGGCGGAAAACGATAAATCACTACCTGTTCTCATCATCGGATCTGGTAAGAGAACCCTTTCCCCCCTTTCCCCCCTTTTCAATTTTTAGTATAAAATAGTTCGACCTACCTAGGTATATAAGAAAAACACCCATTGCTTATCTCAATATGAACTAGGCTCCAGCGGCCTAACCCTAGCTCATGGCCTCCACCTAGTAAGCCCTCCTTGTCCCTATCTACCCCTTTATATCTTATCCCACCGTGCCAGCTAAAACTTCCCAACCACCAGAAAGGCATCCCGTACAAGATCTTCGAGAAAGACGCCTCGATCGCGCCGCGCCACGGGCGCGACTGGGGCATAAACGGGCACTGGTCGATGCCGATGCTGGCGGCGCAGATGGGGGCCGAGAAGTACAGCCGGATCAACAGCGTGCTCGTGGACCCGTACCTGCCGCTTAAGGAGGTCGAGAGCGGGCCGATCCTGAACGGCGCGACGGGCGAGCGCATCGGCGAGGTCGTGATCCCCGACATGCACCGCCTGCTGCGGTCGCGGCTGCGCGCGCTGCTGGTCGAGGGCGTGCTCGACGTGCAGTTCAACAAGACGCTCGCGCGCGTCGCGTACGCGGAGGATGGCCGCAGCGCTACGGCGTACTTTGCCGACGGCACGCAGGAGATGGGGAGGCTAATCGTCGGGGCGGACGGCAGCCATAGCACGGTGCGCAGCCTGCTGGTCGGGGAGGAGCGCACGCAGCTCAAGCGGCTGCCGCTCGTGGCGACGTTCGTGACGATGTCGTTCCCGCGGGAGGAGGCGCTGCGGCTGCGCAACAGCGGACACCCGATCGTCAACGTCATCCTGCACCCCGACGACAAGGCGGGGTTGTTCGCGATACTAGACGCCAAGGACAAGGACGCGCCGGAGCGGTGGCAGTTCATGTTCTACGTCTCGTGGCCGTACAGCGTCGAGGAGCAGGACAAGGAGGCTGGGATGGACATCGCCGGCCGCATACGCCAGATCAAGGAGAAGGGCGCCGGGTTTGTAGATCCGCTGCGCAGCTGCCTCGACGCGCTCCCCGACGACCACACCGCGGCCTACCATGTCCAGAACGGGAATTGGGACCCTAGCTTGCCTGAGCACGCGTGGGATAACCATGGTGGCCTGGTTACGTTGATAGGTGACGCGGCACACCCCATGACATATCGTAAGTTTGTATCCAAGTTTGGCACATACCTCCCTACTTACCTACCTTCCCTGGTATGCATATATCTAATAAATATTGTACCCGGGATAGATCGTGGACAAGGACTAAACCATGCAATTACCGATGCTTTCAAGATCACCGAATTGCTGAGTAGCCCAGAAGGTCGGTCGCAAGCTGAACTAATCAATGAGTACGAGAGTGATATGAGGGTGAGAGGCGGAGAAGAGGTCCGGCTGAGCGAGATGAACTCCCTCATGCTACACGATTGGGTCAAGGTTCAGGAAAGCCCGCTTTTGAAAAGAGGATTAAAGCGAGTTTAGGACGAATCCTGCTTATTACACGAATGGAATTATCGTACATCAAAGAGGTTAAAGAGACGTGTGAGGTAGGCACCTATGTATGCACTTCATCTATAGGTATCTATCATCCAGCCGCCTATGAATCAGTAGAATCCAAAGAATAATGGGTACCTACGTGATTAGTGTATCATATTCCTTGAAATCAGGTCTGCTGCCAAATCATATGAGGTGTTGGTATGATTGGAATTAGTATCTGGCTGCGTATCTGGCTGCCTCTTTGTATCCCCTATTTTGTAGCAAACCTGCCTACCTACGTACCTCCAAGTACAAAAAGGTTAAGGCATTCTGGGTATCAATCCGTGATTTTCCAGTTCCTTAACGCCTATCACTGTAAAGGAAAACCGCCTCTACCTTACGGGACATCTTACATTTTATCATCCATTCATTGCTTTAGTTCTCTGTCTATGCAGCAGTGGGCGTCGTACCCGCCTTGCTTCTCTTCCGCTTAAGTTTTGACTGTCCCGTGGGGGTCTTCGGCGTCTTGTCGCCCTTTGTATCCTTCTTATCTGGTTCAGTGGCTGTAGAGGTTTTAAAAGTTGTGTTGAGATTTGGTAGGCTTGGCGGCTGTAATTTTTCTTTCCGTCCAGTTGAGCTGAGGTGGAATTCGCCGGGCTTGCCGGTGATAGGATTCTCGTCCATGTACTCGCCGCCATACTGCATATGGATAAAGAACGAGTGTTCTGCCAAGCTGGAGTCGGGGGCAGACCGAATGGACTTCTTCTGTTCGGGACTGGATTTGCTTCCTGGGACTTCGGGCATTGGTGTTGTACCCTTCGATTCTAGCCCTTGAATTTTGGCGTTATTGGTACTTGGTGTAATTTTGTAGCCGTGACCGAGAGCGGGCGACCAAGTTCGCGCATCGTCTGCAATGGAGAAGCACTTGCGTAGTGATGAGGCAATGAAAATCTACATCGACCGGTCAGTCTTGGGAGTCTCGTAGGCCAGCAAAACGAGAAGTTTAGTTGCCTACCATATTGTGACTCAAAATATCAGCTAGCGTAGGTGCCATGTATATATTCTCCCCAACAATATAGTATGCCGCATGAACGGTAATCTCATCCTCAGGGTCTCGCTTGCGACGCGTCTGCTTGTGGATGACCCAGACACCGGTGCCCATACCAGGACCCATCTCCGCGGGCTCTTGAGCGACGATGTATTCCAAGCCGGACATCTCTCGTAGGCGACCCTCGAAATTCTCACGGTTCATGATTAGGTACAACATGTTCTCATTGAATCTAGCTTGGTTGTAGACGAACGAGTTGTTCGAGGTGCGATCGAAGAAGGGTGATTCTGCGAAGTAGAAAAGCACCGTATTTGAATGTAGTCCACCCATTGATTGTAGCAAGGGTTTGTGGCGCCATTGGATCTCATCCAAAGGGTCATTTGCGGTTGCCATTTTCGCTGCTCAAATTGGTCGTTGATTAGAGACGAATGACTTTGAAGTGAAGCGTCGTAGGTGTTGTAGACATTTAAAAGTTGTAGCTGAGAAGAAGATTTGAAGAGGGAACCTTGAACCTGAAATGATAACTTGAAAGAAAGGACGTGCAGGCTACTACATGTAGGTTAGGTTAGGTTAGTTAGTTAGGTAGTTAAAGTTCAAGGGCTTATGTTAAACATTGAAGCTGCCCATGTGGGGGAAGAAGCTCTTATCGATGGGAAAATACAAGGATTAACGGCCTAGTCGCTTGCAGTGTTAGCGTACCTACCCAGTAATCTTTACGGGTCTATCCCACGCTAGCTTTGCTTGCCACCTGGGCATAGTGCACTATTCATTTATACAGTAGAATGGCCAGCCTTAAATATTAAAGCATTCCTTTAACTACATACAAATACAACTCGATCTCAATCCAAACTTGATCTCAACCTCGAGTTCAAGTTGTCAACTATCTACCTAACCTAGGTACCTCATCAGTCTATCTCATTCCTACAACATCGCCTTCGATTTTTCTCTAAAAAGACAGCGCTTCGTTTCGAGTAATACAGCCGCACATCCAATTCAAACCGAATAGTCAGTTTCGCAATTTACAATCCATAATGGATCTCGTCTCGAGCGTCCGCAAGACGGGGTCACGCGGTGGGGTCAATTTCAATTGGGACGATGTCGCCAGCTCGACCCATCGAGAGAATTATCTAGGACACAGTCTGAAAGCCCCTGTTGGCCGATGGGCAAAAGGTCGAGATCTCACCTGGTATGCAAAAGCCGACGATACAGCAGCATCTGCTACCGAAACGGAACAAGAGAAGGCAGCGAGAGAGAGGAAAGAGGAGATCAGGCAAATAAAGGAGGCAGAGGAAGACGCACTTGCCCGTGCGCTAGGGCTACCTATTACTTCCCGAAAGGCTATTGATGCGAACGCTACCGGCGCGAACGCTGTCGGTGTAAGCGGCGGTCGGGGTGCGACAGGAGGTGGCGATTCTACAACTATCGCCAAGGACGAAAGCCGATCGACAGATTATGTTCATAAGTCAATAAAAAGCAAAACAAGACATCATGGAAGAACTAGGAGCAGGAGCAGGAGCGTTGATCGCGACGCGCAAAAACAACGGGATCGATTACAAAGGAGAAGCGATGCACACCACAAGCACAGAGTGAGAGACGATAGGGATGATAGAGGTGACAGACATGGCCATCGAAGACGAAGAAGCTATAGTCCTGCGGGGGATGATCGTAGGCACGGACGGACGCAACGAAGAGAACGAAGCCGTTCCCGTACTCCCGAGAAATCAGAACGTAGAAGAGATGGCAAGAACGCTTATGAACATAGATCGAGAGATGAACAACGACGGCGAAGCAGAAGTCCCCACGGATATCAAAGGAATGATAGGCGTAAAACTACAACTTGAGATGCATATTGTGCGCTTGATGCAATCCTAGAATTGCTAGTGGTCTGGCGCGGATTAGGTAACCAATGGCAGTTCTAAAGGTTACTTCATACAGCATGGTTAGGTACATACCAATAATTAGATCTATGGATGTATCCAACCCATTCGTGAACACGGGGCAGTCATACTTATCTTACGCTGTGAAATAATAGGGTGTTAGACATCTGGACTCAGATGACACATTATGTAGGCGAATCAATGTTCTAGGACTTCAACCCCTGTGCAACTGGGCAAGATCAATGATATCGATAGGTACGGAGTAACTACCGTACAGGTCACTTGGTTCAATGCGCTGACCTCCCTCGTTGGAGGTCCGAGGATTGATACACTGTAGCTAAGCGCGGAGTTAGTGGGGTTTAGCGATTTGACGATTAGCGCCAGTCTTGAGGTACACAATCTGTCTGGTATTAGGTACATGCACTCGTATTGATCAATCTGAATCCGGGGTGAAACGTGCATTGTCATGGAGTACATAATGTACTACCTAGTACGCTGTAGTTCTTAGCGGAAAGGCGAATCAGCTCCGAGTTGTTCCTCGAAGTCTGGGTAGGTGCTATGTACCTACATACCTGTAGTTATGTACCTGGCACTACCTGCACATGCATATGTCACTGGTGTGTACGACTACAACTTGAATTCAAGGTTGTTTGTTGCCGTTGCCATTGCCATTGCCATCTACTGCCTTCTTGTCTTTGTCACTAAAAAAGAAAAAGAGGAAGATAAAAGATCAAAACAGTTGAGGTCCACAAAGTCCTACGCGTGTCTTTCTTTCAATCAGCCCATTCGTTCATAGATAACTCGTCATACCGCTTAGGCAATCTTCATTCAATATTCCCGCTCGTGGTAGTTATTGATTTCTTTGATTTCTAGAAATTACCTGAGCGACCCTGAGTTTGTCAAATTCTCACTGCAAAGTTGATGCTCATTGACGCTGTATCGTCTTACAATCAATCGCCACCGCGCTTTTGCTTTTCTGTTTGCTACTCATTTTGTCGAGTCTTCTACAGGGTAATCGATTCTTCCAAGGTTCCTTGATTGGCAATCATATAGATACCTGCCTATCCGTACATCCGTACATCTGTACTTCTATCTTCCTTTTGCTAAAGTGTCACTTTGTTATTTCAGTGTCATGTTGTACTAAGAGGCTAGATACCTGTGTGCACTACATACCCACCTAACAGACAATGGATTATGGAAGGCTTCGGGCTGCGGCCCTGAGCAACGGCGAAGATGAGGAAGCAGTAACGGTAGATACTCGAGCCCTGATAGATAAGGTTTTAGCAAGATATTCGGGAGAATGGACAACATTGCGCGAGCTCATCCAGAATGCCGCCGACGCCCAGGCTACCACCGTCAAGATCAAGTGGGAAACACTTCCCTCGACCCAAGTACCTTTACCCACCACCACAGACCGCTCCGAAATCCTGAAACATATCATCACAAACCACACCCTTCGTCGACTTGTCGTGCAGAACAATGGCCAGCCATTCACAAAGACGGACTGGGGAAGGCTGAAGAGAATTGCCGAGGGAAACCCTGACGAGACCAAAATCGGTGCTTTCGGTGTTGGCTTCTACAGCGTTTTCGCCGACTGCGAAGAGCCTTTTGTCAGCTCCGGCAACGAGGCTATAGCTTTCTACTGGAAAGGAAACGCTCTCTTCACCAGAAAACTACAGCTCCCCGAAGATCAGCAAAGCCCTGACACCGCCTTTGTTCTGGATTATCGAAACACAACCACCACCTTACCGAACCTACTATCTGTCAGCCAGTTCTTAGCAACTAGTTTGACATTTGTAGCCCTTCAACACATCGAGTTCTGGATCGACGATTATAAGATTCTCCATCTACAAAAGAAAACCAGTCCCAGTGCCGATGTTCCTCTGTCGAGGGATGTGGAAACCACCACCAAGGAACGTCTCATGAAAGTACAGAGTGTCGAACGCGCGAGCGCACAGATTGATGCTTCTTTCATGAGCGCTATTGGATGGAAACCGGAAGTAGCTGCGGCAGCCAAAAGCGAAGCGTATGGATTCGGTAATTCGGAGATACCATCTTTGCGCAGTTTCTTTAACAGGCTTACTGCAAGCGCATCCACATCGAAGAATAGCAAAGTAGTAAGGGAAGAGAGGGCAGCCCAAGAAACCATATCGGAAGACATCACGGTGGTTTCGACGTCAAACATATTCCTTAGAGTAACTACAGCAGCTATAAGGACGTCTGTTTCTTCCAACTTCTCCGCGGAGCTAGAGAGGGCTACTAAAAAACCACCGCCAAAAATAGCTAAATTATCGGTATTGACATCCTCGTATGACGAGACGCAGGCCTCGGAGAGTGCCACAAGCTCCAAAGCCGTGTCCAAGGCTACTAATGTCTTTGCATCAGTACTCCCAAGCAAGAAGGGCGGGCGAATCTTCATCGGATTCCCTACCACACAGACTACGGGTGCGGGGATTCATATATCAGCACCATCGGTCATTCCCACCGTAGAGCGAGAGGCGATCGACTTGAACGCGAGATGGGTGAGAACATGGAACATTGAAATGTTACGGGCAGCTGGTATCATGACCCGACTAGCCTTTTCAAATGAGATGGCAGAATTGCAAGATAAGTTGCAACGAGCGGCAGAAACATCAAGCAACAGTGTCACGTCAAAGGAGGTAGCTAAATACATGCCCGAGGCTTTGCACATCTTGAAGGCTTTCACTTTTGGAGATTCCACGCCCAGCGGCCATGTTTCTCAGATAATCGAAGAAGCCTTCTGGACATCATACAAGAAGCCCTATGTAGAAATTTACAGCAGCCGAGGCGTACTGCCAACTAACAAAGTCCGCCTTGGCTCTGAGGAGCTTGCCAAATTCGTTGACGGGATTCCAGTCATTCCTCCTGAGCTTGGGACTACAGGATTTGTGCAGAAACTAGCTGATTTTGACCTGCTATCCCCAATAACCGTGGATGACGTTCGATTAGAATTGTCCGGAAAGCCGCTCAACAAGGCCCAGCTCATCAGTTTTGTACAATGGGCCAGTAAGAAAGCTCTACAAGGGGAACTTGATCCAACGAGCAAAGACGGGCTGCTTGATGTCGCGGTGGGTCTTCTCAGTGAAGATAATACCGACCAAGGTGGTATCATTGCCCTAGGGAGCATCAAGAATTACTTGAGCCCAAGCAAAATACCGGCTGGTTTGCCAATTCCACCCACAACTATACCCTACGATCTCACTAAAAATTGTGCCGAGAATGAGTTGCAAGCCCTAGGCTGGGAATCCCTTGAAATTGTTCCCTGGGTTCGATTTTTGGTCGACACCCGCGCGAGGGGACCCGATGAGCAAAATCTAACCAAGTCTCCCGACTTTTCGATCCGTATCCTGACAGTTTTATCAAGGGGGTGGGACAACCTCAGCCAGAGCTCAAAAGGGACTGTCGCAGCGCTACTTCAGAACCATACCGTTATGCCAACCAAGCTAGGCATGCGGAAGCCAGCCGAATCGTTTTTCCAGAGTGTAAAATTGTTTGATGATCTTCCAACTATTGAGGGATGTTCCGCCCTCAAGGAAAAATTTCTCACTGCCATGGGCGTTAGAAAGACTGTAGATTTGGACACCATCTTTACACGTTTACTCAATCGTTCAGCCGAGACTAGCTCTGGGGAGGCAAAATGGAGTCATGTTGAGCTCATTAAATATCTAGCGTCAGTACGAAATGATATTCCGAAGGATGACCTGAAAAAGCTCAAGGACTCCCGTATATGCCCAGCAGAAGCGGGACAGCCCGGTTTAGAGTCAGCTAAACCAAGCTCACAGCTGTATAAAGTCTCGGAGCTCTATGAGCCCAGAGGTCCGCTTCGACCACTTAAATTGAAGATCATTCAATGGCCGGGTGGTAACTTACGACTGGGATCACCGGAGGGGAGATTCTTGGCTGATTTGGGCTTACGCCCATACCCATCAGCCCCTGAGCTTGTTGATATGATGGCTTCCCCAGATCAAGCAACGAGGGCAAATGCTATGCACTATTTTATTACTTACCATCATAGCAACGGTTACTCAGCTTTTAACATTGGGGCAACGCCCAAGGCATTTCTCCCTCTGCAAGGGAACCCTAAGCAGCTGGTAGCCCCATATCAATGCTTTACCAACGAGGCCGCCGCCACTTTGGGATTTAGCATCTTGAAGAAGGAATTGCATGTTCATGCCTCTGTAAGTGGATTTCAGCAAAATCTGTTAAGCTAAACCGTCAAATATGAATACTAATCATAGACTAGAAATTTGGCGTAGCCGCAGATCCTCCCATTGCTGAATGTGTCGAGCAACTCATCAGCAAGCCTCCCCAGAATCCTCAAGAAGCCGTATCTCTATTCGGGTACTTCGCAACCCGCATCAACGAACTGGGGAATAACACGATTACTAAACTTCGTGATGCTTATATCGTACCAGTCGCACGCAAGAGACGACAGTCGCTTTCCCAAACATCCAGCGCAAACGAGAAAGATAGTAATTTTCTCCACCTAAGCCCTCGCAATTGTTACCTAGGTAGCTCGACGATGTATGAGGAGATTTTTGACTTTGTTGACTTTGGCAACTCCGCAAATGCTTTTCTTTCCGCTTGCGGTTCGAAAACCGAACCGACCAAACTAGAAATCGCTCAGTTAGCAGCTGGTGAACCGGCTAGGCTATTGAGCGTTCTTCAGAGCTCGGAAAAGTACCTGAACCTGTTGAGATTCTTAGCTGAAGACATGGCCACTCTTAAAAGAGACAAGGAGCTGTGGAGAAAGATGAAGTCTTCGCCATTTTTACTGGCTTTTAAGGAAATCAGCGGTGCCAAAGAGAAGGTATCGGACACCGAAGACGAAGCACCACCAATCAGGCACTATCAGCTTGCTACTCCGACAACCATTGTCATTCTAGATGATTACATCAGCTACCGTTTGTTTAAAGATCACCTGATATGTGCGCCTGAAGAAGATGTCTTGGAATCTTTCTACATAGCCCTTGGCTCCCAAACTCTTTCTACCATCGTAGAGGATGATCTTAAGATCGGGCCGCAAAACGAAAAGCAGGATGGTGCAGTTTGGCTTCGGAAGCATGTTCTCGAGCGGTCAAAGCTCTTCATCCACGAATATTCGAAATATACACGCGATGCCATCAAGCATGATGCGAAATGGCTTGAGAAGAATCTGACTGTGGAGGTTGTAAGAACCATCTCACTTCGTCGATCGCTCCGTGGCCAGAGCCGATCACATACAGAAAAAAGGTCAGCTGCGAGTAGGAAAAGCTCAAATGGTTGGGTTCTTTACGTCGCATCCGAGTCTGCTCGTCCCGATATGTATCAGGTCGGGCAAGCAGTGTGTCAACCTCTCCTGAATCGGCCAAATCAGCAGGCTTATTTCTTCTTTGAACCTTTTCTGAAGCTCGACTTGCTCGATTTAAGGGCTCGTGGATACAATGTTGACCGTATCCTCAGAGCTAAAGCCGCCGAGGCTAGAATTGCTGACGAAGAGAGACGTAAGGCCTTGGAGGCTGAGCAAGCTAGGATCAGAGAACGGGAGGATGAATTCAGAAGACACAACCAGACAGCCGTGACACCTGCCGCCGCGAGGGAACAAAACACAACGTCACTACCGCGTATGCCTGGCGGGTTTGACTCTCCCGAGGACGATGATTCGTCAGCCTTGGCCCCAACACCTACACAAGGTAGAAAAAGTAAAGGGCTTTTCTCAAACCTCTCGAGGCGGTTTGGATTTGATACATCCAGCGAGGCAGAGGACAACTTGAACAAATTTATGGGCTCCAACCCCGATCCAGTTAAGCTCCCACCAGCCGAGTCATCGGGCTCCAAGCATGGTCAGAATGGCAAGGTTACAAATCCGGCCGTCATTCAACAGAATCTTCTCAATGCCGTTAAGTCAACACGAGCACACGATTCCTCGCAGCTCTTCTCTCCACCAACCACTCGAGAAGTCAAGGAGCAGGCCACGTATTGTGATGATACTATAGGAAAGGATCTCAACCTCGTGGCTGAGGCCTCAAATAGTATGCGCGTGTTTGTGTCAAACGCAATCCCGAATTTTGATCCAGGCCAGTTTCTTCAGATGAACCATGGCCCTATAAATACATTTGCATCGCTCCTCACGGAAGTAGGTAGCATATATTCGATCAATCGAACGGCACTGCACATATTCTACGATGAGGACGGCGGCACAATCGCATTTAACCGTAATGGTAGTATCTTCTGTAATCTGCGGTTCTTCATCCAACTCCATGCGGAACATCTCTCCGGAGAAGGTAGAGCTTCGGCAGCTGTCTGGTGGTGGGTTGTGCTCGCTCATGAATTGGCTCACAACCTCGTTCACCCCCATAACTCTGAGCACAGTTATTATACGTAGGTTCTTACTGCTTGTTGGCTGTTTTTATAGAGTTGGAAGCTAATAAACTACAGTGAATCATTCATTCAGCAATACTTCCCCAAGATGATGATGAAGGCGACACAGTTCATGGCAGTTCCGTCGACATCATTGCCAGCATTACCGGCAGACCAGTCAATGTCCCAGGCAGCTGCTGGGCCATCAGGCGCGCCGCCCCCTTACCAAGAGCATTAAGGCGCTACGAAACTTCCCACTTAAGTAAATACTAAGGAAATCATACATACGTGTTAGAGAGTACGTGGCTCCCTGTCTTGTGAGTCCTGGAGGACAAAAGTTCACTCTGGGGTTCACCTTACGAAGTCTGCCAGCCTTGTCTATAGATATTTCCGAACCTAGACTGTAGAGACGAAGCACCACCATGGGCATGTTTTGAACAGAGCTGGATAGCGTAATGCAGCTATTGTTCTGCTTTTACATTTGCATTGCATTCATAGAAGGGAGCGACGACCACTGTATAATATAGTAATAGGACACGACACGACAAGAGCACGACAAGAACATGAGAGGACGCCCAGCGGATGCAATTGGCTTAGAATGGCTACCTTACTAGATTTTTGTACCTTTTTTTTTCACAGGTAGATAGGTACATACCTAGCCTAGATACATTGCTAATGGCGCAAGTAATGCAAGCGGATACGGCAGTTTGGTACGTATAAAGGAAATTGCTGTTTTTGTTCGTTGATGCGTTTGTCTGTTTGGCTGCTTGTCTAGACTGCCGTGTTTAATGTGATGATACAATTATCTCTAGGTAGAGACTAAGTAAATGCTATTCCAAGTCACGGTTTATCACGTCTTTCTTCCATTCGGGTAGGCACCTTCGTAGCCTAGATGAGTACCTATGAAGCACGATTATAATTGAAGATATTAAAAGTGGTTCATCAAATATATCTTGGTGTAAGGCATGTAAACTTTTTTATTCTCCTAAACAAAATACCTTAACCTAGGTAGCAACCAATACGCCAAACCAAAACGGGCTCGCCCATAGGTAACAGTCAGGTATATCTAAAAGAAGAACAACATTTCCTATAGTTACTTGGCAAGCATCCAATAGCAGCACCTCTCTAGCCCTCCTTACGTCCCCGTCCCCATCCCCCTTTACTCCGCAACCCACCCTTTCCCAGCAACTCTCTTCTGTACGATCTTCGTCACCGGCAACGGCCAGCCCTGGCCCCCCGTGCCCTCGGCTCTCAAGTACGGTACGACCCAGCACTCTCTCCTCGCGGCAGCAGCTCCTCCGGCGGTCTCGGAGAGCTTGACCTCCTTGATCGGTTTTCCGTACGTGAGGAGCGGTGTCCCCTTGGCCAAGGCAGCGAGCTGTGCGCCGGTGACGTCGGTCAGGGCGAGCATTCTGGTCTTGGGAATCTTTACGACGGCGGTCGTGTCCAGGGATGATGGGGGGGCGGCGGCGCGCTGCAGGTTCGAGTATACGATGTACTCGGGGCACTCCTGCGGGCTGCGGTGGGCGAGCGCGGAAGAGGGGTGGATGTATACGAGGCCGTCGTTGGGGTCGCGGTGGCGGTCCTGGGATTCGATGGGCTGCAGCGGCACGTACGGTACGTCGATGGCGCGGCGGGGCTTCCGGTATAATTCTGGAGGGGCGCCGCTTAGGTCCGCGCGGATGGCGACCTGGTCGATGAAGCCGGCGGCTACCATCTGCTTGAGTGCCGTCACTTGCTTGGGGGTTGGTCGGTCGAGCTTCTCCTTGAAGGTCAGGTTCGCGAATGCGGGGATGTCTTTCTGGAGGAGACTGGTGATCTGCCGACGGAGCTTCTGCGCTTCGGAAAGAGCCTTGGACCGGACGAAGTGGTTCTCGCACCACTGCTCCGTCGGGTCGTGCGCGAACTCTCCGACAACCTGGAGAAGCTTGATGGCATCGGATGCATCGTCCAACGAGCGGAAGTTTCGGTGCACTTCGTTGTACTTGTGCCGCACTTTGGTTTGCCGATTCTCTGCCATCACATCCTCATTGGTGCGGAATTCCCGCTCGGTATCGGTAGACAAAGCGGGTATCGCTTGGCTCTCTGGAATAAACACCTCTGCCACCGATAGTCCTGCCACAAGCGCAACTGTATATGGCAAGCACTCGTGCAGATGCCCAACCAGAAGAATCCGCGCAAAGCGAGGTGGCAATGGAAACTTGGCCATTGTTGATCCGATCTGAGTGGCTTGACCGGAAGTGGTGATTGCTGAAAGATACTGAAGTAGCTTCTCCGCCTTTGCGAGACTCTGTCGTTCCGGAGGGGTAGGGAAGGGGAAGTTGACTACGTGTTGTAATCGCATGGCCTTAAGTTGAAGCACAACGCCTTCGATGGGCATTCTCGATAACTCGGGTTCAGCGAATTCGGGGAAATCCCGTTCATATACAGCAGAGGAGTATAATCGGTAGCAATGGCCCGGACCGGTTCGACCAGCACGTCCAGCTCGCTGATTTGAACTGGCTTTGCTAATCCACCCGATCTCGTAGCTTTGGACTCCAGTTTCCTTGTTGTATTTTCGTTCCTTTGATCGGCCACAATCAAATACGTAGCGAATGCCGGGTATAGTCAAACTGGTCTCAGCAACGTTCGTTGCAAGTATAATCGCCCGTGAGCCCTCTGGTGGGTCATCAAACACCCTCATCTGCTCTCTCGTTGGTAGTAGTGAATACAACGGCAACACGTGCATTTTTAGGGGCCCTGTAGGACTACCTTCTTCCGGAATGTCAAACTCGGCATCATCGTCTGATTCATCCTCTTCCTCATCCATAAATGGTAAGCCATCGTCATCATGGCCCAGTTCGTTGGTCTCCCCAAAGTCGATATCCTCGACTTCTAAGGGCGCATCGTTGGCAGATATTCGAACCTTGGGGTAGGTGATTGGATTTAAAGCGCCGGTAGCTAGTTTAAGCTTCTTACTCAACCTCTGAATTTCATCGTGTCCGGTTAAGAAAACAAGGAAGCTGCCTGGGGGTAGTTTGCGATGTCCTCTCATGATCTTCTTAAAAGCTTCGTCCACGTAGTCATGGCGAGTCTGTCTAGAAAAATGCATAGTCACCGGATGCTGGCGACCCTCAACGTTAAGAACAGGCGGTGGTATCGGGAAAAGTGTTTTGTTGCGTATGAAGTCGTCCACTCGTAACGTAGCGGACATGATGATTAGCTTTAAAGGACCTAATTTGGGGTCTTCCGCCGACATTTCCTCTCGTAATTTGACGACTCGACTGAGCATACCAATGAGAATATCTGTATTGACACTCCTCTCGTGAGCCTCATCAATTATGATGGCGGAGTATTTGCGGAGCGAAATGTCATTGGCAACTTCTCGGAGAAGCACGCCATCTGTCATAAATTTGATGGCAGTTTTCTCATCGACGTTGCCTTCAAATCGGATTTGGTACGCCACGGAATTTGACTTATCGCCTAGCTCTTGTCCAACACGTTTCGACATACTCACCGCAGCGACCTTCCTTGGTTGTGTCACTCCGATCATACCCGGCGTTGGAGATCCAGGAGAGCCGTATCCGGCTTCGAATAAGAATTGTGGTACTTGCGTCGTTTTACCAGATCCCGTCGAGCCACATATTACCACCGCATTATTGTTATGAACAGCTTCCATGATCTTCTGTTCCTCAGCTACAACTGGAAGCTTGAGCCGCGCCTCTTGGATTTCAGGTGTCCTCTGAACCGATACACCGAAAGCTTTCCTTCCAGTATCCTTTGTTGGTAATAATTCCATTGGCAATGGATCTTGCTCCAGTGGACGTGGTTTGAAATTTTCAGGGACTGTAATATTAAGAACGGCATTATTATGGTTGGTAGGTTCATAGCCAAGAGCTGAGTTGCGTTGCTCGTGGGCCCACGCTTTGAAAGCCGAAGATCTCTCCTTTTTCGTTGAATCATCAAGTTCCTCTTCAGATGAATCGTCATCATCGCTACTGGATTCTGCATCTGACGACCCCTCTTCAGAGTTATCTTGGGAATCACCTGACTGGTGGGCAGCTTCATCTGAGCTAACACCGTTCCACTCGTCCTCATCGCTAGCATCATCTCCGTCCAAAGATTCGTCCGAATCGTTGGGGGTGGTTTCAGCCTGTGCCAATTGTTGCTTCATTGATATCTTGGACTTTACACCACCGCGCTTCTGTCTCTTTTGTATGACTGGTCGCCCTTCGTCGTCCAAGTCTAAAGGTCGTTTCAATCCGGATCCCACTGTCGTTGGTAACTTTTCTGGTAATGTTTCTGGTGGCGCAGCCTTGGAAATATTCGCACCATGTCCGTTGGTTACCGACACAACATTCTGCGATGCTTGGCCACCTAATCGATTAAAACCGGTAGTCTTTGAAGATTCCTCCTCCCCGTCGTCGGATTCATCGCTCAACGGAGCATCTCTTCTCCTCTCAAAAAGAAGGTCCTCATCCTCATGGCCAACACCAGCTTGCCTTTCCCTCAAGGCGCGGCTGAATGCCTGGCGTTTCGTCTCTTTGCCCTGGCCAAGTGTCCGAGTACTTGAGAACAAGCTAGTATCGATCTTGTTCTTAGCCAATCCAGCTAAGAGGATTCGATTTTCATCCTTCTTGAGTTTTGTATCAATATACTTTTCAAGACGTTTGGCCTTTTTGCCAGTCACTTTGACTTGGCCCTTCAACTCTTCTCTTAGTTGAGCCCTCTTGGCTTCACGGGCAGCTTTTTGAGCGTCCGGCAGAATTTCCAGGGCGTTACTGTCGGTTTGTACAGGTTCATTATCACCACCTGAGATTTCATTTTGCTGAGCCTTCTGGCGCGCAATAACTTTGTGTTTCCTCTGCCGCGGCACAAATTTTGGCATTTTTAAGGTTGGCGAGGATGGTTAGTGAAGGTTTTATATTAGTTGTATTCCTAAGAATACGATAATAGAATATGAGAATATGAAGGATATGGAAATTTTGACCGCCTGGCAGAATTGATTTTAGTGATTAAACACGGTTTAGCGCGGGGTAGTAGCGCCGTTTGTTGTAGGGGAGCCAAGGTACCCAGGTCCCAGGTAGCCACCCGATAGTTACACACATAGCTTCAATGTTCACACAGCTCCAGCTTACCTATTACACTTTTTCATCTTTCAATATCTCTTCTCACACAACAAACCGTGATTTGGGTATTCCAACTTTCAGATATGGATGTCTCTTCACAAGTAGTAGAACAGCCATTTCCGGCTCAGTCCAAATCTACCATTGGGCCTATTGACGATATCCCTACAGAAGCTTCTGTTCTATATTTCTCAGACAAGATTCTTGTTACCCTATCCCAAGAAGGCAGACTATCACAATGGGTAACTCTTCATATTATTACCAAGTTAAAGAGTCTTGAACAAAAGAAAGACTGACTAATAATATATAGATACAAATACCACTCTCAGCGCCTTCACCTGCTACAGTAAACATGGCTCTAGCAAACAATAATCTGCTACCTCTGTCTCATTTGACGCCAAAGACATTACTTGGTGGTGGTGGAGAAGAGCGTGAATCTTTGGCCCAACTATACGCTGTCCAGATTGCCAGTCACATTGCCAGGCGAGACTCAGATGAGAGTCGCACTCTTGTCGTGGGACTTGGTCTCAAAACCCTCAAGCCTGACCGCGATTCATTCTTCGATGTCATTGAACTCATTCAAAAGGCCTTGTAACTTGGCTTGATAAAAAGCAGTTGGCCGAATCAGAATGTAAACCAGAACGATACCAGCGAGAAACCCACACTCAGACACATTTTGCGTTTTATCCAGCAACGACGGTAGCACTTGGGGCTGCTATTTTCTTCGCCTCCTCATTCTTGATGAATTCTTCCCGCTCTATTTTGAATCTCATTTGACACCCTGAATACTTATTAACTACGGGATCCCTGAGATGATTATGGAAACTTACAATCGCCGCAAGATATAGGTTCATATTTGGCCGGAGTCGATTCCGAAGTACAAGAGGGAACAACACCCTCAACGCAGTTGAAATTGAGACCTATTCCGTCAGTAAATTAGCAATATGGCCAGACTTTTGGGGACATTGACATACCAAAGAAGAAGGGCATAGAGACGCGTTCAACGGTAGATTCGTTCGTCACCCTGTGGACATTGGATTTGTAGATGTCGTTGCAAAGTCGCATCATGAAATCGCCAATGTTTACCACAAGAGTCCCTTCAATCGGAGGTGCCTTTATAAGATGTCAACCTCGGTTCGTTCTCCGTACCAGCCTCAACTCACCTTCAACCACTGTCCTTCTTTGGTCAGTATTTGCAGCCCGCCAACTGTGTCTTGCCACAGGAGTGTGAACAACTGCAAATCCGTATGACTCCCTAAACCCACAAACTTATTTTCGACTTCATCTACGGTCCTCGGCGGATAGTAGTTGAAAACGCCGTCGGCTCCTGGATAGGTGACCTTATCGTCCCAGTAGTTCTCTTCTAAGCCCAGTGAGAGAGCAAACATCTTGACCAGTCTCCTAGCCAGTGTCAGGCAACTACTCCAATACGCAAGACAGTCCTCTTTGAAGTTTGGCAGATGGGCTGTGCCTTCCCACTGTAATATATAGGTTAGCTCATAGCCTAGGTGGCATTCAAGGCGCCATCACTGATAGATAGATTTCAAAGATGCCAAGCATTGTTCATAAGCTCACGATAGCCGATTTAACTAGAAGGGCATGACAGGTTCAAAGATGGGAATATGCTCACCACAAAATCCTCTGCACGTATCCATGCTCTCACTTCCTCGGGCACCTCGGAAATGTCCACCGGATGATCCGGATCGAGTTCCGGGGAATAACGGAACGAGAAGGACTCTCGAACATCGGCGGTCTCAGTACGAGAAATCTGGGCTTTGCGGTTCCCGAGATACCCATTGTAATATTTGCTATGCGTCCTAGAACACACCAACTCTTTCTTCTCCAAGGGCTGCCTCATGAAATTTATCACCTGTCGCTTGCACTGAGCGATTGTCCCATCTGAGATACCATGGTTCTTAATGTAGAAGAATCCATTGTTGGTCGCGGCTGATCTGATTTTAGCAGCAACTTGTTTCCGGTCGGAAAGCTCGTCAGAAAACATGGAAGCCAGATCGATGACGGGAACCTCATCGGCGGTGCAGTCTCTTGGTGGGTTCGGGAGTACATCTCGGTAGACGGGACCAAGAGCGGTCCGAAGTTCGAGTTTTGTGAGCCCAGACATAATGTAAGGAGGCTTGTGCTGAACTTTGGATGAATTGAATGGATTTGTTCAAATATGAAGTATTATTGGAAATAACACAAAGGCTTTATATTCATTCACCTTACTCACCAGCTCCCCTGGACCGGGCCAACTATTATGGTGGGGTTTCTCTATTTTCTTATCCAAAAGCTGTAGCTCATCCAATAGCAAAAAGGCGTCAGACTTTGTACTTTATTTCCTTGACGTCTTGAGAGTCTATTATCCAATAAGTGTCTTTCATGCTAGATATTTACTTAGTGGCAACTTCATTTCCTAGGAAGTGCTCATTCCCCTCGGTGGCGCTTGTCTAACTTGACCCTAAAGACCAACCCGTCACGATACGGTTTCCTACGGCGTCCGACGGGCTAAACAAGGCCACTAACAAGGTACCTATTTAGTACCAAGTGCCATTGTATGGCAATGTATGCACCTAAATATTAGGTACTAAATAAGTTACTACTAACCTTGGTCTTAGTCAAGATCAACTAAGCCTTAAGAACTTATTCCTCAAGACAGCACCTAGTTCTCAACTAAACCTATTCACTTAGGTTAAAGACATTCTAGCTCGAAATTCAAGTAACAAGTAATAACCTAGGTTAGCTTAATATTCTCATCGTGGAATCCTCAAACATGGCACCTACAGAGCGGAATGGCCCTACCGCCCCGGATTTCCCTCCGATCCGGGCGTGCTTATTTGACATGGACGGCCTCCTCATCAACACCGAGGACTTATACACCCTGTGCGCCGACATCGTCCTAAAAAGGTACGGCAGGCCAAACCTACCATGGTCCGTCAAATCTAAGCTCATGGGCATTCCCGGCGCGTCCAACGGCGACATATTCCACAACTGGGCGCAGCTGCCGATATCGCGGGAGCAGTTCAAGGAGGAGCAGGCCGAGCAGCACCGCATCTACTTCCCGGAGTGCAAGCCCCTCCCCGGCGTCGAGAAGCTGCTCCAGGATCTCAAGCGCGCCAAGACTACCCGGGGTTGGCCGGTGCAGATTGCACTGGCAACGAGCAGCGAGCAGCGCAACTACGACATCAAGACCTCGCAGCCCGCGACGAAGCAGGTGCTGGAGCTTATCCCGGAGGAGCACCGGGTCGTGGGGGACGATCCCCGCGTCCAGCATGGCAGGGGTAAGCCGGCACCGGACATCTATCTAGTTGCACTCAACTCCATCAACGCATCGCTGCCCGAGGATGTCCCCAAGGTCCAGCCAAATGAGTGTCTCGTCTTTGAGGACAGTGTGCTAGGTGTCGAGGCAGGCAGGCGGGCCGGGATGAGAGTGGTATGGGTTCCGCATCCTGGGTTGGCTGCTGAGTACGAGGGTAAGGAGAAGGAGGTGCTTGCTGGAAGGACGCCGTTGTTTTCTATTGGGAACGATGAGCAACGTGGGGAGGTCGATGATGGTTGGGGTGAGCAGCTCGCTACTCTCGAGAATTTCCCGTATGAAAAATTCGGTATCGTTGTCCCATGACCTAGGTATGTCCCTATCTAGGATATGATCGATCTCCAAGAGTATTGCATGCGATCCGTCGGTTTCCGGAGCGAAGGGTTATTTCTGAAGAAGAAAGAGCTTGGTATGACGGGGCCGTAGATGAAATTATCATGCGAGTGTAGAACTGGAATGTACCAGCCACCGGCCTCGCCTCTCCCTTAATTAAATCAGCCATCCGAAGACTGCACATCGTAACCAACACTCCAACACCACTCACAGAGCTAAGGATTACCGTAACACTGATATGATCCGTTCCTCTCGACGTCACAGGTAATTCGCTATGCATTAACCCGAGCGCGAGCCATTCGTAATCCATCCGGCTCCCTATTCCGGTATAATGACCTTACCAGCTTCAAGACGCTCGCACAATGTTCGACATTAACCAGAATATCAATGGCGGAACAAAGAGTGAATGCGGGGAGGGGCCATCGGGATTATGTTATCGAGACTCTCCCGGAGCCCTACGCAGGTGGCTGTTCCACTAATGAGACTCTCTACACTAACTTAGTAGCCATTACTTCGACAAAGAAACATGATGCTCATTGTGCCATCTCTCTTCCAAAAGTAACGCGTGCCTCCTACTATCCATACACCTACACACCCATTAACCAATATCACAAACCAAATACCAACATAACCCAGGAAATACATTACCATCCTATATAACATACCTACCTACCTACACACTCACACCAATGGCTCCGCCCGCCCCCGGCTTCAAGCTCAACGCCAACGGCATCCCCGCCTTCGAGGACCTTCCCTTACAAAAGACAGACCCGTACTACTCGGCCTGGGGCCTGTACGGCGCCCACGACGAGCTCGGGACCCTGAACCGGCTGACCGACTCGCGGGTCGCCGCCGCCGCCGCGAGCGAGATCCAGACGGGGCGTCGGATCTCGCTGAACTGGCCGCTGAACGCGCAGGCGCAGAATGCCTTCTTCGCGCGCCGCGTCTTCGAGCAGCAGCTCATCCGCAAGGACCCGCGCGTCGTGAACGACGACGTGTGGAGCTTCAACACGCAGGTCTCGACGCAGTGGGATGGGCTGCGCCACTATGGCTATCAGCGCGAGAAGAGGTTCTATAACGGCGTTACGATGGAGGATATACATGGCGTTGGTGAGGATGGAAGGCTGAAGAGCACGGTTAATGGGATACATGGTATGGTTCTCTCTTCCCCCTCCCCTCCCCTCCCCTCCCTTTTCCTGCCCCCTACCTACCTACCTACCTACTAACAACCACCAGCCTGGGCCGAGCAAGGCATCGTCGGCCGCGGCATCCTAATCGACTACCACAGCTGGCTGCTCTCCCAACCCCCCTCCCCCTCCTCCCCATCCACCACCCCCCACGACCCCTTCACCAAAACCCCCATCCCCCTCTCCTCCCTCCTCGCCTGCCTCGCCTCCCAGGGCACCGTGCCCCGCTTCGGCGACATCCTCTTCCTGCGCACCGGCTTCACCTCCCAGCTCGCCTCCAAATCCCCCTCCGAGATCCTAGCCCACCAAGCCCTCTCCCCTCCGCCTTTCGCCGGCGTCGAGCCCTCGCCCGAGCTGCTCCGCTGGCTGTGGAGCAACTTCTCGGCCGTCGCCGGGGACCAGCCCTCTTTTGAGGCGTGGCCGCCGGATACGCAGAAGGCTGAGGGGGAGGGGGAGGGGGAGGGGGGCCGCCCCATCGTGTTGCACGAGGTTCTGCTTGCGGGGTGGGGGTGTCCGATCGGCGAGCTGTTCGACCTCGAGAGGCTGGCTGCTCACTGTCGGGAGCAGAAGCGTTGGAGTTTTTTCGTCTCCAGCGAGCCGTGTAATGTCCCTGGGGGTGTGGCAAGTCCGCCGAATGTACTGGCTATATTTTGAGTTAGTTAGCAGAATGAAGTCCGCTTTGTGGTTAGCAATCCAATTCATACATTTACAATTACAGCACTTCGTAGTTTTCATCCATCATGCTTCACTGCCAAGGCATCGACGTAGGCACCTATACTGTAACATTTCACATTCACATTCATGCTACGCAATAATTATGGGTGTCGGACTTGTCCAGCGACGATCTGGCGCGGAAATGAATAAACTATCTAGGTAGGTACCTATCTACCCAGATAGCACGAATTACACCAGTGACAGCCGAGATGGTCAAGGGCCAGCTCAATCATATGGTGTGTCTCTTGTATAGTTTGGTCATCGCCAACTCGCCTTACACCATGTTTAGACCTGTGACTCCACTATCATGGCTGTGACCTTTATCTTGGTTCTGAACCAACCATACCATCTGTGACTACTGTCTGCTCGGCTCACTCTTTCGATCCTTTCTGCGATTCGATATCTTGTCTTTTGAATGACGATCCAGTCAAAGACCACCACCCTATCACTTAAACCATTGCCAACATGCTACCTTCTAGGCTGATAGCATGTACTAATTTGTTAGGCCAAGACCACCCATTAGCAAAATCGTCCTAGGCAGGCCTCGGATCGATGGCCATTTTCTCTTTTTAACGACCAGGGTCCCTTGCACTCGCGGAGCATCATCGCTTGCGATCACTGTTCAGCTGTTAGTGTATGACTACAAGAATGAAAATGTTCATGGATATTCTCATGGATATACTCACGTGCTTAGCCTTCTAGACAAGGTCTGCAACTTCTTATCATTGTCAGCCTCTCGAGAGGCACGCTCCAAGGCCTGCTGTCGTTCTTCTTCCTGATGTCTAACAACTTCGTCGTGACTGGGTGGCAGTCTCTCATTCTGCAGATCAACCTTCCTCGCATCCTCAAAGGTATTGATAGCATTCTTGATACCTTCTGCACCAAGCATAAGGGTCCCTGCAGGCAGTCGTCCACCGGATACAGTCTTGAGCTCCGTAACGCTCTCAGACTCCTCTCGGAGAACCTGGAACACGCGGGACAGTCGGCCAATGGCCAGAATCTTGTTCTTGATGGCTCGTCGCTTATACTCGATGGAATCCGGATCGGAGAAAGGTCCTCCAAGTGGGGGAGATTGCGGACCGGGTGAGGAGGACATGGGCGTCTCTTCCTTGAGCTCTTCTTCGGAGCAGGTATGCAGAATGGCGATCAGCATGTCGGTGATCTTTTCACCTACGAATGGCAGGGACCACGTGAAAACATCCATAAAGTTAGGTAACCAATAAGGATGGGGCGTGCAATTGAATTGCCGAATGTTCATAACGTTGTTCTCATACTTCAATACTGCGGCTTTGTTGTTGTAGACATCCAGATAGTTGGGTGCAGAGAAAATGGTCATGACGCTCGGGAAACCGGTGGTTCTGGTCTTACGGTACATTCGATAACCGGCATCTTGCGCCTCATGCGCTCGGATGATCGATAGAAGGTTGTTCTTCTCTAAGAAGGCACAAGCAGCCGGGTAAGAGAAGAAATACGAGCAACCGCGCACATGGTTATGCATGAAATACTCGCTCGACTTCTCCTGGCCGAAGTCCTCCAGCGGATCGGCCCATAGAATGTCGCACATCAAGCCTTGGGTTGGTGGTTCTCGGAAGCGGTCAATCTAATGTCGGTTAGCAACCCATTGTATTTAATAGTTACCTGTATAAAATATGCCCAAAATCAGATGAATAATGATGTTCAAACAAGGACGTACGTTTTTCAAGTCATCTAGAGTGTGTAGCTCGGGGCTAAGACCTCCATGAATACAGAGGAACTGCTTGTTCATGACAGCTGCAAGCGGGAGGGAGCAGAAGGAATCCATGCAGGCGTCATATATAGCCTCCGAGTACTTGTGCTTGCATTCAAGCTTGAAGGTGAAATAATCGGTCAAGTGACGACACTCATGGTTACCGCGCAGAAGCCAGAGCGTCTTGGGATAGTGTATCTTCAATGACCACAGGTATAGAACACATTCGATGCTGAAATAGCCTCGGTCGACGTAATCACCAAGGAAGAGGTATCTAGTCTCGGAGGGGTCGCCACCGACTTCAAAGAGTTTCATGAGATCGTAGTACTGGCCGTGAACATCACCACAGACGGTTATGGGGGCATCCATCTCCAGAAGGTTAGGCTCATTACGTAGAAGCTCGGTTCCAGTCTTGATAATCCATAAGGCCTGTTCATCGGTCAATCGCCCCTCGCGGTAAAAGTGCTGCTTCAGGAAAGTGATGTCGGGTTTGGTATGTGTGTCGTCCTCGAAGAATTGCTCGTCGGTGGGTTTGAAAGTGGCGGGCGCCTGAACGTCTATGATGACCAGTCAGTCCAAATCCAGCTGCTTGATGTTGATCCATCATTTTGAATAGCTTTTGTCTTTCTGTCTTGAGTCGAGGGGCAGTAGACTTGATAGACAATAGACAATAGACAATACTCAACACTCAAGATAAAAGAGATAGCACTGGGAGATCAAGACAACTCAGCCTACCTTTGCAGACCCGCTCCATAGTGCTAACTTGAGAACCATCTTCCATAGTATGGATGCTGAAGTCAATTTCCGGAAGAGGCTTCTTCTCCTTGATAGCGCGAATGGCATTGTCGACCTGAACATTGCGCGGGTCGGGCACATTCGAGGGAGCAGGCGCTTGACCTTCTTCAGCGTCCATGTTGAATGGGGGGAGGGGGGAGTCGGTGGATGGTGGATGGTGAATGGATGGCGAATGGCGGATAGCTAATGCGACTCTGTCTTCAATATCCTTATGATTGCAGCTCTGTAATAAGAAGAAATGCTCGATCTGAGAATTAAACAATAATCAAGTTCAAAGATAAGCAGGATGTTGGAGGTCAGTTGCGCAACTGAACAACAAGGTATAACTAATGGTTAAAGATGAAGGTGGGATGGTGACGGGAGATTGGTGATGGTGGTGTAGAAAACTATAATTACTAACTACCTAACCTAGTACCCTATGGATGTAGGTATGTGTATGTAGTTAATAATATAAAAAAGAGCTGAAACTGGGGGAGTGTGTAGTGGTAGTTACTGTGTACTGGTAATGGAATTGAGTGAGTTAGGCGGCCGAAGGTAGGCAAAATGGATAGGCAAGGCACCGAAAACCAAACTACATAGCAAAGGTGTGTGTTACCTAAGGTTACTTGCTGCTATGTACATAAGAAGAAAAGAAACTACATTACCTAGTATGTAACTATGTACATGTAGGTATTATTGCACTACGTGATACTTGGTGGGGAAGATAAGGTACGAGATAAACTGATAAGAACCATGTACATGCTATGTACATACATACATAATTGTTCAGCCCTCGGCTTCAATTTTAATGACTTTAGGTACCTAGCCCCCCTAAACAACATTGAACTTGAATGAAATAGGGGTACATTTGAACCTGAACAGGTGCACTGCATTCAATATCAATCTACTACATATACCTAGGTAGGTACTGTGACAGGCAATCCAAAATATTACATCTGTAGGTTAGGCGTTTACCTCGGGTCCTACATAACTATACATTTAGTATCTGCCTAGTTGGCATGTAGGTAACCAGCCCGTCATCGTATCATCACCAACCATACGCCAGCTACGTAATCGTCAGGCCTTTTCAGGTACCATTCAAGCTCCAAATGTTACTGTCGCGTGCCCTCGATATTTTCGTTACACGACCAGTAAAAAAATATCTTAGCATATCCGCCATAAGCAGTCATTATATACAGCTGATACAAGACACCTCAACTTCAAACACATATGTTCTAGTTTGGTTAAGACAGTGTGATGAATTACGAAATACGTACAAACCATAGGCTAGGTATGAACTGTGAGCTTTGAGCTATAAGCTATGGATTACGAGCTAGGAATGCTTTATGTCTATCTCTATCTCTATAAAATCATCCAATATCAACCCAAGGAGGGAAAGGACGAAGAAATAAGAAACCCCTTCGACATGGGTAGGTATCTATAGCAAATGGAATAATCTTGACTCTTTTCCTTTCTATCATATTAGGTAGGCAACGAAGAGGAAATCTCTCCAGCCAGTCTAGCGCTAGGCACGTCATCTGAATATCCGCTCATGCTAGCACAGCATAGTGAAAGCAACCCGCTCCAAATTCACGCTTCCCGCCCCCCGAAACTCCATCTACGGCACACAGTAGCCACCATCAACAATGATGTCGGTGCCAGTCGTGTACGAAGCCGCATCAGACGCCAAGTACAGATAGACGCCCTTCAACTCTCCAGTTTCGCCCTCACGTCTACAGCCAGAGTTTGATTAGAGAATGAACCTTAATAAAAAAAGGAAGGGATAGCGAGTTTAGGTAACATACCCCATCGGGATCTTGTCCTTGAAGACATTCTTGGCGTCCTCCGGAATGTATCCGGTCTTGATATAGCCCGGTGAAACGGAGTTGGAACGGGCGAACCCAACCCACTCGACCGCCAACGATTTGCCTACAGGTAGAGTATTTGACATATCAGCATCGATCCCCTTGAAGTCTTGTCTTACCTAGTACATAAAACCGGCCATATATGGATGTATGTACTTACACGCATGGGTGATCGCAGCCTTGGACGCATTATACACCATTTGCTGCTGCGGGATATTCGCGATATGGCCGCTCATGCTCGAGGTCGCGATAAAACTGCCATAACTATAATTCTCAAGCGGTTTCCCATCGACCGTCGTCCCCTCCTGCTTCTGGCGTCTCCAGTGCAGGCCCGCGGCCTTGGCGCAGTACAAGGTGCCGTCGAGGTTGATCTTGAGCAGCTTGTGCAGCTCGTCGGTCGGGGTGTCGAGGAAGGACTTGTACGCCCACGGGATGCCGGAGTTCGCGACGAAGATGTCCAGGCGCCCGTTGAATTCCTTCACGATCTCGTCGACGGCCGTCTGCACTGTTTCCCAGGTGGTCACGTTGACCTGGTAGGCTTTGCCTGTTTTGGAGAGACCGGTTAAGGGTCTGTACAAGTACGCAAGAACCGATGTGGATTACTCACACTTGACACCATAGTCTTTCTCGATCTGGGCAGCTTCCTCAAGTGCCTTCTTGTTAGAGTTATACCAGATCGCGACATTGGCACCCGCTTCGGCCTAGTACATGTTAAAATCACTCGTAATCTAATGAAATGAGAGAGCTGCCTCCATAGTAGGGTCTATGTCTCAGAGGTGTACTGCGCAGCCCCTCTTCAAAGGGAACCGGTGTAGACAGGTGGTGATGACAAGTGATTGTCCACTTACTAGCTGCCTGTTAGTATTATGGGCAAAAGACATCAACAATACTAGCACATATGCTAGAAGAGAGTTCGGGGGGAAGGATAACGCTTCAGATGTTCGTACCAAATCCTTGTGCAATCGCAAGACCAATTCCAGCTCCGGCTCCAGAAACGATTGCTGTCCTGCCCTTGAGGGAGAACAACGGCAGTATCCGGTCCGATTTAGGGGGTTGTGTAGCGTCATGCAAAAAAGTACCAGATTTCATAGCCATCTTGATCGTTTGATATAAAAGTCTTGTATAAAAATTAAGATAATCCTGGGGTAAAGAAGAATAGATATGTTGGATTAGGCAGCTGGTAAGCTTGTAGAGTTTGATTTCCTTATTACTTACCTACCTGGTGTCTAAGTATATAGGTATTTTATGTCCAAGAGAGAAGACGAAAGAAAGTCAAATGCCAGCCAAGACCGGGTGGAATGAAGGGGGCAGTCCTATAAACTATATATAAAAAACGTGGTATCCCGTATACTGCACGTGTTGTATTGGGCCTTACCGAATAGTGCCGATGTACGGGGCCGGACCGAAGGTGACGTTCAGCTGCAGGAGAAGGTTCTTCCTAGAATCTGCAGAGACACTGCAGAGACACTGCGGAGAACTAGCCGCTATAAAGCGATTTTGTGGAGGGTGGTTCGCTGAAATCATCTCAACTACTGCAGCTCTTATTTAGCGGCTATCTAAAGTCTAGAAGAACGTTGCATTTCGCCAGATGCAACATTGAAGCCTCCGTGTGAGTGCATCTATGGTGACACCTTGGGAGACGGAAAGTCTGTCTATATCAAAGACATCAAGTTGGTGAAAATAGACTATCTACCTACATAGGTAGAGGTGTTATTGTTGCAAACCTTGGAACATGTGAATACATACTACATGTAGGTAGTGTTCTGTGGATTGCCAAGTGCGGTGAATTCCACAAAACCCTGCCTGACCTTCGCATGAACGCACCGATGTCCCCCGCGCGGTTCCAAGCACTCAAATGGCGCTCAAAATGACGCTCAAGTCGTCCAAGGGGTATTCTTATCCGATGAGGCGCCGGTAGCGGCCAAGATATAGCGTTACGTTACCCTATAACTCGCTTTAGGATCTCGTCTCGTGGATAATTGGTGTTTCTCCATCTCGAAACAAAGTCGTCCCGATTAACTTGAGGGGAGGTTCGTTAGTACAGCATGCTATACAGCCACGAGAGAAAATCAAGGATAGTAGGTAGGTAGGTAGATAAGGAAAGTCAGGCCTTACTATATCCACCACATATCCTTCTCACACCAGTAAACTCGCTTCTTCCATGCAGCACGCGCCAATTGTCAAATACTAAAATCCAAAGTATAAGTAGATGTTCTAAGCAAGGTTGCGCCAACTTACTTAAGAGGTTTCCTGGCTTAAGCTGGAACCAATACTCGATGGATTCCCGCCTCAAGATGTTATTCCATTTTCTTGCGGCTTGATACCATTCTTCTGGAGAGTACTCGCTATCGAAAGGAACGACTCCACGATCATCATTATTCCACCTAACGCGGTGCATCCTACCTGTTGTCTCGTCCAGTTCGAGAACTGGATACAGTTTGTCGGGTGAAATGGTGATTCCCTTGTTGCCGCTAGCATGCCATGGAAGCTTGATCTTGGTGAGCACTTCAAATGCCTTTGGATCCTCTTCTTTGAGGACGTTCGCTGCGTGGAACCCATCAACCAGTAGAGATTGTCCTCCTAGGTTTGACTCTGGGTTGTTGTCGGAGTCAGGGCCCGTGTGAGAAAGCAGATGGAACGCTTGTAGACCAGCAGGGTCTGTGAAGTAAGTTGTATCCGTATGAGCACCCAATGCTAGGTTCGTATAGGCGGTATCGGCAAGAGCCAGATCTGGGATGAAATCATAGAAACCGCCATAGTGTGTTTGCCTAATGAAGGCAATCTTTTCCAGGACCTTCTCGGTTGCCTCTGCAGAGTCGATTGGTACATCGGTAACAAACGCGAAACCATTCCGTCTCTAGTTACGCTTATGAGGACATATTCCCGACGAAGTGGAAGGGAAACACTTACGATAAAATCCGTCAAGCGGCCAACCGTCTCAGTCTCGTTTGCTAAGAAGTCCCCGTGTTTCAACGATGGCGGCCAATCTTGAGGGTTTCGTGGCCCCTGTGCACCGAAATAATCTAGCCTGTGACGAGTTAGATTCGGTTGAGTTGACGCCTAGTACGATAGGGTGAATGCACATACTCAAGAGACTCTGGAGCTCTTTTATCTGACTCTAGGTAGAATTTGAGGAAGTCCCATGGGTAAAAGCTTTCGTGAGAATCCCCCGACCCTAAAATACACAATGAGTACAATGCATATCGGGACTCTACTATATCGTGAAATCTTACATTGTATCTTGACACCTTTCTCATTTGTTTCAACCCGTGATGGCTGAACGTCTTGGGGTATCTAGCACCGAATGAGTGTTCAAATACTTTGTGGTCGAAAAGGAAGCACAAACATCAAAAGTATTGAAATTTCTCTGCATGGTATCTTGGTGGACACAACTGCTACACCGGCAATTATCTCTATGAAAGTAAGCTACACAAGATGTGCTGGTTGTTCAGAAGGGTCGCGTACCGTAACCAGATATTGGGCCTTCCTTCATGTTATTATTTTTGACGATTTAATGATCGGTATTCGTAGCAAGGTAAAGCCAGCTACTTACAGCATAGATCGCTTGACATTGCTAGCAGTATTTTTATACGAGAACTTAAGATAGCCTGGTGAACTTGACACCAGAGGTTTCTCAGAAGCTGTTGCCAAGGGCCTCAGTTGGAACTGACATGGGCATTGTCGGCTATAGCGAGTTCCAGCAATCCGTCTACCACAATTGTTAGCATTCGTTAGTCATCTCTAGCCAGACACAACTGCCGGTTACGAACCTGGCGACGGATCGGCTATGGTTTATCACATTCAACTTGAACTTAAAACTCATTTTTAGAGCTGGGATGGGTGTGCAGTAACAAGTACCTAAGTAAAGGAACAGCATACACGGTTGCGGCTTTAAGTTAGAGTAATCGTAAGATGGCTACAAGTTGAAATGCTGGAGGTTTTACCTAATATGGTCCCACGCCCATAGACTCTCCCACCCTACCCCCAAATTAGCCCAAATATGTACCTAGGTTAGGTATGTAGCCCGCTAACTTCATGAACTATTTTACAGTGGCTCAGAAGTTGGTATTCACTCGACTGCGCCACACCTAAAGTCCCCCCCTTTTTCAAGATAGGGGTAAGATCCCACACAATAACCGCTTGCACTACTCTCAACCTACTCTAGAACAATAGAATATGCGGTTATGCATTGACTTTTTGCTAATAATGTATGTCTCATGTGTGCAGCCTATATGCCAATTAGACATAATGCCCATATAATATTATAGACCACTCTACTCTCTTCGATCTGGTTACTCCTTTGTAGGTACAGAATGCTCGATGCTTTAATTCTCATGCATATGTCTTTATTTCCTAAGAAACATTGTGGCTTTGGGTAAAAGGCAACATCCTCCTATCCCATCTAGATAGATAATCATACTTTAATATCAAGCTTGTGATCAACTTCAGCATGCCTGATACCTACGTAAAATTCACACGCGAGAGGCTCATATAGGAGAGTCCTTGAGGGTACAGCCAATATGGGTAGTTATTGAGCAAGTAGCAGCAACTTAAAGACAAATTCCAATAATTCACAACATTACTGCCCTACCAGCTCTTTCAGTGATGGCCTTTGTCTCCAGCTATCGAAGCAACTCCCAGCTTCAGACCTACTTATGGAACACGCATTGAGATTCGAAATCCATCTGCCATGGATACAGTTCCTATAATACGAGGAGTCAAGACTGACAGTCCGTAAAATACTTTCTCCGACTCTCTACACTTATCACAATGGCCACAGATTTCGACAATAGAGATATGCCTAAGAGCGACCCGGAAAAGGGCCACGATGAAGAATCTGGTGCCCGCAAAATCAGTCATGTGCGAGGTATCACTACAATGATCGTTCCTTCTTGCGCGGTGTTTCTTGTTGTCTTTTCCATTGGTTCTATCTTTGCCTTGACCTTCAACAATCACCAGCCACTACCCTTCCAAGCGACTGTTGCGATATGCTCTTTGCTGTTTATATTGCTCAGTTTCTTTCTCGCAGGGGTTTACTATCTTCGCTTTAAGAAACGTCACCCGCCAAAGTCGAATAGTCCAGATATCACAGACCAGGGACCCCATGATAAGAAAACATCGGGAATCCACGCGAATGTCAACCATGTCCAGGTAAGGAAGCATGTTATCAAAAACATGGTTAATGGCCATTAGAATAGGACTGAAGCCAATCCTCTAACTCGAGTGAAGGAGCCCGTTGAATTAGACACCCCGGTAATCCAACATCCGCCAAGCAGACATAGTCAGGAGGGTCATCGAGGGAGACCTTCTATACGTCCATCTGAAAGGGCGACTGATCAAAACCATAGACAGGTAAATGCAAACGGGCCGGCAGGGCATAACCCAAAGCACATTCGGTTCGAACGCAGCCCTCTCCATCATGAAATTTCAGCGTTCAAGGAGAACATAGAGAGTAGCGCAGGTCGCTCTCCTGGTTCTTTCGCAGGTGATGGGCGCATCCGAGCCAGCCAGCAGACTTCAAATGTCGATGTAGGTACCCGTAGATCCTGAGAGATATATTAACTATTTTGTACGCCAGACTGTCAGATGCTGATTCTCTGTTCTTAGAATATATCGTATCAGGGACGGCATGGAGGAGCAGATAGCTCGTTGCGTCGAAATCCGTCATCAATTCATAACACACTCCCACCGCAGCGGCGTGCCAACCAGCCAGGCTCGAACGTCAACTCGCCAGCGGGGCCTAGAAACCCCGTGGGCAGCCAATCCCAAAGGCCCAATACTGGATATCAAGCATATAGGCCCAACAACGGGTCTCCCATGCTTTCGCCAGGGGCCATGCCATCGCCCCTAAATCTAGGGAGAAAGAGAGCCGACACTCAGGCCCATTTCGTGCATATCCCGGAAGACATCAATAGGCAGGCGCTTGCCGAGGCCCTCCCTCCCGCATATCCCACAGGCGGGCTCTACATCTTCGACAACGACCGCAGCAGTCTGGACTGCGAGATGAACGTCGCCAGGATCGAGGAACAGCAGTATCATCATCGCACGGAGAACCCACGACTTCGGGTTCTGTGTCCCAAACCCCCTACAGTGAAGCCAGTCCAGCCACACAGCAGCTCTTCTCCCAAGGCCGGAGACTTGGAAGTCACCAACACCACAAACGGCATGTCCTCATCGCGCCCTGGGCGGTCACAAGAGCCGACCGCGATAAAACCAGACCATCTGACCGACAACAAACATAGCCCACCGAAGCAGAAGAAGAAAAAGAAGAAGCTCACCGGAACTTCACCGCGAATACCTCGCCGCCGCCCCCACGCCGCAGCGCAAGAAAAAGCAGCGAATAACAAACCTACCCCCCAACCCCCCCCTCAACGACTACAGCAACCACAGCCCCGCCGCCCCATCATCCTTAAGTTCAAGCTAAACGGGGCCGTATCGCCACGGACCGAATCCGTACTCCAAGCCGCCAACAACGAAATTCCTCACGGTTCTCCTCCTCCCGCGCCTGTTCCTGTGCCTCCCGCGATGAAGACACCACCACCACCACAACTTGCATGCATCATCCCACCCCCTACGTCCCTTACCAAGCCGCCAACAATCCCTCTCTCACCGCCGCAACCACAGAAACAGCGAGACATCACGACAGCGACGGCGAAAATGCGGGGTGTAAGACCACGCCCGCGCCCACGAACGCGCCGCATCACGTGCGGGATGCTGCGCGAAGTGCCGCCCCGTGGGAGCAGTAAGGGGTTCGGTAGCCAGGGAACGGTCTCTACAATCGATACGAGTGGATCTAGTCAGTAGCGACAGCAGTGGCCGGCCGAGTGAAGTATGGAACTGCATGTACTAGTGCATGTGATGGGAGGGATAGTATAATAATACCACGTGCATACCATAATAGAAAATAGAAGAGGAAGAAAAATAGAAACCCGACGTTGCCCCCTCTTGATCTTTCGAGTATTAGAAAAAGTCTTGAATTATTCTATCTACCTAGCAGCTAACCCGCTCAGAAAGTGAGCATATCCGTAGCTGTAGAGCTATTTTCGTATCTAGCAACACCCATACCTACCTGTACATGCACTACACAGCGATTATAGGCCCCGAAGTCTGTCCCATAGAGAACCACCCCCGACAGCCTTTGCGGGCTGTTCGGTGATCGGTGACAAAATTAAGGTGTCCCATTTTTCTACACCGTCAATGTAGACCGTGTACTTAAGACTACTCTGCTCCCCATCTGCCAACTTTTCAATTGTGATCACTCCAAACTTTGAGTTGCCCACATTTATATATCTAGAAAGGTAGGTATTAGTATTAGTTCAGTGGGACAAGTAGATTACAAGGTAACTTACTTGAGCTCAACATCTTCGTCGTCTGTCTGCGTATAGGTGCCGATAGGGGAGTAGAACTGGTTTAGAGGGCTTGCTGAGAATTCATGAACAGTCGCGCTCTCCGGCCACTTGTCATCCTTTGGAGGTGGGAACGCAGTTGCGCCAAATTCGTGACGATCGCCGGACAAAATCACCACGCCCACCCCAACGTTGCTCGCATCCCACATGGCCTCAAGGATCTTACGGCGTTCGACGAGGAATCCTCCCCAGGTATCCTTTGTATTGACTTGCCAATTCTTGGTGAATGGGACAGAGCTAGCAACAACCTTCCAATGAACTCCCTTCGGCTCCGGACGGCGCAACCATTCCAGGAAGTCTTCAAGCTGCGTATCTCCGAGCATCGTCTTGTTCGCACTGTCATATGGCTCTGCGTTCTTAGAGCGATAAGACCTGGTATCAAGCATGAAAAAGCTAGCGGGGCCTTGAGTGAAAGAGAAGTATGTAGCTCCAGTGCGAGTCGTGATTCCGTGGCCTCCAGCCTTCTTAGCGGCTGGTGGGTTTGCAGCGGTCTGGTAATGATGCCACGGATCGACAGCTGTTTGGTATACGCCTGTCAAGTTCTTGTCCCAGTCATTGGAGATCTCGTGGTCGTCCAACACGTGAATCCAGCTGAGATTCTGGCCTACGGTTGGCCAGTCTGGGGAGGCGTATACCTGTCGATACTTCTGGCGATAGTTTTCAACCGAGTCGCCAAAGCGCTTGGGCACATCGACATAGATAAAATCGCCGAGGAATAGCATAAACTGCGCACCGAGGTTTGGTAGAACTTTAGCCAAGTGCTTCATGCCCGGGAAAGCCAACGGATGATCCAAAGGATTGTATGGAAGACGAGGGACAATGCACGAAGTGGATAAGAAAGTGAATTTTCCATCGAAAAGTTCTGGCATAACGCCGGGTTTAGGGGCAGCAGTAAATTCGCCAGAATGGTTGTTGGAGGTGGTCCACTCGTATACGCGTTGCTTGGAATGGCTCAGGGGAATAGTCACGACGGCAGTATAGTCAGTCTCGTTGGTGGTCCACTTGACACCACCAGCAGTCTGCCACAAAGGATTATCGAACGGCGGTTGGGCATCTTTGATATGAACTTGAACGGTAATGGGCATCTTGGACTGGTCGGGTTCTCGGATAAGCAATTTCGCTTCAGTATCCGAGACGTAGCCAACGCGAGCGAACGAAAGATCGTGACTAGGATGATACCACGTAGGCGAATATACCATATCAGTGACCATCGCAACGCATGCGGCATTGATGAGGAAGTTGATAGCCGTTAGGAGAAGGCTGCTTGGATTTGGGGTCCCTTTCAGCAAGGTACTAATTGGGTTCAACGGCTTCTGCACTATTGTCGCCGTCTCGTCGACCTCAACTTGTCTAACAACAACAGCTTCGTCCGTCTCTCCATTAGCAAGTTCATCTCTGTTTACTATGTCTTCTTTCAGGATTACATCGACTTCGTCAACGACCGCATATTTGGGCGCAGTCATATAACTCGCGATGAAACTCGGGACGTATAATGCGAATAGGGTATATATTGCCGTAAGGAGAGGCTAAAACAGTCAGCTATCTCGAGCGGGAGATTGTCTTTATCGTTTGTTCGTAGCAACTTACGGGTACCGCAACCTAAAAAGTATTAGTATGTCAAGCATCAACGAATAGGGGAAGGAGGTCTTACCCATCGAAGAAAGACGAGAGTGCCTATTCGAATACCAGCGGACGCGACCGCGGTCGTTCTCGTAGTAAACACCCCCATTACTGATCACCAGAGCGCTTTAAGCTGGAGGCAAAGGAGGGGGGGGTTAAGAATAATGAATCTCACTTGAACGTGGAACAGGCAGTTTGGAAATGGTAAGATGACTATAGATCGAAACACATATATGAATGATAGGATGAATTGTAAAGAGTTTGAATATGGAAAAGATAAACAGGAAACTAAAGGCCTATGATGGCGTCACGATCAGATGTTACGAAATGTCCATCTAGGTTGTGCATGTAAAAGATGTAAAAGTAAAAAGTAGAGTTTACGTCGCAAGCCGGTCGTCGCAATTATTTCAAGTGCAATGTAATCAATGATGGGAATGGGTCAATGTGACGACAGAGATAAAATGTTGCATCTGTTCTGTCACGTCTGTGGCTGAAGCTCCCTGGCTCCTGCTTTTCTACCTACCCGTAGCTATGACCTCGAAGCTGAGTCGCGCTTCATTTATTTGAGCGCATCCAATTTATTGAAGGTACAAGTTTGTAGCAAGGATCACTTAGGTACTAGGTACCCTAGTTCATAGTATACTACTTCATAGGACTCGGCCTCGTTCCTAGCCAATGAAAAGTTATGGATTAGAGGGATCCAAGGTTCTAGGGTTCTGTACGACGCAGTAAGTGCAATGTTGCGCGTAGGTCGGAAGGTACTTAAATACATAACCTTAACTAATGGTCGGACCGCCTAAAAACCCGACCCCCTAGGCCATTGAACGGAACAGGCTTGTAACCCTGTAACTAAAGCAAAGGCGTGGTATGCTCATTTAGGCATGTTGTTCCTTCGCGACTAAAAGCTGTCCTTAAATCATCAACCTCAACGAGCTTGATTACGGCTACAATCGTGCACAACAACACAAGATGATGCCAACACTCTTGTCTGTTGGGCTTTTTGCCTATTTTGTCTCTCTAGTCTCCGCAACTGCTCTAACCTACAAGATCAACGCCAACGAAAAGGCTTGCTTCTTCGCTGCGCCTGAGAAGAAAGGTGCAAAGATCGCATTTTACTTTGCTGTATGTTTCTGTGCTTGTGTTCTCTTTTTCTGCCCACTCGACTAACTAGATTCCGCTCTAGGTCCAATCTGGAGGATCTTTCGATATTAATTACGAAGTTACCGGTCCCGGAGGCAAGGTCATTCTGGATGGAGAGAAGGAGCGTCAAGGTGATTTCGTCTTCACAGCCAACGATGTCGGCGAATATAAGTTCTGTTTCGACAATGACATGAGCACCTATTCGGAAAAATTTGTCGACTTTGAGATTGCTGTGTGTACATCCTTGGTCCGTAAATATCAAGCATATTCTAACCAGTGCCCCTTAGGTCGAGGATGAAGTGCGAGCTCAGCTGCCGTCTAAGCAAGGGTCAACTCCCGAACAAACTTCAGCCCTTGAGGAATCTATATACAAGGTGTCTAGCCAACTGTCCACGATTTCGCGAAACCAAAAGTACTTCCGCACGCGAGAAAACCGAAACTTCAGTACCGTCCGAAGTACCGAGTCGCGAATCGTTAACTTCAGCTTAGTCCAAATCTGCATGGTGATCTGCATGGGCGGCCTGCAAGTCTTCGTCGTCCGGTTCTTCTTCCAGGTATGTGACTCACTTGTAGGCAAATATGACTTGCGCTAACTTCATCTCAGGGCGCAAGGAAGGGTTATGTGTAAATGAAGATTATGAAGGATCAAGGCTAGGACTGGTTTTGCGGCGTATATTGGAAGACCGGTTGGTATTTACACCACACGTATGCGTAATGTATCATAGGGGTCAAAAAGGGGGGTGTTACGAAGTTGATCGATCACGAGCTCCTATAACTTATATAGGGTGAAGTTTTGAAATATTCTTACTCCTATAATGTGCCATATCCCACTTTTATAACCTCCAGATATCTATATGAGAAACTTGCGGTTCTTACATAGTAGCAAGTAACTACTACTAGGTACTCAAGGATGCTCTTCTAGAGATATGTATAAGAAGCATCAACACTTTTAAGTTGATGAACAATTCCGTTCACCTCACTAAATACATAGTATTTTGTGCCCAGGTCGGTCAAGTAAATAGTAGATTTAAATTCCAGAAAGTAAATAACTATTGATTGTTGCTAACAGGCTTTAGGACTTTTCTTCATTTTTTTTTTCAATGCCTTGAATTGACAAGTCCGCAACCGGACAACGCTTGACTTCAATTATTGATGTGCCATATAATACTTTTCCAAGGTTGAACTCTGGAGGCTTCAACTTCAACATTGAAAGTTTAAAGTTCAAGCTAGAAAGCAAGTTGTGGCTTGCAGCCCCTCCCAGCCACACATATTAGTTCAATGTTGTCCCAGCTGCACAGCGCCACAGATCATGGATGGTATCCACTTTCAAGCTCAGCAAGACTGCAGATTTCAATCTTCCTACCGTGTTTCCCATCTTCGCCATCTTCAAAACGCGAGTTCTAATTTGTTTGTAACTCTTAATAAACCTCCCACAACACACAACCTCATCTGTATCTCGCCATGGCAGCATCGCTCGCAGCTGCATTGCCGAAGCCAAAATACACTGGTGAAGATGAAGACATTCCGACACATGCTCAGCAGCGTGGCCCTCGAATCGTTGGAGCCGACCAAATAGATGAATCGCAAATTGTTTTACGAAGAACAGGCCCACCACCATACGGTCAACGAAAAGGATGGCGACCAAGGGCCCAAGAAGATTTTGGCGATGGTGGTGCTTTCCCAGAAATTCCTGTTGCGCAGTATCCTTTGTCAATGGGAAAAGAGTCGGGTACGAGTAATGCATTAGCGATCCAGGTCGACGCAGCTGGCAAGGTCAAATACGATGCCATTGCAAAACAGGGGCACAGCGAGGGAAGGATAGTTCATTCATCATTCAAGGATCTTATTCCTCTTCGACAACGCGCAGATGCTGGCGAGATCAACTTGGAAAGACCAAGTGAACAGGAAGTGGCAGAAACGACAGAACGAACGAAAAATGCTCTAGCTTCCCTCGTGAGCGGTGCTGTAGCTGCACAGAAGCCCAAGAATGTCAACATAGGTCAACGAAAGGATCCCACATTCGTACGGTATACGCCAGCAAATCAGATGGGAGACAACTCCAAGAAGCAGGACCGTATCATGAAGATTGTGGAAAGGCAAAGAGATCCCAGTGCGTACATTCCATTTTGTTTCTTATGTTTACAGATTGTGTTTGTCTTTACTAACCTATACGATAGTGGAACCACCAAAATTCAAACACAAGAAGATTCCCAGAGGACCTCCAAGTCCCCCTCCGCCTATTATGCACTCACCACCACGAAAGTTGACCGCCGAAGACCAAGAGATGTGGAAGATCCCTCCCCCCGTTTCGAATTGGAAGAATCCCAAGGGTTTCACAGTTCCCCTCGACAAACGATTAGCCGCTGATGGACGAAATCTACAAGATATCGCAATCAATGACAAGTTCGCACAATTCTCGGAAGCGCTCTTTATGGCCGATCGACATGCCCGTGAGGAAGTTCGTCAACGAGCGCTCATGCAGCAAAGACTTGCAGAAAAGGAGAAGGCACAGAAGGAAGAAAATTTACGTATGCTTGCGCAAAAGGCTCGAGAAGAGCGCGGCGCTGCTTCAAGACGGCGTGATTCTAGGGGCTCGCGCGATTCACGGTCGAGATCACGATCGCGGAGTTACAGCTATTCAGATTCTGGCTCGGACAGTGACGAGTCGGACGTTCGGGAAAGAGAAAAGGCCCGGCAAGAAAAACGACGGGAGGAAGAGCGCAAACTTCGCCAGTCTCGCATGGGCGCAGAAAGACGAGTGCAGGTCATGGCACGAGAACAGAATCGCGATATCTCGGAGAAGATTGCACTTGGTCTGGCGAAACCCACTCAGAAGGCAGAGTCTATGTACGACTCACGTCTTTTCAACCAGTCGAGTGGGTTTGACAGTGGGATCAACGAAGATAACCCCTATGACAAACCACTGTTTGCTGCCCAAGACGCCATTAGCAGCATTTATCGTCCAAGCCAAAACATGGACGAGTACGAGGATGAAGGCGCTGGAGACCGAGAAATGGCCAAGATTCAGAAGACGAGTCGATTTGGCGAGGTATTAGGCAAGGGGACGTTTAAGGGTGCTGGGGATGCTGAGGTTAGTACTGCCATATTGATACGGTTGACTTTTGCTAATTTGATTGGGAAATAGGCACGAGAAGGGCCGGTCCAGTTCGAGAAGGACACAGCTGGAAACGATCCGTTCCAGATGGATAAGTTTATGGCTGAGGTAGATCAAAGCTCTTCATCGAAGAGAGGATATGGATTGCAAGATGGCGAGTCTCGAGAGCCGAAACGTGCTCGAGTAGATGAAGATGACGATTGAAGAGCTATAATGGCTTGGATAGATCGATATTCAATATTCGATGCTCTTCATTGTACTTACCCACCCAGCCTATGTACATACCTACGTACCTACCTGCTCGCAGGTGGATGCTAAAAGGCTTTATCAACGCCGAAAAATTTGTGTCACTATAATAGCCCGTTAGAGGGCGGGCATTTCACGGGAGTTCTTGCGGGCCAACGACGGCACCAGCGCTATATATGTAGTGAATTAGCATTCTCATGAACTACACGTACCCTTATTTAACATCATTGCAAGAACCAATCCCGGTTCATATGAAGTTGAGCTAATCCACCTTTGTTGCACTTACTCTTCCTCTTCGTGCAATCCTATTTGTTATCTATCATTCCTCTTCAGATCGAATTTTATTGAATCAAGTCGGAGCATTCAAAGTCTACTACGGATAACCTAACCTAAGTTAGATATGTACGAATACATACATATAAGGCGAGGGCAGGGCGTTCTAGAACATGGCTGCTTTTTCTTGGCGCGCCATTCCATTGGGTCTTTAGGGTGACCGGGACATGGCACCTCAGTCCGTATCTGGATTGTGTAGAGCCTTTTTCGTAGGTACAAGTGCTAGGTACCGCTAGGGTAGTGCTGTGATGCTACAGCACGTCATCAAGTGGGCAGTGCACCGACGGTATCGCTGCAAGGACCCATAACAAAAACTCGGGTACCTTTGCCTTGTTCGCATAGAAATAGAAAAAGAAAACGGACGATGGGCCGATGTTTCCCTTGTTTAGCTCGAGTTAATAGTTATAAGTGTTAGTGTAGCTTTGTGAAGCTTGAGAAAGCTTGAAAAGATGTGTTGTGTAAGGGTTCGATGTTTAAGGAGGACTTTGTAGAACTATCAGATATGAATATTGGATACTATGAAGCTCTTAACTCGACAACTGTACAGCTCATAGTTATGTACTAACTTAAGCCTAAGTACATTATGTACTCATCTCTCTCGATCACATATCAATATCAATGTGATGGAATGATGTTCTATCTACTACAGTATGTACCTACCTAGTATGGAGGTGGATCGGCATGATTCGGCACTGTCAGGTTCTCTAACGGTGCCTCTAACGGCGCCTGTAACTCCAAACGCGTCAGCCTTTTGCGCTGTCTTCCCATTTTTAACCCATTTTTAAAAAGAAAAGGTGATGTTGATTTCAAGGTTCAAGTATGTAGATTACCTACCTAGGGTATCTATCCGATACTATCTCTGCTTATGTAGGTAGGTGCATACTGGACTTCAGGTACATACCGATAACATTTTAGGGTTTTCATACGCATATGTACCTACATTAGTATGAAGTATATATTGGTGTATGTAGGGGGACAGGCTCCAACAGTCAACGGTCTGAATGTACCTGCTATCAATGTAGGTAGGTAGGTAGGTACCAATCAACTGTTCATCAACTTACACACTTTTCCATGCCACATCAAGAAATGCTACCCTGTCTTGTCTCCCACCCATCCGACTAGCCAACCAACCATCTTCCATACGAGACAAGCTCTAAGAGTCCCGTCCAGTCCAGCCCAGCCCATAACATGATATAGAAAGCCTTGCAGTTCCCATCTCCCCATCCTGCTCAAACAAACTTCCACCTCGAACTCGCCTTATTCCAGGACCACTCTCTACATCAACTTTCGCTTGAAAACTGTTTAGGAAACTGTTTAGTTTAGGTTAGGCTAGTACCTACCGTGTACCTACATATCAGCAAGCAACACTGCGGCGCAGTCGTACCTCCTTCTCGTATTGCATCCAACGGCCTCGGCACACAGACACGTACAACAGTCTATTTCACGGGCCTTCCACATCTGAACCGTATTAATAACCATGGGTTGGGAGAACTCGAATTACCAAGCTCCTGGTTCCAGGACGACCAGGACGAACAGGACGAACAGGACAGAACTTACACCTTTCCAAGTCAGAGATTCCAACGGCCAAGTTGAACTGCTTTCCGGATCCCCACCAGATTATTACTCGTCGGAACGGCAAATACCGCCGCCGCCACGAAGAAACATGACCCAACAACCAAGTGCGCCGTGGTGGAACCCGAGATACTGGCGGAAGAGAACTTGGGCCATCGCCGTCACCATCTTCATCATTATTCTTGTCATTGTCATTGTCGTCCCAGTCGAAGTCGTCAAGGCAAACAGATACCCAGACTACACAGCACTTAATTACTCCTTAGCAGACGAATGTAGGTCACTTTGGTTGCTTAGATGTTGGAGTGTAATCATGATGGACTGACAATCATATTAGACACCGGAACAACATTCTTCGATAACTTCAACTACTTTGAAGGATATGACCCTGCAGAAGGCTTCGTTCATTACGTCCCCCAGGCGCGGGCCACGCAATTGGTTTGTGATCTAATAACTTACCTTACTCGTCAAAAGCCTAACTAATCATCCTTCAGAACCTCACATACGCCAGCAGTGACTCGGCAGTTCTACGAGTAGACACCAGCGTAGGCCCCAGCTCGGTGCCGGATGCTTCGACAGGCCGATTCTCGGTCCGGGTAGAGTCCAAGACACAGTACGATAACGGGTTGTTCATATTTGATGTGAAGCACACGCCGTACGGATGCGGCACGTGGCCGGCACTATGGCTTGTCGACTCGAACAACTGGCCGACTAATGGCGAGATTGATGTCATGGAAGCTGTCAACCAGGCCTCCGACGGCAACCAAATGACCCTCCACACCACCGACAACTGCCAGATGAACGTCAAGCGCATCATGAGTGGGACCAACCTCAATACTAACTGTTACAACGTCACCAACGACAATGCCGGTTGTGGCGTCAAGACCGCTGCCGATACCTACGGCACCGCGTACAATGACGCCCAGGGCGGTGTCATGGCCCTCGAGTGGCGGGACGAAGGCATCCGTGTCTGGCAGTTTGGCCGCAGCAGCATCCCCAGTGATATCTCGGCCCGCAGCCCCGATCCTAGTACTTGGGGCACAGCTTCGGCGGATTTCCCTAATACCAACTGTGACATCAGTTCACATTTCAGGAACCAGAGCATCATTGTTAACATTGATCTATGTGGTCAGTACGCTGGTGGTGTGTATGCTGATAGCGGCTGTGAGTATTCTCCTGTTCTTCGACTACATTCTTTCCTTTCAGCACAGAACAGAAAGTGTATTCGCCTTCTCCCCTTTCCCCCCTTTCCCCCCTTATCCAAGTACGCTTGTATTGGGTCGCTAACTTGTATATTCACAGGCCCCAGCAATTGCACTGACTACGTCGCAAACAACCCCGACGCTTTCACCAACGCGTTCTGGGAATTCGGAGCCTTTGAGGTGTACAAGGCTTCCTAGGTAACCTTGCCTACCACTACCTACACAGGTAGTTGCATATGGTACCTAGGGTACCTATGTTATACTTACGCAACTTAATGGCCGGTACCATTTGGAGCTGGTGGGCGTAATGCGTGCAGAACATACCTACATACATACATTTATGTGTACAGTACATATTGATACCACTGCTTATTAATGTATTGTGTGTTGCTTTGGCTCACGGGGTAATCGTCGCGGATTAAAGTATTAGGTCAGGCCTGCAAAGGGTCGAAGGGAATAACGAACGATGATTGTAGAAAAAGGGGGCTACGGAATAAAGGGATTGGAGTTTATTAGGTATGAATGGATGTAATGCTTATAGGTTTTAATGAATGGGCAGTAGGCACAGGACTTCAAGTTAATGCTAGTTGATGAGTACCTACAACGAATGTGTATGGGGACAGGTAGACTCCCCCCCCCCCTACTTGAGTAGAACGTGGAATACATGGTTCTATCATGATATGATTGATGTCTTCACTGCATGTGTTGTTGGCTGACCTATATTGGTTCTAAATTTGATGTTTCCCAGTAGGTACCTAGATAAGAGTCATCAATGAGGACGCCGAAACTCATTGCCAGAACCTACTACCGCTGCGCCAAAAGGTGGATGATTGATGTCTCATTGAATATCTCAAGTTTATAACAGTATATCTGATACTGGATAAAGGTCTAGTGCTACTAGGTATGCAGTCACACAACGCAACGAGTCTCAGGTATCAGGCTTCAGGTTTCAGGCCGAACACCTACCTAAGTCTCTATTTATTAAAGTATGTATCGGCACTTGGTATATGTGAAGATGGCTAGCCCCCTATTGTCGCTCATCTCTCGACTTGTAGCATTAATTAGCTGGATGAGTGTATGTGTGTGTATACATGTATATGTACAATTCACGACGATGTCTTCTATATCTACCTAGGTAAGTGGAGAATGTTGATGCCTCCCTCCCACCCCTGCCCCTTTTTATATGGATCAATGGATATGATATCCTTGGGAGCCATTATGTACCTAAACGCCTTGAAATGCTATCCAAACAAACAACCGACCGACCGACTGCCGCCCGCCGCAACGCCTCGTAATAGAACCGTGAAGAGCCGGTAGGAAATCAGGTGTCTAGGCTTGCTTGCTTGCTTTTCGTAATCATACAGCCCCTTGTATTCCTCGTCCTCGCCCCGCCTCCCCTTTCTCTAAAAGGGGGGGCTTTTCCTTTTTCCCTTTATTGCTCCTTTTATCCATTCCTCTCCCCTCACTACCGCACTAATCCTCCTCCTTCGGCTGCCGCATCCAGACATCAATCGCGGTACTAAACGCCGCGAACGCCGCGCAGCCTCCCGCAACCGCGGTGGGGCCGCCGCTGCGCGCGAGGATGCCGCCGGTGAGGCACCCGGCGGCGGCGCCGTTGAAGAGGTCGTTGCGGGCGCGGTAGCCCTCGATGCCGCACTCGATGCCGGCGAACATGAGACCGACCATGCCGAAGTTCTTGGCGGTGCTGTAGGAGCGCGCGCCCATGTCCTTGAAGCCGATCTTGAGCTGCTGGCGCATGGGCAGCGAGGCGATGGGCTGCGGGGCGGCGCCGGGGGCGCCGGGCGTGTGGAAGGGGGTGTCGTAGGCCATCTGTTCTTGTGTGTTAGTTTTTCCAAAGGTTTGTAGTAGGGTTATGCTTTGGAGAGGGGTAGGGGATGGTCCGTACGGAAGCCATGAACATGCCAAACAAACCACCCATGCCGAAGCCCATGACGCCCGAGATGGCGGCTTTCCCGAAGCAGGACTCCATTATGGCGTTTAACTAATTCATATGTGTTAGCAAACGGTGGTCCTTGCGACACAAGCTCGCGGCGGGGGATTGGGGGGGTAGGTAGACGGACTCTTTTGATATTGGGATCGTTTGCTGCATCATATTGCTGTGGCCCGCCGGCTCCGGCTCCGGCTCCTGGTAAGCCGTTCATGTTGGGAAGATGTATGTATGTATTTAGGGTGTAAGTATGTATGGCGATGGCAAACCGTTCAACCCACTGTTACCTTGGCTTGATTGTACCTTGTTACTGACGCACATGCAAGTTCTTGAAATCTGATAAGGAATTAAGGTCTGAAAGACAATTATTTTTCTGCTGAACATGACCGCCTTTGTTAAGGTTGCTAACTTGAATGGCGAACTAATCCCTGCCGGTGCTTAAAATAGCCCACTTTATCTAAAGTTTTTAGCGGATACCTGAGCCTTAAGTACGCACCGTACGCTAGCACTCGGGCACTTTATTGTGCTTGTGAGAACGTAAAATCTTTAGCAAATACGGTTTATTTGCACAGTAAAACCGTTAAATGTATTATGATGTATCCATATTGTACGGCTAAACGGCCTAAAATACTGAACAGTCGCACAAAGCAACCCCTCCTTCCCCGTAATGTACGGTTACAAGACCCCTGCCAAGATGCTGCAGAGAGATCAACTGTTGGCTCTAGCTGGGACCTGTAGCCTGGGCAGTTGCCCTTTCCGAGCTCTGCTAACCAATGATTTGCACCTAGTTGATCGACAAGAATTTTTTTTTTGCGATCACATTTTTTCACACCTGAGGCTTCTTACCTTAGTGTGATTTGCCTTGTGTTTCTTTTTATATATTTTGTGCTCAAGGTTTTTTTTCTTGTTGCTTGAGACATCCCAAGTTCTTACCATTCCATCATTTTTTTTTTTTAATAAATTAAAAAAACACCTACTTCACTCAACCAACCTCAATATCACAGCCATGCCGGACGAAGCTGATGTGGCTATTGCCACTTTCGAGGAGCTTATGGACCTCGAGAGAGATTTCGAAGATGTTGAGACAGAAATAAGTATGTGCAAACGGACTTCAGATCTTGTCAAGCCTGGGTCATCATCCTCAATCTACCCCTCCATGATACCCCTCCATGATGAGTTCTGAACCACAGTATATATCAAACGTATTACATACTTACTAACCAATCACATTTATTAGTCCGTCAACAAGTCGCTCTCAGTGCGCCGTTGTATGAGAAGCGAGCAAAGCTGGTCCCCAAGATCCCCAACTTCTGGGCATTGGTCTTCGAGCAGGCCCCGCCTGATCTAGACCAATACATCCAGCCTGGTGACTCTGCTGTACTCCTATCCTCATTGACTGACTTCTCGGTTTCTCACTTCGAGATTGAGAATGGCGGCAAGGGAGACCCTCGCAGCGTGGCCCTCAAGATGGAGTTCTCTGACAATGAGTGGTTCGAGAACAAGGTCCTGGAGAAGAAGTTCTGGTACCGCCTTTCCAAGGATGGCGAGGCCGGCCTAGTTAGTGAGCCGGTCGCTATCAAGTGGAAGTCGGCAGAGAAGGATCTCACCCAAGGAATGCTCGACCTCGTCATCAAGGTCTGGGAGCAAGACAAGAAGCAGGCCAACACCGACAGCACCAAGATAAAGAAGGAGAAGGACTACACACCCGACGAGAAGGCGCTAAAGGAGAAGATCGATGCTACTGGCCTTGGTGGTGTCTCATTTTTCGGTCTGTTCGGATACCGAGGACTGAACGTCTCTGCCGAAGAGAACCGTCTCGCACTCGAAGAGGAGAAGAAGCGCGCCGAACGAGCTGCAGGCAATGCGCCCGACTTGAACGACGAAGATGACGAGGATGAGGACGAAGAAGACGTGGATGAGGACCCGTTAGCTCTCGAGATCTTCCCCGACGGTGAAGAAGTCGCATTGGCTCTTACCGATGATCTCTGGCCCAATGCGATTAAGTATTTCAGTAAGTTTCATTGAATACACTATACTGGCAATCAAAGGTACACAATGCTAACAGATGGCAAGGTCAAGCCCAAGAGGTCGACGTTAGCGATATGGACTTCGAGGACGAAGACGAGGATGAGGAGATGGGCGACGATGATCAGCCTGCAACCAATGGTGCCCAGCCCCCGTCCAAAAAGCGGAAAGCTTAAACGTGTTGAGGATGAGTGAAGGTCTAATATCAATGTGTCTTATAGGAAACTGAAAAGCAGCAAGGATTTTAGGAGGGATACCAAGTTGAACGTTCTATGTTCTATGACGCTCAAGAAAATTGCAGTTATGTGCTTGATGAGAAAAAGGGGAAAAGGGGGAAATGGGGGATTTCGATACCAGACACCAAAAAGTCCTGTCTTTACTTTTACTGCCGAATAGATTTCAAGTCATAATAAGACGTTGAGAAAGAGCAAAGTCTACGCATCCACTATCCATTTTCGTGACACAAATCTTTATACACACACATGCATGTGTGCAGTTGTTGAAATGAAGATGCCCGACTACGACTGTCTCGCCATTCGCCAACTCCTATTCGTTAAATAGTTAGGTGCTAAAAAGTACTATGTATGGAGGCTCCCTATTACAACTTCAATGTTAGGAGCGAGCCAGGTTTCTTATGTAAGTGTTCCCCACTACTATTCCCCAGTCCGTAGGTCTGTACCTAAAATTGAGCTTTTCAAATGTTCTTAATTGAACATCAACTTTTGAATAAGATTTACAATATTAACAAGGTACCCAGAAAATCCTCCCCCCCTGCAGCTACTGTCTTGCTCTGATCCCCCCCCCCCCCCCCTCCCGACCCTTGCCCTATATCTCTTGAGACGAGGGTTCCGCGCAGATCGTACTTGAGCTGTTTCAGCTGTGCCGATTCATATAGCACAGCCCTCCACGCTTCAAGACATGGAACTTGGAACTTCTTTTGTATGTGTATGTACCTGCAGCAGCAGTAAAAAAGCTTTTGCTAAACAGGGGGCCAACCTGGCCAACCTTGAATAATTCGGGAAATTCTTATAGGTGATTGACGTGATGGGTTCCCGAGTTACTACATTGCTCGACAATTGCAGTGGCAGCCATGTGCCTGAATCCGCTTCCTCATACATCCATAGTAGTAATAGTACGCTGGAGATGGCCACTTTTTTTTGGGACGGTCAGGGCTTCTGGATCGACATGTAGGTACATCCAATCCATACAGGACCTTTACTATACTTGCCTATCTGAGCTTTTTTGGGTAAGGGAGTTTTGGTTTGTGCAGTCTTGTTTCTTTCTTTCACTTCACATCTTCAACCTTCACTTCTCTTTTCGCCCAATTGCTTCTAGATCGAAGCTTCATTTCATTCATTTTTTTCGTTCTTGTTTCTGTTTCGTTTTTCGCCGGGCGACTTCTGTCTATCTTTCTCTTGCTAGCAACTCTCGCTCCTGGTCGAGTTTATTCTTCTATTATTATTTATTTTTTTATATTTTATTTGACGTCTAATTCATTTTACGACCGTGAAAGCAAATTGAGTTGAAGAGTGCGTAGTTAAGCCACCAGACGGGTATCACTTAGACATATCTTCAAGCACGGCGACGCTCTGTTTGTTATAACCTCGAAGGACATGCGGTTATCTTAAGCAAGCAGTTCTCTTCTTCTTCTCTTCCCAGGCTAGTCCTTGGTGCTTTAAATCTTCACGTTCTTTGCATTCCATTCTTTTATTTTTATTTTATTTTTTTATATATCATAATGTGGCCGTCACTACAAACAGCAGGTCTCTTGAGCTTGCTGGCAGGCGCAACGGGCGCCATACAAGTCGACTTCAACAGCGATGGTATGCGATATACCTACCTGTCCATAAGAGTGTTTCGATATACGTGCCTAACTAACAGTGTCTAAATAGACTCGATAAAAGATGCGGCGAGCACCGTGGCCTTCGGTTTGTTGAAATATTACACAGGTAACAACACGGGTGATGTTCCGGGCAACTTGCCTGATCCATATTTCTGTACGTGATCCATTCACTTGCACTAGCACATACATAAATCCTTTCTTTCTTTTTTTTTTTACTTACGCCAGTTACCAGGGTGGGAGGCGGGCTCCATGTTCGGCACACTTATCGACTATTGGTTTCACACGGGGGACTCGACGTACAACGCCGTGACGACGCAAGGGATGCTGCACCAAGCCGGCGAAGACAGCGACTACATGCCGCAGAACCAGACCAGCACCTTGGGGAACGACGACCAAGGGTTCTGGGCCATGGCCGCCATGTCCGCGGCCGAGAACAACTTCCCGAACCCGCCGGCGGACCAGCCGCAGTGGCTGGCGCTCGTGCAGGCCGTCTTCAACGAGTACGTGGACCGGTGGGACACGGAGACGTGCGGCGGCGGCCTGCGGTGGCAGATCTTCACCTTCAACAACGGCTTCAACTACAAGAACTCCATCTCCAACGGCTGCTTCTTCAACATCGCCTCCCGCCTCGCCCGCTACACGGGCAACCAGACGTACGCCGACTGGGCCGAGAAGGTGTGGGACTGGATGACCGAAGTAAAGTACATCGACGCCGACTTCAACATCTTCGACGGCGCCGGCGTCGAGCAGGACTGCAAGGACATCAACCAGGCGCAGTGGACCTACAACGCCGGCATTTTTCTACAAGGCGCCGCCGCCATGTACAACTTCACCGAAGGGCAGTCGAACTGGGAGCAGCGCACCGCGGGCCTCCTGAACCGGACGATATCCTTCTTCTTCGACGACGGCATCGTCGTCGAGCGGCCCTGCGAGTCCTTCAACTTCTGCGACTTCGACCAGCAGTCCTTCAAGGGCTACCTGCTGCGGTGGATGGCCTCGACCGCGCAGCTGGCCCCTTTTACCTTCGACACCGCCATGCCCCTCATCAAGTCCAGCGCCGCCGCCGCCGCCCAGCAGTGCTCGGGGTCCCCCGCCGCCAACGAGTTCAAGGGGGTCGCCGGCACGGCGTGCGGGTTCAAGTGGACGGAGAAGGACAAGTTCGACGGCCTCGTCGGCGTCGGCGAGCAGATGAGCGCGCTGTCCGCGCTGCAGTACTCGCTGATCAAAAAAGAGACGGCCGCGCCGCTGACGGCGGACACGGGCGGCACCTCGGTCGGCAACCCGGACGCGGGCCGCCAGATGGCCGAGTACATGCCGAAGCCGCTGCGCGAGATCTCGATAGGCGAAAAAGTGGCGGCGGGCTTCGTGACGACGGCCGTCGCGTTTAGTGTCGTGGGCGCCGTGGTTTTTCTTCTGCATGAGACGTGAAAAGCAAACATGAACAACAACAACAATAACAGAAGAAATAAGAGAAATAAGAGATGTATAAGATAAGATAGACGTCACTGATATCAATAATGAACGACGAAATGAGAACAACATCAATATCCTGCGGAGCTTCTGTGAAACATCTAACCTATGTTTGTATGTATGTATGTATGTACTAGGTTAGATACCTAGGTAAGGTAGGTAGGTACCTACTAGGTAGGCAGAGGCATCATATGAGGTTCAAATACATGTACATCTATAATAGATAGGTACCTAGGGAACTTATCTGGGCGTTCCGGACAGCCACCACATGTAATATACCAACCTAGGTTAGGTATGTATATATCAGGGGATATATTTGGTCAATCAATATACCTACTGTACCTGCTTCGAGAGCAAGTCTTTTCAACGCATCTCTATAACCTAGAGGCTTTTCTCGTAATATACATAGATAGATAGATACATACAGCATCAATCATCTTCTTGATTCTTGATCGCGTTTTCTAATTTCTTTTATGCCAGTTGAGTCAGTCGTAGGTACTGGGGTATTATTGAACTATGAAGAATACCACACAAGTCAAGTACTCACTCATTCAGTTTCTTCTGCGCCTGCTTGAACTTGTCCATGAACATCTTGGCCGCCTCGGCCTTCAGCCGCTCCTTCTCGTCCTCCAGCTGCTTTTTCCTCGTCTTGAGGCTGATGCCCTCGAAGTACAGGCGGGCGATGCCGCCGACGTCGCCGTCCATCTTGCGCGTCTCCTTGGCACCCTCGACCTCGCTGGCGGCCTCGCGCACGCTCGCGAGCACCGCCTCGGCCTCCTCCTGCGTCGCCTGGCGGCCCTTGCGCTTCTTCGCCAGCATGACCTCGACGTGGAAGCCGCGGTCGAGGAACTCGCGCATGCGGCGCAGCTTGTGCGCCATGTCGTTGGTCGAGATGCTCCACGAGAACTCGAGCTCCTTGGTGTTGATCTCCCGGCGCCGGCGGTGCTCGCGGATCTCGGCCTCCATCCGCATAGCCGCCTCGTTGTCGATGATGCGGCAGATGGCGGCGGGCGGGGACCAGTTAGGGTCATCCTCTCCTATCTCCTCCTCGGCGACCTTGGGCAGCGGTGGGGATGCAACCATCAGTAGCGTGTGCGTATCTAGGTTTAGCTCAGCAAGGACGTCGTCTCGAAGCCGTGGCTCTGAAAGCGTGCTCTCCGGCGGCGCAGAGGCTATGCGCACCCACTCATACATGATCTTATGGTTGATGACACGGTGCTTGAGGGCTTGGATGCGCTGCATGCCTAAGGATGGGGTGGTGCTGAAGGCAGCGGCCCCACGGATATGGGAGGATGCTGATAATGTCGGTGCTGATATAATGGCATGTCTATTGAGGAGAAGGCGTCGGCTGGGGGAGAGCGAGGAGAAGAGCCGCGGAGGGAAGAGGTAATATGAATTCGCTTGGGCATTGTTGCTGTTAGGGGCGCTGCGGCTGCCGTAGATAGAATCTGAAATGAGAACTCGATGGAGAGCGCGAGCGGGCGAGGTGTTGGCGAAACAGCGTGAGTGAGCCATGTTCATAGACATTTTTGGGTTTCCCCTCCTCCTTCTTCTTCTTGTTCTTCTTGTTCTTCTTCACTGTCTATATTCCTCCTTTAGAAGATTGAGTTGAGATATGTGCTGCATACAGTTACGAAAGCATTTTTCTCTCTCGATTGGATTGATGTCGGATCTTTAAGTATGGTGGGGGTGTTGTGTGCTGCGAAAACTTGAAGTTTCATTGAAAGTAAAAAAAAAAAAAAAAAAAAAAAAAAAAAAAAAAAAGAATAGTTAACGAAAAATACGATTCGGTTGGAAGAAATTTGGCGGCATAAGTTGCAGGGATTGAGAGCCAATCATATTACACCTTTCTTTCGCAAGGGTTCGACAAGTGCCATGCCAAGACTTCGGAGCTTGTTTTAGTGAACCCAAGATATCTAACCTATATCTAACCTACCTCATATGACTACTGTGTAGGAAGGTAGTATCGTTTCATTATCGATTAACCACCTAGGTATCTGTGTGCAGCATGTAAGCTCAAAGCCGTTATAGTCGGGACCATATGACCTACAAGTCAACAACACAATCTATAATAAGAGAAAATAATAGAAGCCAAACCAAGAAGGAAAATCCCATCACATCCCATACACCCCATACACCCCACCCGCCATGCCACCACCACCCAGCATCCTAGGCCACCCCTTCCGCGTGCTCCTCTACACCTGCAAAGCGCTCGCCCTGGGCCACCTAGCTGTCACCTACGGGTACAGCGGGGGGTACGGCTGGGGGCCCTCGATGCTGCCCACCTTCCTCACCATGGACGAGTGGTTTGTGACGAGCCGCGCCTGCAGACGGGGTCGCGGCATCCAGGTCGGCGACTGCATCGTCTACTCCATCCCCGTCGAGCCCGGCGAGGAGGGCATCAAGCGCGTTCTTGGTCTTCCCGGCGACTACGTCCTCCTGAACTCTCCCGGCGCCAGCAGCACCAGTATGATACAGGTAATCTACTCTACGCTACGATATCCATGCATGTTTCGTCAGCAGCTAAGACCAAACACATTACTGACTGGACCCTAGGTACCAAAGGGCCATTGCTATATAGTTGGAGATAATCTCCCTTGGTCCAGGGATAGCCGCGACTTCGGTCCCTTACCCATGGGCCTCATCAAGGGTAAAGTGGTGGCTAAGGTGTGTATAAATGGCTGGTCGCCATTTAATTGGTTTACCAGAGTCGAAAGCGGTCTTCACTCGCCCTCAGATACCTGACATATCTCTTCTCCCCCTTAGCATGGAGAAACCTATTAAAAAAGCGTTAAAACAAAACATCACATGTGTATTGTACTTGTATTATGACTGCATTGCATACAGGCGTATTGGAAGGATGACTTTGTTGGATATCATTTTCGGCGAGGGGCAATTTAATTACAAGAATTTTAACAGTTCCATACAAGCCTCGTACAAGAGACTTGCATGGACGACCACGACCACCACCACCACCACGACTTGGCGAGCGAATTATCAAGTAGTCGTTCCTTTCCTTCAAACGGCAATGCCGTTCTGTACAAATGAAATTCAACGGTCTGGTTTCTCTTGCCCAAGGAACAAGTCCAGGACAAGAAATGCGACCTGCAATACGCCCGCCCGCAACTTGAGCCGCCCCAAATGAGGATATGCATTCCCTATAAAATATCGAAGCAGCCTGACCGTCGACGAAATAAAGATGCCTGCTTATATAGAATACGCCTCGAACACCGGAACCAACCATGACTGCGTGAATGCCCGCCGGAGAAAAGTCCGACAAAACTGATGTTTAGAAAAGGAAGCTTAGCTCAATAGACCGTCATCGAATCCGTAATCGCATTAGCCCTCTATGTGCGCCTTGGACATGCTCTGACCGAGAAGCTCCAGGCAGCGCTGCGCAAGATTAATCACCTCACCCTCGTCATCTTCTTCGAATTCGTTATCTGACTCGACTTGTCGATTTGCGATTTGCTTAATCATCTCCACAATCGTATCCGACTTTCCAATAAGTGATATCAGAGTCTTGTCCTCAGACTCCAATAACTGAAGAAGCGTCCAAATGGCAATGTGCTGGAATGTAGCGTCTCCGCTAGCCAAGAACCTACTCAAGTAGCCGTGAATACCACCGTTTGGTTCGGTCCAGTCTTGGATGAAGATAGAATAATCGCCAACTACAATAATCGTTAGAATTGTAACCGAAAAAGGAACTTCCAGGTATCCAAACTTACCTTTGGAAGAGAGGTTGCCAAGAGCAGCAGCGCTATTTCCTTGGACCTCGATGCTTGCTGAATGCGTAAGAGGGATTAGGACATCAAACACGCCAAGATTTAACAAGTGCGTCTTGAGATCATCGGATAAAGCAAGGACGGCGATGGCAGCCGTCATCTCCGACTGAACGGTAACTGGAACATCCAAAACGAGTTGCTTGCACTTCTGTACCGCACCGGCCTCGAGCACCAGAGCTTTGTTGCGATCAGAGCTAGCAGCGAGATTTCTGAGGGTCGATATGGCGTGGCACTGAATCTCCTCGTTGTCGGTAGAGCCTAGGAGATCAACTAAGGGCTTTAAGAAGCCAGCTTCGATAATGGGCGATTCGTTCAACGGGTGAATCGATATATTGCGTATGCAAGCAACGGCGGATAGTATGAGAGGGAGATAAGAGGACTGGAGCAGGCGCAACAATGCATTCAAACCCTGCGCTCGGACAATGTCCAGTTGGTATTTTTCGTCCGAGGCTAGATTTCGAAGCGCTAATGCCGCCTGGCATTGCACTTTAGGTGAGGAGGAATCCATCAAGTTGACTAACGACTGGACGAGTTTGGTCTCGGACGCAGCTAACTTCCGCCTGTTGTTAGCGTCGACGGCAATGTTGCTGAGTGCTGTCGTGCAATAATATTGAACATCGACATCGGGAGACGATAGGAGTTGTACGAGTACGGGGATGGCGCCTGCGTTCACAAGCTGTTGTCGATTTTCATCTACACGAGACTGTTAGGAAACTCCCCAGACATAAATGGCGAGTAGCCTACCTGAATGCGTCATGTTGAGAAGAGCACCAGTTGCGTTTCGCTGAACCCTCATGTCCCTTGACTTGGCCAACTTTGTGAGTGGACCTAATGCTCCAGATCGTGCGATCTTTGCCTTGTTGTCTTCGTGAGTGGCCAGGTTCGTGATGCATCCTACGGCATTGCACTGGACTTCAACGTTCTGGGAAAGCATCTGACGTATGAGTGGGGGCAGACCACCCAATTGGACGATCAAGACTTTGTTCTCGGCTATATGAATTGGTGAGATACATAGCCACGTAGAAGTGTTCAGCTACACTTACTATTAACAGCCAGGTTTCCAAGCGCCGCGCTGGCTGCTCTTTGAACTTCGACATCGTGGCTTTGGAGCAGGAAGAGAATAGGCTCCAGAGTATCGCGGTCGACCTCGCGAACATCTGCGGGGAGAAAGTCAGTTGGAATCTAGATATTGAAGATGGCTGTATCGGCATTCGAAGGTGATATCGGTCGACCATCGTATAATCTCACGTAGTCCTTATCCGCATCTTGACGATAAAACGTACCTCGTTCCGTGATTTCAGCAAATGTTAAACTCGCACTTCGTTGTAAGTCGATATTCTCGGAAAAGACGAGGGTGCTCAGGGCTCGAAGGGGTTCGCCAGAGAAAAAGTCGGTCTCGCCGCGCTAGGGAACGATCAGCTTCAAGATATAAAAAGAACTGATGGGTAATGATAAACGAACATTCTCGAGGTATTGCAAGAGATCGGCGACAGCTTCTCTTTCGCTGTCAGCCAATACTGGCTCGTAGAGTCCATCGCGAGATTTGCCTGTGTCGGTCTTAGCAGATGTAGAGCTTTTGATAGTTAGGAAAATAGTGAGGCAGTACCTCCGCAGCATGACTGGCAGGCCCCCATGGCTATGGGTAGAGATGAAAACCGTGATCGATGATGGTTCTGGTTGTTGTCGGATACGGAAAGTAAATGAAAAAAGATGATGATGGTGACCCGGTGCTCCTCGTCTCAATTTGTTTGAGAATGTTAACAAACAAAATCAAAACTGGGATTAGGCCGAAATGAGACTGGGATCCCGAGGTAGTGGTCCTATGATATATCCTCGTGAGAGACTAGGGTAGGCAGGCTATTACGTGTAGGTCGATGCGGCGGTAATTGTACCGGTGTGCATGCATCGACGGGACGGGACGATACGATGAGATAAAGATCGATCGTGACCAGGCCGAAGGGTATTATGGAAGACAGCTAGAGAGAGAGAGAGAGAGAGAGAGAGAGAGAGAGAGAGAGAGAGAGAGAGAGAGAGAGAGAGAGAGAGAGAGAGAGAGAGAGAGAGTATGAGAGTGAGGTGGAAGGGAAATGGAAGAGAGGCAGGTTGTTGGTGTTGAACCTTAATGCATTTGGGAGTTCCAGGGCTCCAAGCTTGTTTACGAGATTTCGAGGTTGAAAGTTGCAACAGAAGGCTTGGAGTTGGAGAGTATGCGAGGTAATGCGAGGGTTTGGGATGAGTGAGATAAGTACCGACAACCCTGCTCTTGCTGCCCCCGTCGTAACTAAAGTTGATAGCAGTTACTGCGCTATTGCCGCGTCTTGTTGCTGTTACTTGCTGGAGCAGGTGCTGAAGCAGTGACTTCACTGGCCTATGGTGTTTATAGGTGGAGAGGAGAAGTGGAGACAGAGGTATAATCGCTTAGTACCTAAGGTACATACATAATACGGCGTACTAACCTAGTACTAGGTAGTCTAGCAGTTGTGTTTTAACGGTTTTGTACTTTAAAAAAAGTAACGTAATTGCCTTGTAGAGAGAAGGAATGGCGCAGTGTGCCAATCATTTATCTCGTTTTCTTTCTTACATACATACGACAAGAAGGACCCGGGATGTCTGAACTTTCGCAACATTGAAGTTTCTGTGGGTACCACTAACTAACCCCTACATACTAGGTAATGTGCTAGGAACTAGGTAGAATATCTACATGCACATTCACAATGCACATAGCATTAAGAGCTTATCTCAGTTTGCTCCTTTCTCATCAAATGTTACATGCCTTCAGCTGCCTACATAGATTATGTACTATGTACATGCATAATGAATGAAGAGCTCATGTCATTAATGGATGTCAAAGGCGTGTGAAGAGCACTGGGTCTAAAGACAACATTGACCTTTTATCATGATTACCATACGTCAGTTGGTGCCTGCTTACAATTAACTATGTAGGCGCTTTTTAGCATCTTTATTTTAGCCACAACATACATAACAAGAAGACCCCGATTATCGTGCTGTTTACCTCTTTAGGATAGCTATTGTACATTGCAGCAGCCAGTGCCAGCCACAAACTTCGCTTGGCTTCCTTTGCAAATGCCATGGCGGCGATCTAGCTTCAAGTAGCTTGTGAAGAAAACACCTGCAGGTCTTGTCTCGAAAATATGACGTTCCATCCACCTATTATGTGGCTTTCCGTCAGATAGTAACCGAGAATAGCCAAAGTTTGTCACGCTGCTGGAACATTCGTTATTCGCTGAGGCTATTCCCAATTCAAGTCAACAAATCATCTCTTGACCTTGCTGATGGGTGGGAGGCCATCCTTAATGATTACCCAGTTCCTAATAAGAACAGTTCCTTCAAAATTGAGTCATGAGATCCTACCCGAGTCAAGAGATAATAAATCCTTGAACAAATCGCCTGACCTAGAATTTACATAGTCATCCATTTGAGACCCTAAGCACCACCCACTCCTTTCTATCGGTGGCATGTTTAGATGACGACAACTTCGCCTTCATTATTAGCTACCTACCTATGCCACACCAAACAGCCTTGGGAGAGACAAAACATATGTATTATATGTTGTTATTTTATGATTAACCGATGGTGGGTTTTGCGCTTGAAACTGACTCCAAGTCGAGCTAGAAATCGTATACGAAGTAACATATTAGACCTAGAACTAGACCAGACTCAGATCCGGACCACCTTAAAACAACAGCAATATCAAATCACTTTAAATAATTATTACGCCGCTAAACCTTTACTAAATTTGATATAATTTAATAATATGATATATTATTTCAATATAAATATAAATATTATATTAAGAATAAGATGCATTGGTTGTGCGGTTTGGAATTTGATAATATGTACGTATATATAGTAGGTTTTATGTAATTAAACAGTATAAGAGTCGTATCTCGATGAATCGGCGTCGGATTTTTTTTTAAATTTTTATATTTGTATATTTCGATATGATAAATGCGTTCGTAAAGTTTCGTTTAGTTTAAGGTAGGATTTGTGGCGTTATGAATTTTTTTAAGTGATTTGGTATTGTTGTTGTTTAGTGTTGTTTTGGGGAGGTTTTGGGAGGTTTTAGGTATCCTAAGTAACTAAAAAATTAAGGTGGTCTACATCTAAGTTTGGTCCGGTTCCAGGTCTAATACGTTAAGTAGCAGTGGCTGTTGACTTTTCCAACCCTTTGATTGAGCAATGGCCGAATGTTTCCAATAGCACCCTTATGTATCCTTTGCGTCACATCAATTCTTTAATACGATATGACATATCATTTGATTGTTCTTTTTATCCTCTTTCTCTCTCCGCTTTAGATTTAGTATACATGATGGATGCATCAAATCTTCTCCGCCTATGTACAGTAGGTAGGTAGGTAGATATCTACTATGTAGTATAGGATGAATAATCTTGGCATGACACGAGCTTATGTATTTTGTTAGGTTTATGCATTTGCTACGATACTGCAAATGTTCACGAGTGGTAAGTCCAATCTATGTCTCTGTAGGTATGTAGTAGTATGAGCACGGCCAACGTACCTACGTCACTGCAATGGCTGGGGGGTAGGCACCTGCGTTCATTAGGTCTCGAGGGGTTTGACTGCCTAAACGACTTGAACTTTGCATACATAGCCCTGAAGATGCTTATGTTTGTGCAATGTCAGCACCTATACTACTAGTAGTACATACCTAGGGTAATATAGTTATTGGGTTGCTTTATCCTCGAGCTTCCTTTTCCAGATGTCTTTTATTATATATACCTACATCATGACAATGTACAGTCCTTGCAAGGACATTAATACTGTACTAACCTAGGTATCAGAAGATGGATGCTTGGTATGTGAGTGGGTAAAATGCCCACATGCTATTCCATCTTCTTTCTTGTTAAAGATTTCCAGCATTCAAGGCACATGTAACCGCCTATTCATCCAGGGATGGAGGTTGATCCATCAGGACGGTCAGGACCTATCAACAACAAGCACAGTGAAGCCCTTAAAACCCACTGAGAGACATACACACCCCCACGCTACAAACATGGACCTCAATATGCATGTATTGCATATAGTTACAGTACAGCATTGAACCAGACACTGCATCGTTAATGTCTGATTAGGTACATGTAGGTAGTTACTAACTTAGGTAGGTGCTAGGTACATAATTGTACCTATTCGCCCTGTCAGATCTCCCGAGTTGCTTACATTCAGCGTTGTATACCTACTCTACCAGGTACATATAGCGCTGCTAGACACCTATATGTATGTACGTATGCATCACTGTCAGCACGAATTGCCCAGTAGGCTGTCGACGCAAAAAGACTGTGAGGCTATTTATTCATCTGGTCTGACCTCATTAGTATTATCAACCTCACCATCTTCATCCTTATCTTTCTTTGTTAACTACTACAGCCTATTACTTTAAACTTAGCAAAAGATCAATCTGCTCTAGTGTGTGCTAAGGGGTACATAATCTACCCAGTACATACATAGTAGTTGGGTTGCATGTATGAAAACCAAAGCCGATGTCTTCATCTTTCATCTTAGCTAGCAACTTCCTTGCTACTTCCAACTTTAGATCATTACTTTCTACAATAATCACCAACTCTACTCAATAACTTCTTTTTTACTTTTACTTATTCTTATTCTTAATTTTATCTTTATTTTGCATTTTACTCTCCACACACCCCTCCCCTCTCCCTACATTCCTCTCTAGTACCTAACTGGAATAGGTGGGTTTTTCTCTTTTTTTTTAAAAAAAAAGAGAGAGAGAAGAAAAAAAGAAGAAAAAAAGGGTCTCGTACACCGAAACCTTTCATCGTCCACGCCAGGCACGCCTACTGCAATAGGTAGCTACATACCTATACCTACTTATTCAATTATACGCCTCCGGGGAGACGGGTGTTCCACCAATAATCCTTAATTATCAGAGCTCCCCCAAGGAAACCCCAAGACAAAAAAAAAGGGGGAAGAAAGAAAGATGGATGACCCTTCGAGCTACGAACCTAGTAGTAATCCGCCGCTAGACGAGGTGCCACAACACGCGCCAGCTGCTGTCGGTGCCGGTGCCGCTGTCGCCGCTACCGCCCCCGCCATATCGTCGGATTTGCACTCGTTCATACCACCGCTACTTCGACCAGGTCACGAGCTTCCTTTTGTGCAGCCATCCTCGTATCTCAGACCCAAACTTCGGACACGCACAGTCCCTGCGCCCACGCCGCCAATGAGTCCTATTGACGAAGAGCAGCTGCAAGGCCTGGTAAGCTATCAGCATCTGCATTCTAATATCATCATTCCCTGGCGATCCTTCTTTGTCTTACCCTTCTGCCTGCCATCCGGGCTTCCCCCCTTAGGTATTTTTAGACCTCAACCACTTGCTGATCTGTCTCTTCGTGCCTACAGAAAGGTCTGCGCAATTTTCTCCGAGTTAGAACTAGCTACGATGTGCTTCCGCTCTCATTCCGACTTATCGTGCTGGACAATGATCTCTTGATCAGGAAGAGTCTTGACATCCTGATCCAGAATGGTATTGTACCTATATTTGCCATTATCATCATATCCTTTCCCCGCCAGACCTCGAGCCGTTTTTAACATACAATCTATTAGGAATTGTCTCGGCACCTCTCTGGGATTCGCAGCAAGCCAGATTCGCGGGGCTTCTCACTGCGACCGACTATATCAATTTAATACAATACTACTGCCAGTTTCCCGAACACATTGATAATGTAGATAAGTTTAGGTTGAGCAGTCTTCGCGGTATGTCATATCCCAGATGTGAATGTGCTGGAAGGCGTGGATTGGGCCTCGGTAACTGATAATTTAATCATACGACAGACATCGAAAGGGCAATTGGCGTCCTTCCGTTAGAAACTGTGTCGGTCCACCCTACGAGACCCCTGTACGAAGCCTGTAGTCGCATGCTCAAAAGTCGCGCTCGTCGTATTCCGCTGGTCGACATTGATCACGAAACCGAGAGAGAAACAGTTGTGAGCGTCATCACACAGTATCGCATCCTCAAGTTTATCGCCGTCAACACTGAGCAACACACAATGCTTCTTAAGCAGACCGTACGAGAGATAGGGTTAGGGACTTATAAGGACCTCGCAACCGCTAAGATGACAGACTCGGTACTCGAGGTAATCAACTTGATGGTGGTTCACAACATTTCCGCCGTCCCGATTGTTGATAGGAACAACGTCGTGCTCAACGTGTTTGAGGCCGTAGACGTTATACCGTGTATCAAAGGGGGTGTGTACGAAGAGTTGGAGTCAACCGTGGGGGAAGCATTGTCGAGGAGGCCAGACGACTTCCAAGGCATCTATACTTGTCAGGAGGACGACAGGCTTGATTCCATCTTTACCACGCTACGACAATCTCGAGTACACAGGCTAGTAGTCATCGATGACAATTGGCAATTGAAGGGCATGATATCCCTCTCCGACATCCTCAGGTACGTCCTATTCACTGGCGTCACTCCCGACGAAGGTGAATACTTTCCTCCGCCATGAAAAGCCAGTGAAAGCTCGGACGACGATTTTCCTTCTTCTTGATGATGATACATGAGACCTTGGAAATGGGAGCAATGAGGTTATGGATTTAAAGGAGGTAATGATGGATGGGCATTGTAGAGGAGTCTGGCGTTCTCAAGAATGGGGAGATTGCATACGGATCAGTCTCTAAGCCGACACGGGTTTTCATACTTTCTCAGTCCTCGCGCGCTGATATGATGGAGTACCTACCTGGTTTAAGGGGGAGGAAAGGAATTGCATGGTCTAGATGGCGGGCTAGGTGGGAGACAAAATGGTCAGGATCTACCCGTGGTAACCATAACACTTGTTTCTCGGAGGCGCAATATATTTCCAGTGTTAACAGATTAGACATGTACCAGGTATTATAGTATGTAGGTATAGAAGTGCTTTCCTCCTCTAACGTGTTGTCTCTGACATGGTAGCTACCATTATATCTACTAGGTGCCTGTAGTGAGTCTAGTGACTTCTTCAGACTTCCCATCGTACATGATACATAGTAGTATTATGGAAGGAGTGATGCGGTCAGGATATACTATAAATACCTACATATACTAAACATATACTAATTTGCAACGCACATCAGTTGACCTCTTTAATGCTAGTATGTTCCTCTATAGTAGCAGGCACCTTGTAGTATCAATATCTCTAAGACTACATACATACATACATACCTACCTACCTGTAACATGAACTTACTTTATATCTTGACCAATCTCATACTCAATGTTTTCTCTACCTATTCACTCTTCTATTAACGAGCTTTCAAGTTTATAATCTCTTATCCACTACTTGTATTATGTTCTATACCTAGTTAGACACTCAAATTCAAGTAGTCTCTTACCCAGTCGTTTAGATGCAGTCTTACCATTATGATACAGCTCCAACTCCTACCAAAGGTAAAGAGCCTGCAACCGCAAGCTTGTCCCAGTCCTCCCAACCAATATCTTATAAGCGAAGACGTCCGCTCTCCCCTTCGACTTTTGTTAGACCACAGACCACTCAAGCGGTACCAGCTACGTCTCGTTCATTAGGCACCTTAGATGTACCCGTGACCCGCAGAAGTAACACTTGGACTTCTTCCAGTGGTGACATCGGTTTGCTTTCAGGGGGCGATGAGGTCGAAGACAGACAAGAGTTTGTCGGGGAGTACAACCGTCTTGCAAAGAGGGTAACATACTTCTTCAACTCCATATGCGACAAACTTACTAACCATGAGACTCTAGTACGGTATCCGACAGTTCGTGCCAGGCGACTTCCCTCCAACGGATTCTACGCAAGGCCGAAAGGGAAGTTGGTTCTCCAAAACAGTCCGACGAACATCGTCCGGGAGATCGACCCAAACTGTAATAGTCAAGTCTGATGAGCAACACCTTCGGCGTCGGCGAAGTATCAGCGATGTGGCCTTGAATCTCGTGCATCATACAAAGAGGGATGGATTCAAGGATGAGGACCTCACAGGTCTAGTCCGTCTTTGTGGGAAGAGCCTCTTTTACCTCCCGGCCGAATACGCCCCCTGCTCCTTAGTATTGCCCACGTGCTTCCGCGCATTAGCACAGGCTCTGGTACAGCAAGGTTAGGATACCAAAATATCAAAATTAATTCCGTGGGCCAGAACTAACCTTCATCTTCTATAGCTGATACACGAGGTATATTTCGCATATCTGGATCGGTTCGAGTTGTGGATGCGCTCTACGATTATTACTGTGCTGATAAAGATGGAAATGACATCTCTACCACAACTAGATGTCCGAATCTACCCAGTCATATCAACTGCAGTGCCCATGATATTGCATGTGCCTTCAAAAGATTTCTATCAGGGTTACCTGGGGGGATCCTTGGCTCATTGTCATTGTTCGATGCTTTGGTTGCAATTCACAGTCAGCTTCGTGCGGATCCTGAACTCACCACGACCAGAGAAACTAAACTTCGGGCACGTCTGATTGCACTTGCTATTGGGACCGTGAATTCCCAATACCAAAGAGAGCTCATCTGTGCAGTATTTGGGCTCTTATGTTTTATTGGCCGAGCCGCAGAAAATGCTCCTCGAGAAGACGAAGATGGAAGACCGCTTCCAACAGCCGACTTGATGGGATATAACGCATTAAGCATAATATTTGGCCCTCTCTTAGTCAATGATTTAATTCATTCTTATCGAATGAAAGTGGCGGACCCAGGAGCTGGACTAGTATTGCTTCCAATGTCACCTCCGAAGTCTCGAAAAGAGAAGCAGAAGGAGAAGCAAAAGGAGAAGCGCAGGAATAGGCAAAGAGGGAAGCAAAGGAGCTCCAAAACTCGTGCTAATGATTCATGCTCGCCTTTCAGTGTAGACAAAACACATATTGCCAACGGCATTGCAGAGATGGTGATAATACATTGGAGAGAAGTGGTTCGACAAATGCGAAGTTTGGGCACCTTAAAGATTAAAAGACATGAAAATACCGCCGGCCGTGGAAATCACAAGGCAAAATTGATTTCAACAGCTTCAGACCTATTCCCACTAAGAAAACCACCGGATTGGGATGATACCGGACCATGCTACCATGATAGGAGCGCTTCTCCAATGGCACGGAGCCTAACTGCAACACCGAGTAAGTTATGTTCTTTCCTCATCCACAAAAATTTGGGTGTTAATGCTATGAGCAGCAACTGTCCTCCAGCAACCTCAAGGTCCCACTAGTAATCAAATTGAACCGTCGGCCATTAACCGGCGACGATCGCGGCCTTCAGGTTCTAGCGTTTCGCGCAAAACTCCCCTTGGATCATCAGCCAAGTGGCTTTCACCGACAGTCGAAGAAAGTCCATCGGTTGACCGTCGATCAACATGCCCAGACCAGTCTCACCAAGTAACATCATCCACGGCACAAACACCACCCAGGCGGAGTCTCGGATATGTAAGTAAGAGACCGAGCCCAAGTAGGTTACTAGCCGACAATGGCGATGATTCATTCCGGGCGCATAAACACGAGAATCTCTCACAAGTCAACGATAGGTCCGAAAGTGAAGTAACATTCCACAGTGTAAGATCGTCGGTTCCGATGGCTGAGAATAACGACGCATATTTGCCTTGGTCCGATATGTCGCCTAGTAAACATTTATCACGGGAGCCAAAAACGCCAACAAGATCCCCCCTTTCAATTAGAGAGTATTCCAACAGCCGGCTGGGTGATCATCTTGACATTCAAGGGCACGACGTGAGCCCCGCTGATAAATGGAAGGTCCTGAGTCAAGCTAGCAGGGCCAGCACGGAGGCATTAGCGAAGGCTATTAAGGAAAGACGATTGAGGCGTAGCCCAGGCTACGACTCCTCTCGACAGAGCGAAGAGTCGGTAGGCCGGAGAGACAGGAAGCCCACTACTCCGGAATGGAAACGTCAGCTCGCGACCAAGAGACATGGAGACCTGCAGAAGCCAGCAAGGCTTTCGCCCGAGAAGACGAGTTTCTTTGAGAGATCTCCCCAGACGTCCAAAACGCCATCTCCGACCAAAAGTGAATTTTACTGGGGAAGTAGGCCAAGTTCACAGCGTTCAGGTTCGAGACCGGTCAACGGTGCTGTCAAGGCTATGGCTGCACTATTCGATCATGCCAGTAAAGATTTTCCAGTTAGCCCAGCGACAGTTTTGACCAGGAAGACAAGGCATGACTCCAATGCACCTAGTGGTCTTCTTTCGCCTTACTACGGGAGCAATTCGCCTACAAAATCTACTAGAACCAACGGATCCCCCGCCTTTAGCACACCAAGAAGGATATACGACGACTCTAAACCGGTTGAGACACCAACACGTAATAAAGAGCCTACTTTCTCGGCCCATCGTAGCAATCTTAGCCCAACCCCTGCTCGGGTGACCCCTGAACACACGCCGACAAAATTCCCACAGGTTTCTTTGCGTCCCACGGGTCACGGTTTTACTTCGCCCAGAAAAGTGCCGGCGAGTCCATCAACCAAGCAAATCCCCGGACGCGATCGAGAGCTTGCCGGGCTACCAAGTTTAGGAACCATGGGCCCCCAGCCTGAGGAGCCACCGGTTGCACAACATATTGTGTTTCCTCGACGGCCTTCGGGGACTCCTCAGGCATCAAACGACGAGAGCGATGAAAGGGGTTCGACCTTTGAGAGCCCTCGGATTGGGAGTGGTAATTCGATGCTCCATACTCAGATTCGGCTCTTGCAAAAGCGACTTGATGTGAAAGGGGAAGAAAACGCGAGGTTGAGACGACAGCTGGAAGCACGTGAGAAGATGGATGTGGGAAGACTCTGTGAACAACTCAGGGAAGCTCGACGGGAATGCAAGACTTGGCGTGAGAGAGCGGAGGCAGCTGAGAGACGAGTGGCAGCTTTTGAGCAGTTTACGGCACGGGTCCGAGGGCTTCGGGATGCCGTCACGCAAGACACCGGACTCGTCTCTGCCGGGGACGAACAGGTCGATGGGCCAAGCCGATATGGTGGCGGGCAGAGTGACACATCGGATGGGATGGTATTCATGACATCCTCGTCGGAACACACGGAGAACCAAGATGATCTGCGGGAACGAATACGCAAAAGTCTAAGAAGACAGGCAGTGATCAGCTGTAGCAATGGATTGCAGTTTGAGGAGGGTGATGCTGGAGGAAGTGACGAGGAGACTCGTATGGTTCTCTGGAACAAGAGGGCAGCGGAGAATCGAATAACACAGCTATGGGATATGGCTGAGGAGTACTTGGTGCTTGACGCTGATATACAGCGAGAAGGGTGAGAAGTCATATAGATCTGTAGGGAGTCTGAGCTTTGGGCTTTGGGGTTTAGGAAGGGGCATCATTGGGACTTGAAGTAGGGGATGAGAGAATAAGGGGAAGTTAATAAGTTTTTGTTACGGGTTACGATGGTAATGGTCAGTCCATACGGGTCACGATAGACGATTATGATAGACTAGTGTAGAGCCTATAGGCTGACTTTGAAGACATTAATTTAATTGTATTGTATGGTAACTATGTGTGTGTGTGTAAAAATGCATGCGAGTTTACAGATTACTACATCAACAGATATATGTAGTTGATGTACGAGGTATCATTGTAAGTGTGGTGTTGAGTTCTGGAATATGTACAATCTAGGTAACTACCCAGTACTAGTAGTGTAACCTAGTAGTATTAACTAGTAGTAGGTACTTAAATGAATGCCTGCTTACTCTGCTTAAGCTAGTCCTAAAAAGGAATAGACATATTGCACTTCCCCAGATTGTCGGGAAGCGCTTGGACCAGGTATTATCTGAACCGTTTCTTGTATTCTGCAAGTTCAAGTTTGAAGTTCCAAGTTCCAAGTTCCAAGTTTCTTTTTGTATTCTTGATTCACTGATCAATGTTCTCTTAAGACAAAACATCTATGTACCTACTTCTAGGTATTCAAACAAGAAACTGACAGGTTCAATGTTTGCAAAAACTAAAGCTATAACCAACTTTTATTAAATGCGCATGGCTAAAGATGATTGGCCTTCAGTGCCCATCATTACTAACTATATCACTACAATCCGTGCTGTGTTAATATAGTATATTTATTTGAAGCTGGGCCAACTGCGACGTCTAGCCCGCTCATTTCATCTCAAACATCATGACACGACGGATAGTAAGTCGCCTATCTGCTTACCTTATTAGCAGGATCCTGTCTCAAAGTCTCAGAGCTAATCTATCTCTTACTTCGTTCTTACTAGGTGCGCACTATAACCCAGCTTGCTGCTGCTGCGCTTTTCGCATTCCTCATCATATTCTTCCTCGATCGAAATTTCCGCCTCCTTCCCAATGCTGTACACGAGTATATGCCCCAACACCATCATGGACTTGTCGTGACCGATGTTACAATTACCCAATGCTCCAAAGTGAATCTGTTTTCATCCTGCAAGCTCGACCCTGACCTCTGGCATCGCGTCGAAAAGAACCTCTACCTCGATAAATCCTGGGTCTCTAGTGCTTATGTCCATGTCCAAAGGAAGAAGGAGGAGGAGCTTACAGCTGACGACAAGGTCGTCGTAGGACTTACCGTTGGTCGACTGGATCCTTCAAATAGTGCCAAGGGCCAGGCCGATGAGAGATGGGAGTCCCGTCAGGCTGGGTTATGGGTCTTGCGATCGTCTAAGCCAACCGCGAGTGATTCTAAGAAAGCTGTCACGGCTGTTGACGTCCTCTTTGGTGACGATGCCGTCGAAGCTCGAGACGGATGGGAGCTTCAGAATACACCATTACTACTTGAGACTGGTCCGGACATACCTAGTGCCCACATCACAGTTCGGCAGGGGGGCGACGTGGAGCCTATAAAACCCCAGCCCCGGATAAATAACAATGGAAAGTTTAAGATAATGCAGCTGGCAGATCTGCACCTGAGCACGGGCGTGGGTCACTGTCGGGACGCCGTTCCCGACGAATACGAAGGAGGGGCTTGTCTGGCAGATCTACGAACGCTCGACTTCGTATCAAAGTTATTAGACGAGGAGAAACCCGATCTAGTCGTTCTCAGCGGCGACCAGGTGAATGGAGACACCGCACCCGATGCTAAATCAGCTATCTTCAAATACGCGCATCTCCTTATTAAACACAAGATACCCTACGTGTCTATATTCGGTAACCATGACGATGAAAAAACGTTGTCGAGAGCAGGTCAGATGGAAATTATTGAACAATTACCGTATTCTCTGTCGGTAGCTGGACCAGATGATATCGACGGTGTTGGCAACTATTATATCGAGGTCCTCGCACAAGGAAGTTCGAAACACTCTGCGCTCACGGTATACTTACTCGACTCACATGCGTATTCTCCAGACGAGCGACAATGGAGTGGGTATGATTGGATCAAGAAGAACCAGATCGACTGGTTTCGGCAGACTGCGGAGGGTTTGAAGAAGAAGCACAAGGAATACACGCACATCCATATGGATCTGGCCTTCATCCACATCCCCCTTCCCGAATATAGGGAGAAGGATTCCCAATACGTAGGCGCATGGAGGGAAGGTGTCACTGCACCTAAATTTAACTCTGGATTTCGCGATGCTTTGGTTGAACAAGGTGTCGTTATGGTTAGCTGCGGACAGTGTGTACCCCCCGAAACCTATCTTCTTTGCCTAAGAAAACTAACCTCATTTTCTAGTGATCATGCCAATGAGTATTGTATGCTTTCTGCCGACGAGAACACCAACAACCCTGAGCTGTGGATGTGCTACGGCGGTGGTGCCGGGTTTGGAGGTTATGGAGGCTATGGTGAATACGTCCGTCGGGTTCGGCTCTTTGACATCGACATGAATGAGGCCCGAATCACGACATACAAACGAATGGAATATGGCGATACAGCAGGTCATATCGACCAACAAATTATTGTTGACGGAGGGAATGTCATACCCCCTAGAGCAAAGAGGTGAACAATGGGCAACAAGCTTAAAACTGACGAAGATGGGCCTCTGCCAAGAGTGAATATGGCTGCGGCTTGATCACTTGAAGAGCTCTATGCACTACTCATGGAAAGGACATATTGGATCCTCGCCGATTTTACCCTTTTTGAGTACCTTGGATTGGGGTCGTGTTACATCGCGTTACGCGGCAACTTGGACCCGAGCACTGGAGATGAGTCAGTTAGTAGATAAATTCAATCAGAAGGAATAATCGTAAAATCAAAATAACGGGCTCACAAGCGCGTTATAAAGCGACGATAGAATTGGAAGGCTGGAGGCAAGCTGTGGCGTCTAACACACAGGCGTGTGCCCGTGTCCTGAGTATTAAAAGACCGAGTTAAAAGAGCGTATACGGGGTATATATAGATAGCGGATGGTAAGATACTCACTATCAGATACCGAATGTTATGCTAGACGAATGAAGCTATTATGAATATGGGGTGGTGATAGTGGTGTAGATGGATGTGACCTCTCTTGCTACGATATCGTACACACTCCTTACTATTTATTACCTTTCGTATTGATCCTAGCTGAAGTGTCAGTTGCTAGGTAGGTACCTATTGTATAAAATGAGGCGAGAGGGCACGCAGTTTGTAAGTGAGAAACAATCAATTCTTCTTTAGTAGATGCTAACTACTCCTAGGGGTATCCCCTTTTGCGAATTAAGTATTATACATTAATTTGATCGTGGCTTTTCACCCTTTCCGTTTTCTTTCCTGCTTTGATCTTCTGTTGGTAGAGGGAGGGTGGTGATGCCCATGTTATTAAACCACCTTGATACCCAAAGCTCAACAACCAAGATAATTAGCTAAGCTGAAAAGGGGGAATCCCCTATCGAAAAGAAAAAAAAAGATATGAAAAAGGACAATAAGGGGAGAAGAACAAGGAGCGATTAGTTGGATGTCTTTGGAAGGGGATTTCGTTTCCGGGGTGTTAACCAATGGCTTGTTCATTGGCAATAAAAGCAGACGTTGCTTATTGCTCAGATAGCCGCCGATGGTTTTCCACTTGCTGATGCGCCGAGCATTTCGTCTTCTTTTGAAATCATCGCAATGCTGCCACGAACGATGACAGATCCTTCCAATATGACGACAACCATTATGCATCTTCTCACCTTCAGTGACTTGTTCTCTCCTTTTTTCCTTATCCCGCCAACTCTCGTCCCTGAACCATAACCGTACTACCACCACTCAACGTCTACACTTGTAGACGGGCTACTAGTACCTTCGTCTCCTTTAGCTTCTTCCTGCCACTCCCCCTTCTCTTTCCCCTTGCCTTTTCCCTTCAGATTCAGATTCATCTTCACCTTCACCCTCCGAATCTTCCACCTCCCCTTCACCTTGACCCTTCTCGTCTTTCTCTTTCCCTTTGCCTTTTTGGTTTTCTTCCCATTTCCATTTCCGGTTGTTTCCCCTTCGTATTCACTCTCGCTCTCATCCTCATCCTCATCCTCTTCCTCATCCTCTTCCTCATCCTCTTCCTCATCCTCATCCTCGCCCTTGTAGATAGGCGCAATCGTGTCAAGCGCCATCGACATCAGCCCCAACAACCTATCAGGGTGGGGGGTGTAAGCTCTCAGCGGGTTCGTCTCGCCGTCCCAGTATTTTTCAACTTCTTTCCCTTTGCCCTTGCTTGTTCCGTTGGAGGCGATGGGCTGTGTGTAGCCAGGGTGGACTGGCGGAATCGCGCGTATGGTGGCGTCATCCTCATCTGTATCCTCTTCGTCACTCTTCTCACTCTTCACCACAGACTTCGTAGGCCTCGCGAGCCTAACCGTCGCCTGGCTGTCATTATCATTATCCTCCTCCTCCTCCTCCTCCTCCTCCTCCTCCTTCTCCTTCCTGTTACCCCACCACTTTTCCTCTTCCTCCTCAATCTCCCTCTCCCGCGCCCGGCAATACTCCTCAAACTCCACATACTCATTATACATATCCGCATCGGTGTCATACTCCAGCTCCCAGCCCGCCTCATCAAACACCGTGTCCTCCCCCTTCACCCCTTCTCGCAGATCCTCTAGGCCCCAGTACTCTTCGTCTGACACCGCGTTCTCCGGCCGCATTATAATCCCCCCTTCATCATCATCATCATCATCATCATCACCTTCACCTTCACCTTCATTACCATCTCTGTTGTTGTTATTGTTATTGTTATTGTTATTGGTATCGCCGTCCCCCCCACCCCACCCCTCCCACCTCTCCGCCACCCTCAGAAACCCCACCGCGAACCGCCCGGACGGCAACACCCGCAGGCCGCTGCGCACGCCCAGCCGCGCCACCAGCTGCATCTCGTCCCACAGCGGGGCGTCGCGCGGGTCGAGCTCGGCGCCGGGCAGGAGCCGCAGAGCGTGGAAGGCGACGTGGTAGGGCGCGCGCGGGCACCGGACGCGGTAGACCTCGCGCGCTTCTTCCGGCCGCCGTGCTCTTTTTTTTCCCCCCCCCCTCCCTCCTTTGCCTCTTCTTCTCTTTCCCGCGCCCGCTCCCGCGCCCCCTGAAACGGAAGAGAGGGAGGGGGAGGAGGAGGAGGAGGAAGGTAGCCGCACGAGCGGCGATTGGTGCGCGATCGCCATCCTCAGCGTCGACAGCAGGTTCGCGCACAGGCGCTGCTGGTACGGGTGCCGCGCGGACTCGTCCTCGTCGGGCGGCGGGTCGTGCGCGCGGAACGTGTACGGTTTGCCGGCTGGTAGAAGGGGGGCTGCGGGGCGCTGGGCGAGGCGCGAGCGTGAGCGTGGGTGCAGGTACCAGGGCGCGATGTTGGAGGTGCTGGAGGCGTGCGGGAAGTAGTTGGTTGGGATGGCGCGGTGCTCGTGGTGGCATTCGCGGCGGGCTTGTTGGTCTTGGTCTTGGTCTTGGGAGGGCGGGTTGGGGGGTGGGGGCGCGGTGCTGGTGTTTGTGCGTGACGAGGACCGTGGTGGTATGGTTGGAGGCTTCGCTTGATTCGCCTCCTCGTACGTGGCGTGGCGTGGCATCTGTGAGAGCGGTGGCAGCTCGGGCGGCATTGGGGCTCCTCCATAGGGGAGCTGTTGCTGCGGTAGTACTGGAAACATCATGCCAGGGGCCTCGTAAGGGACTTGTGGCGGGACGACATCTTGACCCTGGAAGTTGGACGGCGTCGCCTGGGCGATAGGGGCTGGGAATTGCGGATAGTATAGATAGTAGGGGTCAATGTGAGGCATGTGTATCGGCATGGGCATTCCGTAGTATGGGTGAGGGTAGTAGAGAGGAACATCAGGAGGAGGAGGGGGAGGTGGCATGTTGGTGTTAGCCGCGCCGGAGGGAGCTTGCTGTTGCTCTTGCTGCTGCAGTCGTTGTTCTTCGTATTGCTGCTGGTCTCGGCCATGGTGCCCCCCCTGGTGCTCCCATTCATGCCGTGGAGGCGCCATCTTGAAGGATGGGTACCAACGATAAATTGGACGGTGAACTCAATATCACCAGTGGGTATTATGGAGGAAAAAGAGAAAAAGGAAAGTGCTTCAATATCAAGGTGATGAAATCGAGCCTCGAGAGAGATCACTTTCGAAAGGCCGTGATCCGTTTCTCTGACTTTCTAATAAGAAAATCAATGATAAGTGAAGTGAAGTTTTTCAGGCGGTGTTGTTGTTGTTGTTGTTGTTGTTGTTGTTGTGGTCTGAGAATAAACAACATGACCTAAGGAAAGCAGTTGGAATTATGTAGGCACCTCCATTTCTCTCTCTTTCGAGAATGGGCATGCTCTTGTGTCCTGAGGCAGATGTGTAAGGTTAGGGAGGTACCTAAGTTAGTCGATTACGAGTATGCTGTGGGTTTAAGGCCATCGTGAGTCGGGGAGTGCAGATTTTCGACCCTGAATAACGAGGCACTTCTAGGTATGTGTCCCAGGTATGTGATTACTAGGTAGGTAACGAAAAGGGGGCCTTGTACACCCAGGGCATCACTGCTCACGTTGACGACTGAATGACCATTTCAAACTTCTTAACACATCTCATTCATATTGTTCAAGTCTTATAAACATATAAACTCATTTTTCTTAGAATAATCTACCTGCTCTATAAGTAAGTACCTCTATTACTTCTTGGTCATGTTGGATGAGGCTCAAATGCCCCTTATCAATTCCAGGGGCATTTCTAACTTTATCTTATTTTAAGATAATTAGTCTTTATGCCTAGAAACCTAATTTCAACATCAGCTTCACCTGAGATGACTATGAGGTACCTAGGTACGTATCATCTTTACGCCCATTGGTGTTATACACGTGCATGTGTACCTAAACGTCACATCTACATGTCCAAGACTCCAAGTCCCCATCTCTTGGATATTTTTACTAAACTGCAAATCACTGGCTCATAAACAATTCCCAGTCTTCTCAAACTCTTCGAGTATTGTCAAGTTTTACTAGTTTATTTGATAAGTCTAAGATGTAGATGTCACCGCTTCCGAGGTATGTAGTCTAAGGGAACGCAGGGAGCAACGCAGAATCGAACGACGAAACCGCCTATCCAACAAGTCGCCTTGACTGTCTGTAAATCTAGAACATCGGTCGATCTCATCTATTTAGGTTCCTCCTTCGGCTTTAAAAGAAGTTGGGGTTGATCCCTCCTACTACCAGCCCACGACATATCCGAAGTTCTAACCATATATTTTTTGGCTGGCCAAGCTAGAGCAGAGGACGCCAGATGGGGTATCGAATTTAGGCACCGGCAACCTTGAGGCGCTCCTCAATGGGCTTCTGGTCCTTGGGGCCAGCTTCGCCGGCGCGGCCACCGAAGACAAGCTGGGCGTTGAGCTTCCAGCTGGAGGGGATGTTCCACTCGGCGGCAACCTTCTCATCGACGAGGGGGTTGTAGTGCTGTAGGTTGGCACCGAGACCCTCGGCCGTAAGCGCAGTCCATAGGACGTACTGGATCATGGCGTCGGACTGAGCTGCCCAGGTGGGGAACTTGTCGGCGTAAATAGCAAACTTCTCCTGGTACTCGTTGACAACGTTTTGGTCGTGGAAGAATAGGATCTGTTTATTTTATTCTTGTTAGCATCCCACCTCACAGTTTCTGACAGGCAGCATAAATGGCGAAAGACATACGGTTCCGGCAGCACCCTTGAACATGTTCATTCGCTGAGCAGTGTGCTCCCACGCATCGGCAGGTACGATGGCCTTGAGAATGTCGGTAGCGAATCCCCAGAGCTTGTCATGCTCGGCTCCGAAGAGAACCAGGATTCGGTTGGACTGAGAGTTGAAAGAGGAGGGGGTGTGTAGGATGGCCTCCTTTACGATCTCCTGGATACGCTCCTTGGAGACAGTCAACTCCTTGTTGAGGGCATAGTAAGTGCGGCGGTTCTTGACCAGCTCGAGGAAAGCGTTAGCGTTGGTAGCCATGTTGGACTGGAAGCGTTTCTGAGCTGGTGAGGAGACGTAGGCGGGTTGGCAAACACTAGGGGTGAATAATAATTTATATGAAGGGCAGGTTGCAGCAGCGAGAGATTTAAAGGCTAGGTTAGAGGTGGCAGATGTACTTGAGAATCGAGAAAGAGAAAAGGCGGCAGAAGTGAGAATTTGCGGGCGCATCTTAGTTTATTTATTATGCGATAGTTGGTCAACGGCAAGTGCGAATAGCGAATAGAAAACAAGGAAGGTGACTTCCAAGATTAAGAATTGGGACTTGGGACTTGTGACTTGGGACTTGGGAATTGGAACTTGCAACACACACTAACCCAAACACACCCAAACAAAGAAGGAAGGAAGAGTCTAGAAGTAACCTCGCCTATATGTTATGCACATACATACCATACCTTACATATGGTACATGATGTACCTCCCTACATACTTACTTACCTAGCACCTTCTTAGTGTAGTGCGGCATGCATTTGTGTATCAAACGCCCCCGCTGACGTGAGTGAATCCCATCGCAAGAACGGATGAAAGTTCGGGACCTGGAAGCTTGACTAGTCCGCATGGTTAATTAGCTACTACTATGTAGGTAGTGTCTACATAGCCATCTATTCTCTTTCATGTTGCCCAGGTGGTACTGTTTCATATTTTACAGCATCTTTACTACGATGTATGTGTGCTGTGTATATGCATGGAAGCTAATTGATACATGTAGAATCTCGGCGATATGTTCTAGTATAGGCTAAGGTGAGTATCGACTAACAAATGTATACATAGTTGTTACATAGTAGTATACTACTGGTCTAGGTACATAATATGCACGGGGTGAAACGAATCTCAATGATCTAACAATGCACGTAGCCCTACTTACGTACCCGCCTACTTACATAACCTACCTCGGTAAGTACCTTGGCTATCTATTTAGTATGTGATGTACATACCAAGCGAGTTTCGGTAGACGCTTTATAAGCGGGTCAGCCGGGTCAGCTAAGGAAGGAAAGGAGAACATTGAAGAGTTGAGTGGCTCCAAAAAACGGGGAGGGCCGAATGGCGACATCACTAAAACCAGATACACTATTATGCGAGCTACTTATTTCTTGCTTACACAATCCTTTGATAATCCTTTACCACTTGATTTGCAAACAATTTGAAATCCAAAATATGTATGTACCTGGTAACTCTGCCTAGAGTCCTAGACTCTAGAGTCTCTAGTACCTACTAAGTACCTACATGTACATTGATGTAGGTGAGTTTCAATGTTTGAACCCTTTTCACGACTACACCACAACATTGAATATGCCCCTCCCCCCACCAATTACTTCGTATCTTACTCTCTGTCTTGGCTTCTAATTAACAACCCATTTCTATTTTCTTACATACATATGGATATACATAATTAGGCGAGGCTTGAGGCTCATTTTTCAATAAAGTGATACAAATCAAGAATAGACGACGTACATACACATAGTTACATAGCTATGTTCCGCGGCCCTGTTTTTTACCCCTTCTCGCTTTTACCCCGCCATTCATATAAATGTCGTCTTATTAGCCGCCTTTGCGCCTTCGGCAACCGCTTGACGCCAGTTCTGCGACGAGAAAAACTTGTCACAGGCGCTTAGCAGCATGCTACCCAATATAAAGGCAATCTATTCAATCTCGGTGTTTCGCTGATGGGGTGTCTGGTATTAGCATCTACCTGCTCACTGCCTATTACAGATGTACCTACATGTACGTAGGTATGTATCGGGGAAACGATTCTTGTCGTCGGTGAAAAGTTCTCCTTCGGAAAAAAGATTCATCTCGTCAGCTTGAAAAAAAACAATCTGCATCTTGCTGCATCTGCAAGCCTCTGAGATTTGCGGATAACAGATCATCAACTCAGACCCCAATTTGCTCATCGCATTTAGGTAGGTTACGTATATGTAGTTCAACGTTGTGACTACTGTCCTTACCGTGTAAGTGATTGGATAACCCTTCTGCATTCTATTCCCCTAAATCGATTGATTCGATACTATGTACTCAGCCATCATCCCATCTCGGTCTTCTAGTAATCACTATCATGAGCTATCGTATCTGGGATCTGATCTGCGTCTACCGAATCCTCTGAAACGTCCTCCGAGGTGTTCTCCGAGATGTCGGAAGAAACCAAAGCCCATAATTTGCTTACCTACCTACCTACCTACCTACCATATACACCAATAACAAGTACTACATTATGTAGCTTGTAGTACTAGCTGATCTACAATCTACGTAGGAATAGGAATACTTAAATCCGAGATACACTACATACACGTCGGGCTGAAAAAGAAATTGGAGCTTACATACATCGGTACGCGCCTCGAGTCATACAGACTTTCCGAATCGGGCAATTCTGCTCTGCCCTCAGCCTATCGTGTGCCGAGCTGGCCACACTCCAGTACAACACCCCTGGTTTCACCAGGCTTTAAAAAGAATAGGTCAGGCACACACTTAAAAACGCCTTCATTCAAGGTCCCTTTGTAGATCACATATTATATATATACCACATCAGGTAGAATCATATGCCTTGAATATTTAAAGACTTCAAAGGTATATCGTTTGATTTACACAACACCATCGTCAACCATATCTATATACTTGGTGTAACTTGGTGTGGCTATGTATGTACAATCCTGCCCGTCGGGCAAGGAAAGAAGAGCATCGCAAAACTCATTCGCACTGCTCCGAAGCCCTCCCTCCTACGAGATCTATCCCCGAGTTCTCCGATGTCCGTAAGTGTAAGTTCTCGCAATGCCAGCTCGAATAAATGAAAATGCCGCTATCATTGCGAATCGGGCCTCGCTGCCTAAGTCCATATCCACCTTGCGCGAACGCCCGGCCCCCATGCCTTTTTCTTCTTCTAAAACACCGGATGCTATGAACATCAATCAAATCAGAAATGTGTAGGTAGGCTCCTATTCCTGGAAGGGCTTAGTCGAAGGACGGTACGGCCTTGCACTTGCGAAGAGCTCGTATCTCCGACTTCCTCCGACCGCCCCCCATGCATACCCCACTACCACGTCTCAGTGATATACTGCCCGACGTCTTTCTTCAACCCCCAGAACTTCTTTGCCTCTTCGTACTCTAGGTTGCCCTTTTGTCTGGCCACTTTGATAAGCGCCTCTTCGACGCCCTCTCCCATACCCTTGGAGCTACCACAGACAAAGACGCGGCCATCGACTGAGTTGATGATGGACCACACCAGCTCTGCTTGATGGAGCACTTCGTCTTGGACATAACGGCTCTCACCGCGACGACTCTCAATCACCTTCTTCACTTTGTCCTCATGCACACCCCACTCTCCGCCATAAAGCTCATCAACAAGCGAGTCCCGAACGCCCTGGAGGACCCAGACCTTGTTGGCACAATTTGCGTTCTTGAGACGGTGCTGGACGAAGCCGCGGAATGGTGCGATGCCGACGCCTGCCCCAATAAGGAGCATCGGACCATCAGACACAAATTCTTTGGCGAGTGGGTTGGCCATGAGGCCCTTGAAAATGGGGATATGTATCTCAGGTGCTTTCCCTCCTGTACGTTGGGCTTCTAAGAATTTACGAGCCTGGCGCTCAAAGAAACCCGAGCCCACGCCAGTTCGGCTGCCCGCCTGCCAGTCAGCCACTTCTTGAACGGTGACGGCTATCTCAATAATGCGGTGCTGTTTTTTGTCGCATTCCTCATATGACTTGTGGGGGTCATTAGAAAGGGAGTAAAATCGTGGCATAAGCTGTTGAAGCACTGTCAATAACAAGTCTAGAGGCGGCTTGGCTGATGGGAAGGCGCTCAAAATCTGCGCGAGACTAATATAGGGTCCAGTACGGAAGTCGCAAAAGACACCCTGCCCTTCGCTGGAGCAGAGGAACATGAGAATCTTCTTCTCATTGGGGTCTAGCGCGTACTCGGCAAGAATTCGCAATAGAGGTTTAGTAGGTGGGTATGATTGAATATCGGAACACCAAGTGAGCAGGGCTCTTCGGGTAGTAACAAGTTCCCGAGCTCGGTCTTTGCCCCATACGGTGGGCCAGCGACCACGCGTGGTGCGCAACAGAACGGACTTATCACGCAGATACCGGGGAACCAAAAGTAAGTCAAACACCAGATCCACTGCGGCGGTATCATTGGGGGCTGAGATGCCAATTGCTCCTCCAACCTTGAAATCGACACCTTCCTCATCGGGATAGTTAGTGATGTCTAGGTCGAAGTGATACGTACGCTTCTCAGCGCCGGGCTTGGTTAACTCGCGAGTGTTGACAAGCTTGGCAGGAAAGACATGATGGGGAGGATGGGGAGTCACGTATGACGGAGGCTGAATTGAGGTATCAAGATCTTCGAGGGTTAGATTCTGAAAACTGGTTTCAATTGCAGCCGAGGCGCCTTGGTTTCCAACAGAGATTGTGGAATCAACTAGAGGTTGGCTACTGAAGCCTTGTCGGATTGATTGAAGAAAGGCGGTTTGTTCAGGAAGATCTGGAACATTGGTCAAGGTCGTGGGTATTCCATCAATCTTCAATCCTAAAGAACGGAAAGCCTCATTGTCCGGAAATGGAATATGTTCATATTCAACTCCTTCATTCTTCTTGGACAGGTTCATACAACAGCCACCACCGCAACATCGGTTTAGTAACTGCTGAGTAGATTCACCAGTGATTCGTTGCACATCGGCGGGACTTTTGGCGATCAATCTTGTGGAAGCGCGTCGCCTGCGCGGGGGAGGTTGAGGCTCCTCTTGATCATCGGAATCATCGGAATAGGTTAAAGATGGAGCGACAGAAGGAGTGCGAGTTTCTTCCTCAGGCGCATATGCATAGTCGGGCGCCGAGTGAATCAGCTGCTCAATGCTAGTAGACATAGTTACCGAGGTTGACTGGTGAGGTATCCTAGGTAGATATGAAGGTAATTTCTTTGTAGGACTCGCGTCGGATGTGTGATATTATAAAGCTAAGATCCGATAGTGGCGACTTCGATTGATTGTTGAAAAGTTCCACAGTTGCGCCAGTGAATCAATCAATCAGTGGGGGGAGAGGGGAGGGTTTAGGATTTGGAGTAGACGACTTTTTTTTCCTCTTCTCCTTCACGTGTCGAGTTAATAGATATTCGTACCGTGTCCACCTATCTTTCTTAGAGGTTTCCAGGGAAAGTTCGATGTAAGTAGTTGGAAAAGGATGTTTGAAAAGTGTGGGGTGCCGTGTAGAAGAGAGACTATGTGTGTGGTGACGGATTCGAATGCGAATAAGTGGATGATGTGCTACAAAGAATGGAAAATGAACATCAAGGTTGTTTTAGAACTTATAATAACTTATAATACTGTATGTAGCTTGTCAAATTTACAACCCTAAGGTAATAAAGTTAAGTGAATAACTAGAAAAAGAATGTGCACGATGATATCGTGTCACCGAGGAGTGAAAAAGTCGGGTTTGGAAGTAGAGGGACAGGTAAAGTATGTTAGTTACTAAGGAATTTTTTATAGAAAAGAGTGCGCGTTGATCTGTAATATTTCAATATTCCTCGGGTTTGTTGAGTTTGAACGATGATGGCAGGGGCTAAAGGGGCAATGGAACTAACCTTGTAAGGTACTTACCTACCTATTGTACTAATTGTACAATACTTTCAGGGCTATCAGTGGTCCGATGGGCTTGCATCTTGCTTAGATGTGGGGCTACATTCCGGGCTATGGCACTTGCCGATTGCGTGGTTCGTCGTAGGCTTTCTCGGTTCAACGGTGTCGCCAAGCACTAATCATAGTACTTGAATCTTCCATTATCGAAATTAAGCCGCGGGAAACTGAAGATTATACCATGTACACACTTTTTGTGAAAACTAAACGATACCGTTGAAACTTGACATAACATCATCTGCTATTCAGGTTATTATCTACCTAGTACCTAGACATAACTACATATGTAGTGTCGAAAGCGATAATAGGATGAATATCACCCCGATCTTCGCCGACCCCATTTTCTAATGCATGTCACTGTCAGTTGTCATTTTGATGTCCGCCTATCATCCTTGATAAGGTTATGTTATGCCTAGACTTTTTTCTATCTCTTTTTTCTGTCTTAATTAGACATCAATTTCCTATTCCTATTTATACCTTGAAACAAAATTAGGCATATATCTCTCATTCATCGGTGGGCCCCTCCAAACCCTTCCCCCCCTTTGTTGGGTTGACATGCCTTAGGTGTCGTGATAAACGATGGCGCGAACGAAGGTGACGATGACATCGCGGCAAATGCTTATACATCCATTTGTCTGGTTGGTTCGTCAACAATTGCACATAATTCATCACCGAAACCCATCCAGACGCGTGGCATTGGCTCGATTAGTCTGCATCTGCCGTGGCCCATTGCCCCGGGATATCCTCCTCCACAAAACCGGGGTCTTTTCTTGTCGAAACAGTGGAAATACCATTAATGCGAATACGGCGTTTATACCTAAATAGTAAGGAAACATCATCCGGCCTACCTAGGTAGGCTTTCTTCCCCAGTTCCTGGCAATCGTAGTTATAAATACTAAGCGTAACCGCGTAACTGCGTAACCACGGCCTGGGGCTTAAGGGGAAGTTAATGCCTGGGCCTGCGTAGTAAGAAGGCTGTGAAGCTTCTATTATGCACTAAGTTTAACCTTCGCTCGTTTATCGTCCTGAGCATTGCAAGCACTAGTGATAATAATAACTACATATACCTAGATAGGCCTAGTCTTATAATCATGTTAATACATGTATGCAATTCCCACTACTATGCGGTAGTTTAACGCTCTACTCCGTTCTGCATCACATAATCTCGGGGAACAATTCCACGATGATCGCGAAAGTTTGTTTGGCGATGAATAAGCTGGGCTGATGTATGTCTATAACAAAGCCGAACTGACAAACCCTACAGTCGTACGGATGATCAAAGACAGACGATATTAATGGCGGTGTGGCCGAGGCCTCTTACACAATTGGTAACACAAAGTTATTACGAGCGATGAAAATGATGTAAATGGTCATGACCGTCATGTAGGTTGTTAGTCAAGTCTCTCCTCTCCAATACTCCAATACTCCAAGTCTCCAACACTTACCTGCAGGCTAGTATCTGGCTGTGAATAGGTACATAAACCACCTGGTTCTAGAATTACAGTACAAGAGACAGTATGGAACACGGTGAGTTGATGTTTGAATATAATTGGTTTTGGGTTGCACGACGGGTTCTGGCAGGAATGGGGGATCGAGGAATTAAGGATCGTCGGGCAATAATCTCAATAATCTTATCAATCAGTAAAGTTGGTCCGACCACACGGAGTACAAAGCTTTATCAATCTGTTAATTTGATCAATTTGATCAATTTGATCAGTGAGAGAAGGAACTTTGATCATGCCGATATCGGATCCTCACATCATTTGTCCACTTTTAATGACTAAGGTTACATAGTGTACCTAGGGTAGGATGTCTCGGGAGGAAAAAGGATCAGATAAAAAAGAAGCGGAGAATTTGAAGTTCAAAAGCACGCTACGGCGACTACGCAGTCTACGCTAGGTTAGCCTGGTTAGTAAAATACCAGGTATTTAGTTATTTAGGTAACTAAAATCTTAAAATGTTTCCATGATCAATCAATTATCCAATTCCCCGGGAAATGAAAAATATTCCGTTACAACTCTAGAACCTTACTACTCTAGGCACCTAGGGCACATTCGCATTGATTTGCATTGAGGCTCAACATTAAACATGTACTGTACATATTTCCAATTACCGATTAACCGTCACCCTTTTGCCCAGTGAGACGACATCAGCTTTCCTCCTTTCGAAACGTTCCATATATCGTACCACCCCCCTAAATTCCCGATTTCACCGACTTATTATTCGCCCGCGAAGACGAGGTTGGGATCTTTTGTTTTTTTGTTTTTTTTTTTGTTTATTTGTTTCGCCTAGAAAAAAAATTCAATCCATCCCAACAAGTTTCGGCTATGCTTGAGACCACTCACGCCACGTGTTATTGCTTTTGGTATCCCAAACGAAAGTCAGTTGGTTGCAGCCAGCCGAGTAAACTATCTATTGATCTGATAAGATTCCTTACTTGCTTACCTCCTATGTACCCTCCATAACCTAGTGCCCCTTTTTAGAACCGAAGAAAGACGGCCTCAAGTTGGTGACTGAAACCCCTTACCAATTAGCCAGTCTAGAGAAACTAGGAAATGCAAAGGTCGACTTTGGCATTAACACACTAGGTTAGATTATGCCTACGTTCGTTTTTGCCATTGGACTATGGGTAAGTCACGTTGGAAAGATATTTCCCTCGATATGCCCTTGTACATACCTAGGGAGACTCTTAACTAGGTGCTCACCCAATAGGTAGTAGTCATCAGGTTCATCTGTGTAACACATTCGAATCGAGATGAGGCAATCAATGTTCAAATGCGCTCATGCTTACGTTCTCGCCCCCCCCCCCTCGTTCCCCTTTCCCCCTTTTTGTCCTTTCCGTTTCTGGTATTTCCCTAAAAAAGGACAAGAGGTATACTTGATTACACGTGAAAAGGGGGTACCTCTTAGCGCGATGAATCCGATCCCGTACTGGATTAACTAGTAGGTACTTAGGTAGGCATGCATTGCCTACCATATTGAGAGCTCGTCAAGTTCAAAGTTCTAAGACACATCCACACACACACACACACACAAATGAAAAGAGCAGAAATAATAATTCGGGAAATATATCTGCGTATCTAGCCATGGAACAAGGTCTGGGTACCTACATAGTTGGCCCCTATCTATCAAGTAAAGGTAAATGCTGAAATACGTTTCCTTTTTATACCCCTATTATACAATACACCTGTTGTTGCGGTTTTACCTAGCTACCTCGCAGCTAAGTAGCCAACTTGAGGTCTGAGAAATATGCTTTCGGACATCCAGAACCCGGAAGTTAACACTATGCCTGGACGTTGAAATTCGAGCACTTATTACGTTTGTGATTGCGCGTGCTACGGGATAATCCAAAAGTCAAAACTGGGTAGTATATTATAGATGCCAATAGCCATGATCGTGATGAACTGCCCCTATTCTTTTCCAATATTCCGTTCGTGTCATTGGCAATGGCCGAACAACGCATCAAAGTCGCGATCGTAGGGGGTGGGATCGCCGGGCTTGCCCTTGCAGCAGGCCTGGCTAAGCTCTCACACATCGACGTCCACGTATACGAGTCCGTTCCGGAGTACAAAGATATTGGCGCGGGCCTGGCGCTTCATCTAAATGCCATCAAGGCGATGGCCCTGATCGGCCCAGAACTTCGACAGGCGTACTTCGACAAGGCGCTGTCCATGGGCGAGGAGAACGAGGAAATGGTGACTCAGGTGATCTTGGCGCAGGGCCCGCACTCAGGGCAACTCGTGGCCGAACTTGGTAGGGCGAAGGGGAGGAAGACGGTTAGCCGAGCGGATCTGCTAGCCGGCTTTCTCGAGCTCGTCCCGGCGGCATGTATCAGCTTTGGCAAGAAGCTCGTTGGTATCCACGAAAAGCCACCACCCTCCCACAACGACGATCATGACCACAAAGTCACTCTAGTCTTCGCAGACGGGACCAATGCAGTGGCAGACTGCCTCTTAGGCGCAGACGGCATCCACAGCCCAACGCGGCGCCACATCCTCGGCGCAGACCACCCCGCCGCGACCCCCAAGAACCACGACGGCTGGCAGATCTACCGCACCCTGGTCTCGGCCGAGGAGGCCCGCAAGCACATCGACGCCAAGTGGACGACCAGCGTGCCCATCCTCCTCGGCCCCCGCGGCCACATCAACTGTATCCCGCTCAGCCGAAACACGCGTCTAAGCGCCGGCGTCGCCGTCCGCCGGGGCCCCTCTTCTGCCGCCGCCGCTCTCTCCCCCTCCTCTCAAACCACCCCCCCGCCGCTCGACCCCTCCCTCTACGCAGACTACACCCCCGACGCCCAACGCATCGTCTCTCTCGTCGCCCTCGACCCCAGCGCCTCCTGGTCCGCCGCCGACCACGACCACGCCCCCTCCTACATCCCCCTCCACCCCTCCACCCCCCCCCCACGCATCGCAATCCTCGGCGACGCCGCCCACGCCTCCCTCCCCTTCGCCGGCAACGGCGCCGCGCAGGCCCTCGAGGACGCCGCCGTGCTCTACCATCTCTTCGCGCGGGGCGTCGCGTCAGCAGCGCAGATCGGGAGCGCGCTGATAGCGTACGACGCGGCGAGGCGGCCGCGCAGCCAGCGGGTTGTCGAGGTTGCGCGGCGGTTTGGGAGGGTGTATGCTTTTGCGGAAGAGGATGGGGAAGGGGAAGGGGAGGGGAGGAAGATGATGCACGAGGATCCGGAGAGAATGAGGGAGTTCTTTGCGGAGATGGCGAGGTTCACGAATGAGTTTGACGTAGAGGGGCAGAATGAGGAGGCGCTGAGGGTTTTTGGGGAGGTGGAGGGGGGTGCGAGTGGGTTGAGGAATTGAGAGGTGTGGTGGTAAGGGGGTAAAGGAGGTGGGGGTAGGTACGGTAGGGAGGGTTGAGTTGCTGTGGTCTGTCCATTGTCATGAGTTAATAGGTAGTATTCACCACAGGTTTCTGAAATAAGGTCGAGTTTGAAAGACCTTTCTAGGAAAATAAAAGTTATTTGTCAATGCCATGCGTACAGGTATACCTAGTATCTTTATGTGACCATTTATTTATCAGTGGTGTAGGTAGAGAACCTTCTTATTTTATGTACCTGCATAATATGTAGCCGACTAAAACAAACCCCCCTTTTCCCTATCCATCTATCTCGACAGCCCTACCCAGCATACAATGCATCCCTCCAACAAAAAACATACCCAAAACCCTCCCTCTAACTCGGCGGCGCAAACCTCTCTTCTGCCTCAACTAACCCCCTGAGTTTGAACGCGCGCAGCGAATTCGTCGACTGCGCCGATACATGCCCATGTCCATGCCGATGGCCGTGATGTGACGTCACGCTGCTAGACCTCGACAGCGACCTCACGCGCTCGACCGTGGGGGGCATGCCGGAAGCGACGCTGCTGTTCGGTGGGTGCGGCCGCGTGTTCAGGTGTCCCATCATGGAGCTCATGGCGGCGTGGACGCTGCTCTTCGGGTGGTGGCCAGCGGTGGTGGACATGGGGTGGCCGCCTATGACGGGGTAGTATGCATTTGATGCGTTATGGTGCTGCTGCGGTTGATGTTGATGCTGTGATGTTGCGGAAGATGTGTGGCGACTGTGTATCGAGCCCTGCCGCGTGCGCGACTGGCTCAGCTTGCTGAGGAGCATCTCGGCGGAGGCTGACATCCCACTTGAGGACTGGCGGGTGCGGGATCGAGAGCGGCTTGAACCGCGACTTGATGGGGGCGTTGGGAGTCGCGCTCCGTAGCCGAGGTTCAAAGCTGCCAGCGCGTCGTGTGGATCTGCTGGAGGTGAGTGGAGTCCTGCCCGCCCCATTGCGAGACCCGCCTTTTGCAGCTCCTCGAAGCTCATAGGCATCGGGGGCATCTTGCTGAGCCGCCGGATCGCCTTGTTGTTTTTCTCTACGAAGGTGTTCATGGCCCGGAGAGCACCGACGTTATCCCGCGTTGCGACTGCGCTGGCGTTGCCAGAGCTCCTGCCCCTGGCTTGATGCACGGCGTTCAGAGTGATTGGGTGCTGCGGAACATTTATCTGCGTTTCAGCTTGCGCTGCTAGACCGAGGGTGGCTCGCACTTGGGTCATGATGTTGTCGAAATCGATGTTCTGGTTAGGGTTGGAGCGGGACATGTAGTATGAAGATTGCTGTCCTGCTGCGACAACGTCGACGGCCGCTTTATGTGCCATCACGAATAAGCTCCCGTCTCGGATACAGCGTCGCACAAGAGCCCACCGTGTTCTCGCGGGGTTACGCTCGAGTTCGGGCCGGTAGACCGAACACTGGGCTAGTTGGGCGTAAAAGATTCCTAAGCGCCGTGAGACGCGCTCGAGGATCTGGAGGAGGAAAGTCGAGAGGGCGGTAAGGCGGTTTGCATCCAAGTCCGGATCCTGCATCTTATCAGGCGTATTGAATGAGTTGGTAATGCTGTCAAATGCGTCCATGCCGGTACCAATTTCTTGGCGTAGATCTTCAAGCAGTTCGATATCCAACTCTACACTCTTGGCTGCGTAGGCGAAAACGCCGCGCTCTTGAAAACGTAAGTCGCCTTCAGCCCCACAGACGAACTGGCCGACGAGGGCTACTTCGTTCATACATGTCATAGCGTCTGAGCTCGAGTTTGCACGGGCTACTGCCCCTAGAACGTCTGGTAGTTGAATGTTCGCCATACCACCACCCGAACTGGCAATGCTGAATGATAACTTGAGCACGAGTTCCTGTAGCTTCGCTCCGAACAAGGCGGTAAACCCCCCTTGAAGTAGTCTGCTCTGATAGGCATAGAACGCACGAATGGCTATAGTACTTGGTAGATCTTCACGTCGCCAGATATTTATATTACCATCCGGGCTGTAATTTGAGGGAGCTGTTAGCGAGGCTCCTTGAAGTTCGTCCATTTCGATTTGATGTGCTACAAGTGTCTCAACCGTAGTGCGAAGGTACGCCGACCAAATGTCGTACAGAGAAGATATTTCCTCCTCGCCTCCTTGATATTCGGGTTTCGGTGTGAGATGACCAACGAAATACTTGGTCAAAAGACTGGCCACTTCGGGATTGTTAGTGTGAGCCAGGTTATCAAAGGACTTGGAACAGTCGACGCCAGCGTTGGATTTGATGATCTGAGTGCCTCCGGGATGCATGGGAGTGAAATCAGTTACATCGTAGACACTTCCGTGCACACCGATCCACATCCGAGATCCCGGTCTATGACCGGTGTGCTGGGCGAGCTGCGACAGAGGAATCGTTGGTAAATTACAGGGAAGTGGCTTAGGCGTCATGAAGACGTCGAGCATGAACCGACGTTCCGCAAACGCCTTGTTGACAATGAGGTCGACGTTCTCCATAGTTGCCGTACAGTGAGTGTAAAGTGCTTTGCGGATTCCATTCATGACGGAGTCGAATACGGCAACGGAACCACAGACGTAAAGGTACCCGCCTAGACCACCCTGTTTCTTCGACATGACAAGGTCGGATATATTAGCACCTTGCTCGACAATCAGAGTATCGATATACCGAGGCGGAATGTGTCTTTCAACTAAGTCGCGTGAGTGTGGGTCGTAGACAAGACCGCGAGAATCCCTTGAGAAAGCTACATGGACATCCATAAAGTCCGCATTCACATACTCTCTCAATTCGTCCTCGAAGCAGAACTTCTCGCGTGACTGGACACCCAGGTATAAATAGTTCTTGCCCCCTGATAAGCCGTTGGTGTTCAACCGATATTGCCAGAAACTTCGGAATGGGGCAATGCCACTACCGCCAGCAAAGAACGCGCAGGGAGCCATACTATCTAGGGGCAATTGGAAGGCCATGGGTCGCGATACGCCAACTAGGATCTCGTCGTCGGAGACCATATCATCTGATGGTGGAGAGGGGTTAAAGAACCCACTAGCAACACCAGCACGGCTGATGTCCTCTTGCTTAGAAAATGTCGAGCATACCTTGTACTCGGCGCGTGAAATAGCCAAGTCCACGGTGCTCGGAAGAAGCTCATCAGTATAGCTAGCTATCGAATAGGTACGAGGCACCTCGACGGAGATAAGTTCGGCTAGCCATGAAAGGTTGTCTAAACTGAAGGCCTTGTCCCATATGTGAGTGGGGGTATCCATCAGCGCAGCTTGCAACATATCCCCAAGTGAGCCTCTAACGGGCCATTCGTCCGTTGCTAGAACTTGAAGGACGGTATTTGACGAGGCAGCAAGCATACCGTGGACCTTTAGAGCGAGGTCTTTGGTGATAGGTGCTAGGTGGCCACGACGAAGGATGTCGATCACCGTCAACTTCTTTGGGGTTGCTCGTCTTACAGACGTAATATGCTGCTCGAAACGAGACCAAGTACCAGTAACATCAACGGGATTATCGATATGTGCTTCCAAGCCCAATGCGGCGGCAACCTTTGCACATTCCTCCCAGCTATTGAGCGGCATGACCGCTAGACGATCACCGGGCATGAAAGTTATTCCCGTATCTTGAATATCCAACGTTACAAGAGCAATAGCCCGCGTTGGGTCAGAATCGACATGGGATCGGTTCAGGATTCTGGTAACGTAACGACATTCCTCGAAGGTGCCTCTCATCTGATGAGGTTCAATCGATAGATTTCCACCTACGTTCACGATAAGTTAGCTTCTACTATAGTCGTGATCGCGAAGCCTTTCTAGCTCAGTTTTATTGGGTACCTATGACTTACGATAAGGCTCAAGACGCTCTTTCATGGCATCGGAGAATTGCTTGTGGGATTCTTCCCATGGACGGGAAGCATCAGTAGCACCGGACAGGCCGTTTGTTTCTGTTCGTCCTATTTTAGCCGCGATCTCAAGGATCCCAAAGACTTTGTATCGGTGAGTGCCCATGAAGCCTCGTTCTCCCGTGTACGCTTCAATTATACCATCCAAAACTCCCATCAACCGTGGGTCGCCTGATTGTTGAACGAATTCTGGAATGCGGTAATGATACTCGATCGCAGCAATGAAGGCTCGCAGATTAGAAGGGAGCCAGGCCCTTAAATGTACACCCTCTGCACCAAGGAATGAAGTGTACCTATCAAGTATTAGTCTCTCTATCGGGTGAATTGTGCCTCGCAGTAGACTTAAAGCTAACTGACTACTTTCAAATAAATGACTTGATAAAAAATGTACTTACTTTTTACGACCCAAGAAGGCGTCCATGACGAGGTATGGTGGAAATTGCAAACCCGAAGAAGCTGGACATCTCTTGGATAGGGGCGCAGAGAACTTGGCCCAACGAACCCACTGGTGGACGGGAACATAGTTTTCACCCGAATTCGGGTTTACATTGATGGAATGGAAGGCGTTGGGCATACGCTCCAAGATCTCCTTCAGCCGAATCATTTCGCGAAGAAGTCCTTCGACGTTTTTGTTCATGACATGTTCCTGGCAAGCAGCAATTGCATCAGGCCCATGCTGGAAAGATGCTGTAAGAGTTAGTATTAAAAGGGGCCTTTTAGTCTAAAACAAAGGATTACCTACCTGATGTTTCGGCACAGCCCTTGAGAAAAGCAACCTCAGCTTTCTCGCCGAATATAGGCCACCGGAGATCTATGTTATCGAATCGTGCTAGGTAAGGATAGTTGGATGTAGGATCTCGGATCTTGATGTTGTAGGATGACTGATCAGGAAAGGTGAGATGAGGCAGCGTTCGGCCCATGCGACGAGAAACCTGGTAATACGGCAACGCTATGCATAGCGGGATGCCAACTAACTCTTCGCCGAGATCATCTCCCATTGGGACGTTTGGCCTCTTCTTCTCATTTCGTGTCGAAGTGATACCGTTACTGCCGTCGTTTTTGATCTCGAACCGATAAATGGAGCACAACACTATATTATTCGAGGTTAGTGGGAAGCAGATCTGGGACAGATTCTCCTTGAACTGTTAAGTTCATTTTGTGAGATATGGGTATACTTACTCCCCAGTGCTACGAGAGCCGCCCATAGTGCTTGATCCGGAATCACCTCTTTGGTGCCTTCTACAAGAGTTATTGCGGCGATAGACTCTTGGACACGTCCTCTAGCAACACAGCCAGGCATCCGCTCGCAAAGATCCGCCCATATGCGACCTGGTGTTTTTGCTAAGGCCCCAGCGGCTTCTTCGTAATCTACAGGGCAGAAACCATGCTCTGCACTTAGATATCCGTCGATCCAGCCTGTCTTCGAGCCAATCTCTTCTGCTCTCAGCATGACTTGTCTTGCAGGCGCCCCTAATGCGACTGCTAATAGGTCCTGCTCATGTACATTGAACGCATCTAATTCCGCTTGAGTCTTTACTGCGTCAATTTCTTTAACCGATGGGATGTTGGTATAAAGCAACTGATTTATTGATTTGCGCTCTCTGTGACAGGGTTAGCTGGAGTGTTAAGTGTTGGTAGGTAGGCATTTAAGTGCTTTCGTACCTCATCCGGAGCCATTCTTCAGCATCAACACCTCGTGGAATCTATATTTTCTTAGTTTCTATTGTGGCTTCTTGGTTATACCCAACGTACGTCAAATGCTGCGTGAATATCTCCCGGTTGGCCATAGCCTGAGAAGGCACAACCTCGTGGGCCGGCTCGACTACTGCTTCTGCTTGAACGAGCGTGACCGACTGGACATTTGCCCCTGACGGAGCCAGAGACTGGGCAAGAGTGTTCGGACATGATTAGTCTTAGTATGAGGTATTAGGAAAATAGGAGGTATCGCAGGTCGCTCAAATTTCAAGAATAATTGTAGGGATATAAAGCCGCCAGGGCAGAAGTAAAGATACCGCCAGGGCAAGCTCAAGAAATTTCGCTGATGCTATCGTGCAAAATGAGAATGCATGAGGCAAGAAATATGTACGTCTAGATGGGATTTGATCAAATATTCATGTCTTTACAAGACCAAAGCTTTGAACTTGGTGGAGACGCTGACTACTAGGTACCTAGTCTGGGTCGTAAGGAGGCTGATAATATTCTGATGAGACCCGGTAGGGAGGTAGGCATCACAATAGGAGTTGATATGCTAGGTACCTAGACGGGGCTCATCTCCGTCTAGGTGTACCAATAAACCAAGGTGCTCTACCCATCGTCTAATAAGATATCATCATATCGCCCAAGGAGCGAAACGTGCCAAGCTCGACGTAGCTTTCTTGGGGGCGCGAAATCTTGGCAATCCGCAATTTGAAGAATATCATAAGCTTCGCTAGGTAGGAGAAATAGGTATTATTATTAGACAAGAACTGAGAAAGCTCAACCGAGGCTCCCTATCAAAGCTTTGCCATGGTTTTGTCTGAGCATCTGTTAGGAATTGTCAGCTCATATGTATCCTACATAAAACTCTTATATTTACCTAGGTAGGTAACTATTGCGACACAAATAAAAAGCACAAAAGTTCAGTGAATATTCTAGTATTCACATGGATGAGTACATATCTACCTTTTCAGCGCTAACTGGCACATTGAGTAGGTATGGTAGTGATATGAGGCAATTGCCAGTACATATGCATGTAAAATAAGAAGTGTCGTCGCCGAGTCGCTACTTGATTCAAAGCTTCTAGGTTAGGTTAGTTGATACCTAGTGCTACCTAGTATCTAGGCCAGAATACTCAAAGTTTGAAGTATGTTGTTAGATGGAGCTCTTCGGCATGAACTGCTGGAAGTGGTATTTTGTATACCAAGAACGCGGCTCGATCTCTTCTTTTGGGATAGTATTCGACGGTTGCAAGGGTCACGGCCCACGCGCCGCGCGGCTCTTCAATTCATGGAGAAAGTTGATGAAACGGTGTTAGCCTCGTCAAACAAATCATTACCTAAAGGTAATTCGTGCCATTGGTCTAAAACTCGAGCTGATATCAGGTTAATTCTTATTTCTATGCTGCTTCTTTTTTGCTTCTTTTTGATAGTATGATACGCATTCAGGTTTTAGTTCTGGTTTTGATCTCCCCGATCTCCCTGATCTTCATCTGGGTTGTTGGGTATTGCCGCCGTGCTCTGATCAACGTCGTAGATGTGGTAATCCACTCGGCTAGCCTTACCTCAATGCCTGTCTGTCTTTCTTACCACTCATCGCTATGTTGAATCCTGTTTCGACGTGTATATGAGCTAGGTGTATATAGGTAGTAGGGTGGTTACTATGTAGGGCATGATGTTTTCTAGAACTTAAAAAGGCCAAGTGTCTTGGGGTACCATACAGTAGGTTAACCTAGAAGGTTACTGCCGTGTTAAGGGATTCCCCACATGTGCTAGGTATTTATGCACGTGGCTTACTGAAAGGCCCCCAAAGTTCAAACATTCAATGTTGAACATCATTTGTGTACGTACTAGTTAGGACCTATTAGGTACAGATATATAATTAGCACCATCACATCACAGTGGCACACACATGTGGTATGTGTTTCCGACGATACTATGCATATTTGATATATCAACTATCAATATTATTGTCTCTAATGTCGGATTATAATAACTTAGGGTTAGGGTAGTAGATACTTACTCTTACTTACTTAAGTTACCTCGTACCAACAACTGTCTTTCTTACAAGCACAAAACGAGTCCATGTCGTCGATCAGGATGCTTAAGTGAAACGGCCACTCTCCTACAAAGAATTCAAAAAAGCATCAACTGCCAAGCTAGTCCAACTTGATTTGGTTGTTTCAAATGATAATGACGCGAGTCATTAAAGATGCGAACACAGAATCAGGCTTAGTCTACATATGAGTGTTCGTTTTTAGCACATAGGTATGTATCTTGTACAGGTCTGTTGACGGAATACCTACCTAAGTAGGTAAACATTAGACAGATTTGGGGTGGCCAAAATTCGCAATGGTAATTTAAAATTCGTGACCACAAAGGTCGGGTATCATAAGCTGTCAGGCCTTACTTTCTTAGGCGATGTGTTCTGATCACCTTCAGGTTTGCTGCTAGCCTCCTTCTTCCGTTTCTTGCTTTGTAGCAACTCTCGCTTCTGCTGCCTCCTTGCCTCCTTGCCCAAGCTACCAATGACTTTATTTTCCGCACCGCATGGCCATTGCTTGTAAGCAGCGAGCTCCTGCGCCTCTGTCCATTCCTGTGGCAGCACAGCGAAGACGAGATATGAGGTATGGGTCTTGATCTCAGGTTCAGTCCGATGGATCAATCTTCCCGCCATCCAGTGTTTCTCTGAATATGCATCCCCAATCGTCTCACCGTTGCCATTGACCGGATTTTCCTCCTTATCCGCCATAACCTCATCGTCATCGTCAATATCATTCATGACAACGTCAGGGTTCAGACCATGGTAGCGAGTCTTTTCAAATTTGCTCTCGATCGTTTTTAACCTCGTGACAGCCTCTTCAACATTAGCTGCTGTTTGATTTGCACCTCGCTCCCCTGCTGGTATATGCAAGCCGATTCGTTCTCGCATAACCACAAGTCTCCTGTGGGCAACTTCAACCATCTCAATTTCCATCCAGCCTAGGTGACGCATCACCTCGATGGTCTTGGTGACCTGTTCAATGCATGGAGAGAACGTACAGAGATAGACAGTCCGGTCTGCACGCAAAGGGGATTTCCATTCAGTTTCGGTGTTGTTGAGACTATCAAGTCCACTAATCGAGACCTGAGATGGTGTTGGCCTACTTCTTGCTAGATGAGGCAGGGCCTTCCATGGCGCCGGCAAGTCGAGGAAAACACAATCTGCCTCAGGACTCTCACCATCGACAAGGAAGCCGTCGTTGTAAACATCTCGGTGGGTAATTTGAACAATTCCGTCCAAACGATGGTCTTGTATCTCCTGTCGCATCTTATGATAGCGGTCCTCGTTAAATTCGAAGCTGAACACCCTCCCTCTCGAGTCTTTGGCGTCTTTAGGATATCCACTGTAAACTGCCCTTGCCGAAGCATGTGTAAAGCTTCCACTCCCAGCACCAGCCTCTATTATTTTCATGCCAGGTCGAGCGCGAATGCGGTGAAGGATGTAACTGTAGTCGGGGGTATACACTACTTGTGTTCGATGTGGTAAACTTGTGGTCCATAGTTCGGGCGTGGGCGGAAGTATGTGAATGAAACCGTTCGGTGCAGTCTTGAGGTCTTTTGACTTGGCTTTCACCGGGGCAGTACTTTCTGTGTCGTTTTCAGGTCCATCGCCGTCTGCACCGCTGTCTATCTTTCGCTTTCTGCCCCTAGAGCCGGTGTCCACGATGGAGGCACGTATTTGAGAACCCCAAGGCTTATCGAGCAAAGTGGAATGCGGAAACGATCCAAACCGCGTGTTCATCACTGCGCCCTCAGTATAACCGTCAATAACGCCTGTGGACTCTTTCAGATAGATGGGTTGAAGGTTTTCGCGGGATAGGTGTGCGATAGCAAGCGTGTCGGGGGTCGTTCGAGGCCCATGATAAAAGAAGGGCGAGACGTTCGACATGATACCCGCTTGTTTCAATGCAATTGCTATTGTTCGAATATCATATGGAAGAATTAAGTGTGTATTTTAGCATACTAACCTATTATTAGGAGGTAGGCATATTGGAAAGGACAAAAAAAAGAGAAAAGAAAAAAGAAAAAAAGAAAAAAAAAACAACCTTAATAGAATTCTTAGTAACATACAAAGTATGTACCTTCCTGGGCAAGGCTGAAAATATTCAGGGCGCTACTACCCACTAAGAACACAAGACGGCGGGGCGGAGACAGCGCCAAAGTCTTAAAAGGAAGGAGGGGCAGAAGCAGAGGCACACTGCCAGGCAGAGGGGTAACGGACCCTAGAAATCCGATGTGCTATAGTTAACTAGTGAAGCTAAAGTCTTCCAAGTTCCAAATTGTATTGCCAAATTGCCAATGCATTGTCTTTACTAATATTTTGACTCAACAATAGCACTTGAGCAATGTAACACACTTTTCCTCTTCCCCCTTTTAACCACAACTCTCATTCATGTCTTTTCTTGCAAATCCTTGATGAAATTCCTCTTCTTTAACATAGCTAGGCGATCTATTATTCACATTCGTCCAACCCGTTCCTTCAAGTACAGAAGCTTTGCGACATACCCCGTCATGGCTGCCGCCATGGACTCTATCAAAGTTCATAACTCCCTTCAGCCAGGAGCCCCAGTTCCTTTTACTCCCATTGAGAAGGGAAAGATCTCTTGGTATGCTTGTGGACCGACTGTCTACGATCAGAGCCATTTAGGTCATGCCCGCAATTATGTGTCTACCGACATAATTCGTCGCATCTTGATGCACTACTTTGGCTTCAAGGTCAAATTTGTCATGAACTTCACAGACGTTGACGACAAGGTGCGCGCTCTATTTATTTGATAATAGCGATACTTCTCTAATAACTAACAAACCTGGAAAGATTATTATCAAAGCCCGACGACAGCGATTACTTGACCTCGAGAAACAAAAGAAATATACCGACGCCGAAGCTTTGGAATTAGGAAAGGCTGCATTTCGAGCCTATGCGAAAAGCAATCTCCCAGAACTCCTCCAGGGAGAAGACGAGCTAGATGTGAACAATTATATTCCACGTCGAGATGCAGCCTACGGACACGTGCTGGCGGGGGAGGCTTTGACGGGAGAGGGCAAGCCAGGTGATGCTGAGGCCAAATTGAAGATGCATATAAGCAACATGACCTCTGCAGTTATTGCTATCAATGGAAACCAAGTTTTCAAGGGTGCCGACGAAATCTTGCTACCATATCTCGATTCCTTATATAAGGAAGCTATCGACACCAGCGACCAGTCGATCTTCACAGACCTAACTCGATTTATGGAGGGCGAGTTCACCAACGACATGGATGCTCTAAATGTACTTCGACCTGATGTGGTTACCAGAGTGACCGAATATGTGCCACAAATCGCCAAGTTTGTGGAAAAGGTCGTTGAAAAGGGGTTCGCTTATGAAGCCGAGGGATCAGTTTATTTTGATATTGGGGCATTCGAGAAAGCAGGCAACACGTATGCGAGACTTCGACCTGAAAGCCGTAACGACAAAGCTCTGCAGGAAGAAGGAGAGGGCTCGCTCTCCAAGAGTCTTGGGGGAAAGAGAGGAGCTGGCGATTTTGCCTTGTGGAAGAAGTCGAAGCCGGGCGAACCATATTGGCCAAGCAAATGGGGAAATGGGCGGCCAGGCTGGCATATTGAATGTTCGGTCATGGCATCTGATGTTCTAGGCTCACGCATGGATCTTCACAGCGGTGGCATTGATCTTGCGTTCCCGCATCACGACAATGAACTAGCTCAGAGCGAGGCTTATTTCTGCACACCCAACTGCGAGCATACCTGGGTCAATTACTTCCTACATATGGGTCATTTGTCAATTTCCGGGTCGAAAATGTCCAAATCTCTCAAGAACTTCCAGACCATCAAAGATGCTTTGGCTTCTACCTACACGGCTCGGTCGATGCGCATAGTATTCTTACTTGGTAAATGGAATGACGGTGTTGAAATATCACCAGACATGCGAGCTCAAGCCGATAGCTGGGAAAATGCGGTCAACGTAAGGCATCTTCTTATCTCTTGTACTACGCTGCAAATGCTGACTATGCCAGAATTTCTTTACAAATGCAAAATCGCTTCTAGTCGAAGCTAACGGTACAATCGCGGTTGCGAGTAACGACCTAGAGAAGCTTACAATTCAAGATAAACCCAAAGAAGGCTTATGGGCCGATTTAGAACAAGCCAAAAAGGATGTTGAGGCGGCATTCACTAACTCCTTTCAAACTCCTCAAGTCATGCAAGCGATTGCTGAAGTTATTCGGAAAACGAATGTGCATATAGGCACTCATAAATTCGACATGGATCTTGTCGCGATCGAAGCCATTGGAAGGTGGATCACAAAGATAGTTGGAATCCTTGGGCTGGATGGCAGTGCAACACCCCCTTACGAGGGTCTCGGTTGGGTGTCTGCCGCTGCTGCAGCCAATCTTGATCCCTCAGCTGCTGTACAACCTTATAAAGCGGTGCACAAGGCCATCCGTTTGGATGTACAGCATCTTGAGATTCCGTCTTCCAACACTCTTGAAGAGCTTCTCTCCCATTCGCCAGATCCCGAGTTTGACGTATTAGTTAGCTCGGGAGTTAGAGACCCCGAGCAATTGGCATTACCATATCTACGTACAGTATCGAAACTGCGTGATGAGCTTCGGCGGTTAGCACCAACCGCATCACCAGAAACGAAGAAGGCGATCCTCACCATTAGCGATCGTATACGAGACTTTGATCTTACCGACCTAGGTGTCTATTTAGACGACCGGCCAGATCAACCATCGCTGATCAAGTTCATTCCCGCATCCGAATTGGTGGCGGCCAGAGAAGAGAAGGCGGCCAAGGACGCAGAAAAGGCGCGCGCAAAGGAAGAGGCACGACGGGCTAGGGAGAAGGCCGAAGAAGAGAAGTGGGAGAAGGCGAAATTAGCGCCAGAGGATCTGTTTAAAGGCGATGATAGATATAGTGAATGGGATGTAGAAGGAATGCCGACAAAGATGAAAGATGGTAGTGAAGTACCTAAGAGCCAGTTGAAGAAGTTGAAGAAGGATTGGGATAGACAGAAAAAGGCGCACAGCGAGTATCAAGCCAAGTTTGGTGGAAGTACAACTTAAGGGGTTAGGGGGTGGGGGGGCCTAGGGGCTTATGGACTAAGACTAAGCATTCACATGTTGTAATCCATGATGCATGATAAATAGCTAGGATACAATAACGGCACATACATTAGTGCTGGATGATCTCAGAATGGGAACCAATGAACAAGCAGACAAATAGTAGTCAGCTTCCCCACGTCCAACTTAATGATCAGACTTGATGCACATGGTACAAAGTACATAGGCGTTAAGAACAAGCATTTGCCAAGCCGATACCCGGCTTGGCACTAGACCTTGGCACTCTTGTTTAGGGATTGCATATTGCGCATATTGGTCCCGACTAACTTGAATTTACATTGCATGTGCGTCTCTTCCCTGTTCCATCATGTTTCTATATCTATTATCATATTAAAATATACCCTTTACCCATGATGTCAACGGCATTTAGATGACGAAGCTTGCCTTACATACCTTAGGTACTAATTAGGCTATTAGATAAGTTAAGACAAGTTATTAACTTGCCTATAGGAACGTCTAGTAGTACCCTGAAAATCAATGGCAGGTAAATTATTGAACGTCGAAAGTTGATACCCTTACGTATTGCTTACCCAAGAGAGGCTAGTTTATATGGTGATCCTATTGGAAGAGGGCCCTTGAACTAGTTTTCTGTCGCTGTCTTAAACATTGGCTAAAGAACCTAGATGATGTGAGGCGTGTGTGTTGTCTAGCCTGAGCACTATTATGGATTGACCTCGACCTCAAGGTTATGCTGTATCATGATTTCCCCAATAGCCAGGGCCAGGGGTTTCACCGCTCGAGCCTTGCCAACCAACAGGTTGGAAAGCGGCACCCGTCACATAACTACGACTTGTCGATGTGCTTCTAGATGGAGAGGATTGGGGTTAGTAGGATATGTTCTCCAGGCCTCTTGTTTGACCTGGGAAGATCCCTCCAAGGCGCAGACGGCGGGAATAGCCTGTAAATCAAGTTTCCTGCTCCACCTTTCCTGCTTATACCGGCATAGCCCCCATCTTCGGTCATGGAGAAGGAAACACGAGAGGTTGATTAAGGTATGTTACTTCATTTGTTTTTCCATCCTGCATATTACGTGTCTAGGCCCGAATGGGGTGTGCCGGTTGAGCCGGTTCAGGTTTCAACATGCCCGCCTCGTACCCACCTATCAATGTCATGTCATGGGCTACCTTGGTAGCTACCCTAGGAAAGGTATGTAGCTAGCTGAGGGCAGAAGCTTGTTATGACTGGCTCTTGCAGATGTCAATTGATGTCAATGATCTTGATACATACTAGGTATGGGTGTTGGCATGTGTATATATATCTAGGCTGACTACGACTCTTTCTTCTCTTCTCCTCACTCCATCTTCTTGTACAACTCCAAAGCCTCAACGACGAATACTCATCTACAAAGCAACCTATTACCAAATCACTATTACAAACCAGCAAACATGTTCGGATTCGGTAGGTTCATCAGAGTGTGTCGTCTAATCATGAGTATGACATACTAATGCAATAGCTAGGCGACGCCAAGAATCAGCGTGATGAGATCTACGAGGGTGAGCCTCACCAGTCGAAGATCTCCCACGAGCTCGTAGGCGGCGGTGCCGCTTTCGAAGCCATGAAGCTATTCGAGGACCGCCAGCGCAAAGAAGGTATGTCTATCAGCCAGTCGTCCTGCATCCATATCTCCCTTCCTTTACACCGCCCAAGACCACACAAAATTCCCCAAAAAGAAGGAAACTCACATTTATGTGATGTATAGGCAAGCAAGTGAACCACGGCTTCGCCAAGGAGCTCCTAGCTGGCATTGCGGGCGCCGAGGTCGACAAGTTGATCGAGACCAAGGGGCTGGACTTCGTGGACCGCGAGAAGGCCAAGCGCCACGCCAAGCAGCAGGCCGAGGAGTTGTACGACAACCAGTACGGTGACCAGGACCAGTATGACCCGTAAGTAACTTCCAAACTCGTTATCACACCTACCCTTAACAGAGAGGGTTGGGTAAAGTGTGAAATGGAATGCTGATTTGTGAATCAAATCCACAGGGACAACAGCCGTCGTCACCCTAGCATGGACTACTAGGTGCTCTATGATCACCGGGGATCGTTCTAGATATCGGGATAGCCTAGGACTGAACTTGGGGTTTTAGTACTCTGGAATGAATAAATAAACCGAAATTATAAATACATTTTGGGGACATGATATGACTTGTGACGAGAACAGCAGTGATGTGATGGTCTCTACGTAGATACTATGGTTGTAGGCAGCCTCTGAATGGACTCGGTCAAAGCTCTTGTATGCCTATGTGAGTTTCCCTAAGCAGAGATAGTGGCATAGTCAGGTCGCAAGCTTCTCATGCGAGCAAGTGGCTGAATCAGCCACAGCATGGTGTGGGTATTATCTCTTTCTCCTTGAGTCCATCTAAAAAGTCAATTTGTATTATCTGGGGGCAGTTATGAGAGATGTGCATGGGATTAGTTCGACAAACTCGTAATTTATGCTCGCTTTGAAAACGTCACCGATAGTAGAGATAGTAAACATCAATAATGACCTCTCATTTCGAGGTACCACTGCATAATGAACCTATGAACTTATAGAAGTCGATATGTTATGCGTGCATTAGGCGATATTGGCGGAGCCTACCGCCTGATATTATTCACCGACACCAAGTTCAGTTGTGTACCACGCTGTGCTTCACTAAATCGAAACAATGCCACCATGTAATCATTCTTTCCACTTTTTATTCGTCGAGTGTTGACATTAGCTACCTGACTGATTATCGTCTCCTGGTATTGTATTTGATCGACTCAATCTATCGATAGAGAATCCCAGGAGATGGTGACACTTGCTGTGTGTAGTGTTCAGCACAGGCTTAGAAACGAAGAAGAAAAAAGGCAGGCTGCCTACTTGATGGTGGACCACGATGAACCCTTAGAGAATAACCTCGCGATATCCTCTGACCTTTCCCTCGGAATAGTAATGCCAAGCTTTATGATTGAACAAGCAGCAGTTCTCGAGAACTGGTCAAGAAAGCCGGCAGCCAGAAATTTCCCCTGCTAACGCCGATTGATATCGAAACGGCAACACGTTTCCTAATCCGACCCCGTTCATCGTCCTCCACGCCCGCTCGCCCGCGCCCTGCTGACCGTCGCTCGTCCTCGGGCTAGACCGACACCGCGACCTCTGGCGTTGCGACTACGGAACATAGGTGCATTCCTGTAGTAAATGATATGTTAGTGTTTGACGCTAGTCAACGAGCAGGAATGGTAAATGAAATGGAAACGTACTTCAACATGTCTGGGACGATGAAGAATCGCACATGACTGCCGCGGATATAGACCTGATCCAAGTGGCTTACTCGTCCATCGCGGGCCGTGACAGTAATATCCCTAAGTTGCACATTCATATTATCCTCGGCTGTAAACACGCCCCATTAGTAAGAGCACAGATAGAAGATAGGATGAAGCTTTACCTTCAAGTAGCTTGCCGCGATAGGTTTGGCCTGAGGTGATCTCGAGAGTAACGATATGGCCTTGCGCCTCGTTCAGAAGCTTGATAGGAATTCCGATTGTCGACGTCATTTTGGGCTCTCGGTCTCGTTTGTTGTTTGTTTTTAATTTTTGGGGAGGGAAGAGGCGGAATTGGGGTGACAATCGAAATGCGGTCGCGTTTTCGAATTGTTGCAAGTTGATGAGTAAGGTTTATATTATTCAAAGTTTAGTAGTTAGAACCGCGGCGCCAGAGCTTAAGCTGGGAAATCAATCATCCGCTTCCGCTTAGCGACCACGGTCTTACTAAGGTAGTTAAGTAGTACGGAGATGTACTTAGGTATATAAAAATGGACATGCACTTCAAGGTTTCTACTGTGCATCCACCTTTTACTTGGCAAGAATTCCTGACCCCTGCAGTTCACTCAATTTAGTTCTGCCCCTCCAAAAAGTTACGGACAGTGCCCCTCCATAATTGAATTGAGTCACCTAAATCACGACGGCGCAATCGATCTCAATAACCCTTAACTTTCCTTTGATTGTTGTATATGAGTATATGGATATCAAGGCCATTATATATCCTATACGCTTTTAAACAAGGGAAAATCTAAAACGTCTTTGAAATATTCACGACACTTTCAATCAACTAATTTACTACTGCCAAACATGGCCTCAGAACCTGAGGCCCCGAACGCAGTTGCGCCTGTCGCGGACCCAGCTTCTGCGCCGACGAAGCAAAGTGTCGATCCCTGGAACGTTTCCGGTGAGGTTGGTGAGGATGGAAAGCTCAAGGCTATCGACTATAAAAAGCTTGTGGAGGAGTTTGGCACCAAGCTCATCGACAATGAGATCCTGGAAAGATTTGAGCGCGTTACCGGTCACAAGCCGCACCGATTCTTGCGCCGACAGATCGTCTTCAGCGAGCGAGATCTTGGTCTAATATTAGATCGATATGAGAAAGTATGTCATGGCTTGAGGTATCACTAATTGCCCGATTTCTATGATATCTAATCAATTTTCTTAGGGCGAGCCTTTCTTCTTATATACCGGTCGTGGCCCCAGTAGCGACAGTATGCACATTGGACATACCCAAATCTTCGACTTTTGCAAGTAAGTAGAAGGAATACAGCCTAAATCAGGCCTATTTTATGAGATAATGAGGCTAACTCCGTTTTCCCTAGATGGTTGCAAGATGTCTTCGATGTACCTCTAGTCATCATGCTCACAGATGGTTCGTGTTTTCGAACTTATTCAATTTAAGAAGGCATTCGCTAACCAAAGATCCTGAAAAGATGAAAAGTTTCTTTTCTCAGACAAGAGAACTGTCGAGGAAGTCATAGGCTATTCACGAACCAATTGCCAGGATATAATCGCCATTGGATTTGACCCTAACAAGACATTTATCTTCTCTGACTACGAATTCATGGGTGGAGCTTTCTACAAAAACGTCACACGATTTGCGAAGCTCGTTACTTACAACACAGCAAAGGCTACCTTCGGGTTCGATGATAGGTAAGCCCTTACTTTCCTATTACGAAGGGCGTATATACTGCCATGTGGCACGTGACCACCCCCAGCTAACACGAGTATAGCTCGAATATTGGCAAGATTCACTTCACCAGCATACAGGGTGCTACAGCATTCGCAACCACCTTCCCACACATCTTTGGTGAAGATGAAAAGCGCACAGCTGCTATTCCATGTTTAATTCCCTGTGCCATCGACCAAGATCCCTACTTCCGGCTGACTCGGGATTGTGCTGCTAAGCTCCGATACGCCAAACCCTCTTTGATTCATTCCCGCTTCCTCGACGCGCTACAAGGCCCTGGCTCCAAGATGTCTGCAAGCATTGATTCGTCTGCTATTTTCATGAAGGATACCCCTAAGCAGATTAAAGACAAGGTCAACAAATACGCCTTTTCTGGTGGCCAGGTCAGCGCAGAAGAGCAACGGGCGAAGGGTGGAAACCCTGATGTGGATGTCTCATACCAGTATCTCCAGTTCTTCATGGAGGACGACGAGGTATTTCATCCTTCTAGTCCATTAAATTGTATGCATATGTTGACAGTTGTATAGGAATTGGCAAAAATTGGCCAGGATTACAGAGAAGGCAAGCTACTGACTGGAGAGGTACGTGAATTATTCTCTTGGCGAAGCTCACATCACTGACATCCTTTGTAGCTTAAAGCGATATGCATCAAGCACCTCCAGGAATACGTTGCCGCATTCCAAGAACGAAGAGCCAAGGCGACTGAAGAGACGGTCAAGTTGTTCATGTCAACGCGACCACTGAAATGGGGAGGAAACCCTAAGGTTCAAAGAACCGTCCCTGTGGTAGAAAATGCATCAGCAAACCCCGAAGGCGAGGGCGGAGATGGCAAGCTCACGAAGAATCAGCTTAAGAAGTTAGAAAAGGAGAAACAAATAGCTGCGAAGAAGGCTGCTAAAGCCGCAGAGAAGGAAGCTGCTGAAGCTGCTAAGGCAGCCCCTTGATTTGATTCCTAAGGAGAAATAAAATTTGATGAGTTACCTAAATGTAATGTCATCGTCCCTTACCCTTCCGTGAGATGTCGAGCAAAACTTCTTGCCTTTCAATCCCCAAATAATATACCGTTACTTTAACTACTAGGTACCTGCAGACTACGTGACTAGGTCATTATTGCGCATTCGACCCTACAGCTCCTACCATTTTTCATCTCAACGTTTCTTCACGGTAGAAATGCCAAGAGACACATCGGCCAAGAATTTAATGAGCTCACCCCGGAGCTGTATCAAAAGTCTATAGATGAATATACTGATACCTGACTTCTTAAAGGTGGATAGCTAGGTATATATATTTACAAGTTGGGAATCGTTTCCTCCATTACCTCTCCTGGCTTTCGAGAACTATGTGAGTAGTAAATAGTGGAGCAGGTAAGTGCAACAACACCACCAAGCCGAGAGCAACACCAGGTTTCATGTCCATGTTTTCATTCGTTTTATCTCTGGGCGCGCATGCTTCGCCTCCTGTTGGCGAATCGGTTTCGGCCTCCTCGGCCTCCTCCTCGCCCGCGGCCGTTGCCTGTGTTGGCGTTTCCAGCGTTGTTGTTGTTGTTGTTGTTGTTGCCGTTGTTTGTGTTACCGGTATTGCCAGTGTTACCCGTGTTTCCAGTATTGCCACTGTTGTTGCCGGCGTTGTTGTTGTTGCCAGCGTTGTTGTTATTGTTGTTGTTGTTGCCGGCGTTAGCCTGCTCTTGCGCGAGTCCGTCCGTCGTAGGATCCGCGGCCTGGATGCCTTCGACCACAGCGGTGCCGATCTCAGCGTCGCTCTTCCCGGACTCTGCGAGAGCCTGGACTGCGGCGGGGAGGTCGGCGATGTTCTGCTGGATCTGCGTCTGGATGTTGTCGAGCGACTGGAAGGCCTCGATGTTCCCAGGCGTGTTCTCGGCGGGCGTCGTGTCAGTCTGCTGCACGGCGAAGCAGCCGCCGAATCCGGCTGCGTTGCGGCATCGCACGGTGCAGACGTCGCCGGTTGATGCTAGAAGCGCTCGGGTTAGTGGCTAGGTAACTAAGGGGGTTTTGTTTCCTTTTTTTTTGTAGGTAACTGGTGGAACTTACATCCGATGCATGCCATATCCTTAGGCATGGCAACCTTGAGGGTGATGTCGCCGTTCCTGTCAGCAGCGCTCTCAGTCGTGGTCACGTTGACCTGGCCTGTGGCACCAGCCGTGTTGCCGGTGAAATCCATATCGCAAGTATAGGGACCAGCGCCAGTTTCGTTGACCTGTCGGACGGTAACCTTGACGGAACTGCCCTTGGTCACCTGCGTGACTTGGTCTGCTGCTAGGGCATCCTCGGTGGTGGCGCCTACGTCGATGTTGCCGGCTTGCAGCGTTCTTCCACACTGGTTCACGACATTCGTCACGATTTCGGTTTGCGAGATGAAGTTGGCATCGGAGGCATCATCGGGATTCACTAGAATATTTTTGTTGGCACACTCATTCTACATACATACAGTATGGGATTATTATTTCTTTTCCAATGTGACGAACCTTGCAGACCAAGACTTGCTGGCGAGTTCTTGTTTCCCTGTGCCTTCAAGATTACTCCTTGCCCATGGGCGACTGCTAGCACGGCAGACGCCGTGAGGATCTGTCTGATGGAAAACATGGCTGTTCACAGAACTGAAAGAGAAGGGAGTAGATGATAAAAGCAGTGAAAGTGAAGTAATAGAGAAAAGAAGGCCTCAAGAGAAAACGAATTACCCAAGAATCGAAGCAGGCCGGCTGATCGAGGAAGAAGAAGAAGAAAAAATGATGAACAGAATGATTGACGGGAAGATCGTAGATCAAGAAGTAAGAAGGGTATTCCTTAAGCTATTTCTGGCAGTTGTCGCATCTTATACCTGGCAACACATCACAGCACATCACAGCACATCATGGCATATCATGGCATATCATCTTGCACTAACATCGTTCCACCCTCCATTTACTGTAACTTGTAGATTATGTACAGTTGTAGTACGAAGTACATATGTATGTAGTTAACTATGTTCAAGCAGGAGGTAGATGAACCCAAGTGCCCCCCTGTAGATCACCTCAAACTCCCCCCATTTTAGGCCTAGTGTCCCGCTATAAAGCCCACGCAGAATGGGGCTCGGTCACACGAAAATCCGGAATTTAGCGGGCTGTAATTGGCCACATGCTTTACAGGGGCCCACCTGATTATTTGAACTTTCGAGTCTTATTTTTTTGAGTTTTGCCTTTGCACCCAGGTACAAAGAAAACGGGCTGCAAAAAGCCCAAGCTTCAAACCTTCAATCAGCCCAAGCTGCCGCTTTAGTGCATCCTATATCATTGGAATCGCCTCAATTAGAGCTTCCAAACAATATATGTTTCAGATTAATGCGATATCTGAATCTGAAGTTATTTGAATTTAAAGATTAAGAAGCACCTGAAAAAAAATACATCTGTAATCGGTACCTTGATCACGTGATGGCCCTCGGCTAGCGTTAAAAGTGCTTACTTCATTCAACCCCGAATAACTTCGCAACCACCCGTCGCATTTCTTTGAAACATATATCATTTGGAAGTGCTAATTGAGGCGGTTCTAATGATACCGGTTGCATCAAGATGCATCCATTGAAAGAAAAGTTATTAAGGATAGTATGTTAGAGGCTAGCTGGAGAGCCCGGACCAGCGCTATGTACTAGGGTGCGGATAAGCCTCCGATAGCAATTGATTTTTAATTAATTAATAATTAAATAAGAATTGATTAAGAATTGATTAATAATCGATTAAAAATTAATTAATAGTTAATTAATTTAAAATTAAAATATATAAAATATTAAACTTAATAATAATTATAATTATTTTTTAAAGTTATGTTTATAATTAATTAATAATTAATTATGAATTTTTCGTTTTTGAAAAAATAAACCTTAAGAGATAAAAAGTTGAACCCAAGTGCCTAAAAAAGCAGTTGAGCCCAAGTGCCTGTCCGAATGAGGTATAGTCGTCGGCCCAAAATGGGGGGAGTTTGAGGTGATCAACAGGGGGGCACTTGGGTTCATGTACATCCTCATGTTCAAGTGAATATGTGAATATGGACCCTTTGGTCAGTGGGGCCGCCCCTTGTCCCCATGCAAACCCCCCTTGCTAACCCCTGGCCCCGCCCCCTTGAAACCATCCGCAGCTGATTTACCACTATAACAGGCCCCATCAAATAGAGATACTAGCAGGTGGTAGTGGTTTGAAGACGCGCACAATATGAAACGAAACCGCTGTCAGACTTGCCGTGTAACATTTTCCCTTCTTCAATGTAACATAGCGCATGTTACTGCTGGGCTGTTAAAGTACTACTAGTACACCAATACATACCTAACCTAGGTCACTACTACTAATAGTATTGTACACTCATACAACTGAAAAGTTTTAAAAGTTCACTTGATCCCTTCAATGTTAAATCATACAACCTACTAGGTTAACTGACTTTTTCTTAACAAAGAGCACGTCCTAGCCTACTCAGGTACCTGGATAAATAATTTATTTATCATCTCTGTATCCGGAGTCTACCACTTGATTTCGGCATTTCCAACGCTTGCGGCATGGCTTCCACAGTGGACCTGCTAAGTCCCAGTTAAATCTCCCAGGCCAATAACCAACACATAGTTGGGACAAAGATCTCCTATTAACCCGGAAATCTAACGAGCCTTTGAAGTCATACATCATTTCCGGTAACTTAAACAGAGAATCATCTGTCTCATTTCATGCACTTGATTACTACGGTTCTTAAGAAGCTAGGAACTACTATGTAGTAGTACTATTTATATGATTTAGTGTAACCTTGAAAGCTAAGTCTTATCGCATGTGTTGGCTCAGGGTATCCACGTGACCCCCTTATGCTCACCCCTATCCATAGATTATATCTCCCCAACCAATTATTCGAGATTATATCTACGGATTGGATATCCTTAGGGGTATACGAGCGCAGGAGGTCGATCATCTCATTAACTCTTGATTGGTTCTAGGCAAAAATGAGTAGTTACGTATTTGCTGAACTAGAGGCTGCGGAACGTTGTTTTATTTAGTTGAATTATACTGTACTTCCTCATGCTGTGGCTACTGAAGCTTATAGGCCTTCAAAATTCCTAACTTGATACCATATAAAACCATAAAATCAAGACTTTGTCCGTTTAAACTACTTCGACCAGGTACTCTGACCTACTCATCTGTAAAGGACGCCGGCTCCCTTCGTCTGCGATCGACCTTCAGCTCAAACACATCGAACCTCTGATAGCCGCCGGCGATATCGTGATACTGTTTCCCTTCCACACAGTCGCTCAAGTCAATCTCCGCATACAATATGCCCTCCTCCTCCTGCAGAAAATCACATTTCTTCTTAGCCGAAGTCTCGCGGTTGATCGTAAAGCCGGGAAGCAAAGCCCCCGTCGTGTCCAGAAACATCGTCGCACCCCTCGGCCAAAGTTTCAGAGTTTCAGAGTTGATTTCAGGCGTTCTTAATTCTGCCAACCACTCCATAACATCGGCACTTAGGTGTCCGGCGCACATGATGCCGAAGCACTTAGCTTCGAAGCAGTGAGCCGCGGCGCGCGTCCGGTTAGCCGCAACATTGTCGTAGTTTGATCCGAAAATGTTGTCAAGAAAGTTAGAACGATCCGGTGGCTCCTTGACGGGCGACTTATCCTGGACTTTTGAGTCATCCTGGACTTTTGTCAATCGCGTCGGCCATATTGCCGGCCACGTCGAGATATGGATTTGCTCCCCCTGGGCTGCCAGGGAATACCGGGCCAGCGGATTGGTGTTCTCGCCGCAGATCAGGACCCCGATTTTTCCGACGCGGGTTTCGACCACCTGAAGCCCGTGCCCATCCCCGGGAGCCCAGGTAAGCTTCTCGTAGAAGGTGGGCATTAGCTTGCGATGATGGACCAGTATTTCGCCGTCGTCGCCAATGAGGATGTTCGAGTTGAAGAGCGTGGCGTTACTATAGCGAACTTTCTCGGAAACCCCAATGCTCACGATGACGTTGAGCTTCTTGGCTATTGCACGGATCGCATTGATTTCTTCGCCGTCGATATAGACAGATTCGCTCACCATATTGTGGAAGAAGAAATGGTGCTCTTTCTCGGTCGGAGCCTTCAAGGCGCTCCAGATAGGGAAAGCGGGGATGAATGATTCGGGAAAGACCACGAGTTTGGCGTTGTTCTTTGCAGCTTCTTTTATGAATGAGATTGCTTTTTCCGTCGTGTCCTGTGCCCGTAAGAAGACTGGCGAGACATGGCAAGCAGCTAACTTTGTGGACGCACCACCCATCGTTACCGCGTACCTAGGTATCTATAGACAAATATACAATATTTTTTAGGTTGTTGATAAATAAGTAGGTATAGTAAAGCGAGTCTTGATTTTATATAGGTATTTGATGCTTAGTTTCCTATTCGACTTGAATAGTTGCCCTTTTATTCATCTTGACTGATCAGGCTCTGGGCTCGGTATTTGGGATTTGGTTAGGTAGCGAACATATATTCGACGTACATACTAACCTAGGTATGTGATGAAGTGATGAGGGGGAGTCGGATGATTTCGACCTATGGAACACTCTATTCCTATGTAATGGTACATAGTGTATTAGGTACCTACCTACATGTAGGTATCAACATAGATACCTACCCAGGTACCTAGGTAATTTTGAACTCAAGCGAATTAGGACAGGATTGTCATAACATTGAAGATGCTTACCTAGGTAGGTATCTAGGCACCCATGTTACCATTCTCAACTAATATTGTATCGCGGCTCAAAAGCATTGATAGCAAAGCATGCGTAAGGGGGGAAAATGCACTTATATTAATCGATTAAAGAGACGCTACGGTAGTTTCTTTGTCTGAAATATGCCTTTGTTAGTATCGTCTCGATTCTTTCAATGCTTCAACGATGACGCGCCGGGAACGACTAAATAGAACCGTAACTTTGGTTCTCCCCCTGATACTTGATTTCTGATACCTGATACAAAAGAGGCTCATACAAAATGGTATATGTAACATGACAACATAAAAATACATTCTGAATGTTTCATTCTCTAAAATTCAATCCGTTACACCTCGAGAAATGACACAATGGCAGCAAATTTCTTCACTTATTTGCAGAGCACGAACTACCGATTCAATAGGTATAGAGAAACCGGGACAATACTTACCCCTTCGGATATCAACTCGGATCAACACAGAAACATATGGGAGAACTTGCCTGTCCCAGACCTTGACAATGCGCAAATTATTTTCAGTCCTGAGGCACCGAGAGTAGACGAGTATAGGAAGGCTAGAACCACCGCACGTGTGGATGGCCAAACATCAATACCATTAGACACACCACGGCACCGGCGGCTTCATAGAGCCCGACTGCGTTTCATGCAATTCAGAGATTGGTTCAGCCAACAACAAATAGAAAAACAAGAACCTCTTTGGCAGATGCAAAGGGTTTTAGGCAGTGGAACATTTGGCCTAGCCGTTCACTACAGAGACGCAGCCGGGCGGGACGTAGTTATCAAATATGATCTGAACCCGAATTCTGATTCTATAACCAGAGAGTGTATAAATTTGGATGTGAGTTGTTTAACCTCGATGCCTACCCAGGTGCCAACCTAGTATGGTACATGTATTTCGAGGATATATCATAGGTAGCATGTGGTCGGGATGGCACAGTAATAACTAATATTGTACATGTCACAGGAAGTCAGACAATCTGCACATTGCATACGAAAGCTCAGACCGGATGTGGGTAGGTACCGAAAACGTCATCGTCGTGACGACTCGTCCGCTACCGAGCACTCAAGTGGAAACGAAAGCTTGAGTCGGGCGGAGCTTAGAGAGTTGGGCAAGGATATTTCGGAACGTCATCTGCGAAGAAATCGATCGCGAATGACCCAAGAACAGATGATGGAACTCTTGAGAAAGACAAGAGAGCGTAACATCGCGATAGACCAACATAACAGCCTGGAGGACAACGAAGAGCGCTGGATCGCTCTTGAATATATGGAACATGGAAGTTTGAGCGACCTCATTGAAAAGCTAACGGACGACCTACTATATCGGCGCACCCAGAATGATAATGAGGGCGGGCGGGTTCCTAATCGAGTGTTGTGGTCGTTCTGGCTATGCCGTAAGTCGTGCCCTTCAGAGTCAATTGTAAAATGCTGCTCAGAAGCTGACCAAGTTGAGGACATGCCTCATACCTAGTCGTCCGAGCTTGTATTGCGATGGAATACCCGCCGAGGAAGTTTCATCCCCATCGACGCATACCGCTTCCAGAAGACATCGTTACTGAAGAATCTGCCATAGACCGAAGGATGAGAAGAGCTACGAGGGAAATCGACATACCCATATATGGCCCAGGAGATTACGAAATAATGTTGGACGAAGTTCACGATTTAAACGAATCTATCCCTAAGGGAAACCGAGTCTACAAACGGCGAAATTTTGTCCACTTTGATATTGACCCCCAAAACGGTAAGTTTCATTGCCTGGGTTTATGCCAACTATGTATACATATAATTCTTAGGTAGGCTAGGTACTTACAAAAACTTCCTCCTCAGTCCTTATAGGCGGCCTTGAATTAAACACCGCAGAACACCTCAAGTGGCACGAATTTCAGGAAGCTCGAAGAGACAAACTAGAAGAAGAGAACTCACCGAACCCTGCACCACCCATAAAGGTGATTAAGGCCCCTCCGGAAAGATTTCTAAAAAACATTAAGGATAGGATACGACACGAGCATATCTTAGTTCCACGGCTTAAAGTAAGTTAATATCTACCTATGTAGACATTCTTCTCTTTCCTTCTTTTGCTGAATGATATTTCTTAGCTAGCAGATTTTGGAGTGGGGGACAGAGTGAAACTGTAAGTGATCTTGCCTGGCTTCTTGATATGATTCATTCCATGAGTAACCCTCTCATCCGTCTCAATAGTCAGAAACGCAAGTAAGTCTCAACCAAGCCCTTCCCGACCTAGATCTTATAACTGACCCTGCTGTACTTATTAAGTCATTACTATCTCTGCCGAAGAATGTGCGGGAAATGGAAGTACATGGCTCCGGTGAGTGATGTGATTATGACTATCATGGTTTAGATTATTGATAAAATTTCATAGGAGCAATTTGGGGCAGACTGGAATGCGAGTATGTTTTTTTTCGTTTAATTCTCTGATATGAGGCAGTGATATTCTTACTCAAGTCTATCTGCGTCGACGAAGGTAAAATAAGGATGAGACGTCTGACACGATGAAAAATATAGCACCTGGCGACGCAGACGGTCCTGAGTTGGCAGAAGCTCCAGTTGCTGGTAATTATGGACCACACACGAATGTTTGGGGTATTGCAATGGTGAGGATGTTCATCGTCTCTTCTGCAATCATTCAACTGACATTCTTTTTTTCGAAGACGATGTGGTCTCTTATTACCAAATTCGAACCGATATGCCCACCATACCCCGAGATACCTGATGATATATATAACCAGATTCCGGAGAACATGACCAGTCGCGAAGCTGTGAACGCGGAAATTAGGCGATTGGAGCCTGAGCTATCAAGTGTATCTTATTGCACATGGAACTTCCCATTGCAGGACAATTTCGAATGGGTCGATAAAGATCTTCGAGACACAATTTACGATTGCCTGTATCATGCTCCAGACGACCGGCCAACCCTATCCGAGCTTCTCAAAGTTGCTGAGCATAAAGTCAGGTTGGGACGATCGTTGATGCGTGAGTCTGATGAGACGGTAATGGCATGGGTCCATGTGAGTGACGCCCCCCCTCATTCCCTCAAAAGCTACTTTTTTTGAGATCATCGTTCCTTTTTGAGCTTGAGCAAGAATTGGTTACTCATGACACACTTGAAAGCCCTCAACGCCTGTACTAGAGGGGGGTGAAAATCGCTGACCGGGGTTTATCAAAGAAATGGTTTTATGAACCATATCAATTCCGAATGCTAGACAACAACAACAACAACAACAACAACAACAACGACAGTAACAATAATGATGATGATGATGATAATGGCAGTGGCGGTGGCAGTGGCAGAAATATAAGTAACAACAACAATAGCAGGCGTGGTTTTAGCGGACTTACTACCACCGATGACAACAACGGGAGTAACGGGATTGGTAATGGCGGCTTGGGTACTAGCAACGGCAATATAGGAAGTGGTTTTAGAGGACTTACTACTACTGACGACAATAACGGGAGTAACGGGACTGGTAATGGCGGTTTGGGTACCAGCAACGACAATACAGGAAGTTATTTCAACGGATTTACTACTACTGACGACAATACAGGAAGTGGTTTCAGCGGACTTACTACTACTGATGACAACAACGGGAGTAACGGGACTGGTAATGGCGGTTTGGGTACCAGCAACGACAATATAGGAAGTGGTTTCAGCGGACTTACTACTACTGACGACAATACAGGAAGTTATTTCAGTGGATTTACTACTACGGACGACAATACAGGAAGTGGTTTCAGCGGACTTACTACCACCGATGACAACAACAGGAGTAACGGGATTGGTAATGGCGGTTTGGGTACCAGCAACGACAATATAGGAAGTGGTTTCAGCGGACTTACTACCACTGACGACAATAACGGGAGTCTCGAAGGTAGCAGGTCAGGGGATGATAACAGCAATGTAAATTTGCCTAATATTCCACCAGCACAACCACACTGGGTAGCTCCAGGCAGCGGCCTAGTCGAGGGCACGGCTCCGCTAATTCCACCGGGAGATAATGCCCCTAGTGGGCAACAGTTATTTGATGATACCTTTCCAAACGGCTTCGACGTAGTGCGGAATCGCGCAATCATCAGCCACTGCGGCGTGACTGCCATTGTTGACAGCTTGTTGCACCAGCTACCTGGAATAGACCACCCCACACCTAACGATCTGTTGCGCGTATATCGGCAACTATATAACCGAGGGGCATTCAACTTGATATTAGACGATGAAGAAGCACAGGGCGTTAAACCTGAAGATGGCCCATGGCAGGCAGATATACTGATTACTGTATTGCATCGTTGGGGAGAATCACAGGCCCTGAACCTTCAGCTTTACCTGCAAGACGAAAACGGGAATATCTTCACAAATCGGGTCCCGACTGAGATCTATGCCCAGCCTATCTTTATCTGCAACCGGACAGCGAACCATTGGGAGGGCATGAAGTATAAGAACCAGCCCCTGGTTAAGCGGGGTTAAATTGCCTATGATGGAGAATAAGAATGGAGGGTATTGCCATAAGAAAGTCGCTTAGGTTAAGAAGTTTCTAAGAATGTTTGCTTATTCGATATACCACCTGGTTGGTATAATTTGGAGTTTCAAGAGGATTGCGGTTTCAGGGACATTTTGTATGTGTATAGAGACTTGCTTAGGTTGGTATAATATCAAGTTAGATTGAACTATGCTAACCTAAGTTCTACATGATACGTGATACGTGATACAAGTATAAGCTGCTGAGTATTTATCTCCCAGGCTGAGTATGTGAATACTAACTAGGTAAGTAGGGACTCAAGCATAAGTAAAGTGTAAGTCATGGTTAGGTATGCCTTACCTTGAGTCTTGACGAGAAAGGAATGGCACTCAGGTTGAACTAGGACCGGCCTTTGCGACCAAACACAACAGGTCAATATCCGTCTTATGTGTTGATTGCCTAAGACCGATATCTGCTGCCTGTAATAGGCAAGTTTGTCTCATCTACCTAGATGCCTAACACCTAACTTACAGCTTTTGTCAAGACTACCGTAGGTACCTACCTAGGTACTCAAAATAGATGCTACAAACCGGTTGACCTACCTTAGGTAGCTATTAAGGAATCAAACAAACGTACCCTCCAAGGCAACGAGGCAAACCTAACACCTAGGGAGAGAAGGTAGCAAAACAAAGATCCCCAATTTAGAGAGAGATATCTTTAAATCTAGCTTATTTTCCTTCTCCCTGAAAGTTATAATAACCCTCCATTCTAGCCAGGTATCCTTAGAATAGGAAGACCGAGCCCCCTATTCCGTAACACCACCTTAGACTCATCTTCCCACAGAAGAGACCCCCAAAGCTCACCTCGCACACAGACCGAGCCAGGTCAAGACTCAGCCCCTGACTCACCTTCCTCAGGTGCTCCTACCGGCGGGGAAATGCCTGCCAACCGATTATCGCCAACACCGTGTCCCCAGGACGCCAAAGCAGCCAGCTCTAGCCGCCAAACCCCGACCCCAGAACCCCACAGCGTTCTAAGCGCCGAAGCCACGACTTTCCGGCCCGGCGCAAAATACCACCAAACCCCCGCCCCGGCCCCGGGTCCGGTCCAACCTCACCAAAAAGCCACAACCATGACCGCAAACCCACCCCCCGGCACCCCCTCCACCCCGCCCTCCAAGCTCTCTCCCTCCTCAACCCCCACCTGCTGCTTACAGCATCCAGACACGCCACACGACCATTTCTCCATGCCTACCGCTCCACCAGAGCCGCCCTCCTCCACATCACCCGCCGAGCCCGCCGAGCCCTCCAAGCTCTCCCCCTCCTCAAACCCCCACACCCACCCCGATACCTTACCCGTATCAGAGAAGCGGCCTCTCTCCTCGAACCCACCACCACCACCACCACCACCACCCTCGACCCCGCCGCACCAGCAGCAGCAAAAAGACTCGGCAGCGCAGGGACAGCGACAGCGCAACACCCGCGTGCGCCCGCGCGAGGAGCTCTCGCCGGTGACGGGCAGCGGCAGCAGCACGCACCGTCGCGCGAGCGCGCTGTTCGGACAGTCGCGGCGGGGTGGCCGTGGCGAGGACGAGGACGAGGATCTGCAGCCGTTGGGGCGGACGCCGCCTTCGCTGAAGGCGAGGAAGATGGATGTGGAGAGGGATGGAAAAGGGGATGGAGAAGGGGGGGAGGCAAAAGGGGGGGAGGAAGAGGAGAAGGGGAAGGGGAAGTAGGGATGGGAAAAGGGGGTGGGAGGTTTTTTTTTTAGGGGGGGGGGGGGGGGGGGGGAGAATATCGAGGTGTTAGTAAGGAATAGAATGACCTAGCAGGAGTTTGTTGGTATGAGAGAAGTTACTACGTCTGGTGCATACCTAGTTAGGGAATATAACCCGTGTTCCCCTATTTACGTATTGAGCATAAGCCTAACCTAAGCTGATTAGGATTGGCCCCTGAAACACTTGAGTATTTCTACAGTACGATTAATTCTTACAAGTATTTTCCACAGCTCCCAAGTGATGTCTCAAAGCCTACCCATTCTAAGCTGATATAAGGAATCCTTGAAAGTGTTTGAGGGAGATGATGAGTGGCGTAATGAGCTGAAAACATGTCTCACACCAACACCAACCCGATCGATGCAATGGCAACAGCATAGTAAGCATGTGAAGAGAATCACCATTAGACCAGATAAAAACTACCTATATACAACTCCAAAGCAGGAAACTTTATTGCCTAAAAGCTCCGACTTGCGTAGCTAACATGGCACCAATACGTGCCAATTATTTCCTTGAACTCGTGATGCCCTGAATACCTAGCCCAAAACATCAAGAACATGAAAACTTTTGGAAACCCATCCTAAGAAAACCACCCTCGTGACATATAGATACCTAGTTTAGCAGATGTGGTTCCACGCTCCAACCATAGTCTGGTTATTGGAGACAAAGCTCTCCGGCTCCAGCCTACACGTAGATATCGTTAGTTCGAAAAAGTAATCCCCATCGTAGCACCAGAGGTGAAATATGGAAAAGGTGGATAGTCAGGTAAACAGGGTACCAAGTCGACTTACAAATCATCAAAGCACGAGCAAAGCGAGCCCTGGCCGGCCCCCGCGTAGTTGACGAAGAAGCTTCCGGCGTCGGGGCCCCCGTTGCAGTAGTACTGGCACTTGAACTGCGCGTAGGCGAAGCCGGACTCCACCGGCTCTGGCACGCCAAAGGTCTGTCAATTAGCTTTTAGCATCCGTTTCCATACTTTCTTTCTACCCTTTCTTTACTCCTCTTTGGTTCGTGTAAGAGAGAGAATTAAAAGGGATAGATAAGAAAACACTCACGTAGGTGCCAACGACGTGGTCCTTCGACCACGCTTGCTCCGGCTGATACCCGTCATCGAATCTTCCGGTTGGGACCGCCGGAGCATACTTGATGGTGTATCCTGCCGTGACGACGGGCGAGCCCGTGGTGCAGGGTCTTGCTGCTATGGTCGGGCTCGGGGTCTCGGCGGCTGGGTATGCCAGACCTAGAGCGGCGGACAGGATGGCCGACATTACGACGGTTCGTAAGGTGAAGTTATCCATCATATTTATTTTCTTTTCTTGAGTTGGTAAATTTTGTATGTTAAATTAAATGATTAGGGGGGGTTCGCTTAGGTGGTTGATATAGTCAACCCCTTTAGGATTGATTTAGGACGGAGTTGTCGATCAGACTACTAGTCGTGATAGAGCAACACTTCGCGAGTAATGACCAACTTAGCGCCAACAAGTCTTGGAAAGGACAGCAGATATAAAGGGTTTGCAACGGGGAAACGTCAGTGATAGATATGCCAAGCGAGCTTGTAAAAAACTTCTAAAGTTGGGTCTGATGGTGTGACAACCGTGACCGAGAAGACGGATTGATGACAGGTTTCAACGAGGCAGGATCTAAGAGGATCTACAGTATAAGCCGGCGCCCGCCACTTGGAAGCGAGACATGCTTGCCTGCACTCTAAAGCAAAGCAGCAATCAATGTAAGGCACAGAAACGGGAATAGACTAATAAGGAAAGTTGCAGGAAGTATATCCTATGACACCCACATAGACTCCGTAATACCTTCTTCATCAAGTTTGATGGACCTGTGGAAGGCTGCAGGACGTTTCATTGAATGTCTGCCGATCAGGACCTCATCGAGGAACTCAGGCCACGGTTATGGATGGTAACAATTCCCCGAGGACCGGGGGATATATTAACGTTCATATTTTCGACATAATTACTGGAGTCTTCCGGACGTGAATTGGAGCGTCACGTCAATCAGACATGAAAGTTTGCTCATAAATAGGCAAAATGCAACCTGGGTAATATAGGATAAAAATCGTTGTGGCTGGCTTCCGATTTTCATTGGGACGTGGAATGTTATCCTGACCATCTGAAGATCTAGGTCCATTTCCTTTTCACAAAAAATACTACGTCGCGATAACGATCAGCAAGATACCAGGTCGCTATTGGGTTCTGGCTGCGATTCTGGGAAACACACGAGAGGACTCAAATTTGGTGACCACCTAACCGGAACGATCCAGATTCCACTAATAAATACCATCAGGACGACCATTTCAGAAATCGAGGGAAAAGAGACCCGTAGTACATCGGAGTTTGGCCGGATAAACAATCCTCGAGTTAAATATGTGCCGAACCCCTTCTTTGGACGGTCTAGAGGGTTCGAGAGTAGAGATAAGTATCGCACACCATTACCTGGACGCATTCATTCAGGGGTTCTATGAGATATTGATAGGTATATCAAAGGTATCTTCAAAGACGATACTATATCATAGGTAGGGAGGAAGTGATGTAACATTACCTATACCTAACTGTAACCTTATTAATAATGCCAGAGACTAGCTAACGCCGACCTTACAAGACATCCGTATTCCGACAATGCAAAAACATATGCATTTATTGAGTTTCATTGGGGCTTCCATAATCTAGAGACTCCGTGGGAAGACAATGGCGTGTATCAAGCTGTAGATGATAGACGGTTGGATCCGTCCCCTATCACGCCCTGAACGCTTTGCTTCCTTCGCAAAGCCCCGACGTCAATTTTGATAAGGCTACCCATCTGGGAGCGAATTTTATCCCTTCATCGTAGGCAGGAATTATCCCGGCAGTATTGACGTCGTCCCAGCTACACAGAATGTGACCATCAATTCCAGTAGTTGCATCTGCATCCGTATTTGGTTTCCACTCAACATCCACTTTCCATGGCGTCTTCCAGTCTCGGCGATAAAGCTTGATCTTGGTGAGGCCCTCTTCCGGCATCGCACCGAACCGTTCGTCTGGCTGATTATTATGTACTGTAAACGAAGTAATGGGCCTCTTGAAGGTTATTGCGCATGATCTGCTATTTTTAACATTGATCTCGAATCTGGCCTTGGTTTCATCTTGTCCTTGAGTAATGTTGTAATTTAACCAGTCGCTGAACCCATTCTGCGGCGGGATCCCATCGGGGTGTGTCTGAACCACATTAGGCGGCACGTCGGAGCCGTCATAAGAGCAAGTGGTTAAACCGCTACGCAGGCTTCCCTTAGAGGTACACTCGAGCTCTTTGCCCATAGCAGATGGCAATTCGGCAATAGTCTGCTCCACATATTCTTGTATACCAACATAGTTGACTTTGTTTAACCCGGTGTCGAGGTCTATTGTTTGTTGAAAATAGATTTTGTATCTGCTATCTTCGGAGAATGGGAATGCGACCAGGTTGTAAATCGCCGTGCCAACGAACACTGTTAGCATCGCCATCGGGATATGATGGGGTATCCTGTGCATGAACGGAGTGATTGGCAATAATAAAAAGATGCTAAAGAATGCTGTGATCAGATATGGTACTAGGACACTTGACCCATCGGCACCTGTCTGTGAAACAGAAGAGACCAGTGCCAAACCATTCTGAGCGGTCAGAGTAATAAGGAATGGTCCTAGGACGAGGAATTGAAGGATCCAAACTGAGCTTGGAAGATTCACGGACCACAGCTGTTCGTACTCATATGGCTGACTTTTGCTGCTCTCTGCTAATCTCGCCTTGTTGATGAATGCTGATATGGAACGGCGATATGTAGTAGCGAACGTAGTTTGTCGATTTTCTCCAGAGCCACCAACTAGGGGTGTTGTTTCGGTTGCCACGGAGTGGGATTCCGCCTCCTCATTATCGGCATCATCTGGATTGAGCTCGTCCTGGCTTGGTGAGATTAGATCTTCGGCGTGCGGAGCAATAGTATTAAGATGATCTCTGATTTCATGGTCGTCGTGTACTCGCTGCGCAAACGACGCCTTCGTGGGGAGAGCAAATAGTTCGGATAGGCTAATGAAAGAGGCAAGAAACACAGCACCATGGAGGAATACAAATAGGTATCCAGCCGCAATTCTAAAGCGGTCTTCAAAGACGGTATCTGCCACCAGGGTAGCCCACGTAATGATGAACAGCCAGAATATGGAGTAACCTCGATGCAAGGCACTAGGCCGGGCAAAGTTTGCCCCAGCCATAAGGGTCCAAAAACTGAAGTAAAATAGCGATATCATCATCGCCCACCTAAAGCTCAGGATTAGTTTTATGTTTGTAAACAACACACTAACCTAGGTACTTACACGGTGTATTCGCTGCTGTATATGACTAGCGGGTTAACCTTGGTGACCAAGTATGCAGAACCAATGACTGACCCCCCCGCGACGATCAGGGCAAAGGGGAACCTGAATAGCCCCTTCTGTCCACCTAGCATCACGGGGTCTAAGTCGGAACCTTCATAAGCGGACCGCCTTGATGAGAAGAAATAGTACTTATCGTTCCGTACTAGGACGTAGGTTAGGCCAAAGAGTATTAGTGGTGCAGCGATCAGCAAGGTCAAAGACCACGCAAACATGGTCCGTAGTTCAAAAACTGCAAAAGCCTTGCCAAATATGTCAAACCAGACAGCGTCGTTCCCGCTACCATTCCACACTTTCTTCCGATCTCCATCTCCACGATTTCCAATGAAGGTATAGCCAGTATCTCCAGAAAGACTCTGCATTGTGTGGAGGGAGTTGCTTAGCATATGCCAGAGGCTAGCCTTCGATGCGTGTGCGGCGTCATCTTGATTGGTATGGTACCGGGCGCGGGGCTTATAAAAGGCAACATCCAAACCTCTCAAACCGAAGACCCCATTAAAGACTATGTAGTCAGTGTTACTTCGTATAGCCCCAAGACTGAAGGCGTCAGATGAGATCACGGTTCCAAACGGATCGGAGGTGCCTTTGTAGGCATTGGTAACTTCAGCGTCAGTTGATCGAAACAGAAGAGCGCGGCCTCCCGCACCGGCACCTTCAAGGTTTAGGAAAGTGTGACAGAAAGGAAGCAGAGGACTTTTAGCAAATGCTTGGGCACCCCATAAACCGTCTTCCTCGTTGTTGTTGAATAAGGCAACGATGCCTCGTTGAGGTCGGTTTTCCGGGCGAGAAAAGTAATCGACCAAAGCCATGAGAGTCACACAGCCCATGCCATCATCTGTGGCGCCATACCCAGACGCGACGCTACACCACTGCTGTCAGCAAGGTATCTATATCTACGTGTGCAACGTATATATGGCAAGACCTACGAGTCGTAGTGAGCATTCATTAACACGCCCCCTTTGCCAATGATCTTGTCCGAATACATAGTGCCATCCTCCCACCATGGACCACGAGGGTCATCCTTCCCTCGAATGTATACTATAACGTTCGTGCCTTCGAAGTAAGTGCCGACAGGAGTTGGCGATTCGAAGATGGTATTGGCAGTGGTGATATTAGAAATATTATCGGCGAACACGACCATACTCGAGTCATTGGCCCCATTGCGTCCTTTGATGTTTTCCAATTCCAGCAACAACCAGTCATGGATGTCATCGTTCTTTTGACTATTGAAGGGGTGGTAATCACGCGACAAAACAGTTAGGTCAAGCCAAGACTTGGTGAGGTTAAGACCGGAATATAGAGTCGGATTATTCGGAGGGGATGGGACCGTTTCGTGAATAACGAGTAACGGAATGACAAGAGCAAAGTAGGTAAGCGTGGTCCAGAACGTTACTGCGAATGGCCTAAAGGCGACTGGGTTTGAGACAGCCATGATTGGCTGGTAGCTCGCAGATTTGTTGCCAGTTTACTTGTAGAGATCGGAGATTACTAGGTAGCCCTGAAGGCAGGTAAGGTAGGTACGGTAGCTAGGTATAGCTGCTGATAGGGCTGCAGAAATAGATGGAACGCAGTGACGAATAACGAATAACGAATGACGGATGACGAATGGCGACGATGCATAGGTGGAGAAGATCTATAACTTCTCAAGCGACATGGAGATTCACGAACAGATTACTACTGTTCGGTAGGTAGGTTAGGTTAATGTTGATATTTCAAGGTAATTTGCTTTTGCTTTTTAGTACTTCGTATTGATGATGTTCATGTGAGAAGCCCAGGCGTGTAGGGAGCGTCGGAATCGTTGCGTTTAGACATCATCGACGAGCGACTGCCTCAGGTGCACATAGCTACACAAACCTTGGAATGTAGTTAATTAGCATAGCGTGGTAAGGTGAAGAAAGTTGAAGTGGAAGCCCTGGAGGGATATTGTAGTTGTACTAGGTATGGAACCTTGGAAGTCTAGCAACGCGTACTAAACTGCTAACTAGCTTTAAGTAGCTTAGCTTTAGTGATTAAAGTGACCCACTGATATAGCATCATGATGCGGGGGTGGCCCAAGCTCCTTGGATCTACCCTTATCATTCTTAGTCAGCTTCAGTAAATAGGGGTATTTCCGTGAAGAATAACGTCTGAATCTACGAACACATTGACGAATAATTAAAATGTAGCTTGCGCTAATATATACAATTATCTTGGTACTCAAAAATGTGACCTCGAGACTTTCCTGTAACTACTGATTAAATGTCACACACTTACCCAAAATTGGGCTTGTATGAATTCATCAAAAATAGGAGTAGCTACGATCTCCAAGTAATAATGCGTATGCCTACCAAACATTATATGGCAAGTGTATTTAGAAACTAGGAGATCCAAAATTAAAATCAGTCAAACATACTGGTTTCTCAAGATTAGAGGGCAAAATCGCTAGAGTTGTGCAAATATTTTGCATATGCTCATGTATAGCCTCGGGGGTATCACGTGATCCACCCCTTTAATCAAGGAAGCCTGAATAGCTTCACTATGCCGTTAGGGTGTAGTCTTTTGACCATAAGTCATAATTGAAGGATATGTATCATGTGCAAGCTCTTCGCTACAGGTACAATATCTCGTGTGTTAAGTATCTTCCAAGAAATAAACGATAGTGGCAGTTCCGTAACAAGGTGGCAGTTTCCACACATACATATAGGACCCCATAAACAAGTCGACCGTTTTATCACCCTATACTCTATACCAATATCTTCGTGGTGTTTGGGAACGTCTCTACTGAAAATGAGGACTATAAGAAGCCCCGTAGGAATCGGCGTGTATCATATTCATAGCAGAAAAAGAATAAGAAAAAAGACAGCTTGTCATCCACAATTACACAACACTTTGGATACAAGCACTCATCATCTGTAACTAAACTCACTTGCAAACAATCACTCCAAGCATCTAGTTCAAAAATGGGCTCTAGAAACAACACACCGCGAGCCCTCAGCTTCGGTGTCGAGCTGGAACTATACGTAGCATGGATCACGCCCGACGTCGAAGCCGACTCCCTCGACGTCCCCCCTGGGTTCAACACGAGTAAGGGTGCGCCACTAAGAGTGCCGAGCGGCAGGTTTGACGATCTGCTCTGGGCCCTAAACGCGCGGATCCGAGAGACGCTCCAAGGCTTCCCCTCGGCCGCCGTGGCATCGGCAGATCTCAACGGAAGAGTAGACTTCGTCCACGACGACGAATGGTCGCACCTACAGACGTACAGGGAGTGGACCGTGAAAGGGGACCCTTCGCTGAGTACCCCCGACGAGCTAGACAGCGGCATCGACTCCGGCTGGGACGGGCTCGAGGTCTGCTCGCCCGCGCTCTGGGCCACCGAGCAGGGCTTCGCCGAGGTCCGGAGGGTCTGCGAGCTCCTGCACGACACCATCTGGACGACGAACATCGGCAACTACACCGGGCTGCACATCCACGTCGGCTACGGGCACAGCTGGTTCCCGATGCACTCTGCGCGGCGTATCGCAGCCTTGCTTTACGCCGCCGACCCGCTCCTCGCCGCGTCCCACGACCCCGACCGGCTGCTGAACTCGTTCTGCCCCAGCATCCGCATGTACTCGAACGTGTCGCTCGGCGTGCGCATCGCCGACCTCGAGATGCGGCCCCACTCGGAGCTCGAGATCTCGGACGTCTCGCTCGCGGGCAGCTCGCGGCCGCGGACCGAGCTCGCCCAACGCATCCGCGACGGCTTTGCGCGCAGCCAGCAAGCGGTGTCCAGCAGCTCGACGCGGCCGTACCGGGGGGGCCTCCCGCCGCGGCCCTCGACCAAGACGTACACGCCGCTCCCCGAGGCGCTGGAGAACATCCTGCCGTCGGCGGCGCGCAACTACGGCGTGTACCCGGACCGGTACGACTTCCGGCCGGCGCCGATGCAGGAGGCGGTCGCGGAGCTCCTGCAGACGGACAACCGGTGGGCGCTGGGCAAGCTGACGACCGTCAGCTCGGGGCGGTCGGCGTACTCGTTCCACCACTTCCTGCGGGACGGCGGCAAGCGGACGATCGAGTTCCGGCAGGCGGCGGGGACCGTCGACCCGGCGGAGGTGGTCAGCCGCGCGCGCATCGCCGTGCGCCTGTGCGAGTTCGCGAGCAACGGCAGCGTCCAAAGCGACCGCTACAGGAAGCTGCTGACTGACTGCATGATAGCCGAGGACATGCCGAGCTGGTTCGACTTCTACGACTTGCTGCTCGAGCTCGATATGCGCCCCGAGGCGGAGGTCATCCATGCTGTGAAGGAGAACAATATGACGGATGCGGTAAGGCAGAGGTATTGGGCGGCGCCGCGTCGTTGATTTACCCGCGCTCCCATTATTTAAAGGTTTGTTAGGTAGATTGGTTGGTGGATTGGGCAATGTAGGTACCTGTAGTACGTAGAAGTATTCTCGGCTGCTTGTTTATACATCTTGGGTAGGTACCTAGTAAGTAAGTACATGGGCAGGTGAGTTGTGTAGTACCGAACTACACTTGTTTATTATTTAACAACAGCGCTCGGCGGTGATAATTTATACTTATAGTATCTAGTTTGTATTAATGTACCAATATGTTTCAACTAATATCAGAGAACGGATGCTAAGTTGTTTTCCTTCTCATTCTTATTGTGCAGGTTTTTTTTCTTGTTGTGCCAAGAATTAACAAAGGGGTTGTTGGCAAAGGGGGTAGTATAGATAATCCTGGTATTAAAACTTTTGGTAAGGACATTGATCCGACTGTGAGCCGCTTTCAAGGGAAAGGTACACAAGCAGGTATGTAAACCTTTGCTGCTGTTCTATAAAACATTGTTGTTATCAAAAATAGCTCGTATTCAAGAGCAGAGATGTAAACCGATTACTATTCTTCTGCGCCTCGTTCGTTGCCTCAAGATCTGTATAGCAAGCAGATCATCAACCATTATCATGACGACCGAAACTGAATCCCCCATAAGAGCGATAGCTATGGATGCGTTGGCCATATTCTTCCCCTGTGGCCATCGCTTCATCGAAGACGTTCCAAAACCCCCAGAGTTCGACAAGGAATCCCGATATAATCTATCCTGCCCGGCCTGCGTTTCTCACAAGTGTGTATCCTGTGGAAGCGATTTTTCCGGCGACGATACTTCCTGCTTCAAATGTTTCCGATTTTGCTACTTGGAAGTAGTGGCTATAAATACTCTCCGCACATACAAGGATCCTAACATTGATGCCATCTTTTTTGAACAAGGGATCATCGTAGCCCCTGATACGAAGGACGAAACGTCGTTCATCGCCAACTCGACTGAGGACGTGCGTGTAGGGCCTGGGTATGTACAGTTTAACGGTGTGGAGAACGGGGACGGAGACGTCTGGATGATTCAAAATGTGAAGGTGCATTTCTCTGACGTCTCGGATCCGGAAACTGACAAAATGACGACAAAGATGGACCACACTAGCATGAATGAGATTGTTTAAAGAGAGGTATCTGGAGTTTATTAACTCGCCTGGGTAAACTTGTACGAACCAGGATATGCCAAAAAGAAATTCCGCGTGTATGTAGAAATATTTATTGTAGGTAGTATACTTCTGTAATATTTCAACTTCAATCTGACCAAGCTTTTCATGCCAATTCTGTTTCATCCATGTTCCTAATGAAAAGGCTGTACCACTGGATGCCTTTGATATGCGCAAAGACCCCTATCTTCTCGTCAACAGTGTGTATGCCACTGAACCCCTCATTTTCTGGATCCCAACCAGGCTCGAATCGAAAGATGTGTGGAGTCAAGTCCCAGTAGAATCGCGTGTCAGTATTTCCCGTGCTAAGCCCCGGCGCCATAAGAAGCTTTTCACCGTAGAGTGCACGAGTTGTTCCGGATAGCACCGAGTAAGGAGTGACCCCGTTAACGGATGTGGGTGTTACCGGGGCTGGTTCGAGGACATCCTTGTTGGTGTTGAGTGTAATGGATCGCGGTGTCTCTACCACGTCGCCAAATGCATTAACCGTCAGGTTGTGCTTGTCTGCAACCTGTTGGGCCAACTTCTTCAACCTTTCCTGGACATCAGAAGTATGGTCGCCGACATTGACTCGGTGATTGACCAGCAATCTAGTGCGCTCGGGAAGCGCGTTGTTTTTGACGCCGCCGCCGATCACATCAGGTGAAGCAGACGTCGTGAAGAGGTATTTCACCATGTCGCCCTCCTTTGCAGCTTCCAAAGCTAGCTTATCCTTCTTGCTGCAAACCGCTCCATTGTGCGATGGAAGCAACTTCTTTAACTTGGATGGGAACTCCGGGCTGTGCGCAGCACCGCATTGGAGAAGTCCAAGAAATGGGTTCTCTGTGTGTAAGTGCGGCTCATAACGATTCGCTTCAATCAACATGGCGAGTTCAGCAATTACGCCAATACCATTATGGACTGGGGGAATTGAAGAATGACCACCCGGCATGCGAACTATTATTTCGACGTCGATGTACCCCTTTTCAGCGACCGCAGGGAGGGCAAACGGGGTACCCCAAATAGTAGAATAGCCAGCCCCTTCGTCCACGATCACTGCACCTCCGTTCTTTCCATAACGGCTAATCAATGCATTTGCAAGGTGCTGCGCCCCTTCTTTCCCGGACGTCTCTTCATCAAACCCAAAAGATAGAATCAACGTTCTTTTTGGCTGGAATCCTGCATCTATGAGCAACTCGACGGCCTCCAGAATGCCTACGAGGTTGTTTTTGCAGTCAGCAGATCCGCGGCCCCAAATGTATTTTCCGTCGAAGAAGCCGCTAAAAGGCGGGTGCGTCCATTGGTCCACAGTCGATTCAGCGACCGGAACTACATCTTGGTGGGCCATGAAGACAGTAGGCTTGAGGTCTTCATTGGACCCCTGCCAAGTATATAGAAGGCCATGCGTGTTGATTTTCTCCAGTTTCAGTGTCGTGTGAGTAAGCGGGAATGTTTTCTCAAGGTACTCCGCAAGATCAAACATGACGTCCCATCGCTTGTCCTCTCCCACGGGCCCCAAGTCATCATATGACTGCGATGGAATCTGGATTGCACCAGCCATGCGGGCCGCTGTTTCGTTTACAAACTTGGGTGATGCGATGTATGCATCCATTTTTGAGAGCTCAGGAGTATCCTGGCTTGGAAATAAAGGCTCAACTTGGGGGCATTTTGAGAGAAGCTCCGCCCCATCGTGGCTCGTAAAAGAGGGCGAAATGAATGCATCAAACGAGATCTTCGCAAGTAAACAAAATGCTGCGACATGAGCGAATGTTAACCAGAGTGGCCTTGGGCGGACATGCAAGCCCGTCGTTTGCGAATGCGGTAAAAGGGTTTCCTTTTCATACATTGTCATAGAATCATTGGCAGCGTAGATGTGGGTTGAATCATGTAGTTAGATGAATGGAATGCAACATCCAACTCAGGCGAGGAGATAGCTAAATACCTACTATGGTAGGGTCCTAGACGTCCAGGGCTAGATAGTGGTATCTGCTGGTGACGACACTGCTTATGTTCTAGGCCGTGGACATGAACTGTTCGCATATGCACTTAGACGAATTAGGCAGCTCGAGGAGTTCATGTTACTTATCACAATCGACCTAGAGAGGTACATAGTATGAAGTTGTCGATGTTTATACTGTAGATACTGTATTTTTCATATCAACTGCGAAACTATCGCAGCGACTTCTTCCGCATCAATAGCCTCCGACTCTGCACTTGCAAGACAGGCCGAATGGACAACCACATGCAGCGATCTGCTCCGGTCTCTCAATCCGAGCCGCTGGACAAGATCGCCAACGTTCTGCCTCCTAACACCACCCCCCACGATAATTTCCAGGCCGCGCACTTTCGCCTTTGCGATAATCCGCTCCAGCATACCCACGTTCTGGGCAGCGCGTCCGAGCCCGCCAGACGTGAGCACCCCGTCAAAACTGACTCTCGCGATATCATTGAAACCTGCTTCCCAGGACTGAAGCTCATCGTCACCGTCGCAACTGACTACCTCGTCAAAGGCTCGGTGGAAGACCGTCTTGAAAGGGTAGGACGCGTCGATAAGACGAGCGCATCGTTCCTTGTCCACCCTGCATCTCCGAGTGGAAGTGCCAGCCTCGCTGCTGCTGTCGGGCGTGGGCTCCTCCTCCTTTAAGATCCCAAACACAAAGCCATCGCCACGACGTTGGTTGAGTAAGCCCGTCTCTTTGAATGTCAAGATGGCAGCCTCCATCTGCGCAACTTCCTCATCGGAGTAGATGAAGTCTCGCGTCTGCAGTCCAGGTAAGGGGCCTCGGGGCCGGATCATGATGCGCACGGGGACATTGACATGCGCCACGCTCCGTAGATCCTCAAGTGACGGCGTTAGTCCCCCGTCTGGATAGGAGCCCGCGGCGTTCAGCTCAATGCGCGACGCTCCCAGTTCGATTGCCTGGGAAGCGGCAGCAGCTCCAAAGACTGGTATTTCAAGTCGAATGGCCATCTTTGTGTGGGCAAGAGATTTGTGTGACTCTGATCCTGATGTACAGAGTTTTTCTCTCTATGTATTATGAACACTGTTTGTACAAAGTCAAAGTAGGAGAGTTAGTTGCTCCAAGAAAAGTTCTTGTGGTTTGTATACGACGCATTTACCGTATTAAAGCCAATTGGATCTATTTCCGTTAGGGGCAAATAAGCACGTTGTGACAACACAACACTACATCCATGGAGACTTCCAAGTTTTCAAGGAAAATGATGCGGGTGGGATTATTTATCTACCTACCCAAGACGCCTAAGGTGGCGTCTGCATCGAAAACTAGAGCAAGGAAAATCTTAAAGGAAATAGTTAGCAGGTAAAAGAATCGCAAACCATAACACCCCATCCCATGCGAAATCCTACACAGGACCGCACTACACAACTCCATCACCATACTCCATCCTATGCGCGATCACGTACGTATCGCGTCACATCCCGTGTTACCGTCCTCTGCTCGCATAGATGCGCCGCTGACCTCATCGCCCATGTTCTCCTCCTCGTACTCCTCGCCTCCATCATCCTGTACGAACAAGGTCTCTTCTTCTTCGTCAATCGTACTGTCGCTGCTAGGTTGCCTCGAGCGGGCTGCCTCGGCCAGTGCAGATGACGAGGGGTTTGATACGGGAGTATCCGGTCTCTCTGCTTCATACCCGTAGTCGTATCCTGGGTGAGGAAGATGAAGGTCCTGGGCCAAACCCTGGCCATATTCTTGGCCCATGACGGGCATCTGTGGCGTCTGAAGCATCCGGGGCCGCTCTTCTGGGGCTATCTCCGGAAGACCATGTGCCACCTGGTACTGCCAGCTGTAATCTGGCGCGGGGGTGTAGAATTGGGGCGCTGTTTCCATTCCATGAGAGGGAATGGAACGAGGGGCTTCATAACCCCAATATCTTGACGCGCGAGGCATGTTTGGGGTGGCCGGGAGGTGCGACTGGTAGTACCCACTGTATTCGTCATTAGTGATCGTGACGCCCATGGTACCATAATGCTGCCTCGGGGGTCGCATGGGCGTCATGGTAGACGCAGGGAAATGCTGCGGAGCGTAAGCGCTGCGCTCTTGGTAGCGCCAAGTGGACTCTTCAGCCGAGTGCATGCTTGTGGATCTATCGGCAAGGACCACACGAGATTGGGAGGAAGCTGGGGCAGATAAGTTACCCGAAGCATAACGCTTGCCCATCTGATAACCCCATGTATCGTTCTCGTCGGCATCTTCGGGGGCAGGTCGAAAGGGGCCATTGGCGGGAGGACTCGCCGGTGACATGCGGGGTTGGTTCTGTGTAGACGGCAGGGCCGGGAGGAGAGGACGCAGGGACATTCCATGGCGAGGGTTAAGAGCCGAAGAAGGGGCCTCACGTAGATCTTCTATCTGTGAATCTTCGGCGGCATCTTGGGGGCTTGTTGGGGTGGCAAGAGTAGGGGAAATGGCCCGAGCAGCACGCTTCTTCCCTTTTTTCGTTCTACGGCGAGAGTGCGGAGCATTTTGGTTGGCAATTGCACGGTTCGGTCCTGATGGTAGGATGTTAGTGCACTTCCGATGAGACAAAATGGAAATGTGAGGTAGGTAGGTACCAATTTTGTCTAGGTACTCATGGACGTAGCGGCCTGCATTGGGGGATTGTCGTTGGCCCTCGATGTTCTGGAAGTAGTGCTCGACTGTGCAGGATCTCGTTAGTGACTCGAGTTAGTTATCAGGTAGGTGCGTAGTTAATAGCTTACACAGCATAGTTCCAGTATACTCGCGACGATGAATGCCTCTTTTCGTCATGTCCCGTTGCATATCGGTCGCAAGGTGATCCCATGTTTTCTCCCCGTTGGATCGATCTATACCAGCCCGCTTCGAAGACTGGGCAACGGCAGTGCGCCAGAAGTAACGTTCTTCAACGTCAATCCATATTCTTCCCACCATTGTGTCAAACTTAGTTGATACAAGTTATGTGGAATGAATTGATGATTGCTCTAACAATGATTGTACAGTGAAGCTGCTAGAGGCTCAAAGCCTAGGGATGAAGTGTAAGTGTCGAATAAAGGGACTGAGGCAGACAAGTGCGGGAGATGGAAATGAGAGAAGCCGCGTGTGGATAAAGATGGAAAGAATGGAAGGATAGAATCTTCGGTTTGTAGAGTATTTATACATGATCCCTTCAATATGATAACCATCGCGCACTTCCTATAGACCACATACTCAGACAGTGACCAAGTTAGTCATAGAACCGAAATACAAATTAGATGGTCATGATTCAGTTACTCTGGATGTTAGTATGGTATTAGGGTGGATCAATATTGTTGAGTCTTGCCATATTGGTCCAGCATGGGTGCTCCTATTCGTATATTCATCCCATCTTTTCAACGAGTACATATTCACATGGCCACTTTCTATATTCTTGATAAGCTAAAAGCAAGCAACTTTTGTTAAACACTTCCCAAGTTAATATGTTCATCATCCATAAAGGGTAATGGCTAAATAAGAAAGAAGGGCTAGCTACTTACGTGAAAATGTTCAGTTCCAAAACTTGGGACTTATTAGTATCGTGATGGTTATGAGGATCACGATACAGTACCGATAGTTAATTCATATTAGCGGCAGGAAGCTACTATGTACTAGGACTAAACCTTCCTCGTACGTGAAAATTGTTGATGAGGAATGTAATGTCAGGAAGTAATGGCGTACCTTCCTCTCCTATTTCCGTTGGCTTGTGTGGGTCATGTCTACAAAATCTTTGACATGAACTGTTGGGAAGGTACGCTAAAGGTGACTTGGGATAGCAGTCACGAGCGAATACTGTGTACCAGGAACTGGAAACATTACATACAGTACATATGACATGTACTAGTTTGCAACATTTGTCAAGGTCAACATTGAATGTTGAACATTAAAGTGTATGTGCCTCGGCATGAGGTTCTAACCTTAGGTACTCCGTACATAGTACTTATGTAGGTACCTAGTAGCATTGAAGTTCTCATCGCGACCTAGGGAAATTCTGAGCAGATACCTATGGAAATAAAAAATGTTAGCAACTAAGTTTCTTCTTTATATTGTGTCTTTTGGGGCAAGTGTCGGCAGGTCTCTATTCTCTTATCTCTTGATTGGTATGTAATATGGTTCAAGTATTACCGTCGCCGTCTTTGAAAGTTCAGACATTGTAATCCTCTTAGATGAGAGCCCTTATTGAAGTTCATTGAAAATCCAGGTATTTACTTGATTACATATCTCTCCCCATCATCTATCTGCGTACACTGCCTGGTATCTTGTGATAGAGAGTTATAGCCAAGTAAAGCTTATCAGCATCATGTTCTGAAAGCATACCTACTTATGTAATGTTTGGCATAGAGCAGCCAAATATAAGACACACTGATATCAAGCATCTTATTTTCTAACCCAAAAACAACAACATCTACGCATGAGGAAAAAGGCTGCTTCTCGGGAGAGCTATCGAGATATTTGTTTGTCATATGTCATGACGATGTGAATGGGCTCATTCTGACACAATGTGGATCTCCAGGATAATGAGAGCAACAATATTATAGATGTCGAAGTATTGATTCCTATTCATCCTTCCTTTATCGAGGCTTAAAGGAGTCAGGCCGGGGCTAGTTATAATGAACGGCAACTTGGTCAGTACGATTTTTCATCTTGTGGGTCGAATATAGGTACTTAGCGCCAGCTCCATTAAGTGAGGCATTTCTTCATGTGTTGTAAGTAATCAGTCGCTCCTACAACTTGGTAATTTATCAAGCCCCCCCTGCTATCTGTGATGATTACCAGGAACATCACCTATTGCTTCATTCAAAAGGACTTTTGGGGTCAATAGCTCTCCAGCCGCGTGCCATCAAGAATGGTCCAAGTCGTTGCTCGAATTTTGAAAACTGCGTCGGTTTAGCAAATAGAGGGGATATAAGAGTTTGATATGACGTACGATACTCTTTTCCCTCAGTGGCTTAACGCCATCCTTAACCCATATACCCCAACTTCCCATCATGTTCGCCAACATCATATCGGTCATTAAACGATCCCCAATGATGGCAATCTGGCTCGGATGAGTTACTCCAGCCTCCGGATGGGCCCTAAAATGCGCCATAATCTCATCCCCGCAACCTGGTTTCTTGACCCGATGAGCGAGCACATCAACGTTGGTTGTGACCTCAAGCTCCTTTGCTAGGCGGCCATCGCGATCATATGTCGTCGCCCCAGCAGTGTTAGACACAATCAAAAGACGGCGACCTGGATATGCTTTTTGAAGTTGTCGAAACCGCTCCTAATGTCGAATCAGTTGACTGTTGTAGTCTAAAAATGCAAATTTTAAATAAACGGATATATCATAAGCCACGCGCATTCATGTTAATCAGTTTACCTACCGTATACGCAGGATATATTTCGTTTGTGTTTGGGTAAGCGAAACAGTCATCTTTATCAAGTACGACAGCTCTGATATCTGCTTTTCGGTCTTGAACCTCGAAAGCCTTTTCAAGTGGGATTGGCAGGTCATGAAAGGTAGAGATAGTGGCGTGGGGCAGACATAATGAAGGTTTGACAAGAAGTTTGAAGAAACTGACAGTTCCAGAAAAATTGAGATTCATGATGAAGACTACAGTAAAAAGAAAGAAGAAGAATCTGAAGATATCACTACGTATTATACATAGAACATGATGTACTAGGCAGGTGCTAGGTATGGATGCATGGCCTTGAAGCCTCATGAGGTTAAAATTACTCAAGCGGTAGCTACAGCTCAAGCCCAGGGCATGCTAAGCCCCACCTTATAGCGATTTAGCACGGACTCTAGTGCTAAATAGAAGGGCCCACAGCGGTTGAAACTGTAAGTCTGTAACTACTAGTTATTAGGTAATTGTACAACATTACTAGGTAACGCGACAAGTCGCGTCGTCTTTTTTAGTTTTTAAGTACTTAGGTACTAGGTACATACACATGCGACTACATATCCACACAACGAATTGGACTCTCCTTTGGCTTCTGAAATCCTGAAAAAATGCTATTCATTGATTTCATTAGCTGATTAAATATGGTACGGGCTAAGAGGTCGGGGGCTGCAGCTATAAAATCCCTGCGAAAGCGAACCCGGAACGATTCCGACGAGCAGGTCGAAAACAGTCCACCTAAACGACGCAACACTCGAACGACGGCTGAACAACGGTTCAACAACGGTGCACACAGTCACCATTCCGAGTATGATTTCCCATCAGACGAGGACGAGGACGAGGCCAAGGCCCGTCCTGTCGTGAAGGCGATACCGAACAAGATAAAACAACCGCCAGCCGCGACAATACCGAAGAATGGTAATATCGCAACTCCAAAGGCTCGCAGAACAAATGGACTTGGCACGGCTACACCATCCAAGACAACGGCCAGTGCCACTGCGCAGACCCCGAGATGGAAAAGGAATGACCGTTCCGCAAGAAAGAAGAGTGCTAGAGCACTGATTGAAAAGGTCGTAGGTGGAGATGGGAGCGATGAAGAGGTGGATGAAGATATTGCTAGGGAGATCTACGAGTCAAGTGAAGACGAAGAGGACGATGGAGAGGAAGAAGGGGAAACTATACCCGATGAAGCTGCAACCCCATCTGGAAAACGTGCGCGTGGCCGGCCAAGGTTGAACCAGGCGACCAAACAGAACAGGAAGAAGTCACCAACGCCGCCGCGAGACCTCCCTCCACACGAGCTATACTTCGCGCAGAACCGACCTGGAACTTCGAAAACATCGGGTAACACCCTTATCTCCTTGAAGCTTCTGACTCACGAAGAATACTTCTCGACACTTCGTGAATACCAAGACCCACATGACGAAGATATTGAGTTCCTCCAGTCGATACATGTGGCGTCGTTTCCACAGTGGACATTTGAGGTCTCACAGGATTTTAGCGTGTGTCTGTATGGATACGGGTCAAAACGAGCATTGCTTCACAAATTTGCCAAATACTTATACGACAAATATTCGGATCATACTGCTAATAAGATTGTCGTCATCAACGGATATGTACGAACTAGCTCTCTAAGGGAGGTCCTCAGCACCATCGCGAGTGCGGTCAACCCTTCTCACAAGATGCCAGCTGGTAACCCCGTAGCTATGCTGGATAGTGTGAAGGCGCTGTTGTCATCTCACGAGGTTACCGTCACAGTAATTATGAATTCTATTGACGCCGTGCCCTTGCGAAAGGGCGGAATACAAGCCGTTCTCGCCCAATTGGCAGCACATCCGAACATCCGACTCGTCTGCTCGGCCGACACCCCGGACTTCTCTCTGCTTTGGGATAGCAGTTTGCGGTCATCCTTCAACTTCGTTTTTCACGATTGCACGACGTTCGCCCCCTTCACAGCCGAACTCGAAGTCGTGGATGACGTGCACGAGCTGTTGGGACGCAAGGCCAGACGGCTCGGTGGCAAAGAGGGTGTGACGTACGTACTTCGCAGTTTGCCAGAGAACGCTAAGAATTTGTTCCGTCTGCTTGTGGGCGAAGTGCTAGCGGCGATGGACGAAAACGGAGGCGCTTCGGACGAGGAAAACCCCGGAGTTGAGTACCGGATGTTGTATAACAAAGCGGTGGAGGAATTCATCTGCAGTTCGGAGATGGCTTTCCGAACGTTGCTGAAGGAGTAAGTTTTATATTTTCTTTACATATTCGGTTATATCGGATGAACTGACACTTTCTCTAGATTCCATGATCATCAAATGATCACAAGCCGGAAAGATGTTATGGGTACTGAACTACTGAGCGTACCCTTCCAAAAGGAAGAGCTCGAGGGCATATTAGAGGATCTCATGTCATAAAAGGGGGCGTGCATATAAAAAATTCATCATCATCACAAAGCGTAGGTAGGCATACCGGATAGACAAGGGGACCGGACAGGTACATGGTTCACCATATAATAATGCATGCATGAGATACCCTTGCAATAATTCAATTGTTTGTATTCTCGTTTCTAGGTGCACCAACGACCGTATTGTCTTTTTCATCCTCCCTTCCCAACTCCTTTATCAGCTCGCTCTTCCCATCCAATTTAGACCATTTGGGCTTCCCGTCGTGTATGTCCACGACGCGCTGGCTGTAGAAGATGTGGCATCTGCGAACGGGTAACAAGATTCTGGTTAGACCACACACTCACATAACTTTTCTACCCCGTAGGCAAGGCAGGTACTTACTGCGGGTCGAACACCTTCTTATCCTCCGCATCGCCAAACTCAATGATCCCGGGGAAGATCAACACCATCTTCCTGCCCTCGTCCATGATCGGCGAGTGGCAGTAGGCGCAGCTGACCTTGCACGGCAGCCGGTGGACCGTGGACCGGTCGGGCGTGTGGTAGAACGCGAGGCCCTCGGCGCCGCGCTCGAAGCGCAGGTCCGTCTTCTCGAACACCGCCGCCCATTGGAACGGCGCCCCGTGCAGCGCCTGGCAGTCGATGCAGTGGCAGAACTTCACGGCGAGAGGCGCGTCGCGCGACAGCCAGCACCTGATCCGCCCGCAGTGGCAGTGCGCGGTCCATTTCTTGGCGAAGGAGGAGGTGGTGGTTTGGTACGGGGCCTCGGACTTCCAGTGCTCGAGGCCGGAGCACACGGCGCCGGACTCGGCGCCGGTCTCGAATTCGGAGCGCGTTTTTGGTAGCGCGTCGGCTTCGGCTTCTTTGGCTTCTTCTTGTTGGGACATGGTATACTGCGACGAACGGTGTTGTGTTGCTGTTGTGGATTTCACGGTGAAGTATCGGGAGTTTACGATTTGACTGGATGGGGTTATGAGCTGAGATCGAGGAGATACGGGTATTGCCACGGATGATGATAATGGAGTCAATGTGTTGCTGGAGTGGAAATTATGACGTCGAGGAGAAATAGACTGCCAGATTCTTGTCGGCGACGCCCGCGATTTGAACATTTCTTCTCCAGGCTCGGACTTGGACTTAGCAACGAGGAATAGGAAGATTGGAACCAAGCAGTCTGTCGTGAATGATTTGCAAGTTTTCTTTTCTTTTAGAGATACTGTAATTACCTATAACCATCTCGAGCCCAATGGCATCCTACGGACTTCATCGACGAGAGTCATCATCACTTAACATTTAAGTTTCTAAGCTCAGTTCCGAGATCGAGCTACATAGGTCGATCAACACATGTTTATAAAACCACTGACTAGTAGATACTATGTAAATAAAAAATCAACGACACATCAAAAGGATTATGAACTGGGGAGATCGAAGAACGAATTATGACGTGAACTGGAGAAAGTTAAGAATTAAGCAAGCAACTATATAATGAAGGTGATAATCGATTTATAGCCTATATACTATGTTTGTATACCTACTGTATTGTACCTAGGGTAGACCCGGTAGGTAGCTGATAGCTTACAGCCAGGTACCTAGGTATAGGTAGGAATGACGTCCCCCGATCGTGCTAGATCCGGGAGGAACGATGACGCTAAGAAAACGCCGATTCTAGGGACCCCGAGTTAAATAGCTACCCCGAGCTCCACTAAACAAACTTCACCTTTAGCAATTCGATACAATAACTAGTACCGATGTATCCGATGAAATTCAATTTCACGTGAACTTCAAGCCAGCTACTACCTAGTATCGATCTCCTAATTACTAGGTAGCCACTTACACACCTCCCCTTATCTTTGGCCCGAATTAAATCATTTTGTTGGAGACGACCCAAATTGCAACAGGAAAACAACCGAGATCACTTATAGTTATATACCTACCTATATAATACCCACCTTGTACCTCGACCCCGCCTATGTCCGGTTAAACATAACCAAGATTGGAGAACGCTGATTGTGCGCAATGCCCCCGCGACAACAATGCGCTCCCACAACGCCCTAGAAAGCGAAGACGCCAAGGAGGCCCAGTGGGAGGCGGCCCAGGGCGCCGCCGTCGGCGCCGTGAAATGGGGTGCCGCTTCCGCTGTGCTCGGCGGCGTCGGATATCTCTGCTCGCCGTTATATCGCGGACTCACTCTCCAGTTTAAAGTGTGAGTGAACTCCGTCTCACGTAGTACCTACCTAGACTTTTCTCTCAAGTATATGTGCTGTCATGGACTACCATGTAGTGGATAGAACGAGAAAGTATCTACCTAGGTACTTATTCGGATTTCAAGGAAGCAAGGGACGATAACCCAGACCTGACTATTTCGTCCCCCCCCCCTTTTTCAACATTTTCTTTTTGAAAAAAAAAAAGTCGAACAATAAAAAGAACCAAGACTTAAACCAACCACAGATACCTACAAATGTCCGGCATGATCGTGGGAAGCATGATCGAAGCCGACTACCGGATGCGGCAGTACGAGCAGCACGTGCGCATGCAGCGCCGCATAAGACGGGACCGCGCCGTCTGGGCGGACTACGAGAAGGAACTGTTGGAGATAGAGGGGGAGGGAGGGGACAAGTCATCGTCGTCGCCATCACCGCAACAGCAACAGAAGAAATGAAGTCTTCTGGGGATACCTTATCTTTTAAAAAGGGGGTGGGGGGGATTAAATAATTAAAGCCATGTCATGTCAATATGTGTAGGTATCTGATCTGTTTCTTATGTACGTAGAGACGATAGTAATATCTGGGGGGATAACCCAGTTATTCTGCTACTTCATTGTTATCATTTTCCCCTTAAGTTACCATACCTCTGGTAACAAGGCAGATGTATAAGCTCGTCAAATTACCTCGTACCTAAACGCCAGTTACAATGCCATGCAAAAAATGTGAAGCCCAGTTCGCCAACCACCCCTCCCCCTTTTCATCACACATATTTTCCCCGCCTAAGCACTTCTTCTTATCTCTAACCCATTACATTAGGATTCTATTTTGTACTCTTCGTCTCAAACAATTTAGGATCCATATTAATCTTGCACAAGCGCGCCACACACCCGCTGAGCTGCAGCAGCGTCTGCACCCCCTCCAGCACCTTCATGTGCGTGAAGCCGATCTCGCGGATGAAGTCGAGCTTCGCGTGCTCCGCCAACCCAGGAATCGTCTTGGTAACTTTAAACATGGTACTGATGATATCGTGGCTCGAGTACCCGAGGTCCCAGAGCTCGCGCAGCGTGTCGAGCGCGCTGTCGACGTTCCCCTCGTAGCACGCCTTGAGCATCGCCTGCACCTTGATCGGGTGCGGGCTGTCGACGACCTTGAACACGTTGTCGCCGCTGACGAAGCCGAAGCCGGCGAAGGTGCTCTGCAGGTTGTTGATGGCCTGGCGCATGTCGCCCTCGGCGCTGAAGACGAGCGCCGCGAGCCCGTCGTCGCTGTACTGGACTTTCTCCGCCTCGATGATCTGCAGCAGCCGCTTCACGACCTGCGCGTCGTTGAGCCGGCCGTACCGCAGGATGGCGCACCGCGACTGCAGCGGCTCGATGATCTTGTTCGACTGGTTGCACGCGAAGGCGAACCGCGTCGTGTTGGAGTAGATCTCCATCGTCCGGCGGAGCGCCTGCTGCGCGCCCGACGTCATGCTGTCTGCCTCGTCGAGGATTACGATCTTGTGCCGGCCGGCGGGCAGCGTTACTTTCTTCTGGGCAAAGCCCTTGATTCGGTTCCGTACCACGTCAATACCTACCAGAATATAATTTCCCGTCAGTATATATCCATCGTTGTCTTCCTGTGCCGCGGTGTAGGTTTCGCGGCTGTGTGTAGATAGCACTAACCTCGCTCGTCACTGGCATTCAGCTCAAGGACCGCCTCCTTATAGGCGTCTCCAAGTAGTTGTCGGGCTAGGCAAAGAACGCTCGTCGTCTTTCCTATACCCGGCATGCCAGATATGATAACGTGGGGCATGTTTCCATCTCGTGCGATAATCTTTAGCCGTTCAATCGTCTCGGTGTTTCCGACTACATCGTCGAGGAATACGGGTCTGTATTTTTCCACCCTGTTTAAAAGATGTTAATGTTGACCCAATCAAGAATACTTTTTTATTCGGTTGAAGTAGGGAAAAAAAGGGAAAAAAGGCGACGCACCATGGTAACTCGTATGTTGTATTACCGTTCGAAGCACCGGTCAGGGCCTTTTTGGCCGCCGAGGTTGAAGATTCACCTTTTACTTCTGCCTTGGCTGCTGCCATGGTTAGATCGCCGTATAGGTGTAGGTGTGGGTTTTGGGATTGTAGTAAACTAGACACCTAAGCAGAGAGTGAATGGTTATATGAATGGTTATATGAATAACTAAGGGTTTTGTTAACAAAATAAAAAAAATCAATTTACGCGTGTTTGGACGAGAAGACGCGTTGGAGCTGGTACGTTAAGTGGGTCTAATGTAGTGACTCTTGATAAATACATAGGTACCCTAGTATATATATTAAATGGTGCTTAGTGGGGTAGCTGTATTGCGTATAGTCACATTTATTCATCTACCGTATATTTAGTGAATCCCACCGCGGAATATTCGCAAAGCATTGTAACCTTTTATCATTCCAGTTGCTTTTTACCCCTTTCATCACATAATCATTAAATTACATACCAATCAACAAGCATAATGTACCTCGAGAACTACTAGAGATCTGACAGAATATGAGCCTCCATGCTCGCCTTGAAATTCGTAGATAGCATCCAGCTAAACCTAACGCTATCATGGTAGTCCCTCCCCTCTAGAAGGTATCTAGCCAGATACGAGACTCCCACAAAGGCAGTTTTCCGTCAATTAAGTCCGGTAATCACCGTTGATCGTACTGGTCAATAATGTTAGTATACAAGCCTTCAAGAGGCAATTGTGACTAGCACTTACATATACTCGTGGCTGTAGTCGCAGGTCCAGTAAGTAGCTTCCTTCTTGCCAGTTCCCAGCCTTACGAGGATTTCCAGATCCTCGTGTTCCAAGATCTGTGCTGCGCGTATTTCGTCCACTGTCTCGGGCTCGCCGTTCACCAACAGCTTCAGCTCTGGGCTACCATCCGTGGGGACAAAAGACACATTGGTCTTTTCCGGCACAATCTCCGCTACCTCATTCACGGGGTGTCCGGGTTCGCTGATCAGCGAGTATCCAGTGGCGCAGAGGATCCGGCCCCAGTTGGCGTCCTTTCCGTAGAGTGCCGTCTTGACGAGAGGCGACCGAGCAATGGTACTGGCTATCTTGCGGGCGCCGTCCTCACTTGAGGACTCTGTTACTCGAATGGTGACAAATTTGGTAGCCCCTTCGCCATCCCGAACAATAAGCTTAGCCAGATCGGTTGCGAAGTCAGTGACAACGTCTTGGAACGCTTTGAAGTCAGCCGAGTCTTGCGAAACGATTTCCTGGCCGCCCGCTGCTCCATTTGCTAATAATGCGACCGTGTCATTCGTAGAGGTGTCTCCGTCGATGGTGATGCTGTTGAAGGACCGATCCGCAGCGTGTTTAAGGAGGGGTGAAATTACAGCAGGTGAGATAGGCGCATCAGTAGCAATGACGCCCAAAAGTGTGGCCATATTTGGATGGATCATACCGGCACCTTTCGTCGTTCCAGCTATACGATACTCAATTGACGACGAGGATGGCAGATGAAACGTCTTTGAAATCAACTTGGGGAATGTGTCCGTCGTACAGATTGCCGTGGCACATGTGAGCCAGTGTTTATGAGTATCACCAAGTGCTTGTTGGGCCTGGGGAATCCCGTCCAAGATTTTCCGAATGGGCAGCCTGTGAGCCTGGTTAGTATGGACAATCAGGCTGGCAAATGATATCACAATGATATGTCATTCACCTTTGCCCAATTACCCCTGTGCTCATGACAATAGTAGCATTGGTGGCACTTTGGATCTTATCTGCCTCCGCGGCCATGGCCTCGGCATCCTCGAGGCCACCCTTTCCAGTCACAGCGTTGGCGCATCCCGAGTTGATAATGACACCTCGAAGTCCCGAGTTGTTCTGCTTTTGGAGCAGTGCACGACTGAATGTCACTGGGGCAGCCTGGAACTTGTTCTTGGTAAAGACGGCAGCTGCAGCGCATGGCGTATCTGAGGTGATGAATGCAAGATCCGGCTTGGTAGTATTCTTGGGCTTGACACCAACTATTGTTCCCGATACCTTGAACCCTTTGGGGTAGGTGCCACTAGTTGGGACATATTTTCTCTTCGAGGCCGGGATGCTTCCACTGACCGGCGCCGAGTAGAACCTGACACCAGAAAACTTGGTAGTCAATTGGGTTTTCAGATGACTTGAAATACGAATGCTTGACATTTGAAGAGCCATGGGAGCGATTAGACGGTTCTCCAACCCCAAGAACGTCTAATATGCTCACGATAGAAGCTCTTGTAATAGGGTGAGAGAGTGAAGAAGGCGGGTCAAATTTACTTATACCTAATATATATGCAGGTAATGGAGTATTGGAGTATGTACCATCGTAGCTATGAGTCAAATTCGCATTTTATTCATCTGCCGATGTGGGCTGTCACGTGGGAGATCTGGAATACAGCCGGCAGCAGCCGTCGATCTAGATTTAAATCTGCATCGAACCTTGACATGCACACTATGTACCTAGGTAGCTATGTACAAATGCATAACTTGCATAACTTGCGGAATTGCATCAAATAGGGGTATCAAGACTGCAGCTAGCCTACCTACGGAATACTGATGGTAAACCCGAGATCTGTTGATCTAGGGATTAACTTTTCCGAGTTCCATTTCATGCTCCGTACCTCATCCCATATTAATCATCATTAGCATCCTTCTCTTTGCAATCAGCAGATACGCTGTGCAATGCCATGTACTACCTAGCATTTCCTCAACCTGTTCTCCACGCCTTCATGATAAACCGAAGCCAAGGCCAAGCCAAGTCTTCTAACGAAGGCATCATTTGAACAGTGGAAGTTCAGGACCACACTGGTCACATCGTCCTTCGATACCGAAGCCCATATCCCACGCCTGAACCCAGTGACCCTCATCGCGAAGGAACGGGTTCTCGCGACAGTCCTTGCAGCGTTCGGGGGTGTAATCCGGACCGTCTCTCGGATCCATCTTATCAAGTACGCGATCTCGAAACGCGGGAACCGTCTGCCGGAGGAATCCATCAAAGCGCTCGACCGAAAGGATCCAGAACATGGTGGCTTGGCAAAAGTCGACCCAGGCCTCCTGGAGAGGGCTAAACTCATCGGATTCGCAGGCCAGATGGATCCCGAGCATCAGGTCGTGCAGATCCATGCCCTCCTCCACGTTGTCGAGGAACTGGTTCCTCGTGCCATAGTCGGCCATGCATCGTTCGTAGTAAATCACCTGGATCTTCAAGGCTGTGGCCTTCATGATCTCTCGCTGAAACTCCAGGACATAGTCAGCCAGATCAGCCATACCGTAGAAACGCGCAGCCTGGTAGAGCATCGGACATGCCTCCCACCGCTTGTTGGGGTGGTCGAAGGCCATACTCTCGAGTCCTGTGGCATAGTTAGATTAATCAGAAAACTTCCCTCCAGAGAGTCGAAGTTTGAAAAAGTAGCTACACTTACGACCAGTATACATCCAGGTGATGAGCCAATCAACTGTTTCAGCGCTGTGTTTGTAGTCGGTATAGTCCTTTGGGTTCCGGTTAGCTCAGCTTAGATAGCTATTTCCACGCCTAACATCGGTAAGTAATCAGTGTCCACTTACATGGATGTTCAGTTCTAACATTGGCATCTGCGAAAAGAAGCCAGACTTGCATCGCAGGATGGCTCTGTGGACGGCCCAGAACCTGTTGCCACACCTTATATTAAAGTCACTGAACTCGGCAGAATAGAGCACCCTGGAAAGAAGTTAGCTGGAAAATATTCCCTATAGTAAAGAGCGGAGGAACACTATACAATTGACCCAGCTGGGCCTCAGTCATCTCATACTCCATGGTGGATTTTGGTTGTCGGAGACAAAAGTGTGTAAATATGAAGATGTTGGCTGCTTTGTGTTGTAGGATGGAGGAATGGGAAAAGAAAACAGAAAAGCTTTTGCTAAGTTATAGAAATGTGAGCAGGTCGAAATCAAAACAATTGCGTGCCATAAGACAAGGGTACACGAGTGCAGAATTCGACATCATACCCTCAATCACTGTAGGGACTGGACTGTCTTGGAAAATATCGATTATTAGCTGAAGGGTGGTAGGTATGTACCTACAAAGGTCACTGTGTTGCTATGATAAAAAGCAGGACCTTCGAGTTTCCATGCATACTAACACAGCCCTGACTCTTCAATGTTTATTTGAGCCTTCCAAGAACAATTATATGTTGCCTCTGGTAGATTGAATCAACATTTTCGGTACATACGTTGCCAGAGTAGCTCGCCGGAGACGTATTTAAAGACGCCAAATAGGGGCTCACACCACTCTCTATGTTCGGATCGATCCTACACTCGCCTGTAGGCAATCAACTCTCTTGCGCTGTAATATGCTGTGCCATTGCCTCAAACCAGTATAAAAGACAGCCCCTATCTAGGTACAGTATTATACTTTATTATGTTGTCTTTTAACTCATCATGTCCTGTAGCCGTTGTCGTGATCAATTGTTTGGTTGAGACGATGCGACAAATTTTGAGATATATTGCTTTCTATCGCTCTCTACGACGACATATGTTGATATGCAACATGATTCCAGCCTCCATAGTCCGACTTTACGAGATTAGTCAGAATTTATGTCGGATACTCTTTACCTTCAATACATGCCTTTCCAGTGTGTGCAGGTGTGTTTGTTCAGGCGTTCAAGCGGTTCGGTTCCGAGCTTAGGGGGCCAATCTTTAAGCGCGTCGGGTCTGGCATGCCACCCCCTAATCGCCAATTGGACGTTCTCAGCTACACTCGAAGACATGGCCTATGAACCAGGTATATATCAATCCCCAGTCTCCGGAGTATTTCAAGATGGATATTTCTTTACTTCAGGACCGAGTGAAGTCATAGCCATGCAATCACCGAGAAACTCGACATCGGAATTAGGGAGAGGTGATATTCGGCTACCTACAGAAACATGTGCGGATGCTCTAAGTCTAGCTAGGCTTGATAACATAGATGCGGCAGAGGGTATAGCGAAGGATCCTCATCGTAAAAATACAGGCAATCCCACTGGGATTTCAACTAACCGAACACCTAGCCGGACCTCACAATCAATTCAAGTCGATAGCGAAATCACCCCGAGAGACGCTTCAGAAGAGCATGATACGATAGTAGAAGGTACTCCTCTAGAGGACGGTCCACTAGAGCCTCTATACAGCATGCTCAGCGAGCGAGCCAAGGTCTCCGTCATCCTCACAGCTTCATTCGCTGCCATAATTTCCCCCATCTCCAGCAGCATCTACTTCCCGGCCCTGAACTCCCTGGCGGAAGACCTTGACGTATCAGTGTCGTTGATCACTTTGACCATTACGGCATACTTGGTAAGTTCAAAGCACCCATTCCTCCAGAAAAAAAAACTTCCCTTATTAGAAGCGATACCTAAAGGAGCAAGAACCCGCGCTCACCGCAACCGGCAGATATTCCAAGGCCTCGCGCCCTCCTTCATCGGCAACTTCTCTGACCGAAACGGCCGGTGCCCTGCGTACATCATCTACTTCGCCGTCTACATCGGCGCCAACATCGGGCTGGCCCTGCAGAATAACTACGCCGCGCTCAGGGTCCTGCGCTACCTCCAGAGTTCCGGCAGCAGCGGGACCATCGCCCTCGGCAGCGCCGTCGTCGCCGACGTGCCGACGCGCGCGCAGCGGGGAAAATACATCGGCTACGCGTCGATGGGCGTGACGCTCGGCCCCGCGCTCGGCCCCATCCCCGGCGGCCTCCTAGACCAGTACCTCGGGTGGCGCTCCATCTTCTGGTTCCTCGTCATCTTCGCGGCCGTGTTTTTCGTGGTCGTGGCTGTGGCGCTGCCGGAGACTTGTCGGGCCGTCGTTGGCAACGGGTCGGTGCCGCCGCCGTCCAGATGGCAGCTCTCGGTGTTCCCGTACCTTCGGCAGCGAGTGAGAAAGGGAAAGCAGAGTGAGGCTGACGTGCAGACGATAAAACGAGGCCGGAGACGACCAAACCTCCAGGCGGCGCTGAAAATCGCGGGCGAGAAAGAGGCGGGCATGATCCTGTGGTACGGCTCTCTTCCCTATGCTGGCTATTTCGCCGTCCTGAGCACTCTGTCCACACGGCTGGAGGCAAGGTACGGGTTTAGCTCGTTGCAAATCGGGCTATGCTATCTCCCACTGGGGTTCGGCAGTTTGACTTCGCGCTGGACCGTGGGCCGGATCCTCGACAAGAACTTTCACCGCGTTGCGCGCCTCCACGGCATGCCCATCGTCCATAATCGGCAAGAAGATATCCCCAGGTTCCCCATTGAGTTCGCCCAACTGCAGGTGTCCATCCTACTGATCTACGGGGCGTGCCTGACTATCATCGCATACTCGTGGGTTATGAACTTCAAGACCAGCCTAGCCGCCCCCCTCATCATGCTCTTCATCGTCGGCCATCTTGTGACGGGTCCTTTCAGCACCCTCAACACCCTGGTGGTGGACATCAACAGAGAGGCGCCGGCGACGGCGAAGGAGGGAAGGAAAGCAAAGAAAAAGGGAGACCTGGAATCTGGGTCTCCCGATGAGAAGAAGTCTACGGACCCAAAGTAAAGAACCCTAGACGAGGACTAAAAGTAGGAACTGTTTCGTGTGGCCTAGGCTTAGATGCTGTATATATCAGGTATATCAGGCAGTGAGGAGTTATGCATGGTAGGTAGAAGATATTGATCACATAGACCTAGGCAACCTTGGTACTTAACATAAAGCTTTGATACTTTAACAAATATATCGCCTGCGAGGTAGCCATCGATATCATCGTTTATAGTTAGCCCACTGTCGTACTCGTTATCCGCGAACTAATCGTCCATAGAATCGGCACTTTAGATCAACTCCGTTCTCCTCATTACCGGCAGAAAGCTCAACAATCTCCAAGTCACAGGGACACTTACTACTTATAGGATATTATATCTCGCTTTCTAGATTTATCCACTCACTACTGCGTGAATCGACGCCGCTGTCTCCCTTCACGCCTTTTGTACCAGGTCGAACGGCATTATGAGGTGCTGGAGGTCCCTCAAATCTTTCTGCCCTGGGCGAATCGCTATTGTCGCCGGGCAATAAACAGCATTTCTACATTTCCGTCTTGAAAGCCGATAATCAACATTCCGAAGCCGTGTTGGCACTAGTTATGCCTTATCGAATACAAGAGGCTCAGTTGGCGGCAAGCGAAAATCATCGCACAGAAATTGTTGAAAGATGGAAGAGCAGGCTTGCTAGTTTGGCGTGCTCCATTTTTAGCAGATGAAAAGGCCCGTGCATCGGGTTAAGGCTGAGCTAATGCATGCGACATGGGGTAAAGAAATAGAATTGATTGGTTCGATCTCGATTTCAGATGGCACTAGTGAAGCAATGTACCTAGGTATCTAATTGTGTTACCAGCTAATGCATCACTGCATATATGTTGGTTGACACGCAACGTCAACCAACATATTTGAAAGACCTCACTTGAACAGAAATTCTTTATTTTACCTTTATTTCCGGAAGCCTGTCTACGGAAACACCTATGTAAGGCTTTGCAAAATACCTGTTATCTAAATATCGTCAGGTATGTTGTCAACAATTTCGATGAAGACTAAAATGATGATTCAGTCAAGTACCATATTCTACTAACACAGGTCAAGGTCAGAGATTCAACATATCAACATATAAATATATCATTTCAAATATGACAATATTTATAGTAGGAACATATTATACAGAATCAACAGAGCCATTCTTTTTCCAACTTCTTACCCAACGACTAGAATGGCAGTTGTCATGCCAATCCTCAAAAAACTGCACTCCTTCGCTTTTCATCTATGCTCCTATCTATGAACTTCGACGTAGGTACACGGGGTTGCTTTTTCGGTGGTGTGGGTATGCTTTGATGGGCAGTAGCGCTGTCATAATCAGGAGGCAGCACCATAGGCTTCGGTGTTGGTGGGATTCTTTCCCGGAAGACCTTCGGCGCTGTCGATCTTGTCTCCGGTGAGGCGCGTGGGCTCGGATTTGACTTCACGGCTTCTGGAGAGGGCATCGTCCCTGAGTACGAGTTTTCCCGCTGGTGTTTTGCAAGTTTAACTGGTAAGGCGACTTTATGTTCAGCCAGAAGCTCTGGGCTCTTATATCTGGTCAGATTGCTTGCCGGCGGCATCGGGTCATGTCGGAAGCGGCGAGCTGCAGACGAGGCTGTACTTGATTGGCCGTCGCTCTGGTTGCTGTTACGGCGGCCCGTATCTGTCACCAATTCATCAAGCCTTGGCGAAGAGATCGCACCAGACGGCTTCCGGTCATGTGAAGCCTTCTTCGACGAACTTCTTGTGGATGTCGTCGTTCTTGAAGCAGTACTTTTGCTCCTGTGCCTGGTATGCCGAGTTGTCTCGGAGGTCGTGTTCCGTGCTTCATAAAGTCCCAGTGAAGAGACAGCACCAGAAGCGAGGTTGCTATATGACTCTTCTGTCAATAACCCTTCTGGCGTTGTGGTGCTTTTGCTTCTATGCCTCCCACGGCTTTCCGGCCGAACAAACTTTCTATCATTTATCTCGGGGGAGTGTGTTGCTGATTTGCTCAAACTCTTATTTCTTGAGCGGGTTCCTTTGCTACCTTCCTTAGACATGTTGTTGGGATTGGGCGAATTTCGAGCACTAGAGTGACCGGGTCGCCCATCCAATGTCCCCAACCTGTTTCTTCCCGAAGCATCTTTACGTAACACGACAAAGTCGTCTTCATCTGGATGACACACCAGGCTGTCTCGTTTTGGCCGGTCAGCAGAACCCATTTGAAAGACCATAAGATCCGCATCCAGCCTTTCCATGTCAGGGGGCGGGATTACGTGCGGAAGACCAGGTGTTGTAGGTTTCGGCGTTGCTCTATCGTCATGATTCTGGTTCTCGGTTATACCTGATGGCGACATCCGCGCTACCTGCTCTGCTGAGCTGAGAGACTGCGAACTACTGTGTCTTTGACGGCTGGCGTTGCCGAACTTCGCTGAGGAAGGTCGTGAAATGGAATTGTCGACGTTCTCATCAACCACTCTATCAATTGGCCGAGAGGCTTCAGCTTCCCCAACGACATCATCACCTGAGGGCATGGAACGATCTATTAATTTAGCACCAAAAATTATTAGACTGCCTAGTATTAAGGGGCGTACGCAATTGCTCACAAGTGTCAGGTGTGCCCGTTTTCGGAGACTGCGTTGATGCAGTAGAACTCGAAACAGGGCGTTTCCATAAATAACGAGGGGAGGAAACCGGAGACTCAGTATATTCCGACCGAGGAAGACTCGTTGCGGTAGAAGTCGGCAGCGTAGTAGAACTGAGTGTGGTATAGCTATTGGCACTATTACGATTAGAAGCTGCTGATAGGTCTGGGCTATCGGTTTTATGGTCAGCTGCTCTGTCAGGCTTTTCTGAGCGTTTTGATGAAATCTCTGAAGAGTATGAAGACCCTCCTACACTGCGCTCATCGTTGGCGGGTAGCTGAGGCTCGCTAACTGAAGTATCGGCGGAACTGTCTCCATCTCCTGGGCGATAGACCAATTTAGCATTAGGGGGAGCGTCTGTATCCACAACCAGAAGCTCTTTACTGCCGCGGCCCAGCATACCATATACCGAAACTTCACCTTGCTTTATCCCAATAACAGCGCTAGTACCAGCATAAACTGCATCGTCTTCGATTCCGGTTCGATTGCAAAAGATGACGATAATCTCTTCGTCGGTCTCTGCTCGGATCAGTGGCTCTAATCTTGTGACCCAGTACGTCAAAGTGTCTAGACAAGGCTCTTTCCCATTTGAACTCCAAACTTGGAGGTCTTCGGTGGTAAGCCAAGCCATGCTAACGATGACTATATTGGCCCTAGAATCTAGGATGTGGAATGCAAATTCGAAGGCATGCCATGGAGCTTCGAATCTGTAAGGACTAGAGAATGGTTTAGCGAAGTCAACTACCTAGTCGATCACTCTACTCACTTTACGTCCATGCCTATGGCGGTTAGTTAATAAACTGATACGTTGACGATGGTGCGAGTTGATGGTGAACTTACAGATACCCATTGCTACGTTACCAAGGCCCTGGAGATGGTTACCAAAAAAGCCGTCTCCTTCAAGAGCCCAAGTTTCGTCCGTATAATACAGATGCGTCTTTCGATAATGCCCAATCGTATCTCCGTCAGGGTTTACGATAATTGCGGCATTGTAGTATTCGGGAGATGTCGGCCATCGATTCGAAATATCAACCTTTTCCGGGTAGGGACATACCACGACGCAATTATGCTTCAGTGCTGTTGTCCTAGCCCAGATAGAGGTTATCCCGGCACCGGTTGGCTCGAGGAATGGGGAGATGTCGCGCAACGACTTGAAGTTGTAGCCTAGGCTGATCAGCTTTTATACCCAGTTTCGGTATTCTCCCCCTCTGGGACATTGCTCTTCAGTCTCTGAAAGACTACTTTCTATACGATCGATAAATCAAGTGATGGGAATGTGTGCCGCTGTTCAGACGTACCGGTAAATGCCATCTCGGGCAGGACCAAAAGGTCCAAGCCTTCGGCATTGGCCTTGTTCAGGATGGCATCGGCTCGGTTTAGGTTGTTGTCGATGTCGCCCAGTTGTGGCGCAAATTGCAAACAGCTAAGAACATTCCTAAGCAAGAGATCTAGAGAAAAAAAACATTCTCCGACTTCACTTACGCTATCCTCATTTTAATGGTGTCGGTTTGAAAGTTCGGAAATGCGATATAGTCGTTCCGAGAACAACACCAACTGGATAATACTACCGACTATTCCCGATATAACTTCCAAGGTTGACAGGTATTTCAAGCCACTAGGTAGCTGGCGATCAGGAAGTCAATGGGGCATCCCCTTGAAATTTGAGGGCATTCCAGAGAGAAATCATATTCACAATGGCGGGGAGATATATAAGAAGTAGGTATTGTATTGATGTGATATGTGATGAGGAAGTTCACCTTGCAGATAGGTACGTACTTTATTCTTTAGCAATAGCCCTGGAGTGTTCCACTTTAGTGCCCCCGGTACCTACCCAAATGCCCCTAAAGGGCCCACCTGCCCCCCATAGTCCACCAGGGCTCATGCGATTCCATTATCGGTTGAGCCATCCGAGCCACTACAAGTTCTAGGCTTGAAGGGGTGGGCAGGGTACATGGATGAAACCAGCAGGGGGGCCTTGCTTATCTGGTGCTGTTGGCCATTCACAAAATTCTATTTAGCGCTCTGGAAATGGTTACTAACAGGCTTCGGCACATCATTGGAAGATCATTGAAGATTTACTACCCTAAGTTCGTAGTATACGCCGTAGAGGTGTAGCCCAATATGATGGTAAGCTTCAATGTTAAACTTTGTGTACTACGCCGTAGAATTCTCCTTTGTAATAATGATCAATGATGTGCATATTATGTATGTACGGGTGCTCAATGCTTACATCAATAGTACTTGGTATGATGCCATTTATTTCCGATTCAAGCCTCTCTACATGTCTTACATACGTCCATCATCCTATTCACATGTATAGTTGTCTCAGTTCACATCATCGCACCCGGGCTTAACCGCGTCGAGCGAGGACCTACAATTCTGCCCACAGAATATGAGGTATCCAACTGATATCAGTTTGAATGGGTCTTTTTTTAGGATATAGGGTAAAGGGTACCCAACAACAATCAGATGGATGCAGTGCCATTAGGCTGCATGTTGGAACTGACCACACCCGTCTGGAAGGTAAACGGATGGCCATGCTCGATGCGGCCGCGGCATACATACATCCTTTTCCCAGATGCCAGTTATGCCAGTCTAAGCCCAAATTATTCTAGGTTAGAAACGCAAGGTATAATTAGTCTGGGATCGCAAACACTGCCCTGACCAAGATTTACAACAGCTGAAATGTCCAGAAGAACAGCTAAATAGGTACATACTACCACTACTACTACTACGTATATATGTAGATGCTATTCAAATCATGCTTATCAGGGGCTTGATACTACCTACATAAGCAGGCATCGGAACGCTCTGATGTCCTTGAATCGGTCTTTTACCATCATTTTCGCTCCGCGATGCTATCAAGACCTCAAACGTAGGTCGCTTATTCTATGGCCGAATACTCATAGTGCTATTGTAATTACGAGCATTTTAACACCTATGATCTCAGCCTCAATAACAAATGCATACTATTCTTAAAATAAACGTACCTACATATTCCTCGAGGCTTAAGCTTATATTTAGAGTACTGGGTACCTACCCACCGTATAAGCTTGTGTTACCTGACTACCGGAACCCAAATACATGGATAGGTATTTTTATCTGCGCGCATGCACCTGGTGTTGGCTGCAAATTCAATTCGATTTACATACATATATATATATGTATGTATAACTACATAGTAGGTACCTAGGTATCTGGGGTATTACAAGCCAGCCTGGAGATGATGATTACGAGATGTACATAACTTATTTGAATCTGTGAGTGAGACGACTCTAAAAGGAGAACATGCCTCACCTATTAACATACCTATGAAAAGGCAATAAATGTTGCTACGCCTCCTCCAACATACTCTTATATGAATCCTATCATAGACATATACAATTTACACAGCATTAATCGTGCGACTGAGGAGCCTTATAACAGAAGAGGATCAGTCAACTCCTTCCTACGCAAACACCTGCCCAGATGGAAATACCAAGCGAACAGACTGAGCCTACCTACGCCTGTTAAGACTGGCACCTGTGCCTGCAGTCGAGACGTAAAGTGTATGTGTATACCTACAAGGCTAGCTCTATCCCAGACCGTCAACCATCGGCTTTCCTACCTACTATTACCCTCAGTGCTGTATCTAATCCTACAATGACGAAATCGCGGGGTATACCTAGTTAAACAACAACCTTAAGTCAACCATGCCTCTTACCTAAAAAGGGAGACATGGGAATCCTATATTTTATCCTGATTGTCGTACATAAACATGAATCCTTCCCCGTACCTATATTTAGAGCAAAATAAATTACGAAAATGATACCTAGGTACTAGGTACCAACAAGAAAGCAACAGCCATCGAATTACGTGGTAACTCTTCCTATGGTGGATATGGGCTTAACTAATCGTACAACGAAACTGTTATTTTTAAATCATAGACACCTAGGCACTCTAGAAGAATATCGGCAATTCTTAGAATAGGAACACATGTTTCATGTTAACTTCGATGCCATCCATACCTATGGAATCGGGGAAAGCCCCCCTGAACGGGGTGGGTAAACCGCCCCTGAGTCGAAGGATGTGGGGTTGGGGGAGTCAATTATTGGTGCGAATGAGCTGCATTAGTCAGGCAAGCGTTCAGCTCGGGAGGAGCCGCGCGCCCGACATCGTGGACTGCGCGCGCTTATGTGCCTACATACACTCAAAGACTTAATTAAAAATATATTAGAAGCCCTTAACTAAGTTAAGATTGATGGTTACCCATTTGCTATCCGTAGAGATGTAATACATAACTAACTAACCTAGTTAAAAGTTAAGTCCCTTCCCCTTCCCCCTTGAAATCATCCTCTCCTACAAATGTAAGTCTTCTGCCAGCTCCAGTCCAAACTAGCAATTACACGCCGAGACAGGATTCGGCCCAGCATCACCCAAGTACGAAGTCGAGTTGATATTCGAGAAGCCGAAGAAGGCCTGGCCGTTCTTAGTCGAGCTACGAAGTAGGATATATGTTAGCTGACCCACATAGGACCACCCCCTACCTATTATGAAGCCAGGTATGCGGGGATGAGGTAGATAGGTAGGTAAATGTAAAAGCTTACTTCACAATGGTCATGATACCTGCGTCGCCGACAGCCATGTAGCCCCACGAAGCGAAGTAGCCGCTGCCTTCGCACTCTCGGTTGTACCATTCCCACGTCTGCATGTCGACACCCTCCGGCGGCGTCAAGACGAGCATGCAGCGGGCGCCCGCCGGACTGCCGTCCAGGATTCGGAAACCTATCGTGACTAGGTGCTTCTCTATATCGACGTCTGATAGATAGTCTTCGGGTTAGCGGCCTGATATATGTATATTTCGCCCGAGATCGGACGCGCCAAGGTAAGCGGCTACTCAAGTTCCATGGCCTGTCCACCTACCTCGGAAAAGATCTTCCACCGCCCATGCGGTAGAAGACGGCGTGATATCATCATCAATATCATCACCATCCAGCCGCTGCCGCACCGCCACCCCATCCCGACGACGCCTAGTCCCCTGAGGAATCACAGACTTCGTCTGCTTGGGGATATCAGACCCGGTGTCGAGCGCGTCATCGGAGAACCCGAAGTACGCCTGGGATCTCTGGTCCGGGTTAACGAGCACCATGACGACGAACCCGAAGTCGCTATGCCCGCCGTCGACAGCGAACGACCCGTTCCCGCTACAGGAATCTTCCGCGAAAGACACCAGGCCACAGTCGCCGCCGGAAGATGTCGTCACGTTGAAGCTGCACTGGAAGGAACTGTCCGCGTGTTTCCCGGAGCTGGGGTCCACGGTGAAACTCCAGGCGCAAAGAGTATTGCTGTTGGATTTCGTGCGGCGCGCGTCGGAAACCGTCCATTCCTCCTTCGTTGACTGGGCAGATACAGGTACAGAGCTTGTGGCTAGCCCAGAAAGCGCGAGGGGAAAGCCCAACCACGATGGCTTCATGCTGAGAAAATCAGAGTAGATACGCTAGTGGTGATGCTGCGAAGATGAATGGGTATAGGTAGAGCCGATATCGATGCAGATGGACTTTTATATAGCTCTCCATCCGACTACTAGGTAATCGTCGCCATCATCATGGATACTAGCGTTTAGTAGCTGTGTACTGCAGTTTACGTGTTGTTCGTCAGGTCTCGAAGCAAACACCCGGAGTATCTACGGGCGCAAACATGTGCAACATAAATAGGGGCTTACACGGCAGCGCCCGCCTATTTTTGTAAGAGATTGAGTAGCAGCAACCGGTTGCTGGGGATTTGAGAATCTATAGCACCAGTACCAGATGCTTTATTTCTAAGACATTGCGAAGCAAGACCTGTTTGTTAGCTTGTTTGCTTGAGTGTTGTATCGTTAAGCTATCCCGAAGGCTGATTGCAGAAAAGACTCACCACAGGGATCTTGTAAGACACTCCTAGAGCATGTCTGTCGCCTGCCAACAGGAGCATTCAGGGCCATTTATGGGGGCCTAGTCGAGTAATAGATATGCCGTATAGGCAGGTGTTAACTGTTTCGGCCACTTCTTAACGTTGGGTTAAGAAGGAATTACTCTATCACCCATCACATTCCTCGTACTTAATATTGTCGTACTCATTCTGCCTATGCGCTGTAGTCAGTATATACATAACGGCTATTTAGTATATTCTGCAATATGAAAGGTTCTTCCAGTGAACCCCTGGCCTAGTGCCTTTTTCCCACAGGCGTAACCGGCTGAGACCCGTGTAAGGATGCTTGCGTAATCTACCACGTAGATAGTAGTGGCCCGTACGAACCTATTCTTATATTAGTGAGAAATCCGCGAACCAGTATCGGTTAGGTGTAGCATCAGAGGATAAAGGTGTTTGAAAAGATAAGAAAAGAGGCCGTAAAGTCTTCATATAAAGTTCCCAAGAACGCGTTATATATTGCTGACTCTCAATTTTCAGCCGCACTAAGGCTCTACGCGCCGACCTAGTACTCCATTGCTAAGCGATCGCGGAAACCACCGCATACGAGTTTATCAGCTCCTCGTGTAGGGGGGCTTCACGATTTCCCCAGCTACCTATTTAGCATTTAATCTCCAAAACAGATAATCGGGTTTCCTGGAAGTGGTCCGATATTGTCAAGTGTAAGTAATCACGACGTGAGATAGGGAGTTGGCAATCCCAAATACAAAGGCTAAGCTGAGTACTAGGTATCTCAAGATCCCTCAGATGTTCCAGGTCACCTTGAAGATAAGTACCTGATTATACGTGAAAGCCGAGTATCTTTGAGAGTTTTTATTTAGAAGTCGCTCAATGAATCTCGATATGCACCCTTGGCTTATTGCTCATAGGAGGCAAAGCATAATATCTCAAAGGATGAACTATTCGTGAATCCCTTGACTTGTCGCTAGGGCCAAGGGCGCTTATCAAGATTTGGTGGCACAAGAGGGAGAATCCCAGGAATTCCTTGATGTCTCGGAAGCACAATATTCCAATAACCAGTAGTTCTACTGTGAGGGATGAAGTTGTATTCAAGTTAGGCAGTTGTAAGTGCGACGACGTGAACTCAAGTATTTTATACGATACCTATGAATGATTCATCTCATTCTAACCGAATTCTGATGCTGATAGGGTGCTGTACCACTTTGAAAGCTATGCACGACGGTCGTACCCGGGTCAAACTTCATCTTGCATACCTAGTATGAACGGAATATGCCTACTTTATCGGTCTTTAAACCAACCAAACAAGATTTTCGACTGGTAAAGTTTTCATTATGGGCTGTCTTCTTCCAGGTTTCTTGTGGGGACTTTTGTTAATATTGGAAGCGAGAATGCTCTTTTTCCTTTCTGATTAGCGAGATGATGATGTTTGGATGTCTGTCTGGAATATTTGGCTGTGTGATCGGATTTCTGATTAGAAAAACAGTGGAGAAACCACCTCCAAAAAGCCATGTCACGTGCTTTGTCTTGGCGCAAAAGCCCTCCCCTCCTCCTTATCAGGGGCTATTAGGTCGGATCACCTCAAGGTAACTTCTGAGCAACATTAATGGCGTTTCCCAACCCTAACCTTGAAATACTATTAGGCATACATAGAAATTGATGTGTATGCTTATGTATTTCTCAACTGGGAAACAACGGAAACATATTTCCATATGTTTTCCCGTATGTTTCACTGGCTAGGAGAAGTATTAGGGTCACCGGTAACGTTCAGTCATATTCACGGAGAGAGCGCAGACCGAACACAGACTACAATCCGTACCGCTCCCAAGCTACACTCTAACCACCTTCAACGCTGGATGCTTCTAAATCATGGCAAGAACATCCCCCCAACGTAGTGATCTATTACAAGGTCCATTTAAGTCACTTAGTGGATTGAAGAATAAGTTCCCTAAGTGCGATCTGCGAATATTCATACATCAGATCTTTGGTGCTCAATCCCGGGCGCGGTTAATTACTGGAGCTCCTAGATGCAGCCCACATTCTGGAGTTGAACTGGCTTTTGGGAGGCTTGTCCCAAGGATACCCTAAGATCGATCGTAGATTGGGCAAATGTTCTAAAGCATACCGGGATCAACAAAAATAAGCATTACATGGTGAACAACTTTACCAGTACCAGCCTGGGAGGTGAACCGTGAAATAATTTCGCATTTAATGGTAGTGAAGTTGTATGCCTAGTAGGTACCTACATTCATAGGTTTACATGACCATGTAATCTGAAAGGGACCTAGGTCGGTGATCTAGTTTGAGGTGGTGGTTTGTTAAGGCCTTGGAGGTGGTTTTATTAGAATCGATCCAGGCCCAGGGGGGGGGGGGGGGCAGGATGACAGGTCTCATTTGCAGCGGGGCGTATGAGGAGAGAGAGAGAGGTTATGGCTGCATAAGCGCCGCTATGACAACGCTTTTCAACAATCATTGATCTATTTAGGCAGCTGCTAGGACCCCCATTTATTAATTTTTACTTTAGTATCTCAGTGAACTCTCTTTTCTTTTCTTTCCTTTCTTCAAGTTATTCTAAGTATTATTCCCTATGTCAACTGTGTATACCAACATCATGATTAAATTACCTAAAAACCTGGACTGAAGCGATACTTCCTTCTTTCATTTTTTACATAGGTACCTCCAGGGTAGACTTCTCCAATCCTAGATACACCGATGAACGGGCACTCCCTTCGTTCAAATTTGCTCTACTACATAAGTATTGAATATCAGCTGTGTGACTAGAGCTTTTAATTGGTCCAAGTTTCTACGTGTGGCGGGTTAGAAGGCCGCTGGTGTGGCCGGCGTCTGCATGACCACTCACGTTGCTTCCCGGCTGTTCGTTCTGAACCAGTCATTTCAACTACCCCGGACATAATCTTGGAGCTTTTCCTAAGTTCGGTCATTCTCGTCGCTTGCTCCCTCGCATCGGAGAGCCTACATATGCGCTTCTCTGTAGTTGTCAAGTTTATTCTCATTGGCCACTTGTGAAACAAAATGGCGGTAGAGTCTCCAGAGCGTCTTCTGATCTCGTGCCTCATTGGCCGAAGTTTGTTTGTTTGTTGGTTGGAGGGACTTTAGGAGTACAGTGTTGTTGGTTTTCCAGAATCTCACGGATCTTGGAGCCGCTTGTCCTGCATGTCGACATTTCGACGGGGCAACATGTAGTCATTCCTTTGAGATATAGCCCACAAGGGCCCCAGATCTAAGGAAGCTCCCATTTTCATACATCATATCCATTCTGTTCATATTACTTTGCTTCACAAAGCTATAACCCTATTAGAATTACCATATATCAAATAGACAATATCATTCTTAGTGGGTGCCTAGTCGATGCCATGATCAATATAGCAAGAAGGTACTACTCCTCTCGGCCGGCCTAATCATATTCTTGTCGACTCCCTATTCACGACATGACCCTGAATTTCCTCCATGTACTGCTGTGTCTTCTATTGCTTCGACAAAAGACAGCAGCATTACAAGTTACTCCGGGCTCATCGTGTGCGACTGTCTGCTTAGACGACTCTAAAGATGATTCGCAGAATCCAGATATATCATCCACGACACCGTCGGATATAGTATGCAATGACCAGGAATACACCAACACAACCAGTGGTACCAAGTTCAAGGCTTGTACAGAGTGTTTACAGGAAAGCCATGCGATGAGCAACGGAGAAAGCGATATCTTCTGGTATCTGTGTACGCCGAAATCATGGTCTCTAACATGCCCCTTATTTTGCTAACCTTGAGCTCAAGACAACTTACGATACTCGGTGGATAAGTGTCTTTACAATGACACCAAATCTAGCTCATCTCCATGTAATATCGATTACGCCTGTGCGCCTTTAAAGACGGCTTTGGAGGCCGGGAATCTAAACCCCAGCAATGGGACTCAACTCGATTACTGCACAGCTGATGGCGGTGCATTCTCTGGCTCCCAGCTAGACAATTGTATTCAGTGCTTTCGTTCAAGCTCGAGCCAGTTTTTCATGTCAAATTGTACGCAACTTACCCCATGTTTGAGTGGGATAAACCCCCTGACTAATATTCCACAGTTCTCACCGGATTGCAGGCTGGATGTGAGCAGAAGCCTCAACCAGGAGACCTCATCAGTTTGAGCGGGTCATTGTTCACACGATTTCAAGTGAATATTACTGCCACGCCCCAGAATCAGACAGCTGCCTCTGACAACGACGACGCCTCTCACACGAGTATGACTACTGGTGCAATCGTAGGCATAGCTGTTGGGGCTACATTGCTCTTCTTAGGCGGAACAGGCTTGTTCTGGGTTCATCATCGAAGGCGGAAGTATCAATATAACGACACTCTCGGCTCGCGAGACGGAAGCAAATCTATCTCTCCTCCGCCCATGGGGGGTTATCCTCGGTACTATGGAGGCGGAAACGACTCTTTGCCAGCCGATTGGGAACTACGAGCGCAACAGCCGTATACTTACAATACCCAATATTACGAACAGGTGGAAAAGGTGATGGAAAGCGGCCAGAATCCGAACCAAGCTGTCTTCGGACAGCATAGCACCCTGCCCACACACCCAGCTTACCTCCCGCGAGTGGCGAGCCGGAACACTAGTCGAAACGACACCCCTAGCCCGCCGCCGCCGGTTAAATCTAACAGGCCTGATACATTCGCCGTGAATTCCTACCTCAACGCCGCCACTGCAGCACCTAAAACGTTCCCGATGATAGCACCGGGACCCGCCACCAAGACGGTCGGAAAGAGCACACTTCCTCCTTTACCACCACAACAACAGACCCAACCACAAATTCAAATTCAAATTCAACCACCGCCCCAGCCACGAACGATACCACAGATAAAAATTCCTCCTCCTAATATCGCATCACATAATAAAAACCCATCCCAGCCCCGAACCACCGCCCCCTTCCCCGGCCCCGTGCCCCCTCCACCACCAGGCCCACCCCCACCACGCGCACCACAGCTCTCGCTCCCAGAGCCGTCGCGCGCCCGGAAGCCGATGAAGTACGCGCCGCCCCAGATAACCATCGTTCCGCCTCCCGCCCCCGCTCCACAGACACCGCCGCATTCATACCCCAACGACAGCGACAGCGACGAGTACGACGACGGCGACGAGGTCCTGTCGATCGGCTTCGAGATCATGGGCCCGCCGACCGCTCGAACCGGACCAGGGCACGGCATCGGCGACGGTTCGCGGTGGGAGCAGGAGTCGTTCGCCGGGTACGGGTCCAAGGTCGCGAGGACGCCGCGGGAGTATTATCTGCAGCAGCAACAATCATCATCATCATCATCATCATCGCAACTACCATTACAAGCACACTCACGCCCAGAACCGCAGATCATCGAGCAGCACGCCGTGGACCGCCGGCGAAGGGAGACGCAGTTCACGGACATCGAGACGGGTATATACACGGGCAGGTCTGAGGTATAGGTAATTAGATGTCTGGCATGTACCTAGGCACTTACCTCCACTACCTGCCTACCTAGTACCCACCTAGGTAGAGATGTATGTACAGGTACAATGTAATTAATCAGTCACATACATACCTACTAGGTACTATTAAATGGTGAGGGTCAAAATTGTGCTTTCTTCCTTTTCAGCGATTGGCATCGAAGGGCGAGCTGGCGTATTGGTGGACTACGGTTTGGGAAAACTAGGTACTCATGTATCATAGGTATTCAAGTAGCATGAAGTTTTTTTTGTATATTTAAGTGCGCTTTGGACATCGAAGAGAAACTTGCGGTGGCATACAATTAGCCATGCAAGTATCATACACGATCACAATATTGACCATAACTCAAGAAACGGAACTGATATGGCTTGATATTTGTACACATGCATTCTTACATCATGTCTCATTAAAGTGGTCTCACTGACTGTCGCCTACTGCTGGACCTCAACCCAGACGCCGACCAGGGCCCTTGGCCCTCCACGAGTTAGGTAGAGGGCCACTCCGGCTACCCTTGTCTGCCGGAGGCACCGTCGCCGAGCCGTAAACGGTATTTCGGGTGCCAGGAGTTCTCATGATCCACGACAAGAACCCCGGGGTGGGGATGAGGTTAGGGCCATTTCCGAACTCAGGATATATCCGAGTCAGAAAGTCGTGTAGGTGAGCAGCGATAAGGCCGGTAAGCCCAACCATCATGCGATCAACGCCGCTGAAAAGAAGGTAGGTGAGAAGCAAACAGTAAGGCATCAGTTGTGCAGGAACGCTGACAACATAGAAGTGCGCCTTCATGCCTCTCTGATCCTGCGTCGCCGTGTAGCATAATGCGATAAGCATCGCATCTAGTAATAAATACCCACTGGTTAGGAGGCCATTCAAGGGCTACAGAAGTCTTGGTTAGCAATGCTTTAAACCTTCGAATCGTAGTTTAAATTGTGGAATAAACAGGTCTCGCAAAGACAGCCAAGGAAGGCTAAGTATGTAGGGCGCTGAAAAACCACCCGAGCAAATGAGTCCGAAGACATCGCTCGAGTCATCCATTAAGACATCCCACCATGCCCACGACACGAGCTGACCCTTTTGAGGTATGCGAATGACGGGCCAGTCGCGGCGCAGGGGTAATCTTCCTCACGTTCAGGAACCGTCATAGCTGTAGAGCAAATTCCACTATGCGGGCAGATTGGTGAGGTGTTTAGGTGCTTGTGTGCTTGTGTGCTTTGTGTGCTTAGAAGTATAGATAGGATAGAGGAGAGTAGGGGAAAGAGTGAAAGACAACCTACAATTATGACACTGGCGACAAAAATGAGATACCACAGCATATCTTCCTTTTTGGGAAATTTAGAGCTGTTATTCTCGAGCTGACTCAAGTATGTGTATACAAAGTATGTGTCAAACAGTACGCTCAATTGGGGCCAGGTTATTAGGAAACTCGTAACGAGTAGATAGATGTCGGGAGGCCACTTAAGAAGTCGTGCGACGTTGAAGACGAAGGGCTCGATGTTTAACATGTGAGTGTAGACCCCAACAGAGCACAAGAACACAGCTGTGGTGATCGTCCTATCCAAAAAAAAAGTAATTAGCTCAACGAAGATAGACTCTTTGTTAGGAGATGCGATGTGTTGCTTACCTGGCAATGGGAGGCGTGTTCATGTAGATGGTAGTTACGTCCGACATGATGGCGATAGTTTAATTACAGCTCTCAAACAAGGCGACAACCTCTATACAGATAACACCACAGCAAATGGTATGACGAATATAGACCAAAAGTCCGATCGTGTAGAAGCGATTACCAGGCAGATGTCATTCAGACTTCTGGGTTTCTATAACATTGAATAGAAAGTGTAGAATGCGGTGAAGACGACACGTTTTTACTTTCTTTAAGCTGACACAGCTACGCGAACCTCAAGGTGGCACGACGCGTGGAAGTCTAGGCAACACTCCTGTTGGCATGTTGGTTGGGCTAATTGGATATTGCCGCTCGGTTAACATGGGAGAAGAGATGACAATGGAAAAAGGAAGAAGTTTTTTCTTTCTTAGAAAAGGATTCGTTGTCAAATTTCAATTTCAAAAGGTTGCGCTTAGCAGCTTTAGGTTTGTTTAGCCCCAATTACTAAGCGCTTTTTTTTTTTTGGGGGGGGGGGGGGGGGGGGGGGGGGGGGCTGTTTTTCCCCACCTCCTCTGTGGCTGGATGTCATACCTCACTGCTACTACTATGCATGTACATACAACTTGAACTTGCCATCTGGATCATTGATGTGAATAACTTACACCTCAGTTGACTACTACCTATTAGGTAGGACATACATACTACATAGTATTTACTCACCCAAAATACCTCTAACGCCATTAACTTCATCATCCATATCCGTTAGTTATCTATTTCCAGTTTATTATATTAAAGTAGTCTTCACTGTTCAGATACTACCGAAATGAGTTAAGAATCATCCCTCTGCCTATCCATCACCAGAAGATTCAACATAGCCTAGAGGGGTAATATCGATCCAAACTCACCCAAGCAACGAGATATTCCAGAATAAGATAATAGGGAAAACGAGCATATATAAACCATGACAATCCTATGTCCGACATTCAAATCTTTTACCTCGCCCGTTTTTGGATAGATGGGACTAGCCTACGGGGTCCTTTGATATGATGCCTACCCGCTTCGGCTCCGGGCATCGCGCCCTTGTGCTCCATATGTCTATCTTGCAGGTAGTCAGTCTCCAGACAAGTCTTATTTAAAATGGCAAGCCTTCCGGGTAGGAGTAGATTCTCTTCGCAGAGAGACCTGTGAATTAATTACCTACGAATCTATTCCCTTCTGCCTTCGGGGCTAGTTCGTCTTTTCCTCCATACGACTAAGTCGGCCTGCCACCCCCTCACCTTCCTATCCAGCGATTCACGATCCAAGATACAGCAAAATGACCGCTCAACATTGTCAAGCCTGTTTCGAAAATATCGTTGCCAAGGTAGGCCCTTATCACGAAAGGGGTGAATGGACCGAGATCGACGGTAGAAAGACCTGTGCGTATTCTCGCCGAACGCCTTTCACCAGTATATCCGTGTCTTAACTCATCACGCTGTAGATGTCACTGGCCCAAAGACAGCGGACCGCGGGATACTCTACATCTACGACGTGTTCAGCTTCCAGCCGCAGAGCCTCCAGGGCGCCGATATCCTCGCCTATTCCGCCTCCAAGCCCTGTTTTGTGGTCATGGTTGATTGGTTCAACGGTCGCGCCATTCAGCATGAATGGGTCGACCCGAACAACCAAGAAGGCCGCAAACTCATGCTGCAGTTTGTGGAGACCACAGCCTCACCCACCCTGGTCCTCCCCTCCGTGTCCGAGGTTCTTGGCAAGTTCAAGTCGATCTATCCTGGCGTCAAGCAATGGGGGGGGTGTCGGCTTTTGCTGGGGTGGAAATCTTGTGTCTCTGCTCGCAGCGAAAGGGGACGCGTCGCCATTCGTCGCAGCTGCCCAGTCTTCACCAGCGCGCTTAGATCCCGAGGAGGCCAAAAGTGTCACTATTCCTATGGCACTTCTAGCCCCTACTGGAGAAGATAAGACTGTTGTCAAGCAATACGGGGAGAACGTTCATGGAGAGAAACACGTCGAGATTTTCAGCTCCCAGATCCATGGATGGATGAGTGCAAGGTCAGTTATGCCGCCCCATAGAAGCATAGTTCATGCTAACCCCACAAGGGGTGATCTCGAGAACCCAGATGTCCGCTCAGAGTACGAGAGAGGCTATAAGACCCTCATAGGGTTCTTCGATAAGTACCTTTAAAGCCACACGTCGCTGGATACTTGTACATAGGTGCCTACCTAATAAAGCCATTCTTTTTAACCAGCTTAGTCAACCTTTTCTTAACTGACACATATGTCGCCCAAAATTTCGGCCGATAATTTTCCACTATTTCCGATGGAACTGAGCTCTTGACCAAGTGCATCACAAAACTAGATTCAAGTTGTGGTGCTCTTATACGGAAAGCTCCCAACACACATATATCCAATGCATCCAAGCAGGCGGGGGTACGGTTTTCCTTCGCAGACCGCCGAGAAGTGAGGGATATGTTGGATATATTGAGAAACTATAAATGACAGGTATCCGACCGCCGTCTCGGTTTGAAAAAGTATATCATACATCATATGACCCATATAACGCCACCAACCCAAAGATATTATCGTTATTCTCCAAGTTCAGTCTTGCCATTACTTCGTTGAAACCCTTATCTGTCATAAACCAGGCCGCTTGGAAGGAAAATGAGTCATGTACCAAACAACCACGCTGAACTAGAAGTTTCACTATTGGTTCATGAAAGTTCCGCATAGCCCGCATCAATGGTGTAAAACCGAGGGCATCTCTCAAGTTGGGGTCTATCCTTTTATCGCCAAGAAGCAACCGAACCACGGCTTCCTGGCCGCTGTGGGCCGCCAAAGACAATGCTGTGAACCCACTATTGCCGTTATAGGTGGGGTCTATGTTGCCGCATGAAAGTAATAAATTTGCAACATCTCTTTGGCCGTGGCCACAAGCCACCATTAATGGTGTATATCCATCCTTATCTGCAACAATCGGATCGGCCCCTTTCTCAAGTAGTAGCCTGATTACTTCAAGGTGGCCATCATATGAGGCTATATGGAGTGGCATCGATCCTCTATTATTTGTAACCGTTAGATCGGCCCCTTTCTCGAGCAGTAGCTTGACTATTTCAAGGTGGCCTTTAGCTGAGGCTATATGGAGTGGCGTCCACCCATCTTTTTCTGCAACCGTTGGATCGGCCCCTTTCTCGAGCAGTAGCTTGACTACTTCAAGGTGGCTATTATTTGAGGCCATATGGAGTGGCGTCGATCCTTTATTAGTTGTAACCGTTGGATCGGCCCCCTTTTCCAGTAGTAGCTTGGCAATTTCGAGGTGGCCATTAGATGAGGCTATATGGAGTGGCGTCCACCCATCTTTATCTGTAACCGTTGGATCAGCCCCTTTCTCGGGTAGTAGCCTGGCAATTTCAAGGTGGCTATTATATGAGGCTATATGGAGTGGCGTCGATCCTTTATTAGTTGTAACCGTTGGATCGGCCCCTTTTTCCAGTAGTAGCCTGGCAATTTCGAGGTGGCCATTAGATGAGGCTATATGGAGTGGCGTCAATCCATCAATTTCTGCAACTATTAGATCGGCCCCTTTCTCGAGTAGTAGCCTGGCAATTTCAAGGTGGCCATCATATGAGGCTATATGGAGTGGCATCCACCCATCTTTATCTGCAACCGTTGGATCGGCCCCTTTCTCAAATAGTAGCCTGGCAATTTCAAGGTGGCTATTATTTGAGGCCATATGGAGTGGCGTCCACCCATCTTTATCTGCAACCGTTGGATCGGCCCCTTTCTCAAATAGCAGCCTGGCAATTTCGAGGTGGCCATTAGATGAGGCTATATGGAGTGGCGTCAATCCATCACTTTCTGCAACCGTTGGATCGGCCCCTTTTTTCAGTAGTAGCCTGACTACTTCAAGGTGGCCATAATTTGAGGCCATATGGAATGGCACCCATCCTTTATTATTTGTAACCATTGGATCGGCCCCTTTCTCGAGCAGTAGCCTGACTATTTCAAGGTGGCCTTTACTTGAGGCCATATGGAGTGGCGCCCACCTATCTTTATCTGGAACTGTTAGATCGGCCCCTTCCTCCAGAAGCCGGATACATCCCAACTTCCACCCTTTGAAGGCAGCCGCAAGTAAAGCTGTACGACTAGACGCATCCACATAGTCTATATCTAATCTGGCATTTCCGGTCAGATATAAAATAGTATCTAGGAGACCTAGTAACGATGCGTAGAATAGTCGACTTCCTGATTGAATACTCCCCTCATATTTTAACAGGTTGTCTTCCGGGGCAGCATCGACTACCTTTCTCCATTCTTCCCAATTGCTGCAAGATGGATGGAAAAAGGCATTGACGTATTCAATCACATTCTTCGAGTTGGCTGTGCCTGGCTTGACATGGTTATGCCATAAAAATGCGGCGTACTGTTGGAATGCTTGGATGACATCGCCCTCTTCTCCTTGATGTGACTTTTCCCAAACTTCATCACAGTTCAGGTAGCGGAGGCATGTTATTGCCAAAATGTTGTTTTGCATTGCCTCGTTCGAGGATCTTAACTGCTCATTTATACTTAGCTGATCTCCAGGGGCCGGCATCTGGCAAAGGACATACTCTCTGACTGAGAAATGCGTCAAGTGGACGGTCAGCAACCCGAAATCCGAGTTTGGTCCCCGAGTCTCAACAAGAGATGCACAAAGACCCAGGATTTCGGTTGCGATATATTCCTTGTCAATAGCATCAGGAAGTCTTTCTGATATGTCATCGCATTCCACGTCAGCAAGAAGCAACGCGCCTGTGATCTCCCTAACTGTCATCGGACGTAATGCGAATGTGGCCCATCTTATAATTGCCATAGCTCGGATTCTATCGGCATCTGGTAGTTTCATGATTCTTGCCCAACTGTGATCATAAAGATTAGCTAAATTTGTAGGGGCTTGCTCGACTACTTTCTGTAGTTGTCTCACGTTCTTCCCGCCTCGTAGCTGCTCCTCTAGCATTTTGATGCATAGGAACATCGAGTCGAACCGATCGGCCATCCGATCTGCGAGATATTCACGGTCGGATTTGTCTTTATTTTGTAACTGCCGGTTGACAATGCTATGCGAGAATAGCGTAGCGTCGGGCTTCACGTCGTCGGGGCTTATACAATACTCTATCAAGTCCCATGCATTGCTGCTTACTTCTACACGCAAGCCGTTCCTAATATCTGATTCGTTGCGGCTGAAGATAATAAGCCGCGACTTGCTGTTAGAGACAGCTTGCTTGAGAGATGCCATAAATTCTTCCAGGGAGTATCGGGTACCCGTACACTCGTCAAGACCATCAACAATGAAAACACAGTTGGGTGTACTCTGGGCGATTGCCGCAAAAAGCTCCATGATCTCGGCCTGCGAGGCGGGCCGTCCATCTGTGTTCTCCCATCGCTCGCGCGCTAGATTGAACGCACAAGTATGTTTTGCTTCTCCATGCCTTTCCTTTTTCAAGATTATTTGAGAGATCCAGGATCTGACGACAATGAAAGGGTCCGCGCGACTTTCAGATTGAGATGAAAAAAAGTAGTATGCGAGTGGGAAGTGTGGGAAGTTGGCTTCTAGATCGGTGATAACTCTTGTGCACAACATCGTCTTTCCATATCCAGCGTGCCCATAAATCCACAGCACTTTGGCCACCTCTGAGTCTGTATCCCTCCAATCGTGAAACTCGGGGCGTTCCAATATCCAGTTGCAGGTACCCTGCAGTCGTTTTTGCACAAAATCATCGTACGCGGCGGTTGTCCATGTGGTTCCTAGCCAAGACGATAACCCTTTTTTGAATTCGTCTAAACGTATGAACGTATGAGAGTTATTCAAGATAAAGTAAGCGGAGTTAGATCCCTACCATTCCTATATTTCTCTTGAAGTGCTTCAAACATTTTCATAATCTTGTCGAGGGAAGAAGACAGAGGTTCATATGTTTCTATGTTTTCATTAGAGAAGGCAAGAAGTAGAAGCCACTAGTGTACATGTATAGGGACCACATTACCTTGACTTGCTTGCGTATGGCCTGTATCGTTCAGTTCTTGGGGCGGAACCAGTTCATAGAGACGCCGAAGCAAGGATTCGACAAGTTGGATCTTTTCAGATATTGTATCTTTGCCACCTGAAGCCCAGTCGAGCTTGGTCTTTCGTGATGTCGACCCTTGAAATTTCTCCAGTTGCGTCCGTTTTTTAGGGCGGACGTTGGAGCCTCGGGATGACGGGCCTGCCAGGGTAGGCTGGGATGATACGTTGGGCTGGCTATTTTCTGCATCGCCAACGATACCCTGGATGGATTCTATAATTTCATAGACGCTATTGAGCACTCCAGGATCATCAAGGGCCTTGTGGTGGTCATCCTTAAGTCCGTTTTGATCACATCCAACACTCTCGCTCCATTGCTTGTATAAAACTCTGGCAGCGTTGCTTAGGGCGAAGTAAGGCCGTGAGTCGGAATCAAATTGCTTGTAGGACTTAATTCCTTCAGTAAGTTCCCAGATAGTTTTAGGTAAGCTAGCCAGCCCTGCGGCGCCGATAACAAATGCTGGAATCTCTAGTCCTGACATGATCGTGAGTAGCACGTCGTCCTACTCTCGCAGAATTGAGTGGTGAAAGAATACCTAAGAACATATAGGCCAGTCCATAAGACACCTAAGCTGTTGATCCATAACAGAAGGTCTTGGAGTATTATCATTCAAGTTTGTCTTATTTCCATGTTGCAAGGTGTGGAGTAAAGTCATAAATACTAGCAGAGCCTTGCGTGGTGTGGGCGGGGAACTGGTGGCAGTGGCATTGCCAATTGGCGCCGTTGTTCCTTGCGTACCTAGGTAAATGCTCAGTTACCTACTGCTGAAATTATTATACCTGCATGAGGCTTGGGCGGGTGCATATGTAGGCTGACATGGAGGCATATTCGATCCCACGGTCAATGCAGGCCCTCCATCCCCTTCCATCCTGCGGGCTCGGCTCGGCTCACCGAGTGACTGGAAACTCCAGAAAGAATGACTTTGATCTCGGTGCCGTTTTGGTTCCTGTAGTCTGCTAAGAAGGATTGGATTAGATAAGGGGGTAGGTAGGTATGTATGATTTCTACCTAGGTATATTAGTTGATGTACGGATGATGATCTTCCAGATCTCTTTCCAGCTCGTTGGAATTGCCGAACTGACCCCACACAGCATTCATATGGCTATTATCTTCGAGTACGACAGTATCATCTCTTTTGCCAGTTTTGACAGATGCACCCTCGTCCCTTTACAAATTATTTAGGCGCCCTCCCCCAACTCTGACTTCTAGGTATGAATCTTCATCTTTTACTGCGTTACTCGAGACCGAATTCCTTTCAACGACGTCAATGATGTGGAAACTTACTCTGTCCGTCCTAGGGTTTCTCGCTGCCCAGGGAGCAGCGCAATGCAGCCGCGAGGACCTCATCGCCGCAACCGACAGCCTCCTCGCCGCGCAGACCGCCGGAACACCCGACACTGTGTCTCCCCTGGCCGACGAGGTCGCCTACCTGGAAGCATTCAAGACGGCCAACAGAGCAACCGGTATCCTGTCCCAACCGCTCAAGATCGACTTCAACCGTAGTCTGCACGACACCACGGCCTGCGCCACGTACACGGAGATCGTCGTGACGGACGCAGCACACCCATACGTCATAGGCACGCAGATGCGCTTCGTCGATGGCAAGATCGCCAACATCAGCTCTCTCGTCACCGACAAGGGCGACTGGCTGTTCAACGCAACCGGCACCTACTACTGGGCCTCTCGGGAAAAATGGGACCCGATCCCCGAGGCAGAGCGCGACTCTCGCGAAGTAATCCAGGCCGCTGCCGACGCCTATGCCGACCTTTTTAACGACAAATCCGTGCAGGTTCCTTGGGGCAGCCCCTGCGCACGTCTTGAAGGTGGCGCGTATACCGGATCGGGGTCGGCTAACGACAGGTGCGATGTCGGTGTTCCAAATGGTAAGTTATGGGAGTCCACAATCTTGAGTCCACTGCGCACTGCATGTAACTAATATGTCGATTCGTAGGAGTCGCACTGACGAACCGTCGCTACGTGATCGATGAAACTTTAGGTGCTGTCGACGTCTTCATTGACTTTGCCACCGTCCCAGATAGCCACGAGTTCCGGGTTGAAAAGGGGAAGCTTCGATATGTCCACACCATAACTGTGATGGGGGGCTAGAGCGATATGAAGGACGATAAAAAGTCGGCTTGTTAGTGTAGTGAAATATAGGGGTTAAGGCAAATAGGTACTGAAGGCTTCGGTCCCTACCTGCATACCCTAGGTAGTATAGTATATATGGGAAAATGTTTTCTAATGACTTGGAAATGAAGAAGAGTTTCATGATACCTACGCCCAATAGCATCGAAGCATATACCGATACATGTTTACTTCCCGAGGTCCAGATTACCAACAAAATATACGATTGCGATAAATCTAGCGGCGTGGTACAAAATCCAACCAAGTAACTTGAAGTAAGCACATGGCGAACGAACGAGTCAGGGGCTCCGCCCTTCCCACACCGCCGAGGATTTTGACGATAGTAACAAATTGTGTCGCAAGTGGATCCTCTAATAAGATCCACCACGTTCTAGGCCCTGGGATAATAATCTCTCTTTTTTTTTCTTCTTTTTTTCTTTTTTTTTTTTTTTTGCTTCCTCTTCTTCCTTGTAACTAAAATAAATCATCTTAAATTTCTTGTTCTCTCTTGTTCTTTTTCTATTTTTTTTTTCGCTTCATATTTTCATTATACAGCCCCTTCGAGACGGACCGCAAGTCTCGCCGAGGAGCCAATGAGCCCAGCGGTTCATCCGCTGTCTCCCACGAGCAGCCTACCGCCTCTACATTCTCTGACCACGCTCAACAAGGAACAGGTCTTCTCGTCCCTGGACAATCTAAATGATCTCTACTGTCCCGTTTCCCTAACACGGGCTATCAAATCCCAACTCCAGGTCAAAAAGTCACCACCCGATGTGCCAGCGCAGCAGGTTGACTCTGGCTACGTGTCCGAGGATGAGGACGAGAGCGAGGTAGACCCGGAAAGCACTGTAGCTGCCATGCGCGCCGATGTCTTTGAGCGCAACCATGCCATCCGCTGGCTAACCACTCTCATCGCCCGCACAGACGAGCTTCTCCTTTTGAGCGACGAGGAGCGCGAGCATGCAGTCGACAAGGCCTCCTACGTGCTTGCATCCTTCAGCAAAGCGGCCGACGAGGACGAAGAGGAAGACACCGGGATCACCCGCAGCTTTTCGTTCGAGTTGCATCTACCTGCTAAAGAAGAAGAAAAGGTTCCCATCAACGTGCTTCTCCACGACGGACCGCACGCCACCAAAGACCACACCGATGTCGGCCTGCAAAGCTGGGGTGCGTCCATCGTCTTTTCCGACCTCTTATGCGCGTCGCCGGCGCGTTTCGGGTTCGCGAGAGCTTCGCTCGGCTCCTCGCCGCGCATTATCGAGCTCGGCGCTGGCACAGGGCTGGCTAGTCTCGCGCTAGCTAAGGTCTTATCTCACCTGGATGTTGGCGCCGAGGCGCGATTGATCGCAACTGATTACCATCCCATGGTCCTCGCCAATCTGCGGTCCAACATCCGGCTTAACCAGGCGAAGGTGGAGACATGCGCGCTCGACTGGTCTGCTCCCGTCTTCGCAGCGCCGCTCGACGCCCCAGCCGATGTTCTGGTAGCGACCGATGTCATCTACGCGCCTGAGCATGCGGTGTGGCTGCGTGCCTGCGCAACGCGGTTACTGGCGCGAGAAGGTGTGTTCTGGCTTCTGATGACCGTCCGTCCGAATGGTCGCTTCGAAGAGGTGGTGGATTCCGTCGAATCTGGGTTTCAGGGGACTGAGCCGAAGACCCCCGAGGGCCGGTACCTGACCATTCTGGGCCAGGAGTTCGTGGAGAAGCGTCGTGGTGTCGGGCGCGGAGATGAGAGCGGGTATAAACTTTTTAGAATCGGATGGGCTTTAGACGAATGACTGCCTCAGACGCCTTGGGTAGGTAGATAGGTACCTAGGGATGACATAGAATCGGACATGGATGACGCATAACGACAGCATAGACTTGGTACATAACGGGAGAAAGGAAAGGCGTACGGTAGATACCACCAAGAATTTCTAGACACATAATTGACTCGGAGATATAGACTTGTTGATATAAACTTGCCTCGTTCTTATTCTCACTTCTCTGCTCTACTGTATGATCTATGTATCTCGCAATATTCATTTCCCGTGAGGAACAAACAACTTGTGTTCCGTGATCCAGGCATTGAATTCTCCAAGACTCCAGCTCACACTGGTGCGAACATAAGCCTTCCCGTCCTTCTCGAAGATAGCTCGATCATCTGGGCCCCTGAACGAGTTCGCTAGGATCTAGTTGGATATTTGGGGCATTGGTGGAAGAAGCTCCGCTATACTGGTGGCCGCCTGTCTTGATGGCCACAGCAATCTTCTTCTCTTTCGCGTATTTGATTGCTAATACGATATCTTCCTTCGTTTTAGGTTGGATGATCAATGCTGGATTGAGATCGCGGTCTTTGCCATAAGTTGGCGTCGCGTATTGATACTTGACATCGTTGTAGTCCTTTGTCCCTGGGACATATTGGTTACCGCTGACTCCTTCGATGGTCGATGGTTACTGGGTAGGTAGTTGAACACTTTCTTGATCTGGGTATGGGTTTGGGTCTGGGGCGGAATCTAGGTCAGCAATTCGAAGCAACAGTACCAGTGTCGCTTCTTGTAATTCTCGGCCGGTAATTCTTCATGATACTTCAGATACCTCAATGAGGTCAAGCCCATGTGCGCCATGCTTATCACATGAGTAACCCAGCCATCCCTTCCTAGCAGCATATGTCGTACGATACCACATTGTGTGAAAGGCTTTCCAGCCATGATGCTTGTTGAGATTCCACACCCTCTTGTGTCATTAGATGGCAGCCTCATGCGGTGACTTACGTTAGTTTCGTAGCACATAGTTTTGATTATTCACACAACGCGACCTGTTACCCAATGGACTGACTGATTACTTGGACTTGCATGCAGCACTACATGAAGAAGATATAGATATTATTACAAGCAACTTATATATTATCAAGTACTAACCAGGTACCTACCCATTATCATATTCAACATCGACTACCTACCTACGTCGAAGAACATCCAACAATTCCGCCGTCCAATTGATCCCACAAGACTCGCTCGGGAGACGATCCATCTCCTTCCTATCGTTAGCATCCGGAGCAAGGTTACCAACTTTCAATCCAGACGTAGATGTATGTTCTATCCCCAAAGCTTGGCGAACTTCTTCGGCCGATACACTTCCTGAAAGCATAACTTCCGGGCTCGACGTCCACAAGTAGCATCCGGTGCCACCAGAGAAGTTCTCACGTGAAGCGTCCTGTCTCAAGTCTATTTGTTCTGTGTGGTTATCATTAGGGCCTTCTATGGGTGCGAATCCAGGGATCTGCTCCTCAATACTGTCTACTGACCCATCATTGGACTCTTGGGTCGGTGGTTGAGAAGCTTGGTCTAGGTCAAAGCAGAGTGAGATAAACTCATCATCTGACAGCATGGTTGTTGACATGTTTGCTGGTGGCTTTGAACTAGTCCAAGATGCTGGATAACGATAAAAGGTGGTCTAATGAGCGGCCTCAATACTTTGACACTCAACTTCGGTAGGTAATATGATAATGGTCCATATCGACCGAGAGTCATTCGCTTCATGGCTGAGTTGGCTAAATACCACAAACAAGATCTTTGTGGTAAGAATCCATTGTGTGCCAACAAAAGACGTCAACAATGCAAACCTCAGATAATTACAATACGTTTCGATAACAGGCATTGTCCCTAATGTAGAACAAGGACCTACTTGCTTTAAGATCTCTAAACCAAGCCTACTCGTCCTAGAGCCAATAGCCTTGAGGGCATCGTGACGATCACTTGTAAAGCTAGGTATCCAATTTTCTATCATCATCATTCCCCTCTTCAAAGTCAATTCCTCTCCAAGCAATATTTCTTTTAATTTCTGCGAGTTTTCTTTCTTTCATACGAATAAGTAGGTAGGTACCTACGAGTCGGTCATGTGACTAGGTTAAATCTCACGTGCACTTCATAGGTATACATGTAGGTTAACTAAATTCACCCGGCCGGATCTCACTTCCCGGAGAGAGGCTTTTTTACGTAGATCATCAGAAATTCGGGCAAGTGCCTACCTAGGTAGGAAGCATCACATGTATATACCTATATAGGCTCAGTAAGTAGTTATTAGACTGCTAGTACGTGTAGGCACCTACTACGCCATCAATCATCACGATGCCAACCCCAATCCCAACCCCGAACCCGGACCCAAACCCCACCCGGCCCTTCATCCTAGTAGTCTGCCACGCACTAACCGGCCACCTCGCCCCTCTCCTCCGCATAACCGGCGCCCTACACGCTCAATTAACAGACAGCACCACCATCTTTTTCCTCGGCCCAACTGCGCACCGTCACCGCATCGAAGCCACCGGCGCCACCTTCCTCCCCCTCCTTGACGACGCCGATCTCGACGACCGGGCCTACTACGCGCACCCACCGCACCCCGCAGACCAGAACTACTCCTCCCTCCACTGGAGCGACCGCGTCCTCATCGACCTGCGCGCACAATGTCTCGACCCACTCCCCACCCAATGGACCTGCTTCACCTCCGCGCTGCGCACACTACACTCGCGCGGCCCATCCCGAGGCGTCCTGGTCCTCGCCGAGGCCTTCTTCTACGGCATCCTGCCATTATTCCACCGCGCCCCCTTACCCCCAGACATCCCATCACCCATCGGCACCCTCTGCGTCTCCGTCACCATCCCCGCAATCCGCAGCGTCGATCTGCCGCCCGCCGGGTACCCGTTCCCCTATGACGGGTCCCCCTCTGGACGCACGCGGAACGCGAGGCTCTGGGAGCGGAGCTGGGCGCGCAAGGCGAGCTCCTTGACGGCGTTGCTAGACACCCAGTTGCGGAAAGCGGGCGCGCCGAGTGGGGTGGGCGAAATATTCCTCTCGGGCGCGAACTACACGTGCCACGAGACGATCCTGCAGCTGGGCGTGCCCGGGTTCGAGTACCCGCGCAGCGATTGGCCGCGGGGCTTCCATTTCGCGGGCTTGGTGCAGGGAACGCCCAGGTCCCAGCCTCAATCTCAAACCCCAGCTATCCATCCCCCGTTCCCGTGGTGGGCAGAACTCATCGCCAATTCTTCTTTACCCCCTTCCGAGCGGAAAAAGGTCGTGGTGGTGGCGCAGGGTACCGTAGAGATCAACCCGCACGACCTGCTTATCCCCACCATGCGCGCGTTCTCCGGCCCCGAGCACCTGGACACCGTCCTCGTCGTCGCGATCCTCGGGTGGAAAGATGCCGACCTAGCGACCTACAACTTCGTGGTCCCTGGTAATTCGCGCGTCGCCGACTACCTAAACTACGACGCCGTGCTTGCGCACGCAGACGTGTGGGTCCACAATGCAGGGTTCGGCGCCGTGAACCACGGCATCGCCAACGGAGTTCCCATGGTCGTAGCCGGAGAGGGCATGGACAAGACAGACAACGCGCGACGGGTCGCGTGGTCGGGCATTGGCGTAGATTTGCAGTGTGCGAAACCATCCGATGAGGCAGTGAAAGATGGTATAGAGCGCGTGCTACAAGACGAGCAGTTCACAACACGGGTACAGGAGCTGCGCAGGGAAAGCGAGGAGATAGACTGCTTCGGCATAGTTCAAAGAGAATTGCTTAGAATAATGGATACACGGCCCGGGATCAAACAACGGGGTCAGTCCTAATCAAGTTCATTCTATTAGGTATTGAATTACTTAACCTAGTAGAAAGCATGCGATTCGCGTGCCTTGGGAGATGCGGTGAAACCGCACTGTTATCTACAAGATATTGTAGTAGGCACAGGCGTTCACGAACTTCTAAGCCCACCCTGTTTGATGTTGCTATCAAAACCCTCCTCAAAATACCTCAACCTCGCCCTCGCAAACCTCTTATATGCATATCATGTGCATTGATTGATTCATCAGCATGAGGGTATCTTCTGTATCATTTCTTGCTGTCAGCGTCACCTCCATTTATTCGTAGAATGACTGAAAGTTTGTCGCAGGGCCAACGAACCTTCAAAATATAAATATTGCACACCTTCATTGGTGCAAGGCCTGCCTGGATGCAATCTTCTAATAACGAGGAATGCTGTCTTCTTCAGCGGGCGACATCCTGAGTCTCAGGATTATAACAACCGCCGGCAATCACAAGATTCATTCGAGTGAACTGAACCTTCATCACAGGCGTCTTCTTCGTCGGAAAAGCGCTGATCTGGTCAGGTGTAATGGTAACGTCCTTACCCTTCCTCTTTCCTGTACCACTAACAGAGCTGCTGGTGGGTTGCGCCGCTTGTCCGGCTTGCTTGCCATCATTTGGTGCACCTGCCGCAACAATCGTTCCATCCCCATCTGGTTGATTAACGGGACGACTACCCTCAGCTGGCATTTCAACGTCCCATACCCGCACAGTGTTGTCCTGGCCGCCGGATGCAAGTACGCTACTCTCAACGCAGAAACTAAGGGACCATATGCCACCACGACCATGGCCACGGCAGCGTTTGATACGTGTACCCTTTTCGATATCCCACAGATATATGCTACCACCAATATCCGCCGATGCAAATATCTTCCCGTTTGGTGCACACTCCAGTGCCGAGATGTATTCCGTGTGACCAGTGAATATGCGGACGCAATCACCATTCACCATTGACCACATGCGAATCGACTTGTCGGTTTCGTCAGACGCCGAAAACACGTATGCGCCATTAGGATGCCAGGTCAAGGCCGAGATTGCCGTATCATGACCGACGAGGAGTCTTGGTGCCGAAACCCGGTCTTGCGACCAAATTCTCACCGTCTTATCTCGACCACCCGTCGCGAAGTAATGACCATGGGGGCTCCAGGACAGGCAGAATACTGGACCATCGTGACCTTTATATGTGCAGAGACATGTCCAGAACTCAAGTGACCACATTCGCACCTGGCCGTCAGCTGAACAGGAGAGAAGTACTTCGCTGTGGGTCTCTGGCTTTGTGGCATCCTCGTAAATATTTCGGTCTAGGTTGGCGATAGAATCGGAAAAGGCGACAGTGAAAACGGGAGCTGAATGGCCGATAAGCTTGCGGTTGTTGACTTTCAGATCTTTCTCGCCTGGTAGGCGAGATTGCAATGCGTTTCCGTTGAGAGTCCAGACTCGAATGTAGGACTCCGTCGTCCCTACAGCCACTAGTTGTTGATCCCTCGAAAAGTCCATGCAGGAAAAGCTAGATAAATGTCAATTATTTGTATCCATATCAAATTATTTGATATCGTACTTACCTGCCCAGGTGGTTGTGAAATGTAAACATACAGACCGAGACGCCAGGTCCAACACCACCAGTACGGCCTTCAATTCGGAACCTGTCGCGATTCTCTCGCACTTTTTGCATCTCCACGACGACATCTCTAGCTCTGGAGGGAGGGTATGGAATGTCCGTCTGCTGGGGAGAGTCGTCTGATTCTTTCTTAATGGGATGCAGCACGTTGAATTCTTCCACCAACGACGGCATGCCCTCTCGAGGTGGGTGCAGTCGATCCTCTTCTCCTAGCTCTTCGGTGATATCAAGTCGAAGAGTAGGTTCGATTGGCGGTGGACCTAGTTTTAGAGCAGCGGCATTGTCAAGAACGTTACGGTTTGCGAGTCCACTGCGATGGGAAATGCCCGGAATGCCTTCTTGAATATCGACTTCATCCAGATCAAGGTGTTGTGCGCGGCGATAGATGGCCTCGAAGCTAAATGGATCGATGGGACCGCGGTCAACGGCGTCAACGTGGCAGTGCTGGTGAATGATATCTATAACCACAGCTCCACACTGATCCAACTCTCGTTCAAGGAAATGAAATAGATGCCCAGACAAAAACTTGCTAATGGGGATAACGTATTGGTTATCAAGATATGCCTTGGCGAATTCGTTCTCTCGAACATGCTGTGAGAGTGTGATGAGAACTAGATTCTTGAGTTCATCTGGATGAGTCTTCTCAAAGCGGCCTCGAAGCTGCTCCAGAAGCTCTTGGGCATGGACGTAGGAAGCTTGGCCAACAAGTCTCAGGTACGAATAGATGAACAACGGCCATAAGATTTTGTTAAGCTCAAACTATATACGTGTAAGATAATATATTCCGTCGTCGCGTTTAGCGGTTAGCAATATCACTTACCTTGTAGAGGTCGACACCATTATCAATCCATTTCGAGAAGTGCTTGAAAGCGCTTAGATACTTTCCAGCTGGTAAGAACTTGCTAGGTGCTGTTGGATCACTTTGCTCTTTAGGTTTTCCAGTCTCGTCGACGTCTTTGACTTCCTGGCGAAAAATCTCCTCAGTTCGTCTGTATCCCTTCTTAATCAGATAATCTGTGACCTGTAACATATCGTTAGCATCACGCGCTGTCAAGTAGCTTAGTGGTTGGTATAAAATCAATAGGTCGTACGACGTCATTTAGTTCGGTTTTCAACAAGTCGTAGCCCAGAGGCTGGACCTGGTAGCCTTGGTGGTAGGCAGGATGGTGGGCAGGTTGGTAACTCATGATGATATATTATGAGCGTAGTCTTGGAGACTTTGGGTGGGAGTAGTATTTCATGCGAAGTTGAGATTGAATAAGGCGAGCGAGAGTTTCATGATAATTTGGTGAGATTTGATGGTAGGCGGGATGAATGATAAGGAAAAGAAAAAGATCAAAAGAGTTGGCCATCTGGGCAGTGACTGATTAATTTGTGAGGATGGAAGGAGTGGAAGTGGAAGACGTAGAAGGTGTAGAAGAAGGTAGGTAGGTCTGGTAGGTAGGTACGTTTATAGGCAAAAAAGATCAAGGTTGTAGGTAGACGGTTGAGCTTGAAGCAATCAAAATACCTAGGTATATTGCGATGAATTACGATGAGAAGAATTGGTACATGAAGATTGAAGGACGGCGCAAGAACAATAATGTTAGGTACAAGGAAAGAAATGTATAACTCCACTCACGATTTGATTCAGATTCTGGTTACTTGAAACGGAGGTCGATGAGGTACTTGGATTAGGATTGGGAGCTGCAATGGGTGTCGTCGATGATTGCGGCTGTGGTGTGAAGTTATTTCCAGATGCGCCCCCGGCATTTGGTGGTGCCGTTGCCGACATTTCGATTTTATAAACAGTGACGTATTCAAGTAACTTTCAAGAAAGACTGTGATCGAATGTATAATATGAGATTGCAAGGCACTTACGACGAAGTGGTATTGGGTGTTGGCATGCTTGACAAGGAAAGAAGGCTATTAATAAATGTTGAAATGTTGAGGCTCAAGTCGTGATTGACGGACGGAGGAGCTTACAATAAACATTGTACCTAGCCTTGAAAGGTTGGTTAAAACTAAATGCTTTTACAACGTATATATACTGTTTACGGTTAGCTTGAGTCCACAATTATCTAGTGCGCAGTACACTTTCCCCAGGTGTTTAAATGCACAGATCCAATTAGGAAGTAAGCTTAGGCGCCAGCAAACATTTGAACTTCATCTGGACAATGTTCAAATGTTCAAAAGAGTAGTTATGTACGTGCGTTATTAGTTATATGTATTTGCTTCAATTGCCAGGTGACAGCAACATTGAATGGCGACCATTAATCTTCATTGAATCGATTGATGTTTATATACACAATTCGGTATTAGTATATTGTGCATGTGCATCAAAAGTTAAGCCCATATGCACATGCATACTACCTAGTAGGTACCTCAGTGCTGTAACTTACATGTAGGCATGTACATCGTACCTAGTAGTACATAGTACAATGAATTTGGTACTGTACTCTCATACCTAGTATTCAACATCAAATTGAACCTCTTCCACGCTACTTTCTATATCCAACTTACACAAACCTTCCTCTCTCACCTTAATAAACGCACATCATTTTATCGATCCCGCGACGTTGCTGGATCAATAAAAAATCATACGAAAACTCGTTTCCCCTCTGGAACTCAAGCCAAAAAGGCACGACACTCCAATACTTCTGTATCAATCTGATCTTCGGCTTCAATTGCCTTAGCATTCCCATCATGCCGGGCCATGAAGAGGAACCCGAATTCGGTTCTTTCAGTAGGGTTGAACGTTTTGCCCAATTGTCTCGCATTGATGAGGTATGTTATTCATGCCTACCTACACTACAGCCTAAATCTAATCCGAAACCAGAACATCGCTGCTCTCCTTCGTTACACCGCTGAAGCCTTGAAAACCCTGGGCAAGCAAATTGCAGAAGAAGAGCGCTCGATGACCGGCCAAGATGACCGAGCACGAGCCCAAATCTTCCAGTCTTCAATGGAAGACTTCTTGCGCACTTTACGCACCATCAACGTGGGCATGAAACGACAAATTTGGGGTCTTGAGGAAGCGCGGATCATTAAGCTAGAGCCAAAGGATTCGCAGACCACCAGAGATGAAGGTGGCGAGGTGCAAGCAGCCCATCTACCTAAGCCTATCAAACCTGACGGCGAGGGTAAGATAGGTGGCCTTGATGTTGGATGGCTCAATAGTCGAAGTCACAAAGTAGAGAGTGCCATGGAAGCAGATCTCTGGCGTGAGGCTGAGACCCATCTAGGACGACTTCTTCGAACTGTCGCGGGTGATGAGACTTCTGATGAGACTCAAGAATGATTCGGCAAGCTAAGGATATAATACCCAATGAGGGGTATTCGGTGCAAAAAAATCGGAAGGCATTGCAATTTGGGGGCGTACTAAGGAGTTAGATACCACGATGTATTCAATAGGCATGGTTCATTGAGTTATCACCAATACGACTCGATTCTATGAATTCTCTTCCATTTTTCTTTTCCATTTTCTTTTTAAATTTGGCAGGTCCAAAACGTTCAAGGCCCGAGTAATTCTAAATATGTTTTTGGCCTAATAAGAAGGGAATTTCTATGTAGTCCTCTTAGCATTTGCCTAGTTGTAGGAGTTCGCGATTGGTATAGGAGAGAGGTTGATGAATATCCCCTACACTTACTAAGTACATATGTGAATTATTCATATAAAAGACCTACGCATACCTGCATATCAGCCGTATATGTATATAAGCAACTAAAAATCCAGCCCCACCAATAGAGGTGGATCGGCACCGGCAGTAATGGCCGATTTGCCCAACATCGACTTTTGTTACCTCCAGGGTTGGAACTTTGAACTTTGAACTTTGAACTTTGAACTTGGTCCTACAAGGTACGTACCTCAGGTACCTAGCCATAACCTCGAAACCCCAAAATTATTATCGTCCAATCGTCTTTCTAATCCTCCAAGCTCTTCTCACTACGGTACAACTCACTCTCTCTAATCCTCATTACTTGACGGCTACTATCTTTTCACATTCCAGTCTCGTCGCAGACCTTGGAAGTATCCATCATGGATTTAGGAGATGCAGGCGATTCACCTTGGGGTGGTATGTCGGTCCTACTGTTCACGTCTTTGCAGCAATTTGCTTAATGATTTATCAGATGTCCCGTCTCAGTCAGCTTCTAGGGCTCCCACTTTTGACCAACAGGGTTCGTTGGCTTCGTCTTACAGAAAAGGAAGCACTTGTAACACAATCGCTAACTTTACATTGATTATCTCCATATAGATAGCTCGCCCAAGCCGCAAGATGCCGAATCTTCGCAACAGTCGCAATCCTCTATCAAATCGCCCACCGGCCGTGGCCCCAGGGGACCGATACGCCGCCTTGTGGCTCAGCCAACAAAGCTTGAAGCTGTCGATGACCCTCTAGGGCCTTTGGGTCCTTTGGGTGCCAATGCAGGTCCAGGCGCAGATGCGCAAGCCGACGAACCACCCGTTCCACCTCAGAAGGAGCAGGTGGTGATTCGAACAACCATGCCGCAAACATCACAAAGGAGAGCAGGGCCTGCGGATCCTCATCGCATCGAAGACGATGAGCTCGACCGACCCTCCGGCCCAAGACCACCTCCGCCCGTCCAAGCCGCACAGTCGAGCCCGGCGAGAGGTACGAGCCAGCCTAGTGTCAGTGTCGAGCAAGCAGCCAAGCCTATTTTCCATATTACTGTTGGCGACCCGCATAAGGTCGGAGACTTGACAAGCTCCCATATCGTCTATTCCGTCCGAACCAAGGTATGAACTTCACCATACGGACCCGGCGTTAGATCACGCTAATCGCAAGTAGACAACGTCGAAAGGTTATAAGGAACCTGAGTTTGAGGTTAAACGAAGATATCGTGACTTTCTGTGGCTTTATAACACAATGCATGGGAATAATCCCGGTGTTGTGGTTCCTCCTCCTCCCGAGAAACAGGCTCTCAACCGTTTCGAGAGTAATTTTGTAGAGTCTCGCCGAGCCGCTCTAGAGAAGATGTTAAACAAAATTGCCGGACATCCAACGCTACAACACGATCCTGATTTGAAGCTATTTCTAGAAAGCGATTCATTTAATGTCGATGTCAAGCACAAAGAGCGAAGAGAGCCTATACCGGGAGAGAGTAAAGGCGTATTAGGATCTCTTGGTATTAATATGGGAGGTGGTAGCAAATTTGTTGAGCAAGATGATGTAAGTTTTAGAAGTTCTGGCGAGAGGATATTTCTAATAATAGCAGTGGTTTCACGACCGACGAGTCTATCTCGATGCTCTAGAGAACCAGCTCAAAGCATTGATGAAATCCATGGACACAATGGTTCATCAACGCAAGGCTATGGCCGAAGCAGCTGGAGATTTCTCTGCATCGTTGCACGCGCTGTCTACAGTGGAGCTTAGCCCCACGCTTTCCGGACCTCTCGATGCCTTGTCGGACCTTCAACTCACCATTCGAGACGTGTATGATAGGCAAGCTCAGCAGGACGTGTTGACTTTTGGTATCACTATCGACGAATACATCCGATTAATTGGTAGCGTTAAGCAAGCGTTCTCGCAGCGCCAGAAGGCCTTTTACTCATGGCACAGCGCCGAGTCGGAACTGCAGAAGCGCAAGGCTTCCCAGGACAAGCTGCTTCGGCAGGGGAGGTCCCAGCAGGACCGCCTTAACCAGGTAGGTGCTGAGGTGGCCGACGCTGAGCGCAAGGTACATCAGGCCAGACTGTTGTTCGACGACATGGGCAGATTGATGCGCTCGGAGCTTGACCGCTTTGAGAGGGAGAAGGTGGAAGACTTCAAGTCTTCAGTCGAGACATTCCTGGAGAGTGCCGTTGAGGCGCAGAAAGAAGTAAGTACAACTTCTCAATCCCACACTTATATTGGTCACGTGAGTTTGGTGCTGATTGCCTACGTATAGTTGATCGAGAAATGGGAGACGTTCCTAATGCAGCTAGATGCTGAAGATGATGAGACAGTATTCTATCGCCCACCTGTCTACCAGAGCAATGATAAGTCGACTGGTCGTGGGAATACGGCAGTGGATCGGGCGAGGGCTACTATTAACGACGATTCGGATTAAAGCAGGGAGTTGTATAATCGCCGCTCAAGGTGCTAGAGTTGATATCCTTTATGCGGAACATGAACATGAATTCAGTATTTTGGGATTGCAATAAGGTGTATACAGAGTTATACAGAAGCCAAGGACAGGAATGCCCCTATCCATCTTCCTCCTCCTCCTCGATTCGTATTTTTAGTACCATGGTCCCAACCTAGTATTTATCTATTTACAGGAGGTCCAGTATAGCATTGCAAATTTTGCCTTGCTGTTGTGGTGAGTGGTATGGTAACCCTCAAGAGGAGCAAGTCCGGCTTTTAGATCGTAGACTCATAGATCTCGACGCTTTTTATCATTTATCTCCATCCCTAATACTGTCGACAACTTTGAAAGCTAGCCCTAAAGCCTTTTTACTTCTTTTTCCCTGGCTTAGGAGCAGGTGCTGCCTTCTTTGTCTTGATGGGCTCCTGCTGAGCCGAATAGCTGTAGATTAAATCGCTCAGGCCCTGTCCAAAGTCGGATTGAGGAGCAGCAGGCTTGCTCTCTTCCTCCTTTGCCTTCTCCTTGGCGCCAGTCTTGTCTGCAGCGTCGGCTGCCGGTGCTCCCGCTGCTGGCGCTGCCGCCTTTGCCTTTGCACCCTCAGCCTTATCAGCAGTAGCCGCAGCCGCAGCCTCCCCCTCCTCAGCAGACCCCGCCTCAACAGGCTTCTCAATATCCCAGCCTCGTCCGAAACGGCCTCGGAACGCGGCCAGCCGCCCGGCCTCGTCGACCTCGACGTTGCGCAGCGAGCTGTTGGAGGGCTGCCACAGCACGTGGTTGAAGGTGTCCTTGGTGCTCTTGTACATGCCGAGCGGCGACGTCGTGCGCATCGTGTACGTCGACCCGTCCGTCTGCTGCACCAGCTGCGTGAAGGTGTACGGCCGCCGCGGGCGCTTGATCAGCGTCGCGTGGCGCGAGGGCGTGTGCGAGAGGGGCGTGTGCGAGGTGTTGGTTGTTTGGAGGTCTGGGAAGGGGAAGGAGGAGGTGGTGGTGAGAGTGGTGGTGACGGTTGGACGCCGGGGGAGCGCATAGGGTAGTCGGGTCGCCATTGCGACGGTTCTTTTTTTGTGGGTGTGGTTTTATTCCCCTGTGACGGTTGGAGAGGTGGGGAGTTGGTTCGCTAACTCCGTGGTTTTGCGAGGGGTTCGGCGGCGGTGGGGTTGTCGCTTCGCATTGAAGCTTCGAATGTGTGCAAAAGATGCGGGTTCTGAACTTTTTCGGTGGGGATCGATTGATAGTCGCGATGGCCACCGGGCCGTTCGCAGCTGGCATTATTGTTATCGTTATCGTTATCTTTATCGCTGGGTATGTATCTTATCGCGTCGCAAAGCTTATAAGTTATGTCATTTTACTTTTACTTTTAGTTATTGCTTCACTTTTTTCTTTTCTTTTTCTTTTTGCAATAGGTCTAAATCAAAGATCAAAGGCCAATTCCGGTTACATATACAGCAATTGACCTTCATGGACTGAAATGAAGAGTCTCCGTGGTCTGCAGTATGCGCTGGAATCTGCAAGATCACGACATGTCCCTCTCAATATATATCAGAGAGCTAGGGTCGGTTTCCTGAGATGGAGTAGTCGCGGAACTGTCAAAGGCCAGCACGAAGGCTCAGAAAGTGAGATGACCACCAATTAAATATAAATAAACATATACAGAATCTAATGTTGTAATCACAATAGATTCTACTCCAAAGTCGCATCATTATACGGCAGACGAGAGGCCTGTTGAGCCTCAGAAGCCGTTACAGCATGCGCTCTCTCAGCCAATGCGCACCATCATGCGTCATCTTCCGCATCCCGTAGTCGTCATTACGACCCTTGAGAACACGGTGGACATCAGCGAGGTTATAGATACGTCAAATAGGCAACTGCCGCCGCCCGTTCCGCGGGCTATGACAGTCTCGTCCTTCACATCTCTATCCATCGATCCTGTACCCAGGGTCACATTCAATGTAACATTACCAAGCACAACATATCAAGCGCTTGTCAAATGTCGTCAATTTAACGCCCATATCCTCGCTAGCGATGACCATGGCGCAAGAATCGCCGACTTATTTACTCGGGGAAATAGGTCACCCGTAGACATAGGCAAAGGGGAACCAGATCTCGGGGTCCTCGAAGGTTTGAAAAAGTTGGGCATCGAAGTCTTAGGACAGAAGGAATGGCTACATGAGTGGGAGCACGCCAAATACTACGCGGGAAAATCCCTTGCTTCCAGGAGCGCAGAAACCTTTACTACAAAGATTGAATTGCCTCCATCGGGCACGTTGCCGGTGCTACAAGGCCAGGGCATCATGCACGTGCTCAAGTGCGAGTATCGTAAGCTGACGCCCCCAGTGGACAGCGACTTCGACCACCATGCCATCGTTATGGGCGAGGTGGTGGATATAGTTCCCGGAGAGCATGGCATTGCGCTTGCCTACGCCGACCGAGCGTACCGACAGATGGGAGAGAAGCTTTTGGATAGACCTACAGATAGCCCAGCAGCCTTTTCACGAGAAAATGGTCAACAAGCTGTCGGCAAGCCTGCGACTAATACAAATAAATAATAACCACTTATTGTTAAGACACGCAGAAAAGTACAGTGTAGGTGACCATCGATTGTATACCTACCTCGGTACATACCTAGTCAAGCAACTCACTCATACTGATAGCCCCCTTACAAGAAATCGGGGCAATCTATATTCTTGTGTGTAAAGCACAGTAAGTTGGGTCTACGAATAAACTGTCTACTTTCTCTATATCTCTATCTCTATCTACCTAGGTAGGTAGTAAAGTCTACCTCCGTGATTGATCAATTTCAGGCCTCGTTATCTATCCTCAAGTCAACCTAATGCCAAACCCTTTAGCAATGCGGAGTGGAATGAGTGTTCACATAACTCAACTCTCAACTCAAATCGAGCCCCCTTCACAATTTCTCATCCACCTCCAATTCACAACTCATAACTCACCGCTGGTCAGCCTCCTCCTTTTCACGTATCCTCTTCTGTTCTCACTGATAGGTAATTGATCGCTAGGGATAGGGGTCATTAGGGTCATAAGCATCCTCGTCCTCATCCGGCAAGTCGCACGGGAGCCAGTCAGGAAGACTCGGGGCATCGTATTCCTCCTCGTCAGCAGCGGCGTGAAACTGCTCCTGCTCCTGCTCCTGCTCTTGCTCCCGCTCCTCTTCGTTCCCAGCCCTGTCAATACCCACCCGATCCAAAACCACCGCCAACGCTCCCCGGAGCACCCCGATCTTGGCCTCGCTCGCGACGGCCTTCTCCTTCAGAACATCGATCTGCTTCCGCACCTTGCCCCCGCGCACGCGCAGCTTCGCCATCTGCTCCCCCAGGTCCTCCGCCTCCGCCTCCCACTCCCACTCCCGCGCCTCGATGCTCTTGCACAGCTTCCGGCACTGGCTCTCGAGCCGCGCGTGCTGCTCCCCCTGCTTCCGCGCCGCCTTCCTCTGCCGCCGCAGGTCGCGCTGCCGGAGTTTCTTCAGCTCCGCTACCGCCGCCTCCCCGCGCGCCAGCCGCTCCTCGTCACGCGCCCCCCACTCGGACAGCTGCTTGTTCGACCGCGCAACCCACGCTTCGTGTCGCGCCACTAGGTCTCGCAGTAGGTCGAGCGCGGCGCGGTCGTTGGACGTGAGCATCGCTGTCTCGATCTGCTGGATCTTTTCCTCGGAGGGCGTGAGAGTGGGCGGGGCGCGCGCTTTTTCTTGCTGCTGCTGCTGCTGCTTCTCGAGCGAGGCGAGGCGCGTTGCTGTCTCTGCTGCGGCTTGTTGCAGGACTGTTGATGGGCGCTGGCTGTTGCTGCTGCTTGCTTCTGGCTGCGCGGGCACGGGTTGTGGTTGTGGTGGTGCAGTGGGAGTGGGAGTGGCGCCGGGCCAATGCGAGTATGGTGCTGCTGCAGCAAAGGGGCCTGACCAATGGTTATAAGGTTGAGGGGGCTGCATCTGCGGCTGCGTCGTGGTGGTAGGAGGAGCCTGTGGGTTGAAGAGAGTGCCCCCCGACGACGCGGACTGAGGAATTAGTCGTAGAGGCGCACTCTGCCATGGCATCGTCGTCCTCTCGGAACCGAATCCAGGAAGCGGTGGTATATTCGTTGGAGTCATAGTCAGAGCCATGTCAGAGCCCCTTTCCTTCTTCTCTTCGGCTTCATGGCAGCTCTCCTTCTCCGTATTGGAACTGTCGATCTCGTGCCCTGTTTTTGAGAGAATTTCCCAGTTGTCTGCTGCTGGGTCGATGGCGGAGGTAGGCCTTAAGTCGTGGGGAAGATCCGATGGTTTGGTGTCGGGCTTCGGAACTGCTGCTACTGCGCTACTGGGACCGCCGAGACCGGTATTGAATAAGTGGTGGTTGCTGCCTGGGGAGGAGTTCTCTTGCGTCGGCTGCGTCTGGTAAGATAGCCGTGATTGTTCTTGAAGAAAACGCGAGTAGTAAGGGCTGGACGAGCTCGTGCTTGGGTCTAAAGATCCACGAGCCGGTGCTTTATCTATATAGGGGCCAAAGCCACATGTTGAGGGAGTCATGATGGCAGAGATGTGTGTGTATAATAGGTCTGTGTGGTCTCTTCTGCTTCTGTGTTGTTTTCTGTGTCAAGATGTGTGTGTGTGGGCTGTAGGTAATACAGAGAGGAAGTCCATACCATATGCGCACCCAGCCTATATATCTACCCAGCTTTACATGCTAAGCTGCCTAGCAACCTAAGGCTGTGAGATGAGATGCCTTGTCACCCTGCATATACTGAAGGCCATCATCACCAATCACCAGGCCTGAAAGACCCCAAACCCCATGGGTGCTGGGTTAACTAAGGCACACCCAGAGGCTGTAAGGAGGTTGTTTGTGCTTAAACCTCATTGATACCCTACCTACCTACCTACCTACCTACCTACCTGCCGTTTTCTCACACGAAAGTCCTTGGTACTATTACCTCAAGGGAACTCCCCCGTCATCTTTATCAGAAATTCCTAGAATTTGTTTAGGCAGGGCTGTTGGTCCGTCGGTTGTTGGGCGCAAGTTCGCTGCATTTCCAGGCTCTAGGGAACCCCTGAAAGGCACCCAAGGCCGATATGCTACGAGGAGTATCTTTCTCCTTTCTTTTTGTGTGTCACGCTGTACCTAGTTTGTATTAGGTACGGTGAATAAAATACAGGCAGCAAGTGGGCACACGATGAATATCTACCAAGTCAAACTCCCTTTGGTCTTTGGTCTTTGCTCTACATTTTTTTCTGATATATAGGTGCCTAGGTGTTATTTGATTTATTAGGCACCTCCTACCTACCTAGTAGGCAGGTACTATGTAACAATCTAGATCATGCTCTTCCCATAATTTAGTAAAATCCTCCATAGACACATCTCTTTTATCACGAGGCATACATATACAATCCAAAAAAGTACGCCACGCCTGAAAAAATAGCTCAGTTCACTTTTTTTTCTATAAACACTTGGACTTGAAAGGCAACGAAACTGTAAGATGGCAAAGTCATAAGTTGACATAAGATTTGTATTCGCTCAGGTTTCCTAAGTAACTTTTGCCCGCTAGGATAGGGTATCTGAAATTCACCTAGCTGACGATTGACAACTCAACTCATGCCATCTTCTTCTCGTGACCGATGGATTGCCCATGCACACTCGGTTCTTTTCGCTAAGTAGTTCTGTCCATTTCTATCCACAGTCCTCGAAACATCCTCCACGCTTGAAACCGAAGCACAGTAGTCAGACCCCTTTACTCTCCTGGGAAGAGCAACTCAAAACCCGTTAACGGAGAACGAAGTAGAGGACCTATTATACAGCAGTCAAATCAAATGCGGTGCCAATGCAAAGGCAACCTGTACCTCCTGTAGAAAAAAAAACAATGTACATCCTGCTACTCCGGACATTCTGTCCAAACCTACAAACGCCAGTAACCGTGCTGATAGTAATTGTGTGGAGGGGCAGGGGGCAAGGCAATAGTAAACAGTTGAAAATAGAGTAACTTCCAGTCTAGCCTTTTGTAAAGGATGTGGCATTTTGAGAAATGGTGTGCTGGGCAACGGAATGCAGACTGAATCTAAAAGTGATAGATACTGATCCGCCAACAAAAGAAAAGCGGTTCTGAAGGACGATATGTTGGAAACCTTAATTAAAACATTGCTGGATATTTGTCGAGTGCCTAGAGTCGTAACGTCGTTCAGGTCTAGTCTCATCATTTGCCTACGTCCATGTCGACGATATTATTCGCAAATTATAGAAAAGAACCAGGAATTAGGTTGATGTGAGTCGCGCCCGACCAATCACATTACACTGCAGCAACCACAGCCCGACTTCTTCGCCTCTTCTTCTTCTTCCTCTTCTTTAGGTTGCTCTATCTCGATTGGTATTATAGGGTTCTGCTCAGCCTGGGCTTGCTGGTGATGTTGATATTGCTGCTGTTGTTGTTGCTGCTGCTGCTGCTGCTGCTGGTGTTGCATCGTTACCGGACTCGGAAGAGGGCTGGCCCCAGACTTGTCTTGTATCCTAGGCATTGTTGAATAAGAACTCGGGCCAGCACGATTTAGAGTCGGGCTCTTAGCTTCGGTTCGTAAAGGCCATTCGTCTTGCTTCTCCTCTTCGCTTTCCTTTGGCTTGTCTAGCTCGGGAGGTCTTGTGAATACATCGTCGTTGAGAGGGCGAAATTCTTTGTCGTATATATTCCCGAATTTGCCTTCTTGTTCCCACTTCTCTTGTTGTAATCTCTTCGCAACTGTAGGAAGTAATTGCTGGTCTGGTGGTAGTCGTGGATCAGGCTTATATGCGGAGATCATCCATGGCGGGTCACCTTCGGGGGCGGACTTGGACACAGGGGATAGCTCCCCTGATCTGGTTGTTGGCCGTGTTTTGGAACCACTACGAGAAGTTACGCCAGATTTGGCCTTAGGTCGGCTTTGCGCAACTGACTTGGCCGCCGTAGATCCTTTCCTAGCTCCAGGTGTCGCCTTCTTAGGCGATCCTTCCGTCACAGTGCGTTTGTTGGGCTGTATCTTCGGAGTGTCGAGTATATTGGCACTACGACTGCGTGGTCGGGGTTTTGGCAGCGAAATTGAGTTATCTTCGTCAGGTAAAGAGAAGCTGGGCTTTCGCGCAGCAGGTGAGTCTCGATCCAGATAGTCGACAGGGACTGGCGCCGGGCTAACCTTCGCTACCGGGATACGGGATTTTCCTGTGTCTCTCGTTACCCAATACTCACCAGGATCCTCCGCTATCTCCTCGGGAAGACGCAAGTCCCAGCTGGGGACTTCAATATCATAAGGCCTATCAAGGCTCAGCTCCGAATTCTTTCGAGATCTCGTATTGAAGTGCTGCTGATCTGAACCATCCGCGGCTCGTCGATGTCCATTCTTGTCCTGACTACGATCACGTCGTGATCTGCTCGTGGCTCTCGACTTGGGTAGCACAATACCGGCGGCCTGGAGTTCCTGATTCTCAATCCTGGCTAGTTTATCTCTGTGGATCCATTTCGAATGCTCGTCGTCAAGTTTTGAGGATGAAACATCGGCATAGGGGCGCTTGTGATCAGATATTGATGTGGACTGGCTTGAGCGAGGATCTGCTTTTGTCATCAGTTAACTTCCTTTAGCAGTATTTGAACCCTGAAAATTGTGTTTCACCTTTGCTAGATAGGTGGCTGCCTATTAAGTGTTGGTCGTCCTCATCCTGGGAACCTGGTCGTCCTCTTACATGGCCATTAATCTCATGTCGGTCTGTAGATAATTTATTTGACATAGACCGCTGTGTGATGTTAGTTCTAACTAGAAGACTAGTAATAAGCTCCAGTGGAGACCTTATTGAGTAGCTAGATCCAAAGAAATGGATCATAATGCTATGAGACTCACATCATGATGGCTGGAGGATGGGTGTTTCCATCCTGAATGGTCTCCATGCGAGCTAGTTGGGGGAGTAAGCGTGGTGGTACCCGAGACGGCTGACATGGCCGCCATGTCGCAAGTTAAGCAACGATCACTACGGGCAAGAGCGCACTAGTGCAACAGGAGATGCTATCAGTCGAGGGAAGCGAGTGGATGTATCGAATGTGACGTTGTGTAACTTGGCTAGGGAAAAGGATGCCAGAATACCGAGTGTCGATTAACACTATCGTTCGATCTTAGGTTACGCGATTGCGGAGGCGGGAGGAGGATATTAGGAGAATGGGTAAGTCGGAAAAGGTCACGATAGTCGTGATGATGAAAGCAGTGATGAAAGTGGTAGGCTTGTTTCTTATGACAAGATAAAATGCAGCAATCGCCAGCGGCTGTCAAATTTTGTGATTAGGGAATTCGACGAAGATTGGTCGTGAAGACGGCAGCTGTAGCTGCAAAACTGGAAGAAGAAAAAGAGTGACGAGATAGGTTTTCGGGTAGGAAACTGATGTCAATTCAATTCGTATCTTGGCAAGATTTCCTGGCGATCGTTCATATCGGATTCGTAAACTGATGATGGCGGAATAGTTACTGTCCCAGAGACAGACACCAAGACAGACACCTGGACAGATTCTTTCTTTTCCTTATCCTTTTCCTTTCCCTTTCCCCCCCTGGTCTTTTGTTGAGTTATCACGAAGATGATCTCTCCCGGTATCCGCACTCTTGACCTTAACACGTTGGTGAAGTTTGTTTCCTAACGTGATGATTATTTTTCACGCGCCCTATGTTTGGAACTAATAGGGCAGAGTAGTTGGTCTCATGGGAGTGCCGGTGCCAACTCCTAAAGGGAGGCAGACTCGTAGACTGGACCACGAAAGGGAAAGAAGGAAGAAGAGAAAAAAAGAGGATGTCTAGGCAGTGCAATGCAATGAGGTGAAGAAAGGCCAATGGCTGAATTGGAAAGTTGGTTAAGGAGCGTCGTGGCGTGGTACAGCAGAAGGAAATAATTGTGGTCCACTTGTGCACAAGGTGCAGTGCAGTGCAGCAGTTTGTTCTTCAGCCTGCCAGGGTATGTTCAAGTTGCTTTTTACGATTTTACTGGCTGAAATGGTTTACTTTGCAGTTTTTGCAGCTTTGCCTAGTTACTATGTACTATGAGTATGTAGTATGTAGTATGTACTACACTACACAATAGGTACCTACTTTTAGTGGTCCAGGGCTGGGAAAGTCGGGATGGACGATGAGATGCATGCGGAAAGGGGATTGGTCCATTCTACTTTGGGCTGTTTGGTAAGATTGAAGAGAGCACCTAGCTTCGAACCTTGAATTGTTCTGCTGCTGCTGGTTGGTCCGAGACTGCCACTTTCCCATGCATAAACTTTCATTTTAGGTATCTACCGGGGGATAGACTTTTATCGTCTACGTATAATTAGTTTTATACCTACCTAGGATAGGTATGTATATATATAGTACTACTATGTAGTTATGTAACTTCGTGTTCACATTTATGTAACTAAATTTCAATGTTTAATGTTTGATCAACCATTATACCATTATACCATTAATATCAACATTGGACCTTGGAATTCTTCCATACATATTCGAGTGGATAATACATCCACATGAGCTGACAAGCTGATAATTTTCTAGAAGAAACTAGTTAAACAAGATCCTCAGATGCTTAGTTCATCGCAGGTTCCCTCTCGATAGTCGATACTACATACATAAATACCAGGTAGGTACTTAATCAGATAATATGCACGAAATACTAGTATGTACCTATTAGATACGCTAAAGCAGATATGGCTTAGTCTGCCCCTGAATTTAATAAACGGCATTGTGAAATACAACATAAGAGTGCAACACCAAGCCCAAGTTTGACGGGTCTTAGTAGAGTCCTTGATCTCTTCATTGGTCTCTTCATTGGTCTCTTCATTGATGTTGATGCTGTGTTACCACCGGCGCGGGGTCAATAAGGCGATACTCCGAGAAACCTGTACTGTCCTCACATAGTACTCACCATATCTTCCACCGCCAATTGATACAGTTGAAGCTTGTCATATCTAAACTGTATTCTAGAAGGCTAGAAACTTAGCCAATGCAACCTGCAACCAACAACCCCTTCATTCTCGTACAGCGGGACCGAGCTATGCTTTTTTTTGTACCACACAAGAGAATGAATGACATTGATATTTTTATTTTCATCAATTCCCTTCCTTTTAATTTTATTTTAACACTTACCAGGTATCAAAATGATATATTTAGCAGCCAGCTAGGGCACCTGGTACTACTAGTAGTACATACCTACCAAGAATAGGTATTATCTCATACACTATGACAAAGTTACTACAAACACGTAACATTGAATTAACTACCACCTGCATGTATCAAGCAAACTTCAACTTTGAACGCTGGAACTTGGAACTTGAAGTAAACACCCTTGATACTCTTGATACTCTTGACACTCTTGACACTCTAACCTTAGTTAACCACCCTACGTATTTCAATAACTATCCAAACTTGGTTTAGCAGTCCCTGTCACATACATACTATGTATTTACACTACACGCAATAGGTTGACAACGCTGCCTCGGTGGATATTGGTATGTCTGCTTTGAATGGCGATAATGCCATCTCTACCTACACGGAAGGGTGTCTAGAGCTGTTAGGCTGCTAAGCTGCTAGGGTAGGTAGAGAGGGTAGAAAGCGGCAATTCCCATACACAGCAAAAGAAGAAGACCACAGATGACGCAGCAGCTATGCAGATATCCTCACTTACATAACATCATCAAACAGTAACAGCCATGGGTGGCTTAGTTGTGTATCCCTCAACAATCCAACAGACTCGGCGGACGCGCTTTGTCTGCATATCAGACACACACAACTGTACGGTGAAACTTCCAAAGGGCGATGTGCTGATCCACTGCGGAGACTTGACGAACCAGGGGAGTTTCGGTGAGCTGTCAAAGCAGATCGCCTGGCTCGAGAGCGCCGACTTTGAGTGCAAGTTAGTCATTGCTGGGAACCATGACCTCACTCTTGATACCGACTTCTACGAACAATATGGGAACTATTTCCACAATAATAATCCCCAAAACCCTATCGACTGCCAGACCTTACTCACACAGTCCAAGTCCCTCATATACCTCCAGCACTCCAGTCGCACGATCCAACTTACGTCTCCATCTGGTCCTCGGACCACCTTCTCCATATTCGGGTCACCTTATGTCCCCGCTTGCGGCAACTGGGCCTTCCAGTACTCCCATTCCGACGCTGTGGCTGAAAATAGATGGAAGGATATACCCCTCAATACCGACGTCTTAGTCACCCATGGGCCTGCTCATACGCACCGGGACGAATCCCGTGGCAGGGTAGCGATAGGGTGCGAGGGCTTGCGACAAGCAATGTGGAGGGTACGGCCTCGCCTCGCGATCTGCGGACACGTTCACGAAGGGCGAGGCGTCGAGCGCGTATATTGGGACCTCCGTAACAAATTCGTACGATACAAAGAGATGCCAAACACTTATCAATGGAATGATCCAGGCGTAGGAAATCAAAAGAACAGCTTGGTCGATCTTACAGCCAAGGGTGGAATGCCCTTGAATAACGACGGCAGTAACGTGTCATCATCGTCATCATCATCGCCACCAGGTCCAGGTGTGCGAATGACCGATGGATCCGCCACAACTACGGCGGCAGGGGCCACCATGGAGTCCGTGACGGAGGGTGCGGAACCGGGCATTGGCATCCGGGGTCTTAGCGGGGATCCGACATCAGCACGGAGTGATCAGGTAGCACTCTCCGAGAGGCTCGGTCGCAAGGAGACGTGTATTGTGAATTGTGCCATCCAGGCAACAAGCTATCCGCATTCAGGGCCACGAAGGTTGCACAAACCCATAGTGGTTGACATCGACTTGCCTGTGTGGGTTGATGATTCATAATGATCTAGGCATTCCGGAGTTGTCGGGCGTCCACTGAGGCTGTGCTTCGCTCGCCCCATATTCCACATACGAATCTCGCGTATGGCGGGGACTTCAAATCCCAGGTCAAATCGGCAGTTTACAGATTTATTCTTTAGTTTATTGTGATGGCGCAACCCTTGGACTCTCCTAGATACGAACCGAACCGGTCTACTGGTATATTTGCTGCGCCGGTCCCTGTCTGCGCGTTCTGTTTCTGCCCAATTACCTAGGAAACCCTGCGCCTTTTTCTTTCTTCCTTACAGTAAATCGCCTAGGTTATACGAAGTAGGGATGAATAATATATTACCAAATTACATCACGGGAAGAAAGGCGCAGTTATGATAGTGGCAAGGGCTCCCTCTACGACTTTCGGGCTGAGGCGCGCACATCTGCGACAAGCGGCATTTCTTTTGATCAAGAGCCCTTTTGCTTCATTTGATCGATTCTTCGATAAGAATATCGATGTTGTCATGTTTCACCCCAAAGTTGTTGGGGGGTGTGTGTGTGCGCGTGTGTGTCTTGAATCCAGGTATCAGGCGCAAAAGAAAACCCCCCAAAAAGCCAATTTCAATACCACCATGTCGGTAGTCTAGGTGTCTCCGATCTTCGTTTGTGGATGTTTCTCAATGTCGTGGCCCTCAGACAAGATCGGGCTCGTTTGGTTCAGCCTGATGATGTCCATACAAAGTTACAAGCCGATGAATGCCGAAGCTCACCTAGGTTGGTCCACGAATAGTCACTTGTGTTTGTGATGCTATTTGTATAACCAACCTCTACGCACCGCTTTGATTTACTATGAATATCCCGACCAGGTGTAGGTATGAGGGAATGATGAAACGCATCCTTGGTCGTGTAGCTGAGCACCGAGCTGAAAGTGAGGTCAGACATATAGTCCTTTCAGATGCAAGTTTTCTTCGTCTGTCGAGTTCATACGTTACCCAAGATAACACAATACGCCAGCACCTTGCATTACCTATACACAGAACGCAGCAAGGGAATATTTGATAAATCAGATATGTCCGCAGGACAACACAAAATAGGAAGGGCTCTAACGGGACAACGGAAAGCCGACCCATCCAACCACACTGTCTAGTACCTATACGATGCTCAATTTGGAGGGAGTGTTATAGTTGCACGCAACTATTCTTTACGAAGTATGTACGTAGTCGCCAACATTAGACAGTAGAACCAATTAGGTGCTCGAAGATAATCCTCCCCCTTAAAGCATCGTAACATGGCGCCGTAGGGCGGCAAGCGGATAGGTTTGTGGGTAAGCAGGAGGAGAAGATCGTGGAATATCGGCACCACTAGGTTTTCCATTCCAGTGCACCTCCGATAGCCGGTATTATGCAGCTATAGGTACTCATGTAGGTACCTAGGTAGCAGGGTAGGTAGGTAGGTGCATGTATATTGCATCCCAATGGGAATCTAAACCTCAATATTTAGGGTCACACTGGGCTTACAGGAGGATGTGCCGACCAGTCGTTAGAAGTCCACTTCTGTCTGGCCATTATCCCCTAGAATACGATTATGCAGCAATGAATTCCTAGCTACGGACGTACGTGGTGGACTACGTGGATACTAATTCATGTATGAAGGGCCCTGACAGGGCCGGGTTTGAGCAAAGCCTGGTTATGATATGTAGGTGCGAAAAGGGGTGGTTTCCAATGCGGGGGGGATCTTACAGGCGGAAACGATGAAGAGGAGAAAAGTTCATGGAAGGCCAGTGAAGGGGGATTTGAATATGTAAGTCGATTGTTAGTCCTGGCAGACTTATACATAATATAATGTACAGTGGGTTGAGGGGGATGACCAAGTACTCTCCTATCTAGCTTTCTCGAGGGATTTGTTATAAACCACTAGCCCTCGTGCAAAGGAAGCGTGCATGACTGGTTTGGCTGCTTCGTTCTCCGAGAGGGGCACCTTTTTGGTAGGCTAAAGCGCTTCGTTACGTGATAACATAGCCAATGAAAATTCGAGTTCTCGTGCATGATGAATTTCTACCTATCACGATGCTGAAAGTGGATGATCGAGGGGAAGCTAGCATCTGCAGCTGTCCAATACCTCCGAGTTCATGCGTGATAGCAAGATACCTGCTATTCAGCCAAGTTTCTTAGGACAAGTTCCTACATAAGTAGATACATTTATATGTATCATGTGTAGAATCCCATTGCACCGCTTTTTCTTCTATTGACATGCGGGTCCATTCCAATGGGAGCTACGGCTTCGAATGAGCTTCGAGGATGGCGCATCTGTAATTACTACCTAGTATGTAGTAATACTAGATACATATAGCCATGGCCCTTGTACATATTGTCATATAATACATACATTGTATACGTAGCTTCAGACCTATGTACCGAGCTATGCAGCCTATTGCGATACGCATCTATGCAGCTATGTTGAAGATGAGACGAAGGAGTCAAACAAGAAGGCCTAGCTGCATACCCAAGTTCGGGAACTAGCATCCTGAAGCAGCCTCACCTCATTGTAGTAGGTGTAAGAAAGGACAAACCCGCGAATGGCGAGTTTGCACTTGCTTGGCTTATCCCTCACCGACCATGCGTCGCTTGAAGAGAGGATGATGACCCTGCGTCATGTTGCACTTTGTGACGGGAAATCGCCAGGCACACCTCCCGAATAGCTGCGCTTCCTGTCCTTCTTAGTTCATATTAGGATGGTATATGCTCGTCACGTTCGTTCACATTTGTCACGTTTTCATCTTCGCAGAGAGATTTCCCGGGATGACCCAGACAGGATAGCGGGCGGTGCCGTGGGATGACGAAAAGCTCATCAAGGGGATTCCTTGAAGCTCCTTAATTAGCTCCCATATGTAGAGCTCCAGACTTTATGAGGGCGCGAAGGCTTGAAGCGAGGTTCGCGGGTTTCCTACATACATAGTACATACCTACTAGGTTAGGTAAGTAGTCAAATAGCAAACAAGAGACGCTGGAGCTTATCTCTCGGCCATATGTTGGTACATACCTACATACATACATTATGGCTTGACGATCTGACGATGAACTCATCATCGACCCCGCCCCCGCCTCCTACATACGTACTATGTAAATAGTAGACAGGTGAAAAGAAGCGAGGGGGGGAGATCGTGGAGACCAGACAAGGATGATCACGCACATCATTCCGGCTTAAGACAAATCGGAGAGATTATGTATTATCATACTTAGGTACATACCAGCCAGCCAGGAGTCCAGGACGCATCCTGCATGGGCAATTGCTGGCTGTGATGCATAATTCATAAGCATATGGATACATATACATGAGCATAGCTTCGTGGTAACCAAAGAAAATACCCATTTACATAGGTTGAGTGAGGTACATAGCTCTAGGTACGATTCCGTACGAAGCTCCTATCGGCCTTTTGAACTTGATTCTTACGCGAGGGGAATTCTTTTAAGATAAGGGGAAGATCCAAGTAGATCAGACAAGCAGACAAGCAGCACCCCGGTCTAGCAAACGGCTAACCTTTCACTTACACACGTTTATCGACGAGACTGGCTTGACCTACATCTGGTGGGGTTTCGACGAACCAGTCAAGCTAGAAGCCAAAAGAAAGCCAGCCAAATACGTCTTCTTAGACTCCGAAGTAATCGATGAGAATGGAAATGATCCCGTTGACCCACGAGCCTCTGTGTTGGTAGTGGTTGGTAATGGGACAACCAAAAATTGTCCACTTCGACCATAACTACCTTGTAGGTAAATAGCCGTAGCCATACTCGAGCCCGCCCAAGGCTCTGGCCGAAGCGTGGGTTTGTTCCGTAACACTGATCTATATCCACCTGGGCACCTATATTGACAGACGATTGGCTCAGAGCTTAGATCTCCTATTACCTATTAGCTTCCTGGCTCGCCCTACCTATGCTATAGCTCCCTTGGCTCCCCCTCTTTAACAAACCAATCCCTTCAATGCTCCCGTCTGACCTCCCAAACCACCCTATTGCACCAGACCACCTTCTTATTCGTGGCCAGATGGTAAGGCCTCGTGCAACCTTTTTTTCTCTCATGTAGGCCCGTCAAAGGAACGCTACGAGCTGTAAGCAACGCATAGATCGTGATCACGCTTTCCTCACGGTGTAGCCGCACACCACCATCTTTTACTCCCATGCGGCACTCCTACGTACCTGCTTTTTATGTTCAAGAATTCAATTGGTTCCCCAATTTCCTTCGACGAGAGACACATGCAGATAACATAGCCAACCCTTTCCATTTTTCGATCTTTTTTCTTTTTCGATTAAGATGCGAGTGTGACAAGCAACTTAATAGTAGGTTTTGTGATGGCTGATGCAACCTGAGAGAAAAAATTAGCATGCCTCTGTGGTCCTCAATAACTGGTCGATGGCCGCAGGGCCCATTGGGTCTGCTGTGCCTATCACGAACGCAGACTTAGGGGGGGGAAACGATAGGTCGATTCAACCCAATAGACGCAAGCTACTGATGAAAGGCTTCCAAGTTGGGGAATTCATAGAGGATGTGAGTACTTGTCTAGGTATCACCTAGCTGCAGGGTCAGAACAAAAGGGGAAAGGTGCCGTATCCATCATGACCATACGATAGCGGCCAAGTCGCTTTCATCCTAACCCCTTGAGGCCTCGAGATCGTTGCGAAAGGTCACGGATCGAATGAACATTCGGATGATGAAGTGATAGACCTATTTGCATTATACCTGGGATATCAAAACGGAAAGAGTGCTTAACTGTCGTGGCTTAATTGATGAAGATATGCCAGCGAGAAAAAGAAAAAGAAAAAAAAAGGAATCACGCGGATGGAATGAGAATTGAACGGGCCATAGGAGCGTCCTGTTTGGCCTGTTTGACAGCTTGTCACACTATAATACTCCTAATACTCCAACATGGGCTTCGTTCGCCCAGTCGGACGGAGACCGGTGACAGCTGCGCCTATTACCCGGATCAAGGAGCAGGACTCGAGAGGCACTGTGCAAAAAGGCAAGAAAGATAATCCAAACTCAGAAACCCCCATGCTATATTCTGCTTGTTAAACTTTTCGAGAATCCTTCAGGGTGTCATGGCAACGACTTGTCCCCACGAGCAGAGACCGACGATAGTATGCTCCGAGCCCGTCTAGTTCGGGCTGCAAGACTGCAACTAGCTCTATAGGGTTGGACTGCTTCGCCGATGACAATAATTTCGTAGGCGCTATATGGCTATAGTTGTTTATGTTGTCTATCACGGTCCGCTTTGTCGCAAGTTTGAGCATACTTAGTTGGTGTTGTAAGTTGTCTGGTATTCGCGAATTGCTCCTATTTACCTTGCTAGCCTTGTAATTGATCATCTTATACCTGGCCTAGTAACTTGTCCTCAACTCAGCTATAGCTACTAGTAGTGACTTGGATGATCGTACAAGGAGATGTTACCTACATAGAGGACGAGACGGCGGAAGAATGTTGGAGAAGAAAGGGTATATCAACCTTCACCGCTGGTTTCGAACGCGGGTGATACCAAGACTCTCTCCATACAAGCCTGCATACCACACAGGTTTTTGATACATGCATCATACATACATATATCATACATATAATGTAGTACATACATTAGATAGCATACTATGTGAGATAGTTCTGCTGGAGCTGATAGGTACAATATGGTACAATATGTGCCTACATTGGAGTAGTAAACGCTCTCCACTTGCTTTTCCGTCAATCTGAATAATCTAAATGTTCCGACTGACTTATGGTAAGAATGGGAAAGAATCAAAAAAGGGCGGTCCCATTCCCAACTACCAGTATATCAAACTGAAAACTCCAAAACCCAAATCACATCGTGAATTTACGCACCGGGTGCCTGATCCGGTTTGCTGGATCGGCCATCACTTGCGTTTATTGCCACTATCCGTCACTGCTTGCTATTGAGTAACCCAAGCTTTCGACTTACACCAAGGCCTGGCCCGGGGCCATTGGTTCACGAAGAAGCCAAGTTAAGTAGCGATCGTAGAGCAGAAAAGGCAACCCAAGCTACTACTATAGTACCTAGGGATAGCATCGCATCTATCGGCACCGCGACCGCACCACACAGCGCCGCGCCGCACCGCACCGCACCATCGTCGTCGTTAGCTACACACACACACACACACACACACACTTCGCCATCGACGAAGGGGGCCACCACTTCAGTTATTTTTAATTTTTTAATTTTCAATTTTTTCATATCTGGGCATCAATTGTCCAACCTACATGCTTCAAGATTAATTCTATTGTCGTCATTTATTCATCTCAAGAGCGCGATTTATTTTCTAATAAGTCATTTCTCAGATTTAAATTCTTTTTGTCGTCATTCATTGTCCATCGCATTGGCAGGTCACAGTTGCATTGAGGATTCTGGATGGCCGATTCAGTCTTATACTTGCTTGGAAATTCCCTTTTGAAGTGACCCTACTACATCATATTTCCCTTCGTATCTTATTCTATTGCACCTATCTCTACCTACATACACTTATACATACACTTATTTCCAATTATCACAATAATTTACATTCATACACCATATTCACCAGCTTCACTTCTTTCTCAATCCTACCTGGTAACCTGGGACTTCGTCTGTATTAGTACACGTCGACTTGCATCCACCCACGATTTGTGACGATATCCCCACCAGCTTGGGCCAAGACCGTTACCTTTAACCACGTTTGTGAACGGATCCTATTTGTATTATTCTATTATTCTATTTGTCTTCCTTCCATCTGGACGCTGGTCATCCCGTACAAGCAAGACATAACCTTGACTTACTTGCCTTGCCTTACCTTGCCTTACCTTGCCTTACATTACGCCTATCAATCTTACATCTTACATCAACGTTACTTGGCTCCACGGATTACATACCTACTTTATACTGCCCTTTCTAAACATAACATCTTGTTTGATCAAGTCTTACACATCGCCGTTCGGTATTACCTAAGACATCCACATCCGCCTACCTAAGACTGCCTGCCTACATAGTAGGTCGTTTTCTGTATTCGGATCCCTTGACTTCCGACCCCCCCGGCGGTCTCGTGCTGGGCCTCTGGCATCTCCGACGCGGTGTAATCCGGTGCCTACCTAAGGTGGTTCCCCTGGTGGAATCCATAAGGAACATCTTATCACCTTGATAAGCATTGAAAAGGAGAGACATACATAGTACGGTACTGTAACTAACTGAACTGGCCAACTGACTGATTAACCATAAAACGATCACGATACTTTTTATATTCTTATATTTTATTCTTATATTTACCGTTATTCCGTCCCGTTCCATCTCGTACATACGATACATCCATTACCTAGGGTACCTAGTACATACATACATAGTACTGCTATTAGAGGTATCACCTGCACAGGCATTTACCACTTCAGACTTCAATGCTCTGCAGATCCTGCGACGTACACAAATACAGGTACTTGATTAGTGCGGCACGGGTACCTCGGCTTAGCACGAATTCGCCACGTTGAAGAAAGTCCCTCGTCCTCCGCTGCCTCGTACCTAGGCCCTAGGGTTGCGTTGCAGCGCAGTACATAACATAGTAGTACCTAGTGCGGTGCAGTGCAGCACTGAAGTGCAGTTGAAAGCGCAAGGCCGCGCAGTACATTTGAAAAGTTGCAGGAGAAGAGACACCCTAATTTGCAAGGCCTGTCCTTGTTAGGTACCTTGCTAGTACCTATCTAGAGTACTTTCCAAGGTTCAACTTGCCCATACTACATACATAAGCTCAGGTGTCAACTCAATCTGTACCCGTAACCGCCTCGACCGTACCGCATCGACAGATTCAACACCCTAAAAGAATCCAAAACCCCACTCGCTTATAGCGCACTAGTACCTACTAAGCATTGGCGCAAGCACTTGAGTTTTGACGACGGCCTTAGAGCGTGGAGGTACCTGTTATCCCCCCCCCCCTTTAGAAACGGTGCCCCCTAAGGCCTGGCGCGCCAACAGTAAAACGCTAAAAAGAAAACCGGCCGGCCGCTTGTCAAAAAAGGACAGGAGACGATCCCTTTCCCGGAGGCAAATTCCCCCCAAAAACCCGTCCTTCTATTCGACCTATGGTAGTAGCTGGCTATTAAGTGGTAACTACTAACTACCAATCGCCTACTGTCAATCGTCAAATCCCCCTGTCGATTTTGGACCAAAGAGGGACCAGAAGTGGCTAAAGTGGCAGGAAAGACACAAAAACAGCCCTAGAGGTGGCTAACTTTCCTTTTTTTATCACATCAAGTACCCAAGTACAGGCCTATCCTGGCATCTGCACTGATCTAGGTACTAGGTACTAAGTACACTTTTATGTATGTACCTTGTACTATGCAAGTTGTACATATAGTACTTGTAACTAAGTACTAGGTACTGAAGTACACACTCCTTCCACCCCCATCTATCCGTTACTATTCTAAAAAGAGTGCGAACAACCGTCAACCGTCAACCGTCAAAACCGTCAAGCCTCAAAAAAAAAACAGCTCGTCACTTTTTTTGTATACTCACTCCTACCCTCACCACTCATCCTCATTGCTACTACCTACATACATTACTCCTGTCCTTCTCTCTCTCTCTCTTCTCACCCCCTGGTCTCACTCTATCTAGTCTTCATCTCTCTCTCTCTCTATACATTATACCCATTATACATTACCTACATATGTATGCTCTGACATAGTATCTTCTATCTTTTATCTATTTCATATCATCATCATCTTTCCCACCCTTACACTTTAACCCCCCCATTCCCTTCCCCTTCCCATTTCTTCTCCTCTCCAATTCCCATCCTCCCCCCATTCCGTGACCTCATCAAGCCACTTCTATAACAGCCCAACATCAACAAACATCATAGCTCGTCTCCCAATCTTTCGATTCGTTTAGCACGAGTAAGAGATTGCATATGTCATATGGATTAATCTCTCACCCAGCTTGATCGTGTTACGGCCAGTTCTTAATTGAATTCGGTCTTCCTTCATTTCCAATTTAAGCCAAGGCAGTGCATATTTACACTCTGGACCCGGCTCCGTGTATTATTTTTATCATTTATTATTCTTATTTTCATACATACCTAGGTACCATACCAACAACATTGACATTGAACCTACACACTTGAATCTTCTACTACAATTTACATCATTTATTCAACTCATCCATCTTTATCTTACCTACCCGCTGTGTCACGCGCATATCGTATCAAACGGGGATTCTTCCGATCGATCCACCCTTCACCGCAGGCTTGCCAGTCTTGTCTCATGGTCTTCATGCAATAAGTCTCCACTCGTTCTCGTCACCGTCTTTTCTGGTCGTCCCAGCGACTACTAGGTACCTACCAACCCAAACAACAGACCCCACAGGAAGCGTACTTCTAAAGAGCTGTTGCGACACGCTCTTTTTCTTCAATTCATTCTTCATCCACGACATTAATCTTGGAAACATCATGTCACCGCTCCCCCCTGACCCTTACAAGGCCCTTGGTGTGTCTAAAGATGCCCAGTTGTCAGAGATTCGATCAGCTCACCGGAAGCTTGTGCTGAAATGCCACCCCGATAAGATCCAAGACGCACAACTGAAGGAGGAGAAGCAAAAGGAGTTCCAACAAGTCCAACAGGCTTACGAGTTGCTGAGCAACGAGACCGAGAGGAATAAATACGATGATCAGGTCAAACTTGAAGAACTGAAGCGGGAAAGTCGCATGGCATCTGCTTCGACTTCGTCTCCCCGCCCTACGAGACATGAGAAGAAATACTACTCCAACGTGGATATTCGCGATGCTGAGCCACGACCGTCAACCTTTGCCACCTCGCCTGGTTCTCACAATGTTTACAGCCACACGCCTCCGTCGCGTTCCTGGGACGAGGACATCTACGCCAAGAGGTTCGACGAAAAGCCTCGCTATGCGAGAAAGACTCAGAGCTATGAGTATGAGAGAGAGAAGCCGTCTAGGAAGGAAGAGGAGCGTCGGAGACGAAAAGAAGACGAGGAATGGAACCGTGAGAGAGAGAAGGCGAGAAATAAGGAGGAGAAGATTAGAGAGGCAGTGAAGGATCGCGAGCGCGAGCGCGAAAAGGAGGCCATGCGGGAGAAGGAGAGAGAATCAGCCAAGAAAGAGAAGGACAGGCGCAAAGACGACCGAAAGGACGAGAAGAAGAGAAGTGATAAGGAGCGTCGCAAGGATACAGACGATAAGCACCGTCGTCACAACAAGACTCCCTATGTAGAGGGTTACCCCGAGGAAGAAGCCATCTACACTTCTTCGTCATCCAAGACCGAAAAGAAGTCGAGCAGCAGCCGGAAGTTTGAGGATGCGCCACCAGTAGCAGCAGCAGCGCCGCCGCCCCCCCGGGAAACTAGTCGACCTCCGGCTACGGACCGCGAAAGGAAAAATTCAGAGACTTTGGAGTCTGCAATTCGCTACTTAAGCAGATCAGGTGGAAACCCGCCAGCTCTAGGCCGAGCGCAGACGTACCATGCAGAGTTTAACGTCCGACACATTACTCCTATTGCCGTTCCGACGCCACCGCCGGCCGCGAATGCGGTTTTCACCCCTCCTCCTGTAGCGGAAGAGAGGGAACATGCAATGGATGATGATGCGGGAAAGAGATCTTCAGGGAGACCTCGACGTCCGTCACATGACACTCCCCGGTCTTCAAAAGAGAAGACCGCGCACAAGAAGACTAGCGCGTCTCGGGAGCCGCTCATTGTAGAGGCCACATCTCCGACCCCTTCTCGAGTCATTCCCACCTTCCACAAGTCTCATTCGATTCCCATTCCCATACAATCGGATCACCATCGAGTACCTCCTCTCAGCCGGGCGAATACGGACGGGTTTTCTCGCCCAATCTCCGGTCTTGCGCGTTCGTCTACGTGGATGCCAGAGACCGAGCATGTACGGGAACGGAGCCGTTCTCGCCATGCTCGTGTATATTCAGACGAGTCATCGGAAGACGAACGTCGCCATCGTCGAGGGCACCGAACGCAATCCCCCGAACCTACGATACAAGCCAAGCGATACACAGTAGATTCCAACAGGAGAACTGTCCCAATCCAAGAGTCATATTTCCCAGAGGATATGCCAAGGAGCTCCAAGAAATCATACCCAGCCCCTAATAGCTCTGTCCGCCGATCAGAACCCCGAGCGGCATACTATGACGATTACGAAGAAGCACCGCGTGCGTTCTTCCCGGATGTGAAGTATTCGCAACAATTCGATGTGAGTGAGGTTAAATACGCAGACGTATTGCACTCGTCTCTCCGGGAGGAGGTCTTCTAATTGTTCCGTGAAGTCCCGCTCCGCGCTGAAGCCTGAGTAATATCATCGACTTCGAATTCGCCTGGGATACATGGCGTATCATTGTTCTGCCGGATAGCATTTAGCATATCGCATTACACCATGCTCGCATCCGTGTATTTTTCAAGCGCTTTTCATCAGCTTTTTGTTTCATCTTCTTTTTTTTGGGGAGGGGGGCTCGAACCCGGCGTTTAAGGGGAGACCAACCTGAGTAAAGAATTCTACGAAATACAGTAACGACCTGATGTCTTTCCAAAGGGGTTTCATAGGGCAGGACGTGGACGAGCCAATCAGGATACGTTTTTTCTCCAGGACCTGAAGATTTTGAGACGTGTGGGAGCATAACACCTTCACAATCCGAATTGGGTTTTCAGTCAGATGATTCCATGAATGGGATAACTATTGCCTCGAGGTTCAAAGTTGCGAGTAGCACCCCATATCGGACTCAGTCGAACAGCCAATCACGAAGCTCACGGGCTCCTCCCACATATCCTCCCTCGACAAATATTGTGCCGTCTGCACCGCCCTCGAGACCTCATGATTTTTATGAGAGATGTTTATCGTTGTTCAGATTTTGGCTTGTATTTCCCTGTCATCTGGCTGTTTTATTTTTCCATTTACACCTTATATATACATACACATAACTTGCATATTGAGGAGCGAGGAACCAGGAACCAGGCTGGTTTGGGGAGTGGGTTTTTTTTTAATCTTTTCTTCTTTGCAAGAGAGGAGGCATGCAATCAACGAATACTCTTGTTTTTTTTTCACGTTCTCGACCGTTCGTTCATTTACGAGGCGTTACGTACTCCGAAGGATAGGCGGAGCATTCGCGACCAGCTGGTGGGTGGGTAGGAAATAGTATTAGTCTTCGGTATGCTACGCTCGATCGAGGCTACGCGAATTTTTAACGTATGCAACGTACGAAACGAAATATACATATTAGCATGATATCTTGTTCTTTTGATTGCATTGTGTGACGCTGTGAAGCTATGGATCTGGTTCTCGTGATTTGTAAGAGGTAGGTATGTAAGTACTTGGGGTGCGTCTTATTAGATAGAGTACTATTAGAGCATTTCAAAGTTAACCATGCCATCTACTTTGGGTAGGGAACTTCCTTGGGTTAGGTATATTGGGTATACAATCAACCGATATCAAGGGTACATACCTAGTATGTAAAGCTAACCCTTTTGGTTCATAACAAACTGTGTTTATTCTACCTACCTATTGTAGTTAAAAGAAGAAATTATGACATCGATCACTTATATCAGAAACGCCTGTTGGACTTGGGTATCAAGTTTTATACATAAAAAGGGGGGGGGGGGGACACTAAACACAGTGTCCCTCATCACACCTCCTGTCCCCGCAGGTCCCGATCCGCGTCCACCCTTGCCCGTCCTTGTTGCAGTACTGCGAGACGTTACCGTCGCAGCCCAGGGCGCTCGGCACGCAAGGGACGTAGGAGTCTGGGTGTTGCTGCTGCGGCTGCGGCTGCGGCTGCGGAAGCGCTGTTGTGAGGGCTGCGAGGGCGGTGGTGAGGAGGAGGGGGAGGGGAAGCATTTTTGAAGAGGGGGGGTTGTTATGGTTGGAGTGAGGAGATAGGTAGGTAGGTAGATAGATCTCGGTGGTGGTTGTTTGGATGCTAGATGAAGCAGATAGATAGACAGACAGACAAACAGACGACGCCGCATGATACCTTTATACACTTCCCAGTTCACTGGGTTAGCAGACTTTAACTCTGATGCCCAGTACGGCAGGCTCCGCGACTCGACTAGTCGAGGATAGGAAATTATACGGGCGGCTGGTGAAGCTTAGTAGTACCTAGCTTAAGGGGGGGTTAGGCGAGGCGAGGCTATACAAGATCCACTTCAAGATGACCTAGGTATGTATGTATGTGCCGGCTCCTGCTCACCAAGAGCTACATATCTCACATAATACGTATTACATAGGTACGAGTAATTGTCTATCCGGTATAGTTAGGTGCTCTTGGCTGCTAATGAATGGTATACTGGGTATGAACACTTGAAATTGGACAGGTACCTACCTAGTAGCCTAGGTCTAAGAGCTCCTTCCTTAACCAACAACTTTCCGCTGCCTAGAACGGAGATAGGTAGGTAGTTTGGCAGAAAGCGCCCAGAAATAGTCACGATAAACCACGGCACAAATTCAGCCGGTCAGTGATATCTTGTTACGAAGCGTTCGTCATATACGAGATGATAAGGCTTGGGGCATGGTGTCTAAGCTTATGGTCTGCCGTACCGGTCGTCGAACCAGACCGACCGACCGACCACGGGCACTGCCACATAGATTGGGGGCTGACAACGCAACTCGTCCGGCGGAACAGGCACAAGGATCGAAGTCGGAGGAAACCCGGCTAATTACCTACCTACCTACCTACTAACGATGATGTGTTGGTGATGCTTGGGTGGTAATGGGTTAGAAGGCTTAGACCGCCAATACACCAACCTATGTAGGTAGCTACGATTCTAAAGATTATCTTGGCATTGCAGGTAGGGCTGTTGCAGGTGACTAAGCCCCCTATTTTCTATTACCTATAGCTTACCTACCTAGTTGACGAATTAGATGAATTTTATACAAAGATTTCTAAGTGGTGTTATTTGATAGTTCCTCTGGATCATGTTGTTGTGTATCAGCGGTTCATACCTAGGTACGTATTTATGCAGTGGCAAGTAGTCGAGTCGTGAGCTCCTTGTCACGTACAACAAAATCATGGCTACAACCTCCTTTACCTAGTCGGCCCCGTGACAAACAAGCGTTTTCCACCGTTTTATTCTGAAAGTGGTTTTCCCAGTTTGCATTCACGGACCACCAGGTACATGCAGTGGTCAGGGGTAGCCATATTGAAGCCTATATACCTGTTGATATACTCTGGGGCTCGCTGGTTTGCCTCCCTGTTCTCGCCGTATACGACCAATCACCAAGTGGCAATGACATAGAGACGGCCCCAGCCAGGTGAATCGCAGAAGCTTCTCGATGCCGTCTGCCATTGGATCCATATTGGTTACCGCCATTTCGCCTAGAAATCATATTTCCAAGGTTCTGGCTGTATAATCTATGAGTAATATGCGTACTCTCTCCCTTGTATCGTTATAGAGACGTAAGGCCTGCATCGCGAACCCCAATGACATTCCAGGATCGAAGCCCTGTGAAAGACCAGCTGATCAGAATTGTGCTGTGCTTTCGATCTTTCGAGAATGGCTTCTTCGTCATAAGCTAAGCTTTGACCTTTCTGCGTTTGCAATGTCATTTGCTCGTTACCTCGTCGCCTGAGACCCAATGCCCACCAATGGCCCATACCCTCCTTACGTCACTCGGCTACACAGTCTTTTGTGATTCGAGAGATATGATTTCGACAATGCGTCATGGATAGAGCGTTGCTTGGACAGGAAAACAAGCAAAAATGGAAAAAAATAAAGATGAAAGTAGGTCGGTAGGGAATTGGTGACGGCGATGACGACAGACAACCACCAGAGCTTCCATGCACAACTCACCGCTTCCGTGTCGGGGCGAATTCTTTTTTTGCCCACGGATAGGTGTCGCTCCCGCTCTCCCCGGTCCGGAACTTTGCACGGGCTTTTCACGAACGGACAAGTTGCGCTACCTACCGGTGGGCAGGTCGGTTGCACGAGAAAGTTATCAAGGGGAGTCATCTGCACTGAGGGACCGGATCTCCGATAGGCCAGGCGGGCGGTCATACGTTTCGCGGCGTGGAAAGGTTCGTGGTCGTTGAAGCGCGGGCGCGGGTCGAGATTTTCCCATTCGCAGACGGGGGAATATCACGGCCCTATATATAGGGTAGGGAGGAGATATGTGGCATGTGATCTTGCCACATGATTGAGGAACCAACGTAGGGGTAATTACGTGGACGCTCTTCGGTTGGCCAATTTGCCAGGGTATGATGTAAGAGAGGATCGACCTGATAGGGCACCGGCGTGCGGAACCAGCTTGCAGATTAGAGCACCCGGGGTGTTGGAGTTACCCCTTTTCTAGACCTGTTCGGTGGGGGATGTGAATGTATAATATCGCCTCAAACTGATACTTGAGAGGTACTGCATGGTGTTGCTAAGATACTTTCTCTTTTTGTAGGAATACGAAATTGCTGTGAGTTTCCATGCACCTGGTACTTTACCCTCTGACTTCAGGCTTTGCTTGGAGGGTTGGTTGGTTCGACGGAAGATAGAGAATGATATAGATGCTATTTATACATACTTAAGTTACATAGCGAGATGCACTTTTGTTAGACATCTAGTTAAAGCGGTTTAAGTGGTCAAGGCTATACATATATTTTTAGCTAGCTGCTAAGAAGTATACTTGGACTTACCTTCATCACCCCCAATGACGTGCAGAGCTTATGTGGGATGACAGCCCTTAGTAGATATCAATAATATATGCCTATTCATGCTCTATATATACAATCTTAGTAAAGCCAATGACATTATTTGACAACGGCTTCAGCTTTCTCCAACGCTGAGACAAGGTGAAACTACCGACGAATTATGATATGAATTTGAACGACCATCCATCTCTAGGTAATCCTCACCTGAGCTCATCTTATCTTTAAATAATGGCATCTATAGTCTCTGATGCTGAGTAAAGTACCTCATGTTGCTGAGGATACCTACACTTGATATGCTTCGAAGTAATTGGGTGATTGACGGTGTGATAACATGAAAATAGGGGTAAGAGGTGGAAAATCGCATCAGCTTGCTACCCCTGTACCGTAGGCACCTGACTATAGATAGACGTCTTATTCCCTTCACACATACCGTAGTGGGGACCCCCTATCCGTTAAAATTATTTTAAAGTCGATGGAATAAATACCTACATGCATCCCAATGATTTTATTATGGACAGGACATTCTTTTATGAAGAATCATTCCTTCATAGAAAGATTCTAACGGATAGGTGGTTCCCGCTACGGTAGTTTGAAGACTGAAGATAGGTAGTTATCGTGACTTTGAATAGCAGTGCGGGATGCCATTCAAGGAGACGGTCTATCTATTGCCTCGGCAATACAGCTCCAGGTTGGTGTTGCGGTCGTCTTTTACCAAGTTAAGATGCCACCTAGACAGGAAGTTTAGGCATCTCTCAAGACCCAGTCCCTACGATCCTCTAATGTCTACATGGAAGCCTGCCTTGTAAAGGCATTGATGTTTATGAATGATACCTGAGTACCTGTCTAACATATATATGACATAGGTACCTAGTACTCAACTTCTCATTCCACTCTTTGAATTTGGCTCATATACTTATCTCATGTAGAGAACCATCATAAACGTCTTAAGCCTGTCATCCTGAAATAGGTCGAGGAGGAATATTTTCTAGGTGCCATCAAGACTCGAAGCCCGATAAGATCCCACGGCGTCGACGTCAGCGTACGGCACGGCAGTCCTCCCTACTAGGTACTCACCTGCCAGTTCCCCATTAATAAGCGAGTAGGACGAACACTCAGCGCTGTGGGAGTGAGGATCTTGGGGTAAAGGATTCGATGAGGCGTAGTAGATACGAACGTGAGATCCCCCCTATTCCGAGCGATAATTCATAGCCCCCATATGACAATAGCAAGGCTGACAATAGCTTGAGTAGTATACATATAGCGAGATGATATCTCCTTTTTCATGTATACGTAGGTGGGAATTTGCTTCACAGTACTCGGAATACTTTCTTCATAGGCAGCTTTTGTGTTAACATGTGGAATTTGCGAGTATGCAATCAGTCTACTTCATCCTGTCTACTGCTGATGAAGGGTTTGTTGGAGGGGTATATCGCCAATGCAAAAATACAAATATAGTACAAGGGCTGATTTTTGAATGTCAATAACGGACAGACGGTGATATAATGCGAAAGGGATGGGAACGAGGTATGTAAGTGCCCAAATCCGTCCCGTGTAACTAGTACCTAGTTTTCTTTTTATTTATTTCAACCACGCACACCCCTATTTTCCAGTCCCGGGATATATTCATCTTTTCTTAATACCCCAATCACTTACGATGTGCTTTCCTACTTACTCTTAAAACACGCAAGCTTAGATCAAACTAGGACGTAAAGCGAGCATATCTACGAATGTCAGTCTCTTTAAGCGTCTCGTTATATTGCAGATGTGAAAACTTACCAGGCTCAACCCCATAATCATGCTGGCCCAGAAGAGCACGTTGTTCGCGGTCTTATGGGCACGCACCCACTTGGTGCGCTGCAGCATGACAATAGGCAACTGTAGCATCTGGCAGACGAAGCCGTAACCACGAATCTTCTTGGTAATACAGGCCATGACAATCTCGTGACCGATGGCCGAGATGAGGAAAGTGATGACGGTAGCATTATTGCGACCGATAGTAGGTCTGGTGGTGGCATACACGTGTCGGCGTAGAAATGAGTACACAGGTATGTTCCACTCGCGACTGAATTCCATCCAGTCTGTGCTATTCCACCAATCACTATAAAAGTGGCGATCCCCAAACTGCGTGATCTCGCCAAAGGCACCCAGCACATACTCAAAGATGACGAGGAACACAAGGAGGAAGGTCAGCATAAAGGGGAACAAGAGCCATGAGATAGTCTCGAAGAGGATGAGTAGAGTCTCGAACACAGACGCGGTGTTGTCGAGGCGCACGGTCGATTCCTGCAGGACGGGTAGGATGAACTCTTCCGAGATGACGGTTAGCAAAAATATACAACCGAAGGTTGCAACAACCTTGGCAATGAGCGACGTCCAGTTAATAGTCTGGTTACGCGGATACTCAAGTTCGTAGCACAACGTCGGGCAGAGAAGATAGTCAATGTAATTCGGCCAGGACAGGTTCCGCGGGTAGGTAATATTGCCGATGGGACTTGTCAACTCTCGGGCTAGATCGTCACGCAGCTGTAGGAGACCTTCGTCATCGCTATCGCTTTCGACTTCCGCCTCTTTATGCGCGAGTTCACCCATTGGGTTCTCAACTGAAGGATATACGTATGCTGGATCTTTGGAGGCGCCATGAGGCTCATCCAGAGCGCGCAATCGCTTCTCTGTTTCTGATAGATGACCATTATAGAAAGCGTAAGAATGCATCTTCATCAGGAGGACCATGGTATGTAGCAAAAGAAAGACCTGAGCTGTCCATGTCCAATTCAAAACAAAGGGTACGGCGACCCAGAAGGCAAACCACACAACCTGATAAATGCTCTGTATAGCTATGCCGCCCTTCTTCCAGGTAAGCGACCCTTGGCTTTTTCTGAATATCTTATGTAACGGTAAGCTGATGGCGGTGCTAGCAACCATCAAGACATCAGCTATAGCAAGATGCCATAGCTTAATCGTGAAGAGGGTCCAAATCTGAACCCGCAATGGGTATCCGGTATCTTTGTAATTACGTAACATGGAGGTGATGCCCATGATGGCGAGACCGATCCAGAAGAGGTTGAAGAAGCCATGGAAATCGCGGTAGTCGGATTGGGGGTCGAAGTGGGAGACTCGGGAGGTAAACTCGACAGTGGGAAAGAGACGTCGTCGTTGCTCGGCGCGAACTTGCTTTCGTGCACTAGACAAAGCTTTGGTTGAAGCGGGAGCATTTTCCGGGATAGGGGTTGAGCGGCCACTGATATCGCAGATGAGTTAGCTTGCTGTGCTCTCTTGTCTTCTTGAATTTGAACCCATGGATAGGATATACCTTGTCAAGCCCGATATGGTGCCCTCCTGAGGCGTCTCAAGGAGTCCATTGACGGATGTAATGGAAGTACTACTGTGCTCCCGAACTAATTCGTTGACTTGGGAATGCTGAGGTTTACGCGGCCTAGGGCGTAAGATATGATCATGGCCTCCATCTGGCTGGAAATCGGCGGAGGAGGACATGCTGTGTTGCTGCCCGTCTATTGTGAAAGCCAATGGTGAGAAGCTCAATATCTCGGAGTCTCGGAAACAAAGGGGGGTTTCAATAAAGAAGATAACAGGCCGGCGCAAGGTCTCCAATGATAAGAAATCAGGGGAAATGGGTTGCTTCGGTTTAACGAGTCAAGATAGCCCAGCTAATGGAGTATCATGTGAGGTACGTATAGAACTAACAGGAGGTATGTAGGTATATTATGCTTCGTCAACGAAGAGAATATCGAAGGGAAAAATAAATTATAACAAACACGGATACAAACACAAACAGGAGTTCTGATGGCTCATATGTGAATAAAATACAATAGTGATGTCGCGTAATGCGGCGTCATAAAACGAATATGAAGCGATTTTCGCAAATGACAAGAGAGATATAAGATTTGAGAATGAATGAAGGAAGAACACGCAATAGTAAAAAAAAAGAAAAAAGGAAGAGACAAAATAAGATGATTACGATGATGATGATGATGATGATGGATACCAGCTAGAAACTTCCTTAGCAATATTGGCATAGTATTGTAGGTACCTACAATATCATACAATACAATCATTACAATGCCTGTAAGCTTATCTCAATAGCGGGGCTCAAGTACCTACCTTTAGCGCGTCTTTTTAAATATCCATGGATCCATGTGGATCATCAATGTTCGATGTTTGCCTCAGGGGAGAAGCTCTGCCACCCCACAGCCATTTTCTAGGCCATCCAGTTTTATGAGTACGTCATGGCGCACACGCACGTGCCACGGCCCAGGAGCCTAACAGGTTACAGGTACAACTTTACATAGTTAAGGAAATCGGCACCGAACCTTAACCATCGAATCGGGTTGGCCGGACGTCACTGATTACACACATACATAGGTACGTACAAGCCACATGCACCTCCTCAGTGCTATCGTTGATAACTAGTTAGTTATCAATTGATACCAACTTGAAGTACATATGTAGGTATTTATTTCATTTCAAAGTTCAAGTGTTATTTCATCTTTTTTCATACAATACTCCATACATGTATCAACCTACCCAGAGTCCCAGACACCATGCAGGTATTCCAATAAAAAATACCGTACTTTATGTATTTCATTTCATCAAGATATCTGCCATTTGAATTGATATCCCGGGTGATCACTTAAAAGATGCGGCTGTCCGAAAAACACTTCTCGCGCAGTGGCCCCCTCGCGCTCGACCTCGGTTCTGAACAGCCCCCTTCTCCTGAGCTCGGGGATCAGAAACTCGATAATATCTTCAAATGAACCAGGATTGGTCACGTGCGCGAGGTTGAACCCGTCCAGATCCGCTACCTCGGCCCATCTCTCAAGCTCATCAACCACGGTCTTAGGACTTCCTATAATCTTAGGCCTGTTCAAGTACCCGTAGAAAGGGGAACTGGTTAGCCAAGTACGTGCGATTGCCGTCTAATTTATGAAGTTCGGATAGGAAATTTGGGAAAATTAAGGAAAGGTGGGGAAAATAGGAAACCGGGTTCTCACATCATGCCTCCAATGCACAAAAACTCGGCAACCCGTGTCTTCGTCCAGCGCAGCCCATCCGTCCCCGGCACCGTGCTGGACCACCTATGCAGTATCGACCGAATCGCCGGCTTATCCACCAGCACCAAATCCTCATCATCGCTGTACCCCGAGAGATCCGTCCCCGTCCACCCGCCAAACAGCGCGAGAGCGCCCTCACGGTCACCGTACGAGAGCAGTTCTTCATACTTCGCCTTCGCCTTCTCGTCCGTCTCGTCGATAATAATCGTCATCCCCGCGAGAACTTTGATGTGGTACGGATCGCGGCCGAAGCTTTCCTTGGCTGTCGTTCGCAGGGCGTCGACGGACTTGCGCACCAGCTCCGGCAGCTGACCCCCTACGAATACAGCCTCGGCGTGCTTCCCCCCAAAGTCTGTTCCGGCTTTGGACGTACCGGCCTGGAACAGAAACGGCGTTCGCTGTGGCGAAGGTTCTGAGATGTGCGGTCCGGGCACTTGGAAATACTTGCCCTTGTGATTGATAGGTCGGACGCGGCCCGCAACTGCAAATTGACCCTTGGCACGATCCCGGATCACAGCGTCGTCGCGCCAGCTACCTTCCCATAACTATAAGGGGTAAGTAAAATCGATAAGTAAGTTATGAAGCTCCCAGATCCTTTGGTGGCGAGGTAGGTCTATAGTTACCTTGTAAACAACATCCATATACTCCCCGGCGATCCTGTATCTCTCATCATGCTCAATCTGCGTTTCCAGCCCAAAATTTCTTGCGGCGCTCTCAAGGTAGGACGTGACAATGTTCCACGCAACACGCCCCTCAGCCAGATGATCCACTGTCGAGAAACGCCTAGCCATAGCGTATGGGGCGTCGTACGTCGTCGACGCCGTCACACCAAAAACCAGGTTTTTGGTCGCGGCCGCCATGGCGGGCACCGTGTACAACGGGTCATTGACGGGGAACTGGGCACCCGACGCGAGGGCCGGTTCCACGTTCGCCGGCCCCTTGTACACGTCGTACGCCCCCAGCGTGTCCGCGATGAACATGGCGTGAAACCCGCCCTCGTCCAACAGCTTCGCAAGCGAAATCCAGAAGCTCAGCTTGTTGTACTGGTCTGTCTGGTTCCTCGGGTGCCTCCACAGACCCGGCGACAGATGCCCGGGTGTTGTCATCACGAAGGCGTTCAGCAAAAACTGCTTCTTGGGCTTCTGGGCCTCAGACCCGACGTCACCGGATGATGCCATTTTTAGGTGCTGATAGACTCTAGAACAATAGAGTAATACACTACTTAATTGAAGTTTCCGATTTCAATTTGGAATTTTCAAATTCAAGTCATTACTTTTCAATGACAGATGTCGTTGTTGAAGATGGCCCCTATTAGTACCTACCCCAATTTCTTCCACCATGATCCGCACAGATTGCGTGATGGCAGCCATCTGCGCGACCGGCCGTCGACGTCACCTACATCTATCTCCAGTCGTATGATACAGATACACACACATGGCCAACACAAGCCGATGTTATCTAAAATTCCTCGAACGTCCATCCCGGAAATTCTTCATGGATTCTTTTGACATCATGAACTAGCGCCTTAGTCTAGATAACCTCTTAGCCAGGCATTGGACGATCCTTTTTTATTTATGATCTCGCATTTCTTTTCAGGATTTTAACTAAAACAATTGCAGTTGATCCATGAGTCTACTTGAAGCCTACTTTAACGAGAGCTTTTGCATTCTTTTCGCGATGCAATTTTGAGTATAGACGCACGCTTAAGCGCCATCTCTAGCTAATTGATTCATCTGTGAATAGGGGCCAGTATTAACTTATATACACCTTTACTTCGCTACCATCTAGGCCCGCCTTAGTCTCTTGGACTTTCGAAGTCACCCCCCTTTGACAGGCTTGCAACTGTGCCTAACACGCTAGGTAGTTTAGTACGTCTCCTCATGAGATTATTGAGTACCTGGGTGGTCAATCTACGAGCATCAATCTGCTCATAGCGCAATATGATTCAAACTACCCGTGATATAATACCTTGAATACCCTAATTTCTCCGCTGGTCCCGTATGGCAGAATATGAGGTCTAATAGAGGCTTGGAATAGAATAGAATATAATCAATACCTAGTAGACATTCCCGAGACAGCTATCGTATCTCTCTACCTAGGTAAAGCGCTGAGATAATAAGAGTATACGTGAGTATATGGTCTAGAACATAATAAATATGCATTTCCTTCCTCCCGAGGTCCTATGCGGAATAAAAAGAGCCTCTTAATTCCTATTCCGATCCATTTAACCCAGCTAGCCGTCTCTTTAGGAGGTCCGAATACGAGAAACCGAGTCTTTCCATTTCTTCCGTTTCCTTTCCCACCGCTGCCCGAGGAATCCTCACGATTCATTTCTACCTACATATGAGGCAGCGTATTGTGTGTGCTGCGAAAATGCTCCAATATATCAATCTAGTGTAGGTCTAGATAGATGTATCTACCGAACCGCGGTTACCTAGGTACCCATCTTTTCCCTCCCCCAAAGCTGGGGGGGAGCAATTTAGGTACATTATACGGAATCTGTCAAGCACGAACACCGAGACCTTGCCTAGGTACCTGTATGAGAACGATAATCCGGTTCCATCTGGGTACCTAGGTATGGCACGCTTCTGAGGTCGGTGGTGGAAGGTAATATGGAATATGCATGTCTGGGGCCGAAACACGTCGGGTGAAAAAAAAAAGTAGAAGGGGGGATTTGGAGGGGAAGTAGATTAACGAGAAGGCTGCCGAATCTAATGCGGAGAAGAGTGAATCTGCTCTGAGAAGAGATATAGAGATGATTGGCAATTAGATAGGTATTATTGATTAGTCCTTGATTGCTAAGGCTTCTTGGGTATGTAGATACCTAGGTAGGTATAGACTTTGACAGGTGATAGACCGTGAAAGGGGGGACGCAAATCAAAGCATCCAGGTACTTAAGTTTAAATATTATTTGTACGTACATGATCTCTCATCTAGCTCTGCTCATACTCCTTTGGCTCTATTCGACGATCCAGACCACATGTAGTTGTTTGCACTTCATGACTGCCTAGCACCAGTATCTAAGTAGGCCCGAACGAGCAAGAGCTACCTAACATGATGCTACCGAGCACAAGTGTTCGGTGATGATACTTGCTTGCATGCATTTACCTAACCTAGGCAGTCAAGTTCTGAGAAGAACGGGGGTGGTGTTGGTGAAATTCGACAACTGGTACATTCTCCTTGGAAACTCACCGCCTACCTACCTACTACGCAGTATCCTAGGTCTTAATACTATAGTGATTGCTTAGATTGCGAAGACAAGTATAGTTTCCTCATTGCAAACTCACTATCGAGCTTCATCTATACCCACCTAAGGGACCTATCTATATGGCTTTCCGTATCATTTATCTTCTGCAGGCTTCGGCAGCCTCGAGCTGCGAACTACGCCCGTTATGGTGGCTGCCGCCATGCGAACATATCTGCATCATATAACGTTTGTGTCTTACCGATCGTTAATTTTAGCGGCATCAACCAATACTGACTGCCTCTGGGAACATGCCTGTTCACTTTGCCATCTACTCGTTTAGAAGCGGTCCTCATTGGCGTCCGTCCGGTGTTCTCTCTCTCCTTTGGTGTAATTGGGGTACCGAAATCGAAAGAACGCCTAGGATCAGGCTTCCGGGGAGGGAGGGGGGCCGACCAGTAAGAGGAATGGGTCAGTATTAGCGGTGGAAGGGCTTGAGGATGACAGAAAGGGGGGATGGGGGGATGGGAGAGGGGGGGGGGGGGGGGGTTTAGAAAACCATATGAAAATCTGTATTCCGGGGCGAGACATTCTACCTTTTAATAGCTGGTGTAAGACATCGTTTATGTAACGCCACCCTACCGCCCGAATCCGATTGGGATGATGAAGATCGCGGCGCACAGCGTCGAAGAAGGCGCCTCAACTCTTGGCAACAACATCAAGGCCATGCCATCTGTGATTCGCCGGCGTCAACCCCGTGTCTCGCCTACCCGCTTTCGGGATGAAATACTTGGTTCGGTAGCTTCGAACACAGTGCCCCCATTATTCGCGCTCGACGTATTATGGGTACGGGGGACAAAAAGGGGAGGGGGTGACGGTGGACGGGAGCAAGCACGATGGAAGAAAAAAAAGATTACAAGCAACGCAAAGGGGGAGATAAGGGGAGGAAGGAAAGCCAAGTTCTCGTGATCATCAGGAGTGGGCCTGTTGGACGTTGAGGAACAACAACAACAGAGCCCATCCAGGCAGGAGAGTTCCGGCGATATTAATATGAGGCCAGCTGGCCTACACTACATGGTTCGCAAAAGTGAGCGAACCTGCTGCTGCTATTTCCAAAAACGACTCCTCCAAAAAGAGATGGAGATGCTTCTGCACGTTGTGGGACTACATCCTTGACTCCCTCCACAGGATCTATCACATCCACATCTCGGATCTTGCACTACCCCAATCCGGAAACGGTACCCAAGTGGCAGGGATGCGAGTCGCGATAATAGGCGCAGGCCCGTCTGGGCTCGTGACACTCAAGTATCTGCTGGCCGCGGAAAAGGCTCTGGGGACGGAACCTGTCGAGGCACGCCTCTTTGAGTCTGATGGAGGCGTTGGGGGGACGTTTCTGGCGAGGACATATGAGGATGCTGAGGTACGCAGTGATCATCATATCTTGTCTACCTAGTACATCTAGGTTGAAATCTTTCTAAGCCTATAATTCATACACTGACATTTATTCGGTAGCTAGTGTCTTCGAGGCAGCTCACCTGCTTTTCCGATTTTCGGTGTAAGAGTGATGAGCCAGACTTTATTACTGCCAAGCGCTACGTTGAGTACCTCAACGAGTACTGTACACACTTCGGTCTGTGGCCATATATAATATTATCCTGTTTGGTAAAACGTGTTGAGAAACGACTGGGGGGTGGCCATGCCGTACGATATCTACTCAGGGGGCAACAACACGTCTGGGAATGCGATGCAGTAGCCATATGTTCAGGGCTGCATGTCGAACCCAGCATCCCCGAGATCAAAGGCATCGAGAAGGTGCCGGTGGTGTTTCATTCTTCGCAACTAAAAAGAAAGGATCAGTTTGGTGTGGGAAAGACTGTGCTGGTGTTGGGTAGTGGCGAGACTGGAGCTGATGTTGCCCTACTTGCTATCACTTCGCCAACGCAGCGAGTAGTCCTATGCCACAGGAATGGTTTCCACCTAGCCCCTAAGGTAGGCGAGTCATCCTTATAGGGGCTTCCGTGACTAATTCTAACTGGCAATACAGAGGAATCCAAATCCAAGACTGATACTGAGCCGAAGGCGAAGTCCGCTTGATCGCCCTCAAGTACCGATCGATGTCTCCCGGGCGAGTCTTTTTGACACGGCGTACGTACATCCTTGGCTTAGAAACAGTTTCGTGCTCTGGAAATACTACGATTACTATGTTAGATGGATTCTCTGGACATCCTGGGGTACGACGCACGGAACCGACCAATGGATAGGAGAAAAGCCTAAGGGGTGGTCTACTTCTGAGAGTAGGTCGATTTCTAGTAATCTCCTTGTATCGAGATTATATCTGTGAGAGGATTCCCGCTGACTATAGGTAGTATTCTTCAATAAATCGGGATATAAGCTCAGTCCGTATCTTAACAATACTTGGAAGCCAAGAGGATCTCGAGGGTTTTTGGAACGGTGCCGTTCGTGGATAGTGAAAACGCCTGACACAAAGGATGTCACTCAGGGAAGGCAAGTAGACCTCGCCCCGTGGCCAGAGCGCATAGACGATAACGGCGTTGTTGTGTTCAAGGATAACGGAAGACCTGAGTATGTTTTTATGAAGGACAAAGCCATAAAACCTGATGTGATCGTCTTTTGTACAGGCTACACGCACGAATTCCCCTTCCTTGAGGAAGAGAGGCGTGATCCTCGCTACTACGATGGCAAGATGGTGAGAGAGATATGGCCGCGGGATGATCCTTCCATTGGATTCATTGGCTTCGTCCGACCCAATCTAGGCGCCATCCCACCACTTGCCGAGTTTCAAGCTCAACTTTGGATCCTAAACCTACTTGCTCCTGCGCGGGTAGTAGGCGCTCCTCTATCCCCGCATGATGAGCCACACTATCGGCTGTTCTCGAAGAAGCATGCGCGAATCACGTATGGCGTGGACCACGAGAGCTATGCTTACCAGCTGGGGTTGGACATGGGTTCGGCTCCTTCATTTTTCGATATCTTACACGTCGGCTGTTCGAAGAGCACAGCCGAGGGCGGCACCGTAAGCAGCGGCCACTGGTGGAAGATGATACTTGTATGGGCCCTCGGCGCTAATTTTAATACGAAGTTTAGACTGCGTGGCCCTTGGGCGTGGGATGGTGCCAACGAGGTCATGGTGACTGAATTCTGGGACACCATAGCCAGGAGAGAGATTTTCTTTGGCCACTTCACCCTTTCCATCATTCCAATGCTTATATTTGGGCCGATGAGCCTCCTTGTCTTCCTTTATGCTTCTCTGCATTGCCTACTTATAGAGATAGCCTATTCATTAAGAGCGGTCGGAACTCGAGCATTCCGGATGAGTAGATGGAAATTCTTCTGAGGGTCCTGTCTACCTAGGTACTGAATATCAGGTAGATACCTACCTAGTAGGGATGCGAGTACGTAAAATAAACTCAGGCTGAAAGGTCATGTCAATTATAAAGAAAGGAATATAGATGAAAAAGCAAGTTACCTAGGCATTTAATGTTAACGGAAAGGGATTTTATTCGAGGGAGGACGAAAATTAGTAAGGAGGGGGAAAAGGGGTAGGTAGTATCAGGGGTACCGTACCATTAGGGGTAGCCACAATTTGAAGTTCAACCCTTGAAAGTCGCAACATGTAATAATATCAACAGATGCGAATAGAATCATGATATATTCCTAAAATTAAAGCCCCTAAATGAAGTCAACAACTTACTCGATTAACAATGTCTAATGATGGAGGTAAGAATACGGACAGTTATGTTATACCACAGTCCATAGCCCCCCCCTTTTTAAACTAATGATTCAACCTAGCAAATAAACACCAAAACACCCCATCAAGTTTATCAAAGGATATCATAGGTATATACTATATAGCATTTATATATATAGGTAGATAGGTACAGACATTACCAAATATACACATTCAACCATTGTCGCAGGCTAGCCCGCTGACCTCATTTCGACCCCCCCTTCCCCCTTCCCCAAAGAAGCAAACCAGTACCGCCAATGACCTAGGTAGCCCATAGCCACAGCATATGAACTCCAGCGCTACCTATCCAAAGCAAAAAGAAGAAAAGGAAACCTGCCCCATATATGTAGGCAAGTAAGTGATGTGTACCTGGGTGTCTAGATCTATCGCCCTTTCTTTTCGGCCACAGTTTTCCGCATCTTGCCTCCCTAGACATGTACTAGGTAGGTACATAGGTGCTTTACCTAATGCAAGATGCCCTTCTTCCCCCTGACAAAGTCCTTCGGTATCAGATCCAGCGACTCCACCCACCTCTCATGCATCGCATCCGCGAGCGCATCATCGCCCGCCTCCCTATACCAATGCTCGAGCCTCTCCAGCTCGCCCACCATATAGCCCACATCGGGGTCCCAGCGTCCGGCGATGATATCGACGAAGTGCTCGAGCGCCTGGACCGAGAGCTCGTGGCTCTCGCGGTTGCCGTCGAGCTTGTACTGGCCGCGGTGGTACTGCGCGAGCGCCGTGAGCGCGATGTAGTAGAACAGCTCGACGTTGTACGTCACGCCTCTACACACATCCAGTATCACGTTGGCGAGCTCCAGCACGCGCTCGCTGCGCCAGTCGGTCTGCGTGCCGATGACGGACAGCTCGATGGCGATGAAGACGACCTGCTCCTCGACGGCGATCGGCAGCGCGTCCTGCACGAGCTTGTCGTAGTTGAAGCGGCTCTGCAGGCGGCGCACGGGCTCGGTGCGGTACTGGTACGCGCGCGGGATGAAGAGCAGCGGGGATATGCGCGCGAGGGTGTTCAGGGGCAGCCCGAGCTGCTGCTCGCCGATCACGAAGAGCCGCTCCGTGCAGTCGAACAGGAAGCTCCAGTACTCGTCGTAGTCGTGCGCGTTGAAGTACGCCCATATCCCCTGGAACAGCCGCGTCATGGGCCCCTTGTGCTTGATTGTAGTCGCGTACGCTGCTAGATACCGCCAGATCTCCTTGACGATGCCGCGGTTCGAGGCGTCTAGCACGCTTTGGAATAAGTGTATGAGCCCGTATATCGAGGGCTTCTTGATCAGCATGTGCAGGGATTTGAACCCTTCCTCGCACATGTTTCCCCCCTTTTCGTACTGGCCAACCGAAAATAACCAGTCGGCGTTGGTCAGGTCTGTGATTGCACAGCGTACTTCGTCGCCGCGATAATGAGCCACACAGGCAGTCACGGGAGTGTCTGGCGGGCAATACCAGTTCCAAGCTACGTCTCGAATGCAATGTAAGACCAGCTCCTGTATCGATAGATGTCCCGGGGCTTGTAGATTCTTGGGGGGTTCGGGGGGCGGCGTGAGACATCGTAAGTTTTGGGGGAGCGTCTCGGCCATGCCAGCTTCTACGAGCTCCGCCTGGGAGATTCCTTTTCTTTTGAGGTATACATCGATGGCAACTTCTTTACCATTGCGGTGGAAGGCCGTGCGTTTGCCCATGGCGTCTCGTTGGCGTTGAACCTGTAGCATGGCCATCACATCTTTTTTACTATTGTTCTTCGTGAAACCCCATTTGTCGAAGCGAGATTTATACATTCGAACACTGCCGAGATTGTTAGCTATCTAAATGTCAGAGGATTAACGGCTATGGATGAAATATCTTACGTTGCCCTGAAACCCTTTTGGCGCATTCTCGCCATGACATCCTTTAGAGGTCTGTTCTCATCCAAATATAATCTCCGTATCTCTTCTTTGTGGGATTCCCACACGTGGGCTGGATGCTGCTGTGAGGGATGCGCTTCTCCGGTCTGAGAGGAGAAAACGGTTTGCATACCCATCACCGCAGGCTTGATACCTTCAGCATGGCGTTTTGGGGCGCTCCTTGTTTCGCGGGGATTAGGTCCGCCGAGGGGAGGAGAAGTTTCTGGAGAGAACGTCTGCGGGTTTGACCTTGAGACAGAATCGCGAGGATGTGTCATTTTGGCATTAGAATCAAGCATATATTTGCTAACTGTGAAAGCGAAGTCGTCGTGCATGGCTTCCCCTAAGCTCATAAGAAATGTGTCGATGAGTCTGAATTAACTAATATCGATGACAAAAGTCCCGGGCAGTTGGTCCTAGTTATAGCACATGAAGCGAGTATGGCGATAGAGGGGTGAATAGAAACAAAGCGAGATATGCTCATAAGACGCGGTTATAGATGCCGATGACTATGACGAATGCCTGGTGGGATAGGGATATATGGCTTATTAATAAGATGCGTAGAACGATGAATAGTGGATAACTGCAGACTGTAGGGCAGAGACTATCTAAATTAGCCAACCCGAAACGATACTATGTAGTATTATTAGTTATGATCCATGAATGTAAGTAGATGGGTAGGTACCCAGTAGGATATCCCTAACCTGGTAGGGTGGTTATGTAAGTAGGACTCGTTCTATTCGGGAGGTTGCTTCACGGCACCCCCTGTTAGGCTATTCATGGTGCCCGTTCTTGACCCTATTCGCGACCCTATTCGTGATCTAAAAGAGCGGGTGAAATTTGTTACTCACGATGTATGTACCCATAGTAGGCTGTGAGACTCGTGCGAGTCCACGATGTTACGATACGTCTATATGAGAGGACGCCTTACAGACTCCGAAGCTATACCAGAGGTCCACATGGCGGGCTATGAGCCTGTCTTGGCTCTCTGGATTAGGAAATCAAGGACGCAGAAAAGGTGGAGATAAGTCGTTGCTCCGTTGCTCCGTTTAAGTCCAGTTGATTGATACATACATAGCGCATAGCGCAGCTACCGTGCCGCTTTCTAGCCTCGTATATCCCCCCTATTAGGCATAGCCACCCTTACTTCAATCCCGCTACTTGGCTGCTTAGTTCCATCGTTTCCAACGATCTTGTTGCGGATCTGTAGGTTGAGGTTAAATTCTGTATCTAATGGCCCGACGAGAATCCTGCTCGAGCCACTTCCACCGCTCGATGGGTATCTGCACAACCGTGGCAAAGCTTTTGATATTCGGTGTAGATCTTGGGGGGCATATATACCTACAAATGTAAGTACTTGAGCATCCAGGGGATTTATATACCTATATATATCCAATACTAGTAGTGTTACAGGAATTGATAGCTTACCTGTATCTTAACTACTTACTGAACTACCCCTCGGTGATATGATTACTAGATAGCCCTCCCGTTCATGTCGAAATATCGTAAGTCGAGTAGGCGGGTATGTAAGTGTGCTTACTATGTGGGGACGGGAAGCACGCCGAAGTTGCATACATGTGAAATGTATTATGTGGACCACGTGGCTCATCATCCCAAGAACCTATCTATATGTATGTATAATAGTATCTATGTTTCATAAGCACTTTCATGGCAGCCATGGGAACATCAGATAATGTCATATGTAGCACATAACTACACGTGTATGTAGGTTTCAATAGTTGTAGGAACGGCTTCTAGAATTCTAGTTAAGGTAGTATCCATATGCGTCCACATATGCAGATGAAGTATACACTAGATTTCCAAGGTTAGTTTATCTGCCTACTACTGCACCTACCCTATAATATAACATGCATACATAGCTATCCATGGATATATATTTGCTAGTTAGGTAGGCTTGTAGGTAGGAGGAGTTCATGATCGTCAATACCCCTCGGACATTGGGGGCCAACGCCTAGTGAGGCTAATGTTAGATGAAATTGGGGTGGGTGGCCACCATCCGATACACCCCATTTCCGTCTAGGATCCCCCCATTTTGTTGCGGGATGTTGTCGAATGCAGGGGAGGGAACGCTTTACCGACGATATACATTTGCCTACCTCGATCGAGTCCGGCTCGGCCGGTGCGCCAGGCACGCCTTGTAGGAATTCGTGGAGGCAGTTCATCATTTTTTGATATCCATGCACATACTTGCATATGTATTTCATCACATGCTACTCACTACCTATCTTGTAGGTAGTAAATGGGGAGATTAGTCAGTATACCCATTATATATTACTTCCAAGGTTGTGTGCATATGTGCACATTCAAATTTTGATACTATTAGCGGACGCCTACTTCATATGGCATGCATGAGCGGATGCATGAGCGGAAGTATGAAGGTAGGTAGGCAAGGATTCAAATAATGGGTGATAGATTCGAAATTGGTAACATAATTCGGTGCTAAAGGACATAGTGTAATAGTAGTTGCGGCACAGCTAGGTCATACCACACTATGTAGATACGTAGGTAGGTACTCACGTATGAAGCCTTGCTAGTCGTTATACGCCGCTTTTCTTACTCCCTTCTTCGGGTTTCTTATTGTCTCTTCTAGTAAGGATCTCATCGACAATACCCATCTCCTTGGCTTCTTGTGCTGTCAAATACTTGTCGCGGTCCATCATATCCTCCACTTCTTTGATATTATACTTCTCGTGATCAAATGCCGCATTTAGGTGCTTTCGGTAGATCTCGTTGAGCTGCTCGCGAATCCGCTGCATCTGGTTCGCATAAATCAAGATATCGCTCGCGGGGCCCTGTGTTCCTCCCAAGGGTTGGTGAATCATGATGCTACTGTGAGGCAAAGCGAACCGTCTCCCCTTCTCGCCACCCGTAAGCAATAATGAGCCCATAGAGGCGGCCTGGCCCAAACACACTGTCGATACCGGTGAACGAATATAGGCCATGGTGTCATATATCGAAAGACCGGCCGTCACAGACCCTCCAGGTGAATGAATATACATAGTAATCGGCTTATCCGGATTATCAGACTCTAGCCAAAGCAACTGCGCGACTATAGAGGCGGACACAGTGTCGTCTATGGTTCCATTCAGGCATATTATTCTTTCCTAGATAGATAATTGGGATTAGCTGGCTGTAAAGAGAGACAAAAACGCCGTGAACGACAAAGCTTGAAGATCACACGTACTTGTAATAGCTTAGAGAATATATCATCTGTTTCATCATATCAGCAAAAGATGATATACAACAAGTCGGTGGGACTCCAAGGCTACGAACAGGTCCTCCAGCCACCAGACTATACGGTCAGCTATCAGGCTTCTTTGCGCACACTCCATTGGCCTCTCTTACAGTGACTTCTGTTATGTAGGGCAACGGAATTCCGCTTTGCGTCGGTTGAATAGGACCTCCGGGAGAGAATCGAGAGAAGTAACGGGTCGATTGTGTCATGGTAGTCGGTGTGAGGGTGGGAAGCTGTCGCAATACAGCACGCCGTAATGGCTGCTGGCAATTCATGGTGCCTGCTTAACTAACTAGTTAATAGCTTGATAATGCTAAAGGTACTATGGTATATATATACAAAGATATGTTTAGAATGGTTGTAAAGGATAGAGCAACTTGAACTTACTTACTACTATGTATTTACTACTACATAGAAATATATATGTAGCATGTAAGTAAGCAAGTCGAAGTCTTGGAGTTCCCGAGACTAAAATTCGGAGATGGAAACAAGCTCCGATGCTTCAACGCTATCTAACCTCAATGAGTTAGCGCATTGATTATAGTTAACTTACCCCTCCGTTCCATTGAATCGGTACTAGGTGCCGGGTAGTTTATCGCGATTATCTTACCTCATATGTGCATATGTAAAACATGAACTTATGCATGATACATCTACTCAGCTTATTTTTTTTCATAACGCCAACTACATATATGTACCTAAAACTACAGTACCTATATCCCAACTGTATTGTACAACCAATGTGGTTATGAGACTATGCAAGGCACTGCTCTGCCGTAGTGCTAGGCCCGGCCAATACGGAACATCTGCCATATGTTCTAGTCTGGCGTATTCCACTACCACCACTGACACTCCGGATGCACCTCGAAAACGTGGTCGTCCTCGAAAAAAACCCATAGAAGCTATTCCCGAACCACAACCACTAGCTAGCAACAGAGACGATGCCTTTACGATCAACCCAGATAAGAAGACGGTTACGACCGCGGTAGGCGACCTGGCGCTCTCGCCCATCATGGATCCCATGTTTTGGGAGGCTAAGCAACGGCACCAGATCCCGAAAGCGAAGCCCTCCAAGCCCAAAAATTCCGTCGGTCGCCAACTCCGCGCCAATGCATACGGTACGGTAGACACACTCACCCTCGCGAACAATAATCTTCCTCGTCGCCCACTTCAAAACCACTGAACTGACTCTCTCGTTCCTACAATATAGCCAGAGCTCTTGCGACACCCGTGCGCATGTGCGTCATAACCCGCGCCCGCATGCCCAGCTTCTTCCTCCAGGACTTCAACCTCGTTGCCAACCCCGAGACCGGCGCTCCTTGGCTGCTTCCCCAAAGCATCATGCCCGATGAGCCAGAGCCCCCCAACACGAAGGGGATATCCGAGGCCCTAGACGAAGCTGGCGCAGAAGAAGAAGAAGAAGAAAGAGCAATAGCAGCAGCAGCAGCAGGCGAGGAAGTTGTAGAAGACGAGGCCAAGTTGGAGCTAGCAAGTAGCAGCAGCGCACAGGAGCTGACAACAACAACACCCGCTTCTACTACTACCGCCACCGCTACCTCACCCAACCTCAACGAATCGCAAACCCCCCAAGGTCGCTCCGTGTACGTGCTAGCACGACAAGATCTCCTCTCGGGCTTTGGGCTCAAGGGCTCGCCCTTCGAGAAGAGCCCGATCCGCCTCGCGGGCGCAGACCCGGCCAAGCGGCACATAATGGGCAAGGTCGTGTGGCGCCAGGACATGGACCGGTACATCGTGAACGCGATGCGGCAGAACATCGTCGACGGCCTGCTGTACCTCAACAAGCTGTGCGCCACCATGGGGCGGCACTACTTGGTCCGGTGCTGGGGCTGGGACGACGTCAAGTACAAGCACAGCGGCTCCATACTATGGTTCCGGCCATCATCACTTTCGGGTGAGGGTGAGGAGTCGAGTGCGAATGCGAACCCCGACGCAGCAGAACCCGGCCCGTTCGCGACCTTCGACGTCCAAAAAACGGACATCCAAGGCGAGATCGCGACGACAACTTTGGCCGTGTACAACATGGACCTGCTGCTGGGGCCGGAGTACATGAAGCAGTTCAGAGACAACGCCACCGCTATGTCAGAGGGCAACATATTTATGCTCGCCGGGCGGCGGACGGTGGATCTGCAAGCGAAGCTTTGGAAGTTGCAAGGCTACCTAGACAAATACCCCTAACTAACTTATACTTACATGCGTGCACATATCTGTAGCTCCAAAGAAGATATTTGGTATCAGTTGTTCATATACTACCTACCACTTCCTACTTATGTAGTAGTTAATCCCCCCTTCCTTCTGTGTATTGACGTGGCATTCTCATAGATCCTCCAAGTACCCGTGATAGAAGGCAACTTTCTTAAGCTCTCGCATAGGTACATGCCCGCTTAGTACCTATTCGTGTTTCCAAGTTACATTAAAATCACATCACGGTGATCTCTAGACACTACCTATGTACCAGGTCCTACCTACAGTACCTACCCACCCAACAATATCCTGAGTCCCCATCCCTTTCTATCCCCATACCAAATTGATATGATCCCCTAATACATACTTCAAGTCCTACTATACCTAGGTAGGTAGGTACACTACTAGGTACACACGTACCCTGGTAGTCAGCCCTGGAGGTATTTGCTAACCATCCAAGGACTCCCACCACTTACAGAAGGCTACGACGACAAACCTCCAAAATATATGTAGATTAACATTTCATCGTTCCGATAGGGCTTCATATCTCGAACCCCTTGATACCATGCTCTAAGAAATTCAAACATGAAGCTTTATATCGTTAGTAGTTACATATGGTAGGTAGTCGTTCGTAGAAAGGGAGTGCCCCAAATAAGGCCTACTCAGGACATCCACATTCGAATCGAACGAATTGGTCTTTTTGATTAGCATAGATCAGCTTCACAGAACCAGTTGGTAAGAACTATTCAACTATTACTTCATAGTAGGCGCAAGAGGCATCTGAAGATTTTGAACAGGCATTGAACATGAAGTACTACGACAGTCACCAACATCACAAAGCATGAAGAGAAGAATTATTTCATAACGTTTCATTTCATCTACGAATTAATCCGGCCCGTATCTCATAAGGGCATGATGTAAAATACATGCGCAACCAGGAATGCATCAATCAACGACCAACTCGGCTGAGCTGTGAAGCCCTGCTAGGCATTATTGTGCTCCCATGGTCGGGAGGGTATGGATGAATTATGAAGTACCCACATCGAAAGTCGATGTTACCGGTAATAAAAGCCCGAAACCATCCAAACTCCGTAGAACTTTTTACGATTCCCATTTCCGTTCATGACCGTCTAAAGAATTTAGTCGACCTCCTCCATGGCGCTGTCACCAGTCTCGGCGGCGACAGTCTCAGCGGTGGCTGGCACCTCCTCAACCTCAGGCTCCTCATCGAGGTTCAAGCCGAGAGACACCAGCTTGTGAATACGCTCAGCGAAACCGGCGGGCTCCTCAATGGTGAAGCCGGAGACTAGTAGAGAAGTCTCGAATAGAAGCTGAACGATAGACTTGACAGTCTTGTCGTTCTCGCCATCAGCTTCGATCTTCTTCTTGAGCTCCTTGACGATGGGAGACTTAGGGGAGATCTCGAAGGTCTTCTTGGAGCTCATGTAGCTGCTCATGGACGTGTCACGGAGAGCCTGGGCCTTCATGATACGCTCCATGTTGGCAGACCAACCGAACTGGCCAGTACGAATGGCGCAGGGAGAGCCGACGAGCTTGTGGGAGACGACAACCTTCTCGACCTTGTCACCGAGGACGTTCTTCAAGGACTTGGCAAGGCCCTCGTATTCCTTCTCTTCAGCCTCGCGGGCCTTCTTCTCCTCTTCGGTCTCCTCAAGATCGAAGTCCTTGGTAATATCAACGAGCTTCTTGCCCTCGAACTCCTTCAATTGAGTCATGGCATACTCATCGATGGGGTCAACAAGGAAGAGAACCTCGAAGTTCTTTTCCTTAAGGGCATCTAGGAAAGGCGATTTGGTAACAGCCTTAATAGACTCGCCAGTGATGTAGTAAATGTTCTTCTGGTGCTCAGCCATACGAGTGACATAGTCGGCCAAAGAGGTCTGCTCATCTCCCGACTTGGTGGAGCTGAAACGGAGAAGCTTAGCCAGAATCTGGCGGTTCTGGGAGTCCTCGTGAATACCGAGCTTCAAGTTCTTGGAGAAGGCACTGTAGAACTTGTCGAACTGCTCCTTGTCCTCGGCAATCTCGGTAAACAGCTCAAGAGCCTTCTTCACAATGTTCTTCTTGATAACCTTCATGATCTTGTTCTGCTGAAGGGTCTCACGAGACAGGTTGAGAGGCAGATCCTCAGAGTCGACAACACCCTTGACGAAGCTAAGCCACTCAGGGATGAGGTCAGTGGCATCATCAGTGATGAAGACGCGGCGGACGTAGAGCTTGATGTTGTTCTTGGTCTTCTTAGTCTCGAATAGGTCGAAGGGTGCTCGCTTGGGCACGAAGAGGATCGCTCGGAACTCGAGCTGCCCTTCAACAGAGAAGTGCTTGACAGCAAGGTGGTCCTCCCAGTCATTGGATAGAGACTTGTAGAAGGCGGCATACTCCTCTTGGTTGATATCTTGAGGGTTGCGAGTCCAGATGGGCTTCTGCTTGTTGAGCTCTTCCTCTTCAATGGAAGTCTCCTTGACCTTCTTGGTCTTCTTCTTCTTCTCTTTGTCCTCCTCTTCGTCATCAACTTCTTCAATCTTGGGCTTCTTGTCATCACCTTCCTCCTCCTTGACTTCTTCAGCCTCCTCATCAGGGACCTCCTTCTCGGTCTCCTTCACAACATGGAGGTAGATAGGGTAGGAGATGAATTCGGAGTGCTTCTTGATGACCTCCTTAATCTTGCTCTCGTTGAGGTACTCTGTCTGCTCATCCTTCAGGTGGAGGATAAGCTTAGAGCCACGGCCAAGGGGCTCGGTCTCAGTGTCAACCTTGACGCTGAAAGTACCACCAGCAGACGACTCCCAGATGTATTGCTCGTCGTCATTGTGCTTGGAGATAAAAGTAACCCGGTCGGCAACAAGGTATGCGGAGTAGAAACCGACACCGAACTGGCCAATCATGGAAACATCAGCACCAGCAGTCAAAGCCTCCATGAACTGCTTGGTGCCTGATCGGGCAATGGTACCCAAGTTGTTGACAAGGTCCTATTTTTTTTTAAGTTAGTCATTGATTAATTTTGAAATACAAGGCAATTTATGGGGTGTAACTTACAGCCTTGGTCATACCAATACCGGTATCACGGATAGTCAAGGTCTTATTCTCCTTGTCGGGGATGATATCGATGCGGAGGTCCTTGTTGGACTCCAGCTTGCTTGGGTCGGAAAGAGCCTCATATCGGATCTTGTCAAGGGCATCTGAGGCGTTGGAAACCAACTCTCGTAGGAAGATTTCCTTGTTGGAGTAAACTGTGTTAATGATGAGACCCAGGAGCTGAGAGATCTCAGCCTGGAACTCGAAAGTCTCAGACGACATCTTGATTGACTTGATATAGAAAGATGTGATCTGGATGATAAGAGGATTAGCTTTATGAATTTTCGTATTGAAGGTTGTAATGGGTGGGATGGGTAAGATGGAATTGATTAATTGATTAATTGATCATGGGTAGTGGAGCCAGCAAGGGTAGTGAAGAAGGTGGGATGGCGGGGTAAAATGGTTTAGAGGACGCAAGGCATCAACAGGATTGGTGCTTTGCAAAAATAAAACAGAAGGAAAATTTTTAATTGATTGGTGCCTGAGGATGAATCATGTGCGTGCGTGAAGTGATTTGAACGGTTTTAGAAGGAGAATGGCTCTTCTCGTGGAAGATAGAGAACCTCAAGACAAGGCTGATGGCGGGTTGGAGAGATGGGCGAATGGTGGGGAGCTGTAGAAAGCAAACGGTGCTTGGAAGAACTTACCGATGGTATAGTGGTCAAAAGAAATCAGTTGAGGGTATCACAAGAGTAATTAACTGTCTATCTTATTTTTTCAAAGATGAGAATGGAAGAAGAAGTTGATTTGTGTTGACGAAAGAAAGAAGTGGAAAAGGTGAGGAGGAGGGAAAGAAATATTTCAACGAAAAGATGAAGTCGCAGCTAGAAATGTTCTGCACAGCTCTTTCTGTGCACGGCCCCACCATGATGTTTCTATTGAATTCTATGGCAATTCTGGTACTAACCAGCCAAATCTAGTTTCCTGATTGGCTGCAGGAAGGCTCCATGGCAACCAATGTGGACCAATGATTGGACGAATGCATCCACACAACTGGCATGCCAGTCCATGGGCGAGCCTTCTCTTCTCTTCTTTCTATCTACAAAGGCATGTGTGTGCCTGGGTACCTAAGGTAGGTACGGACCGTACGGTGCTATGTAGGATTCTCCGGGGTTCTGGAACATGCGCGAAGGCAGCTGCGAATAAGAAAGCAAGGCAACCTTGAAGTGATACCGTAGCTGCCTACAAGTTGTGTATGGGATAAATGCATAGATTTAAAACCAAAAGACTAGAGAAATTTTGAAACGGCAATGCCGTTGAAATCCAACGTCTACTACTAACATCATGATGTATGTAAGTTGCGTCTAAGAAATTTTCAAATTATTTTTGCCTTCAATGTTATGTACTACGGACTTCTCCTAGCACATAACTTACTAAGTATATAACTACTTCGTATATGAAAAAAACTTCAATCACTGATGTTTGATATGCAGGTATGTAGGCAGTACTGAAGCGATACCAGATCGTTTTGCTTCAATATCCAGATATCCAGCCTCTTCAAAGTTCAAACATTGAAGGCAAACGGATGCGGTACCAAGTTTTTGTGGGTAATGCGTACCTGAGGTTGTACAGGCAGATGGAAAGTCTTCGAACATTGAAGTTCTGTTTGACACTCTCGCTGGTCCGTGTGTTCTATTAAGCATTTCCCACTTGCCTTATTAAGTAGTAAGGCTGGCTAAAAGGGTTAGTTAGCTTCAATCAACTTGAATCGGTAGAAGATTCGATACCCCAGTGGGGCTGAAACTGGGGCTGAGGCTGAAGCCAGGTCCACGGTACATTCAACCGGAGCATTCCCCGAGTCCTGGCATTGATATTACCCACAACCTCCTTCTCCTCGAAATATTACGAAGTAACGCGTCAATATACAGCATTCAATGTTGTCCTCGAAGTCAGGTAGCGCCAGGTCCTTGCTTGAAACTACACTATGAGGTATCTACTGCTATGTAGGCATTCCCGGCCCTAGCATCCTCCCTCACAAGACGATGGTGACTTGTAGAACCATGGATATCAAGTACTACCTAGGTAGTTGCCTGCCGTTTCACACTGGCAATGAATGTTGTCAGTACCATCCTGCGCGCCGTTTACTACTAGTACCTTATCAAGTATAATCTTATATGTCCTCCTTTTGACCAGCCCGCCCCCGTTCCCCTGCCTAGTTACCTACCTGCCATTACAAACCCCACCGATCATACGGCTTCATAAGCTCATTATTCTCCACCCCGCCAGGAAAGTCCTCCTCGCCCAGATGCGTCGTATGCGCCCACGGCTTCAGCGCATTCTCCTCTCTAATTGTCTTCGCGAAGCACCCGCTCCACCCCTTCCTCGGGAACCTCTCATTAACGCTCTCCCTCGTCACCACATCCACGATCTGCGGGTTGATCCCCATGTTATCATACACCGTCGCCAGCTGCACCAGCTGGCCCAGGAACGTGATGGTCCCCACGGTGCCCAGGTCCTGGTGGCGGATGATGGCCTCCGCGACGGCCTCGGCCTGGGCTTGTGGTGCTTTGAGGTCGTGAGATAGCAGGTTCAGCGCGAGGATGCCGCCGTAGAACTCGAAGGATAGGAGGGTCGCGCGCAGGTTCGTGTGCGTCGTGCCGATGTCGTGGAGCAGGCATGTGAGTGCCCATGTGGAGAGCGAGAGCCGGCGGAACTCGTCTGGGAACTGGTCTTTCAGGATTGCGTAGCCTTTTATGTGGTAGGGTTTTGTCAGTGTCCGCTCGTATGCTAAGCTTGCGTACATACTCCATCCTCAAACTCAAAGGATACTACTACGTTTGGCATATGCATGCGGAGTAGGTAAGTGAGGAGAAATAAGGTAAGTAATGCTCACCCCAGTGGTACACGCGCATCGAGTGATTGTAAGTCTGCTCGATCAGGTGCTCCTTCGCGTACTCTTGAACTTTGACGACAACCGGGTCGGAAGGGAAGGGAATATCCTTCTGTGCTATGGGAGTTGGCTTATGAATGTAGGGCTTGCCATTGAGAATAGCGTTGGCATCAACTGGGACGGCTGTCCAACCGTGCTGTGCAATCTCATCGGCAGTTCCTGCTGGCGTGGATGACATGGTGATAACTGACTTCAAAGTTAATATATATCGAAGAAGCAGTACCCCTATTCACACAAGTAATTTTGATACTGCCTTGAAATCTACCTAGGTAAGGTTTTATTTGTTTATATGATTTAATGGACCGATGACGGAATTATTTATCATGCTCTTTATAAACAGTATTAGTCAGATTTGGAGTAGTCGCATTATATCCCATACTCGGGCTTTGATCTTGCAGAAATCTGGTTGGTAGATTTGTCATTACTACCTAGGTAGGTGTATAATCCCGCGGGGTTATACTAATCATACTAATCATTTAATCTTCTACTCAGTCCCTTCTGCAAGTCCTAACTTCATCACATCCAATATGTGAAAGGTATGGGATATATCCGTTACGTAGAGCTACAAACAAGTACACCACTATTGAAATTTGTGCACTATATCCGACGACTATTCATTTCTGTCGTCTTACCCTCGCGGGCAGATCTGGTATTTGGGGTAAGGTCGAATAGCCTATCGACTACACCCATGAAAGCACCTTACATAGCAGGGTGCTATATGCATCATGTTTCAATCTCGTCGATATCTCGGGATGATGATCGAAACATTGGCCGTAACCGATTTAAGGGGTGTCGTTAAGACAAGACCCTCATTAATTTGCGAGGAGAGTTATAGTAAAGTCTCCCGCGATATGCGGTCGAGGTAGACTCGAAAGTATTATCGTTTGATCCGATCAGAAACTGTGGCATCATTAGAAGCTATGACAAGACAACAATTTCAATGGAATCGGGGAATAACCTACCGAATTTCATAGGACCCTGCTCGTGTCATGTATCTCACCCACTTCACGCTCGAGTAATTACTCTTTTCGAACACCTTTAAGTAGCGTACGAGCAGACCTGAACTGGTAAACATGAGAAGACTGAAGCTCATACTCAGGGGTGGGCGTGACCAGGCTTTCTGGTTCGTCATGCTAGTGAGCTCCGCTTCAGCACTCAGCACAAATTCACTCTGGCCGGTGAAGCGACCAATTTTCCATACTATATGATTTTCGCTTGGTTCATACTTAGCCTTCCCCTGAGTACAACGTTCCGTGATACGAGCGGTGTTGAGCGGAGTTGGGATGCGGACAACCACGTTGGTTGCGAATAGCTTGCTGCCAAAATTCGCCTTGACGCCAATGCTATACTCGACTTTGGTCTTGCCAACTTCATTAACGATGGCGTGCACCTTGAAGGGTAGATTGACGTTCTCGGTTGCTCGGTAGCGCATAAGCTCAAATTCTCCGTCGGGTGGGATGAAAGAAATGATTCGGTCTGAGTCGAACTTGCCTAGTTTCACACATTGATGGAACTGACAATCCTCCAAGGTAACACTTCCGGCGGCTGCTTTCGTAGCTTTGCTGCCGAGTCTGTTTCCACTCGGTAGCGACTGAAGACCATCGTGATCCAGTAGAAGGCGGTCATTGAGACCGAACTTGCATTCGGGGGTGCCGGAGAGATATGCGCGCATGATGATCTGACCGGTGACATCGGCACGGAGCACAGTGCCGGTAGCGGACATCAAAAGGTTCACGTCCTCAATCACGTCGACGAATGCCTCGTTTTTCCTGTACTTAACATCGGCCTTTCTCCACGACAATGCGCCAGTGGCTTGCATGGTAATCTTGGCTGAGTCTTCGGCAGCGCGTTCGGACTTAACACCTTCGGTTGTAATATACATCTTTAGCGTATCGGTTTCGGTATTCTGGGGGTATCCAAAATCGATAATCTCTAGAAGGATTGTATATTGTTAGAAAAGAGACCATGAGATATATATAAGAAGTAGTAGGTGACCACACCGTCTAGAAGTTCGTAGACAAGCACAAAGTTATTCTTGACGGCCTCTTCATCGAACTTGCCAAAGTAACCCCTACCAAGCTGGATCAGCCGGTAGAGGAACTCGAAGACTAAGGCAGCATTCGCATTGCTCTTGGTGATAGCGACTAGATAAATGTTTTCGTGTTTGACGTGACTAAAGGTAGTGCTGCCGAGGGTGAGAATAGGTGAGCGGACCTGGGGATTCGAGATGACTTGAATTCGAAAGACATCGGCCAGACGAGGTCGGCAGTCATTTCGAAAAGCCCGAAAGATGAGGTTCTCGCCCTTCTGGTTAAAGATCAGGATGCCGGAAAGCATCTTGCCGACCTTGTAAGAAGGAAGACGGAAGAAGAGGAGGAGGAGGAGGAGGAAGAATGACGGTGACGGAAAGTTGAAGGATTAATCATTAATGAATCTCGGTCGGTGTTGCTATTGCCAAGCTCCGCGACCGATTAATTAAACACTGCATGTGCAGCCCACGCGACGATACATTATGTACAGTAGGTATTGTAGGTACCTAGGTAGTAATAGGTACATATATATGTACCTAGGTACGCTAAAGCCGATAACGAGGCCCCACATTTTAGTAGTACATGCAACTTGCATTCGATCATTTTAAGATTCCAGAACCTCTACTCAAGTTACATGTTTTATTTCTTACTCATGTAAACTCACCTTTCAAGTGCTTCATGAGAATAACAGTTACTTATAAATATGGCCTGCGACAAACTAAAACATCGGCTGTAAAAATCACAACTATTGGTAATTCCTAACAGCCAAACAGCCAAATCATATATACAAATTCATTATGATATCGTCCACTCATCTACCTGCCTTTGATGACGGCGACCTGTCCCCGAACAGGAACATTCTCCAGTCTTCCCGGAGATGGGAAGCCGTCAACCTGCACACCGGCGCGGAATAGCAAGCAATGTGATGAGCCACCGAAATGGAACATACCGAGCTGCTCGCCCTTCTGCACATACTGCCCTTGGCCGACCGTGATCTCACACGTACTCACTTCATCCATACCCACGCCCACAAAGGCCATGAGCCCGATAGCCGGGTTATCCGCCTGGATGAAAATCACAGCGCGTGTTGCCAGTGCAGTCAGATATCCCTGCGCTACGCTAATTCCCCGCGTATCAATCTCTCCAGACTTGGACGTACTGCGCTCACCCTCTGCGTAACTGCCTGCCGGCCCTTCGAACAAGGGCTCGCTAAAGTAGGTGCCGTCCTTGACAAAAGAACGTACGATGCGCCCTGAGACCGGCGCGTGCCACCGGTGGTATGATAGTGCCGACAGGAATGCCTGGTACACCGTGGCATTGTCGAATTGCGCCGCCAAGGGGTCGTGACCCAGCATATCAAGGACCGAGTATGGCTGGCTCTTAATCCAGAAGCGGTCACGTAGCTTGGCGTGGCGCGCGACGTTGTAAACTTTTGACTCGCAGGCGTTGGCGATCACATTATGGTCGTCGGGCGAGGCAATAGGGCGAGCTTCATCGCGGAGCTGACGCGTGAAAAAGTCTGGGGCAAGTTGGTTAGTTGCCATGAAAGAAGACAACCCGAGTTGGGTAGGTCACTTACCATCCCAGGAGGTGTACCCATAGTGCTTGGCCGAAGGGTCGCACACGTACATATCTTCGAACCGATGCGAGCTCTTCAAGGGCGCATTGGCAACCTCCATCAGGTCTTTCATGCCGTGCTCGGAGAACCAGCCTTGTTTGTGAGACGCGAGAACCTCCGCCGATTCTGGAGTCTATATTGACTTAAGTTAGTTATCATGCTTACAGATGGTATCATATGAGACTTTGGGAAGCTTACCTTCAGGAACTTTCCCCATTCATTCAAAATCTTTTTCATCATCTTGTTGACCTCCGGGTCCAGAAATGCAGCATGTCCGCTTCACATCCTTTGAATTAGCGATTTGGTCCACTACCTGAGTATACGAAGAGTCTAACCTAGGCGTAGCCATGACATAGTCAAAGATGCCCACCATCGGAACACCGACCATGCCAACACCGAATGCAGCATCAGTCCATAATGGAGCCTGAGTAAATATGTGATTCAGCACCGCCAACATGTGTCGGTAATCCCGGATCTGTTTCTTCGTCCCGGTCGGATCCTTGTTGTATGGCTTCTTAAGCGGGATCTCCTCCCACATCTGGTTGAAGTACATATAGATCCGCGAGTTTCCCTCGATGAGCTTCTTGAACTGTTGAAGGACAGGAATCAGCTCCTTCTTAGAGCTGTTGTCGACATGCTCGATTTGGGTCTTCAGCCACTCGTGCTGAATACGGTGATCAGCGGGAAGCCAGGCACCATGTCTATGATAGTGGTCAGTCAGGGTCACTTGAAATCAAGTGTATTGTTTTTCAATGAATCAATAACGGTACAGCTTAATTCCAAATTTTTACTAACCTAGGAATGTGGTGCTCCTCAGGAATATCGTGCTCGTCGCCGTGTTGGTGAACCATCTCGACTTATAAAAGGGGGGCACACAACGCTAACGTTCCTAATGAAGTATTCGAATGTGGATAGTCAGTCTTGTACCTGGAATCGGTTCCTGAATCGCCAAGAGGAACGGTCTCTCGAGCTTTCATATACCCCTTAAGAAGCGGGGTATACGATCAAAGAAAATGGCCACGCACGAGTCCAAAGACTTAGTAGTCATGATGTAATGCCTGTGCATACTTCGTAACTGCAGGTGGATCAGTAAGGACTTTCAGGGATGGGGGGCGAGTAACTGGGTTTTACGCGGCCCTAAGAGATGAGCTACCTAAAGCGAGATGTGCAATTCCAGTTTAGGTGCTTAGTTTTCTACATAACGGGCGGGCGTTATAAACTAAGTAAGTTGGCAGCCAGTAGTTCATGTGAACCGCTGTCAAAATAAGTTGGGTTTCCACTCACCTGGATTCAAGGTGGTGCCGCGTCTACACCAAGTTACTACTAACCCGGACTAGGTGATAAGTTAAGTTGATACGCTATTTGTCTAGTGCCCGGTTTGCCGCGGCCAAGGATCTGCGGCTGACGATGACAGCGATGACAGCGATGACATCCTTGACTGAACCTCGCTTGCTGAGTAACGTACGAGCAGGAATTATGCTTAAAGTCATACAATTTTTCAGTTTTTGATCTTTATTATGTAGATAATACTCACATACATATACCTAGGTAAGGTAGGTAGGTAGGTAGTGGGAAACGTCTTTTGAATGGCTACTCCTGCTTCTAGGTATTCACCAATAAGCATTTATATCGGCCCTCTAATAGCCGCCCAAGCAGAAATCCTTCTCCCTAGGTAATTACCTGTACTTGTTCTTGACATGTATCGGCGTGTCTTTTCGTTTTTTCCCGCTGCTCAAAATTACATATAGGGGCCGAGCGGAAAGTTTGAAGGACATGCACGATTCGGGCAGGGAATGGCACATGACAAATAGAAGCCGATAACCTCGAGCCGCTCCGAGGCGATGACGATGAGCCCCCTTCGAAAATCCTTATTTGACAAGAGGCTGTTGGGATTGGGCGGCTTGAGGCTGGCTATGGAAGTCTGGACGCGCCGTGTAAAAGGGGGGGAAGAAACGGCCGGTTTGGAGGGGAGTGTTGTAGGTACGACGTCTTTTGTTGAAAAAAAGGAAGTTCGCAAATGATTTGGTACAGCCTACTAATACTACTGGAAGTTTGAACTTCTCTAAAACCAGGCTCTTGAAGACCAGATGCGGATTGTACTTCGCCATTTCCTTTAGTCTCACTACGCTGCCGTGCCCATAGCGTCAGGTTCCAAGCCGAGCATGTTGCCGCCGAGGCCTTGACCCTCTAGCACGGTGCTTCTGGAAATCGGCTGCTAGGTGAGCAGAACGGTCCCTCCCGTCAAATTTTCGATTCGCTCTGTTTCTTGGCTTTTCGTCACGACGTCTTTAACTGGCCTAGACAAATGCTACCTATTAGAGAAGCTTGTAAAAACTAATTTATTCTCCATGATAGATTCTAGTATGTCTAGGCTATTTCTAACGACTTCCGTGTCAGTCCCGGGATAAGTGCCCCAAGAAGCAATTCTGCTAATGTTTACAGCTTAGTCGAACCTGCCAACAGCTTCAATGTTGGTGTTATGGAAGGGAGGCTCCTCTTTGGGTTTCAAGTACACAACATTAAGTACCTAGTATGGTGCGCATAATTGAGCTTATTGGGAAGGCTTATAGCATGATGTTTGCCTATGGGCCTCTTTCGACTGAATAATATTGGTACAAAGCGTCTAACAGATGCAAACCAACACGACTTGAATGCCGTTGAGTCGGATAGCGAACTGCATATTCCAATAGACTATGGTTGGGATGACTGGGCCTGGTGTGAGGTGAAATACGGTGGATGATCTAAACCTAGAAGGGTTCATGTTAGGAGGTGGCGATTACCACAATAAATGGCATTTCACACTCGGCAACTTCAAGGGCGAAATTTCCATACGCCCGATTGCTCAAATACATCCCCTTCGGTGACGCCCTAGGTAGTCTTTGAAGTGTCATTCCCTTCATAGCAACCGTATTTACTTGTGGCTGCGCTATAGAAATAGTCACTTGATTCAACCCAGGCCAGGAACTAAATCCAAGTTATCGAAGGGTGCCAGGCGATTAGAACGAGAATCAAGTATGGTAGTTACACACCAGCTATTCAAGTTTGATCTAGGTTGACTATTCGCGGTGATAGACCGGAGGTAGGCATAATATACCTAGGTAGGCATTTGTATCAGTGTCTCACGAAGAAATGTACAGTTAGTAGAACGAATTCCTCCGTCGAGTTAAGCCGACTTAGATTATGGCGGGCTTGATAGAGTCTACGACACTGCTACCGCCCTGCGAGCCCAACGACATGGGCGAATAGACCCGGCCACTAACACAGTCCGACTAAGCCGGAAATGCTAGTGTAAGAGTCCGAAGCTGCCGAAGCCGGGTGGGGCCGGAACTATGTGCGGCGCATAGAAGTATGCCGTTTTTGACCACGAGCTTCAACAATATCCAGGTAAATTTGGGACAGCTTATATTACTGCTGGATCTCTACTGTTAACTAATGTAAGACTGGCAATATTTTTAGGTAGGTAGGTAGGTAGGTAGGTATACGGGTTGGAATGGGCAACGATGCGTTTGGCAAGGGAGTGTTGGGCACTTGGCCGATTAATTTACAGAATACTTTAGCTATGTACATAGTATGCAGCATGGAAATTCATCTAGGTTAGAATGAAGCTTCATGGTGTCCATGCCATGTTGCCCTAGAATGTTGATCATACGGACTCTGAGCAAGGTGCTCATGCTTTGAGTATGATGGTCTCGTGTGAGCTTGGCAATCCAAGATGGAATAGAATGTGGAAATGAGATAAGTGCAACTTGTGTAAGAAACATTTGAAGTTTGACAAGAAGACCCCTGATTTCCCTAGTGACGTAAACTACCCTAGGTATAATTAAGTTGAGACGGACAGACGGGGTAGACAGATGCCGACTATTGATAATAAATAGTTGATGATGTCGATGTTTAAGGGCCGATTAAAGTTTACTCTTACATCCAACTGTTTAATTCACAATTCTTTTTATATAATTTTTTGCTTCTGCAACTTGGTGGGTTACTTGGGTATAACTCCATGAACGTCATAATCCTTAGGCGAGAAGCGCTAGGATAGCCCAGCTATTTAAGCCCAGCTAAATCTGTAGTACGGATATTCACATTTGCATTGAGCGCGCTTGCCCGATGTTATTTATGGAATATGTGCTTACACAGTACGTGAATCACAGTACTATTGATGTAGTTAATAAATGGTGAAGACTTAAGTATGTAAGTAAACCCACATGTGCATGCAACTGGAAATGAGTGAATACATACATTAAACAACATCGAACATAACATCAATGATTGAATCTTGAAATGAAGTTGCACTACATATGTATCTTCCCTAGCATATTGGCTGATCAAGTACATTCATACCTTCTTTATGCATTTCCATGTTCGCGGCCGGCTTAAGCCGTTCAAAACGCCTGCACACAATGGCAGCTGCATCAACACCCGGGCAGCGTCACCTGCCTGCTCCAGGGCTGTAAGCATACCTAAACGCTAAAAAGCCGACATAACTGACAATTTTGGGGAAGTATAGAGTACACAGAACTTTATAAGTTGCTAGGCCAATCTACCATAAAATCAGCACTAACGACCTAAGACTTAAAGTAAACAATACATACTTCAATATTGGATAGTTAGCCCCGTAGCCCCTTCTACCAACATCAATCATTTCAATGTTCCATCATTTCCTGATCCACCACGGAACTCACTCACTTCAAGTTTGCCTTGTCTAGACTCTACCTACATTGTCACTTGTCTTGTGTTTCTCCTTCCCCATCAATTACCATCAATTACTACACTACATAGCACTCCAGCCCCCATCTTCAATCTTCAACCTTCCTGAGTCGTACCTATTAAGCCTACCTGCCTACCTTACCTAGGGTACCTAAGTAACTAGGCACATAGGTACATATAATCACCTGGGCATCGAAGATCGCTCCATCTTTTTTTCCTACCAGACCCTTTCATTTCCAGTGCCTCCTCGGCTCCCTCCCACCTACATACCTACGCACCTACCTACCCAGTACCTCAACTCTTTGCGACACCCAATATATCGGGAGAGAGACACAATCACTTTTATCGGTCACTCGTTTTGATTGTTTCTTTCTCTTTCTTAATTTCGATTTTGTACTTAGTTGCTAAGTTGAAAGAAGAGAAGGGCGACTTAAATGGTCCGACAGCATTTCCGCCTTACCGCATCTACCCTTCAGGTATGTACCATACTATACAATACCACCTAGCAGTGACATACATACATACATACATAATTTACTCCTTGAGGCCTGTCGTCCTACTCGCGTACCCCTCGATCCCACCACTCCTTAAGCCTTGTTACGCATTGAATCCTTCTACTTCAATACACCGTCATCTTACTAGCATCAACCTCCCACCTCCCACGCCCAACATTCAACATTGAACGTTGATCCCTCCAACGACCACGCCCCTCAAATCATCATCGAAACCCCCAATAACTCGCATTCGCAATTCGCTCGCTCGCTCGATATACTGACCTTTGACGCCTAACACTAGTCTAATAACAACAGTTGCGATAAGCTCCTCGGAACTTGCCAAAATGCGGCCTCCGGCCCCTTCTCTCGATGTTATAGCCGCCCGTAATTCTGCTGCCGCTGCCGCCTCCGCTGCTGCCGCCACGAGCGCTGCGTCGGGCTCAAACCTACAGGCACCGACCGCGGCCGATGATTCGAGGGATTCGAGGTCATCCTCATCAACGAACTCTCCAGTTCCTGCCGACAATGAAGAGTCGGACTTTTTTCATGTAGCAAATGATTCGCAATCTTCGCTAGGAGTCGTGCCCAACTTGCAAGACATGCAAGTTACTGACCCCGAATGTCTATCGACTGTTGCCGCTCTCCCCAGCGAGATTCTCATTAGCATCTTCAATCGTATAAGCAGTCCGAATGAACTACTAAATTGCATGTTGACTTGCAAAAGGTGGGCCCGCAACGTCGTCGAGATACTCTGGCACCGTCCCACTTGTACTTCCTGGCACAAGCATTCCATCATTTGCACAACTTTGGGGCTTGAGAAGCCCTATTTCACCTATACGGACTTCGTTAAACGTCTTAACCTGGCTGCGCTCGCTGCTCAGGTTAACGACGGCAGCGTTATACCGCTTGCCGTCTGCACTCGCGTCGAGCGTCTCACCTTGACCAATTGCGATGGCCTAACTGACTTGGGACTCATACCCCTTATTGCGAGCAATCCACACCTTCTTGCGCTCGATTTATCTGGCGATACGAACATTACAGAAGCTTCGATTTTGACCATCGCTGAGAACTGCCATAGACTCCAGGGCTTGAACGTATCTAGCTGCAAGCAGATCTCTAACGAGAGTATGGCTCAACTGGCCCAAAACTGCAAATATATCAAACGTGTAGGTCTCCCTCTCCCCCTCCAGTCTAATGTACTGTATTTTGAGGCTTCCACATTGGACCATCTTCTCAAACTTCATCTTATTTCAAGGAGCAATACTGACTATACCTGACAACTCGGGACACAGCTCAAATTGAATGATTGCGACCAACTTAACAACGTTGCCGTACTAGCCTTCGCTAACAATTGCCCCAATATCCTGGAGATTGATTTGCACCAATGTGTAAATGTTGGCAATGAGCCGGTGACGGATCTTCTTGCGCAAGGGCGATCCCTTCGCGAGCTGCGCCTCGCTAATTGCGAGCTCATCGATGACGGCGCGTTCCTCTCGCTCCCCTCGAATAAGGTATACGAACACCTTCGAATACTTGATCTGACCTCCTGCGCTCGCCTCACAGACCGTGCGGTCGAGAAGATTATCGAGGTTGCGCCGAGATTGCGAAACCTGGTGCTGGGCAAGTGCAGCAATTTGACTGATACTGCCGTCTATGCCATATCGCGTCTGGGCAAGAATCTACATTACGTGCATCTAGGTCATTGCAGGCACATCACGGATGATGCCGTTAAACGCTTAGTTCAGGGCTGCAACCGCATTAGATATATTGACTTGGGTTGCTGCCCGCGTCTTACGGATGAGTCTGTCATACAATTGGCAAGGCTTCCTAAGCTTAAGAGGATCGGCCTTGTCAAGTGCAGCAATATCACAGATGAAAGCATGTATGCTCTAGCCGGAGCCAATCGCCATCAGTCCCGCCGCAACGCGACCGCAAGTACTTCTCGGAGACATGAGTACCACACGGGAAGCTTAGAACGCGTTCATCTTAGCTACTGTACCAACCTAACTCTCCCGGTATGATCTGATTCATACCCTGGAATGCTTTATTAGGCTGCTAACACTACTGCAGAGTATCATTCGACTTCTAAACTGCTGTCCCAAACTTACGCACTTGAGTTTGACGGGCGTTCCCGCTTTCCTGCGAGACGATCTAGAGGCGTTTTGTCGCGAAGCCCCCCCAGGTCAGCAACCCCCTTCTCTCGGCCCGTGTGGTTATCAAGTACTAAAATAGCTGTCATAGATTTTTCGGAACATCAGCGCGCTGTGTTCTGTGTCTTCTCTGGCCAAGCAGTTTTAGGTCTCAGGCATTATTTTAACACGCAGCCCGAGTTCGCCGAGTACCAGACAAATCAACCGACTCTATACCCCCTTAGAAGGGCTGGTCAAGCCAACGAAGATACAAACCAAGGCCAGGCACAAGCACAAGCTGCGATGTTGGCCCCTGAGATGGATGGATTTGACGAGGAAGGTGTTGAGGACGACGACATGGGCGATGGTAGCGAGATTGCTCTTGATCAAGGCTCCTTCGGCATCAATATTGAACCAAACACCGAAGCTGGCATGGCAGTCCCCTCGCTACCGCCTCCTCCGCCACACCACCCGAATATGCCTTTACTGCACCATCCTTCACTGTCGCCGCATCCAACTACTGGCAGTATTGGCATTACTATCATGTCGCCGGCCCAAAACGATCACGATGCAGGAATCAGTCCGGGTAGTAACACCCCGGGCCCTAGCACTGCCGGCCAGGGACTCTTTGCAAGCCAGCACACCTCCGGGCCCAGTACCGCTTCTATGCAGGGACCCATCGAGGACGAGGAAGACACTGCCCGGCCATAAATCATCTTCCTATCCTGCTTGATGTTGCGCGCAACCGTTCAGCTTCCCCAGATATGCTGTCTAGGACTACCACAACGAATTTGAAACATAATCATATGACCATGCTAATCAGTTAATTTGTCTTTGCTGACCTACTACCTGTGATACCCAACTACCCCTGGATGACTCACGACCTATCTACCACATTGTGCCTTTACCGCTGTTATCCCGGATGGCTTAATATCACTTCGAAACCCTTATATATGCACCTTGGCTTCTTGGCCGTGGTTTGGGCATTGAACCAGATGACAGAGAAAGAATCCAGAGGGTCTAATATGGACTTACACCCGATCACTATATCTAGTGACTTGAGGCATGCAAACATCCCGCTTATATTCCCCAAGGGGACATTGGTCATAGGAGAAACGATGGCGTCTAGAGAAATTGGGATGCTAATGCTGGAGAAGGGCGAGATACCAAGTGACAGGAATTCCAGTATTGAAGTAGCCAATGGCTATTTAGTCAAGGCAACTCTGCAATGCTTGTTTGTGGCAGTTGGACGCGAGGGATAGGTTCAGCCAGCCGAACTGATGTGCCTCGTACCGAGGCTGATAGACGAGAGATGAGTAGAAAATGATCCTGCCCACTAGGTACTCTAATTATACCACCTCGCTATTTTTTCAATAAGTGCTATGAGGGAATTCTGTGAAGTTAAATGCTAGAATATATGCTTAGTCAAACCCCTGTGGTAAGAAGCTCATGGGACAGGTTTGTTTTGAAGCCTTTCTCGAGTAGATGTCTATCCTACTAGGTTAGCTACCTAATATAAGTTATAACTCAGTAAAGTAGCAAGACCAACAGCCTATCTCCCTACGTAAGTTCCCAGGTAGGTTGGTTGGTTGGTAGTCACGTTGTGCACCAATAAGTTCTAAGGGTTAATACATGCCTAGTAACTACCTCCAACCTAGCCCCCAAGTCCGAATGTTCATGTCCCGAATCATACCTAGGTAGACAGACTACACGCTTCTCTAAACGCTGGGTGAGTTTCATAACCTAGAGACGTAAAGGGGAGCAAAGGAGATGGAGGAGCAGTCCGTGGACCCGTTCGTCGGGGGCTGAGAGCAACTTGCTACTTACCTAGGTACCTAGGTACCTAACCTAGGATAGAGTACTTCAAGCTCTGACGCAAGGGGTTGTATGGCACAAGGGGGGGCACAGATGTCAAGGCTGTGGAAGTTGGTCTGTAGGTACTTATGTGGTTGGGTTGTGCGAGTCGTGAATGATAGGTCCCTAGGTGGCTTTCATGGTGAAGGAAATGAGACTGGGGATCTGAGTTTCTGAGTAGGTGGGCGGGTGGGTAGGTAGGTAGGTAGGTATGCGTGCTGGGCAGATGGGGGCTTTCTACGACTTCATCGTCGTCATCGGCGCCGATCCTGTGTGTGCTGCTCATATGCTCTAAGCCAAGCTAGGGATGCTGCTAGCTGTCTGGCGCCAAGGAGGATGGGGGTGGGGGGTCGGGTGCGAGATGGGTTATTTAAAGGATTAAATGGAGGGGGAAGTAGACTGAGTAGGTAGGCAGGTAGGAAGAGGTAGATGAATAGCTTGAACCGGTTTGTAGAGTACTTTAGATACCTAGGTTCTTGCTTCCGAAACTTGGGTTATGAGAACTGGGACATGGGGCTCTTCCTATAGATGGGGAGCTGGCGCTTGGGTTGTTCTGCGTGCTGCCTGTAATTATAGTGATTGTTGATACGTCTAGGCCGTGAAAGGGACCGTAGGGTATGCTTAAAAGAAGAAGGGGGGGGGAGCGAAGAGGTCGATGTGTGGCGACGGAAGAAAAGTAGGGGAAGTGTTAATTAAGGAGAGCATGCCCAAGAGCTCAGTGGTGGATTCGAAATGAATAGCTGAAGCGACGGAGTTTACGTTTCGAGAATATATGTGAGGATCTACCCTCGGTAGGTAGATAGGTAGGTGGGTAGTAACGAGAATCATATATGGATAGGTGCGAAAGATCAACGGACAACTTTCAAGCTTCTTCTCATCTGCCCTCCCCTATACTATGCAACTGACTCTGACTACAAATACAAGTTCTCATCACATTTGAGGCTAATGAGGGCATCCTTCCGAAGAGATGAATATGGGTAACGTGTAGGTACCTTAACCTCAACACTAGAGAAATACAACGTGAACATGAAAGATACTACGCACGATGAAAAGCCGTAACGGCGGCTATCATCAATATCAGGTAGGGTTGTGATTTAAGATAGAGAAGACACTGTCTAAGGATATACCTATTCTAGCTACTACTAGGTAGGTACTTGACCACAAGTTGTTATTAGCGTTGGTAGTATAGAGTAACAGTAAAGTGAATTAATAGAAGTATAGAATTATATCTATGTACATACCTAACTATAAGATATAAGAGCATATTAGTTAGGTACCTACACTTGAATTGATCTTGTGTCCCGAGGTAAGCCTATACTTGGATAGCTTCGAACGTAGGTCGTGCCTGTACCCCAACGGGCCAGCCGTACGTGATATGTATAACAGATTCAGCGTATCATTCTCACATGCAGGAACCCCACGATGCATTAAGTGAAGGGACCGTTGGGAGCATTGAAGCATATCACGTTAATACTAGGTAGGTACCTAGCAATTGCTGCAGCCACCCTCACGATGGATCCACTCTACGGAGAATATGGCCATGGCTTGGTCTCGGCCTTGACGCGGGGGCCCCAAGTCAGGCAAGCTTAGCTAACTAAAAGCCACGGCTGTCAATATGCAAGCTCGTGAAGAGACTTGACTAGTGAAAATTAGAACCATTAGGATCCCGTGGTTTCAGACCCCCACGCCAGGATAATTATTAACATAGGGATTGGAGGTCTATATAAAGCCCACGAGGGACTCGACTACAACCACTGGTGTTCTTTACCCCAAGGTTGTTCTCAATATGAGGTTATTGGTCTACCGACCTCGACCTATATAACAGTTTCTCGAGCACACACCTTGTCTTACATAATCCAAAGCGGTGTAATGCCTACCTACTGTACCAGTAGTCAGACTTCGTAGATGGGCTCAAAGATTGATCTACACCCGCCAAGCAGAAATACACAGTCAAGCCAACGTCGACCAAAACGTTACCGCTTATCGAGAAGTCCAAACACGCAGATCATATGCAGGAAAATGAAAATGAATTGGGCACAAGACAACAAGCTGATTCCATCTGGCCGGATGCGGTGGTGTGGAAGTGAAGGAACGGGCATGATTCGGCGGAACTAACGAAGCAAACATATAACAATTCCTATCCCTCACATGTCTACACGTTACGGCATTGTCGGCTTTCAACAAATGTAGGTACCTAACCCATTCTAGCCCTTTTAGTCTCGACTCGTCGAGGCCATGTGGTCGCACGTGGTATGTACCTTTTTGTTGCCTCGTGACCTTGTCATCAAAGACTCAACATCACATCACAAGAGACGAAATCCGGCCCGATCCATCTTTGATACCCGGTAAGAGCAACCAATGATATCGATGGGTGTTTTAGCGAAAGGAATCGTGCCAAGAGGAATAGTTAAGAGGCAAAGATTGGAAGAAGAAAAGGGAAGAGAAGACAGTATAAAAAAAAAAAAGAAAAGAAAAGAAAAGAAAAGAATAGAAAAGAGAAAAGCGAAAGCGATATTATACGAGATAACTATACGACGAAATGCAGCAAATGATAACTATTATTACATACCAGCAAGAGGAGATGAAGATGTTACTGTGTTACTTACTACGGTATTGGGATAATTACAGATTACAATATCGCGACGGTAAGAATCCATCATGAACTGAACCCTGGAAGTTTAAACTCGAAAGAGCGATTCACCATGCCCTTGTGCACCGACCGTTTCAAATCTAAATGGAAAGGAGGAGGATTTGCCTTGTGATCCGCACTCAAAGTTAACAAACTGCGTTAATGCCCTCTTCTCCAGCAAGCTAAAATGGGTAGCGTTGTGTGACGGCGTCGTTTGTAGTACTATGTATAATGTATGTATTGTATTGTACAACTATGGTGGACATTGGTAGTAGGCTCGGTGCGGTTCGGTTCTTTCCCCAGAACTAGTGTAGTGGATCTGGCAGCCTGGGAAAAAGCTGGAGTCTGGAGTAGTTACGTCGTACTACGCCGTACAAAGTTTTGGGCTTTGATTGTTTGGCACGTGATGCCATGAAAGTGAGAACACACTCTATTGGTTCAGTCATGCGGGGACCTCGAGGCTATCTATGATTGGTGACTTCGTTTGGCTGGTGCCTATTAGCTCATTCCACCCTCTTGCAAATCTTTTCTCACATAGGCAGCACTCTAGCATATGCTATTTTCCTTCATCCGTGCCTACTGCCATATTTCTCGGCCGGCGTTAGACCTAGACACCTTTTGCAAATCCGGGACTCGGTGCATTTGGGTTCGGGTTCTGATCTCTTTCGCTTGGTATTTGTGTGGGTTGCAATCCATCCAAGTAGGGGGGGTGGTAGTTCCAACACAGGTTTGCTTTTCTTCACCGACACGTGTGATCGCTTATTTTGGACTACATATCCAAGGCCTCTGGACGTACGTGCCTCAGTCTTACATTGACCTTTTACCTGCTTCACTTCTGTGATCTCAAGATATTTGGATATGTTTAAATCTACCTTGTTTTCGACTTGTCATAGATTCGATCTTGATACGTACTTACATTGTCATCCTACGCTTCCAAGCTAATAATAATCTCCCATGATGTACTTTTTAACATTGGACATCAAAATCACGAATATAGGTCAAATTCCCTAGCTCCCGTCAAAGTTCGCGACTAGGGGATAGGAGCTTCAATGTTGCACACTGTGTACTTAAGGTACGCTACATAGTATCTATCTAACTACCGGAAGAATACACCAGTGATGGAATGAAGACAGAGTCGACCTCACGAGCTAGTTAAAGATGAATCGAAAACTATCACTTAGGTACCTAGTATATATGACATTCTGGAATATTTACAGAAAAGTTAGGTAGCTTCTGGTTTCATCCATCGGTATGTTACATACATATGGCCATTTACATCCGGTCGTGTGCCCCTAGGTTAGCGCGCATCCCCTAGGAGCTTTTTTGCTGTATATCATTACCGAAGCTGATTGTCCCGTGTATCTCGTTGCAGCCGCCGGCAAGGCGGACTTGGCTCTCTTCCCTTAGTATGCCGTGTCAGCCGTAACTCCGAATCTGCACGGAGACATTCGTGCCAATCCATCAAGCACAAATCGCTAATACATCTTTGATCCTTTCGTGCCTTTTTCTGCTCAAAGCGCATTTGGTCAAAGCGAATTGTGTATACGGCTATCACAATGCAGCACGGGTGCAAGCTCCATTTAACCTAATCTATGTAATAATCTGTAGGATCAAGATTGGCTAACGAATCTGACTTACATCATGTATGTACACACAGACGTAACGGTGCAAATACAACAGTACATAGTAAGCACGGGATTACCCTTCCAGAAGTTCCTACAAGTAAATACGTATCATCATTACTCGAGTACATAGTTATGGCATGAAGCATCAGCAACGACCACATGTGCGGTCAGCCCAGCTTTACGGCAATGACCTATGACATAATTACCTCCGAATAAACCTGTTACGACGTTGGACTTGGCGATGAAGCTAAGGCTACATGTGAAGAGGCACGGTGGGTAGGGGAGTAGTAGAAGCGAGTCTAGGGACACAGGCTAGGTACATAAGAAGTATAAGCTGTTTACTATTTGCGGTCGTGGCGCCGGGTACTAGAAGTAAATCAGCCTAGCGTACTCTCCTCCGCACGAAGGAAGTTTGGGAAATCTTGGGGAATGGGGGGGCATGGCTAATTTTTTTCAGTTAAGGGACAAGGGGGGGGCATGCGCCACTAAGGAAAAATAGTCTTGAAGTGCTTGCTTAATCCTGGCAATAGGTAACTTGGACTAACCTGAAGCATATTAGTACATGCATGATAATACCTAGTACTGTCAACGGTGATACTGCATTTTGTATTAGGTACACTAGTAACTATGTAGATTATGGTAATATTATAGACGTCAAATAGTCGTTATAAACGTGGACGCAATTGTCAAATGTTGATGATAGGTATAGGCATGTATGTAGTATCATCCAGTATGTAGATAATTAGCCTTACATATGTAGGTAGGCAATTATATCACTGGCCCGATGCGAGTCGTACGATAGATTCATCATCTCTGGCGCTATATGATTGGATGACACAGTGATCCGTGCCTTATAGCAACATTCAAATACGAAACATCTTAGTTATTATCATTGGTATAGCAAGCAACGCCTCCTACGATAATATTCACCGAATATTAAGCCAAGTAATAACTCTAGGTAACCGCAAACCACAAGCTTTGCTATTCAGCCTACATACTAGGTATACAAGCTACATATACAAGCGTCTTGTGATACATCTCCGGAGCCAAACGTTTCGGATAGAGGATGAGTGATGGCGATAAAACCGATCACGTGAACGAATTCGTATCCAAGGAACAGGATTCTGGACTTTGACTCTATTAAGTGGAAATATATGGAAATGGAGGGGATCCCGACGAGTGCGGAGATGATTTCTGGGGGTGTTACATATGTTACATAGTAAGTAGTAAGGAGGTGAATTGCGGCGTCGAATAGCGAAAACGCTTTAGAACTAATAATTGGATATACTCAGTATAATGACCAATGATATGACTTCGTTTAATATTGCCATGGATTACATACTACGATACATCCACTTCGCTACCGGAAAAAGTCCATGCGAACACAAACTAGGAAATGATATTTCACCGAGCTGAGGAGCCCAAAGACAAAAGAACTAACCTGCTAGGTACCTAGTTTGCCAGTCTAAAGACCTACATGTAGACAGTCTAGACTTGATACCTTACAATGCTTACATACCCAGAAACCCCCAGGCTCGATTAACGTTGACACTAGATACCCCAGAGTTCTTTCTTTCTACTACTTGCGGCACATGGCGGTTACAATTACAAGATAATAACTACATAGTATTCTATTATTAGACGAGTTGAGAAGATGGATTTGGGAACTTCCAGCCTTGGATAGCATCTAATCCTACTGAACAAGAGAACTAAAATGGAAACTCAAGAATATGTAGCAGAAGAAACACCAGGCTCCAAATCGAGAGATTGAAAACGGCGGCGAGAGGAGAAAAACGGAGAATGGTAGAGCTTACTTACAGTACATTAGAGTACATGTACAAGGCAATATCCATGTGAGCTTATCAAGGTCATGCTAGTAAGATGAAGAATCAGGCCGGTCTAACCCCCCACAGGGCCCGCGCTTAGAGGTGTATACTATAATATGTACTCTGTACTACTAGTATGTAGTCCTACACACACTATCCATTGCGCAGGCAAGACGGGTATGAAGCCATCGTCGTCATCGTCCATGATTTTTAACCCTACCTTTGCCAGAAAAGGCATAACCCTTTCCAAGCTTTTTTCCCTCTTTTCCCTTTTTTCCTTACATAGTAGCATGTTATATCTCTTTTCCCCTCATCGAGGCTCATGATTCCCCTCTGCTCAAAAGATTCATGGATTAATTGGTTGAACCCTAAGTAAGACTTATATTTAGCTTGATGTAGGTTGTGTCGTATAAATTGTAACGTTTTCGGTGTACAGGCATAATACAATACAATACGGTGTAATTGTTTGCATTGAAGGCTTGCAAAGCCTCAAGCCACAGGAACAGTACGGCCACCGAACGAATGGTGGTGAGACATTCCGACTTCTACATGCAAAAGGAATGTCCGGTATTACATATGGCAACGAGTAACTTACAAGGTACATATTGTACCGTGAATAATATACCTAGAGAACCTCGAATGCGCCCAATCAGACGTCTTCATCTGAGTCTCAATGCGTTGTGTTACCACACACAACATTTCTCTCGAACCACACACCGCACAATGCACATACTATGGACAAGTCGGTAGCCTACTGCGCCAAAAGCAGGAAGAAGAAAATGAAGAAAATGAAGAAAATGAAGAAAATGAAGAAGAGGAAAAAGTAAAACATGGCGGAAGTCATGTTAGAGAGACAAGAGGCAGAAGACAAAGGCGGCTACCAACGTGGTTCTCGAATGCCTCGAGTTGCATATTTTTCGGGAAAGCCGAGGGGTTCCAGCTGAAAACAATGAAATATATTGTTGACTTACACACAAACCCGACTACATTCATGCTTACCTACATTACATACAGTACTTACCTACCTATCACATACCTTGACTATTCTCATCAGCTGGTTGATTTCTTAAGAAAGCCTTTTAACAAACATTCTAGGTACAGTACATACATAAACACTTATATGTATCTGCACTGTTACAAACTAAGTTACTAAGTATTATACTACGTCGTAGGTACAATCAGGACCTGTCAAATGGGACCCGCTACCTAGTTACCGTTTCCTTTGCCTGGCTGGCAGTGACTGCACATACCCTTGCTTCTCTATAGAGAATGTACCGTTAACCCATTCCGCCGCCATCGTCTTTCTCTGTCTGTCTGCCAAGAACTCTTCCATGGCAATTCGTGCCGCCTAGCTCTGCCTTAGCCTCTTCGCCACAGTTCACTTGGCAGGATTCTTGTTCGCGAGCGAAGACATTGGACGCATTAGACTGTGTCTGGATACCGGAACGCTGAATCCTCCCAGCTGGGATTAGCGTAACACCCATGGTTGCTTGTCCATGGTTCAACATTCAGATCCTTCGCGTGTCGCCCATACTATGTACACTACCTAGCTACTGTATATCCTGGCAGCCCTGGATCCATGGAGGATCCCGGCATGCAACAACTTCGTTCCCATCCCCAACTAACTGTACAGTGGGGGGAGCTTGCTTCCCATGGGAAGTGACATGGGTTCTCCGTCTGGGGTTTCTCGCGCGAAGATTTCGATTGGGATTATGATCTTCTCCCTGCTTACGAGCGAGCCCATCGGCCACAACACCGCTTGGTGGCGCTCTTCTTTGTCGCTGATATAAGTCTCGGGTGATATCCTCTTTTTCTTTGTGATACTTTTTTTTTCTTCCCCCCCCCCCCCCCTCTCATCATCTAGACTCTTATACCCCGGTCCGCCTTTTCATAAGATTCGGGTTCCATCTCCTATAGTTAGTTGTAGGAGACGCTCGTCTGTTGTCCCGTTGGCAGCAGCCCCGAATATTTTTATTCACTTCCTTTCCTTACCTTCAACTAACTAGCTCTCCCCGGACTCGTCTGCTATTCTCTTCGGTTGTGAATAACCATGAGCGATAAGGTTCCAATCGACGCGTAAGTGCTCCCTGGCCTCCCTGATCTTATCACCGCCTGTGTCTAACTAGTGGTTTCCAGCATCGAGCCCAAGGGCGTCGAAGGTCGTCACCTAGAGACTGGTGTCCAAGCCACTGAACATGTCGACTTGAACGCCAACCTAGAAGCGAGGTAAGCAACCAATTACAGACTTACAAGCGTCGCGGCACTTGGAGGATAGCTCTCCCGCACTCGGCACTCGGGAGGAGCTTGTCTGCCGCTTAGCGCCGTTATAGATTCCGGCGTGACTAACATGCGACCAACCCCCCAACAGGATCAAGAACCCTCTGAAAGGCATCCCCCGCGAGCAGCTAATGCGCGATGTCGAGAACTTCGCGCACGAGAAGAACCTGGTCGAGCACATCCCGCTCCTGCGCAAGGGCGCCCTGGTCGCCCAGAACCCGCACGACTACGAGGACCTGGACGGCGAGGAGGCGCTCGACGAGGTCGAGAAGCAGTGTCTCCGCGACGAGATCCTGCACCGGTGGCGCATGCCCGCTCGCCTGTTCCTCACCATCGCGACTTGCTCGATCGGTGCTGCGGTCCAGGGCTGGGATCAGACTGGTAGCAATGGCGCTAACATCTTCTTCCCCGAAGTTTACGGCATCGGTACTGATTCTTCTCGTGATCGACTTGTAAGTGCCTTTTTTTATAAAAAGAGAAAAAAAAAACCCCCCCACCCTTTCTTTCTCTCGTGCAATTTCCAAAACGAAGGCGGTCAGCTAACTTCTTATCAAGTTGGTCGGTTTGGTCAACTCCGGTCCTTACATTGGAAGCGCCCTCATCGGCTGCTGGCTCTCGGATCCCATCAACAACTGGCTCGGTCGCCGTGGTGTCATCTTCGTCTCCGCTCACTTCTGTCTCTGGCCCGTCATCGGTTCCGCGTTCTGCCACACCTGGGAACAGCAATTGGCTTGCCGTCTGCTGATGGGTATCGGTATGGGCGTGAAGGCTTCTACTGGTTCGTAATACCTATCACTCAGTTTATTTGCTTTGAATTTCGTGAACTAGAGGAACTATATATCTAACCCCCTAACTCTAGTACCTATCTACGCTGCCGAAAATGCCCCTGCTTCCGTTCGTGGTGCCCTGGTCATGTCCTGGCAGATGTGGACCGCGTTCGGTATCTTCCTCGGAACCGCCATCAACCTCGCCGTCTTCTACCACCCGCTGAACTGGCGACTGATGCTGGGCGCCCCCTTCATCCCGGCCGTGCCTCTGCTGTGCCTGATCTACCTGTGCCCCGAGTCGCCCCGCTGGTACATGAAGAAGAACCGGTACTCGGACGCGTGGAAGTCTCTGATCCGGCTGCGCAACAACCCGATCCAGGTGGCGCGGGACATCTACTACATCCACGCGCAGCTGTCGATCGAGATGGAGATCACGCAGAAGAGCAACTACGTCACGCGCTTCACGCAGCTGTTCACCATCCCCCGCGTGCGCCGCGCCAACATCGCCGCCTTCACCGTCATGATCGCCCAGCAGATGTGCGGCATCAACATCATCGCCTTCTACTCCACCACCGTCTTCGTCGAGTCCGGCTACGACCATTTCCAGGCCATGCTCTGCTCCTTCGGCTTCGGCCTCATCAACTGGCTCTTCGCCTTCCCCGCCTTCTGGACCATCGACACCTTCGGCCGCCGCTCCCTCCTCCTCTTCACCTTCCCCCAGATGATGTGGACCCTCCTCGCCGCCGGCCTGTGCACCCTCATGCCCATCTCGACGGCGCGCACCGCCCTCGTCGCCCTCTTCATCTTCCTCTTCGGCGCCTTCTACTCCCCCGGCGAAGGGCCCGTCCCCTTCACCTACAGCGCCGAGGTGTACCCGCTCTCCCACCGCGAAGTCGGCATGGGCTTCGCCGTCGCGACGTGCCTGTTCTGGGCCGCCGTGCTCAGCATGACCTTCCCCTTCATCCTGGACCGCCTCGACACCGTCGGCGCGTTCGGCCTGTACGCCGGCTTCAACTTCGTCGCCTTCTGGATGATCTTCTTCCTGGTGCCCGAGACCAAGCAGCGCACGCTCGAGGAGCTCGACTACGTGTTCGCCGTGCCCAACCGCAAGTTCGCCAGCTACCAGGTCACCAAGGTCGTCCCCTGGTGGTTCAAGCGCTACGTCCTCTTCCAGCGCTACGCGAAGCTCGAGCCGCTCTACCAGCAGGATAACGACGAGGTCCCGCGGCACTTTATTGATAAGCAGGCTTCTTCGTAGACGCTATGTATGCGCAGAGAGATGGGGTGTGTGGTGTGTGTATAAGAGAGAAACGGGTACACGGCAAGTAAGCTGAGTAAATTGGCTTAGGGTTAGTTGGTATCCATATACCTTGCGTAGGTACGCATAACGTTCACGTACGCGAGCAACGAAGGGTTGGAATGATGAAGGATGGATGGCTATTAACGTTAAGGGGGGATGGATGGCGGGATAACGAAACCGGCTTCACAAATGTTTTCTTTAGGAATGCGAAATACTTTACTACAAATACCCAATCAAATCAAATTCTTTCTTCACATATATCAAACCTTTTGGGGTTCTGGGTTCCCTTTCCTACGCCTACCTAGTAGGTATTTGTGAATCTATAGTGTAAAATTATCTAATAAGTTTTATTCTTTTGTATTTTTATGTATATACACTCAGTTCTGTCGTCTGTCTGGTAGGCAGGCTTGTTATGTCGTCACGATCGTGATTTGTGGTCTGCGGTGTTGGGCTACCTGAGCACGCAAATATCTAGGGTATCCACATAGTAGTGTACGAAAGGTAACCGCGTACAAACCACGATCCTACCTATATCGGTAGGCAGGTTAGGTACTTCATCTATAGATGTTTGCTATATTTATATATGTAAATCCCATTCGAGATCGACACTAAGCGAACATACCTATGTACATACACACGTGCCTCATCGGAGATCCTCCCCCCCCCTCTCCCCTCTTTTTGTGCTATAAATAAAGGAGCGGAACCCGAACGAACCAGCTTTTTTTCGGTCCCGGAGCCACGGGGTGCTTTTCTTTGGGTGATCTGCGATCGATCGGCCAGGTACCTTCGTCCCCACCTCTTGTCGGTCGGTGTTGGTCGAGGGGCTCTGCAGAGTCTCCCCCGGCACCGTTATTACCGGAAGGGGTGGGGGGGTTGAAGTACATAGTAACTGGTCCAGAGCATGCATCACTGGTAACGGAGTTCGTCGTCGCGAATTTAGAAGTGAAGGAAATGAATTTCGTCGGGAGAACCGTGGTTGTGGGGAGGGGGGGGGTGGGTAGTTTACCTGATAAGCCGCCTCCTTATTGTCATCTAGTCCTTAAGCAAAATAAAACCCCTTCATATCATCTGTTCAAATCCAGCTAATTAGGTATACCATAAAGTTCCACCGGCATCTCAAAGCCGTGTGAGCGTTATTCTTCAACCCTTGGTTTCATCAAAATTTGGCTTATCCAACCACAAACGAATCTTGTCCAGCGCAAATAGATCATGGCTCTCCTTTGATATCTCGTAATCGTCTCCATCTTCCATCCAGCCAGGTGTCCCACGGCTTGTTGTCATTTGCGCCCCTATCTTCTGAGTGGAGCCAAAGTCAATCAATATCGGCTCTCCGCTCGTCTCGTCCACCATGATGTTGAATGGGTTGATATCATTGTGTGCTAGGCCGATTGAATGGAGATGACGGATGGCAGAGTCTAGTCCATTGATAATGCGCTCTTTATCGAGTGGCTTGTTCTCTTTGACCGCATAAATTAGTGAGTCTTTGTAGAAATCAAAGACTAAACCTGTGACTCGACCGTTACGGACGCGGCAGCCATGATACTTGACGATGTTCTTGTGTTGTTCGTGATTGGTAATGTGCTGTAGCGTAATTGCTTCTTCGAGTAACTCCTGCGGTATGGCAAAAACGATGTCCTTTTCGACATACCAATCGTAAGAGTCGACCTGCGGTCGTTTTATGTAGTATGTTCCCTTCAGCTCTGCTGCAGGGGTAAGATTGAGATGATCAGGGGCCACGGTTAAGAGCGGTTCAACTTCAGGCAAAAGAGGGCAGATGTCTTCAGCGGGGACCAGGCTGAGTGCGGACGAGAAATCCTGGAGAGTCATAAAACGCTTGTGCTTTAGACTTTTTCCAAAATATGCGTTGTCCTCATCGTCGTAATACGCAAAGGTCGTGGACAGAAAGCCTTTGTCATCGAGAGGGCCGGAGTTACTTCCGGGCTCATAAGACCCAGCCACGTAATAAAGATCTCCAAAGGCTTTGATATTCGGTGCCATTTTCAGTTTTGTCCTGTTTGAAGAATACCCAATCACCAATTTCTTATTTTATCTCTCGGATTCTTGCCTAGTTATATACCTACTTAGGTAGGTTTGCAAGAATAGGATGATTCAGCCCCGCATAGGCAGTGATGTCGCCCGACTTGGGCGGAATGAATGAACCAGGGCCCGAGAACTAAGGAGGCACACAGGGCTTTGTAAGCGAATGCGCTAAAATTAGTACGGCAACGCCGGGTGTGAAAAACGAAAAAAAGAAAAAGTAAAGGATTAATTCTTAGTTTTTTTAATGCAGCAAGGTATATCGCAAGAGCTGTTATAGCTAAAAAATAAGAGTTTTGTTATTCGCACCCCCATTTTTTGATAAAAGGGTCTTATTCGCACCCGGGTACATGGAAAAAAAGCGACAAAATGCCGGTCGTCCGAGCGCTCCAACTAGCTTCAAACACATAACCCTGAATAACTTCTAATCCAAGAGTCGGATTGAAGTGCATCTAGCTCCATTAGAACCGTCTCAATTAGACGGTCTAAATGATATATGTTTCAGATTGATGCGACCGGTAGCTGTAAAGTTATTCAGGAAAGAGTGAAATAGACGCTTTGCCGCTAGCCTGGCGCTAGGCAAAGGGCATCACGTGATGCACGGACCACCTGAATTTGTACCATTTTCAACGTGGAATGTAATCTTCAAACTCGAATAACTTTGCAGCCAGCGGTCGCATTGATTTGAAACATATATCGTTTGGATTGTCTAATTGAGCTGATTCGAACGACATAGGATGCACTTCCATCCGATCCTTGGATCGGAAGTTGTACTGGATCTTTTGATGGAAGCTAGCTTTAAAGCTCGGACCTTTTACGCTGCGATCTCAATGTACCGGGGTGCGAATAAGGCCTGTTTATCAAAAAAGGGGGGTGCGGATAACAAAACTCTTTTTTATATTATTTTAAAGTGTAAAGCCTTATTATATGTGGGTATATATTAAGTGTATTAGGTTAGGGTGATTACGTGTTCCACTTTTGAATAATACGGTATAATATGTATTTTATAGGGGTTTTGAATAATATGCGCATTTTATTTTAAAGTGCGCATTCTACGCAACCTTAGTGTGCCTCCTTACCCAATTCTCCTTCATCTATTCCAACATCCACACCTATCACACACGCCAGCAAGCAACAACAAGCAGCAACAAGCAACAACAAGTCCAAACTTCTTGACTGCCTCATTCGGTGAATCCTAGCAGCAACCGCATACCCCCACCTTGAGTCACTCAGCGTGCTGTCACGATGTACGTATATCCCATTCATAAACCGTATTGATACCCTTCTAAAAGTTTATACCAGGTGCGCCGTTACTATCACCTATAAAACTATAACCAAGCCCAATGGGACTAGAGAGGATAAGCGTGAGGAAAAGTGGAATGACTGTGGCAGAACAAATTGCAGGACATCCGGGTCATACATTGCACCAGTTGCACCAGTATACAACGGCAATCAGTCGACCTTTGAACGTCCGAAGTCAACCTAAATGGCAGCTTTCACCACTTGACTCTATCGGGGGGATGTAGGGCGAGATCGTTGTCTTATCGCACCGCGCGCTAGTGCCAGTACAGGACATCATGGGGTTTTGGATTTGGGAGTTTTTAGATTACTGGGTGCCTATGGAATGGCTTGACGTTTTGCTTTGCTTGGGACGAGTTTGGATTAGACACTTATGATGGATTACTTTCGTTTTCGTTTGATGGCTGGGATTGCCAGGGCATACTAAACCAGGACGTTTTAGTAATACAACTTCACTCTTTACGGGGGTCTTTACGGGGGTTCGATTGTTCGAGCCTCTTAATAGCTTTCAACTCATGATACTGGTTGCTTGGAGATAATTGTACATTGATAAAAAATCATACATACGAGTATCCTGGGCAATTTTACAGCCCTAACACGGTATTCGCTATAGATGTTACGTCCTGCGACCCTGCAGTGTCACTATTAGCAGCTACCAGCTTCTCAAACCCCGTAGCACGGAGGCCGTCAATGTCGGCAACCCCTCGTAAATCCTGTAGAGATGGGCGTTGTATGTGCTGACTTTCTCCTATCCCACCCGAGAAATCAGGGCCTGGAGTACCATCGAGGAAGGCTTGACGTTGGATAGCTGCATATTTGGCGTTGCGTTCAGTTAATGGGCAGACGGGGATGTAAAGGACACTGGAGTCAGAGGTGCCCTTGTGGGTTTTGTCTACCGCATGAATCGCTGTGACCAAATTAGTACCCTTGTGCCATGCTGTTACGAAAGGCGACTTACAATCGCAATGCCAGACCACGTAATCCCCTGGGCGGACTTTAGGTACGTGCACCATAGTCCTATTAAGTTCCAAATGCGGATGTTGAAATTCTGTGAACTCTTGCCCGTGACCTGGAGTAGCTCCATGAAGCTCACTCGTCATATCTGATCCAGAAGTGAATTGCCAGTTGCTAGCATCTAGGTACTGATCGGTGGGGATTTCACCGTACCCAACCACCGGTCGAAAGAATGGCCTTAGCAGAGTGTAAGCAGTAGTGTGCTTTAGTAGTGGCTGGACCAAAAGCGTGCCCTCATAAGGGCTTGCTGTGCTCATGCTTAGCCAGCCTTGGAACATACGAAACATAGAGCATGCTCCTAAACCGTCGTACAGGTTGCTATTGGCATCAACTCGAGCACTAACATCCCAAGGATCATATTTCTCCCAATTCCCCTTTAAGATCTCGCCATACACACCACCGCAACCCTCTGGTTCCCAGCGCTCTACACTGCCACCGTCTTGATGGGGGCCAAGTGCGAACTTGGCGTCTCCCGGTTGTCTGATACGCAATCTATCGGCGTACATTAATGGCTGTGATGTAGAAATTGGCGAGCCTGGGTTTGACTTGGTCCAAAGTTTCATGAGAGATGACTGTGCCGACAACATGTTTGGATGTACACGGGCCTTTAACTGAGGAAAAGACCAGTATAACTCGAATATTTGGCCCTCAAAATCTAGATGGATCGATATTAACGAATTGACTACTAATCACGGCCTGTATTTAACTCGGCATTGATTGACTCACTACGAGTGTTTGGATTAACCCTAATGTATGTCTCGACATCCTCTTTATATTGGCGGGCTTCCGCTTCTGGTATGACATTATGAATTACCACCGTGCCGCGCTTTTTGAGCTCGGCACTAATAGCGGGTAGGTCACTTTCAAGATCTTGGAAGTCGACTTCAGGTATGATTTTTGGACCTTTGCGGGCGATGAGGTCGCATTCAGCTCGCAAGTCTTCTAACAAGCGGTGCCAACTAGAAACGATGCGATCCTCGCGGCCATGGACTATCTGCTGCTTTAGGTGTAAGAAGCGAGGCGGAAGGTCCTTTTTATTACCCCCAGATAGGGAGTTGAAGGCATCAGCAATGCTTCCTTCTTTCTTGACAGCAGCTTTAGTGGTTGAGCTGGCCCGCCTTACACTGGCGAGGGAGGTGGATAGCACTGGCCGAGGAACCATCTTTCAAAATTTGAAATTTAAGACGATGATCCTCTCCATTACTTAATGAGCAAAAATAGGAAGATGAGGGGGGGTAACATGTCGTTGGGATGTCTATCACTGAAATGATGGACTAAGTTATCCCGCCCACGAAATCCCCACTTTACCCCGTACTTAGAAGGCGACCCACGATGGGGCCATTGAGCTAAATTGGCATCTCCTTGGCAGCGTCCATCTAAGAAGATGAATACAACTTTGTATGTTATGTGAGCAAGACATTGGTGTCCTGAGGGCGATGGTTGCATAACGATGGAAAAGCAAACGGAAGCGGGAGTTACACTACCTGAATAAAGCGGCGGGGATGGGCAGAACCGAACTCGTGGGTCACCGCACCGCCACGATGAGGCTAATGATAATGGCATCGGAGGCTTGCCTATGTACTCTGTACTTAGTTAACCTACATATGTAGTCCTATAAAGAAAATAAACAAACCCATAACATAACAGAAAAGGGGCTGAAACCCGAGAATGTCATCACCTACTGTACTTGTCTTCAACTAGTACCACCTTAGACATAGTAGGTTCCTAACACCCGTCATTTTCACTCGGAAAAGAAAAATCTTAAGAAACCCTCAAACCCCCCCTACTTCAAACAATGGGCTCCTCAGACATCGCGCCCCCCCATGCGCCCCCCTGGCTCGTCCCCCTCTCCACCGCCTTCCTCATGGCCGGCGTCGCCTTCTGGTGCGCGACCTACATCCTCATGACGCTCCGCAGCCTCTCCACACGTTCCTACGGGATGCCGATCCTCGGGCTGGCCGTGAACGTGAGCTGGGAGGTCGTGTACGGGTTCTACGTGGCGGAGATGCCGTTCGAGCGGCTCGGCTTCGCGCTGTGGCTGCTGCTCGACCTCGGGCTCGTCTACACCACCGTCCGCTTCGCGCCCGACGACTGGGCCGGGTCGAATGCGAGTGTTGGCCGCCGCATGCCGGAGATCTTGGCGGGGTTGTTGGCGCTGGGGTGCTGGGGCCACTATGCGTTTGCGAAGTGGTGGCTGTCGCGCCCCGGGATAGGCGTTGGGGATAAGACGGGGAAGTGGTATTATGGGATGGATGGGTACGATACCACGGAGCTGGCGTACTGGTCGGCGGGGTTTTCGCAGCTGGTCCTGAGTAGCTCGAGCGTGGCGATGCTGATTGTTCGTGGGCATTCCGGAGGGACTGGGTACATGATTTGGTAAGCCCTTCATCCACCCCCCCTCCTTTTTTTTTTTTTTTTTTTTTCAATTCCCCTGTTTTCTACAACAGAAGCTCACCACGCATGAAGCAACTGGATTGAATCTTGAGGCTAACTTTGGATATCTAGGCTCTGCAGGTTCATCGGGTCACTTTCTGGCATGGGACTCTGTAACGGCGTGCTGTGGTGGTACTGGCCGGAAGCGCACTCTTATTGGACGCAACCGATGAGCATATTCATGTGCGGTCTGTCTCTGATGTGCGACGTCATATATCCCTATGTTCTTTGGCGTGTTCGCCAGACAGAAATAGTGTTGCCCGATGGAAGGTTGGTAGGGTCTCACATGGCGGATCTAAAGACGAAAAAGGGGCAGTGATTAGATGTGTAATCTTTGATGCAAACTAGTTATATTTCACTGTTATACTTAATCACCCCTTACTCTGTAATATACGCCAATGTCCCAGCAGATGATTGCCATCAATAGGAACAAGACGGTCTCTATAAGCTATCTACCTAGAGTGATCTATCGATGAGATGCATTGGCGTTGGGAATCAGGACCACATCTACATGTAGACGCTGATGCACAGCCCAGGTAATTTAGATGCGAAAGAGCTCCTTCTCTAGAACCTCACTGATAAGGTGTACCTACATGCCAAACTACCTCTTTGTAGCCCATGCGTCCCTAATTTCATGAGTGTCAGATAGTATCAGGTCTTCCAGTTCCCTCTCTTTAGCATGCAACCGCTTCTCGAGCTCCTCCTTCTCCCCTTCCCATTTCTGTTTATTCCTAATATATTTAATCCGCCAGTTTTTCGCCCTCGTCTTGCCCAGGTTAATCACCATTTCTAGTAGCTCTCTCTGAAATTCCTCGTAGTCGTCTACCTCATCCATTTCAATTTTGGTGGCCGATGATTAGACGAAAGCCACAATACTAAGAGTTTCTTCTTTCTGGATAGTCTAGGTTGCTAAATTGCAGTTTAAGGAGTAGCAAGTGCTTGGCGTTAAGTTCCTTGGAGTCGATAAAAAGTACTATTTTTCTAGTTGAATATCAATCGGACGGTCCCGGTTTTGTGACTCCTAGAGATGATTACGATATTATAGTGGTATCTTTAATTCTTGTGGCTAGGGATCCCTCTGGGTATATATAGGCAGGCAGGTATGGAGAAGATCCTGATACCCATTGCTCAGAATGGACCTCCTGTGTTTCAATAGGCATCCAGGTTTGACACTGAAACTGGTACTCTCCCTACTGTCATAAAGAATGACTAGGAGATCCCTAACTAGGTACTACGTAGTCATTCATGAGTTGGCAGGCCTAAGGACAAAGAAAAGCACTTCCAGCCTCCTGAGCATGGCGTTTCTGATCCGAAATACCAAGTGCTCTGAAGCAGCTTGCTACCTAGGGAGTATCACAGTCCATTCAAACTGGATCATGATAAATTGAAGGCTTTGCCAGTTGTCACGATAAGTTGCAACCTGAGCATGAATATGAGCCTCTATTTTCAGGTAGGTATTATATACCTACTGTATACGTCTATCCCGCCAACCACCCCAGCAGCGCCTCATGAAACCTCCCCGGCTCTTGTATCTGCGGCGCGTGTCCCAAGTCCGGGAATTCAATCAAATCCGAATCCGGTATGGCAGCCGCGGCCTGCTTCCCCAGGACGTCGTAGTGGCCGAGCTTCGCCTGGACGTCGGGCGGGCTCCACTGCTTTCCCAACGCCGTGGTATCCCTCTCGCCAATCAGCAGCAGCGTCGGCGGCCTCAGCATGGCGAACTCGTAGACGACGGGCGCGCTGAGCGCCATGTCGGTGACGAGGGCCTGGTTGAACGCGAAGGTGGACCCCTCGCCGCCCTGGTAGATGTTGGCCAGCATGTTGACCCAGACGTCGTAGGCGGCGTCCCAGTGGCCGACGTAGTACGTCGGCTGCTCGTACGCGCGGATGGTAGAGTAGTTGCTCGCGGCCTCGGATACGTACAGGTCGTCGATGCTCTCGTACGGCACGCCGAGCGCCTTCCAGTCTTCGAGCCCGATCGGGTTCACAAGCGCCAGCCTTTCCACGATGTCCGGGAACATCAAGCTAAAGCGGATGGACGTCATGCCCCCCAGAGAGTGGCCGATCAGCGTCACTTTCTCAATGTCCAGTGCCCGCAGGAGATTCTTCGTGTTGTAGGAAAACTGCTGCAGCGTGTACTGGTACGACTTTGGCTTCGACGACTTGCAAAACCCGACCTGGTCGGGGAGAATAACCCGGTATCCGACCCCGGCTAGCTGCCTCGCGGTCTCCTCCCACGTGGGCCCGCAGAAGTTCTTTCCGTGCAGGCAGATGGCGACCTTGCCGTTTGCTTCCACGGTTGGCGCAATGTCCATGAAGGCCATTTCAAGTTTTTGCAGCTGCGAGCCGAAGGTGTACACTTTTAGCGGAAACGGGTACGTAAAATTGGAGCCATGCAGATATCCGTCAGACGGGATATCCCTAATTGTCTCCAGAGTCGCGGCGACTATCGGTTGAATGCACGTGGCAAGTCCGGCGAGGACGGCCCACGCGATGCTGAGAGATTTCATATTTTTTTTTCCGAAGCCTGCAATTAGTTAGTCGTCTCACACGCCAAATGCTTGCCGCAATTGGGGTTCAGGCACGCGCTACGGGTTTCACTCGTATACTGGAGAATCAACGATATGCTGTCTATTAGAAACGATAGGATCTACACTGGAGAAGAACTAGGAACCAACAACATTCCGTTGCACGTGCCAATGAACCAATGAGCCACTGGCCCGAGCCGGCTCGAACGTGGCTACTTTTTCATATCGCATCGCCAGCCAGTGTCTCATGTAGCAGGTACCTAGCTAGAAATCTGCAACCTCCAGATGTAATTCTAGCCTGTTTGGTATCACATCCTCCATATGTGGCGTGGTACTCCAATAACAACTTTGAAGTCTCTCCAAACCCCTCACAGCCATAGAGTATCTAGATGCGGCGGATAAACGTGACCCGGGAACTGCATTGTGCCGAACATCGTTTGGCATATATGCCCAAGGTGCCTTTTGCTTTTTGCGCCGTTGGAGCACTTAGAAAAATGCTTAGAGTCGGTATAGGCGCGTATCTGGGCACGCTCGAGAACTGCCACTCTTGGTAAATCTGCGCGGTATCAGTTTGACCCTTGTCCTCCAGATGCAACTCACGGGGTTTCGTGGGGAGAACCAACAGCCCCCTGGAAGATAGTCGTGGAGAGATGGCGGAAGAACGAGGGGCATTTATCTGGGCAGATTTTAAGGGGTCAAATGTCCTTGGTGGTCCAGCCAACCTGCTTAACTTCTCAAAAATCCGATTGCTGTCAATATTGAAGTAATAAATTTATAAAATGTGTCTAGAATATCAATGGCGAACCCAGGTTCGCCGTTCTCATTTTCATTATTCCGTCAATCAATTTACTGCGCCCGGTGTCAATGATAGGTGCGTTTAAATCTTGGGTTACATGTAGTTGCAGCCAAGTGGACGCATAGAAAACAGCTTCCACATCGCGTCATATATCCGATGTAACCTCATATCTCATATCTCAAGCATTGATATCCTGAGAAGTATTTGGAGTGGTGATATGGTGTCAATATGATCGAGCGTGGGGGATAAATCTGCGGCCGTCTTAATACTTGGTACCTAAGGTATAGATTTTCGAACCGGGTCACTAGTACCTTAATTAAGTGATATTAAACTTGCCCGGAGTACGACGTGATTGAAAAGGCGAGAGGATAGTTCATAGTGAGCTTACTAGTTCAACCATTTGTCAACGAGCACAAAACGCCTTGAAATGATGAAGAATAGTTGGCCACTCTCATATCTGTTGGTTTGGGACGTACCGAAGCATAATACGATCGACTTGTGGGCTTGATTTATGTTGCAAAATTGAAGTATCATCGTGTGGAACGAATTACCTCGATTGGGGATACTTGTGACACATCAGGTAGAACTATCGTAACATAGGCTCACTCGGTAGATCTAACGATACCCTAGGCTGCTCAGGATAGTAGAGAGGTATGCCGATGATCCAAAACTTCCCCGAGTCTGGAAACTCGATAAATCCACCATTGAATAGTTCATCGTTGAAGTAATTGTCTTAGTCATGACATGTCGTATTATGCCCTTCGCCAATGAACAGTTTATATTGTGTTGCCGGTCTTGGATGCCCGTCAATGAGAATAAGTGTGATCATGTGGATACTGGCTCGGGACTTTGATATCTCCATAGTGACAAGAGTTGTAGTAATATTGAAATCGTCCAGGCAAGTGCCCAGTTGGTGTTTGATGTTTTCAAAGCCTTCCGCTTTAGGTATCGCCCACAAAGAACAGGGAAAGAGGTAGTTAGAGCTTTCAAGTATAAACATATAACTACCTACCTCTCACATGACCCCTAGGGACTCGGGCTAAGACTCTTTCAAAGAACTTATATGTATTCAGGAAGACCATTGTCATCATGGCGGGCGAAAGCCTACCTTTAGACAATAACATCACTGACATCATCGTCCCATGTATCGTTTTCTTCGTCTTAACCCCCCTTTTCCTAGGCATTAGGATTGCGTCTCGAATGAAAACTGGCTCGGGCCTAGGATGGGATGACTGGACAATCATGGTATCCTGGGTATGCTGAAATTGGATCAAGGCCACTGAGATATTTATCATAGCTAACTTTTACTTCTCTCCCTCGAAGGTTTTCGCCCAGGTCGTCTCAGGCCTTTTGATAGCTGCTTGCATGCATGGATTTGGGCAGCATATATATAACATCGAGGCTTCGGAACAACTGCTGACGCTGAAGGTATTTATGCCAATATAAAGAATCACCTAGCTATATCAGTAAGCTAATAGAAGAAAAGCTTTACTATATTGCACAAGCGTTCTACAAGCTCACCTTGAATCTTACCAAAGCGTCAATCATCTTATTGTATCTGCGAATCTTTCTCCAGCGGTGGTTTAAGATCTCGTGCTATGTTTTGTTAAGTATCATCCTGAGCTACATGCTCGCGACAACGGCATCATCGATCTGGCAGTGTACACCGATAAGTCGAGCTTGGGATAAATCGATTCCGGGAACATGCATCAGCATCACAGGAAACTGGTACTCGAACGCGAGCTTTTCGATCGCAACGGACATTTTGATCTTGGTGCTTCCCATGCAGCCAATTTATCGATCCAATCTACCGCCAAAGCAGAAGTGGGCGCTGATGACCGTCTTTGCCTTGGGAATCTTGTGGGTTTCGAGGATTTCTTTTCCCCTCGAGGGTTATAGCATCTGAAAAAAAGAAAAGGGGGAAAAAAAAAAGACACCTGAGTATTATGAACTAGACTGACCTAGGCTATAAATAGCGTCACCATAACCAGTATCTTGCGTATGCAGACCATTGACTTTTCAGCGACAAGCTCCGATCCGACTTACGATGTTGCATCTTCAACTTGGACCGTTATCGAAGAAAACGTGGCGATAATATGTGCTTGTCTGCCCATGTGCAAAGGCCCTCTCAACCGGCTATTCCCGTCTATCTTTGCCTCAGGTTCAAAGCGGGCCTCTGGGGTGTCTGGAGGATATAACCCAAGCCAGCCCTCGGACAATTCGAGTCGTCAATGGGCTCCGATGCGAGGTGATAATACGATGTTGAGCACTCGTGTGACGTCCGTTCAAAGCCCCAGAGCAATTGGTCGTTATAGTAATAGCCAGGAATATATGTTGGATGATACAAATTCAATAACCCGTATGAGCGATGTTGAAGATGTCAGGGGTATCCGAAAAGTTATACATTATGAGATTACGGTACAAACGTCAGGCGGTAGTAAAGAGATGCACGTTTAAGGAGTCTGGTATATTTTTCGTCAGGTTGTGAAGTGTACCTAGATACCTAAGGTTAGGTAGTTGATCAAATTGATTGACTGAAGAACTGAAGAACTGAAGAACTGAAGACTTGAAGACTTGAAGAAAAGAAATGTATGACTCGGGGACTCTGGAGTTAGTTAATATTCAAGTATGGGGTACAACGCTTACATATGAGTTAAACGAGGTATTAACTATAGGAATTATATTGGGCCGGAATTGGCCAATGACGTACGTCTTATTTATGCACTACCAGCCTAGGTAGCTCCATGCTCCACTTGTATGCACTCCATATTCTAAAGCTCCACATGAATCTTCCCACTCAGGATTCAATATTCCGAGCTTCAATGTTCTTACAAGTCTTATTCAAGCTTCTTCAGCTGCATATTATTAGTCTTCTACAATTATCACACCCTATTTACCCGTCATGAAATCGATACGCCCCTTTCCGAAGAATATCCCATTCAACCTTCGCACTCCATCTTCGTATAATGGCTCTCATCGCTTACGTCTCAACCAAAGCCAATGCCGAACGTTCGTACGGCAACGACGGTCTTCCCTCCGCGCCGTTGAAACGTTGAATGTCGATCGCATGAAAACAGAGTACCAAACATACTATACCCGGAAACGAGCCTTTCTGTTGTTTGGTGCGGTCTCGGGCTTTGCTGGCATCTGCTACACATCGTATATGATCTACCATGAGCTGAGTAAACCAAAGAAGTTGGATAGCGGATTGCCCAAGAATTTAGATCCATTCAGTACAGAAGCCGGCTCGAAACGCAAAACTATCATCCATGACACAGACGGAACCGAACTTGTTCCTACAGGGAATAGCACTGTACCTACTTTTCCGCGACAGCTCGACCTCGCGCTCGGCGCTGAAGCAGGCCAAGAAATGGCTAATGGCCTTGAATATACTCTAGTAGGGTTAGGCGTGAGGACGGTGAGCTTTTTAAGTATACAGGTCTATATGGTAGGATACTACATCGCGACGCAAGATATCGCTGCTTTGCAATCGCGCCTTGTCAAAGAAATAAATCCGATTGCGACAACATTAGTAGCAAACGAGAAGGACGAATTGCGCCAGGCACTGTTAGACCCGGTGAGGGGAGAAAAGCTGTGGAACGATATTCTACAAGAGGTTCGGCCACGATCTCTGTTTAGGGTTGTACCTACGCGGGATACCGACTTTCATCACCTCCGGGACGGATTTGTTCGTGCTATAACAGCAAGGTCGCAAGGAAACAGCGGCGAATACGGCGACGAAGCATTTGGAAACGCTATGGCCGAGTTCCGCAGCCTGTTCAACCGCGGCAAGGTACCAAAGAAGCGGGAAATGCTGCTAGTTCGAGATAAGGAAGGGCGCCTAACTATCACATTTGATGATGGCAAGGCCGGCATGGGCACCATTGGACGTGTCTCCGAGGAACGGGTCTCGCGATTGCTGTGGCTTAACTATCTTGCCGGTAGTAAGGTCGCCTCTGAACCCGCAAGGAAGAATATTGTCGAGGGAATTATGGAGTTTGTAGAAAGACCAGTGGGCACCGTAGCGACGCAGGTAGTATGACGAGACCTATGTGCCGAAAGCACACATTAAAACCTGGGTGAGCTGTACGTTTTATCGAGCAGTCTTGTGTAATCTTGGCGTGTACAGCATGCAGCCTTCCATCACTTCCTATTACATGCAGTGACGGAGTATCACGGTTATTGTCAATCTGCTCAAAACTCTTCTCCTGTAACACTACTACCCATTAGGTGTCTTTTTCGGTAATGCAAGATTCCCGGATGATTCGAGCCTTTGCGGGTGCAACTTGGACGGGCTCCTAGGCTAAAGTTCCGAATGCGACGATTCTTATTCACCTCCTCGAACCGAGGTGCTTGGCTCTGTTTCATGGGGAAGAAAATACGTTCGTCGTCTGCCGTAGTCGGGGATTTCGAGATGGGCGTGCAACATCTTATACGTCTTCGATATTTCATACGACTAGCGAAAACCGCAGGAACACGACGCTTCATATCATGGGAATAGTCTTGGCCGTATAAATGCAAATTAAATGGTCAACTCTGTAGCGATTGCGCACACGACTGCCAGTTACTGAAATATGACCAGTTCAAAAGGGCCATGTAGTCGGCTACACGATCCCATTTCTTTTACTGTCCTCTCACTCTCTATTATGGCCTTCACCGACGACTAAACTACTGACCTAGGTAGATAAACACCAAAAAGCCCTCACACAAATTTTGTGCTCGATGCTCGACATACATTACAACCCTATCTACTCGGCAGGATGCTGGACACTGCAGCAACTATCGGCGTCATCCTTGTCCCCGTTGGATTGATCGCAGTTATTTTGGCTATGTGGTACTGCCCCTTGAGGCGTGTTGATGCTCCGCGTTCTGGCATAGAAGCCGGCGATGTCAGTGTCAACGCCAGTACGGATAATGTCAATCATACGATTGCTCCTTATACCATACCCACGTACGAGCTTCAAACGCACCAACCCTCTAGGTTATCTAGGATATCAGAAGAGGGGGGCATTTTCCATCACAATCATCATAAGTGATACGGATTCTGCGAGGCTATATATAAGCTTACCGCACTATTCAGAAGTTGCATCTATTCTTGACTTTCAAGAAGCTGGTCTAAGTCTCTGCATACACACATCTGGGCCCTGGTTTATGGATGGTTGGAGATTCATGATAATACAACTTTGGGCTGAGAGGTCGAATAGGGGCCCATTTTCTGGTCATCATAAGCTAGCCGCAGCTTCGTCTATCACAAAAGTCGTCACTGGGAATGGAGGACTGTCCTGGGGCGCATTAAAGGCTCCGAATAACCTACCCAATGTTTGGAAGACGAACTAAACGATGACTGCTTAAGTCTAGATACCTATCTACCCGGGCTTAGCTTATGATTACGTTGCTTGACGCCAATTTTCCAAAAAGCGGCGGGAAAAGGTTGGGTGATTTCACGATTTGTTCACAACGCTGATAGGTTATGCTTGGATCTACTGGTTGGAAATACGTTTTACACGCATTACGAATGGACGGACACGCTTTTATTGGCGCACCAAGGAAATGGAAAAGACCAGCTTGCTCTGCATGACTATTGTTTGGAAATCAATGCGCTCAAGTAGGATAATAATGTATTCTCACCTTAAGTACCTCCTTATTGGGTACTTGGTCAGGGGTTATGGTAAAAACAAGTTCACAGGCAACTTGTCATGATTTGACAATGGCCGAACACAGACACATAAGTGATCTGCGTCTTCGTTCGAATGATTCTTTGAGAATCGCTCTATGCAATGCAAGTGACAGATCACATGGCTCGCTCACTTGGTGGCATGGGGATGACGAAGGACTTTCTCTTACACATCACGATTGCTGCACCCAGTAAGATGTGTGGCTGCTTATTCCCCATTACCATAAACAGGATTTATCCTGCGTGTGAGGCTAAGAGATAGACATGCACTTCATGCTTTGATTTTAAGACGATTTGGCATAGGTTGAAAATTTATTCTATTCACAACGACGCATCGTAGGTGTGAGGGGACGTTAAGGCGCACAACTCGATCTATGAAAGAAACAAGTGCGACGTGGCCAAGACAACTAGCATCAACGAGTCAACGCGCAGGCCAATTCTTTTCCAAACTTTCCTTTGTGCTTCATTCACCCTGATCTTTCACAGCTTCGCCACCGATGATGACCGGCCATCGAGTCATAGAGCACCGGCGTCGGCCAGGATGCTCTTGAGCTGGCTGGACTTGGCTTGGAGGTCCGAGTTGCCGCCGATGTGCTTCTTGTTGATGAAGATGTTGGGGACGGTGCGCTGGCCCGAGATCTCCTGCAGCGCGTCTTGCAGCGCGGCGCCGTCGGCCACCTCGTCCAGCTCGACGAGCTTGTACTTGGCGCCTAAGCTGTCGAGGAGCTTCTTCGAGGAAGAGCAGTAGGGGCAGTAGGATTTAGAGAATACGGCTGTGATGTTAAGTTTGATTAGCATTGGTTTACCTAGGGGAGGTAGGTAGATACGAAGAGGGAAGGGAGAAAAGAAAGAAGTTGTATGACATACCGACGGCATTCTCGTCGATGATGCTCTGGGCTTTTGTCTTTGCGTCGGCCATGGCTTGTTGCGTTATGGATGATGAGAAGATTCGTCGGAAGAGAAACATGAAATGTTGAAATCGGGATGGGATGGGTAGGGCAAGAGATATATATATATATAATTATAATATCGCACTGATGGATTGGTCTCGGTCTTATTTATATGATTACTACTATCTACAGTCGAGTTGGTATGGTAGGTTTTTGCGGTAATAGGCCCGGGCTATTTCTGTATTTGTCAGGGGCAAGGGTCACTAATGGCTTTAACGTAGCACCGGGCTATGACTAAGGCAGGTAGATACCACTGTAATGTGGAATCGATACGGCCATTACCGCGGAACGGGGTTAAGATCGGGAAAATCTAAGGTTCAAGGGGTGAATGACACTTTAAATTCCATTGACGACGGAAGGCGCAATTGTAAACTACTATTATGTTTACTTTGTACAACAAAGATGATTCGAATTCATCACTTTTATACAATGTATAAGTATATGTCATGTACGTACCCAGATGTCAAAAGAGGACAAGGCCTTTGATAATCAAAGCTCAAAATCACAGAATCACTTAGAGTTACTTAGAATTTATGAGTAGTATGAATTGTTGACATACAATGTCATACATATCATCTCAAATCTGATGTCGGAGAGAATGACGCAATCTCAGTGCTTTGGAGTACAACTTCCCAAGATCGAAGAAGCCAATCGAAGCGGGGTACATTTGAGCATCGAAATATTCCATTAAGGTGGGGCAATTTGAATTGAAGTACCTCGGTACTCAGCACTCGGTATAGCTCAGATTACATACTAGGTAATACGTCAGAAAATATACCAGACCTGGTTCGTCTTAAGTAATCTGTAGGTAATATTTCCTAAAATAATTCTTGGAATTTTCTTGGAATTTCTCACACACGTGCAGGTGTACGCGTTACTGTGTAACTGTAGGTATCTTAGGTACCTAGGTATTGTACATAATGCTATGGACAGCCTTGCGTTAAAAAAAGTAATAACCACTGAAGCTCGGACACCTGGCCCGCCAATTGGCAATTTACAAACTGTTTTCCTTCAACGTTCCACTCCCCTAACAACATTTGTACGTTTTTGCCTCTACTTTCGTTTTTGTTGTTCTCTCGTTATCTGCACTTACATCTACATCCACTACCAAAATCATCCAATTGCAATCCAGAAACAATTCGATAACCCCTCCCTTTAATCTTTATCGCGCATGTACGCATACATATGTGCATTTATATGTAGTGGACTTCAATGGTTCCAACTCAAGTTGCACAGTTCGATACTTACGATACCTACGATACCTTAGCTGTGGAACTTCTCGTAGAGCCGGCCCAATAACAGACCGACATCTTGAATTCTTTCCCTAACAAGAGATCCATAAGCAGCTTCGTCTTCGAATCGCATGATCATCTGGGCGATCCAACAACCTATCGTGGGTTCCATCTTGACCGAACTGCCCTTTCGCAGTGACAACACATCATCAATCTGTTGTATAGTGTTTCCAATCTTTGTACCGCGTTACAACAATTACAACAATCACAGCCATACATATTCATTCAAGGAAAACTTAAGGAGTACCTAGACAAAGCCTCTGTTTAAAACCTTTGCAGATCTCCAGGTAGAGCCTAGAGCCTAAAACCCAGACCCTGAGAGAGCCCAGAGCCATAGAGCCTACTGCCGCCATTGCCTTATTAGTACCTATACCAAGAAAGGTCGTAAGGGCTAATCGGCCAACTCAACTAGCAGGTAGCAGGCCTATAAACTTGTGCAAAAGTCCTAGAAACTTACCTAGGTACCTATGCACGGCTCCGTTCCCGATATCACTTGCATTGAGTCGAACGAATCATTCAAATTTCCTGCCGCAAGTCTCGGAAAACATTCTGCATCGGTAGCCCTTCTGCTACTTAAAATAAAGAACAGTCGCTGGGTGTCCTTTCCGGGGCAACCCAGCTCTCGTCAAGGTGGCTTCTAATCAAGCATTCTTGGCATCGGTTAGTGCCATCAAGAACGCTACTACTTTTTTACCGCCTGTATTACAAACCTACGTTCAGACCACAGTCGACCAGCTCTCCGAAGTCGTCGCTGGATCAAACGAGTACCTTGTCTCCCAGGGACTCTCACCTATCCTCTTATACACAATCCTTGCCGCCGTCCTTGCTATACCTCTCAGTATGATGTCCCGGTTTGGAGGATGGCTATCAAACCGCGATGGCATATCCCCATATGCCGCACAAACCGACAGCCAGGGAGTGCCCCACGTCACTGATGACGACTTCAGCTATATCACATCCGAAGACCTAGAGCAATCTTTGCAAAGCCCTTCTCGAGCATACGACCCACAAAGCCGACGCCCTGTATCTACATCTAGCGGTGACGATGACGTCCTCATCATCAAGAACAAAGGGATCACGTATCCTGTACATTTCCCCGCATTTTCTATCGGCGACGGAAAACTGCTTGTGAGAGATGTGCGAACTCGTGTAGGCCTGGTTATGGACCTCAGCGATCGTCGCAGCCGCCGATTGAAGATGCTTTACAAAGGTCGCCATCTTAAGGAGCAAGATATCCCAATCCGCGATTACGGCGTGAAAAACAATAGTGAGCTATTGGTTGTGGTACCTGAGGGTAGGCTCAGCGACGAGGATGAAAGTAGCAGTGAGGAAGCCGTGGTCGCAGAACAAGTTGATCAGCAAAAGTCCAAGAAGAGCAAGAAAGGCAAGCTTCGCAAGAAGAAGAAGGAGCGTGTCAGCCCCAACGGAAGCACAGCCAACCTTGGGGTGCCCCCACAACGCGAACACGACACCAGGAAGCCTTCACCAGATCCTTCTAGTCATCCATCCAGGGTGGCCTCTCCGACGGTAGCATCCGGACCTATAGAAAAGCTGGAGGTTATCCGATCGAATTTCAATGCGACTCTCCTACCTCTTTGCCAACAATTCATGAAGAGTCCACCGAGGGATAGGAAGAAGCTAGAAGATGAGCACACGAAGTTGAGTGAGACCATAATGCAGCAAGTATTGCTGAAGCTGGATGAGGTTGAGACTGGAGGAGACCTAGACATTAGGGCAAGGAGAAAAGAACTGGTGACTTATGTTCAGGATGTGCTGAGGGAAATGGACGAGTATCTACCCCCCAACTCCAAATTGAGAGGAAGATGATAGCTTTTTGATGTGAATACGAAGCTTTCGTCTTTCGTATTTGTGTTGCTAGCGCTGCATTCACATAGCACCTAGGCGGTATTTTGTTTGCAATCAGAGTTCGTTGCCTACTAAGATAAGCGCTACATATTCTACAGAATAATAACCACTCATCAAAGCAACATCAAAGCAACGTTCCGTCTGAATTCAAAGTCCATGGGTGTGTTGCCATCTACGGGTACTATTTTTGTTCTTCGCTATGAGATGAATAACTTGAAGTTTTCGGTACTACGTAGATACCAAAGGCAATGCTCAATACTCAATGCGTAAGGGATGGGCTGCTATCTACGAAGTACTCCAGCTAGATTTGTATCCCTGCGGTAGTTGAAAATACCTACATACCTAAGGCACTGAATCTATTAGCTACTCAATCACTGCTACTACATAGTAGGTCTAGAAATGTGAAGCAATCATGTGAAAGTGATATTGACCTTATCGTCGATAAAGTGACGTAGGTAAATGGGATGTACTTGGGTACCTAGTACTTATCTGTGGCTCGGCAGGCGGCAGCAGACATCGGATAAGTTATCCCGAATTTTCGATGGGAGCACTGGCTTGAAACTTAAAATATTATTAGTTAGGTCATGCAAGCCCTAGACAACTTAGGCGACAAACCCTCATCGCTTCCATTATAGCCCCACCATTCCATATTGGGGATAGATCAATTCTGGCGCAGTGCACACTCTCTACCCGATAATTTTCAACGGCCTACCAAAGTGATTTCAACATTTGCGATCATCATCAACAACTGCGACACTTACTAACCCACAACAGCGAGGAATAATCTAATAGGCCTCAGACGCATTCTCCCATTGCGCTCTTGACCTATTTTCATTCCTCTCTTTCTTTTTCTCTTCATTCTTTCCACAACTTCCTACCCACAATCAAATCACCGTGGTCATAATTTGGAAAGATGTCGTCCTTCGAGCAGGTTGTGAGTATATACCTACAGATGCCATTTCATATAAACCTCACTATTTCAATTAATATTCTGATATTTCATCTGGGAACGCGAATGCTTCCTTTCTCATCATGAATTCAATCTACCTGGGTGCAAACCTGAAACACAACTTACAGCCAAGCTCTCTACATCGCACGAGCTTAATACTATTGGAAGATCCTTGGCTAATCATGGGATTATTTCTAGGTCGTCATTGATGGCAAGGGTCACCTTCTTGGTCGTCTCGCCAGCATTGTCGCGAAGCAGCTCCTTAGCGGGCAGAAGATCGTTGTTGTCCGCTGCGAGGCCCTCAACATCTCCGGCGAGTTCTTCCGCGCGAAGCGTACGTACCTATCCAACCTTTTGATTCAGTTCGATCATTTCGATCCTGGGTGTCATCATTCGAGCCTAGCCGGACGCGTCTTTCGAATATTGGGACATTATCTGCTTGCCAGATGAGACGAGACTAAACAAAACGAGAAAGAGAACATAAGCTGATGTGTAACTATAGTCAAGTACCACGCCTACCTTCGCAAGATGACTCGATACAACCCTACGCGAGGTGGTACGTTCGATCCCCCAACCAGTGCCTTGAATACATTGCGCTTCCCTCATTCGAAGAATACCGAAGGTTTTAACATGTCTTAGGTCCCTTCCATTTCCGTGCCCCGTCAAGAATCTTCTACAAGGCCGTCCGTGGTATGATCCCTCACAAGACCTCCCGAGGCGCCGCTGCCCTAGAGCGACTTAAGGTCTTCGAGGGTGTCCCTCCCCCATACGACAAGCAGAAGAAGATGGTTGTCCCCCAGGCTCTCCGTGTCCTACGTCTGCAGCCTGGCCGCAAGTACTGCCTTGTCGGCCGTCTCAGCCACGAAGTCGGCTGGAAATACCAAGGTGTTGTTGAGCGGTATGTTAATTCTGTCTGAGCTTTTTAGCACACTGCTGGCGTGGCTATTTACTGACTTGGATTTTATAGCCTCGAGGAGCGACGAAAGGCGAAGGGTGCTGCCTACTACGAGCGCAAGAAGCTCGCTCAACGACAACTGTCGGAGGCCAAGAAGAGCGCTACGGTCGACAGCAAGACGACCCAGGCTCTGGAGTCATACGGCTACTAATTGTTTCTTCGCCCCCTCTGCATTATTCCAACCTCCAAAAATCAATACCAACAATCTCCATACTTGCAACTAGAACCGGCGTGTGGGTTAGGGAAACTTGATCATATTTGCGTTTGTCACATTGCACAATTCGAGGAAGGGCAGGGGCGGTCATAGGGTTGGGATCATGTCACCGGCTCCGGTCTCCTGTGTTCTACGAATTCGTCGCTTAGACACCGAATGAGAAAAATGAACTCAATAAGAAGTACTTGTGATTTTCCTCCGTGATCTACTAGGCACTACGGCCAACGTAGGATGACGGCTATGCCCGTAGCTGTACTAATTATGAACTCTCCAGGGTTAGCTTTACGGAGTCGCCCATATCTCTGTACTCCACACAGGTTGCTTGCTGGTCTTCTATTGCTTCCTTTGTTCTGCTAAACTCGACTCAGAGAGCACACTGGATAGGTCATACCCATTACTACGAATCAGCTGATGTGGTAGCTCGCGTAGATATCCAGTTCTCCTCCACTAAGATGCCCATTCATTGTCTCTCTCATCATAGTGGAGACTGTGGAGTTAGCGATTTCCAGAATATACGTGCCCCTGAGCCAGGGGAATGCCTTGTCAAAGGCCTCGCCCAACGTCCAGTTTTCAGGCCTCCTCATGTGATGCCCATTTAGTCAAGTCTTAATTTGTAATTGGGTAGGTAGTAATCGGCATTTGCGTCGGGTTCTTCAACATATATACGGGGCTGGCGTAGGCCGAGATGATTAAGGGGCTGCTTTTATGTATGTATGTTATGTACCTGTCTAGGTGCCACCATACTGTATAGTTACTTTAAGTTCCACGGGGTTACGTTGGGTCGTGGATTATTGAAGAATCATTGTCAAATCCATAGATACCTAATTTACCTTGGTACCAGGACATCTTGATTCTTAGGTCGTGTAGGCAAGTCTACCGCTTGCTTTCTATCTAGACATGGTAAGGCCAGGTTCTAGGAGAAGAGGAAAGCATGATGTTGAAAAGGGGGTAGAATCTGGGAAACGACGTTTTTCAGATTGTCACCGCTACATACCTACCTAGGTACTGACGATGTTGTGAAGGTATCGTGAGCTGTGGATCAACCTTGGAAGAGACCCATGATGTCAACGTTTAAAACCTCTGAGAGCTCTGAGTCTATCATCAACACTAATACGCCCGTGTCGCTAACTGGTTCCTGCTCGCGCCACAGGAGTAAGGAGCATGTTTCTATGCTCATGATTGATAAACAGTAGGTAACGTATTAGTCCAGAATAAACCACTATGAGGCTATATATCAACAACGTCTCTTAGAAATTCTTATGCATATTGGGTAGGCACCTAGGTATATACCTGCCTACCTAGGTAGATTATATATCACTTTACATTTACCCCTTATTTTCGGTGTCTACTAGACGGTGGCAGGTACGCCAGATGGAAAGTGCGACACAATGTAGCATATATCTACGACTTTTTGGTTGTGGCTCATCGCTACCTTCGGTATATCCTTTCGACCCTTCCTCTTACTCTATGTAGTACCTAGCTGGGTATATAAGCACCTACATGTACGTACTGGATCAGCCACATCGCCATCCCGCCCCATGAAACTCAATTCCATCATATGAAGACCAAACCTTCCGCAAATAAGGTGTCACCATACGCCGAGAAGTGCAGAATAGAGACAGAATATCAGCTCATGACTATACCGCTTACTCGACAATTATGCATATGGTAGTTAGCATGTCGTCTGCGGTGGTGCATATTTTAGCTGGGCATGTGCCAGATATCCTGACATAAACTTAAGAGGAATCAGGAAAGAACCATCATTCACCTTTTACCAGAGCAGGACAATCTGACAGCATGAGAGTCAGGATTGTCGATTCGATGTCTTGGCCCATGGAGAGGTAAATAATGGAGCGGGATAGTTTGCGTTTGTCTTTTTATGGAAGAGTAAGCGCCTACCTAGGTCTCTTTTAGGGTAGGTGGGCATGTCTCGAGAGTAGTAGTAATGCGACTGGCTAGGAGTCATTGTCTACCTAGGTAGGTAATAAGCTAGGTAGGCATATTTCAAAAACTTGCTAGATTTGTTCCAAGAGCCACTTCAGAGCAGAAATTTAACATAGGCCTAACGGATGAGCGTCTCATACACCCTTTATCACCTCTAAAAGGCTCGATATTCGGTTCTAATCAGAAAAAGAAAAGTCGAAAGTGACGATATGACGCATGTGCTTTACCTGCGTACCTAGGTATCTAACCTAGGTAAATATTTCTGTTAAACTTCATGTAAGGAGGAAGAAAATGGGGGCCAAAAATGACACCCCAGAACAAGCAAACAAAATTTGTTTGTTAAACAAACAGATTAGCTATACTTACACTTGAATAATGACATATTCTTCAGGAAGATAAGGCTTTATTGAGTTATCTAACTCTAACGTGTTGCAAATCTATATCCATGGATTGGAATGAGTGCCAACTAGCTGGAAGATATGACCAACTTCTTAGTCCCCTCATGTTAAGGAATCTTCACATGATCGGCTCAGGGCCTAGGGTTAATAAGTGCCGATTCCGTGGCTTTGGTAAGGCTATAATAGATCATCGAGGCATCTACAACAGAATGGATAGTATTAGTTACCGAGACCCCGAGATCGCATCTTAGAAATGATGAGAAAAGTGCGTGGCACCGAGTCTTACCAAGCATCTCTTAATTCCGGGATAAAGGCAAGCCTATCCAAGAACAACTAGAGCTCAAATCTAACAGGAATATGTATCGATCAGACGCTGATGTAGGTAGCACGTTAGGTACTAGGTATGTGCCAAGCTTTCTAGCTTTTAAGGGGTAACTAGAGACATAATCAGGTCAATCACAAATTCACAATAAAAGTAACCAAATGCAATTGTAGACACGGCAAATCCAAGATGAATGAGCACAGGGTTTGGGTGTTTGACATGAATATGTAGTTATATATATTTATATGAATATATATGTATGTACTAAGTACATGCATTACACTTCTATTTGGAATGCCATCGCATTAGACAGCATGCTGTCCAAAATTACCAGGTCTAATCTGAGATCATGGCTCTCGCCACGATCAGCAAGAGAGACTGTTTAGCCTAGAGGCTGAAACTCAAGCCGCCATTGGCGCTGATCAGACTTCCTGTGCACCATCCAGACTCTGGGCTGCAAATCGTCGCAACCATTCCCGCGATCTCGTGATCGTATGCCGCGCGTCCGCCAAACTTCCTTCCCAGCTCCTGCACCTCGGGGCTATCCGTCTCCCGCACTGCCACCAGCGGCGTGAGCGGATTCCACAGAGCCAAGCCCTGCTTGACCTCATCCGCCACGTTCATGTACATGTCGGTCATGACCGGGCCGGGGTTGATGGTGTTGACCGTGGCGCGCTCAGAAAGCTCGCGGCACCAGACGCGGGCCAGCGCTTCCAGGGCACCCTTAGTGCCGGAGTACAGGCTCGTGTTGGGAGTGCCGACCTTGCAGTTGATGCTGGAGATCATGACGATGCGGCCCGATCGGTCGGTGGGCAGATACGGCTTGCAGGCGGCCGTCAGCAGCGTGGGGCCGAGGACGTTGACGGCGTAGATGTGGTGGAACTCGGACTCGACGACGCTCTCGAGGGGGCCCATGTACAGGATGGCGGCGTTGTGGACGAGGATGTCGACCTGGAGCGTGGGATTGGCGAAGGCGGCCTTGGCCGCGTCGATCATCTTGGTGCAGCCTTCGGTCTTGCTGACGTCAGCGCGGACCGAGATGGCCTTGATGCCGTGCGCGGTCTCGACCTCTTTGCACAAATCAAGAGCCGCCTGGTCGGACGATGGTGTGACGTGATTCACCACCACGTTGCAACCCTTGCTAGCTAGGTTGCGGATGATTGCCGCGCCAATGCCTGTATAATGTACATCTCAAGGTCAGACTTTGTCACTTCTAACATTGTAAGATTCTCTAAGATTTGCTTATGTATCTCACTTCTTGCGGACCCAGTTACAATGGCAAGTTTCCCCTCGTGTACTCGGGGTGAGCTGCGTGGGATCTGAGCTGATGCCATTTTCTCCTAAGGTTATGAGTATATAAAATTGGAATAAGAAGGTCTGAAGAGACGAGAAAAAAGACTAGTATAATATTGCCGAGTTTGACGAGTTGCCTAGAATAGTCAGGTAATACAACACAACTCTCTCTATCCCTTAGCTCGTAGGTAACTACATAAAAGACTATATACCATCCGCCCCCCAGATACCTATAACAGTATGAATATTTAATGTTACACAACAAATACTATTACTAAGTGTTACGGTGAACTGGGTAGGATGGAACAGGAAGTCGTTGGTCGCACGGCCCGTCCCCTTTCTGACGCGGTTGGTGCTAACGACGTGCATATCGAAACGGGCATCTCCATTATTTTGCTTAAGCGAGGTAGCATCATCGCAAGCAGTTGCCACGCTGAAGAATTTGAGAGGTCATTTCTTACGACGAAATATGTTGCACGCACGCTTTGGTACTGAACCAGTGAACCCAGGTTTGTGGGGGAAGAAGAACCAGGAAAATTAAAAAGAAAAAAAAAGGGGGGGGGGGATATTCCAAAGTTCCCTTTCTACGCCGCACACTAATCATTGAATAAAAAAGCAAAAGAAGAATTGAGAGCTGCAATTCTGATCCATTGTAAATATGATATATCTAATCTGTGACACTCAAGCCCACCTTTTTTCAATATCTATCTACATAGTATCTAGTTATCAAGGGCTGCTGCATACACTAGGCATGGAAATAAGCACTTTAATGGGTTGACACTGACAGTCCCAGGCTCGGGCTCGGGCTCATCGTTCGCTCCACCCCCTCACTTCGCCAGAAACCCTCCGTCGACTGGTAGGCAAACCCCAGTCACGTAAGATGAGGCGTCAGACGAGAGCCAGAGCGATCCCTGCGCAACCTCGTGCGGCATGCCGAATCGGTTCAGGGTGCTGACCTGGGGAGTGAATTCAGCTTCTGTCAGGCCCATCGTTACGAGTGCGGCTGCAGACATCTCGGACTGGATCGTACGTATCTGGTTAGCTGAAGTTTCTACTTGGAGAGCAGAGTAGATATTATAACTGTGGATGGATGTAAAATAGCGAGGAGTTTCTTACGTAGATCGCGCCAGGAGCAATGGCGTTGATCCTGATGCCATGGGGGCCGCCCTCGGTTGCTGCGTGCTTGGTGAGGCCGATTAGAGCATGCTTGCAGGACGTGTAGGCGGGCATGTTAGGCTGAGGCCTGAAAGCGTTGATCGAGGCAATGTTGACAATGGAGCCTCCTCCGCCCTGCTTGATCATCTGCTGCATCTGGTACTTGCAGCACAGGGCCGTGCCGGTCAGGTTAATGTCAGTCAGCTTGCTCCAGTAAGTTTCGTCGAAGTCGATGAGTGGCGTGTTGTCAGGAGTCATGGCCGCGTTGTTAACCGCGGCATCGAGCTTGCCAAACTTGGCCACGGTCTTCTCGACGAGTTGCCGCACTTCGGCCCCCTTGGAAATATCGGCCTTGACGAAGATGACCTCGCCGAGTTTCGAGAGCTCCTCGGCGACTTTCTGCCCTTGGTCCTCTTTGATGTCACACATGACGACCTTGGCACCGGCTTTGAGAAAGACTTCGGTCGTGGCCCTGCCCATCCCCTGGGCCGCGCCTGTGACAATCGCAACCTTGCCCTTCAGGACAGGGAAGATCTGGGCCTCGGCAACTTCAGGCATAGTGTAGAATATTTTCGTATATGATTGGAAAAAAGGAATAAAGGGGTAAGGTAGTTACTCGATGCAGTAAGTGATGTGGTGGTATGGTAAGATATGTATGGTAGATGTACGTTTCACTGTTGGATGTTTTGGTCTAATAAATAGGTAATCAGCAAGATTGTAACCTGCAGAGCCGCTACCTAGTCAGTACGACAGTGTCCCAACAAAGATTGCCGAAATAGCTAACCCAGAGCCAATATTCTCAATATTATATGCATGTGTGTAGTGTAGAAACTTAACGTGTCAATGCGAGCCCCTCCCCTCCCCCTTTTCCGGGGCCCCGTTGCTCTCTATCTCATTACGCCTCTCTAGGCATAACACCCCGGAAGATATTATGCTGGTCCGGCCTACCGATGTAGAACTATTCTGGCATGGTTCGAATACTACGCTACGAGTACTACGCTGTCTAGGTAGGTAGGTAGGTAATAGGTTCATCACATAGTGTAACCCCAGAATTGTCTGGAATGCAACTCTGCTGCGTGGGTACCTAGGTAAGCTATATCAAGATAACAGTCGACATAGTTATGTAGCTATGTGCATGTCCCCCCGATTTTTGGAAAATCTGGTTTGCTTCTTGCGGTCTCTTGCATCTCTCACCACTTCTCAATTTTTTCTGTTTCTCTTGCTGTCCTAACAATACCCGGAATATGGATCCCGAGGAAAAGTCGAAGCCGCAAAGTGGCCCAGGTAGCGTTACCAGCAGCCATGGCGACGAGATCAAGGTTCACAATGGGGGCACCAGTAAGAGAGTTATACAGGTATGTTCAACGAGTCGGTTTAATTCGTGTGTAGCAAACCATTATTCTAACTTCATGCGAGGTATGCGTCACAGCCGCCATGGGCGGTTTCCTCTACGGCTTCTCCGCGAACGCCATGAGCGGAACGCTGGCACAGACGAGCTTCATAGCGATGTTCCTGACGACTGAAGACGCGACGGCTCGAATGGACGGATTGCTCGCTAGCTTTCTGGGTGGTGCTTTCGTCGGTTGCATCGTCCAGGCTCCGATCTCGAATGGATGGGGCCGTAAACAGGCGAATCTCGTCGCCGCGCTGATCGCTGTCGTGGCCGGCGTCTTGCAGTGCGCTTCCTACCACATTGCCATGCTGCTTGTCGCACGTGTCCTGTGTGGAATCGGTGCTGGCATGGTCATGGCGAATAGCCCCGTCTACATGAGTGAAGTCGCTCCGCCCCACACTCGCGGTCTGCTTGTAGGACTTCAGGGCGTCGGCATCGTCACGGCGTATATTGTCTGCTCTTTGTGCGGTTTAATATTTAGTTTCGTCGACCACCCTGTCCAGTGGCGCTTGACATTTGTCGTTTTGACAGTTGCGGCGGTGGGATTTGCTTGTTCTCTCTACTTCCTTCCTGAGTCGCCGAGATGGTTGATGGAAAATGGGAGGGAGGAGCAGGCGAGAGCCGAGTTGGAGCGGTTACATAGCACCAAGTCTGACCCTGACGGCACTCTTGCTCGTGCAGAAGCCACTCAGATCAAAGCCCAGGTTGAAGCTGAGAAAAACCTACCTAAGGGATACATTTACATTTTCAAAACACCTGCTCTGCGCAAGCGGGCGTTTTGTTCTATTCTACTATGGGTTATGGGACAAGGCACGGGCATCACCGCCATTGCCAACCTCATACCAGTTCTGATGGGTGGACTCGGGTTCAACCCTACCCTTCAGCTTGGCTTAGGCTGTGCCTGGACCGTTGTGGCGATTCTCGGCTGCCTGCTCAATGTAGCCATCATCGATAGAGTTGGCCGTGTAAGGCTTCTCGGTAAGTTTCTTTTCCCCTACCAGCCACATCCATCATTCTTTTTTTTCTTTTCTTGTTTGCTAAGGGTGCCTACTTCTAAGTGATCGGCGGCATAACCAACGCGGCGATCCTCGCTATAATGACGGCCCTCGTAAAGTACTATCTCGCCACCACTTATGAGCCTGGCATCAACGCCCTGGTTGCTCTTTACTTCATATTTGGGTTCGCATTCACGTCCACGATCGAATGCACATCCTACGCATATGGCTCAGAAATTTGGCCAACCCACTTGCGAAGCGAGGGTTCTACTCTCGCATTCGCATCCTTCTTTGGCAATGCTCTTGCGTACAGTGCTCCAGTCAACTTGGCTCTGAAGAACATTGGCTGGATGTACTATCTTGTCTTCGTCTGTGTGACTATTGTGTCTACGGCTATTATCGCTGTCTATTTCCCAGAGGTAATACTTCACACTCCCAAATTTTCTTGTTATTGGTGGATGCTAATATGCTTGCTTTACAGACCAAGAATCTGACTCTCGAAGAGATTAATGCCAAGTTTGGTGATGTGGTAGCAGTGGATTTCAAGGATGCCATTGCCGCCGAAACTCGTGTTGAAACTAGTAATGCGAAGACATCGTGATGCGAAAGGGGCTCGCAGTGATAAGGCATACCTATCTACCTAAGGGCTTTCTACACGTATAGTGGATAGTTCGACATTTAATTCTAATAACCAACCAACCTACCTACATACCTAATAGGTACTACTAGCCAGCTTCAATAATGAGAAGTTTTTCTTTGTATTACCACCTGAATAAGGATGTTTAAACCGTATTAGCCACGCATAAGTCAGACTATAAAATTATACAATCATCCCTTGCGTACCTAGTACCTATGATACCTCCTCAAATTCAGCTCTCCTACCATGAACCATGTTTCCGCCCACGCCAGAATCGACATGTCAGATTTGTAAATGATAGCGGATGCAAACACTAATGTCTCCCCGTCCACTCCGTCGGTCCCTGTGGAGCCATCTATTGGAAGCCCCGGTTTGACGGCTCCCGGACCAGGCCGTTGACTAAATATAATTCGCCAATTGTTCGACGTGCCGCCGCACTGATACATGCATACTACGTACATACCTAGTAACGATATCATACAAAGGTGGATCTGCAAGGGAGAAAATATTATTCCAGCAGCAAATAACTATGGTCATTCGCTTCAATCCGCCCGGTACCTCAGCTGGTAGGCTCTGATTTCTTGAGACATACCCGACTTCCCCTGTATTCCCACATTACGGCGTAGTACATCTGCCTGGAAGTCTAGTTCTGGTTGGCGTGAGCCGCCTTAGGAAGGGATGACTTATTTATATGGGCGTGTGGGGGTTGTCATATTGCGGAGTAAACGCCGCGGCGATTACAAAACTAGAGGCCTCAACTGCAATGTTGAAAATCACTTGTTTTTACCAATGCTCTGGGCTTGGGAAGGTGTTTTAGGAAAACGATCTTTCTGGCGAGTCCAACATGAGTACCTAGGTAATTTCCAGGAGACGGAAGAGCGGTCGCTCGGAATATGACTGATCATATCTACCAGGTACGTTTTAGATGCCTATCTATGTATTGTACGTACTTTGGTAGATATGTAATATGAATATACCTAGTAAGGTACCTATATATACGTAGACAGGGACGGACGGACGTATTACCCTCGGCGGATTCTCGATGAGCCCAAGCACCTGAATAATGTGATCTTCACTTTCTGCTGGGGTTGAATCATCCAACCCCTCCAGACCACACGGAACCGTATGTAACATCACACAAGGGGCAGCATTGAAGAACGACCCGACTCTAGAACTCCGTCGGCCATACGAACCTAGCTCTCGGCTTTTATTCTATTAGGGATAAGCGAGAGTGTACCTACCTAGGTATAATATCCCCATGTAGTAGCCTTGTGTAACATTGTAGGTGGTGAGATAGATCGCATGGTGGTGGCCTCTCACCCACTCATTTGCTGCTTGCAGTTATCCTAGGCCTGTCGCCTCCTCAACTCATCGTCGATTTGAAACCATCTGAGCAAAGAGCAGAGCAGAGGTACTTCCTTCCAGGTGGAACGTTCATCGAAATTTTCTTTCAATGTTACAGTGATTATGCCTAGATTTCGTTGAGATCTGGTACCTACCTATTGTGCCATGCATTATTATGTACTTCGCAGCCAATAAGCACTATAGCCCCTTAGAAATCTCGGTCAAGATCGTTATGATATTTGACTGAGGACTACCTAGGTAGGTGCATATCTACCCCAACTCTACGCCTCCTTTCCAGTGCCTCGCCCTTTTCCTAAAACATACATGAAAAAACTTTCCCCCAGAATCGAGATGTCGTTGTAGGGCTAGTAAGAGGATAAGAATATTATCCCGCCGCTCAACCACATCGATGACGAAAAAAAAAGAGCCTGAGCTTCTGCAGTGCGGTTTGACTTGGCCGCAGATTCCCATCTGCATGGTACCCCTACCGTTCGTTCGGGCCCTGACTGACTAGGATCTTGTTGGGAGGTAGTTACTCCGTACATATATTTAATATTTATTACCAAAAAAAAAAAATCTGAAATTCCCAAAATTCCGGGTCCTTGGGTTGCTGCCTATGCGTGCAGATTTGGTTTGTCTATCGGGATTTGTGTTGATTAAGTTACTCGACGAACTCTGCAAAAGCACAACATCCATCCCCAAGACAAGATCGTTTAGGTTACTTAGTAACTTCGTACGACACTGCCCAAGATGCCTCTCGGTGGTAAGGGGCCGCTTACTATTATCGTCCTTTCAGTAGAGACTGCCCTCGCTGCGCTATGTATCGGTCTACGACTCTACACCCGTATAGCCGTCAGGGGCGGCATCGGGCTCGATGATCACCTGCTCGTGATAACTTGGGTAAGTTGAACGAACCCCTTTTCGCATTTGTCGTTAGGTACTAACAAGGTTGAAAAAAGATTCTCCAATTACTATTCACGATTCTCATGATCGTATCTTCTATCTATGGCTTCGGCCAGCACACTACGGATATCTCACTAGAAGATGTACGATTGGCGACAAAAATTGAAGTGATCGGTCAGTTTACCGTGTCGATTGCTATGGGCATCAGCAAAACAGCTGTGGCTATGTTTCTAATGCGCATCGTGGTCATAAAATGGTAAGAATCGAGTGAAGCCACCGACCGGACTAGGACAAATTTGCTAACACAGCACGTCAGGCACAAGGCTGTCCTATGGTTTTGGATAGTCACGATGATGGGCTTTTCCTTGCTGTTGGCCATTTCGTGCTTTGCTCAATGCACTCCCGTCGAGGCCATCTGGGACGCACGCATTACGGAGAAGACATGTCATATCAATCTGACCATTGTCGCATTCATCATGTGCTGTAAGTATCTGACGGTAAAAAAAAACACAACATTAGACAAAGTTATAAGGGGCTAACTTATGATGCAATACAGCCTGGTCCGCCGCAATGGATTTCTTCTTGGCGGGTTTCCCCTGGCTAGTCCTCTGGAAGCTGAACATGTCGAAGAAGGAAAAGACTACGATTTGCACGTCTCTAAGTCTAGGAATTCTGTAAGTCCAAGTTAAAGTCCTGTATACCGTTGATTCTCTACCAGAAATGATAATTAACATTTCAATAGCGCTGGAGTGTGCGGAACTGTCAGAACGTCAGGTCTTCAAGTCTTGAGCGAGTCCGCTGATTATCTTTGTAAGTCTTGCAATGCGTTTCTCTGTCTCTTTAACTCTTCTCTAACCTTACGCAAAACTTAGACGCCACCGCCGACTCCATAATGTGGACGAGCAGCGAACTAACCATCACGATCATGTGCGTCTCGATCCCCGTCCTGCGACCCCTCTGGACCCGCGTTCTCGGCGGCACCAGCGTCTCGGACCGGTACTACAAGCACAGCGAAGCCTCCAGCGGCATCATGACCGGCGGACGAGGGAGGAAGAGCCGAGGCGCCGACAACAGCTTTGCCATGAACACCCTCCCGGCGCCAGAGTTCAGGGAGCAGGCCAACACCACGATGGTCGGCGCCAAGCGGCCGCATTCGAGCACGGGGAGCGAGGAGAGCATCTTGGGGGACAATAACATCCACAAGACGCGGGAGTTTACCGTTTCTTACGAGACCAGGAAGGATATGGATCCTTAGATAATGGACATGCTGGTTGGTCGTTGCGGGAGGAAAACTTGCTAAGACTTGTTGTGTACCTAAGTTAGTGTTTTTGGGTACCGGGTACCTATCTAATTGGTATTGGCTCACAGATTCAGGGATTCTCGAGCGAGAAAAAATACTACGGATAGGATTGTATACCCAGGAAGGAAAGCTGGTTGCTACCTAGGTTATTAGGTTACCTAGGAGGTGGGTAAATATTGGGAGGATGTACCAATTGGCGGTTGTGGATTCGAGGATATTGTAATAATTACGTTTAAGTCTTTCAATACAATATAAGACTTTTATACTGTTCAGCTTGTGGGTGCTATAGACATCTGAATCAATTGCAACGCGATGTGGATGATGGTCGATATTACCGAGACATGATGTGTACTGTACGAAAGACTCGACCCGGCAAGCGGGAAAATGCATGTGGTGGGGAAGAATATTACCGGATTAGGATGGACGCTAGGATTTTGTTAACGCTGATTGGCCACGTGTAATATGCTGGTCACTGTCATACAACTACACCACACGCATCTAAGAATTAATATCAATCAACTGGATTCAATTAACAATACATGTCAAATGTACTTACGCAAACAAAAGAAAAATGATTAAAGACCAATCATTCACCTTTTAGTATAACGTAAAATCTGACAGTACGTGGCATCATCACCTTGAATAAAAATCCTCAGTTCTAGGTAACCCGCCCGGGACTTTGAGTTGTTAGATGATTCCACTATTCTTTAATCTACTATATAAATAGCTTGTTTGTTCTTGTGCGGCTGCCTTGCCAGCCTCATAATATCCTGTAGTGAGCCAAAATCTCGCCATACATTTGTCCATTTCCATCGTCTCCCTCTGCCGCCCACCTTATCCCTCTCAGCCGTGACTCTAGTGCCTCTGCTCCGACTACCTAGTTCGCAATGCGCTGTCCTATGTTATGTTAAGAACATAAACTGGCGCCAGCATCGCATAATCACAAAGTAGACAGTGTCGCAGTAGACCCAACGCCACTTATCCACGCCCGAGTAGATTGTGCCATAGCCCATTATAAAACTGCACACGTCGATTGACGGCAACTCACGTTCCGAAAACACTTTGTTGGAAATCCTAGCCATGAGACGTTGACCTAATTCTGATTTGAACAGCCGGTAATAGAGGACTCAGTATCCACCTCTCTTTATCAGCCACCTACTTTGGCTACGCTACCCTATTCCATGTGTTGGATTATTTAGTGATGAAGTCTTTCGTAGAATTGGGGTTCGACCCCCATGAGAACAATTTCTCAGTACCGTCGTTATACTCAGCAGCGTCGGTGTGAGTCAGGTAGGATGCGGTTGGGGGATGGTATGAAAGGGTCGTGGGACGGAGTCAATGGGCATCAGCTCGCCATACGGTTTTGATCTGTCAGTCCTATTTTCTTGACACTGCGGGCACCATTGTACGTATGTGCGCACTTTCGTTGTCAGATTTTGTATCGAAACTCCCTTGAGATCATGAAGCATTCTTTTGGGACCGAAATGTCATATTGTATCTCTACTTCATCCGCCAAAAAGTTGTCTTCCGTGTGACGACCCGGCTTGACCCATCGTTGCCATCTAAAGCGGCGACGATCTCCGCGGTTGAATCTGCCCCTACGGTTGTCGAGACGGTATTCCCGTCCTCCGCGACCCCCGCGATATCCCCAGCGTCGGCGGCCGTAACCACCGGAACGGTCATTCCGGGAATAGTTGCGTGGTTCTTGTCGCTCATCGGCTCGGCGTTTGCCCTTATCGTCCCTGCGATTGTCTCGATCACGGCGATCGTCGCGATCGGTCCGAGAGGGGCGATCATCGTCGCGATCATTTGTAATGGAAACATGAGATTGGAATAGGAAAATTACAACTGAGTGTGCCTACCCATCGAGACTCGGTGATTGGAAGCAGCAAGCCCGAAAGGAAATGCTGAGTACTGGTGCTGCGGCAAAAAATCGAACGAAGCCCTGGCAGTTCAGCCGCAATATGTGGCTGGGCGCCGGGCGCCGGGCGACGAGCAAGAGATGACAATCATACCAATATAGTCCAAGACGCCGCTGATTTCCAGACCATGGGCTAAAATCACGCCTTGTACACCTGGGCTCTGCCCCTGAATAGCTCGTGTAAGTGTTCTGTTACCTTGTCTGTACGAGCGTCATTCGATATGGCATCATTCACTGCGTCGATAAACAGGTTAATGCCATACTTGCAATCGCTAGGTCGCCGTGTAAGCCAGGCGCAGGAGACCCCCCACCGGCCCGGATATCCAATTTCTGTTGTCTACCCTAGTCTCTCATTTTGTTAGATGATTTCGGGTATCTCATCTGGTATATCCTCGGGGGTTGTCGAGTGGTGTAGGTGCGAGGGTCTGCCTTTCGCTCGAGTGCGCTCGGGACCAAAAGGAAGACGATTGCGCTTCTTAAAACGATGATGGCTCTCTTTGCGTATCCTTTGGCCAGACAACGAGACAGACATGTGGAATTTTTTTACTTCCTTGAATGCATCTACGATGAGTGTCTTTAGCGCATTGACTATGTCATCGCGACTCGTGTCTCCTCGGTACAATGGCGCCAGCTTGTGAGGTTTGCCGGCATCGATGTAGTACTTGGTCACTATGTCTTTGTGACGCGCAATTTCTTCATCGGACCATTGCCGTGGCCGGATATCGTCGTCGGGAAGGTTCTCAAACATCTTCAAAGCATTCTTCATCGTTATCCAGCGCCTTTGAGCGTCGGCTCTCTCATGCCCATTGAATAGTTGCCACTCCCTCGGCAATTTGCTGTCGACGACAGTGGCCTTTTGAGGAAGGGCATTTTCGACTAAGACTTTGGGTGGACTTGATGGGGATAATGTTGACGTGTTTATGGAAGATGTAGGAACTCCTATAGAGCGCAAGAGTCTGGTAGCCTTGCGCTTCCTCAGCACTGAGCAAATGTCGAGCCTTGCAAATGCGAGAGCGCGCCGCGCCCTTAGCTTCGGTGATTGTTGGGTTAGTGCTTCTCGACACTGTTCTTCTGGGAATGCAGACATCGCCTCTTGGATGCTGCGACTGAACGGGGTATTGTGGAATGGAGGAAAGAAATCCATGATAATGGTTTATTGATGGTCGGTTATTTGGTAGCAGTGAAGATGTAATGTAAAGATATGAGATGTGAGGGAAGTTAGAAAGAGAAAAGAAAAAGAAAGATATTTTGGTGGTGTTTGATAGTTTATTCTTAGCTTCGGATATGAAGAGATGAAATAATTAAGGAAAAATATTGTGTGGATAGGACAGATGGTAAACTGAAGTATGGAGGTGGGTGGTGGGTGGTGGGTGGTAGGAGTTGTGGCAGTAACTAAAAGCTTTTCATGCTACACGAGGTACTAGATAGTCAAGAAAAGGTTCCTGCCCGGTTAGCAAGTTTATGCCTGATGCATTGACCGCTTAGAGGAGCATTATGGCAAGAGCGTTAAAAAGTCAAGTCGAGTAGGACGCAAGTGAGTCGGACTCAGCACAGTACTAATGACGTTGTTGCCCAGGTGACAATGGAAACTGCATCACAGCACGCACTGAAGGTACAACTTTAGGATTCTCTACTAGGCAGGCACTATGAACTTTGATACCTAATTCGCAAAGGGAATGAACCTTCATCCAATGTTGAAGACACATCCTAAGTCACTAACTCCTGAGGTACCAAAGCAGCGCATCAGCGGTTGCTGTCGTACCTGACTAGGCAAAATCACAATATTGGCCTTCGAACAGATAGATCGGATGCTCCCGCCACTAAAATCTTAAATGCACGGTATGAAATGCGTAACCTTAGATATCTACTAGTTACATATGTACCTAGCACTACTAGGTACAAAGGTACTAGGAGATGCGGCACTCTATATGAATACCTACATGTAGGTAACATCGATATTTGGTAGGTAAATTCTATATACATGGAAAGTATAAGTGTTGTATGCTAATGTGGAAGATTTGGAGCCAAGAATTATATATGTTTTGTTGAACCCCTTTTATTCTGTGCTTTTCATAGGTGCATACCATAGTTATCTACATACCGTACGTGGGAAAACCATCAAGACTCAAGAGTCACCTCGTCCCAAACACTTGCCTCCAGATGTCATTGGTAATTGATAAATTTGCCATATCATGCTTTTCCTGTATCAGCTTGATCTCTGCCTACCTTGGTACCTGTCCAATGATATATAGCAAACTGCCAACCCAACAGGTAGTTGTTCTTACCACACGACCATAAAGCACATTACTACACATTCCTACTGGGTACTTATGTAATGCGCTTTTCTTCAACTTTCGTGTGAAGATTCCTATACACTTGTACTACCCTGAACATAATTTTCAGTCGGTATCTTCCCCTAGGTCCATACCTGACCAGGTATTTAGTTTCTTACTCTGCCATCATTGCTTCCCGCGTCGGCTGCAATTGGAGAACTTTAGAATGATTTTTCAGAGGAGACTGGAACTCTTTCCCCAGAGCTTCTCAACAAATCTGCTGTGGGTTCTATCAGCCCAATGCATTATAGCAAGTGCTTCTCTCATTCGAGATGCTATAATTTCCCCGTCTAGTTCTATGCACTTCTACTAGGCACCTAATTGAATAAGCCACAACTCTAGATCTGATTAGGAAAGGGGCTTTTCTTCATTCATCGGCCCATAAGAGCTAAGATCGATTCTGGCCAGACAGTTTTGAATCTCATTCTGGCTGGTTAATGCTATTCTCTGTAGCGATGCACCAAAATAGTCTTGGCTGTTTCCCGGGACAAAGAAACAAAGTCACGGGATGTGAAACTTGACGTCGGAGACCGTTCCACAAATCCGGGCCGGGGCGGGGGAACGTGGTCAGCATCATGGCGTACAGCTTACCATGATCGGCAAGGACGGCGCCGCATACCCCAATGCCAAGCTTCCGTGTACGACTTTGGGGTTTCGGAGAGTGCGACTACTAGACTCCGGGCGGATGTTGAAGTGAAGAATACTACTAAGGGAGTCTAATTTTGAACGACGAACCACAAAGATTTCGTGACTTACTTCAGTGTACTTTCCCCAAGGCGTGGAAATTACATGTTAGGTACTTGGGAAGGCGGCTTTTTGTCAACATATCTAACCCAATTAGTAACTGATAGGTACTGTTTAACTAAAAAGAGAATATAATGAGGAGAATACAACTGTCTAGGTTAAGTAGCTATCCGCGGAGAATATGAACCCCTTTATTGGCTAGCTGAATCGTTGTAATGTTCGAAGTACTCCCAAGAGCCGTCGCGTCTATATAGTTGAAAGGCAAATGATGAATTCTAACTAAAACTGTTCGATTATCACATGCCTTCGAGATCCCTCAGCAGGGGGCCCTACATAGCGTCTTTCATACTATCGACCACAGTATGCCGACTAAGAGTACCTAGGTGTACAAGCATATAATATACTAAACTTTTACATACTTCGTATTTTGAATCCTTCGCAGCGTAACACTTCTAGGAATTGATTGGAAACGCCGATATCCATCTATGTTGCTACGACGTTGTTACCCCTGAGACCCGACAATCCACTGGAAGTAACCCAAGCATGTGGGTCAATTAGGACCTGACTAAGGACCTTTTTTTTTTTTTTTAAAGAAGTTTGCACTTTTGTCATAAAGTTGTGAAAAGGTGTTTGGAAGCAACTAATGGACATTTTGCCTCAATTCTATTATTTTAACAGTAGAAGTCGTATCTAAGTCTACTTCGTAAAGATTTGAAGCTATCCCCATTCCCGATTCCCCCGATTCCCCACTCCCCAGATCTAAAATTTGGCTTGAAGATAAGAGAACGGAGTTATGATAAGGAACACTGACATCCACATCAGAATCCACAATTTTAGTGTTGTAAAAGGTGACATCGTGGGGTATACATTCGGCAGGGACCTGGTGCAACAATCTGAGGCAAATAGCGATATGATTATTCGTCTGGAACGGGCTGAACTTGGTAACGTTGTGAAGCCTCGGGAAACAATTTAATTCATGAATTATAATTAGATAGCACATCTCCGAAGGACATGAACCCCATAGTGCAAATCGAGCAATAGTTAAGGCCAGAGGTTGCTTCTGTGGATGAGTTTTGAGTGTCGGTCTTAGTCAGTTGAGGCTCTATTCGGCTTCACGTTCGATTACTCTTCAACGCTGACTCAGCTTAGGGTCTTTCAACATTAGACTACAAGCGAATAATTGCCAATCAAAGACAATAATCATTAAACATGAGCAGAATAGGTTGAGGTTGGATGACGCTGGCACCCGTGACGATGTGAACCTGACAGCCGTAGCAAAGCCACTACCACTAACCTACACAGATGGCTCTTGATGCTATATCACTCAAATAAGCATAGAAGAATTATTAGATAACTATATCAGCCACCACCGTCAAACAACCTTGAAAATATGCCTAATAATGAGCTAGGGATGCGAAGTCCATGATACGAATTTAAGTACCAGTTCAGTACACTATGCGGATACCTATTATTGACATGGTGCCAGACGCCGGTCTATACACAGCTTTCCCGCCCTTCCTCAGCAAGGAAGGCAATTCCGAACCTATTGGCAATCCATACTAGAACTATCATGATCATCTTGATCGGAGCGGCAAAGAATTAGATCGATGTTACTATCTATACCTTAGATCCATGCTGCCATGCGGCGCAGCGGCTATGCAAGATATCAACGATCGCCAAACCCCAGCAGCAACAGGAGGCAAACGACTAACTAACCGCGCCACCGTCCGACATATGAAGGGGCCATTCCCAATATTCCCGTCCTATTTTCAATAGTCTGTTAGTCGAATCCGTGTAGATGCCACTTGTTTTAAGTCTGAGGACTTGGTTGCTTAGCTCATGATCGCCAGGAACGGTAATTTCTGAGCGGCAAAAGTCCCACCCTTCCGCGTTGAGAGTCACGATGCCTAGTTTGGGGGTCGCAAAAGAACCAATCCACTTCCACATGTGATCCGCAATGAAGAACAGTTGAAGTGGATGGTATTTGGGGGTTAAGCATACCTAATCAGTCTCTCTGATGTAGTTCAAATTAATTATTAGAGTTGGATTCGACATGGAGACTAGTCGAGGACCCCAAAATCTTCATGAACCCTTTACTTAGATCGCCACATGAAGCATCAGCATCGGATGATCCGATTATTAAGCCCCAGTCCTGGTATCACGCACCTCTCTACGCGATGGAATTACTTCGGTGCTCTAGAGCCACCGACGTCCCATCGTGCTGGAAACTAGGATTCTACTTGGTGTGCAGGAACCGGATATTTCGGGTTGAGCCCAAGTATATAGCAACACTGATGGACAGTTCCATCTTTGTCCCTATATATTATCTGTCGGTTTCGCCTAAGTTCTCATATTTCACGACCTGCCCTGTTCGAACCTACCATTATCTGGTTACTAAGTAGCAAGAAGCATGGCGCCATATGACTTCACACTAGAGGGGAGTCTTTGGGATACCAGGGGCGACTACCTGGACTTCCCAAACCCCTCGTCGATAAGACAGAGCTACAACAGAGCTCGCAAGATATGTCAGAAGAGCAGTACGTATAGACAAGCTCCTACAAGTACTCAAGACATGACTTAACCAGCTGTCATATAGGCATGACCACGGACGATATTGTCGATATGACGGCTAAGTTTTGGGATTTTAACCGTGAACGTAAGTAGCGAGTCTAGCATAGCACGGGATTTGAGCAAGCTTTAACGCTATCGTCTAGTTGTTGCGATGAGGGATATGGCCGTGACGATCATCCTTGTCATCCATTGGAACCTATGCATGGGTACCATTGGCAAATTCGCCCGACGAAACCGGCAGGACCTTCTAACGTTACTGGAAGGTCTCGAGAGATTTGACATATGCGGCGAGTATCTCTTAACCGAGCTGGGACATGGGCTGGACGCCCGCAATCTTGAGACAACAGCGACACTACAACCAGACGGATCCTTCATACTACACACCCCCAGCCTAGCAGCGGCTAAAGCCATGCCACCAACGACACCGTGGGCCGGCGTATCCCGTGTCGCCGTGGTATTCGCAAGAATCATCGCGAACCAGACCGACTGCGGCGTGAAACCCTTCATCGTCAAGCTATGCGAGGCGGACCAGATGTGCCCCGGCGTCACTTCCCGCCTGCTTCCCCGACGGAACGGGTCCAAGGAACTCGACCACGCCATCACGACCTTCAACCACGTCCGGCTCAGTCCGAGCTCGCTCCTCGGCTCTCCGAAAGCGAGCTCCAACGAGCGCGCGAGTTTCCTCAGCAACATCGACCGGGTCTCCGTGGGCACGTTGTCGCTGACGATGTGGAACATCCCCGCACTCAAGCAATGCGCGTACATAGCCGGCACGTACAGCTTCCGGCGACATGTGAGCGGCAACAAGCCGGGGCAGACGGTTCCGATCATCAGCTTCGCGACGCAGTATCGGCCGATACTGAACGCGCTCGCCCAGGCGGCGGTGTTCAATGCCTTCGCCGATGACGCCATCAGGTTATTTTGCGATAGTTCGCTAAGTCCTGAGGTTCGGCACAGCGTAGCCGCTTGCTTCAAGGCTACGGTCACGGTGGCATCGCAAGTTACAATCAATGAGCTAGCCGACCGCTGTGGATGGCAAGGGCTCTTCTCGTACAACAGGATCATCGAGCTGGCGATGTCGATGAGGGGCAACTCGATTGCCGAGGGAGACTTCACCGTCCTTTGTATACGTAAGCTTACCTACGCAGAGGCTTGATCCCTACTTACCTAGGTATTCATATTTGACTAACACGAGATGTTCTGTAACAGGATTGGCATCCGAGGTCCTGCTCGGCCGCTACGCACTCCCACCCGCGACGATGAAGGACTGTCTGCTTGCGCGACACGAAGCCGGCGTCTGGCAAGAAGCGAAAGAGATTATCGCCTCCCTCCCGCAGAGCAACCACCGCGGTGCAGCATTCAATGCGTACATACTACCGCGCTGCCGGTCTCTCGTCGAGGCGACAGGCCATCGGATGGCGTACGAAGCCGCGGTGCGCGAGAACAAAGTCGCGCCAGGCCTCGCGCGACTGTTTGAATCGAGCTGTGTGATGTCCGATCTGAGCTGGTACTGCGATCAGGGGGGCTTCAAGCGGAAAGAACTCATTAAGCGCGACGTAGAGGCCGTGGAGGCAATCATGCCTGAGTTGCAGACACTGTTGAAGGAAACGGAGGCAGCTCCGTGGACGACTGCGCCTCTTGTGAAGGAGGGGACGTGGAATGAGTTCGTGCACAATTTACCGACATTTCAGTTCAATGAGGCGGTTCAGGAGAGGAGTCGTCTGTAGATCCTTTGATATTAGATTTGAACAAGTTAGATAACTAAAGATAATTGCCTATCAACTATGTATTGTACCTAGTAATTATTAGGCAGTGTATAAACTGTGCTACTCTTCACCCCTCACTGTGTAAACGCTTGGGATTCCCCAAAGTTGATCTCGACGCTACGATCTCCAGCAATTTCTACGAAATACAATAATATGGATACTACTAGGTACCTACCTAAACTACTTCGTATACTACTAAACAACATCAAAACATCAAAACATCAACCACACAGCCCAGAAAAACTAATAAATCCGCTCAAACCTGAAAACAGACTATCGAGACCAGCGTCATCAGAGTTCAGTACCGCGATCGACACGCGGGGAGCAAAAGCGCCAATACGGCTGTTTCGTTTCCCATCGTTGAAGACTCTGAGATCTACATCTCGGGACCCTAAAGAGGAATAGATTTAATACAGAGTGACCAGTAAACCCGATAATTATTATACTGGTAGTCGTCTCCTTACTCCATCCTAACCTTAGTTAGAGAATCGGGTTACCTAATTGGTCTATAAAATTTGACGACAGTTGGATTAACTCAGGTTGCCTACATATCTAGTATGAAGTAGTTACATAGACGGACTTTGATGTTTACATAGTATGATATAGGTCGACAACGTTGGCACTTACATAAGTTCGAAGGGGATAATATGGGCCGTCCCTGAATATGGGCCGTGGGGCCAAGTCGGCCAATAAAATTTAAGAAGGCCACATAAATTCTATGTATTTTTTGATATTTTCCATTTTATCTTTTAGCCAATGAAAGGCCTTATTATTATCGGCTTATTAAGATGATTCTTATCGGATCATTTTAATTGGATGATTACTTTAAGAGTACAAAAGCATTAGATGCGTATGGCTCTATGGGCCCGTACGCGGTACCGCTACCAGTTCAAATATCAAATAACTTCTGCAATAAGAATGGTAGAGTCGTGCAGCCTAGCAATTTTAAAAGCTCTATTTAAGGGCTATTGATCTCTGTCTTTAAATAGAGATTTAACATTGAATTGAATTAATCGCATTGGGTTGAAAATTGGTGTGTACGAAAGGCTCCAGACTAGCGGCGCTTAACGCACCAAGATTAGGTACGCAATTATGCAATATTATGAAATCTGTATAAATATTATGTGTCACGTGATATAAGCATTTTATTACGTAGCAATTATTGTAATTTTAAGCTTATTTAATTGGCTGATTTGTACAGTTTAGCACAGTATTAATACTACTGTTTTACACATGGCCCTTCAAAGAGTCTGCCAAAGCTCGGACCTTAAGGACGTTTTGATCCAAATTGAGAATTAGAACTGAGCTAAACCTAAGTTATGCTAGCTCTTTGATTTCATTGGTTGATTGCGAAGCTATGTCTAAAATAGTATAAAGCATTTCAACCAATCATATCAATTAAAAAAGCTCGTTTCGCTTCTCAGAATGTACCGCTTCTTACTTAAAGTAGTAAGGGTCTTACCTAAAGCAGTAAGGGCCAGCCCCACGGCCCATATTCAGGGACGGCCCATATTATCCCCTTCGAACTTATGTAGTAACTACCTAATCTAGGTTAGTACCTGCATCAGTCAATGCTTCGCCTAGCCACTAGTCTCTATTCAATGATGGTAGTGTCAAGTGCCCAGAAGAAGGAGATTTTTTGTCTCGGGGAGTGCTTCCGCTGAGAGGCCAGATACCTTTCCTCCCTAGTCCTCCCTAGTCTGGGACCGTATCGATCTACTATGTAACCTAGGGGTATCAGTTGACAGTAGCCCATCAAAACCTGCACACTTCCTGCTGCACTAGTTATGTGCCTCCAAATTAACTAGCCATACTACCACTATACCATACTATTTACTATGTAGGATCATCACATTTAAAGTTTACCTAGTACCATTGACGTGATTCCATCGTCGGCGAATACCCATAGAACCTTGCCGCATCAGGTAGTAGGTAACGTCGACATTCTTCTAAGCTCTCATACATCGTGAACAACTAACTACCTAGTAGGTAGTGTATGACACTGTATGTAAGTACGCGTTTAAATAAAGATTTGGATTTTCATATTTGTCAGACATTGGACTTACACTTTGGCCTCCATCATTCATAATAACAACTGATTAGGTATAATAGTGTATATGGCAGCTTAGCTACCTACCTACCTATACATTCAAGATAAGCCCATCCTTATAACGTAGGAGCAGACTCATCAGATGTTCATTATCGACTCTTCATAATACGCAATACCAGATTTGACGGGATTATCATATGATCCATACAATCACACTTGCTACCCAATACATACATGGATATCGCCAAATATGGGGTTTCACACTTTTTAGTCTACATCAGGACCCAAATAGTTATCCAGTGCCATCCTACGACTCTACGAGGGCAACATAGCATCAATGCGACTGAGATTTGAATCGGGGCACGGGTATATCTACCGAGACCCTTACCAGGCTACCACATGCAGTCTGATACTACCTAGTACCCAGAAGTTTAGGGCTCAAACGTACCATCCCCGGCGGTATGGTTGGAAGCCGGCTCACCCTACGCACTGACACTGGGCTAGGACCACTCAGTGGGCTCTGGCTGAGCAAATTTCGAGCAGGGAAGATCCACGAACGAATCTCGAAGGCCATTCGCCAGCAACCCGTCTAGACTCTTAGAGACTCGTCCAGGATGAGGCTTCTCAACCAGCAAATTCCAATAGTACCAGGAAGAAAACCCCAACCCTACGAGCTAATCCCCTCCTCGTGTCTGAGAGCGATTCTTGTTTAAACTAGGATGGATGGTATAATACACACCAATCTTGGTAGATGTCAATGCGAACTCCTGACTAAGGACCTACAACCTAACATGGGCCAATTGTACGTTGCCGCTGGCGTTTCTGAAAGCGACATACTATTGTAATATCGCCCTGCATGGTAGGGTTGTCGTTTGTAAATTATATGACGCTGGTTCCTCGACGAAGCCTATACAATACCCCATATTTCACGCCATCACGTTGCATGCCCAGGTGTATAATAGTAGTATAATACCAAGAGAGTCAGGCGATCGGACGGCGTCGTAGTGGAATCTGTTATAACCTTGAAATATATTAAAATTCTCCGTGGCCTTCAGCTCGCCGCACCCTTGGCAATACCACTCTGCTACTATGAGAAGAAAATCTCAAATATAATATCATAATACTTGAACGCCCGTAGAGCCAGTCCAGTCAGGATCTCATTATCTCTTCTCTCATCGTTGGAGTTCGGTGCTGTTCCTAGATACCTATTCTGTCCCGTCAAAGATTTCAAGCGCCCAACGATGGAGGCACCGGCGAAAGTAGTAGTTGACCACACCCAAATAACGATTCTCCTTGTGGTATCGACGATCTTAACGGCCATCTCAGGTGAGCTCCCCAAACCACACTCCTCTTGTTTGCTTGCATCGTGAACTACCACCTACCTACCTGACCTTGTTCTTGACTAACACCGCACTTTACAGCCGTCCTGGTTATCACTCGAACATGGATTCGGTTCATCGTCTTGAAAAGGTCCGGGATGGATGATTATATGGCACTCGGCGCCTTGCTATTCTCAATAGGCTACCTCATAATCCTCTATATCGGGAAGAATGAAGGCATGGGATCTCCCATGACAGTTCTGACGTTGGATGAGATGGGATCCCTCCTCAAGGTGAGTCCTATCGATTAACCGTTTCGTGGGGGACAGGATGCTAACAGGAAAAATCAGATAACCTTCGCTATCGAGATCTTATACTACTCGATCATCGGCTGCGTAAAGGCGTCTATCGTATTCATGTACGATAGATTCGGTATGCACTCTACGTTGTCTCCGATAATTTGGTTCAGAATGCTAACACAAGTCACCAGCTATTTCAAACGGCTTCAAGCATCTTTGTGTATCTACAAATATCCTCATGCTTGTTTTCTTTTTGGCCTCTATCGGTGTCGTTGTCGGCCAGTGCAGACCACTTCGGAAGGCGTGGGACATTACGTTTTTAGCCCCAGGCAGCTGTATAAACACAACTGCCTTCTTTTACTGTACGTGCCTACTATTCCATGAATACACTATTCAGAAGCCCTCTCCGGAGAACTAACACACAGCCAGTCACTTCCTCATTCGGCATCCTCCTTGATGTCTGGATCATCGTGCTCCCCATCCCGACTCTCAAGAAACTCCAGGTATCGAAGCGCGATCGACGTGTACTATACGGCGTCTTTGGCATCGGTCTTCTCGCAACCGCCTGCTCCTGCGCTCGATTATACTCCATCCACACTTTTACCATGGCCGAGGATCCCTTCCGCGACAGTATCCTTGTAAGTCGAGCTCCCCTTTTTCATCATCATACTTAGACATCCAAGCCTCGAGACGGTTGAGCTAATAAACATCAACAGGTGAATCTCTGGTCGATAGTGGAAGTGAACGTAGCGATATGGTGTGCGTGCGCGCCCGCGCTGAAGCCCCTATTCCACCCGCAGCGTTTTCTCGACTCAGGGAAGTCATCGAGCCGCAACCGAAACTACAAGAGCCTGACCCTGCCGAGATCGGACAAAAAAGACACCCTCGAGCACTCCACCTCGCAGTCCTACATCATGTCCGCCCACAGCGGCAACCACTCGTCGTCGGCGAGGGAGACTTCGCCGGGCCCGGAAGACATCGAGCTCGGACTCCCCAAACAAGCTCATGTTCAATAAATAATATCTTTAATCAACTTTGCTGGACCGTCAGTCACATTTTTACCGGAAGAGCGACACATGCACGTCGTTTGATACCCATTCGAAACTTCGTCCAACCCGTTTATCTAAACATACCTACATTCACACCTATAATACATCCCCGGCGCCGAGCCAGCCGGAATTCCCTATACGAAATCTACGTTCCAAATCATGGCCTTTCCTTTTGAAATGGAAATACCCCATTTAGAGTCGAGAAGATGGAGTACCCCATTTTTGGGGGAAAAAAAAAGGGAAGGGTCCGAGCATTACATATGCCGACCCGACTCACATATCACATCGATCAGACTCCGCTCTCAGACGATGATTTTTTAAAAAAAAAGATCGTCAACGAAAACGGGTCCTTTGGTCCCACCAACTTAAGATGAGCCCCAAGAACCTTTCGAACTTATCCCATACATATTACCTGCACATACATAACGGCCATGGCGGTGTTAATTACAGCACAAAGCCGAGTTATCCGTCAGCCTCATTGGGCCGAATTTGAATACCCAGGTTGCTTTTAGGTGTTGCACCGACCTACTACGCAATCTATGTATATAGGGAAGGGTGGTATAATATGGCATCACCTACCATAGCGCATCATGGTGTAGTTCCTGAATTCCTGGGTTCAAATCCCCAGCGCAGCGAGCCTGACTAAGGCAGGCGAGACTACACTACCTACGTTGTAAGGCAGCGAAACTGCCCAGATTGGGCCTGTGTTCATTCCAAACGAGCCTAGTTCTATAATACGAGAAAACCCGGGGTTAGGTAGAATGATCGAAAATGGGACGACGGGGAGAAGAAGCCTACTGCTTCAGTTTCCTCTTCGAGGATAGGGCAGAATAGCCTAACCTTAGTTACAGAGGAATGCACCTGGGCATGCATCGGATTGTTTAGGGGATAGTTAGTTAAGATACCATACCATACATAATAGTGAAAAAAAAACATACAATAATAGTTACATTCTAATTCACTTCGAACTGATGGGCATCCATGGCTTTCAGCTGTCTTATCAGCTCTCCACTAAACCCAAAGGGTCCGAGCTGGTCCTCAGAACTTCGTGGTCGTTACCCCTGACCTTGATCCCTGAGTCGGATCATTAGAGTCAACAAGGTTGTTCAGGTAAGTTAGGCTATGAATAAAAGAGGGCCGAGCCCCAACTTGAGAGTTACATACATACATACATACATACATACATGCCTCTTATTTTAGAAGAACCAGGTCCTTCAGCTATGTAAATCAGCAAGGAGTTATCGTGTCGAATGCATGAATTGATCGTCTCAGCTTGAACATCCCACAGGGTTCGGATGCTGTGTGTTACTTAGCCGCGAGGCAAGCCTACCTGTTTGGCACTTTGCCAACCAGCTTAGGTCGCTAGAGATGCTACCTCGGAAGCTTTCTACCACTTCTTCCGTCGCCTCTTAGCTGTATCCTAGAGCAGCATGGAGTTTTTTTGGTTTTTTTAGTGAATAGCAATTCTCTTGGCCTTAGGGCTTTGCATCTCGCACATCGAAAAACTAGATGAAAAATCAGTCTGCTCTTGTTTTAATAACAAGAGGTAGGTTTTGATATTCAAGGGAGGCGCTCTATGAGACGCTATGATGATTGGGGCAGAAGTTGTTTTGAATTAGAAAGACGAATTATACGAACAAACGAGAATGCAAACGAAGTATCCGAAAGGGTATCACGTGGATCATGCGTCACGTGACTATATATCAATCAAGTCACATGACTTTGTTTCGACGGGAGCTCCCGGGTATCTAGAACCATTACCCACAACTGATCAGAGGAAGCCTATCTATTCTCGTCTCTCTAGTTTTGAGATCGTCGTCCTTTCCCCCTATTTTTCTTCGGATTCATCCAGAGCCAGTAGCACCGCTCCGCTACGATCGGAGGACCACCGGGTTACTACTTACTAAAACACCACCCCCTTGTCCACACATGCCAGACATCGACAGGCAGTCTAGAACCGGTAACTACTATCTAGGCACTAACTAGGTAGAAACTCCCACCAAAAGTTCTCTTACTCACAATGTTGGTACATCACCATCTTAAGTCCCGTCGATACACGCACGTGTACGCAACCGCATTCAATCCCTACCCGGGGAGATAGACAGATATATTATTAGATCCATCCAATACGATAACTCAGCGGGACTTAACCCCCCAAGTTTCATTCTTCATACTCCTTACCCTTCCAAACCTACCTAACCACCTTGCGTACCTAATATGTAGCTCGAGCTCTTCTCCGAAGTCACCAGTTGAAGACCCAGAAAAGTAAAGAGAATTAGAATCCCCTCTTTATATATAGAGCCTCGTATCACCACATCAATCCAAGAGAAGGTGGATAGATGGCTGGGCTTCTTAGAAAGGATTGGCAGTCACCTAAGAAGAGGTTGTGGTGGGGGGAGGGATTAATGAATAGGCAAGATCAACTCCAAGCCCCCACTACCGATTTATGATAGCTCTCAACAGCAGTACAGCGAGCAGTTTGTATCACGACGAAAAGGAGGGAACATGCTTCAGAGTGAATGATTTATATCGACCGTGATGCATGCATGTATGTGACATATCAGGTATCTCTAATTCACACACCTCGTCTCTCTCTCTACTCTCCCTCTCCTCCACTGCTCCTCCTCTTCCTATCAAGGGGCTGTTTAGGTTAGGGGGAAGGGAGTAAGTACTAAGTAGGTAGGTAAGTACTAGCAAGCAGCAACAACAGTAGTCCAATCCAATCCAATACACTTCAGCTTTTCTCTCTTTTCTTTTCACCCTCCTCCAAACTTTTCGCAATGAAATAGAGGAAGAAGGAAAAAAAGAAAGGAAACGGAGAGCAAGCAACAAGAAACAGAGGAGAAAAACTCCTTAAGAGGTTGAGTTGACCAATCCAACTTCCACCAATAACTGTATCGGTCCCTTCCACCCCTTTGTTTCGCCCCTAACCCCTAACCCCTTGACCCTAAAAACACCGCCAAAAACAATTGAAAAATGCTTACTGCCTGCTAAACACACGATGCGAATGACTTTCTTGAGGTATCATGTAAATAATAAGACTTTCACCTGACCCAATGCCAACTGTTTGTCATTATCCCAAAAACGCACAAAACAAAAGAAAAAGAAATATTTGCTGCGAAAGCAAAAGTATTGTTTCCCTTTCCTGACCATAAACTCCCCGTTCCATGTTGGTTGGCTCTAAAATCAACTTTTTGCCGGCCGTGGACTACGTATAGACAGTAGTAGCGCACGTAACCTGATAGTCATCTGTAGATGACGCCCTCTATAGTTTATTCAATTGCCATCCCGTCTCGACATGGCGCTTTCGCTGTGGCTCCTGTCCCTACCAGCGCCCTGTCGAACAGCGTCACTATAACTAGGAATCGGGGGGTTACTCGGTCTTATGGTGGCTGCGGATGCTCCACGACTGCGTACCGCCCTGATCAACGGGACCCTGTCGCTATCGGAGCCGCTGCTGGAATTGTCCTCATCCGAATGTTCGGGGCTAGTATATTCGGGCGGTGGATGTGATGCTTCATGGAGGCCTAACCCGATAACATCGACAACGTGGTCCCCTGGAGCGCGGGCAGCATTGCCGCTGTTACTTGGCTCGCCCACTTCATCTGATGGAACTAGTTGCGCAAGAGAAATATCTGTAGGACTCCTTTGCGGCCCGGGACTCGTAGGGGGGAGTACTCTGAAGTTACCACTTCTCGTCCGGCCATGTCCCTGATTTTGGGTCGGAGTATTTGTGTATCTCTGGACCGACTGGGTATAACCGTGTCCCCCGGCTGGTGACCCGGAATACTCGTCTTTCCTACGACCGGATTCGAGTAAGATACTGCCCTGTTCGCTCCCGTATGGGGGCGGCGGTGCAAGACTGCCGGTAATCGGAGCCAATCCCCATTTCTTCACATTCGCTTCGATGAATACGAAACCAGCCTGGCCAAAGTTAACATGTACAGTACATGGGCCATTTGCGCCGACAGACGGGAAAAAGTTTTGCGACTTTAGGCCGTGCGCCACATCGTCGAGGCGTTTTCCGTTGCGAGTGAAGAAAATGGTTCCTGTTCGGGGGCGATAACCAACTCCGATAACATCGCCTTGAACATACTGAGGCCCATAAAGCGTAGGGTTGAATGGTTGATTAACTCGTCGAGCGCCGGTAGAAGTGTAGGCGATGGAATATTTGTGGTATCCTACAAGGGAAGAAGTTAGCCTCAAGATACTGCCAAAAAGCTCCGTGGAAGTAGCGCACCTGGAAGCCTGAATAGTGGGTATGGCTTCGTTGTCATGCCGATGCTTATCATGGTGGTTTCGGGTTTGTCATAGATCTTTGCTTCCCAGTAGTAGACTTCATTTTGTTTCGGTACGGGTAAGTTGCTCATAACGGTGCATTCGGAATCGAAGAACTCAATTTCTGTTCTTCCTTCGACAAAACAGTTTGCGATTTCTAGTTCTGGCTCGAACTCCCATGCCGAAACACCCTTTTCTTGTATAGCTAAGTATTGTGATAAGGAAATGTCTGTCTGGACGGATTCGGGTGGATTCGCTTGGATAAAAGCTACGAGTATGTTAATATCCCTTTCTGACTATGATTGACTATGATAAGGGAATTCATGACATATGATAATGCTTTCGTATGGTGATTTATACCTTTGGCCCTCAAATATTCCGTCCTTTGCATGTCATCCATCGACTCGAGAGCTTCCGCCTCCTCCCGAGCAAATGCCTGCTCGTCGTCATATTCGCCGGGTCGACCAATTCGGTCAAGGAAAATGCGACCGGATGTTGTATATCTAAAGAAATAGACAACGAGAAAAATAAGGGCTATCAAGATGGCGGAACCAAATGAGGATAGAATCCCGATTACGATGCCGTCCAAGGTCGCCATTCTGTTGGACATGGAGATTGATCGGTCTGTGTGGCGTTGAGAGAGAAAGAGAGGGGATTATATATTTTGGGACCGAGGGACGTTGCCGTCACCTGGAAATTCCAAGCATTCGGATATTGTATTTTTCGAGGACGAATCACCCCGATATAGGTTGTGACTATGAGCCAAATCTAAAAAGGAAAATAAAAGTGATAAAGAAGGTAATTCTGCAATCAGGGGCGTGCCTCAAAAATTTAGCAGGAGATTTTGGGTTCGCAATGGAAAATGGTGGTGAATTTGGAGGGTTGGGATCGATTGGAGAGGGATATTGATGTTTTGGTATTTGGCCGGTGGTTCTTAATTGTCGGTTCGGTGGACAGAGCGTACTGTTCCTGGTGACAGTGGTGAGTGATGTCTGTGTCTTGTGTTGTGTATACCTAGCGTCCGATGTATAGATGTGTCGGGTGTCAAGCGTCGTGTGTTGTTGTACTGCTACCACCCACTACCACTACCACTATTACTGATACGCCTTTAATAAACCCCGGTTCACCGCGCAATGCAAGCAATCGTATCTAACTACCCAAGGTACCCTTTCACAGCGATCGATAAGGTCGGTTGTCGGTTCTTAGCGTACTGGGCCGCTATACTTAATTGATTCGATGGATCGATCTAAAGGTTGAACAAGGAATGGAAGCAATGGAATGAGAGAAATGAAATGGCCTGCCTTGCAGATGCCGTGTTGTATGACAAGATTGGAGGAGAGAAATGTAGGTGGAGAGATGGAAGAAGAGGAATGGTTGAGAATAGACTTGAGATGGATGAATTAGGTAAATGGAACTTGGAATGATTTCAGCTAGTACATAGTACTTACTATGTATAGATCCAGTCATTGACAATTACCTGTATCCTTACCTGTATCCAGCCAAAATCTGCATACATAAGTTTTATAGTCGGGTCACGGCGCAGATGCGCAGGTAATCAGTACAAGTACAGAGTACATACATACTAGTAGCCACACCTAAGCTGGCGTAACTGTCCAGTGCCTTGGGTGCTTTTCACCGCCCTAATAATGGGGCACCGATGCACCGAGGAAGGTACCTTGCTTAAAGTCTACCTAAAGTCTTGCCTAAAAGGATTGTGCGCGTCACAAGATAAGCCTAGGCTACTACTATGCATGTACGTAGTGGCTTGATTAGGCTTGATTAGTATCTAGTAGCCTCGTCATATACATACTATGCATTTTAACATATATCTATGCACATATATACCTTAACCTGATTAGTATCTGTGACAAGATAAGAGTCTTCTGTCACAAACTAAAGTTCAAGTTGTTACATACCGAGTAGTGTTCCTGACGCAATACGGGCTGCGCATCACTAACAAGATGTAAGTGGCGGGAAACATGGAACTCTAAAACTAATACTGCTGTGAACACTGGTACCTAATACTTTCACGCCGATGATCCCACTGTATCGAAACCCCCCTGGACCACTATCCCTTGTATCATCGCCACCTGGGATTATATACTTCTTGGACCTCATTATTTCTTTTTTTATTCTGTGTAATACATAACTATTGAACAACAGCCTCAATCAATAATTGTTAACTATCACATAACTACAGTAAGGATGCCAAAGAGAAATGAGATATGAATTTCAACTACTTACGTACCTAGGTACCTATGCATTACATTCGTATATTCTAATGAACCACTAGAGCCCATCACCATATCTGAGGTTTACAATGGGTGCCTATTGACTTGCATACAAAGATATGCCAGGGCCTTTGTTTCAACAAGCGCACTCGTCTCAAAACAACACATGTAAGCGCTTGTCTGATCTATGATCCTCCAACCAAGTAACATCGGAAATATAATTAATCCCTATATGTAGTTATAGGTATATAAAAATTACGAGTCACGAGAATGCCTAGTTATGCCAATAAAGTCTAGGTATAGGATCGGTTAAGTACCTACAAATTGTTTAACACTATTATCCAGTATAACTACATAATCTTTCTGCTCTGAAGCTCTTGTCACGCGGCAAAACCCAGAAGATGCTGAACAACAGCATCTCTATTGCGCTTGAATCTCTGATATCTCGCCGGAGACTACGGAGACTAATCATCCCATGTAGCCATGCCGGCCTTGGCTAATCCCTCGGTAGACCCTCGGCATTTGTTGAACTGAAACACTCGTTATCATCTTGGCCATGGGACAACGTAATGGATAGTAAGTAAGCCCTTTCTCTCCACTACATAGCTCGAATTGTCCTGGAACAAGCGTCGCAATAGAGAAGTGGCGTTGCTATTCTAATTGAGAAGCTTCGGTATCAATTCAATCAGCATACTGTCCATATCAGCGAATCCATTCGACGTAAGGAACAGGATATGTCGATTCAGTTCAATATCTAGCAATTCCTCGAGAGTTAAGGTTAGAGAGTTTCTTGTTACAGCGATGCGAGGATTTCGGAGAATTTGAGCCCAGGATCATCACAAAAGTCCGCGCCTAGTGAAGCTATCGCGGCGATAACCCTCTTTCAGACTCATCACTGCAGCAGCAGAGGCAGCGAGCTCAGAGATGCATTTTAAGAGAAACCGCGAGACTGTCCCGAAGTTCTGCGAAGAGGACGAACAAATGGCTAGGCGAAGATTTCTAGAGCTCACGCCGTTCAAACGGTAAATCCTGGAATGGCGATTCTTGCCAATCCAACCAGCTTGGCTCACTGGCATCGATGAGCGATACATCATTTCAAAGTTCAGAAATGGAGAATTCGAATCAAGTCCAAGTTGTATCAGCTGTGGTTGGTGGAGTTTTAGGCACTGGATTGAGGTTGTGAATCAGGGGGCACTTTCGTCTTCGCTAGCAATAACTAAATCTCTTCCCCCGAACTCTAGGTTGCCGAACAGGGAGAGACGAGGACACATGAACTACTTCGAGAGGCCCAACGTTTCGAAATACTATAATATCACGATATCATCTTGTTCCGGCATGTGTTAATGTCCTATTAACCAGTAGGGTGAGGTTGCCGCCCGTAACATTTCTGCTTCTTGTCACGGATCTGCCTGGGGCCAGCTGGAACAAAGACGGCTACATACCTATTGTACATGTAGCCTCAATAGTTTTCAGGGAGATGCCATAAGTCCCTGTGCAACATCAATGTTGTTCTGCGTCTTCCAGGTTCCGCCTCGTGACACTCCTAGTCAGGAGCAGCATCTCCATCGATCATGGCTACGTATGGAGACAATCTGTTATCTGGATCTTGAGCTTCGATAATATTGTCGTCGGCATTGTAGTGGTTCCGTATGTTGCTTACCGCTGCTTCTGCTCGAGAGCACCTCCTAAACGAGGAACGGTCTCGCAATGGCGCCTTAGCCAGTGGATACCTTTCGCCGACAGAGTGTGGCCTAAAATGACTAGGTAATCTTGACCGAAGACCTCGAGGAATCGTGTGGTCTATCTTCTATAGATTGGCATCCCATTTGTGAGCTTCCAGATTCTTCGGGGCGCTCCATGCTCGCGGCTGAGCTTTGGATTGTGAAATGCTAGGCAAATTGGAAGGCATAGCTGATAGTAATAGAAAGAAACCCGTATTACCTAGCAGGAAGCCCATGATATTTTTCCATGGCCTATGCCAACTGGTGTAAGTAGAGACTTAATATCGTCTCTTTGTGGCGTTCCCAGATGCTCTGGAGAATTTTGCATGCCTTGCTTGTTATGCCGAACATAGGGCGCGATTATTGGTAGGTGTCGATATCAAGAGCCTTTTGTCATAGATTGGTTAAGACAGCAAAAAAGGGGAGCATATCCGGTTAATACCCGTACAAGTTGTATATTTCCATTTGACCTGTCGCGCTGCAGTTCACCGACATTTATCTCCTTATGACAAAACCAGCGAGCAAAGCCCGATGCAGGTTGAATGCAGGTGGTGTATGCTGCAAGAATGAACATAAGCTTGGATACCAGATTTGGCCATCCAGGTGTTGCCACCAGGATTCAGACTTATCTTCCTCCAATCAACCCAATCATAAACCATCCGTCAGCGGCAGACTCTAGTCCAGGAATGACTACTCGGTCGATATTGCTATATGGTAGGTTCTATGAGATATTGTTAATCGATGCAACACACCTCCTGTGAATGCAGAAGAAAATAATGGTCTGAGTGAAATGAATCCTATTCAAAATACTGTATGTACATGAAAGTTAGTTACAAGAGGTATACGCAACAACATGTAAATCAAGAGGGTATCTGTTCATCATCATGCAGGGTCCGCTATTATAGAAGCAAGCTGCATCAATCACACGGCATTATAAGAAATGCACATTTGTACAACTCAGCCAGTTCAGAATAGCCACTGCCAAAATCAGGCCTGATAACCTAGGCGAGGCTGCCGCATTTTCAGACCCGTTATTTTGAGGGTCAACAACTTCCCCCGAAGACGCCACTACGGTTTGACCAGAGGGGTACTTGATGTTGTACACCGGAGCCGATGTCAAGGTGGCCGGATCTCCGAGAGTGCTCGGGCAAGTCGCCTGGTTCGCAGCTGGCCAATCAAGAGAGCATTCATCATCATGACCCCAAGCACAAGTTGAATCCAGGATATTATAAAGAGTGTAATGCTGAGCGACCCAACTGCTTGGCTGGGCAAGGCAGCTAGCAAGAAAATTCATGCTGTTGGCGGCGCTAAGAGGTAATTTGTTTCCGTCGGTGTGGATCAGATCTGAACAAGCCGAAGCATCCACATTTGCGTAGTTCATGGCGACGGCGCCGCCGGCTACCGGCTTATCGGTAGCTGAATAGCCCGTGTAGAGATAGTTCCAGGCGTCATAACTAACGTCATGGGCACCTTGGGACTGGTCTATTCGAAGTAGATTGACTGAGCGGCCATCGTAGCTTAAAGAGACACAAATGCTATCACAGTCGACAGAGCCTGGCCAATAAGCGACGCGGTTGGTGTTAATTTTACAGCCGAGAACGCCGACGGAAGAGGAGTAACTATCGTGGGGCGTGGCCCAAACGGCGCCGCTGCCTTGGTCATTCTGGGCTGCGACACGCGACAAAGTCGAGAGCGACAGCCCAAGCGCAAAAATGTGGCGCATAGTTATAAAAGGAGGGACTGAAGATTAATTCTTATTAATTCTTATCAACATTGAAAGGAGCGACAATGAGATAGCGAATGAGTGGTATGCCACGCCTCTACCTACGGCGGTAGGTAGCGAGGTCCGTTAGGCAACTGGCATCAAGCCACCGGTAAAGAACGGTTGATTGAGTTCAAAGTGTTGAAGAACATAATGAAGCAGAAATTGGGCACATCACGTAACACGCGATGTGGTTACTAAGCCTTGGAGATTTTAATTTAATGAGACCCTGAATTGAGCTTAGCGTCCGACAGAGTCTGTAAGACATTTCAAGTTAGTTAGGTAGTTATGTGGGCCTGGTGCCTGGCTCAGTTTTCCTGAGATTGATCATCATTGGGTGAGATTCCCGAGATCCGATCTTTTCAACATTGCAGCTTCAATGTTCTTAATCTTTAGAATATTAACTAATGTACCTTGGCACTTATGTAATATTGTCTCTTCAAAGTTCTTTCCAACGACATTGAATTCGATTCGATCGTAACTTTAATCCTAATACTTCGTCATCTATTGTATCAGGGAACATTGAACTCCACTCTGCTAAACATTTACGTTGCAAGGCTCATGAAAACCAAAAGGCATTTTTGCTACTTAGTCCAGACATCGATGTCCTCCTATTTAAGGCTCCTAACTCCCAGAATACTAATACATAATCACCGACTGGTCCAATCCGTACACCAATCCATACGCCAATCCGTACATAGCCAAAGCACTTGGCACTTGCGCTATTTATCGCCTAGATTCGTACCAAAATGGCGCCATGAAGTTACGCATACCAAGGGTCACCCATGTATAACCCATTTGACTCGTCACTAAATGCTACTAAATATCACTATTATATCTTCTATCTCGACGGATTCCATATGATAACTACTTTTATGTAAGTGTTCACTGTTAACACACTACTGTGTATGTGCTATGCATGGTGATGCCTGCGAGTCCACATGTTCCTAGTTCTTCAGTATTGTTAGCTGAGGCGTCATATATCAGAGAGTCAGAGACTGCCAGGCCGACAAGAATGGCTCAGATCTGCAAGACAATAGTTACCTAGTACGCATCCTTCTGGTGACTACACTGATACCTTAAGAGATCTAAGACGTTGCCAACTATTAGGATCTACGAAGGCGTAATGTCGGCCAACAAATAGGGCTAAGCACGAGGTAAGATACGATCACCACCATACTACTCTCAAAAGGAACAAGTTTATGTGAAGATGATTTGATTTTTGAGGCAAAAGAAATGTCTAAATAATAGCCTCATAGAGCTTTGTCAGTCTTTACAATCTCTAGAGATTGCTTTTTGTTTGCGTTAGTCCGATGCCGTCGTTAGAAGAATAAGAAAATTCGTCAAAGTTCTATCCCCATCCCCTAAAACGCCCTTCCCAAAATTGTTGAAGATATCCCAAAAGGAGATATCATTCCAAATGATATCATGTCGTCTGTCAAAAATCATATGATGGCGGCAGCGTCAGACTTGTCACCGTGTAGCACAGGGTTGATGCGCTCGTCAAAGTGCATCTTGAAGTCATCACCCATTTGCTTCCTCAGAGCAGTTTGGACTGCCTCGAGTACATTGGGAAAGACGCCAAAGTTAGCCGGGTTGTTCTCGTCATTGTCTCCACCCTGGAAGACACCAGTACGAACAAGGCAAGTGTTCCAACCGTACATGTTGCCACCAATGATGTCGGAAGCCGGGTTGTCACCAATCATGTAAATGTTCTCCGGTAGCTTCTCCTCGCCGTGGAGTTCCTCCATCCATGACGTAAGGACCTCATCAGCGTACTTGTATGTAGCAGTCTCAGGCTTGCCGTAGACGACACGCTCTAGGTCAACGCCAGTCAAGGCCCTGTACATGGCCTCGAGACCAATACGGAAGGCACCTTGTGACATTCGCGGTGTCCAGTGCTCCGTGGGGCACAAAAGATCGCCTTGCGAGAAGTAGATGGGGACCCGCTGGGAGACAGGGTCCTTGGCGATCGTGCCGAACTGGCCGTTTTCAGATCGTAGAAGGTCCATGATGATTTGCATGTCCGTCGCGTAGTCTCGAGAGTCGGAGAAGACCATGATAGCTTCGATCTTGATCTTGCTGAAGTCACGCGGCCTGGATGAGGCTCGCTCTTCGGGTGTGAACACCCGGTAAGGGGCAATGGTAGGGTCCCAGGCGACGATGTCGTTGGGAACGACAATGTCCTTGAAGCCGTATTCCTCTGCGACCTCACGGCACTTGTAACCCTCGCCACCAACAACCAACACGGTCTTGTAGTACTCGGCCAGAGCACTCATGGGAGTGTGGGATTGGATAAATTGCTCGGTGTTGACGGGGTTGTGTAGGATGCGAGAAAGCTGCTCGCAGCGAGCCTTCTCGGGCTTGCCGGAACCGTTGGTGAGGAAAATGTGAGGAATCTTGATGCCGAGCTCGTTGTCACCGTTGAGGATCTCGAGAGCACGCTGACCCTCGGGAATCAAGCGGTCACCGTGGACAAGAACACCATCGATGTCGAAGGCAAAAGCCATGTTCTTGGCCTTCTTCACCTTCTCGACTTCGATACTCTGAACTTGTGAAGCCAAGATAGCCCGCGAGGGCTGGACGGGCGGCATGCCCGGGCGAGTTGGGCGTCCAGATTCATCGGCGGGGTAGTGGACGGAAGATAGGCGAGACTGCCTCTTCGATCTGGGGATGGGTAGAGATGTACCGAAGGAGTTGCGAGAACCTCTTCGCTCCTTCATAGATGGAGAGGCGCTCAAGTTGTGCATGTACTTAGCAGCCTCGGAGATAGAGGATCGTGAAGCAGGAACTTCGATGGGACCCTCACCATCATCTCCAGGGATGGCTAGAGTGTCCGCTCCATTGCTCTTGGTCACCTGAGGGGTCTTGTCGGTGGCCTGGGCAATTTCGTAATCTTCGAACATAGGCATCTTGAATATGGGGTTTGGGGTTGAATATGGAGTTGTTAAAGGTGTTGTTTACTTGTAAACACAAAACACAAGCTTAAAAAGACTTTAGGTAAAGATGTAGAGCTGTTATGATATCATGAAGAGTGTGAGGAAAGTCTATTAGGCAATATCTATGATGGGAGGATGACCTTATATCTAAGTCATTTGCCTCGCCGCCTGAAGGCTCTTATCATCTAAGATTCTCTATCTATCTGCCTACCTAGTACATACCTGCCTCCGTACTAGATACCGTACTATTACACTGTAGCTAGAAATTTCGGTGACGGGGTAAAATTCTGGTTCTACTCCCACTTCGCCGGCGACACAACCATGTCTCTTGCCCCCCTAGCGAAGCAGTACATACCTACATAGTACCACAGTAACGGAGGTACGAAGTACATAATCAACAAAGGACCAAAGAAAAATGAAGTGTCAATCATCTTACTGCACCCGTCGCCACAAAATGGAGTTTGGTTTAGAACGGTCCCTTGCATAGACTATAGTATCAATGAAACGGTCGCGTACACTAGCGACAACGGCTGGTGGTACTTCCAACCTATGGATGTTGAAGCCGGGAGCGTTTGGTGACTAACAACCCGGTTCTTTAACGCTGCATGTCCAACAAACACGCTCCTAACCGAACCTTGGAAACCTATAATCAAGCCCGTAGAGGAGCCGCAGAACCGCCCGAACTGAACGCCGAACCCACTAGCCCACGTACGGTATCCGCTGTCACACATGATCTGACATCATTCCGTCTCCGCCGTGCTCCGCTTAAGATCCGCTTAAGATCCGCTGCTTGACTCGGATTATGGAGATGGTTAGCTGCAGGGTTTTTCTAGCGCCATGCCTCATCTTTGCTGTTCCGGGCACGTCACTGACAGATCCTGAAAGTACGGACAGGCATTTCGATAGGTGACGCCACAAACGCCAGATAATTCTCTTACTTGTGGTAGGGCAGAGCTAGTTACATACCAGGTTAGGTCTGCTAGTTATCTGCTAGTACCTACCAAGACTAGAAGAACTAGGAAGACAGGACCCTGACAAGCCCCTGACAAGCCCTGACAAGACTTGACAAGACTTGGCAGGCTCTGGATAGCAACCCTGATAACCCTGATAAACCCTGACCGCCTGCAACGCATGTAGGGATCTTCCGTATCTTCGGCAGTGACCGATAATAAAACCGTGTCGTATCTACAACACAACGTTGATAACCGGTATGTAGGTATGGACTGTATCATATGTATGGTATCCGTACTATGTAAGAATAATGCACTTTTAGAGTGCATTGCAGCTTACTCCAGTCTTTTTTTTTCCTTTTTATCACTCAACAAATATCCACTTCACATGTCATGATGGGTACACAGTTTATCAACGTCAGCAGAAAAAAAAGGGGCCGGAGCTGTTCATTGTACCAAAGAAGTTATTTTGGAAGGTATGAAATCTAATCTAAGAATTGCACCAAAACGTTTATCAGAGGACGGACAGATATGGGGTCAGCCACTGTCACAACGGCCAAACTCCCCCCTCTAGGCGTTCAAACCCGGCATATCGCCGTCACATATTAATATCTCCCCATACACAAAAAGGCATCTGCATAATTAGAGGTGTACACAATAATCTGAGTTTTCGCTAACTAACTACCTGATAACCTGATAAGAACGTACGAAATTTTATACGCAGTCATTAATGAGGCGCATTAAAAATAAGGTTTTTTTAGTGCTTACACCCCACGTGACACGCCTCCAAACCCCTACTCTCCCGATCGCACCTTTAGATTAATTTAAATTGAATTCCTACGTCGTCGTAAATTGAATTAAATTGAATTCAAGCCATCCGCCATCCGATGTGTGCCCCCACGCGCTGCACGCCAAAAAAGAGCTAGCTTCGGCAGCTCTTTTTAGCGCCCGCACGTATGTACTAGGTACTGGTGCGGCCAGAAATGATACACATCAGAAGCTGTGTCTGATGTATGTATATCATTTCTAGCCGCGCCAGTAGTAGTAGCGTCTTGTGCTGTGTCTCTATGCCGCATGCTTCGTGTGCGACCCAAAACCCTTCCCAAATGCCCAGAGGGCGGCTCCGCTGCCCGTTTATCCAAAAAGAAAATAGCGTGAATAGCTTCAATGTTACCTGTAGCTAAAAATGACTGCAAATGTAGCTTATGTAGGTATGGCATGGCAGCGTTAGCCCGTGCAAAGACCCTTAACTATCATTTTGATAAAAAAAACGGACCCACTTCTGTAATGCTGCAACAAATCAGAGCTAACAATAACTATCCAAGGCATCCCTTTGCCTGCTGGGCCAGCACACGTGGGTCTAAACTGGGTCTAAAAAAGCGTATGCATCCAATCAAGTAAATCTGTTGAAGAGTACCTACTCTTCCACCAAATTTTCAGTGTCTTAAATGTATATGTTATCTTTCAAGCTACATTAGCAATACATCGTCAGTTTTGCCACTTTAGCCTATTCTGGCTAGCGTATCAGATCCGCCACACGAACCAATGCCCAGCTTATTGATAAATAGTAACTTTTCAATTCAAATAACTTTTTAATTATTATGTCTGTAAGGATAGGTTTTTGATATTTATATAAATATCAATTAAGGCAATTTACTGATACTAGTTGCATGGTATTAAGGCTTCATATGATTGTTATATTCAGAGTTGAGTATAACATGGTGATGCTAAGGGCTATCACGTGAGCCTCTAAGCGCTAGCCCTTAAAGGTTAGCCTGCTTTCAATTTCAATCTCTCGGTTCTCAACACCTAATCAGCCTTCAAAGCCATCTATTCATATGAAAAAAATACTGATATAGTCACTGAAAACTCTGCGATTATTTGATACATTTTATTAATTGATATTCTCTTCTAGAGGCTCTTTGTTTGGAAGAATAGATGGCAAGTGGAATATATGGGTATGTGCCTCAATGTATCCAGGGATTAAACTGGGGGCGTCACGTGAAGTTGGACCCACGTGTGCTGGCCCAGCAGGCAAAGGGATGGGTCAGCATGTAATTGTAAATTAATTGTCACTTTCCTATCTAGGTAGTAGTTATAGGTTGTGCCATAACTTTTTTCCGACACAATAACCTTCGTAGTTAAACCTCGACACGGCATTTGCCATTGCTTAGCTAATAGACTAGGTTACTGTTAAGTTTTAACTGCTCTCCCTACAATTGAACATATCAATCTGTGTCTCACTCTTAGACATCCATCCATCTAGTCTGCCTCGGCACTTCAGCATCGTCCATCCGATTGCGTATACATCTGCCCAGGTGCTGGGCGAATTCCACTTGGTCCAGCTCGAGTAATTTCTGACTGAGGTTGTCCATAGTTATAATTGATGTTACGATGAAATGAACGGGGGATATATTAGAGGGGTACTCTGCTCTCTCATCACCTTTTGTAATAGCAAGACCAACTTCCCGCAGTACATCCTCACTTGTCATAAGTCCTTGCCTTTTTGTGCCTATTTCGACTTCAATGTTGTTTCATGAAGTTTCCCTCCTTTCCAGGCTAAGCTGCACACTTGATAATATACTTTCAAACATCGTGGAATGTACATGAGGCGTTCAAACGTCCGAAGTCAGTTGTCTTTCCTAATCCACAAAATCTGTCAGGCACGCGTTCCTAGATTTGCCCCCTCATTTCCACTATCACACATTCGTTTATACAGGCGATCCCACAAGATCTTTGATCGTTCCTTGTCCGCTTGTTCCGACAATTCGATCGCTCGTCCGATGAACTTGGACAACGTCTCATATGGCATACGTTCAAACTCTTTGATCTTCGCCGTCAAGTGTAAGTCATCGGCCGATACTTTCCACGGGAAGCGTTTCTTGATATAATACCAACTTCCGATACCAATTTCGCAGCCCCCCGGCAAACCGTTACGAAATATTGACTTCGACACAATATCCATATCTTCATCTCCATTACCCATACGATATTCCACCCCCACCAAGAGATCATCCAGATAATCCTAAGGGTCATCACCCGGCCAACCTTCACATGTCAACAACATTCCCGTTATCAATATCATTTTGCTATTTCCTCCCACTTCCTTTATCAATTACCTCCTGTCTTAATACTTGGGCTCTAAGTTATTTCTTATCTAATAATTAGGCTTCAGGTAAACTTCATATTTCCGTTGGCCTATTATGACGTAACTCAGTCATCACTGCTTGTTTCTTAAAACATATAACTATTAAGAGCTAGTCAGTCCTTCTCTCCTTTGTCTAAACTAGCAAGAACTACAGGACACCCCCTGTAATCATGTTAATATGAGCTACATATGACCAGATACTGCGACCTGCTGCATATTACCGAAACCAGTACGAAGGTAGTTCGCAGGATGTTTTTCCATACTACACTCCTGTCAGAGCCTGTGCCGGAATTTTGTCGGCTGTCTGGTAGATCTGTCACCTGTCCCGGTTTTTCCACGCCATCTGTCAGATTAGTTTGTATGACCTAATCGACTGACTAATTAGTGGGAGCCCCTTCTGTAATTCAATTGACTAGGAACTGGCGCAGATGACAGCCAGGTGTTAGTGTTGTTGGCCTGGCAAATAGCAAAGTACTTGACAATTAATAGGGATCCTAACAGGGGTGTAGTACGGAAAAATACTCTACGAGTCACATGTGGCTGTCGAATAAACCTTTAAAATCACCTAATATTTGAAATAAATAAGGAAATATCTTAAACTGCCTCTGATTAATAATCTAATAGAACTTTTGAGAAATACGTACTCTTATATCGCTTCAGCCCCATCCGCCACATACTTCCAAACTTACACCTCTTATGGCTGCCTCAGTCATCTCCGCTCCTCCATGGCTAGAGTATGTCTTATATCAACGCAATAAATTTGATAAAATATTTAAAGAAGCAAGTAATTGAAACGAAGCTACTGTGATAGTATTGACCATCGGTATGGCTAAAGTACTAAGGTTAGGTATGTATTAGGTATCTCGAAGTATACTAGGTACATACACTCAAACCTATTTAACTAGTTAGTTATAGCCTATCGATAAAGTATCTCATGCATTTCAGAACTAACCTCAAATGTTTTAGGTTTCAAAAGTGTACCTGCATGGATAGTACGCTAACATTAGGTATTACAGTAATACAGGCGGTGTCCTGGAAGGACGAAACTAGACGAAACACCTAACACCACTACTCGATTCGCTAAGATCTTCGCCGCTCAACTCGTTTGGCTGGGTCGATCTCGTTAATCGACATATTAAGACATATTAACAACAACCCTCTCTTCAACCAAACCAACGTAACAATCTACGCAAAGAAAACATAGCCTATCGCAATGGAAAACCAAACACAAAAGCACGAATCATGCAGCTCTCACCAAAATGTCAATTGTGTAGAAGTTCAATGTCGTATATGGGTCAGCTACAGGGGCTGTGCCTCAGACACTGTCACAATGCCAACTGTCGCTGCAAGCAACTGGAGCACTGACTGCCACTGAGAGCTGATCAAGTTGGAAACCGAAATAGGCGCCACAAAACTCGCATTAAACGGCAGAGTTTTCCCACTCACACTGACTCAGTAGCGACGACTTGTTGAGAGGAATGATGTAATGTTGCAGCCACTTGGTAACGGAACCCACAACTAAACTAAATTGAGCGTCCGGCCGCCTGCTGATGGCCCTAGATGGCCTACATAGTGCTTGCACTGACGTAGTACGGATCCATACTTATCCACCCTAGCTGTACGTACATTGATCAATCTCTTCAAACATCTTACCTGCGTCGCTAATTCTTTCCTCGACGCAATACGTAGGCTACATTACCCGTATTATTAGGTACCTGTGTCCCCAGAAAAATAAGAAGAAGAAGAAAAGAAGATAAAGCAAAATATAGAAGATTTCTCTTCCAACTTCACCATTCCCCCCTTATCATCACACTATCATCATCAGAAACATGTCGTCCACTCCAGTAAACCAACAAACGTTCACTTTGAACAACGGTGTCAAGATCCCCGCTCTGGGATTTGGCACCTTCGCCAATGAGGGCGAGAAAGGCCAGGCATACAAAGCTGTTCTCTGCGCCCTAGAGGTCGGTTACCGACACCTAGACTGCGCGTGGTACTATCACAACGAAAACGAGGTCGGCGAAGCCATCCGCGACTTCTTGAAGAAGACGCCCTCGGTGAAGCGCGAGGACCTCTTCATCTGCACCAAGGTGTGGAACCACCTGCACGAGCCGGACGAGGTAAAGTGGTCGCTAGAGAACTCGCTCCAGAACTTCGGCCTCGACTACATCGACCTGTTCCTCGTGCACTGGCCCATCGCCGCCGAGCGTGACGAGAACCACAACGTCAAGCTCGGCCCCGACGGCAAGTACATCATCAAGAAGGAGCTGACGGAGAATCCGGAGCCGACATGGCGCGCCATGGAGGAGCTGTACGCGAGCGGGAAGGCCCGCGCCATCGGCGTCTCCAACTGGACGATCCCGGGGCTCCAGAAGCTGCTCTCGATCGCCAAGGTCAAGCCGACAGTCAACCAGGTGGAGCTGCACCCGTTCCTGCCCAGCCAGGAGCTTATCGAATTCTGTCAGGCCAATGACATCCTGCCGGCGGCGTACTCGCCGCTCGGCTCGCAGGACCAGGTGCCCACGACGGGCGAGAAGGTCCGCACCAATAAGACCCTCATCGAGGTCGCCGAGCGCAGCGGCAACACACTCGCCCAGGTCCTCCTCGCCTGGGGCATCCGCCGCGGCTACGTCGTCCTCCCCAAGAGCTCGACCCCGTCTCGCATCGAGAGCAACTTCCAGGTGCCCCAACTGTCGGACGAAGATTTCGAGGCCGTGCAGGCGGTTGCGAAGGGCCGCCACACCCGCTTCGTCGACTACAAGGATGTCTTCGGCTACGATCTGTGGCCGAACGGCTCGTAAGCGTGCAAGCTACTTACCTACCTACGGGCATACCTACCTAAGCTCTGCCTAGGTGCCTATGGTATGAAGTAGCTTGTCGTGGTCAATATTTTCCTTAGATTTCCCTTTTTTTTTTTCGTTTCCTTTTCTAACGTGGGCGGACGGCGGTGGGAATGAGGAGCTCGCTATCTATCTACATAACGTAGCATGATAGTAGCTACCTGCCATCATGCACCGGTGGGAAGGGAAGGGATGGAGGGGGCAGCGCACAATACCCAGGCGGAGGCATGGTTGGTTAACCATGTCTAAGATATCCCAAAACAACCATGAAAGTGCCTTTTTGGCTATCGATGATACATACATCTATTACCATGAGATACATACGAACGAAAAGGGGGATTGATATTTTTTTACATGTGGTTGTGATTGTGGTTGGCGTTGGCAAAAAAGGGAAGGGGACGGTAGCAAAAACATTAGGTATGCGGTGATGGCATTAGCTATGTACAGCTAGGCAGGCTACGGTCTGAGAGTTTGATTGATCGCATTGATCGTCGATGGGAAGGATGGAAGTGTGCATGTTTTTTTTTTCTTATTAAGGAAGAAAAAAAAATTAGAAGAGAAAGCGTGAGCAAAAGACGGTGTTGATAGATTGTATGCATTTATCATAGACTTCGACCTTATACCACTCAATACCATATTCATATCCATCCCATATTGCCTTCAGAAAGATAGAAAAAAGTACTTCTAAGATTCTTCTCGCATTTCTATATTCTACCTATAAAAAACATGCGCGTGTATATGTGCACGTGCATGTGTATAGGTCTGTAACTATGCCCCGGATCTCCCCAATAACCACAAGCCAGGTCAAGTTTCGGGTATGACTAGGTATGGTATGTATGTATGTAGTTACCGGTTTTCCAATGAGAGAGAGCGTGCATGGTGATCGCCGTGTCGCACACCGATGGATTGGGTTCCCCGCCGGTTGAGTTTGTGTTGTACACCGACCGGGCTTTCGAGACGCCACGGATGGATGTCTCGGGAGTTATCGCTGCAACAGATAGACAGACAGACAGACAGACATCCACACAGTACTGCCTACAGTGAGGGTCAGCTAACGCCAAGGCACTACATGTACCAAATGTATGTTATGTATATGTGGAAAGCTGGCCCATCACATGGCAATGATTGATTGATTGCAACTGTTAACTACTTGATGATGCCACATCTCCGTCCGGGCCCAGGCAGCTAGCTACATAGCTGACTTTTTTTTTTTCAATTTTACATTTTAACTAAGGTTAACTACTAGTCTCTTAATTCGAATAATAATCCTCCCAGCAGAAGAAATCGAGATCTGTTGTATTCATTCAAGCTTGTGAAACGTAAAGTGCCAAATACCTAATATCGATTGATCAAGGTAACATTTCTAATTGATGTGTGGCCGTTAGGATAGATACCAAACGTGTGTTAGATGGGATGGTATGTACTGTAGGGCTGAATAGTGCCGCGGCGCCACGTCGGGGAATCGGGGTATTGTACAATGCATTTCTTGGATTTAGTTAACTATGTATTTTCAATTTCGAATTGACCCGCCCCGTTTGGCGTCAGCGGCGACCTGTCCGCCTGTGGTGCGTAGTACATACATACCTAGTATCGAGCAGTCCTCCGCGAGGACGCCGATGTCGTCGGCCCGGTGCGTGCTGCGTTGTTAGCTTCTCTGCGCTGTTTGCGATGCGGGACCGGCATGGCTTATCAAAAGGTTGCTATGGGGGTGGGCAACTTTGGCTGTTTGAAACTTTGAATGAATATTCGGGTTTAATCTGGATTTAGAAGGCAAGAGTTGGTAACTAGTTAGGTTGTATTATTCTCTCGCAACTTGTGCTTTACCCCCTGGCTAATCGAAAAATAGGTATTGAGCTTTAACTATTCGTATCTGCATGCGCTGATCTCGAGTAGTTAGTTAGTTAGTTGGTTGTAACCTTAGTTACTTCGTTCGTTGCATGGTCAAGGCCGAAAACCTACCTAGTACACCAAAACCATTTCTTGTCGCGCGATATTATTAACAAGCTATCGAGTTACATAGTCAGGTCAAGAGCCTTTCCGCTCGAGATGAAGTGTTTTGGAGTTTAGCAGCAGCAGCAATGATCTTCACAGAAGACCAGTAACTATGTAGGACTAGGTATAGGTCAGAAATGCCCGAACTTTGCTGTGTTGCAGATGGTATTTCGCGCTTGGCAGTGCACCCTATATTTATATAAATAACAAACAAAATGCCTCCAACTAACTATAAAATTATCCCCAGATCAAAGTTACCCCTGACGACAGGTACGCTACTTATAGTTATATGTGCAGCACATAAGTTTCCGCATAAGACTCCAACAATCATCGTCAAATAACAGCCCCTAAAGCAGGGGAGGGGTTCCTACGATTTTAGATTCTCGGACTTTTTTTTTTTTTTTTTTTTTTTTTTTTTTTTTTTTTTAGTTTACCTAGTTCCCGCAGAACGCACGATGTGACCAGGTGAGCAGACCCTGATGTGCTGTGATGTGATGCAAGGGAAATCCGGGGGAAACCTGTGTGTTAAGGTAGGTAGGTATTTTGTGCATGATCCCATTGATGAGGTGGGATGGCTCGGGTTTTTGTAACGTTAGGGTGGGTTTTGGGTTGGAAAAGAAAGAAACGGGAGGGGAAATAGAAAGGGACGTTTTGAACGTATGCATCGTGAAGAACAGTGGCGCTACTCCTCAAAGTATGGGTCTCCCACGTTTTGGGTTCCTTTTCTATTCTGTCAAGGCACACCGCCCATGGCTACCTGACCGGCTTCTGTCACAGTGACTGCTTATATTCCTAGGTAAGTTACTTGGTAAACATAGATTGTTTACTAGAGGATCTATAGATAATCATCTCAAAGACTTGCGAACTGTGCAGTATTCCTTCCTACCTAGCGAATAGGGGTAGCCGCAAGTATGTCTATTCCTACGTGACACCGAGCCCGACGATACCTAGACAACCTCGACACATGCCTGCGTAAGCGAAAGCCCAAGAAAGAGCCGATGATACAAAAAGAAGGGCGAAAAACTCTTCAGATAACTTCCCCGCAATTCGTATATATCTCGAATAGGGGCATAACTGGAAAAACCGATCGAGTCGGCGTCACTAAACCAACTTGCTTTATTATTCTTTCAATTGCTAACCGAGATATTCCATGGGGACGTTAGTCCTTATTATCCAAGTAAGTACATCTTTCTTCAAGTCTACTCTATGCCTACCTCCGAGGGACATAGTCAAATCATATGCTAAGTAACAGACAATTAATGTTGGGAATAGTTACAAACTCAAGATTCATGTTGATATGTAGCAACTCTCGTAACAAAACACCGAACGTAATCCGCACAAATTCCGGCTGACGATGGAAAACGAAAAGCGAAGCAACTGATCTATCTGTTCTTAATAGTAGGCACCGACAAGACATATATAGGAGTATATATACTGCTTAATAGATCAAAACAAACTCATGACTATGGTATCCGTAGTATTCAGCCTACATACTTAGTAAATCACGACTTTGGTTGTGGATATTCACCACCGACAAAACTGTCTGTCTAGGTCAGAGCTGATACCAACAACAGTTGAATACGCCCTCTTGTCCGTGTAATATGTTGTTGTTCACGAGTTCTCCACCCCAGCTTTTTATTCGTTCAACATCTTGTTGTCGACCCTCTTCCCCCTTCCCTTCGAACCACCTTTGAAGTGCTTCTTACTAGTCCCGATTTGGACATCTTTGGGGTCAACGCCTGCTTCCAGCGCGATCATTGCTCTGGCTTTGCGCCCACTTAGCTGCCTTTCCTGCTCCTGCGCTTGCGCAAGTCCCTGCTCCGTGTATTTGTGACTAAAAGGCATTTTGAGGTGCCCTGCGTTTCCCGTGTTTTGTGCGAAAAATGCCTTGTCAAGCTTCTTTGATTTAACACCAGTTGGTCGCACCGAAATTTCCGTATCGACTGTCGACTCGCCATCTCCTACGTCTAGCGTTTCCATGGCAGCGGCCAAGGCTGCTTGACGCTTTGCTGGTAAATGTGTTGAATCATAGAGTTCACGGTTGAACTCATCGCCTTCTCCCCACCCAGGCGGGGGCTCCACGTACAAGAGCTTTCCGCTAACATAGTCTTTGAGAATAACCCTCGCAGCTCGTGATTCATCTGGCTGACCAACACCTGATGTGGTAAAGCCGCGTGCTTTGGCGTATGCAGCCAGGAGCTCGCTTGCAGTAGGCACTCCCGTACCCCCTTCTTCAAATGGCCGAGTCTTGATGTGGATACCATAGATAGCCTCGAGGAAAGCTTGGGGAATCCTATGCGTGATAAGTGTAGTGGGACCAGTGTATTCCCGCAGCTGGTCGATTGGTAAAACACCATTGCAGACGAGGTCGCCTTTCGTTGTTGCGAAATTGGGGAACACGAGACCAGGGCAATCGCATAAAATGACCTTTTCGCTTAGGTGAATAGTTTGGAAATGCTTTGTCTTGCCTGGCGTTGCGGAAACCGAGACTTTCTTGGCACCAATCAGAGCATTGATTGTTGACGACTTTCCAACGTTGGGATAGCCGACTAGACCAATCTCTAACCTCTTATCCGGATCTGCACATGACATTAATTATTATGATACGGGAACAAAATCTGGTATGCACTTACTATCAGGATCATAAGCATGCTTGAGGAATATGTCCTCTAGTTCTTCAACTGTTAATATCCTCGTTTCATCGTCCACATCTTGGCTAAGGGATACACCGGAGTCTCCTGCGTCTTCGTCACTCTCGTCTTCCGAGGTGTTATCGGACGTGCGCTTTCGCATAGTCTTGGGGTTTGCGCTTCCGCCATTTAATGGCTCTTCAGGCTCATCTTCAAGATTACGTTCGTCGTTCATCTGCTTCGCCAAACTTGCGGAGAAAAAGCGGTAGGCTATCCGGCGTTCTGTGAAGTGTTTGGCCCATGCTTTCCTCTGGTTTGTGGTCATCATGTCTGCCTTGTTGACTAACAGCAGGTTCTTCTTTCCCGGGTCTACATCCTTTACATATGATTCTAGATCTTCGGAGCGGAACATGAGAGGATTGCGGGCGTCGACAATTTGGACAACTAGATCCGATCTCTCGATAACGCGCCACAGTTGCCTCCACACCTCCAAGTTGCGTTCAAACGGGGTCATGAGGAGATCGTCATTTTCCTGAAGTTCTGCTAGGCCTCGTCGCCAGTTCAGGAAACTCTCCCGTTCGAGTTGGTCCAGCTCTTCGGCAGTGGTAGAGGCATCCCAGTGGGGCCGCCTTGGAACGGTTAATCTGGATCTATGCTGGTTATGCTTTCCTATGACATGCCGTTCCTCGTTCGCGGATAAGACGTAAGGATTCCTTTGGTCGGTGTGTATGATTTTGACATTGTTCATCTTCTCGGCGGTAAAGTCGGTACCTGCAAGTTCGGCCGTCGCAAGGAACTCGTCCAAGGCGCCTTGCTCGGTTACGGAGCGCATTTTAACCCATGCTGCCTCCTTTCTGTCATTTGTAATATACTATAATCTCTGTGTGAGTGACTAACTGCTTAGATGAAAGAGTAGGAGGCGGGAATATTATACCTCTTCGCCAGTTGCATGGTTGATTCTGGTGACAGCTCCTTTTTTACGATCAGAACCTTTGCCCTTTCCAAAGCGATCATTCATCAAACTATTGCCGAGTCCGACCGCATTTTTGGACTTTGGTTGCGGCATATTGAATACCAAATTGAATACCAATATATATGACAAGAGACACTGCAGTCAAATGTTTGAAATGTGTCAAAATAAAAGGTTCGGGAGATTGCCGATGGTAATGCGACTTTCATAAAATAGCAAAAAGGGTTAATAATAAACTTGAACTCTGTTGAAAAGTCGAGGTTAGTTGTTTCCTTCTGGTCATTGATTTTCATAGAATCGCTGATTAATGGAGGGGCAATTTATTTTTTTGGCGTCACCCCACGACTGATAAGACCGATAATCAATTCACCCCACCAAAATTTTCAAATTTCAGGGTTCAGTGACAAGAAGTATCCATTTACAACTTGAACTTTGAACTTACATATACAATTATTCTTAAGCTTGCTATTGAATATTGTTGGGTCATTCCGGTATTCAATCTTCTTTTCAGCAAGGAACTATAATATCCAAAAAAAAATCTATTAAATCAATAAATCAACCAATATGCCGAAAGGCAAGTGGATGTATGTATTTCATGAACTCCGATGTCTCTTCCGCCAACTCATCGCGCATTCGTTAACCAATCCAAAACAGCAACAAGAAGACGGCCCAGCACTTTACGCTGGTCCACCGTCCACAAAATGACCCCCTCATTCACGATACCGACGCACCATCTATGATCCTAAACCCCACTTCTCTTCCCAATGCCTCCAAAGTAAAAAAGCTCGACGATCTTGCCTCTGACCTAGGCATTGATACCGAGCGCATCCGCGAAAACGAAGGAGAAGCTGCCAGCTATGGCGTCTACTACGATGACACCGAGTATGATTATATGCAGCATCTACGAGACCTTGACTCCGGAAATGGTGGCGGCGAAGTAGTCTTCATCGAGGCTGATAATGGAGTCAAGAACAAGGGCAAAGGGAAGCAGAAGGAGAGCCTGGAGGATGCTTTAAAGAAACTCGACATGGAGGGCGAACAACACAAGCGCGATGAGCTATTCGGCGATGATTTCTTACCATCAAAGAACCTACAACATCTCACCTACCAGGCGCAGCAAGATGTCCCCGATGTCATTGGTGGGTTCCAACCTGACATGGACCCACGATTGCGCGAAGTGCTGGAGGCATTAGAGGATGAGGCATATGTCGACGATAGTGACGACATATTCCAAGAGCTAGCCAAGGATGGCCGTGAGCTGGACGAAATCGAGTTCGAAGAAGAATTTGATGAGGACGGTTGGGAATCGGATGACACTGCCAAGCCGATCAGGGAGTACAAGACCGACTCGACTGACGCACCGGACTTAGTCCCTGTCGATGAAGATGGCGAGGGTGGCGTGACAGTTAAAAATGAGAACTGGCTTGACGAGTTCAAGAAATTCAAGAAGGAGCAAAAGCCAGCCTCGAAGCCTGTGGCGCCGTCGCACTCAGACCTGCAATCGCTCATGACCACTACCACCAACGGTGGCCGTCGAAAGAAGCGTAAGGGTGCGCTGACGAGCGAGTCAGGGTATTCAATGACGTCTTCATCTCTTGTCCGCACAGAGCAGCTTGGAATCCTAGACGCGCGCTTCGACAAGATTGAAGAGCAATATAACGAGGACGACGAGGATGATTTCCCCGAAGACGCCTCCATCGCGCAATCCCAGATCTCCACCACATCTAGCGTAACAGGGCCCATGCGCAACGACTTCGACGGCATTCTTGATGACTTCTTGGGTGGCTACTCGATGCACGGAAAGAAGCACGTGAAGAAGGGCAAGTGGAAGAGCGGCACAGCCGAGCTGGACGAGATCAGGCGGGAGTTGGGCCCGGCTAGGGTCCGCGGTACTTACGGTGTTAAATCGCCGGCTTCGACCCGGGGAACAGCGTCGGCGTCGGCGTCTCGATGAAGGAGATCAAAAAAAAAGGGGGAACTGAATCAATGTGTTGCTAGAATAGAATATCTAGAGATACCCACGAAGTGAATGAACAAACACGCAAAATAAATGTCCTACTTGCCTAGATACCTAATCATGCAAAGCCCCTTTTCTGTGATACCTACCTTCTAAGTAAGTAAATAGGGAGTAATACTACGAGTACAAGCCTTGTCGAGTGAAGCATCAATCCGCATTTACTACCTACTATAATGTGTAACAGAACGATACTAGGTACCTACCCAGGCACGTAAGTCTAATTCAGTGTCTACCTACCTAGGTAGCCTGGCAATTCATCTGCGACAGACGTCAAGTGGGCAGACTGACTTGACTGTACATACGGTATGCATGTTTGAAAATTCCCAAGCCAACGAGTATTTAGTATTCTCCCATGCAGGTATCTATCTAGAACACCCATACAGCACAGCGAAGTATCTCATGTACATGTAGCCAGTAGCCATTGATCGCGCATCTTCAACAGGAATTTGTGCACGAGTAGCAGCAGTAGGTAATAGCATCAGTAGCAGTAGCAGCAGCAATAGCAGTAGCGGTAGTATCGGTAGTAGTAGAGAAAGCACGAGAAAAAGCACGAGGTACTAGCTGGTGAGCAAAAGGATAATTACACAGCACCTACTAACTAAGTGGCTAAGCTAGGTAGGTAGGCAGGCAGGCAGGCAGGCGAGTATCCCCCCCTTAAACGTCTCCGTACTTGGTGCTACTTGGTGCTACTTGGTAGCTGGTTCTGGAGCAGGGGATGGCGGCAGGGATTGGTTATATTGGATGGCGTTTCGCAGGTCGCGAATCCACCGCAACATGTCCCGGAACGCAGGGGGGAACTCCGCCGCTGGCCACTCTGGGTCATCGTCTTCCTAGCGATGCCCGTTCATAGCAGGTGGGCGCTCCGGGCCGTAGGCCCCTGGTGCTTGGGGCAGCTCCTCCTCCGTGTCGTCGTCGAACTCGCCTTCCTCGCTCACTTCCTCGTCTCCCTCGTCGTCGTAATCGTACTCGCTTTCCTCGTCGCCATCTTCCAGCTCCCCCTCCTCGTCGCCTTCTGTCCCTTCAGCATAGCAACTCTCCACCGTACCTTGCATGCCCTGGGGTATGCCGCGGCCCTGCTGCTGCATCTGGTTGATGATGCTCGTGAGCTTGTCGTTCTTCTTCTTGATGTCCTCGATGTCCTTGATGTACCTGTTTCGTTCCTCGGCCATCTTGAGGATATTCTGGTTGAGTGCGCCTTCTTTGCGCTTGTAGGCCTCGTTTTCCTTTTCGAGTTTCTTTGTCTTCTTAGACATATCTTCCATTTCCTTACGAAAAGTCAAAAACAGGTCGTTACTGTTGTTAAGGGTATCCTCGACCTCCTCATTTGTTAATGCCTTGGCACGGCGTGCTATTGAGGGGCACAGGGCGCATACCTGCTTAAACTTCTCGACATAAACGTTCAACTGGTTTCGCAACTCAGTCTCGGTTTTGGAGAATGTAAGCACTTGACTGTTGAGCTGGCGCGCGCGGCTGGCCTCCGCCTCCGCCGTCTTTTTCTGCTGTTCGTAACGAGCCATATTGCATTGCACTTCAATCTCTTTGGTTCGCATGGCGGAGTGGAAGTGTAGCTCTCGTAGCTCATACTGGTCAATAAGGGATTTGAATCGAGCCTTGAATCTGTAATGTTTTGGTTAATACGGAGCCTGTTCGCGCCTAACGTTGGGAGATGAGCGCACAATTCTTCAGCCTTCATGTACACCACTTGCTTCCTTGGGTTGTCTTTCTCTTCTTGATAGCCTTCTAGAGTTTCGAGCACCTTCTTGAAGCGCTCGTCAGATGAGGCCTTCAGTCGATCATGGGTATCGTTCAAAGCGCGGTGTTCATTCTATAAACCATTTCCATCAGCGTGAAGTCCCAGTCCCCCAGAATAGGCTCATAATACCTTCAGCTTGTTGTTCTCTTTTTGCAACTCACGACAGAGCTTTTCTAATTTCTCCTTTAGGCCAATTTGTTTGCTTAGATCTGTGCGGCTGGAATCCTTTTCCTTTTGCAACTGATCCGCGCGCTTCTTGTTCTTGATATTTTCGCGCTCGAGCCGCTTCATATTTGCAAAAAGCTCCGAGGATCGCTTAGTTAGAAGCTCGATTTTGTCCATATCGTTCATCTTATTCATCTGATGGTTGAGCTCGCGATTGGCCTTGCGTACTTCTCGATCTAGTAAACGGCAAGACATTAGCAAGGCCCAGATATCACAAACAGAACCAATTAGACCATAAAATTTGGCAAGAGAGTGATCGCTCAGCGCAGGCCGTGATTTGATGCTGTGTATTGGTGCCGTGCGACGGAGTAAAGGTTGCATATTGTATTCGTAGGCGCCGTTTTAAAGGGTATCGCGACCTGCGTGTCGGGGGATTTTGGCTTCTCGTCTGCGACAAATGGTGCGTAAATACATTTATAACGTCGCAAGTCGCTCATTCGAATGTTCCGACAAGCCCGTAACTGTCGAAAATGCGCCATGGCGGGTATGGGAACAAGGTTCGTTCTCCGTAATTGCCGGTCTACCCTCATTTGGATAATGCTTTGTAGGTAGGTAGCGTGATAGATCACCCTCTGAATTTTGAAGTCCAATATCACCTATAGATAACCCAAGAATGTACAAGCGACGCAAACTAGGAAAAGACCTACCAATTTCCGCCTCTTGCTCCTTTTCGGCAGCCGTGTCGACTTCCAACTGGGAGATCCTAGCGGCGACGAGTTTTGAAGCCTCGTTTGAATCGAGGGGTTTTTTCCCCTTTCCTTTCTTAGCGGAAGTGTTCGAAGCCATAGCGGGCGTTGGAGTCGGAGCGAGTCGAGGCTCTTGAACGGGAACATGGTGACCGTTCGGTAGGATATCGTCGTGAGCGTGGAGGTGAGCATGAACTGAATTTCCATTCGTGGTGGGAATAGAAGAAAGAGGGGCAGGCGTGGCGGATGGGGCACGACTATTCGTAGTCGCCATGATTACCTAGAATGACGGAGCTTCGCTGCGGAAGTATCGGTCAATCAGAATTGCAAGGCGACCCAAGACCCGGAATGATAGAAGTAAAGGCAAAGAATAGGAAGTGAAAGTGACGATGTGATTATATGAACGCACCGATCAGAATTATTGTTCATTGGAAAGGTTGAAGATGCAATAAGCTTAGATATGAAGAAGAAAAATAATGTTTGCGGAGGGGTAAGAAAAACTAGAGTCAGCTCGATTTTGCCTTAGGTGTTCAAGGCTACGTGGTTGCTAGTGGAGGCTGTAGAGTGGTATGTGATTCAGTGATAAATGCAGACTTTTGAGGGTTGAGATGAAGCGCGGCGTTTTAGTGTCGGTTACTTAATCAATCACAGCGACGGAAGACGGAAGGAAATGAAGACACACACCGGACTGCCGCTGCAACTGCTGCAATTGCTGCAATTGCTGCACGATGCGACCGCCTACTAGGTACCTACCTAGGGTAAGTAAACTTAACTTTAGTGGAGGTACCTATGTACATAGTAGTAACTGCAATATCTGATACGCTAAAACCTGCCTAAGAAAAAAAAAGATGAAGAATTTAACACTAGCGGATCCGAGCCGCCGGTTTTATGTGGAGATTACACTATTTAACTTCATTTTAATATGTATGAAGCAGCTATAATATGTTATCAGTATTCATCAAACCCTTATATTTGCAAGGAAACCTAACCAATTGAGAGCAAGTTAATGCGATTAAGCCAACATCACATAGATCAGCCTCAATAATCACATATCTAGGTACTTATATCGGCGAGCAGGGGTGGACCCGCCAAATATGCGTCATCCAGCATGATGTTACCCGTGACTGCTACCTAGTACCTATCCATCCATAGCACTTGTCCATCGGAAATTTTCTAGAAATGCAGTTGCCATCATACGCCTCGAGCATTTTATCAATCGTCGATTGATCTTTCGTTTCCTTACCCATTGACCTTTTTTCTTCTCCTTGATCTTTTTTTCTTCTTCGTCACTGTGCCGCCTAGTTTGTGGTAACCGTGGTTTTATCCCGTTACATTAATAGGTGGTGTCCTTCATCTCTCACCGATGCTCTGTAATATTATTAGCCTCTGCTACTAATTACTACATCAAGAAGAAGATGTTGCGCAACGCGGTAAACACAGCAACAAGCGCGGCGAAGAAAGCTGTAACGGAATTATCCCATTACCCGAAGCCTGGAGAAAAACTTCATGGCTTCACTTTGCTAAGAACAAAACATGTTCCAGAGCTAGAGTTGACTGCTTTACACTTACGGCATGACAAGACAGGCGCTGATTATCTGCACATCGCCCGAGATGATAGCAATAATGTCTTCTCCATCGGCTTCAAGACGAATCCGCCTGATGACACAGGCGTACCGCATATCCTTGAGCACACAACCTTATGCGGTAGCCAGAAGTATCCTATACGAGATCCCTTCTTCAAGATGTTACCACGAACTCTCTCCAACTTCATGAATGCCTTTACCGCCTCCGACCACACCTACTACCCATTTGCCACAACCAACGCTCAAGACTTTCAGAACTTGATGTCAGTATACCTCGACGCGACTCTGCATCCTTTGTTGAAAGAGACGGACTTCACGCAGGAGGGCTGGCGAATCGGACCTGAAAATCCTAGGGTTGCGGAGAAGGATGGAGATTCCGATGCCGACAGCAAGCTCGTTTTCAAGGGTGTTGTCTACAACGAGATGAAGGGCCAAATGTCAGATGCTGGCTACCTCTTTTATATCCGTTTCCAAGATCATATCTTCCCATCCATCAACAACTCTGGTGGTGATCCACAGAAAATCACCGACTTGACATACGAGCAACTACGGAATTTTCATGCTCAGCATTATCATCCGAGCAATGCGAAGCTAATGACATACGGTGACATGCCCTTAGCTGATCATCTTAAAGAGGTCGATGCTCGGATGAAGGCGTTTGAGCAGATCCAAACAGATATTGAGCATAAACGACCGATCGATCTTAACAGTGGACCACGTACTGTGACTGTGCATGGGCCCATGGATCCGCTTGCCGACTCTGACAAGCAATACAAAACTTCAGTCTCATGGGTTTTGGGCGATACCAGCAATGTACTAGAGTCCTTCTCGATTGCCCTACTTTCATCTCTTTTGATGGATGGATACGGATCCCCTTTGTATAAGGGGCTAATCGAAAGTGGCTTAGGTACAGATTGGAGTCCCAATACCGGTTATGACGGGTCTGCTGCTACAGGCATCTTTTCCATTGGATTGACTGGAGTCGGGCAATCCAATGTGGAAAGGGTGAAGAGCGAGGTGCAGAAATTGTTACGTGAGATTCGCGGTAACGGTTTCGAGAAAGTCAAAATCGACGGATATCTTCACCAGCTTGAATTAAGTCTAAAGCATAAGACTGCGAACTTCGGCCTTTCCGTGCTACATCGTTTGAAGGGAAAGTGGTTCTCAGGTACCGACCCCTTCGACTCACTAGCATGGAATTCCACAGTTTCCGCGTTCGAGGCGAAACTTGCTGAAGGTAATTATCTTGAAGGGTTAATGGATAAGTACTTATTGAATGATAAGACTCTCACTTTCACAATGGCGCCTTCAGAAACATACGGCGTGGAAGTGGCGAAGGAAGAAGAGGACAGGTTGGCAGCCAAGATTTCAGATGCAGCTCACAAGGCTGGTGGAGAGCAAAAGGCCAAGAAACTCTTTGAGCAAAGGGAACTTGAACTTTTGGTCGAGCAGAACAAATCAAGCACACAAGATTTGAGCTGTCTCCCAACTGTTCATGTCAGGGATATACCAAGGCAGAAGGAGCCTGCTATATTAAGACAGGAAAACTATCGTGGCATCCCAATCTTATCGCATGAAGCCCCTACTAATGGTCTTACCTACTTTCGGGCAATCAATACCTTTGAGAACTTGCCTAGTGATCTTCGATCCCTGATCCCACTTTTTACAGACTCCATCATGCGGCTTGGGACAAAAGACATGACCATGGAGCAACTCGAAGACGAAATCAAACTCAAGACTGGGGGTATATCCGTCAGTTATGTATCGACCTCATCACCGGAAGATTTCAGCAAGGCAGATGAGGGACTTCTTCTAAAAGGCACTGCCTTGGATCGTAACGTGCCGGAGATGTTTGGCCTCCTACGCAAGATCATCTTGGAGACCAATTTCGACAGTCCTGAGGCAGCTCTTAGGATCCGGCAACTCTTGGAAGCTGCAGCTGATGGTGTCGTGAACGACATTGCCTCATCTGGCCACTCTTATGCTAAAAGATATGCAGAGTCCGGTATAACACAGGAGGGTTACCTATCTGAACAAGTAGGTGGCTTATCACAGGTAAAACTCATTACGTCGCTCGCCAAGCGACCAGAATCAAATCAGTTTGAAGACGTGATTGAAAAGCTCAAACTTATTCAGAAAACTGCATTGGCAGGTCTTAACATCCGCACGTCGCTGACTTGTGGCTCGGATAGCTATCAAGCCAACGCTGATTCGTTGTTCGATTTTCTGGCATCTAAGCCGAGTGAGCCTATTAACTTTCCATTATCAAAGCAGCTTCAAAGTAAGCAGCCGCTTACGCAAGATATCAAAACCTTTTTTCCACTTCCCTACCAAGTTTACTATGGTTGCCTTGCTCTCCCAGCCGCCTCCTACACTCACCTGCACAGTGCACCGCTCCAGATCTTAGCACAACTTTTGACCCACAAGCACCTCCATCATGAAATTCGTGAAAAGGGTGGTGCTTATGGAGGCGGGGCTTATATGAGAGGCCTCGATGGAATATTTGGATTCTACTCGTATCGCGACCCAAACCCGCAAAACACCCTTTCCATCATGAGGAATGCCGGCCGCTGGGCAGCTGATAAGGAATGGTCAGAGCAGGACCTCGAAGAAGCGAAAATATCAGTCTTCCAAGGTGTTGACGCACCCAAGGCTGTTAGTTCAGAGGGCATGCTTCAATTCATGGCAGGCATCACGCCGGAGATGCAGCAGAAAAGACGTGAACGACTCTTGGACGTGACAAAAGATCAAGTCCAAAAGGTTGCTGCGTTGTACATCGTCAACGCTCTCGCTAAAGAAAAGGAACGGGTCGCCTTCCTCGGTAAGAGGCAGGACTGGGTTGACGAGTCTTGGAAGGTGAATGAATTAGACGTTAGCGGCGTCGAGTGAGGACCGAAACCTAACGCTCTACCCTGATTATCTGTACAATATTTGTGCATATACCCATCTCCAACTAGCTAGACTATCTGTACATGTCCCGCGCTATGCTCAGCTTTTATGCACTTTAGGGTGCTAATCATGCGACTCCGGTGCCATCCCACACCTTTCCAGCGTTCAGATACGATACGTCTTCTTGCTGGGGGGTTTCCTTACGGATCCTCCCCTCCATAGCATGGAGACCACCATAAGACGCGAGAGCAAACCAACTATTGAGGTTAGGGTCTCTGGACGACGCCTTACGGGGCATTGTTGGACATGAGACCCAACCTCATATGCTCGTTCTTTCAGACCCGGATTCCTTAGTTTTGGAACTCTGGACTATAGAACAGAGTACATGCCTGCAGTGTGCACGCTCACAAAGTAGGTACCCTAAGTTTGGGTACTAAGTCAGTGTCAATTACCTACCTGTAGCCTAGGTCCTAGGCAGGTATCTATCCAAGCGGTTAAGTTAGTTGTTAGTTGCCAACGTACCTAAAGGTAAGCTATAAAATGTGTTGGGCCTTACGAAAAGAGGAGTATCTAGCCTAACAAGTTAACCTAGTACAAATGGCGTTAAGAGTTGTGACCAATTAGAAGGCTGAAAGTCTCGAGTGTTATCCCTGGATGGAGCACTGCCGAGATATTGGAACTTACTAAATGTGAGTGAAGGACTTTTAGGCTCACCAGGCTTACTTTATGTTAGATACTATATAGGTTGGGCCTGGTAGATAGAGGGAGGGAGGTATTCGTTTAACCCCCTTGATCCTCCTTCAATGCTCCCACAGCCCCCTTCTAACGTTAGGTTTCATGTCACATTCAGTACCTTGTCAACTGACACGGTTCGAAATGTCCCAACCTGCCTTGCATCCAACATGTTATCTCAACCAATTTCCCCCTTTGCTGCGGCGTTTAAGTACTGGTATTTACCAACCAAGTTTGGCCAACTGCGATAATGAATTTTCTATATATATTTGAACAGGCATATCTGATTTACTTAACCAAACTGAACCCAAACTCATCACGAAAAAGGAGGAAAACACTTTGAAAGATACAGAATTACGTATTGTTGCGATGAATAATTCATCTACTCTTGAGGATCCGCGCCAGGCCCTCATCCGGCTTGATTTATTTCTCAAGATTTCCGAGGAAGAGTTACTAAAAATTATTCGCGAAGAGTTCGCTGATGAACTAGAGCGGCTGAAAAGGGCATATTATATTCCAAGTGGGCCCTCTGTCATCTCTTCGACGCCAACGCCATCACGACTTTTATTCAATTCAGATTATGGCGAGGTCAATCGCACTCTTGTAGGCCTCCTGACTCTAAAATGGATTTGTACGAAACAATATGACACCCTTGTAGGAACACAGGCGGCGGCAGTCAAATTGAGTAAAGAATCCTTTGACTGGATCTATCACTTGTTTAACACTTTCATATCGAATTATGGGAATCTTTACGCACTGATAACATCGATCTTAATAAATGACCTGGGCAAAGACGAAAAGCTGGTTTCTGAATACTGGGAGAAAACGGACGAGGATATTTCGGATCAGAACCACGACATGATCTTACTCAAAGCTGTGGAAGCGGGAATGGTCCCTGCCTTCGATCGTCTTACTCCGCAGGAAAAGGACGACGTTAGATATGGTATACGGCTGGGTGCCGAGTTCAACTTTGGCCAGCTCGCCCAAGCGGAAAATCCGCCAGCTTCTTTATCGATTATAGGGGAGCTAGGGAGAAACCAACGGGCCTTCAAATTGCACTTCATGGAACAGTTGCTGGACGTCGCGGGAGCGGCAGGCCACATGGACTGGACCTGTGCCAAAAAATTGAACCAGCCTATTTTTGAGGCGTTCCGCGACGCTTATACCTCTACTATAAGTATTGTCAGCTCCCCAACATTATGGACCTTACGCCAAAAGTATGACATGACTTTGCTTAAAAGGAGTGAGCGGTTGAATGCCAAGGGGTTCCGGGAATTAGACGTCGTCATACCAGCAGACCGGGCTTTGCTCAGATTGCTGTGCATGGGGAGTGTCAGCAGCAGGGAAATGGCCGAGCTATACGACGATGTGTGGGGGGGTCTCCAGCCCTCTGTCAGGTCTGCACTGATCGAGGGCCTGAACATCGATGGCGCGGTCGGCAAACCGGCGGTGCAGCCTACCTACATGCCGGCGATTGTTCTACAGGTCATCGACGCGGATGGTCCTAGTACGCAGGAGATGAGGAAGAAAGCTTTTCACAGTGCTCTGGTGTACCTTTCTCGCGTGCTCGGCGAGGCCAAGGTGCAAGATGATAGGGCGATTGTGATCGAGTGTAACTTACTCCGTGTGCTGAAGGACGTGGTTCAGAGTGATGCGTTTCTGGCTGAACCTAGTATTTTGGAGACAACGGGTGTGCCAAAAGCGGTGGTGGCGAAGGCGGGATGATGGGATGGCTAATATGTACAGTATTCATGATATAGGTAACTAGCTAATAGGTATGAGAGATGCTTTGGAACTAGGTAGGCAGGTATCATTTCTATTCAGTATTCCTTACTGGAAGACAACTCCTAAGCAGTAGTTTTTCGCGTCCAAAGTCAAGTTACACGTGTGAAACGACCCCTTTTCACGAGGCCTTGTACCCAGCGATACACTACATACTCCAAATCAAGTTACATTACCCCTATCTCTGGCACCCCTCTCCCAACATAAAAGGTTTCCCATGAGTGACCATAGTTGTCGTAATATATCCACTAAATTTAACGATGTTAAAAAAATCCGAATCCCCCATAAGCATGTCAGTCAGACCAAGGCATACCATACCGCCTCCTAGGCCTTTAGATCCTAGGTACCTATCACGTCATGTCATATTATATCACGGTGCTTACCTACTAGATACCTACCCACTCCGCCCAACTCCCCCGGCTACCAAAGAACTCCCACGCATCCCTCAGCCCCACCGCCATTTTTTTTTCTCCCGTCGCTCCCAACGGCTCATGGCTCAGCAGCAAATCGTGCGCGAAGTCCCTCCCTCGCCTCACAGAACCGCACCCACCCTGACACCGGTTCACCGCCGCCATCTCCCCCGCGACCAACTCGTAGAACGCCACGCGTGGATGAACAGCGGCACGTCGGTTTTGAAGGGGCGGTGCAGAGGCGAGATATACGGGATAGCGAGGCCCAGGAGGGGATGTAGGAGTCTGCCCCCCCCCCCACACTGCAAGGACGAAGCGTTCGGGATGTCGGTAACGGTAAGGGAGCTAGCGCAGCGCAAGTACCTAGTCGGAGCCGGCGGTGGTTGAGGTTACGTGGGCGCAGGGACAGATCGCCATGACGCCGCTGGGGAGCGGGGGCGTGTTGTTCGTCGGAGGGGTTTGCTGCTGTTGCAGATATTGCTGCAGCGAGATCGCCACGTTGCCGCCGGCCGAGTCGCCCGAGATGAGTATGTTCTGCGGTGCCACGCCGCATGAGAGTACGTGTTCGGAGAAGGTGAGTTCGTCCGACAGCGCGCCTGGGAAGCAGCTGGAGTGATCGCGCGCGAGCCGGTGTTGGGCGACGAGCGTGTGTGTTGCGTGCGGGTATTGGGTCATTGTGGAGGCGAGCACGGAGCCGATTGAGTGGAGGTCGAAGCGCATCACGAAGGCGCCGCCGAGGATGTGCAGGATGACCTTTTGGTTTTTGTTCACGTCTGCGGCTCCGGCATGGAGTGGGGCGGCAAACCAGGCCCCGCCGACTGGGGAGGGTTGGGTGAGGGGTGAGTGGGAGAGGGAGAGGAGGAGGAGTTTAGGGGTGGTTTTGAGGAGGAACCATGCTGTGAATATACTTAGGAATGGCTGCGATGGCCATTTTGTTGTTGTAGTGGAAGTAGCAGGAGCAGGAGTAGTACCCATCCATATCCGGAGAAGAGAGCTGGATAGAAGGATTAAGTCCGACGAGGGTTGCCGAAGGGGGCGTGCCTACCTCCGTATTAAGTAATATTGCCCTCAAGCTAGGATGCTTAACACGGGGAATAGGGGTTAACATGAAAGTCCGCTTGGCTCACTCTATGTATTATATACTCTATTCTGCGAATTCCTGGGGGACATCATAGGACGATGGGAGCTTATATAATGTCCTAGGTGGCGGTATAGTAGGTGCTCCGCGGATCTACGCCAAGGTTGAAAAAGACCATTGCATACCTATCTATATTATCGCGCGAGCTTTACTAGAGTCTCGTGCAGGATCCGTTGACGTGTCTGCATACCTCATCATTGAATATGTACCAACCTCGTCTGCGTCGGTACCTACTTAGGTACCTAATACAGGTCCTTATAGTAGATATTGGAGCTTTGCATTTCGACGCCTCGATTAGAGCAAATCGGTGATGTCGAATCGTGCATAAGCTTAACATGCGCTGCATGGGTGCTTCCTACACCATACTTGGAATACATATAATTCTTACCAAGCATCCACGGTTGGAAGCATAGTAGCAAGTTTCTGGGACTAGACCTATACGAAGATATAGAAAATGAGTTAGATGTATGCACCACCGTCGGTTGCCGTTAAAATTTAACCGCCTGCATAGGTAATGAGGCATGCACGAACAATCTATGACCCTACTTCATGTACTTTAAGGAGGTGGCTTGCAGAATAGGAGGTGGCTTGAAATGTTCTGCGAGATTCTGCAAGCCACCTCTGTAGTAGTGAGGAGTACTTCGTAGGAACTATACTTAGGTACCTAGGTGGGTAGTAGTATTCCAAGGTTTCTTTCTCCAGTCCCCTCATCTTTATATCCGTTCCCATCCACTTCTCTGCCTACCTATTCTGGTTTCCTCATTTAGTCACTCTTCTACTACTTACCTAACCTAGTACTCCTCTTCTCCGCACGACAATATGACAGTAAAGCACCTCGTTCTATTTCAATTCAAAGCCGGCGTCGGCGCCGATGCCATAAAAGAGGTTTGTAAACTATGCTTCTAATGGACACCCCTAGCCCTAGTTAGGGCTTAGACTGATCTTGGGCCAAGGCCAATATGCGTATGCTTGGCTTGAAGGATGGCTGTATCCACCCCACAACTCAGAAGCAGTATATCAAGTCTCTCACAGGCGGCAAGGATAATTCAATTGAAGGGGCTCAGGTATGTATGGCGGCCAAAGACTGCCTAGGTACCTGAGTGGTAGCCTACCTAGTGCTAATCTAAGAAATGGATGTTCGTGGCTGCTAACTAGCCCGGTAGAATGGTATTACCCATGCTTTTGTCGTAGATTTTGAGACGACGGAGGATCGCAATTATTACGTTGAGAAGGACCCGTTTCATGAAGAGTTCAAGGCCTTTGTTGGACCCCTTGCAGAGAAGGTCATCGTCGTGGACTATTCCGAGGGAGTGTTTTAAGAGTTGTAGGTCTGTGAAGGGAGTCGATGTGTAAAGAAGAGTTATAATATTAGGTTCAGGGCCAAAGATAGGGGAGGGGGGGTTGCTGCTTGAAAGGGGGTCACGTGGACACCCTTAGCGAACACACTCGCGAAATCATCTTGGAGGGAACTCATCTTGTAACTCTAATAGCTTCACCACCAAACCTCACCAGTTAAACGATCTTCACCAGATATTCGCCCAATGTTTTTATGATTCTTTCATAGCCGCCATGAAGCCCTAGAGTTTTCCATGGCACCCCATGTCCCGAATCTGATGCTTTCATGATGGCATCCATCTTTGATTCCGTAGGGTTACGTTTGATGCTAAACTCGTCCATAATGCATCGGGCCTGGTTATCCATCATGCCATGAATATACGCCTCTCCAATGAGTTCAAAATATCCCTCTTCCCCCGTTCTGTTAGAAGACTCTTCACGGACTTTTCCGCCATCCGTGCGCGTCGAAGGGGGGTTCCAAGGGCGAATTACCATAGCAAGCGGGTGTCCTATGAAGATGCTTACTGCATCGTGCAGGGTGGTGTCTCGTGGCACGAGGCAGAAATAGCCGTGCTTAGTGATGGCAAACCGACAATGTCCGAGCACAGTCGATGCCTCCATGCTGTACTGCCACACTGGCATATTAGTCCGTTCTGCCATTGGATCTTGCACCCACCGAATCCAGTCATCCCAGTTATCGCGTACATAGCTAGAATCTACGATTTCATCTTTCCTATTCCTCGAGAGGATAAGCGTGAGTTTGTAGGCATCTGACAAGCTGTCTTTGTTGAAATATTCCTGAAAACCCAGCCCCTTAATATAGTCAAGGTCTTTCTGGAAAATACTCAACATGGCCGGGTTATCAAATAGGTCGTCGAGGACGCCGCCAAGGTATATGATTTCGTCGTACATTATACATTTGAAGCAAGCATAACTCTGAAGTAGTGCCTTGCGTTTATCTTTGAAGTTCCTCAATTCATCAGGTAGATCTAGTCGCCGTCTGTGGTGCTTTGGCAGGCTGTGAACGCTACCAGCATGTTTCGCTGAAGAGTCCGGCGTCGGACCTCCAGCCATCCACCTAGGATGGTCGACTATAACGTGGCTACCCCAACGCCCATCTCGAAGGTCTGGCGCCCATGATGGTAGTATCTCACCTGACTTGTGTCGAACTCTGCCAGCAATCTTCAAAAAGCCAAGAGTGCCATGCTGCAACCACCTTCGAGCGACATCAGCGTAAAGTACTTGCCATGGGACGCTGTAGTCTACAGCGAACCAGGTATCGGCATCCACCGTAAGATATTTCGTGGAATATAGCTTGTCACGCGGGTCCGTGGCGCCGAGACGGGTAGCAAGAACCAGCGTAGTAACAAGGAGCGGAACAAGGCCAACCCCCCTTGAGGCCAAATCATTTACCATGAATCCGAACCGGTTCTGTCTTTGGCGATGGATGCTTTCTATAGCAGTTAGATTATTTAGTGTACGGTCAAGGTCGTCGGTAATATAATCAGGATACAGCCCAATATTCCTAGGGACCAGTATCCAAGCCACTGCAAATACATGACCCCAGCTGACTTCTTGCTCCCCACAAATCATTATCGTCTCGCGGCAAAGGGCAGCTTCCTGTTGAACCCATACCCGACTGAACCATGGCCGGTTGACAAACTTAACCAGAGCAATACCGAGAGCTTCGTCTTGACATGTTTCGTTTTCCGCGTCGAAAAAATAAGGCTTTCTCGCGTAGATATCCGCCATCGATATATCAGGGTTCCCTATATTATCCTTGCAGAGGTCAAACACATCCAGACCGGCGGCATAGGCCATGGCCAAGGTGCTATAAGCATCCGGATTACCGAGCCAAACTAGGACCCTTTTTGCCCGTTGGTATATATGGTTCATGATCGAGACTTGGGATGCCCGTTCCTTGATATTCGACTGGTCGATGCAGATAGCGTCTATCCATACTGTCCTGGGCTGGTCTGGCTTCCGGAGGGTCTTCAGCATGTCGAATGCATTTTTCTGAATCACCAAGCTGATTCCGTTGCACGTCATGCGCTGCGGATTGTCTGGCGACCCCCAGGTGTAGGATGTGGCCTCGTATTGCTCAGCAACATCGTCGATGGTGGTGGGGATAAGCTCAGCATGGAGATCTTCGTCAGGAGTACCAGGATGAAGATGAAGTAAACGGAATGCCAGTCCTCCGCTAAGTGGTTTATATAGCAGAGAAGAAACCGCCGCATTCCAAGTTTCCATAATGATTGTCAGTAATCCAGTACTTAACTAGGTATGCAAGTACGAACGAGAAGGCTATGGTTGAAGTGAAAGTGATGGACGTGGAAAGGTGCCTACCAGGCAGCCGTTTTTAGCCCCCGCATGGGGGCTCTAGGGGCGTACGATGTATACATTCAATAGGAGGCATCCGTGAGAAGGTAGCTTGAAAATGCAAACGCACTACCCAATAGGGTGTCACATGAAGAAGAGGCCACGTGACTATCTAATCAGTCACCTGACTTTGTCTTACCCAAGCGCTCCCCCCTTTTCCTTTGCTCGATACATAGCAGCGTTGTCGACTGTCGATGGGCTTTCCGTCTCGCATATAACCTCCTTTATCTTGCCTCGATAAAACCCAAACCAAGGCCAATGCCGAAGTATCTTAAATATCACAACAACATTTCACATTCACATTCACCCCAAAATCCGATTATCCATACCTAACCATATAAAATTTCCACAATGAAGGAGCGTCTGATCTAATGCCTAGTTAAACCCCATATCCAATTTCCATGATTGCCCAAGACCCATTCCCATGCCCTAGACTACCCAATAAGGATAGACTCCATAGTACCTATCCCAGAACTTCCTGCACATCTCTCTCTCTCCACCTGAGTACTTAGTCACAGTTGACCAAAAGCCTGGCGCCGCCCGCATCGCAGTGGTTGTTGTGGCCGGAGCACTTCTGCCAGCCCTGGGTCCCGCAGCAGTGGGCCTCGCCCGTAACCAGGTGGCAGAAGCCTCTGCCGCCACAGCCGCCGTCGTCGTCGAAGCGGCATTGCTATCATGGAGAATTCTTTTGTTAGAATAGGGGTCTAAAATGCAAAGGGGAAGGGGGTTGTAAACTCACGCCGTTGGTTCGACCGCGAGCGTCGAGGAGTGCGTCGGCATCTGCTGCTGGGGACGCGAAGACTGCGGCGGGCAGGAGAAGCCCGGTGATGGTGACGAGGGCAACAGTGAAGGATTTGGCGAACATGTTGGTGGTTATTTTTGGGTTGAGTGAAAGGGGATTTTCGAAGGAGTTTGATTGAATGGAGAGGAGATGAGTTGGATGCTTTGATTGTTGATGATTGAAGTGAGCTGGTGAGTGATGAGTGATGGGAAAGACTGACAAGACGTGGAATGAATAGGGGCTTTATACTCTTCAATTCTATCTTTTGCCCTCGATGGCATTGATTACACAGCAGGCTACATGTTGAGATCTCCACAAGCAAGAATTTTCACAAGCAAGAAGCCTCCTCTCGCCAATGAGGAAGACTTGACTTTTCGATATCGACGATCAAGGCCAATGTTCTCGCACGGAGAAGGCTCGCAACTCGTCGACACGACTCTCGATATCTCCACCAAAACCTATTACAGCCCGATAACTCGGGGCATCTGCTTAGCCAAGAGAGACATGGCCTTGCAACTTCGTTGCTTGACGTGGTTCATTGGCCATTATACTGTGGGTAGTAAACTCCGAGATGAAGGTTTGCAATGTGCTGGCAACATAGCCTCGCCACTCTGCAAGTTCTGTCGTATGGAAGCCCATACGAGAGTTTACGTTCATAATACTCAAGTCATGAGTATTTGTAATGCGTCCAATGCGAGGCTCCGCTAAGTCAACTAATGAACCGGTCGTAAAAAGAGGTGATCAAACCCAATACACCACGTTTTAAGGCTGACAGTGGGTATAGGCAAGTGGTGTGAGTTTGGCAAGGCTACGCGTAAGCTGTAAGTGGTTCACTTGAATCTTGGCCTGTACACGGCACGGCACACGACAGAAAGTATGGGGACGGTTCCACCAGATCTTATGCTAAAGCTACTCCGTATTGCGAGGTTGTCCCGCGATGCCGGGCCTCGCTCTTCGTCAGAAGTTTAACTTGGCGGGTTGTAACGTAACACCCGAAGGGTATCGCAGCGGTGAAAGCATGTATAGATACCTACCTGGACATACTGGGATGAAAACCGAGGCATAACTTGTAGTTACCCTTAATATTTCTTGGTTTCTTGTGCGTAGAAGATATTGATGGACTCACAGTATGGGCCTTGGCCTTTGAGTGGATAAGATAAAGTACAATCAATCTTGATTTGTTTGACCGCTATGAGGTGAGCTTGTGGTAGGATAGTATTAATTAGTAGCTACAGTACGAAGTATGGTATGCATGATGCTCAGGTGAGGTGTACAATACATGTGTACATGCAGTTGGTAGCTGGAGCCTGGAGGTAATGCGGACACAGCCCTACGACACTATAAATACCCCTTGCATACCCTCTAAGCCCTAACTCAGGCGCCTTCCCGATTGTACGGCTCTAACAAAATTCTTTAGCATTGGAAATTATGCAGCGGTAGTGTTATTATGTAATCAAATAGTGAAACCTTAGCTAACTAGTTATCAGGTTAGTACCTTTGTACCTTAATGTTATTGAATGTAAAGTGAAAATGTTGGAAGCTTCCTCTTATAACAAACATAGAGCCATTTCCTGACGCAGAGTCACCAGCAAGTGAATAGTTATTCTCGGTCTGTTACGTCCTCTATCAGCCGGGTTACTCAGCTCTCAGAATCTAGTGTTTATTTCGATATATCGATCCGAGATCTGCCAGATAGATGCGCCCATCATCTTCACTTTTGATACTTAGCAACCCAATCAAGATACAACTAAATTCTATTATGTGTCTGCTCAAGTGCGTACGAACCTACAACTTATAAAATTGTCGTTTATTAACCTAGGAGGCAGATATGTAGCTATTCGGGAGTGCGGCATATGAGGATATGAAACTACGTGACGATGTGGGGGGGCGTTCTGTGCGTTAAGGAGCATGGCAAATTTCTTGTACCAATCCGCGGGCAAGATCGAAATTGTGACATAAGAGCAGCATCGCACTAGCGGCAATGCAGCCGCCAAAATGCTACCCTCCCATAATAAGAAGCGAACCAGGAAGCGAAGCTAATCTCACTCACCATCTGACGGGCGCAAAGAGCTCGACGTTGATTGGAAACCGTGAAGGATTGCGAATTGTGGCTCACTGGATGCTCTTTATAGCTGATAACACTTGCGTTAGCTAGGTGCCTACTGTAATTGATAGGTATTAGTTAGGTAGGCACTGTATTTGGTTAAATAGGTGCTGTGGTCGTGAGTTATGGCCTCATGTTCCAGCGTCAGGGGCCTGGTTAGATAGGAACTACACCAAGCCGAGACGTTTGATCCTCTGGTCCGAAACTGCGAACCCCCCCCCCCCCCCCCCTAGCCACAAAGCCCAACATATGATTCCCCGACTTTATCGTAAGTTGCTTAGTATTCTCAAAAGGTATACCTAATCCCCTCTCTCTTTTTCTTTTCTTCCTGTTCACCTTTCTCACGAGTTAGTTGATCTCTCTCCGCCTATCGTCTTCCGCCTACGCTTTTCTTCCATTCGACCTTTTTTATTTTTTTACGTGGCCGGCCCACACCATATATATAGTTATTCGACGCCAATTCTTTATTAATAATAGCACTGTTCCGACGACGACGACGACGATAACGCCAAGATGACTCAAATCACCCTCCGCCCGCTCTTCAGCCTCCTCGTCCTCCTGCTCTCCCTCTGCGCCTTCGCCGTAGCCGACGCAGCAACACCCGACCTCGCACCGCGACAAGACGCCGGCGCGAGCACCACCACCGCCGCCATCGCCGCCGCCGCCCCCACCGGCAACCCCAACTCCCCGCTGTGCGTCGACTACGCGCGCGTGGCGAACCTGTCCACCGTCGCCCTGAACATCACCTACCGCGCCGCCTTCATGCGCTCCTCGCCCCTGGGCACCTTCGCCGCCCGCAGCATCATCGACGCCGAGAAGCCCAAGCTCGCCGGCATGATGATGGACGCCCAGCTCAACGGCGCGTGCGGGAACCTGTCGCAGGCCGCCATCGACGGCGCCGCTGCCAACCTGACCGCTGGCTTTGTCCTCGGTCTGCCCATCCAGGAGGCCGTCGGCATCGAGGTCCTCAGTCCTGTGCTCCCCATCATTTCCGTCGCCATGATCCTGATCATGGGTGGCACGTTCATCTCGTTATAAAAGAAAGAAAAGAACCGGTCGTGTCAAGAAATTAGGGAGTCCGTGAAGAGGAGACGCCGCGCATGGGTATTTTGACCTGCGCAAGGGAATCTCGGTGCATCAGATATGGGCCATGATTTGATGTCAAGAGAAAGAGAGAAAGATACCTACCTAGCTAGTACGAAGAGAAGCGTCGGAACGCTGTTTTAATGAACTCGAACTTATCCTTGATATATGTGCGTGTATTGAGCTACTCAAACTACTTGATTGGAAATATAATGCCCGAGACAGTTCCGCCATTGAATACATTGATTGAAATTATGACCGTCTGGTAGGTAGTGTCTAGGTGAGACTCACGGCATATCTGTCAAACTAAGGGGCATCTCATGCGAACGGCATTTTAGAGCAATATTCAAATTCATTTCTTTCCAGTAATTAATAAATTAGGCATCTACCTATGTTAGGTACCTAGGTAGGTAGGTATACAGGAGTCTATCTTATCCTAAACATTCTTAGTCACTCTTTCTCTTCTTCTCAAAACAACAACCCCTTCGTCTGCTGTATCTCATTCAGCTTAATATTCTTGATCAGCATGACCCACGCCAGCGCGAGCGCCATGATGACGGTGCCCGCGACGATCATGCACGTCTGCGCCTGCGCGTACGCCTCGATGATCGCCGCGCGCACCTCGCTGCCAATCGGATAGCTCAGCTGCACGTCCAGACTATCGTAGATCTCCTGCCAGCCCGCCTTCGCCTCCTCCGGGAGCTGTTTTTGCAGCGCGTACGGCAGGGTATTCGTCCATATGGCGCCAGAGATCGAGTTGCCGACCGCGCCGCCGACGTTGCCGAAGAGGCTCAGCAGCGCGAGCACGGCTGCGACGTCGTTGTGTTCGGACGCCGCCATCACCGCCACCTGCTCGCCGATGATAATGGTGCCGCCGGCCAGCGCGATCAGGACCTCGCACATGGCGATGAACCCGATGCTCGTCCCGGGCTGCCGGAAGTGGATCAGCAGGCCGACGAAGAGGATGTACAGGGGCACGGAGACCTGCAGCAGCCAGCGGAAGCGGCCGGTACGCTTCATCAGCCAGCCCGCGGCCAGCAGCCAGGTGGCGGAGACGATGTCGAAGATCCCGCCAATGTATCCCGCCGTCGCGATGTCGAGCCCGTAGACTACCTGCAGGTAGGATGGGAAGTAGCTGTTCCAACAGTAATACGCGACCTGGTACGTGATGTCGAGGAGACAGGCGCCGATGACGGTGCGCGATACTAGGAGGTTGCAGGGTAGGAAGGGCTTGGGTGCGACGAAGCGCTCGACGAGGCCGAAGGCGATGAGCATGGAGAAGCCGATCACGAGCATGGCGATGATGGAGGGCGAGCGCCAGGAGTCGCCCATGGATTCGGCGAGTGAGAACGGGAGAAGGAATAGCACGAGGCCGCCGGCTAGGAGGAATACTCCGAGGACTAGGGGTCATGGGTGTCAGTTTATGGGATATCGAGATGCAAGCAAGTGACGAGGTGGAAAAGGGGAGGAAAAAAGAGAAAAGCTTACGATCGAATTCGATAACGTAGAAGCAAACACTTTGCATAAATGTGCGGCCGCTGGAGTTCTCTCGCAACCTCCCGTATTTCTTGGCGTGCTTAAGTTCCCGCTGCATGATAATGAATAGGGGTAGGGCGACCAGGGGCAGGAGAATCGCCCAACACCCAAAGGCCCATCGCCAGTTATTAGCATGAAACTTCTCTGCGGCAGCCGGACCGGCAAACGCGGTGATGATGTACGGCGAGGAGGTGACGGCAAAGGCGAGTCCTCGGTGAGATAGCGTCGAGGTGTCAGCGGTCATGACGTCGATGGTGTAGATGAGACTGGTGAAGCCGACGTTGTAGAAGACCTGGGCGGCACAGTAGATAGCGATGTTAGAGCAGGTGGCCATGAGAATCAGCCCGATGGTGGCGAGGATGGCCATAGCGAGGAACCCCTTGGACCGGTCGAACAGATTGAGGATCTTGGCTACGGGCATGGTGCAGGCGGCGCACATCGCATTGGATACGATGCTGATAACGGGGATGAGGGAGTGCTGGTCAAACCCGCTCACGACGTAGGCAGTCAAGTTGCTAGTCGTCGACGACTGGAAGGCGTTGACGAAGTAGATGAGCCACATGCTGGCGAGTCTGAGTCAGTATACGAATATATCTTTCATCCATGGAACAATTACACATACCAGACGTAAACCATTCTCAGGGACTTCTTAGACCAAGACAACGTGACGGCCTCGATGGCCTTGACACCACCTTGGGCGCCTTTTGCAGGCAGCTCCATTATCGATTGATCGAGCTCAGCCTCGGTTGGAGGCGGCGGTGACTTATCTCCGCTACCACGGGTGGCATCGATACCGCACAAACGTGCCAAGTTCCTAAGCGTTCTGAATATCATTTTGATGTCCTATAGTGAGGGAGAGAAAGAGGAGGAGAGGGCTCATGGGGGTGAGAGTCCAGGACAATCCTTCATCTTGCAACAGCAGGCCTTAAGTATTTATACACGCAGCGAGCATTGTGGGTGTACAAAGTAACAGACATTGTGGCATTGGCCTCTGACCTGATCGGACCTGATCGAACATTATCAAAATCTTATCTGATCGGGATCAGGCCTCGCTAGGGATGACCACATCCTAGCTCTTGAGTTTCTATTACCAGATCAACCGCCCAAGCGGGTTAGCAGCCAGATTTTAGTTACGCGTTTGCCCCGGGTGGTGGATCTCGAGGCCGTTCGAGTCTTCAATGCCTAGTATGCTATGATATGCCCGGCCGAGGGAAGAGAAGAACAAAAAAACAAGCCTGTGACCTATGCCGCTTCGGGGCCTCAACCCTGAGCTACCTAGATGGACGGAAATCGACCCTTTCTAAATGTTGCTAAGGTCCATAGGGCCTAACCAAGAGAAGTGGATAGGACCCATGCGTGGATCGGATAGCTGTGGATCGGTGCATTGAAAAGTGTTGCAGCATAACTGCAACTAAGAAGAAGGAAGAAAGCTTGGTTTATTCTTGACTACTGTGGCGGCGTGCCAATATAGGGCCATATGGCTCTAGTGGAGCTTAGGGTGCCTCAGGCACCTGCAACAAAAAGTGGTAAGCGATTCGGGATAAAATGTTGATTCAATTCGGGTGCCTAGAGGAGTAGAAGAGGAGTAGAAGAGGAAGTGGGAGGTGGGAAATTAGGGATGAAGTAGGGTTAAGGACCTCGGAGGTATTCAAAACTCTCAGGATTGACTTCCGAGGTTATTGTTTATTGAATCATCGTGAGAGACTTTGAGAAGTCCCAAGAACTCATTATGTGAAAAATGCTCATCTTCGTTGATCGTGTAAGATGGAATAGAAGATGCTATGACATCCACATTGCTTCGCGCAATGATCCGGGCGATCAGCCGTTCGCGGACCTAGTGGAGTTGTCCAGTCCAGGTCGTTGAGTCCCAGTGACCTTCGCGTAAGTTTACAAAAAGGTGCGCCGTTCCTGGCACAAGCCTTTTGGAATATTCTAGGTTAGCTTATATCTATGAAAACTATAAATTTGCGGGGCGCGTGAGCACAGAGTTCAAGGACGGGACGTAGGTAGAAGTGTCTGATGTCACGGCCCGAAGGCATGGTCAGTTTACCTAGCAGAGTTTCTCACCATTCCCATTTCATGAGAATTGGGCCTCTCAAATTTGCCCCTGGCCACCTAACTCTGTACGGTTCAGAGTGTTCTCCTTCATTAAGGAGGCTTTCAAAATACCAACCCGAATAGCTTAAGCTATTGGAATTACACAGAAGCCTTTGGCTCTAATACTTTCATGTCGATTAGTCTTGATTAGATACTGCCCAGGAAGTGTTTGATGCAAGCGAGACTGATGTTAACGATATGACTATAGGGATTCAAAATCATCTCGCAGGTATAATTGTGAGTTGAGTGGCTTTTATCTTGATGAATTACAAAGGACCTTAGGTAAATGACATGCATAGGTGACTGAATAGTATATTTGATGTTATTCCTTGATTTTCTATGGAAAACTGTTTGGTTAGGAGATTGACGTGAGTTCCCGTCACTGTCAGAGTTGATGACTGAAGTAACTAATTTTCATATTTCTATATACTTAACCTAGTTACTTCTTTAAAGGAAAAGTACATGGACATCTCACGTACGGAAATATAGAAACAGAATATATCATAATATCTATATCTAGACATCAAACTACTTGTTTTTGATCATTCATGATCGCTTGAGTGGTCGTTGAAACACTAAGTCTACTAGGTATATAAACAAGCCTTACTACTGTACCTCCTTACTACCTGCTTACAGACTTCTTCTTGTATGCTAGCCTCTAATAATTCGACATCTCCTGTTGACAATCGCCTAGTTCATGGTGCACAATATCTTCCGGCCTCTCATAGATTACCAAAATGTCAACAACCAAAGACCATCGAGGCCTCGTCGTTGGTGCGGTGGGTTACGAGCAGATACTCAATTATTGATATGGAAATTCATGCCCAAGGGTGATTTCCCATGAACATTATTCATCTACGCGATATCTCTATTTGCAACCCTCTTTCATCTCTCGTGCTTTATTCCTTCTTCTTCTTCCTTTCACACATTAACCATCAAAATGCCTCCCGCGTACGAAATGCACTTCAGCATGTGCTTCTGCTGGAGGTTGCACCGTCGCCAATGGACGGCGTCGAAGCTCCCGGACTCGGTGTGTAGTAGACAGACGTCTTTCCCTCTGCGACTTCTCTAGTTACTACCAACTCTCTACTGACACTAGCTCATCTAGCTGCCTACTTACGCAGCTGCCAGAAAAGCCCACCCTCGTCAAATGAAAGAGCCCGTTCATGAAGCTCCCCTTGGAGATCCACCTAATAATCTTCGGGTATACCTGGAAGCAAGACCAGTACTGTCTCGCTCTCACCCCCAAGTTCCTCCTCCTCCTCGCTACCATGAAGCCGGCCGGGATTCCCTGCGCGATCACCTACCGCACCCGGACCTCGTGGAGTATGATGGCCATGCCTTCGACTGGCTCGTGGGCGCGGTGTCCCGCTACCTGGCATGCTGGTGCGTGCGCAATATGAGCGGGGCGTCCTGGTTGTGTATGATCCATTACCGCGGTGATTAAAAATGTAAAAAGGAAGACCTACTTACCTACTCACCCCGCGATTTAATAACTGGGTGGGAACCTCCATTACCAGTATACTTTTTTTGCTTGGAAGTGCTTTCAAGGACTGGGCCGGACCATAGCCGCACCTAGCTTAAGGGAGGGGCTGAGAAGTAATATGGAAGTGGCAGTGGCAGTGGAATTGGGGGAGAGGGGGGGACGTTCCATACTTCTTAGTGGACTTCTTAATAACAAAGTCGAAGTCATTATACAAAATGGACTTGCAACCGTGCGAGATGTGATACTAGATGTTCTCTAGGTACACGTTGACCTAAAGTCAAGATGCATATGTGTAATCCGTAAACCTTCAAGACCATGTTGTGATATTCCATGTCAAGAATAGGTCGGGCCTTTAACAGAGAGAGCCTCTCCAGAGAGCGCACCTCAAAGATAGTACTTAACCTACCTCACAATAGATACAAATAAATATTTGCACTTTAATAACAATACCTATGTAAATCACACCGAGCAACCATCCAAAGTACCTACCGAATAAACAGCCCAATGAATAAATTGAGTCCCCAAAACCGCACCCTCGCCCTCGCCCTCGCCCTCGCCCCTCCTCGCTCTCCGACACTCGCCTTTCCGCACCACCCTCATGCCCTGCTTCGGATTTTGGTATATAGATAACTATCTCGCGTGAGATTATCAATTCAGGTACCTACTACTAGTAGGTAACGAGCCTTCCAAGATTTCGGACGACGTGTAAGAACGGCAATAGCCAGCCCACCATACCCCCCCTCGGAACATTACTACCTAACGTAGAGAGGTAGAGGAGGCTACCTACCTAGTATTTTACTTTCTCAACACTATGTGCCTATGTACCCACCTAAGGTTAGGTAGGTATATGTCTTCGGTAGTCGGCCGTCAGTAGTGACATACATAGCACCACAGATCGCCAATACCCACTCCTGAGTGGTCTACTAAATAACTAATCCCGTACCCATAGTTATCCCCACCTGTCAAGTTGTAGGTTAATATAATTAGTAACACCTTCTCCAGAGTCCATGCCTACATTCAAGTAGTATATCAACCCCGCATCGATGTGGAAATAACTATGGGAAATGGGGGTTTTGGCTCGTGAAAACTGGAGCATTACGTTGCATTTGCGTCGAGCCGCCCAGGGGGGCTGGGGGGCTTCATTCGTGGAGGGGGAATGGGGTAATAGGGTGTGTGCTTACTACCTAGGTTGGTACCCAGATAGGATTGTAGGAAAGCAAGTAAGGAGGGGGGTGTGTGTTTTCTACTCGCCGGATATACGATGGAGTGAACGAATGGATACATTATATTCTATTCCCGTCGTTTTTCTTTGTACAAATAAAGCATCACCGCACGCACGCATCGATTTCTTTCATGGATATCAAGGACTACTGCTGATTTAAATGTTGAACTCACGCCTCTCACGATGGATACTATAGCGACCTTCCTCTCACTGCTCAGGCCTACCGAGTCCTTACTCCAATTTGTGGCTCTGGGCAGTCTGGCCATAGTCACGCTGTACGTAGCGGGGAACGAGGTTATCCGTCACCGTAGCCGGATTCCCGGCCTCAAGGGCCCCAAAGGTTGGCCCGTGGTCGGGAACCTTCTCGACATACTGTCAAATGCGCCGTTGAAGTACCAGGAGTGGGCCAAAGAGTACGGCAGCGTATTTCAAGTCCAGCTTGGCAACACGACCGTGGTTGTCGTCGGCAGTGCCAAGGCGGCGAGGGCCCTGTGGATATCCCACGCACAAGCGTTGAGCTCCCGGCCGATCACTTATACTTTTCATAAGGTGAGTCGTCTGTCTACAGCCCGAACTGTCTACCTATCTCCCACATCATAGCGCTCTCACACATGACAGCTAGCCGCCAGCACCGCCGGCCTGACCATCGGCACGTCTCCATACGATGACTCTCTGAAGCGGAAAAAGAAGGCCGCGGGCGTGGCTCTCAACCGGCCCGCCATCCAGACCTACGTCCCGTACCTCGACCTCGAGACAAAGGCCTTCATCCAAGACCTGCTCACCTACGGCGAGGCCGGCTCCACCGCCATCAACCCGCTCCCCATGGTGCAGCGGCTAAGCCTGTCACTAGTAATGACGATCAACTGGGGCATCCGCATCCCCTCGATCCACGACCCGCTCTTCCAAGAGATCGTGCACGTCGAGGAGGAGCTGAACCGGACGCGGTCGACAGTCGGCAACATCGCGGACCACATCCCCTTCCTGCGGCTCAACCCCCTCAGCCGCAGCTCGCAGCAGGCGCGGGACCTGCGGCAGCGGCGGGACACGTACTTCGCGCAACTAAACGCGGACCTCGCCGCGAAAGTAGCCCGCGGCACCAACGAGCCGTGCATCCAGGCCAGCGTGATCACGTACAAGGAGGCGCAGCTGAACGAGGCGGAGCTGGCGTCCTTCAGCCTGTCCGTGCTGGCGGGCGGCTTCGAGACCGTGTCCAACACGGTGCAGTGGTCGATCGCGCACCTCGCGCAGCACCCCGAGATCCAGGAGAAGGCGTACGCGGAGATCCGGCGATTTCAGGAGTCCACCACCCCTACTAAGAATGGCAGTGAACCGCTGTGCGACGCTGCCGATGACCAGAAATGCGCGTACGTGCACGCGCTAGTAAAGGAGGCGTTGCGGTATTTCAGCGTCGTTCCGCTCGCGCTCCCGCGGGAGTCGATTCGAGACGTGCAGCACGAGGGTCTCGTGATCCCGGCTGGTAGCACGTTCTACATGAACGCCTGGGCTTGTAATCGAGGTAAGACGAAGAAAAATCCCCATGATTCTCTGCTGAGTAGCTTGCTTGCTGTCCTTACCTGCCACCCTTTCAAAAAGCGCAATTGTACTAACTTGTTCGATTTTTGTCATTGCTACCTAGATCCCGAGCTATGGTCTGACCCGGACACCTTCATGCCAGAACGGTGGCTAGAGAAACCTGATGCGCCTCTCTTCACGTTTGGGCTCGGATACCGCATCTGTTCGGCCTATCTCCTCGCTCCCCGGGAACTGTACCTCATTTTTATGAGACTGTTGTCTAGCTTCCGCTTGGAAGCCCCTGAAGAGATCAAGTGCGATCCTACCAATGATATTTTGAGCCCAACTGATCTGATTATGACCCCGAAACCCTATCGGGTGCTCTTCATACCGAGAAATGAAGCGAAGCTGAGGGAGTCCTTGGGGGCATTCAAGTGAGGGAATAGATTCTGGTAGCATATTATCATGGCTGTAGTCTTAGCTTCAACGATAGCTAGTGTATAAAGAGAGCCTTGTGAATCCATGGATACTACTTACTTTTCGGGGACCTAATCATGTGTATTATCCCACATATAGCTACCCCCTACTGATTACTCCGCTACTTAGCCAAGTACGAAAGAGCTGGTCCTGGCGATCCCAGTTCGATATTGACCTAGTGAGAAGGACTAACGCAAATGATGGCTTTCTTGAAATATTGAGGAACTGGGCTAGGTAATGCCATCGGATCGTGATATAAGGATTAGGTGAAAACGCCTCGTATAATGAACTAGGTTAGAAATGTAAATTTGGGTGTATCCTCACTAAATGGTTCCAAGGACAGAATTTCTTATTCAGAATTCTGTCGTATGCCTATATTTCGTATTCTGCAGTTGATGTGCATGAAGCCAATGTTGAATAAATTTTCGAACCCGTGAACGCCATATCTTGCCATTTTGAAATCGTTGAGTGTCTCGTTTTGACTCCGATATCCACCTGACACCTGTCCATGCCACTTGATGCTACTTTCCTTCCTGTCTCCCATGATGAGTTTGATGTTGAGATCCCATACTCTAACCCCCGAAACGCCGCGAATGCACCCGTGAAATTGACCTGTTATACCTACCCATCCCGTTTTGGTGTGATTTTACCTGTAAGTTCTGTTAAGCCCAACCAGGCTCAAAAATTCATTTCTTGTCTTTTCTTTCCGCTCGAAACAACCCAGCACGCAGCTCGTAATGGTACTGGTTGTCGTTTTCTCAACCCCTCGCATAACCATACAGAGATGGCTCGACTCCATGACCACTGCCACGCCCTGAGGCTTGAGGACTTCCATGATGGCATTGGCGACCTCTCTTGTCAATCGCTCCTGGACTTGTAGTCGGCGGCTGAACATTTCTGCGATACGCGGAAGCTTAGATATGCCAATGACATTCTTATTTGGAATATATCCGATGTGCATCTGTTCAGAAGGTTAAACCATGATATACATCGGTATGATTCAGGGTTAATAGGTAGTTGACTAACCTTTCCGGTGAAGGGGACCAGATGATGTTCGCAAAGACTGAAGATTTCAATATCTTTTACAATAACCATCTCATTATGGTTTTCGTGGAATATGGCATTGTTTACGATGTCCCTAACATTCTGCTGATAACCTTTAGTGAAGAACAACATTGCCTTCGCATATCGTGTCGGCGTGTCTAGCACCCCTTCTCGGTCTGGATCTTCGCCGACGCATTCAAGGATGGTTCGAATGGCACCACGCATCTTTTCGAGTCTCTCGCCGGCTTGTTCAGAGCTCTCCTCAAGTCTCTCGCGTGTTCCCCGGCCTACTATATGTCAGTAGAGGTCTAGGAATAGAGCGTGACGGTTCACCTACTAGGTCTACTAAGACCATCAAAATCAATAACTGGGCTTGGCGACCTTGTTTCGACGCTCTTCGCCTTCGCCTCTTCTCTTCTTCTTTTCTTGCTTGGTGGCTCGTCCCTAGGATCTCGTGCAGCTTTGCTTATGCTGTTTCGTCTCATGTCCGAATTGGCATGCCCGTTGATCTCAGATATCCCACCATCTTTTGCTCTCCTTCTCCTCTTCTTCTTGTTCGCCCGTTTGCCATTTTGACCTTGATCGGGTTCCGGATTCTGATTTCCATGGACAGAGTCGTCGATATCGGACACACCACTGGGGGAGGAGCTACTAGAATGATCTAACCTTGAGACTGTTGAATTCTCATTGCCCATTTCGGTTCCTGCGAACGGGACCGTTTTACTTTTTATTATAGGCATAGCATTAATAAGACGCAAGAGAGGGAGACAAAGTGGCGCATGCGGTGCGGTGCGGTCTGGTCTTGTATGCTCAGGGTTTGGCGGGGCTTAAGTTGGATAAATCGTTGGTGAGTCGGTCGAGCGAGGGGAATTATGTAGAACGTGAAAGCGTTGAGGTTTTAATCATTTCAGTCAGATGGGATATAGGATGTAGGATGGTGGAATAATAATATACAAATACAAAAAAAAAACTAAGAAAACAAGCAAAGTCAGCAAAGTTTGTCAATTGATATTGTTGTCAGGGATTCTATAAAGTTCCGACATACCATTAAGTACCCAAGTACTACTATGTAAGTTTGAAGCTCTAAAAAAGTCAGACGAAAACTCAATTCAATCGGCAATGAACCCCGAATTAGCGTTATCGGACTAACTAGTGTTATCGGACATTTCGAATATCCCCATATTATTTCGAAATTTGGTTTATGTTACATAGCGGGGCACTAGCGTACATAGTTAGTCCGTCATGTGCATTTTTAGTGCCATTTACATAACTAAAGTTTGTACCTGGGTACCTACAGCTCCCTGTACATGTGCACCTTATGTAATTTGAAATTTAATCATCTCGCAATCAGCACTGTACTAGGTTAACCTACTACCATTCATTACTTCCACTCCCAACTGCCAACACCAAACATCTTTCACCAAACATACATTCTACTTCTTTAATCATCAACATCCTACCAAATCAAATCAAATCAAACCAAACCCTCGATTCTCGCGGCAATATTCTCCTCTCTGACGCCAACCTGACCATACCATTCGCCATAATCTCCCGATCTCCTTAACAACTCAGTCTAGTCTAGTTCGACACCATCACAGCATCTAAAGATTCAGAGTGGGCTTCACTGAAGCTAATCGCGCCCCGATAATATGGCGTCTCCTCCGCGTGCCTACTCGCCTGCTGGCTCTCCACCCTATTCTAGCGCGCCGCTGCCGTCCAAGAAACGCGTCTCTACCGCTGCCGATCTTGCAGGACCACCACATTCCATCAAACGCCGCAAAGCATCTGTGATGTCCTTAACCTCTATCGGATCAGCCCACCCTCTCAGACAGACTTCTTTTCCGCCCGACGAATCAGAGACACAAACCTTCTCTCCCTCTTACCGACGATCCCCAAGTATCGACACCATGAGCCTAGTCAGTGGAAGCCAGGTGAGCGCTGCTCCTACGAAGAAGAAGCGTGGTCGGAAGTCCAAAGCAGAGCGCGCGAACGAAGCAGCTGCTGAAGCCATGCGTGATGGATCGCCAAGTGTCGCTGGAGGCCGCGCCCCCACGGTGTTGAGCAATATTAGTGGCAACAATGCCGGTAAAGATGCGGAAGCAGAGGATAGGAAAGAAGAAGAGTTTGAGATACCCGAGAACATGGCCAGCACATCTGTGGTCCGAACGAAGGAGCAAATGGAGACGGAGAAGGAGCTTTTGGCATATCTAAAAACTCTTATGGATGGTCCACAATTCAATCGATATGAGGTTTGGCATCGTCAAACTCTCAAGAATGCCGACGTGAAAAGAGTAAGCAATGATATCTAGTTTTCTGCTGAAATCCCATTCTTGGTATTATTAAATGGCTAACGTTCTACGCAGCACATCAACAGCGTCACATCCCAGTCATGCCCCGTCAACGTTCACCAGATGATGCAGGTTGTCTGCAAAATGTATCTTGGCGATGTGATCGAGGCCGCGCGCGATGTTCAAGACGAATGGATCAAACTGGGAGAGAGTCAAACTGATTTGCCCGACGACAAACTCGAACCTACGAGCGAAATGTCAAAATATCGTCGACATGCTCCCTTGCGACCCGAGCACCTTCGAGAAGCATACCGACGCCGCAAGGCTGCTTCTGAAAATGGCGGAGCGTTGGGAAGCCTGCTAGTTTGGAACCAGCAGACGCAAAACGGAACCGAGCGTTTTGCAGTCAGAGCCGGAGGACGCCGCATATTCAAATGAATGACGCCTTTCAAAACATATCAACCAATTCCATGACAAACATCCATGGAAAAAAAACGCGCGCTGCGTACTAGCACTCATGAAGAAGGAAGACCTCGATTATCACACAAGATACAACTATGATATGTTGCTACGAAGTTTGACCTACCCGGTCTCGTTGGCGCACATGGGACTTAAATCCACGCGAATACCTACCGCGATCTCCGGCGTAAATCATGGACTACAACACCCATTTTTAGTCTGGGAACAACACAACACCGAACTATGCCGTTTAGCCTATAGACTGCCGTAGCAGTCAGTATATGTTTCTATGGCGAGAGGGTGGAATGGATTCATCTATAGGGTTTCTACCAGGTAGATGGAAGCAAGATGGAGCTCGATAGCCGTTCGAAAAAGGGAAGAGCACGGCTACGACCTGATTATCGCGATATCGTGGCCTTATCGGTGTAGGTAGTCACTACGAGGAAAATCTACGACTACCAATACCGAATGGCTTCCGGGGGAGAGGGGGGTGTTTTTCAAGTAGTCAATGGCAAGGATTCTTGATTAATTTGAAACTAGTCTATCCATTGTATGCTCTGTTTAAAATTGACTGCCTTTTTTATAAAAAAAAAAGCCATGAAAAGAATAAAAGGAATCTCAGATTGAGATTATACATCTCCATTACTAGAAAGTACCCTTTAATACTTCAAGTTGTGTGTACGTAATCTACTAAAGTCAGGCCGGTGGAATTAGTCATTCACGTGATACCAAAGCTACCTACTTAGAGCTTTCTTGCACTCATTTTTGCAACCATCTATTGCCCTTATAGCTCAGTGGTAGAGCGCGACACTTGTATCCCTGCAAGTTTATGTCGAGGTCCATCGTTCAATCCGGTGTGGGGGCATTTAAATGCTTACTTTTTGTAATTCCTATTCTTCATTCTTCGTCGATACTATTGTGGAGTTGGTCTTCTTTCTTTTTCGAGTTTGGATTTGGATTTGGATTTGGATTTGTTTCTTTTGCTTTTTACTCGATGGATGCATGCGTGCACGTATATATTAGTTATGTGTGTGCATTGCAGTTTCCTTAATGCCAGCCATCTCTCCGTACTTGCTTCTTTTTGTCTGTCCAATAGACATGCAACCCTCTCCCCCTATTTATCTCTCTAGATGCCTCCCCATATGATTGATCGCCCTATTCGATGCCGACACCCGAGTTCCCATCTACCTAGTTACCTAGACAGCTGCTAGAACTGGAGCGAAGAACACATATTATTTATTACCTAGGTAGGTAGGTATGCATTATGTAAAATTTCACGGTATGATTGTTTTGCTGCCTAATAACAACATCCCGAAGTCCGCAACTTCACCGTTTAATCCATTGTTGTTAAGCTGTCGAGCCGTTTGTTCAGCTGGTTGGTTAGTTTGTCTTATGTCTACCTACATACCTAGAATGTACAATATATAGTTCACCACTCACTTACTGTCAGGGCATCTATGCAGTTGGGTTGGGGGTAAACCCGCCTTGCAGCCGTGATTACAACGAAAAACAAGTCAAGTCAGCGTTGCCGAATTCCGGCAGCCTAACTAGTTCTACCAGGGGGGTTATGTATGCTTCTTAAATCGTTGAGTGGACATGGAAAATGTCACCAATCAGTTCGGGGTTGGATGATCTATTTGGGTGTTAGTTATGGGGAACATGGATATCTCGCAACCCCATGAATAAAAGCTTATGTCCTGCTTTGCGCTCACAGCTGGCGAGTTGATGATGATTTTTTGGGGGATTCTCGTATTAAGGCTGTGATGATATACATACCTACTACCATCGGGACCTCTTAATAAATAATGAGTATATGTCAGTTGAGGATATAAATCGATCGAATATCGTGACTATACAGTAAGCTTAGCTATTATATATATGCCTACTTAGTCTTCTACACCTTACTTACCTACTCCAGGCACTCATTCGTTCAGACCTGGGAGAATCTGAACAGTTATCTAAAATCCAGCAAACTCGAAAGAAAATACATTTTGGCTGGGTACCTAGTACCCCCAACACATCATCACCATGTCAGCGCCCACCGGTAATCTTCCAAACAACGCGCGCGTCTCTGCCTTCCACAGATTCACTCAGCCCGCACTCACCAGCAGGAGCCGCGCGATGGAGGGGGGAGAAGGACAGCCGTCGTGGCGGTCACCCCACCACGCGACGTGGAGCACGGCCAAGTTCGCGCTGCGGGTGGTATCGGCCATCGTCGCCGTCGCCCTGGTCTTCGTGTCTGCCGTCGGGTTCGCCGCGCCCCCGGGGTTTAACTCGTATCCCATTATGGGGCTCGCGCTGGTACCCTGCCCAACCTAACCTAACCTCCCTACCTACCTACCTAGTCACTAACCCAAGCACAGGCGGCAGCAACCCTCCTCTACAACAGCGGCCAATTCATCGCCATGTGCGTGCGGCGCAGCAAGTCCGAGGCCGGGCGTCCCGCCGTGTCCCTCGGCCTCGAGCTCGTGCTCGCCTCCGGCGGCTTCGCCATGTCCGGGCTGATCATCGCCTACACGAGCGACGTGTGGCGGTGGAGCGAGTACTACAACGACCCCGCCGGCAGCAACGACAACGGGGGCGCCGGCGGGAACCCGGATGGCGGCGATGATGGCACTCCCCCGGACTCCAGCTACGTCGACCATGACGGGTACGCGTGGTTCGCGAAGTCGGTTGCCGCGTGTTTTCTGGCGTCGGCTTTGTCGTGGGTTTCTTTTCTTTTCTCCCCCTCCCCCTCTTTTCTCCTCCAACTCGGTAGCTAACCCCAAATCCTACCCTTAAAAAGCCTAATCCACTTCGTCCTCTTCGTCCGCGCCTGCGTCGAAGTCAGCCGGCAACGGCAGGCTCGCAAAGAAGCTGCCAAGCCCGCAAGCCCGCCCCCGCCACCGGCATGGCAAGGAGCCAGATCCGATGCTGCCGATGACGCCAACGCGCCCGTACTAACATCGTCGTCGCCGTCGTCGCAAGCCAAGGCCAAGAAGTGTGGCGGTGATGGTGGTGATAGCGTCAGCGCTCGGAGGGATCAGACAGTAAGCACCTCGCCCCCCCCAAGAGCGTGAATGAGTGGGATAGATAGGTACCTATCTGACACCATAAGCCGCTAGGGAAGAACCCTGGAACAGAAGACGCTGGCGCAAGACTTGGGTAGTAGCGGGGGCGTTGAGGAAATGGAAGAGGAAAATTAAAAAAGAGAAAAACAAAAATTGAAAGATCGCATTAGTTAACCTCGTGGGATAGGTAGGTAGACTTCTGAGCGATCGTGTTCTGGTATGGAATACTACAAAGTATAAATACTAGGTAGGTAATGAATGATGCCTAGGTAGCCCTGTCTCAATAATGTATAATCAATCCCATCTTTACACTCTTCATCCGGTATCCTTCATGATCCTCCCATGGCAACTAAGTGTCTGCAGGTGAAGATCGTGAATTCTCGGCCTAATCTTTCTTCTTTTAGTCTGTCGGCCAACTCAACTGACATGCTGTACCTACCTAATAGTTATCAAAATGCTCCTGGATCGTAGTATCCTTCCGCTCTGACTGACGGCATCCATCTATAGATAAGTTTGCTACTACCTATGTCGAATGTGTTTTGTGCTGGTTTCCTACGTGTATACTAGGTTGAGTTTGTATAATCCCTAATCCAGCTGGATACCTACCTAAGGGACTATAGATCACACACCGAAGAATACATATGATAGAAATATATCTACAGATAATCATGTCACAGGTAAGATATCTATAAGGTTATTTGGATGTGGTTTATTATGAATCTGACTTTCCTATGGTAGTATCGAATCAACCTATAGCAAAATAGGCAGACAAGAGTCAAGCTACCTAGGTGCCTATCGAAAATCGGCAAACTCAGGTTTGAAGAACAAAATACCAAGTTTGCTGCCAAATATCAGGCTGTTGACGCATGCCTAAGGCAGTCAGTATACTACCTGCCTTCATTATCCTTCCTCTGTTGCCCAAATCCGATATAAGTATGAAATCTAGCCACAGCTGACTTAGTGTTGACTGTGTGCCACTAGATATCCTCTCATTTGACGATTAACTCGAGAAATGTCGTGGTTTCATCCCTTCAGCGAGTGTATCTCCTCACCTTTTGAGCCATGGCACCAATGAGATTCGTTACCCATACCAGAATTGCGTATTAGCTTGCAAACTTGTGATCGCCTCCGTGTCAGGTTGTCAGGCATCTTCAACCACACCCATATGGATTCCTCTTTGCATTATTCGAGGCTCAGTTGTTATATACACAAGAAATAGCCTCTTCTGATAAGGTTATAAATATGGGTTGGGGACAAGAGAAACTGGGGTTTGTTGGGATTCAAGTGTTGAAGGCATGCCCGTACACACGAGAAACGGGCGAGGTAGTAAAAAGGGTTTGATTATATAAAATAATCCTCGAATTAATTTCAGCAATGTATCTAGAACTTGATTTTTCTAGGTAAGTTGCCGTTAGTGTGAAGCACTAGAGGGCCAGACATCATTAAACAGCGTAGTTACCTAAAAGATAACCAAGCTAAGTTGCAATGGATGTTTTAAGCTGCCGGGCGACAGGTAGATACTAAGGTGCCTTAGGTATCCAGCCATATTGAGAGATACCGGAAATTTCGTCATGATCCTTAAATTTTATTATTGTATCAACCTTAAGCAGGCAAATGCTAGCAAGAAGGACATACGGAATCCGAGAGTTCAGGTCACAGAATTGTTGTTTCGTCGAAGGTCTGGCTGAAGTTCAAATATGATTAATTTGACGTATTTTGAAGCATCAACCGAGGATTATATCCTCCGGAAGCCCTGTTAGTCGGTCATGGACTGACTGGTAACGATCTTTCGGCTTCAAGATCGGTCCTTCTTTCTGTACCACAGCGACAAACTCTATGTTGCGGATCTTGACGTCCGCCCCTGCGTCCTTCTTCCATTCCTCAAACCGATTCAGAAGCGTAGTCTCAAGATCATTCTTTTTCACGCGAATCATAGCCTTATCGCGCTTATCGAGACCTTTGATTGCAAGCCGCATTAGATAGAGGGTCTCTACGTTGGGCCATGATCGAGTGACAGACTGCCAGCATGGTTCTGTTGCCGCAGTCAAGTTCGGCGACTCCGTTTGAATAGCTAGATAACGGACTGCCGCACGATCAGCAGCGGTATACTGGTGTCGAGCACAGTGGCATCCGCGGCATCCACTATGGCAGGGCTCAAAAAGTACGATGTCGTTGTTGGGACTGACATCTTGGATTGTCCTCTGGTTCCAGACGATATTGAATTGCGTTTGGAGGGCAAACATCTTCTGATAATGCAGCCGTGCGACCCACGCAGATGTGTGACATGTGGCAAACCAAGCAGGCATCTTGTTTTGTACTCCAAAATGTAGACCACCCCATGATGCTGCAGCTCGATTACAGATATACACCACGCGAGGCTCGATTGCTGCCTCCCATATCATGATTTTGAGTTCCTCGGGTAAAAATGGATATTTGTGGAACTCTGTGAGTGGCTTCACGAAGCGTGGCGAGCGACGAAGGTATAAGGTGCGAACTTTCGCCTTGCCCTTCTTATCCTTCTTGTCAACTATTCTAAATCGTTTCTTGGGCGGCTCTGCGTCCTCCGTGTACACAGTATCGTCTATCGTAGACTGGCCATCGTCAATAAGAGCAGGCACTCGAAGCTGGCCAGTCAACGGGTGCTTTCTAGAGTGACCCTCCAGTGGCGGCGTGACGAGGGGCTGATCCTGATCCCTCATCTCACTGTCTGCACTGCTCTCATCGCTTGTGGTACGCTCCCGTATCTCCACTTTGTAGGGTTTACCCCCAGGCCCACCATCGGAGATAAGAGTCAAAGTAGGGGAGGGCTTGTAACCCCTAAGTGTTGCCAGGCGCCGTTCTCTGAGTCGGTAGCAATTAGTCCTGATTATTTTAGTCGGAACTTCATCGGGCTGCGGTTGCGGATTGTTGATCGGCTGTGGGCGTGATCCAGTCATAGAGCGTGTCACCCGTCCTGAATTAGATGTTGCAGCACTCGTATTTGTTCCTGTTGCTGTGGGAGCTGTGGAAGCTGTCTCAGTTTGCTGTGGCATGTCTTCAATACTCTCGGATGTCATCTCAGTATCCAGCGAGTTGATTCTTTCCGATCCTCGCAGCTTGCCGCCCTCGTTTCTATTATCCTGGCGAACGATGATGTCTCTGTTGCGAGAGCGGGTACCAGGACCACCGTTTTTTGCCGTAATCTTCACCATTTTATATTCGCAAGGGGATTTTACCACCTTGTTTCTGAATTGAATGGTGCGATTATACTTAGATGTGAATTTCGACCTATTGTCCGAGTTAGTGATCGATGGTGGCTTCGCGGGTTTCAGCACCGCTCAAGGCCAAACTTTAGGTAGTAAATAGGCTTGAGGTTGGGGGATATAGGGCTGTTCATACGATGATGATAAAATTTGGATATCAAGACCTAGTCGCCAGTTCAAGTGACAAGGCGGTAGGTAAGGAAAGGGCAGAAGAAGAAGATAAGCCGCACGATGACTACCTGTATGTAGGTAGATATGTGAGTGCCTAGTACTAGGTCCTCGCACGGTCCCTGAGGCAGAAATAGAATTCGAGGTACTGGGGACAAGTACCTCGGGAAATAGATAGTGGCGTTAAACTACCTAAGGTATTGAAGTGATCAGCCACTTGTAATATATTGTTCGGTATATGAGGTTTGAAATGAGAACCCAAGGTGGGAAATGAGATTGAAAAGTGAAGGTGAAATGTCAGGCGCCCGTGAAGTACGTACGGCCGGTTATCCAGGCGCCCAGCCAAGTAAGGTATTTCCAAGGGTCGTCGACTTCAAGATACCTAACGAAGCTCTTTTGGTCGGCGACAGTCTTCAATTTTGACGTCGTATTAGGTCGGTGTCTATCGCCAGAAGTGGGAGCGAAAGGATTCAATCCAGGCGGTTAGATTGTTGGGCTTTAAGTTGAATAGTAATGGGTTCTAAGATGATGATGAAGATGGCAATGGGAATTGGAATAAGTTAAGGCGTATATAATGGTTCCTGTACCACACCTAGATGATGACGGATCAGTGGATGGATTAGGGTGGGTGGATGATATCGGTGGATGATATCGGTGGATGGAATCGGTGGATGGATTTGTAGAGAAAGATACTTTGTGCTAGCGATAAAATAATAGTAATTATGTGCTGGGTACGAATGGTGGTGAATGGTGGTCGTTGTTGCTGTTCCAAGGAGGGGCAGAAATAGGTGGGGAAATTTAACGACGAGGGGCCTTGTGGGGAAGCAACCGTAATTCTGTATGGTGGGGGTTTTCTACGGGGTTTCTAGTAGTACATACTTCAAGTTATGTAGTAACTTTCTACTTCAGTTTAGTAGCTACAGGCGCTGTACTATGCCCCATACTACTTTTTATACACTAGAAATAGTTCTAGTACACACTGGGAGTTTAGCGCACGAGCCCTTAGGATTCGTCAACATTTCAAATGTTTCCTGTGGCTATTAGGTACTTACTACCTACCTAGTAGTATGATACCAGTTATCTACACTATATAGATAAATGTGGGTGGACCTATATATTAAAAGGATAAGATTTAAGGATCAGATTTTGCTATTGAAATGTTCTTAAATATATGATTATAGTGATTTGTATTTTCTTTTTTGGCGTATTTGCCATTATTTATTAGGGGGGGATAATAGTGCTTATCCCAGACATTTCTAGGCTTTGTTTTAATAGTGTTAATAAGTTTTGATATAGACGTTTTTGAATTATATAGTTATTTAATAAGTATTAAAAATAGGTGACGCTATATTGGAATAGCGATAAGGTGTTAAAAATGTGGTTTTTTAGAGTAAGGGGTTAATCGGATAAATAAAATATAATACATCTTATATGAGAGGTAATAAAATGAGTTATAATGGCTAGTAAACTGTGGGTTTTTTAAATTAAATAAACGGTTTTTGGACTTTTTGATTTAAATAAATTGATTGTGGACTTTTTAATTAAATGACTTTTTAATAAACGGCTTTTAGAATAAACGACTTTTTAAATAAACGTTGATTTTTAAAATAAAGTTTTTAATTAATAATAACGTTTTAATTAATAAAAGGATCAAAATAACTTTAAAAATAATAAAGGTCTCAATTATTAAAAAAAACTAAAAATTAAAAATAAGGCTATCACCATAGCTCTTCTGGTGGGGGGTTACCAGATAAATATGGGTGGACCTGTATATTAAAAGGATAAAATCTAAGGATTAGATTTTGCTATTGAAATGTTCTTAAATATATGACCATAGTGATTTGCACTTTCCTCTCTGGCGTACCTGCCACCATCTTATATGTAGATACCCAAGTACTTCCACGTAGCTAACAGATATACTTAGCATTTACGTCATCGGACTACATAGAAAGCACAGTACCCGTACACTAACCCAGTGTTATTTATGTATCTACCTACTAACCTAGGTAGGTCAGCAACCTTGATATTGCGGGTGGTCAGTTGCTTTTCTTTGATTGCAAAGAGTATTAGGTACTTATTGCTACTCCAGTGCATATATGAATAAATAATTTGGCATCCATAGATACGTTAAGCTCCGTCTATTCATCTCCATGCATTACCTTGATTTATCTCAATACCTATATGTACTGTTGATGCCTAGGGTACGTATATACCTTTATTTTTGAAACTTAAACATTTACAGTTCGATGCTACCTTCAAGGTTGCTTATCTGAAACCAGGAACTCGAGACGGGCCGCATTCTTTACAGTGCCTCTAGTACCTACGCATACCTAATATAGTGCATAGTAGTACCTAGATTCTGCAGCTGAAACTTGAACTAACCCACCCATGTGTGGTTGCGGGGAGGTTCCATTAAATAAGCATCTTCAGGGCTGGACTAGCGAACAGAGGCTGATCGCCGCCTACCTGCACTAGGTAGTTCAGTGGGTCGTTGGACTCGTTACAGTACCTTGGCACATTTATAAATAGCACACCTTTTGATATATCCACCGTGTTCATCTAGTTCACACTCTTCAGTTACATCAGTTACATCAGTTACATCAGTTACATCAGTTACATCATCCAAACTGTACTATTATTTTCACTAGCATCTAAGTCACTTCAATGAGCCGAGTAACCACCTACCCATATATCTATCATACCCTGATTCTTCATATGGAATGCTAGAAAGTATCACTACGCTAATAGCAGAAGTATGTACATTCAAGTATAGAATTACTTACACGTTTATACGTAGAAAATAGCCAAGATTACTAGCTACCTAGATAGACATTCAACAAGGAACGAGGTGGTTCGAGAAATATCTTCCAAGTTTGGATCAAGACATCCAATACTCGGGAGTTCTCTCTATCCTCGACTTATGAACTCCTCCAGGGAAAATGACATTGGGCTTGGTTGTGCAGTAGGTATGGGATAGTTGAAGATGAATATCACGCATAGCCCATCTTTATACGGCTGATTGCTCGGATGTAAAACACTTACATCCAGTATCAATAGCTCAGTGTAAATGCCAAAGCGAGAATCTCCATCACGAATGGCCATGGGGGTTGGAACATTTCATAATGTCTTAGGGGATTATGGATTTATATCTCCTAACATCATTTCCATCTTCCCACACTCCTGACAGTGCCTGAAAATCCAGGTTTCCCAGACATGGTGTAGAGAATATAGTGTCACATGTTGTCAATATCGGCAAACACCAACTGCCAAATGACCTTCCAAACACACTGTTCAGGTTGGCATAGCTTACTATTTTGCTATATCTTTAATATTTAAAGAATGCAACTCATCGATAACATGTATACCTCATGGTACACATACGAGCCCACCAGACAGACCAACATACCCAGCCCAGCTCTTTTACCTCACAACCAGGATAGATAACCACACCCTCAAGAATCATCCACCAAAAAAAGAGGAAAGACAAGAAACGAAACAAGAAGAAAAGAACAAAATGTGTCACGCAATTACCTGGTGGTTCTTCTGCCACTACTGCGATCGCGGTCCTCTCAACGCCATACCATACTGCAGCTGGCAGACCTCCTGCGACTCCCGCTTCGCCCACACGCTCGAGTGTCCGAACCTCACTCGCGAGGACCGCGAAACCCACGGAGACGACTGCGCACGGTGGGGTCTCCGAGTACACGTACCGCCACCGCCTGTTTTCATAGAGCCTACTTTTCCAAAGTAGGTTGTATCAGGTACTGACGGCGCCATATCTGAGTCGGTCCAGGAAAACTATCGGAGATACACTAGGTAGCATCAATAGAAACCTGGTCCCCTAATTCACCATGAAGATGTTAAGTGTATTGTGTGACTGGGTATGATGGTTGAAGGTACAGTAGGGGTAAGAAGCCTGCCTGCCAAAGTATTCGGAGCTCAAGTAATGATTTGCCTACATGTTATAGCTACTCATACTTCCTCAGATCACAGTAGGACAGCCCCGTCAGGATACTCAAGATGGAGGCACAAAACACACCGACCTACCCATTCCTTAGACGTGAGATACTTGTCCGTAGGGCCTGATTCTATAATCATCCAAGTATGGCTTAGGTAAAGAAGAAGATCAAGTGTATCTCTACTGCCAACCCTGTAGCCAGGACCATTGACGGCCGTGCATACCGCCTCTAACGTCCGTCCTTTTATATAGCAGCAAGTTTAGTGTATGATACCTCCATATATACCTCCCTACCTCCCTATCACAACAACTACCCCGTGAAAACCCCCCGTAGAATCGACCCTCCTCTTCAAATCCCTAAGCCTCTCCACCCTCCCCTTACATTTATACCTATACCCCAGCAGATCCACCCACGTGGTACTGGCATACGAGACTGACTCCTCTTCGGACGTCCCCTCGCGCATGACAGCCTGTGCCTTGCGGTCCATTTCGGCGACGAACTCGCGGTTGGCGGCGTCGGTGTCCCAGCCCACCCCGGCAGCCCGATCTGGCTTGAAGTCGCTCTTGGGTCAAGGCGATCACCACGTAAGCCTATCCTATCAAACGAGGACGGTACCAGCGATCGGCGAGCCTGCGTCGATGATAAGCGCGGCGGCAGAGCAGAAGGACCTGCGGCGCGATAAGAAGGACCTGCTGCAGGGCAGAGGGCGCCTGGGCGATCCATCACGTGGCCAGCGGAACCATGCTCACGATTACTCATAACCTCCCCCCCCCAAAGGCGCCGCATACCCCGTCGAAGCCGTGCAGCGGGAAGACGCACACGCGCCGTCCGTCCTCGTTGTCCATCGGCTTGCCCTGATAATCAGCTCTGTCACCAAGCGTAGGAACTGGGCCGTGGGTCTCCGAGACCTCGACTAAGTAGCTTCGCGGCGGCGATGTTCTCGCTCGCGAAGCCGGTGAAAAAAAAAAGCGTTTACGTGCTGAATGCCGCCGTTGAGGTATTTAGTGGGGATCACGCCGACAGTGCCGTCGTTTCCCACAGCTGCTCGGAAGGTTGGGTTTGTTAATATCTATCCACCTAGGTAGGTAGGTATGGGTGGATTATGTATAGGTAAGGGAGCCAGTCGCGCACCCGTTTCTCTAGGTACTCCGTACCTGCGAACTGCCTATGCGGGTGCAGCGCAGTCTGCAGCTCCTTCATCAGCGTACCGCCCCTAACTATCACCACATAGGCTTTTTGCTGCGTCACCCGTAGTCCCCCTGTACAGACTCAAGTCAACGATAACGCCCTCCGGCTGATGGAAGACCATGGACTGATGCTGGGACGGGTGGGAGGCTGCCACGGCCTCCCGAACCGCAAGGACGATGTCATTCTCGTTTGCGGGCTGGACAATGGCAAACGGAGCCCCCAGGTCATAGTGTGACCAAAGATTTAAGGAGGCGTGAAATTCAGGGGGTTCCGCCATCGCCGAGGATCTTCGTCGCTGGTGATAGTTTGGGGGCTAGGGATGAGAGTAAACCACTAGGTACAGGGCATAATTGCGTTCTGATTTTTTTATAAAGAAAAAGGAGGAAAGAAAAAAGGAAAAAATAATGGAAACATTGAAGCTAGTATCGGAAAGAGTGCCATTAAAACACGATGAGTAGGTAGGTATGCGCCTAAAATAGGGGGCCATATGCAGCATAGGTACCTACATGTACTTGTAAGCACTTAGTTAGGAAGCTAGCATGCAATAGCCGCCAACAAACAGCATCCTTACCACAGGTAAACGCAGCTATGTCTACGTGATTAGGCATCTAGCCTTCATTCGCAGCTTGTCGTTTGAATGCCTGCATACCTACATAGGTAGGTATAACTATATGTAATAGTTGGCTGTCATACGTAAGTGCCTGCCAAGAGCATACATATATGTGATGAAATTAATCCTACCTAGGTTACATATGTAGGTATGTGCATTAAAACGTCATTTGAACCATCGAAGACTTCAAGCTCACGGGAAGGATTTGCATACATGCCTAGGTTAGTAGACATATCATGTAGAAGGTATAGCCGTGAAGAAAATTTATTCGCCAGAGGAACCGTAAAAGAGGAAACACTACCCTGAGACCTAGTTAACCTAGTCAGTTACTCAATAAGTCAACGACACCACAAGAGTCCGGCATCCATGTAACGTGAGTGGGCTACCGCCGGCCCCCGACTTCACTCCATCCAACACGCGGACAGGTATGTAGTGCCTCCGTCTTACACGGACAGCCTACCTAGTAGGTAGGCCGGAAAGGATATCTGGGGGGCGACACCATCATGCTGGATAAAACGGACTTCGACACCCTTGAAATTCGATTACATTTTAGGAAGGTAGCTACTAGGTTAGTACAATCATTTCACCCAATAAACCCGGAATATTCAATGATGGCTATTAGAGCTTTGTATTGAAGATAAACTCAACTAGGCTAGGATCTTCCAAGTTGCCTTCTTCCTCCACCAACCCTTTAACAAACACTCCAGGCTCTAACTTAGAATGTTGCAAAGCGGAAGCCTACCTAAGTAGATAGGTAGGTATTTTTAGGACAAACGTATCACGAGGAAGACAAAAAGCCCTATTACCGCCTTGATTTGCCCTAGAACTCGTTGCATATGCAAGCCTCCAATATTCCGGGTTGATAGACAAATAGGGTGCCGGCAAGGCACAGCTGTCACACCGCAACAAATTATCTAGTAGACAATAGGGCATGGGACGTGGCGCAGTCTACTTTAAAACATAGATATGTATAAATACAAATAAATGGGTGATGTATATTCTCATGATGCCCAAGGGTATCGCTTTTTCTTCTTCGAAAAAGATCAAACATCTCTCTTCAAGACCAAATATGGATGGATATCAGATAAAAAGAAGTGAAATAAAAAAAAGGTCTCGTGGTGGCAGATTCCTCGTTCGGTAATCCTGTCAACAAAAATTTCGTCTCGTGCTGTGCTTCCAATTCGTCGAAAACCACTCAACACTCGAATATGCATGGGACTAATCATGCTCCATAAAGTCGGGAATCATCTGGCGCCGTGCTATCGCTGACACGCGCGCGATCTTCGTGACGGGTCGTAACAAGCAAAACGTGGTGGCAAAAAATACAGAGAGGGAGAGCCAGACTCCTCAGCTAGCTGGCTTTGATATCGAATACATATTAATACGAGCGCCTAGGTTTATAGGAACCCGCCTTCGTTGGCGCCGAATACACCAACGCTACCCCGCCATCGACAGCGTTCGTCTCGTTCGGTCGGTGATAGAGCGCCGCCTCTAGGACTCAATGCACCTCTTGGCGGTGTCGTTTGCAATGTTCCATCAACTTCGCTACTCCCCCGGCTGCTGCCCGCACTTGCATTAGTCTGGACGAGTAATAGGCTACTGGTGCCGCTCAACCGCTTAGTGAACTCGTTAAAGCTCAGCCGTTTCACGTCCGATGTCGAGTGGCGCTTCTCATGATTGCGACGAGTTACTCCCTCTTCCGGTACCCTACCAGGCATAGGCGTCATGTCAAGCGCAGCTGTGGAAATGTGGGATTGGCTATTTGTTCGCTGGGCCGCGGGTCTTAGTCTCGAATGTGCGGTATGAGGCCGAAGAATAGACGCACCTGCTTCGTAGTAGTTTGGTGCTGTTCTACTCTGTTGTTGTGACCATGGTGGTCTTCCGGAACTATGCCGATTTGCTATGAATTGGAGTGCCTTTTGCGCAGAGGGGCCAATCTCATCACCCCCTATATCTTGTTCAAAAGCATCTTCATCACTCTCATCTTCTTCGGCTTCACTGTCAACCTTGCCAGCGTCTTCGTCGCTCTCTACTTCCCATGCACTCTGCAGAGGTTGTGTCGCAATTGGTTTGTCTTTGCCGAGTACCTTTTGCCTTTCTTCGGCCTCGCGCATTAATGCCTCAAATCTGGCCATAGAGCTGAGCTTTTCCTCACCAGGAACTTCCCGATCCGAGCCCGGAATACATCGCAAATGAAAGGCTCGATCCAATATGGTTTCTCTAGGCGCAGGAGGGGAACCGGAGTGGATACTCGTCAGCATCTGACCCGGAGAAGAGGCGATGCTTTCTCTTGCCCTGGATGGAGAGCTCAGAGTAGACGACCGTCCTTGTGCCGATGTCCATCCTTCAATAAATTGGTCGTGATATTCTCCTCCAAGTGTGGTTGCAGGCGACGGTAGATCGGACGGATGGACTGTTGTGTAATGCTGCGCTGCATAACCTGTGTTTGGAGGAACCATCGAGCTAGCGTGCGACGACGAGATATCGCTACGACGGGAGCGTATGCTAGGTGACCCGGGGACACGAGTTGTACCAGCATCTCGACTGGATCCATACGCATGACCAGGTTTAGCAGGCACGTTTGTTCGTGTCCTGGAGGAACTCCCACTTGACGTCCCGGCATAGAAATCGCTCGCATCCCGATTGCTAGTGGAACCAAATGGATTAATAAAGGTTGGCGACGTCGGGCTGATGGGACTGATTGGATACCGATTCGGAACTTCAGGCTGCCCGGGTATAATTGCCTGTATGTAACGAGCCCAATCCTCTAGCGTGTAAGTGCGATCATCTCCCAAGCGAAACCATAACGTCGTTGGACCCGAATCCCTTGTACTAGTCAGGCCGGCAGTTCGACTCGATCGGCGCTTTCGCAACTTGTCGGTAGTCGGATCGGGTGATATCTGGACAGCCAGGGTGGGGAGCACTGGTCCTTGCTTTCGGTGGGAGACCATTTGAACCTGACACTCAGTTATGGACGATATCGAATGTTGCTGGACGAGTTCCCAGTCCTCCTGTAGCGCGCACACACACAAAGTAAGTATTTTCAACATCAGACCCTGCGATATTGCAGAGACTCCTTACCTTTGTCTTGTATATTGAAAGGTATATGGCGTCAGCATTGATGTTAACCTTTTGTTGCTGCGACTTGGATGACCGACCGCTGGGGTCCTTGATTCGAGCGGCGGATAGAACCTGGGAGAAGGTGAGATTCGTTTGGGATGCATCTCTTTGCGGGCCAATGACGATGTATCGAGGCTACATTTAAATTTTAGTATACCATCTTTCTGATTCTGTTGCGGATCGCAGCGGCAAAGCGATTACCTTCCATACGGCTCTTCCGATTATGGTGCCCCGATCTGGGGGTGCGAGCAGTGTTCCCTCCATATTAAATTAGGCCGTTTGTCGGTACGGCGCAAGTTGTGCGATACGTCGAAATTTTGTCGTAACTTGGTCTGTACGATCGCACACACAACAAGCGACAAGCGACAGAGCAAATTTGCGATCGACTCGGTACATTAAGGATTATGGTAGCATATCTAAAGGAAAGGCTTGCCGAAAGAAGAAAGATACTGTCTTTCTTGTAGCAGAATCAAGAAGTTCAAGAAACAATAAGGAAATGGAAATTGGGTTATTATTAAAAAGTGTGAAAAGAGAGTAGAAGATGTGAATCGGCTTTTCCCGAGAACAACTTCAGAAACCTTTTTTTTTCTTCCGGAATCGCAAACTCAATTGATCGTTGCAGCGAGAATGCAGAAGAGAATTTGGATGTGAGCCAACCGGATAGAAGGGGTGGCGAGATAGAAGAAAAAAATTGAAAAAAGGTGTGTAGAGTGTAAAAGGGAGTAAAATGGGAGCAGGTAGTATGTATGTAGATGGAAAGTACGTTTTAGTATGTTAATGAAGCAAGCATTTGATTTACCAGGTAATAGGTAGGAACTGCTGACGAGAACCTTGAATGAGTTGAGGCTTGTTCATTCATACATCTATAAGTATAGAGTACATGCACGTACACTCAACCTCAAATGTTGGAACTTTATTGTACATGTGTGCAGTTGATGTTAACGTCAATTGATTGAAGTTCCATATTATAAGTACACTGGTAGTTAGGTACTAGATACATAATGTACTTACTACATGCATGTATGAACATACTAGGTTAAGCACATAACATGGGATGCCTAGTGCAGAAAGCCCCAGAGTCCTTTCTCTTTCTACTATGTACTGCCTGGGTATGTATTTTGCCCGTTCAAGTTCTTGCCCTTTCTTGCCCCTAAAAAATTATTATTAATCATGTTTAATGCATGTCATTTGGGTGCGCATGCCTGCCTCTACATACAGTCCAGTCTAGTATGGGGTTGGTAGGGCCACAAATGCTGCGCCGGTACGAGATGTAGTTGGTACAGAATACATACAGAAGGACTGACCAAACTTTGAAGGCCTTCCTTGCGCCTACTTAATTTTGCTTAGATCTGCAAGGGAATAAAGTAAAATGAAATAAAATAAAATCTTTTACCAACTTTTACTATTAATAAGTTGATGGAATGGAATTATCTCCGGACGACAAAGTTTGAGCCATACACAAAGGAAGTATGAATATAATAATATTCATATTCATTTATCAGTCCACATGGTACATAGATGTATTGCATGATCATGTAATACGTACTGGTATGTGGAATAACCTCGGTAATACTAGTATTGCACTACATATGTAGGTACGGAGTATTAATGTTGATTATCAAGCACACATCCAACATAGTTATGTTCTACTACCCTAGGTTAGATGTGTACTAGGTAAGTAGTACACATAACTATATCTAATAGTTACATAGGCTACTTATGTATATAATACTACTAGGTAGTTACTGTATGAGACTATTATGAGTGCCTTACCCTAGGTAGGTAGGTACTAGTAATATGTAGGTAACCCAAAAACTAGCCCCCTTGTCTTCCAATCATACCCGTGCATTGGCACTCTAGGAAACGAAATGAGCAGTTTCAGAAATAGACAAAGGATTCAGGCACAGGGGCATCGCATCCTTGGTCTGCGGAATCGTTGGAATGCTACCTACGTAGTTGTTACTAGGTATTCGTTACCTGGGTCTATCATCGAGGGTAACAATCTTTTTAACCTTAAAGGCAATGATGTGGTTCTTACGGATTTAAACACGTTGCATTTGGTAACCACTACATTTATGTATGGAATAGGCCTTGTAAGGCTTGGAAATAACATAATGCATAATATACATATCCATCTATATAATGGACACATGTATGACTTCCAAAGTTGGAAACTCTTAAGGGAGCAGAGTAGAGTCACAAGACTATTACTTATGACATCTACTACTGTGATATGTAACTACTATATTTGCTGATTGGTTGGTGAATGGGGAAAATCTATACCTCCTATGTAAGAACTAGGTAAGGAAGGAGTAACATACATAACATATGTAGATATCAATGATGCGAATTGAGGTTTGGTTACGATCAACTGTAACCGAATTATTCCTAACTCCGGCCTTGTTCTCAGTACCCCGTGAGATCATGGTCATCTCGGGGATTTCCACTCGCCTTTCATCTAGTATCATCTATTATCTGCTCTCTCCCTTAGTTGAATCCTACCTTGAATAGTTTTCGTAGTTGTCTATCCAGGCGTCCCATGTGCCCGCCCAAGACAATAACTTCAATGTTAGTATTAGCAGCCATAGGATACGAGACCGAAAAGGTGGAGCGACTTCTCTAACTAGCTTTCTACGTAGCGTAAATGCGAAATTCGAGCTGCGTTGGACGGTTTGTTGATAACTTAGTGTCAACAGTTTTCTGTCTTTCTGTCTTGAATGAGGAAGAAAGGAGTGACTATCCACCGCTAGTTCCATGGCCGCATAGAATGCGGCCACATCACTGATAAATCAACAATAATGTCGCTGCCCCTATTAGATACTGACATGTAATAGGTAACGAGAGCAGCTCCCAAGCAACTCCCAAGCAGCCCAAAGGTGTATTCATTCTTTCTTTGATCGTTTACGGAGGATTTTAACCCTATGAAAATAGCTGGATCTACTAGCAGGCTGTACGCTTTGACCCTGACTCGACAGTAGGCATATTTGCCCGCGCAAGGGGATACGATTCTATTGGATAGTTCGTCAATCAGCTCTCTGCAACTATGTACCTAGTTCGATGCCCATGTGTTTTGCATGTATTAATGTGTGGATCACTTGACATTGCCATATGTATGTAGGTAGGCAGATATGTGTGTATTTACATACACCATGTATGCAGCAGTGGTGCATCAGAATCCAAAGAAAGCGGTGTTCTAAGTTCTTAGTGGTCAGGTTCCGCCGCGGATGTGAGTTGAACGCAGCAATGTAACTCGCAACTTAGGTGGGCTACTGCAGCATTTCTTCCATTTGTTCTAGAAGCCCATTTAAATTATTTGGAGAATATGTAAGTCCTGAAATTGGAGTCTACACGTGTATGTAAGTGCTACTTTTAGGTACTGAATACATATTACATACATAGTTACATGTATTTCATTTTTGTCAAATTGCCCTTTGAAATGCATACTACACTATGTACCTAGTATGCACACACAAGAACCGAAAAAAGAAAAATCTACAAAACACATGAGGTAATCTTCGTCATGCATGTCAAAGTAGTAAAGTAAATACCTACACTACACTACGTACATACATAAATATATGTACTAATGCCTAGCTACTTGAAGGTTAGTACAGTGCTATGTAATGGAAAAAAGCAAAGGTGCAACGGTATCTATCTACCTAGTACCTAGTTGGTTTTAGTCGTCTGACAACATTGAACCACATGCATGTTGACATGGGAAGATAACCGATATCTTAGACAGCGATCCCAGCATGGGTCAGGGGTAGAGCCCCAAATCGTGGCCATCGGGTTACGATAGTCCCCGCATTCAATGCTCTTTTTTAAAAAAGGGGCGTGCCCCACTACACAGTTAGAATTAAAGTTTCGCGGTCCTTTTGAATCCCTAGGACCCTTCAACTTAGTTGAGCCTACCTAATAACTAACCTAACTAGCCCTAGGTATCTCAACCCCAACGACATCACGATAATAAACAATAACTACATACCTATTAACTAATATCTACATGTAGTACTACGTATTTAGTGGCTATCTGGGCATTATACCTACATACCTATAGTACGAACAACACATCCAAACGGCATTTGCTTACATACATATATATACAAATATTTATATTGTATGTTCATGATAACTTCAACTCTTGAATCAGCTGATTGGGTGAGATGAATAGGCAGATCATAGCTTACATACTATGCATGTTACGGCATCCCGAGACCGGCTCTCTTCTTTTCTTACAGTGCATATGTTGTCCTCCGCGGCAATATTACTAGATACCTACTTACATACCTGCCTAAGGCTAGGTATGTAGGTAATCTTTGGTGGTAGTGTAACAATCAGCCAACTGCAACGTCGATACAAATTGCATCCTGCTCAAAGTCCTGACTCCTGAGTCAATATATACCTCCCTACATCAGGTTACATGTACCTATGCATATCACATCAACAATTGAATGCCATTGGCAACGTCCAAGTAACCCCAGGGGTTATTACTACCGTCCCGTCTTACTCATCTGACATTTTCGTAAGTGAGCCTCTTCAACACCACCTTCCTTGTACCTATTTTTGTGTATTACCCTTTTCCACCTTCGCCTCAACGAATTACATCCTCTCTTCACCGATATAGTGGCAATTTTGTGAGAACTTACTCCTTGCATAAGGATCATGCACATCAGCACCGAAACCGTTCCGGTGTTCGACTCTTGTCTAGTGTAACCCGTGCCTGACTAAACAGCCTCATTTGTATAGCATACGAAGTATGTAGTGTATACAAAATCTTCTACACTTTGTAGAACCATCATGGCCTAGGAAATGCTGCCTAGGTGCTGAACCCGATCGCATGAATGATTCGCTCGCGTAAGACGACTAGGTATGAAGAACCGTCTGATCACCTCCTACAGCTCGTCGCATCCGAAATAATCCGTTTCTCCGTGTGATATAACATCAATGCCGTCTAGTATGCAGTCATATTGCCACGCAACGCATAATGTCTCTATATTGTCACGTTTTTTTTTTTTTTTCAGCAAACAAGCGCATACATTACCTGGGAGTAAATGTGAGACAGCGTGATAACAGCATGGTCGCCCCTTTTTGAACCAAAATGATTGAAATGTACAACGGCAAGTTCCGCAACCAAGACATTGCTGGATAAAATCGTAATGAGAAAATCTCACAGACGCCAACCGTAGCACGCACTTGTCAAACCAAACCCCGAACGTACCGTACGCGTATGTACGTAGGTAAACATGGTGTAGAGTTAGGAAAGACAAACATGCTGACTGGATGGTACCTAGACCATGGTCCAAATAGAGGGTCCTCTCATTCAAATATTCGGTCAGAGAATGGCAAACGATGACAGGACGAGTTTCCAGGAACCTCCACCTCGGGTCACTCCCGCAAGCCCATTTCCTGGGACGCCAGAACTAATATCTCCACTTCCTCGCATCGACCCCATAGCAGAGAACAAATCTGTGGAGATGGGCTTGTTAGCCTAACCACCCAGACACACAACGAGACGGAGAAAAAGAGGCCTAGATTAGCAACTGCTGCGACGACCAGCAAAGCAGGCAATTGCCAGATTCGATCCCCATCCAAATTCTGCGCAGTTGCTCATCACAAATGGCCGTCGATCACCTGAGGATTTAGATGCTTCACTCAACGTTCAACATTCGTTTCTCGGAGAGAGAGAGAGAGAGAGAGAAGGGAGACCCTTTCTTTCTCCGAGGCTTTTTCAAAACCCTGCAAAAAGCGGCGCCAGCAACGCCTACCTAATATAACAAGCCTTCCCACCGCCAGCAAAGCGGATTTCGCCAGAGAAAAAGTCGTTTGGGGCCCCTATCATATCAAAAAACGTTTTGGACTTGGCATCCAACTACGCCATCACGCAAGAAATGACAGCCTGCCCCCTAAATCCAAGATCCGTCCCGGCAGGTCAAAATGCAATCCGCTCCCTTGCCTAAGGGGGGGTGGTGGTGGAGGGGGAGGAGGGTGAGGGGCTGGGTCTACCGATGCGACGGTGGCCCACCGCGTCCCAAGAAATGGTGATGGACAACAAGCAAGTTTAACCCTAAAGTGTCGCCGCTCGCATACGAGGGATATAAGTGTATGTATGTAGGTACGAGAACACGAAAGACAACAACGGCAACCAATTTCGTACATACATATAATATAATAAATGTATGATTGATGAGCGGTGACAACGACAACGTCAGCCCAGAGCCTAAAGACACTTCTTGCTCCTGTCAAACAAAAAAAAAAACTCCTCAAGGCTAATAGGCAATCCGGGATAACTACTTAGTTAGCAGCCTAGTTGGTAGATCTAGGAGTTAATAGATTACACTAAGGCTAGGTTACCGAGTTACTTAGCAGAACGCCGCCTCATCCTCCTCCCTCCTCCTCAAGGCTCACCCAGCCTTGCATATGTATGTATGTATGTGCTTCATGCATATGTACCCTACCTAGGGACCTACCAAGTGCACTCATCAGGGGCTGCCATATACCGAACCAAATAAGCCCCTGGTTGTCCGTCTCTCTCTCTCTTATTTGGCGCTAGGTAGGTATGGATGGCATTGGATGCATACACACTTGGTACCTACTACCTACTAACCTCCGGGCTACGAACTAGGAGTCTAGGATAGAACAACGACGATGGTACAATACAAGACTACTAGTAGTCTATACAACTGACTAGATATCATATACACTACATTGACTTAACTAATTGCAACCTATCAACACCATACGCCGCACTCTCCGATGCGCCGAAGCGGGATGGCCTAATAGCCTTGTGAATCTGTAATTACCTACCAAGCCCTTGAGCCTACTTTCTACCCTAGCCTCTAGTGTACCTAGTTAACACACATATTATCAGCCTAGTTAGTGTCCATCCATTTAGCTGGGTAAGTTTAGTGTGTTCATATCCATAGCTACTGATCAGCGTTTCATAAGGTCGCCGTTCATTATTCCTCCTAGTGTATTCACTGTATTGTACCTAGTAGTAGTTAACTATTTCATAATAACCTACCTAACCTAGCGGCTTAGGTACAGTAAATAGATGCCTTCAATAGTAGGCAACTACACACCAATTCAATAACTAGGTAGTTATAGCAAAGCTGTCTTTCAATATAGGCCCAAGAAATCCTTTCGTCTCACCTAATAACTAACTACCTTCAAATTTTTCATTCGAATACTCTTTCTCTTACTTCATCGTAGTGTTACCACGACCTACAGACTACAGTACCCAACCTACAGACCCAATAATAAAACTCGCCCAGGACCAACTACTCCGTACCTAGGTTACCCAGGTTACACACCTAAGTATGTTCGACTCTAGTATTATTACATCGTAGCTATTAGTTCCTGTCTTCAACCGGCGCAGCATTTCAACGGCCGGCCAGCCCAGTCCAGCCAGCCAGCCAGCCAGCCGGGAACACGAAAACACAACACAGCACAGCACAACGAAAAAAAAAAGCCAGCGTTGACCGCTCTTTTGTAGTTATCCGCAAGCCCCTATGTTATGTTATTGTATAGGTAATACCTACCTACTAACTATACCTAACAACATAATAACGGCATACCTACATAAGTTACCCGTAGTTAATAGTTGAACTTTTCAAGTTCAATGTTCACACAGCTGTCAGTGTCAGCTACCTAGCCACCTATGTATGTACCTAGGTTACACTAGTTATTAACTATTAGTTATCGTGAGAACAGGTAGTTACCTAGTAACTATGTACTCGATTACACGCCTACATGTACCTAACGGTTTAACCTACATACCCTGTGCAGTTACCAGCAGCTTAGCTACCCTACCCTAGGTCGGCCGGTATGTCATAAACTCCACCCATCGTCCGCCCGTTCGCCTCAAAAACTAGTTACTCTAAGTCTCTAACTAGCTACTTCGTACACCTGGGCAGTAGAGAGAAAAGAAGAAAAAAAATCAAAAAAGGGACGTGTTCATTCCCCGTTCTTTATTTAAATTAGTGTAGGTAGGCTATTTAGAAGAAGAAGAAAAAAAACAGCCTTCGGCCTTGGGAGAAAAAAACCACGGCCGTGCGTCTCGGCTTTTTTTTTTTTTTTTTTTTTTTTTTTGACAGCGGAGATGATATCTAGGTATGGCGACTAGGTAGTTATCGCGTCCTCTGAAATCTAGGCGTTGAGGTAATTAAGTAATGATGTAAGTACTAAGTGTGTAAGTATGTATGCATGAGCAGCGGCGATTCCGTATCAAACAGTGTAGGTTACCTAGTTATGTAATACGATAGTTACATACGATCAATCTCTCCAGTTGCCTACCTGTCTACAATATAGACAGGCATATATCTACTATCTATGAAGGCTAGGCATTACCGGCATTGTTAAGTAGTGTAGTAATACAGAAAAGGTCATCCCCGTACGAGAAGCACCGATCGATCAGTCAGGTGAACCAAGAAGCCGAGAGCTTTAGATACGACCCAAATTATTTTGTCGGGTAACTATTGTACTACATACGTAACTAATCATCATGCTCCTCCCTAGGGATAGGTACATCCGTGTAGACTACACTACACTATCTGGGCAAATTCCCCTTGATTAACAAGTACATACCTACCTGGGTTAGTAGGCACCTTGGCCACCTAGTAGGTAGGCATTATCAAAAACCCTTCCCCAAAACCAAGCGACCTATTCCTCATTAAGTCTTCGTACCACACAAGGGTTTAGGGCAAGATGGCAGCGGTCTCGTCCAGGGCCTTATTCAGCAGCTCGGTCGCAATGGGATCCTGGGGATGGATGGCTAGCGCCTGATGGAGGACCTCCACCGCGAGCTCGAACTTGCCTCCCTGCTCCATGTATATCAAACCCTTGGCGGAGAAGATGGCCGGGTCCTTTCCGCCCTGTCGCAAGACCTCGTCGAACTGCTCGAGCGCATCGTCATAACGCCGGGCGCGGCGGTACGCGTGCGCCAGGTTCGTGCGCGCCGAGAGCCAGGCGCTGGGCTCGGAGTCGATCTCCTCCGCCACCTCGAGCGCCTTGAGAAACAGTGTGATCGCATCCTGGGGTCGATCCTGGTGGTAGTAAACGATGCCCATCTCGTTCAGCAGCAGTGGGTCGGTCTTGCACAGACCGTACGCCGTTTTGAGGAACTCGTCGGCTAGCGTCATGTTGTTGAGCGCGTGGTTCTGCATCCCCAAGAAGACTTGCGGTAGGTGCGTGCCCATGAAGAGCCGTGCTGCGGTCGAGTACGCCGAAATAGCCTGGTCATGCTCGCCCTCGGCCGCGAACGTGTGCGCAAACCCGATCCAGGCCGGCCCGAAGTGCGGGTCCATCATACTGGCTTTGCTGAAGTAACGTCGAGCTTCGGCGATCTTGTCGATGCTGAAGTAGTAGATCCCGACGGCAAGCCATGTGCACGGCTCCTCGGGGTGCGTATCGGCGAGGTCGTGCGCAACTAGGAAGAGCACATTCTTCATCTTTAGCTCGAATAAGCACGCTAAGTGCAAAGGATATATACTGAAGTTGTACTTGTCTTGTTGCAGAACAGATTCGGTGATGGCCAGCGCGTCTTTGTATCTACATTGGGTATACAGCAAATCGGCTCGGGCAAGCAATAGGTCAGGGTTTGAGGCGAGATTGTAATGTGTAGATAGAGTCTCGCAGGCAGTCGTAAAAGACGCCGGGTTTCTATACTTGGAGAGTCTTGTAGTATAGAGCATCTTGGTAAATTCGGCAGCTTCTTGCGATGATGACGAGTCTCCTGGGACGGTAATGGCATCGAAATCAAGCGACTCGAGGAAATTCCACTCCTCTTCCGGTGACATGAGTGAGTTCTTCATCAGTTGCTGGAAAGCCTCGAAGCATTGCACGTCGATGCGTACGGCATCTTTGTAGCACTCTTTTGCTCGGTCAAAAGCATTCTGCTTAGCATAGCAGATACCTCTCAGAAAACACATGGCGGCCTCGAAGCGCCTATTGCCCACCTCTTCCTCTGATAATTCATATCTTCGGTCTTGGGCTTTGGCGGCGCTTCTTCCATGATGTGAAGCGGTGGTGCGACCACTGGTATGCTGGGTTTTGCGCTTGGTGGCCGGATTTGAGATCAAGTGAGTGGGATTCCGCTCACCAAGCACAGTAAGCGCCTCATCAAATCGAGACTGCTTGATAAAGCAGTGGGCAGCTAAGTAGCGACAGGACGGATTGCGGGCGATGAGGTCCTGCTTGGATAGAAAAGCCTGGGCCCTGGTATAATTACCAGTGGCGAAGTGTACTTGTGCAAGCCAAAAGGCATCATTATCATCATCTAAAAGACGGATTAGTATGAGGCTTGGCTTGAAATAAAATATATACCTAGTATATAAAGGGACAAATTCATTGATGTGCAACCTACTCGTTAATGCTAGAAGCTTATCTCCGATGAAGATGGCTGAATCGTATTGTGCCTTGTTTAAGGCATCTTGCCTCCACTCGCGAAGAAAAGTCTCCATATTATGTAATCAGAGAAATAAGAAGCTTATGAGGCTGATATTGTGGGTTGGGTTGGAGGCTGACTTGGAGATGGTGTGGTGTTGATTTAGTGAGGAAGATGAAAAAGGTGAAAAGCGAAAAGACGCGTTGAGATGTAGGACAGCAGAGGTCAAGATAACAAATCACCTAAAATAAAGTGGATCATGCATTTCTCATACAGTTTATATAACTTCAGAATTAGTTTACCAGTCTCCTAGGTTAGACAACTTGAAGTTATAATTTTTGGATGTGCAACATTTTGAGGCTCAATGATCGATGTTGTCAAGATGTAAGTAAGAGTAGTAGATTGAATGTTTGGACCAGGTTCAACGCGTGGTGGGGGCTAAGCCGCTGAAAGGCAGGCTAACATCAGCCCTAATCCAGGCATTCTTTCTAGCGCTGGGTAGGGTGAGTGCAAGTGCAACAAGTGCTGTTACTTAGTTGAATCCTGGCAAGGTTCAAATAGAGAAAGACTTGGGCAGGTGGTGACATCAATATGCCAAATCAGGTGGTATTATAGGCGCCTACCTAGGGTAGTATAGGTACACTTTAGCAAGACTATATAATTTGCCAGTGGGTACATACCTATATTACCTAAGATACCTAGGGTCCACGGCTATTTCAATGTTCTACTACTAACTAGTAGTACTTCTCATCTTTTCTACTTCTCATCTTACAGAGTAACTTACATAGCACTCTCATTCACTTCAATGCTATTCATCATGAAATCCCTTTTCTAAAATATAAAATATTAGGTATTAAGAGGCATACACATATTACTTTGTCCTTCTCTTTTTTCTCTTAATCATAAATAGAATACCGGCATAGGTCGCATATATGAAGTCCACCCAGTATTCACGCAAAGGAAATGAGAATGCGGCACAGCGCATTGATTTATACTAAATGCGATGTTCTTTGATCTCAATAGAGACAAGATCTGTAGCAATCAACGAGATACTGACCTCTAAGGCTACTTATTATACTAGGTATGTTACAACCTAACGTCAGCCATGGAGTAACTGAAGCCCGCGCCGCATGCAGGCCACGTTTTTAATACTCAAACTATGGCATACCAGCGACTATCATCTACGTAAGTGGTGATATGCCAAGTCAAGAATCAACCCTTTATTGGTTTTAGCTGGTTTCTGGCGTGGTACAGTTAAACAAAACAGAGATTGGTGCCGTGTTTCCCGATGGCCCCTTATGTAGATAAGCTGAGCTGACAGTAAAGGGGGATTTTGAGACGGATTGCTAGCAGAATTCGTTGAATGTTCACTTTTCATTGATTTTATGTAACTGTTGATGTTAGACTATGACATATGAATTGCGAATGCGACAAGAAAAGAAAAAAGAAAAAAAGAAGCCACTTATAGATCCAATCAAGGAGTTTCACTGCATACGATACACGGCGCCAATAACCTCTCTCAGCACTTAATAGGTTACAATGCCCAGTATTTACCGATTAGCGGGCGTCTCCGCTACAGCATTATTCTTAATAGGTCAGTACAATACAATATTGAAGTCATACAAGTCATACCAGTCATGGAGTGCATACCTACTTTAGTGTACGCATGTATTTCGAGGTTAAGCCAAACTTATACTTATACCTAAATCATAATAGCCATCTTTTTCTTCACGAATCCCGTCGACGTGGAATACCAATGGCACCGCTTCTCTCCAACCACCAAGAACCAGACCTCTCCAGATGGAAACCCCGCCATCGCGGGCGGCATGCCCTTACGTATCATGTTCATAGGCGCCTCGGTCACGCGCGGTGAAGTCTCGGCTGGCGATCAGGGATACAGGAAACAGCTTCGCGAAAAGCTTACATCACTGGGGAATCCCGTTAATTGCGTCGGCTTTAATCGGTTTGGCGACTTTCCCGACAACGACCTGGAAGGCTACGGCGCCAAGCGAATCAGGCACCTCCACGAACACGCGAAACAAGCCGTGCCGTACCTACAGCCGAACCTCATCTTAGTACAGGTCGGCACGAGCGATTGTTTCCAGAAGGACGACACCGTGAACATATTTACGCGCATGCGCGAGTTCGTCGACTACATGCTGGAAGCGTCGCCGCGGGCCACGGTCATCATGTCGACGCTGGTGACCACGCCGAACCAGGAGTTCGAGCCCTGCATGAAGAGCGCGAACGCGCAAATCCGCCAGGTCGCCGCAGATCTGATCCGCGAAGGAAAGCCGGTCGCGATCGCGGAGATGCACTACGACCAGGGCCTTCCCAGCCGCCCTCGGCCGGAGGATATCGGCAACGACCAGATTCACCCCACGAACGAGGGCTACTTTATGATGGGCGACATCTTCATGGAGAAGATCCGCGAGGTGGAACAGAGGGGTCTCCTGAAATATCCGGTCAAGAATGGCATCCCTGAAGACGGCGAGCAAGGTAGGGAGGTCGAGGACCAGTTGAAAGAGAAGGCCGAGAAGGAACACCCTCTGGATATGTGAGCGATGGATGGCCAAGGCTTGGGACAAAAAGAGGTCTATAGAATAAAAGGTATCATCCGCTCGTCGGGACGGTCCGATGAGCGGGATCTAGAATGCCTTTGTAGGCTTGGGTCGCTATCCGACACGTTATCCGACAATGAGTTTGCGTCGGAGCCAGAATAAAGGTTTTTTTTTTTCCAGGAGCGATACAAGATACAGAGAACGTCGGTATACTGATTCGAGATTAGTGAAAGTTTGTACTTGTGTATATCCTATGGATGTGCAGTAGAATTCCCGTTTAGATCTTAGCCAGGAACCATTTTGCTGCAGAATCCCAAGATCTGCAAAGCAAAGGAAAAAAGAAACAGCGAAAATACTGGGCTGCACCGATGTCGAGCAGGTGTTTACTGCACGTCACTAGCCAAGATTACAACATAAACGAGTGATTTACAGGAACCATTTTACGGAGGCAGCAGGGGGGGTTGGCTGTCAACCCTAATATATGTCAGTCGGTGCCCTTTTCTAGGGATTTGAACTTCTTGTTTCGGTCAAGCGATATGAGAATCGGTTGGTTACCAAGATGGCCAAACTGGTGTTAGCCCAGATGCATCGTTACGCCGCAGATCAGGGACCTGGGCAAGATACTAACTAACTAACCCAGATCTGCCTCGTGCGGATTAACCCCCCGACCTCGGCTGCCTGACCTGGAGCCCACGTGTGGTGAACGTGGTTAGAAAGAGGGGGTAAAAGCGAGGCTATAATGAAAGTATTGTTCTTTGTATTTCACTTGATCCTTTGTGTCGTTATTATTAGGATTCGGGGCCCCATCCGTCCCCCTTCCCCCCCCCAGCAAGCCTCAACTTGTGATTCAGATAAGTTGGCTTTGGTAAGCCGCCTCTAAATCATAAGGCCTAATAATCACCATTCCGTAGTCATCGCGTTCAATAAAACATGAGTAATTTTCTAATATATCCGCGCACATGGAGCTCCTGAAGCAAGTTTTTCGGTGTCAGATGAGTTGAGTGCCAGTTACATCCATGATACGTCTAATGCTATTACGTAGAAGTACTCTGAATGTCGCCTCCTCAATTGTAGGAGCTTACCAGGGGGGGGGGGGGGGGGGGGCTGCCAAACCAGCTTTGATCCTTCAGCTCTTACCACCTTCCTTTGTGCAACTACAGAACAAGCTTCTGGGTGTTCCTGGATGGGAAAATCGCGTGGATGAAAAAGAGAACCTGCGACAAGAATGGCTTGCTTTGTGCTAAGGGGGCGGGTACCTGTATCAAAGATGGGTAAGACCGTCTATCTAAGCAGATGTTCCTCTAATAGCTCCCATCGATGTCAAGCAACGTGATTGTTTCCCGTCACTAAGAGGAGGGATGCGTATATAAGGGGATGGGCCATCTCGAATTCAAAATACAGGAGTTTACTTTTCTATCCGCCTCACCCACAAACTACTCACTGTCTTCTCTATTCAAGTTACAACAGCTACTACTCGGCTAGTCACTCCTTTTTCTAAGCCTTCAAAACAGCAGAAAGCAAACCAATCCTTGTCAAATAGATAAAAACCAGTAACCATGCTCTTCAGCATCTTTTCAGTCTTTACATCAGCGGCAGCCGTGTCTGCCGCAGCCCTTCCCTCATCCTCATCCTCATCCGAGAAGCGTGGCGGCGGCTCCATCTCCATAACGCCGCACGACCGGTGGTCGTCGTCGATCGGCGTGCTGGGGTGCAAGATCAACCCGGACCGCGTGGCGTACTGGCCGTCGGCGCCGAGCTGCAACAACATCTGCGTCAAGGTCAGCGCCAACGGCCGCAGCGTGCACCTGCTCAAGGTCGACCAGTCGGGCGGCGCCCACGACATCTCGTACGACGCGTGGAACTACCTGTCGACGGGCCAGTCCGCGACCGCGCACCCGACGTACGGGGGCGGCATCCCCGCGACCTGGGAGGACGCGCCCATGTCGGCGTGCGCGAGCCTCATCCGCGAGCCCCACGGCCGCCTCGCCTTCTCCGCCGCCAACAGCATGAACTTCATCTCCTCCTGCCCCGCCGGCTCCTGGGTCGCCGAGCACCACGCCCTCTACAACATCGCCAACTCGGCCTGCACCTACGGCTTCGACGAGGTCTGCACCATGCCCCCGCCCAGCGAGGGCAACCAGGCCAAGTGCCCCCACCAGCTCGGCCGCCAGGACCCCCTCAAGTCCCAGCCCGTCTGGAACATCGACTACGGCACTGGCAAGAAGTCCCTCGCTCAGTGAGCGCGCTGTCGGACAACACTTGGGACAACCTCCCGTACATACATACCTACCTACCTACCCCATCTAGTCAAAGCTCGTTGGACGAGCTATTCCCGATGAGCTACAGGCACTGCGACTATTCACAAGGTCGCTTTCCGTTCGTTTTTTTTTTTCGTGGCATGTGGTCTGAGGCATACACATGCACATGCCATATCTTTCTCTTCTTGTATATACTTTGCCTCCCTCTGCGGGTTGGACATACTCACCCACTGACTTCAACTGTAAATATTCATTCGCTGTACACACTATATACCCATTTAGACGGAGGCAGGACATACTTACCTACACTGATACCTTCGCTATACATATACATAGACACATACATACATCCATACATACCCTCGTTAGGTAGCTTACCTGCCTTAGATAGCCCCTGTGGGATAGATACAAAGGGGCTGGAATAAAAAGTGATCTCCCCAACCATTCATTTTTTTTCTCCATAGACCCGTGCATGTTACATGTTACTAAACACAGAAGTGTTCAAAAATCCGATTTAAATAATGTTTGTACCTAACTAAATCTTGTTGTAACTTGGTGGCTTAGCTTGGGCTCGTGACCGTTAAACCAACTCCTGAGAAATAATAGACTTACATGGTATAGTGCCTAGGGAAGCAGCTTGCGAGTATTATCTTTCTTCCTACGCAGCCATCACGATGACAACCATCCTAAGAACATCAATCCAGTCATCCACATATACCTACCTACCTACCTATCCTGAAAACAGCAGCCCGTTCACTTCGTAGCCTGCCTACCTGCCTAATCCGCCACTCTAGATCCAGCCAACCCAAAGCCTGGCACACACTTAATTCCTTCCTCACATCCTTCCTTACTGACTAGGCATCCATATATAGGTATTTAACAAGATTACAACATTGGTATTGGTATTTCGGGTACAGTACTTAGCTACCAGGTTACCTAACCTAGGTATCTATCTACCTTGTCCCCTTACAACAAAAGCCCTCAAGGCCCTAGACAAATCAAATCCATGGATCCCACTTCTTTCGACAAATCTGCCTCTTTACTAGGTAGGTAGGTAAAGTTAGGTAGGTAGGTAGGCATACCTACATAATTTACCACGCACAATACGAATGCAGCCACGCAAAAACACCTTTACAATGCAGCTGGGCTACCTAGGTAGGTAGGCACCTAGGTAAGCCAGCAGGGTAAGTCAGATAGCCGAGGAATTCTCCCCTTCCACCCACCCCCTTAAGCCCTAACACCCAGCACCAAGCACCAGACTCCCAACACCCCGATCCCTGAAATGCGGAAAGATCATGACTGAACTCCCCTATTGCTTGCTAACCCCGAATACCTCCAGTGGCCCAAAAATCAATCAAAAAAGCCATTAGAGACAGAGACAGAGACAGAGACAAGAGAGAAACAGAGAAAGGGGAAGGAGTAATCGAACGATCAACTTCTTCCTATTCCTCTTTCTCCACCCTTGCCTGCCTGCCTGCTTGTTTGTGTGGTTATTTATTTGTATGCTGACGTCGCCATTCGTTCAATGCGCAACTTCGTACCCATTTGCTCGTACATAGCATCCGTTTCCATATTAATTAGAGCCACTTGGCTTTGGGGGGGTTCTTCTTCCTTCGTAATCTTACACGTTCACAAATTAGCTGCCTTACCTACCCGATGGAGGCAAGATAGGCTCATTTACACTTCATGCTAGTCGATAGGATGATGGAATTCCTTACATAGGGAAAGTCAGTCAATGAGACTCCTTTACCTACGCAGGCCCCGCTCAAACACCCGGCCATCGCAAACGCAGTCCATCGACCCAACGACCATAAAGGACATCAGATAGCTGCTTGCAGTGCTCCATACCGGGCTGGCCCTCGCGGCCGGGGTACTTCATCTGCAGCGCGGCCTTCTCCTGGTCTCTGTCAAGGCGCGAAGCCTTGTCGGGACTTCCGTTTAGGCCGAGACCGCCGCCGCCAATCGCCACGCTCTCCTGTCGTCGGCGGTGACTCTTCAGGTGGGGGTTGTTGGACGCGAGGACCAGCTTCGTGGGGTTTTGGCTTGGATGGCTCACCGCTGACGGCGTCATGGGCGCGCCCTTGACTATCACCGTGCTCTGGGAAGTGGGAGAGACGGGGCTCTTTAGGCTTAGAGGAGAGTTACCGCCACCACTGGTGTTGTTGTTGGGCAGGAATGCGTTGGCCAGCCGGGCATCTTGCGAGACGGCGTTGTTCAGATTGCGCAGGAGGTGGTAAGCACCTTCGGGATCTACGGAGTCGAGCAGCGCAAGCGCGTCCGATAGCTTTCCCAGAGCCTCGCGCTTAGCCATGCTGGATGTCTGCGCGTGGAGTTCGGCGAGAGTGGGCTCCACGGCCCGTGCGTAGAGGCGGCGTCCTAGGATTCCTTCTTTGTTCGTGGCGTCAACGGTGTTGCTAGGATAATAGTTGTTCTCATCCACCATGGTGTTCACTGAGCTGAGTGGAGAGACTTGGCCAGAGGTGGAGCAATCCGAGGGTACTCGGCGAAAGATGCGATTGGAAGAGCCCGTATTGCCAAAGGACATGTCTGGCTGTAGGGGACGTCTGAGCGCAGGGGTAGGCGGGCCACGAACAGACCCAGTGACCGACATCTGGGCGAGGGAGGATTGTCTTCGCATCGTGGCCTTGCGCATGGTGACGGGGGCTGGCGAAGACGGTTGCAACGGAGCATCCTTGATATCCATTCTGCGCAAGGCTTCTTCAGTAGAAAATATCGATGACGGCTTGCGTGACTTGATCGTGGGTTTCTTAGGGGCCACTGATCGAACTGTGTCGAAAACCCATTCATCCCTATCATCCCTAGGCGATAGGTCTTGCAGTGTCTCCTGGTAGAAAGTTCGGCTCTTCTTTTTGGTCTTCGTGGCATCATATTTCCGTCGTCGTTCGATTAATTCTTGCAATGCTTCGACTTTTCCAGAGGCCCTAACGAATCTATGCTTGAGCAGCTCTTTCGCGGAAGGTCGGCGATCTGGGTCTTTCATAAGACACTGGGATACGAAGTCCTTGAAGTCCCTAGAGAAATTACCCTCGAGCTTGGGTGGGGAGTTCTTCGGGATTTGAAACAAGGCCTTCATGGGATGGAGATTAGCATGTGGAGGCTCCCCGTTGGCCATTTCAATAGCGGTGATTCCTAAAGACCAGATATCTGCCTTAAAATCATACCCAGCTTGCTGAATCACTTCAGGCGCCATCCAAAAGGGTGTTCCCACGAACGTGTTCCGCTGCGACTTCATGTTTGTCAACTGTGCCGCCACTCCAAAGTCAGCCAGCTTGACTTTGCCCGACTCGGAGAGAAGGACATTGGCGGCCTTGATATCTCTGTGGATCTTGCCTTCGGCATGGAGATATTCGAGGCCGCGAAGCAGTTCGCGACAGATGATGGCGATGTGCGTCTCGCTGAACACAGACGGTTCGGGTTTGAGCTGGAAAGAATGACAGGTCAGATGCTGTAATTTGCGAAAGGGTTATATTGTGGCGATTGTGATATATTACCAGGTCAAGACAGGATCCACCTCCTAGGTATTCCATTACGATCCAAAGCTTAGTCCCTCGCAAGAAACTAGCCTTGTACTGCGTTACGTACGAGCTAGCGCAAGTACTCAGAACCGAGATCTCGGCCTGGATATCCTGGATATCATCTTCAGTAGATTCAAGATCGATCTATCCAAGCACAAGTTAGCGCGGTTACATGGGCTACTAGGTAGTATACCTAGGTAGGTTAAATGGGTTAGTTGGGTTGTTTTTGTTTGTTGACTGTGACCTACATGTTTGATAGCAACGACTTCGCCGGTGGCCTTTTCGATGCCTTTGTAAACCACTCCAAAGCTGCCACCTGGAGGAGACAAATAGAATTAGTAAGTGTTTCTCACGATGCATGTTACAAGGTGAGGGCAAGGGTATGACGCACGGCCAAGTTCTTCAAGAACCTGATAATGGCTTGCGATAGCCTCGGTGCCCATGTTGCCCATGTTGCTCATATTGCTGGGGGAACCACGGCTGTCGCACTTGGAGACTGATTTTCAACACGAGAGTGCAAAGGCAGAGACCAAAAGGTAGCGACAGCGATGGATGGAACCCGAATTTGACGGCAGCAAAGTTAGCTAGAGAGCTAAGCTAAGTGCTCAGGGAATAGAGGGTAAGGTTCCACAGCGCAATTGTAAAAGATAGGTATGTATCGTTTACTTAGCATGAACGAATGATTGATGTAATTGATGCAAAAGCGAATTGGATTGTAAGTAAACCTAGCCTAGTAAGTAACTAGGGGTTGCGAGGGCAGGAAAGCAGCTTAAAGACTTGCGACAATTGACGTAGGGACAGCAATTATCTAAATATGATAAGTGCATGTAGGCAATCTGTTACTCTGGTAAATTGGTCTGCGATTGATAGAAAGGAATTGGTTGTAAATAGGTAATTATCGTAATTATTATTGGATTGTTGTAGAGGAAGGCTGGAGAGAGCTGAAGAGAAGGCCGGCTGGGTTTGTGGTTGTCAGGGTGTACTACGTAGTAAAGCTCCTTTGGAGCTATGACCAACAATAGACTGCCGCTTTAGGGGTAGCGTATAACTTATCAGAGGGAACTTACTTATCCGTGGACTCCAAGGTTATGGAGACCTAATTTAGGTTATCAGTATTATTATTAGCAGTCGCATTTCATGGATTATGTTGTACAAAGTCGGTACTAGGTAACTACCTAGGTACCTAGTACTACTAGTACATATGTAATACATAATTGTAGGTACATGTATTGTACATATGTATGGACCTGATATGGTGTAATTGAAGTTCACGATGCTTCTCATGGTGGATAGCTCCAAAAGAACATAAATGCATCAATGATGCATGTGTATGTAGGTAGGCACATCATGTAATCAAGAAGATAAACACATGCACAGTCCCAGGGGCAATACATATGCTACTGTTAAAAGCACGCAAGAGACGCATTAAGCATGTTCTAGCACTACATATGTACATATGTAAGTATCACTTACATACCAGACGCACCACTGCACCAGAGGCTGCACTACCGTACATGTACCTACATTAGTACTTATGTATGTACATGCAAGATGAATCCCAGGATTCTGATTTGTGAATGGGGCATAAGGTAAACAAGCTTGTTCATCAATCAAGTCTTGAGTTGATATTCATGGGTAACTTGGGTAACTGCTAGGTACCTTACCCCGTACTCCATCATTCTCACTTGATGTTCAATCATTGATGTTGTTTCTAAGCAGGTGACATAATTGTATGTTTCAAATGATCGTATTGAATACTACCTATATCTCATGCATGTCTTGAATGATTTGCACTAGAGCTATAAAAAGATGCCCAGTTGGGTACGTAAGAAGGGAGAAAGAGGGGAAATCGATTGACAACAACAACATTTAGGATCCATGGATAACTATTGATATCAACATAACTTTTAAGGAGAAAAGGGCCTTCCATACATTATTTGTATGGTACAATTATAGTAGTTAAATATTGCATGTAAACGATGATATGAATAGCATCCAAACCTTCAAATGTTATTCATAACTACGGCGTACATAGAGTTCCATGTTACCGTTGACACACCTTAGCCTCTTTTCAATGTTGATAAATGTTGTGGCGGGCTGAGGAGCTTGGACTATCTGCAACCGCCCTGAAGTAATTGAGTTTAGTACGACCTACCTAGGGTAGGCCAGTAAAATAGTAGCCTAGCAGCCTTGGTAGGTTGTACAAACAGCCCTGGAGTATGCACTAGGTACCATGTAGTACTAGCGTACCTGGGTAATCCCCCTGTGCGGCAGACACAAACGGAAATATTATCCACTCTATTTTATGGAACCCGAAGCTCGGGCGTTACCTGGCAACCAAAACTGGGGACCCCTCTGTTTTCATACGATGGTAGTGCCAAGTTACCTAAACTACCTAAACTGCAACCTGCCCCAATACCGCCCCGAGCTTCTAATACTAAATCGCAATTATTGACCAGAATTATTTTCAATTATCCCAATCACAATTGACCGATCTAACTTGGTGTGTTGGCATTCTCCAGATTACAGAGATTACAGATTCCCTTCCGGGCTATCTTACCATCTTTACTCACCACTTGCACTACCACTTACACCACTTGACAACACTTGTCACCACTTACTACCCTTTTTGCGCCTGCAACCACAAAGTACCTCCAATTAACTCCTACATAGAGTACCAGCTAACTTACACAATTCCCACTGCCCCCTCTTACTCTTACTCTGAATTGCTTAGACGCTTTTTAGCCGTCAATAATAATTCAGCATTTACTATTGCACCCGTCATTGTTGATCCATCTGGCTGCATACCTACGAACAATTTACACCGCCTCATATGCTATCAACCTTTTTTTCCTGCGTATTTACTCCATCGCCTTGCAGCAACCACCGGATACGGCTGTACAGGAATCAGAATAAACTCAGAATCCTCTAAGTTTTGAACCGATTTGCACCAACGCCCGCCTATCCAAACTGGCGAATAGACGAGTACCTGCATCACGATTATCGCCAAAATGGGGTCAGCACCGCCGCTTCCCACGCGGTTTCCGTGCTGGTGCAGAGCTGTTTATTCTTGGGGGGGAGAGGTATGAATTATTTTGTTGATTTGTTGATTTTTGATTTTGGGTGGTTTTTTTCCTTGTGTTATTGTATTTGCGATTTTGCGGTATATCTGTTTTGCTCTATTTTTCCTTTTTTGCTAACCTCCATATTAGTCGCAACACGATCTGGGCTTCATCGAGGGAGATTTAATAGAATGCTTGAATGCGGGAGATGGATCGTGGTGGACGGGCAGGTTACGGCGCAACAAGACCGTTGGTGTCTTCCCATCAAACTTTGTCGAGGTATTGCCAGACAATTTTCGACCTATCACCAGATCAGCAAGTCCGTTGACTTCGAATACCCCGAGTCCCACAAACGCGCCTCATAAATCGAAGTCGCGAATTTTCCGCAAGCCATTCGAGGCTTATGCGAAAGCACCTCACTATACCACAGCAAAACAACCTGAAATAATACGGGACGTATCCAACACACCACCGAAACATAGTTCTAGACAGAACTCGGCTAGTTCATTTAGGAGCGCAGCACAACATGGCGTTGACCGTGGTCCATCACCATTCGAGATGCAGGGCCAGGGCTCGAGGGGACCATCACCTGCACCCCCAGCGCACACTTACAAACCTAGAGCTGCGTCTCCCGCGCCTTCGATGAAGCCATACAACAACTCTAATAGAACCCCTTCCCCTATTCCGCCACAAAACTATAATTATCAACGAGGACCATCACCGGTCCCATCTCCTATGCACAATTACGGCTCAAGGGCACCATCACCAGCCCCGTCATTTAGTTTTAAGCCGTACCGGCCCGGAGCGGAGCGCGACTCTCCTCCACCACCAGCCCCCCCTCCACATCGTCACGTCGCCAGGGGAAATTCGAACGCGTCACGTGCATCTTACGACAGTCGACTCCCACAAGAAGGATATCATACGCCGCGGGGTCCTTCCCCAGCACCCCACTCCCCAGGTGGAGATGGATTTACCCCCTCGCCATTGCGCGAAGCTATGGATGGCGTAATCGAGCAGTTAGACGCGTTAGGTATGAAGCGCGGGAGCGACTCTCCGGAACCACAACTGGGTCCGTGGTCGCCGGAATCATTCGACCTAGTCCATCATCGGTCGAAAAAGAAGGGACAAGGCAGACCGTTGACTGCCATGGGATTGCCATTTCAAGATTCGGGTTATGGATCGTTTGACGGTGATTCATCACAGCATAGCGCGCTCCAACCTGGGTTCCAACCACAAGAACAACCACTCCCGCAGCTGAACAATTATGTGGAAAGAATGGAAAGTCGTCTTCGAAGGATGCACCACAAAAGCTCGAGCGCGGAGGCAACTCATAGTCATAGTCGTATGGAGGACCCAGCCTCGCCGCCACCGCCGCCACCACCTAAGAATCCACTGTATAGCAGGCCCAAGTCCTCACTGGCTGACCGGGCTTTTGGCGAACGTAAGTTCTTGCGCAGACAAAAGTCGAATTATGACGTCGGACAGTTGGATAGAACAAGCACTACTAAGACGACTTCTACCAATGCGTCTTCCGGTACCCGAAGCACTGCCACAACCAACACCAACAGGAGTATAATGAGTGGCACCTCGGCAGGCGGAATCAGTGCTACTAGCGCTGGTAGCCTGGCTAGGAAACACCAACGAGCGCGGAGTGCCCTCGGTTTCCGAGATGTCGATGACGATTGGGATGCGAACAGGCCGACTACGCCCTTTACGGGGGTATCTTACCACCCCAGCCATTCCACTTCGGCTATGCGGCCTCCGTCTCAGGGCGGCTTCCACGAGGACGGAATTGCCGCTGTGGGAGGTCTCGTGCAGCCCGGGGCGGTGAAGCCGAAGAAGCAGAATTTTATTAAGAGAATTCTAGAAGCGACGAAGACTGGCGTGGCAAGCGGTCGCAGTAGTATTGCGACCGGCGCCGGTTCCGGGCAGGCTGCGTCAAACAGGCGATCGATGCATCATGGGGCCACGGCTATTACAGGAGGAGTTAGTGCCCCGAACCTGTTACGAGACCCGGCCACCGACATGGGACTTGGGAACGGCGTGGATTGGGTCCAGGTACGACGGGATGTGAACCGTTCGAACACGCTGTCCAAAAATGAACAAAGTGAGCGACGCGACCGTTGTCTGATGCTGGATTATCCGGCAATAGATCCCGTCGATGAATTCTACGACAGCGTGGAAGGGGACGAAAGCGCCAACGGTGACCCAGTCCGCGATCCGATCAACTATCAAGCTATCAACCTGAGTCAAGTGGACAAGAACTCACGGTTCCTAACCAGTCTACCGACCATGACGACTGCGGTTACTCTCGCGACAACCTATGTTTGTAGACCGTACCGAAGCGATGTCCAGCGCCTCCGAGCCATCTTTACTTGGGTTGCGGAGAAGATCAACTGGGACGAAGACTTTGAAGGGGAAGTGGATACGAGGCGAGTAATCCAGTCAAAGCGAGCGTGCGCCGAAGAATATGCCGTTCTAGTTCACGAGATGTGTGCCGCGATCGGCATCCACTCGGAGGTGATCCGCGGTTACCTCAAGACGCCCGGAGAAGTTCCCGAAACCGGCATCATGCCTCGGTCGAACCACTGGTGGAACGCGATCATCATCGACAGCGAGTGGCGCATGATGGACTGCTGCCTCGCCAGCCCCTCGAACCCGCGCCGCGCCCTCTACTCGAGCACCAACAGCGCGAGCGCCGAGTACTGGTGGTTCCTCACGCGGCCCAGCGAGCTCTGCTGGACGCACATCTCGGAGCACCACAGCCAGCAGCACATCTGCCCGCCCGTGGCGCACGAGACGCTGCTCAACCTGCCCGGCGCGTGCCCGCCCTTCTTCAAGCAGGAGATCCAGATGGTCGACTTCAACACGTCGCTGACGCGCATCGAGGACCTCGAGATGGTGCACATCAAGTTCAACGTCCCCGCAGACATCGAGGTCGCCGCCGAGGTCGAGGTGCGCGGGTTCACGCGCGACGCCGACGGCGACTTCTTCGAGAACGGCGAGGTTGTCAAGAAGCGCGCGCTCGCGCAGGCTGACTGGTACGGCGGCACCAAGCGGTACACCGTGAAAGCGCTGCTGCCCGGCGACGAGGGCAGCGGCATACTGAAAGTATATGCCGGCAAGCGCGGCCTCATGCACAGCATCAAGGATATCCCGCACCCGCTCGCCTTCGCGCTGCCGATCATCCACACGGGCGAGAACCCCCCCTACGAGTTCGTCACGCGCCACCCCACCCCACACGCCCAGCGCCACGACATCTACGTCGCGCAGCCGCAGTGCCAGCGCCTCGCGCTCAACAACACCTTCGTCTTCGCCATCCGCCAGCACCCATCCAGTCCAGCGGGCGGCAATAGCAGTATCAGCAACGCAGGAGGAGGCGGGTCGAGCCCCGTGCCGTCGATGCGCCCCGGCAGCGCTATGAGCATGACGAGCAGCAGCGCCGCGGCGTCCAACCCGAGCTCCGCCACCGGCAGCATCGCGGGGAAGAAGCCCGCGAAGCTCGCGATCCAGACGCCCGGCGGCAAGATCCTGAGGCTCATGCGCAAGGAAGACCGCGGCGGCAACGGACGCTCCGGCATCGGTGTTGGGGTCGGCAGTCGCAGCAATGCGAGCGGCGACGAGGAGGCGAGCGACGGAGGCACGTGGGAGACGATCATCAAGTGCTCTGAGCGCGGCGTCTGGCGCGGACTGGTGCTCGCGGACCGCACGGCCAGGTGGTGCGTTTTTGCGGAGTGGATCTGCATCTGAACGTGGCCTGGCCTGGTCCGTTCGGTATATATATAATATCCCCAAAAGCCTGCATTGTTTATTGCAACGTTCAATGATATCAGTACGACACAATATACCCCCCCCCACACACATACACACACGTATTACGCAAAGAAAGGCCCGTGGCACGTGGTTTACGACCGTGCTTACCTACGTACGTACTTACGACTTTATTTCTAATGGAGATGATCGACGCTACGAAGATCGATTTATGAGAAGACTGCATCTCGACTGACTACTTTACGTACTTGCTCCCCTATCACCTATGTACCCACCTTACTTCTTCACCATACTCGCTGCATGCATACCTACACAATTGATGTACTGCATGCCATTACCACTACTACGTTAAAAGGTTATACCCTACCTACCTACTGGGTACTAGGTATACCTATCTTACCTATGTACCAGCCTACGTACCTAAACTGGGTTCAATGTTTATTAACTTACCATACGTATATGTATGTATGTATGTATGTAACGATGAAAATGGCCATGTCGAAGCTTCAACGTTTGATGACGGCGCAGCTAGCCAGCCAGCCGGACCGCTAGTTGGCCAGCCAGCCAGCCAGCCAACCAACCATAACTAACTAAATGAACAAACGAAATAAAGAAACAAACGATGACATACTATTTTGTTTTGCTTTTGCTTTTCTTCCCTCTTGCGTCTTGCATTGTGTTCGGCGTTTGATGCGGAGCCGGGGGAGTTGGATGGGTTTGCAGTTTCGCAAAACGGGTCGTCGAAACGGAAATGGGCGTTTGCTTTTGCTTTTGCTTGTTTTTATTTATTTGGTAACCTGCCTACCTACCTAACATATAGGAGTAGGAGGAGGAGGAGGAGGACATCAAGGATGAATATTTTGAAAGAGAGAAAGAAGGGCGTGCCAATATGTAGATGTTCCAAAGTTTCTAGGCCGTCACCTTTTTTTTTTTTTTTGCAGGCAGGCAGGGAGGCAGGTTGAGGAAGGACATCAGATCAGGGAGGAACAGGAACTTCGTTACTCGTCGTCATAACATGCCACCACCACCGCCACCTACTCAGTATACTGACCTAGGTACTGTAACTGAGTCTGTAGGTAGGTAGGTAGGTAGGCATGGATGGAGTATGTAGGTATACACAATACCGAAGAAACCGAAACCAAACCAATTGAAGGCTGTCATGTGGCCGGGAAATTCAAATGTACTTGTAATTTGTACGGAATGTTAGGCCATTCTCAAAAAGAAGAAAGAAAAGAAAGAAAGAAGGAGAGTGAGAGTGCTCCGTTTTGCTGCAAGCTTTTCTGCTTCTTTCGTTTGTCCCGTGATTGTATTACATAATGCATAACTATAGTAGTAATTAGGCACATGACACAGTAGTTATTAGAGAATTTAAAGTTAAGGTGCTTCTAGACTTGTTAGTAGTTGTTACCATTTGCATCTACTTTTTCTTCTGTTTCTCGTGACTGGGATTAGTAATTCTGGGGTGATTTGTTAACTGCCACCCACTTGCCATGTGGTCATCCGAAATAATTCAGGTCGCTGGTACAATTACAGAGGAGTTGCGCTAAACGTGCGGGAAGCAAAATTTAACATTCGCCCGCGGCGCCGCCGTTGGTTAGCGGCCTCGGTAGGGACGGAGCAGGAACCAGAAAGATACTAAGGTACTAGTTGGAATTTAGTTGTGCCGAATGTTGATCAACTTCCAAGGATTTGCCTTCGCTCTTGTCCGTTTCATCAATCAATAACATCCATGTAATGCCGAGTCATTGTGAAAAACATTGCATAATTACATAATTACATAATTATTTAGGTAGTAGTTAGAATACTAGAAACAGCAAAAAAAGGAAAAGAAAGGAAGAAAAGGGAAAAGACCAAAACAAAAAAGAAAAGATTCGTCACTTACATATGCATCAAATTCGACAAGCTTAAGCTTATCAATGATTCAATGTCGGCACCCAATTACATACGGCAAAGATAATCGGTTATTATTATCGATACCCCAGAGAACCAAGACAACTTGAGCCAATCAATCCCGGTGTCGCAGCTCGCAAGTCGCAGCTCGCAGCGTCGCTTTTTTGGTTGAATAATGGAACCGAGTCGGACCGTCTTCGCTACCAATTCACACGGAAACCGTCAAGATAGGTCTGGGGAAACTCCACAAAGCTGAAGATCTATCTGTAGTTTTGGGTATTTACGGGGTTGTTTCGGATTGGCGAAGAAATACTGGGGTAAAGAAGATGAAGATGAAGATGAAGATGAAAAAAGAATTTGGATGTTTATCTTTTTCTTTCCACTTCTTTTTTTTTGACAGTTCACTCTGATGAATTGGAGACAACGATTTTGGGATTTGAACATTTCGCTGCATAACTACATAACTACATAAAAGCGACCAATGCTTTAACAAATGCAACATTGGTACGTATATATTAATGATCACCACAGGGGTCCCTAGATCAACTACAACTCTACAGCATATTAAGTGCCTAAATATTTCATGGCAGCATGGATAGTAATAATAATAATATTTTATATAGGTAGTGCTTCCCACCCAGCTGAAAGAGAAAGTAATAATATCACGATAATATCTAAATATCACCCTCCTCTTACGCTCTAAAGGAATCTTACCAGATGGCCGAGGAGGAAAATAGAAATACAGTAACTAACCTAGTCTACAGCTAAGCTGCTAAAGACGCTACCAAGCTACCAAGGGGAGCCGCATCTCTTCATCTCTGGTTAGGGGCATAGCGAGGATGTACATGAACCCAAGTGCCCCCCTGTTGATCACCTCAAACTCCCCCCATTTTGGGACGACGACTATACCTCATTCGGACAGGCACTTGGGCTCAACTGTTTTTTTTGGCACTTGGGTTCAACTTTTTGTCTCTTAAGGTTTATTTTCTCAATTTTCAAACTTAGAACTTTTCAACCTTGCAAATAATTTTTCGAGAACGAAAAATTAACAATTAATTACTAATCAATTGCAACACAACTTTGAGAAAATGATTACATCTATCACAAAGTTCAACATTTTACACATCTTGCTCTTAATCCAATTGATTACTAATCAATTGAAGATGAATTCTGTCCCTCGTACCCCTTTGGTTGACTTAGACCTCGAACAGCTAGAAAACGAAGAAATCACTGCAGGCTTACCTTGGAACGATACGATTCACGAAGCAAATCGTAATCAACCTTCAATTCGCCAAGAAATAGAAGAACTGACAGCTTTAGGCCGTCTATTTTACGCGAATATTGTCGAAGAAGAGAGGGTAAGTAAAGAAAAAAACCGGAGGAAAAGTTAATTACAAATGAATTAATAATTCATTAATAATCAATTACTGATTAATTAACAATAGCCCGAGGCTCACGTAGTGCCAAATAACGATGATCCAGACGATTTAACGTTATTATCTTCGGCCGATTCAGTGTTGAATGGTACTGCTCTAAGAGCTGAAACGTTCGTATGGGTTCCAGCGATGCCAAATTACCCTGAAACAAGCATTAATGGCACTTGTTACGTGATAAGTTGGAAGGATAAAAGCACCCAAGAAAATCCCCAAAAAATCATGGACGAGGTACTACATTTTTTAATTGATTTTTGATTGGTTCTTAATTGATTCTTAATTGATCTTTAATCGATCTTTAATTACTTTTAAACTGTTTGCTAATTCATTTAGGTCGAATTTTGCAGGGCCAAACATGGAAATACAAGACGTTCAACCTCCGTATTTTTTGAGTACTCGCCGGTTTATCGACTGTCATATAAATGCACTGGTGTAAAATGTTGCGAATATCTTCATCCAGAGCTTCGAAATCAATCATATACAGCCGTAACTGATGAGCTTTGGGATAAGAAAGCCAAAATTCAACGCGATATTGAAGAAAAGCTACAACAACAGGCCGGAATGGAAGCAATCACGTAAGTAATATTATTATTTACTCCATTTAAAAGAACTGATAGGTCGAAATAATAACTTGAATGAGTTGTTAATTAATTTCTATTCAATTCTTAATTGATTAATATTTAATTACTAATTCTATTTAGGTATATTCGCGCACACATAAGTGATTTCGAAGATAAAAAAACATGCAAACCGTTTTTACCGACCTGCAGATTAGAAATACAAATAGAACCTGAAGTAAGTACTTATTAAATATAAATTAATGAATAATTCATTATTAATTAATTATAGACTATTTCGGGGATTCCTTATTATATACTTCGCTGTATTAATTCAACGCCGCATTCTCAAACGCCATCAAGCATACAACATTGCTATCGTTTTATTGACCGGAAATACAACTCCGAAATTGACTTGATTCAAAGGATTTTAAATAATACCGACGATATTGAACCAGGGCAATGCTCGTATGTGCAACACAATCAAAAGCACCAAAAGAAATGTTGTAAGTGAAATCTCTAATCGATCTCTAATCGATTTCTAATTGATTTCTAATTGATATTTAATTTATTAGGCTTTGACCATCCGCAAGGAAGGGGGTTAATAAAACCTGCTTCGTGTAACTGCCGATTTGAAGTTATAATTCCAGTTGATTTAGACTTGATTCCTTATATCGCAGTGGTTTGCACCGGTATCCATTGTCATCCCTTGCCGCCACCTAGTAAAATGAAAAAAGACACCATGAAACGCGGAATGGATTTAATTGCATCTATGAAAAATCCACGATTAACTGCAGGTAAGGACAAATATTTTTTACAAACGTATTTCAAATTAACTAAACTAAGTTTTTATTAATTAACAATCAATTTACAATCAAATACTAATAAAATTTATCAAAGCTATGTTTTTAAGTAACCCTGCAGTTAAAGAATGGAAAGATTTGGAAAAAAATCACCCTTCTCTTAACAATCTATCTACCATTCGATATATGATTCGGCTGTCGAAAATGATCCATTACCCATTAGGATCAAGTATTTTAGCCGTACAACGAAAATTCGAACTTCAAAGGGACAGCCCAGATCAAGTACGTACCGCAAATTAATTTATAATTAATTATTAATCAATTATAAATTAATTAATTAATAATTATTTGCTAATTGTCTTAGTACGTTCAAGACATTTACCAGGACGGGATTAACTTCATGATTATATGCTTTAATAAGGGTCAATTGGAGATATTTCAACGATTGCGAACTGTTACAATCGACATGAATTATAAGCATTTATTGGATCGTACCCATCGAGAAATAATTTGGGCAGTCTTCGACGAGAAAATTAGGAAAAGTAAGTGAAAATTTAAATTACCCCAAACGTTTATTAATTAATCTTTAATTGATTATTAATTAATTATTAAATTATTATAGATGTGGCGATTTTTCGCGTAATCACGAATTCCGATAGCGTCCAGATGTATTATTTTATGTTTCGTCGGCTCTTTGCATTTATCAAAGACAAATTTCATTACGAGCTAAAATGGGACCATATCCATAATACTAAAAAGAAAATCGACAATAGTTTCATTGGATTTACAATTGATCAAGATTATAAGTTGATAATTGGTAAGTGAATTTTAATTAAGTTTTAATTAACTCTTAATCAATTAGAAATTCATTAAATGTGTTAGGAATTGGTCTTTACCTTTCGGATGTCGACCCAGCACACGACTGGCTTTGGCATATTCAACGAACAATTCGATACTGTACGGTGCATTTTCAGCGTGGTGTTGAAAAACAAGTTGGGGTACGTGAAATATAATTTATTTGAAATTAATCTCTAATTGATTAATAATCAATTTCTAACGCATTTATAGCCGGCCCGTGATAAGGATTCCGACTTTTCCATGCTTATGGAATTGCTTCACATGTCATCAGAGCTTGAATATCTAAAGCTATGTGATTTCATGGTCAGATGTAAGAACAAAAATTTTCATTTAATTTTTACGATTATTGAGATGGTTTAATAGTTGATCGTTAATTGATTAATAATGGAATGATAATCCATTATTAATCAATTAACAATTCATTCCTAATCGGGTGTTAATTAAATTTTAGTTTTCTGCAATGGAAGATTTGCGAATTGGGCCAAACATAAGTCGAGAACATCAATCCGATGTGGTCTTAATCCATCTTGTTCAAGAATGCCTCGAGAAAACTGGAATTTGTTATCCAGTACCACAAATCCAGCCGAAGTTCAACACCAACGAAGTTATAAGTACGGCGGCCGATACCAATACATTGCAGATTGCATTGAATTGTAAGTTTATTTTTAATTGATTCCCAATTGATTCCTAATTGATTCCTAATTAATCTTTAATTAAATGTATCTTTGTTTTTGTCTTATTTTTTCTAATTGTTTTTAGCAACGAAACCCTTGATTTACAAGATATGGAGGCTGGAGATTTATTTCTTAAATATAATATTTCCGAAACATATCGATCAAATTCCATGTCATCCCGATTAAGTCGCTCAAACCAAAGAAAAGGTGAGTAGTGCAAATTGATTCTAAAAACACATATTTACAATTAATAATTAATTAACAATCAATTAATATTTTAGCAACTAAAGCTGCTAAACGGCGTCGACAAACTAACGATCAATTACTACCTTCTGTTGAGTTTCAACCGAGCCTTCCACCATCAGTTCTAGCGGAAATAGAATATTTAAGCGACTTTTCAACTTCAGGATCGTCTAGAGCGTCGTCAGTTGCTTCAACTGTAAGATCCGTAAGACGACGAAGGGGCAGGTACGTTTTAATTCTCAATTGAGCCGTAATCAATTAATAATTGATTATGGCTGAATTCTTAATCCATTTGAAATTAATTATTAATCGATTTAACTCAGTAACGATTCCCTTCGTCGTCAAGCTTTAGCTAGCTCTCAACCGCCTTCGTCACAAGCTTCAATTATTGAAACTGATTACGATCGTGAGCTAAAAGCTATTAAGATTCGTCAAGAAAAAGCTCGACTTGAAAAATCTGAACAAGAAGTAAGAAGACTAAGATTGGAAAACGATGAAAAGGAATTACGGCTGGCTGAATTGCGTCGACAACAAGGTTAGAAGCTGTAAAGACCTATATGGTTATAGCCTTATTTAGCATCGTCACAATAATCCTTTTACCTTTTTAATAATAATCCTCTCTTTTCATTAATAATATACGCAGTTATAATACTTATTATAAACCGTATATTAAAATGTATATATATTATTTCTTTTCTTTATGAGTAAATAATTCTCTTTTAAATTATTACCTTATTGTTTATGTTAGGACATGGCCATGAACGTAGATAGCCACTCCCGTAGCTATCCATGGCTATTGCCATGTGGGCATCCCCATGGTTGCTGCTGCCACAGCTTGTTGAACCTTATCTGTGTATATATAGCCAGCCTGAGACGTTAGGAGCTCAGCTCTCTTCTTCTCTTCTATATTCTCTATTGACTGATTGTTTGACCTTTTAAGTCCCATCAGTTTAATACTTTAAGGTTAATAAACAACAATAAAATGTATAGCTTGTTAAGACATAAATGACCACTCCCGTGACTATCCAAATAGCTATTGTTATATGTCACCATAGCTACTACCGCTGCTATAATTAAATGTAAGGGCTTAATGGCACCAGTTAAATATTAACAGTCAAAAAAATGTATTGTAAAAAAGGTTAAGAGTTAAGCTTTCGACCCTTAAGCTAGCTACCTAGGTATATATATTTGTACAAATAAGTTTCAACAAGCTGCGGCAACAGCAATGGAAATACCATGTGGCAATAGCTATGGATAGCCACTCCCGTGGCTATCCATCTTTATTTATGTCCTAACATTAAACCTCACTTATCCATATATATATAACTAGTTAAAGAATTAAAAGCTATAGTCTTTTTTTTCTCTTTTACATTTCAGTTAAATTTGCTATATTTATTCCTTAATTAAGTTTTTACAATTATTCTTATTTTAATTCATTTCAAATTAATTCTTAATTTATTATTAATAAATTAATATTTAAGTAAAAAACTATTTGTTATAATATTAAAATTATTTAAGTTAATTAAATATAATAATATATATTAATACTTTTTTATATTTATATATTTTAATTATTTATTATTATTTATTTTATATATATTTAAATTAATTATATTTTTTATAATTTAATAATAATAAAAATATATGTTATATTTTATTATAAGCTTTTTATTATTATTTAATGTTTAATACTTAATAAATTTAAATAACTTTTTTTAATAATTATATTATATAAAAAATATTAAATATTTTAAATAATATATATATATATATATTTTATATTTTAACATTACTTATTAATTAAGTATTATACTTAAATAACCTTTTTTATTAAATATATTATAAAATAAATAATAAATATTTTAAACAAAATATATATATATATATTATATTTAAACATTATTTATTAATTAATTATTAAATTTACGTATTTTTAATAATATATATTATAGGAAAAACAATTAAATAAATAATATAATAATAATATAATTAATACATTCTAAATTCATTCATAATCAATTTTATATTAATCTCTAATCAACTTTTAATCCATTTATTTCAATCATGATTTGTTCTTAAATACACTCATGGAAGTTCCTCGTACCAATCTATCCTGGGCTTAGGTAGATTTTCCATCGGATAGTCACCATCGTAATTGAAAACTTGGTCCATAAATGTCCCTAAGCTGACCACTGTCTCTGTGGGAGCCTCGACTTGACCCCTTGTACGAGATCGTGTGTTAGAGCTAGCTCGAGAGCTGGTTTTTTGGCTCTTTCCAATGGTTGGGCGGATGGTGGCCACGGCAGGAGCGTCGGCGCCGGTGGGAGCGTCAGCGCTGTTGGGAGCGTCGGCGCTGTTGGGAGCGTCGGCGCCGGTGGGAGCGTCGGCGCCGGTGGGAGCGTCGGCGCCGGTGGGAGCGTCGGCGCCGTCGTCCGTGCTATCGGGCTGACTTTTGTCCTCGTCGTCGCTGATGGTGATAGTCTCACATGGCTTCTTGTACCGTTTCCACACCTCGCAAAAGTTATCGGGGGTTTGAGGGGGGCACTCTAGTAACAAATCAATTAGTAAATAATTTAAAATCCATTGTTAATTAATCCCTAATCAATTAAGAATCAATTAAGAATTGAATGTTTGTTCGCTTACCTGCCGCCTTTTTACCCCTCGCCATACACCCGTTACAAGCGCGCCCTAACAGTTTAAGGCGTTTTCGCATGCTAAGACCGTCCATTTGAAGGTTCTGGAGTAAATTAGTAATCAATTTCTAATTAATTAGGAATCAATTCTCAATCTCACCCTTTTTCGTGGAATATCCAAAAGGCCTTCGTCTTGCTCCTCCTCTTGCTTGATTTGGGGCTCTTGGGGTGGTGGTGGCTGTGGTGGTGGCTGTGGTGGTGCCTCCGATGCAGTTGAGCCCCTAGATCGCCGAGACCGTTGCGGTGTGTCCCGAATAGGTGTATCACTAATTGATAAGTAATTGATTAATAATTAATTATTAATGCATTAGACTTACTTGCGCCCCCCCCCCCTCGGACTGAGCCCGTCCCTCCTGGTTTTCAGTCGTACGCCGCATGAGCTCCCGATAAAATTCTAAAAATCAATTAACAATCAATTAATAAAAATCAATTAACAATCAATTAATAAAAATCAATTAACAATCAATTAACAATCGTCTTACTGGCAGTCTTTTGGTGTTCAACACTGTTCATCACACCGGCCGGCAATTTTGCTATCTCGTAACCATGTGTGTTTTTAAGGTGATTCCGTAGGTTAGATGGCTGGTATTGTTTCGTCTTTAATCGATTTAAAATCAATTAGCAAACAATTAGCAATTAATTTTAAATGGTGTTACTTACCGCGTTCACGCACATCTCGTCGTCCCCTATACGAGCACGGCAAAATAGCTCCCCTGGAGCTACAATAGGATTCCCATTCTAATTAATCAATTAATTGATTAATAATTAGTTAGGAATCATTTAACAATCGGATATTCGGGACTTACGTCGTCGAGTTCATATTCAGGTAACCCGTCGGGTCGTTTTTCAAAGCTGTTATACAGCTTGTACGCCTCCTATAAAGTATATAATTAATAAATAAATAACATTAAGTAAATGCTGAAGTTAATATGATTAATAATGAATAAGTAATTGATTTAAAATTAATTACGCACCTGGTCTTTGTAATTGAATCGTCCAGACATGTCTTAGAATTAGTGCCTTTTTAGATGTTGTAAAAGTTGAAAATTTTCAGGTTGAAAAGATGAGACTCGAAAGTTCAAATAATCAGGTGGGCCCCTGTCAGTCATGTGGCCAATTGCAGCTCGCTAAATTCCGGATTTTCGTGTCACCGAGCCACATTTCGGGTGGACTTTATAGCGGGGCACTAGGCCTAAAATGGGGGGAGTTTGAGGTGATCTACAGGGGGGCACTTGGGTTCATCTACCTCCTGGGGCATAGCCAAGCCCCGTCAAGCCAGCAACAAAACGACCGACGCCATCGCCGCGACTCCACAATGAAGCCGATATCACCGAGTCGAAAAAAAGCCCCGGGTTTTTTTCATAGTACCATTGGTTTCCATCCCCCCCTAATTTCTAGACCATGCAATTAGAATCGGTCAATTTTCTTCCATTCTTCCCGAAACGACCTCTTTTTGCAGTATCTCTCCCCTTCCTGCATCCCTTACACTCCGCCCCCCCCCCATTCCCATCCTCTCCGTTTCTAGCGGACCGACCGGTGTGAAGCACCCCATCTGGGGTGGAAGCATTCTGTCAGCGAATAAAAGCTTGTGTGGGGTTTTTCCCTCGTCTCCTCGTTCTCGCTCTGGAGATGGGGTGACCTGGGGCATAGATGATAGTATGGGGAAATAAGAGGCGAAAGCCTGTTCCCTCTTCTTGCCTCGGTGCTAATAACCATAGTCACCGCCTAATACGCCGTACGTACTCCGTGCTTTCCTTCCTCCTTCTTAGTCCGACGATACGAATGCGCGTTGCCAGCTAGAGGAGGAGCACAATGATAGCTCAAATTTAGCTGTCGTAGGTAGGATCTCATAACCGAGCTCGCCATGTACGCATTACGCACCAAGTGCATGACATGATGCTGCTGTAACGGATTAGACCGAGTAGCATGTGACGGGGAAGAAGACACCGAACAGGTTTCGCTTGCTCTTTTTTAGTTGCAAGCTACATAGGATTGCGTCAAAAAGCCGTGACTCAGTGCCGTAAAACAATCAACAGTGAAAAACTCACGACAGCTTCTTTTCAAAAGCAAACAAAAAGAGAGTATAATACAACATAGCTAAGATCCAATTACCTAAGGTACCTGGTTTTCCACGGTGGCCGTGGGGGTTAGTTGTAAGTGACTGTTGCATGACGCGTGTTACATGTCGGGATGGACACGACTTTCCCAAGATGCAGAAATCTCCCCCGTGTTCCCGGAAACGACGAAAGATTTTCTGCAAGGCCTAATTGGCACTAATCAGCTTAGACCGGGTTTAGCTCTTGGCTCCGTGGGCCCCAAGGGGATGGGCGCTCAGAGAGAAGCCTGGGGTGCTCTAGACAATCTAGACATTTTGCGGGTTGCCCCCGTGCCCACCCCGTGGAGACGCGTACTAAAGTCCTGGCTACAGTAACTACACCCAGGTGTCTAGCCGGGTCTGTAAAGTGGAATTCTGGTTGCTAGGTCGAGTTAAATTGATGAATTTTGATATTGTCCGGGGCGCGGAGGTGGGTCGTCAGGAGATCTGGGTATGGTCCCTGAACCGAAGCATTGGAACAGCACACCCTCGTGTGTAAGGTTTCTTTCCCTTAGTGTATGCACATGGCATACTGTGTGTATACCTTATATATACCTGCTCGCATACTACCGCACCCTCAGGCATATATAAAAACCCATTGGTATATAAACATATTCATCCTTCCCTTGTGCTCCATTACTCACTCCTCCGTCATCACCACTTTCAATTTATCTAACCACTTCCCCAAAAGTGTGTGGCCGCTCCCCCCAATTTCCTATTTATATCGAGGACAATCAAGGGTTTTTATTACTTGACCACCATTAACAAATAATTACCGCCTCGACTCAGATCGACCCAGGCTCAACTTCCTTACTACTCATTGCTGTCCGAAAAAAAAAACACCTTCGACATGGCTGGTGGTGCTGTCGTTGTCCAGGGCTCGCCCGACCCTAACCGGGTCGAAGCTCCTGTCACCATCAAGGCATACTGCATGTGTGCTTTTGCCGCGTTCGGCGGTATCTTCTTCGGCTATGACAGTGGTTACATCAACGGTGTGATGGGAATGTCCTACTTCATCCAGCAAATCGAGGGTCCCGGCGCAACTGCCCTCACCGGTGACCACAAGTCGCTCATCACTTCTATCCTGTCCGCTGGTACTTTCTTCGGTAAGATCAAGTCACTTGCGCTCTACTTCCATGCGCTTTAAGCTAATTGATTGAAATAGGTGCTCTAATTGCTGGTGATCTTGCCGATTGGACTGGACGTCGTACTACCATCGTCGGAGGCTGCATCATGTTCCTCATCGGTGTCGCTCTACAGACTGCCTCCGCCGGTCTATCTCTCATCGTAGCTGGCCGTCTCGTCGCCGGATTCGGTGTCGGTGCCGTTTCCGCCATCCTTATCCTGTACATGTCGGAAATCGCACCTCGCAAAGTCCGTGGTGCTCTCGTTTCCGGATACCAATGTATGTACCTTACTCTCTTTGAAGCTGCATATGTGACCCCAGCAAGGATTATTACTAACTTCATCAACCACAGTCTGCGTCACCGTCGGTCTTCTTCTCGCCTCAGCTATTGACTACGCCACCCAGGACCGACAGGACAGCGGCTCCTACCGAATCCCCATCGGCCTCCAGATGCTGTGGGCCATCATCCTCGGCGTCGGTCTGTGCCTCCTCCCCGAGTCCCCGCGATACTTCGTCAAGAAGGGCAACCTCGACAGGGCTGCCAGCGCCCTCGCCCGCCTCCGCGGCCAGTCCGTCGAGTCCGAGCTCATCCAGGACGAGCTCGCCGAGATCATCGCCAACCACGAGTACGAGCTCTCCGTCGTCCCCGAGGGCGGGTACTGGGCCACCTGGCTCACCTGCTTCAGCGGCTCCATCTGGAAGAGCAGCAGCAACCTGCGCCGAACCATCCTCGGAACCTCGCTGCAGATGTGCCAGCAGTGGACCGGTGTCAACTTCGTCTTCTACTTCGGCACCACCTTCTTCAAGCAGCTCGGCACCATCCAGAACCCGTTCTTGATCTCGCTCATCACGACCCTCGTCAACGTCTGCTCGACCCCGATCTCGTTCTGGAGTATGGAGAGAGTCGGCCGCCGCCCCCTGCTCATCTGGGGTGCGCTCGGCATGGTCATCTGCCAGTTCATCGTCGCCATCATTGGTACCGTCACTAGCTCCGACAGCGCTGTCAAGGCCATGATCGCCTTCATCTGCATCTACATCTTCTTCTTCGCTAGCACCTGGGGCCCGTAAGTTTCTTCCCCTTCCCCTCCCCACTCTCTTCTCCTCTTATACTAACAACCCCTACAGCGGAGCCTGGGTCGTAATCGGCGAGATCTACCCCCTGCCCATGCGCGCCCGCGGCGTCGCCCTCTCGACCGCCAGCAACTGGCTCTGGAACTGCATCATCGCCGTCATCACGCCGTACATGGTCGACGAGGACAAGGGCAACCTCGGCGCCAAGGTCTTCTACATCTGGGGCGCGCTCTGCACCACCTGCTTCGTCTACGCGTATCTCCTCATCCCCGAGACCAAGGGCCTGACCCTCGAGCAGGTCGACCGCATGCTCGAGGAGACGACGCCCCGCACCTCGGCCAAGTGGGTCCCGCACTCCACGTACGCTGCGGACATGGGATTCACGGATAAGGCGGCGGTTACGAATGTCGAGAACACGACGAAGGAGGAGGTCGTTTAAGAGAAAACGAGCTTCCCTAGCCCCTACTCCTGTTCCTACGATACCCCCTACATTACTCTACGATACCTCCCCCAACCAAAAGAAAAAAAAAGAACGAAAAAACAGCTAGCTATATCTGCCCACGCACTAATGAAGCGCGGGAGACGGAAAAGATGCAGACGGAAAAAGGGCAAGCTCCGGATAACGAGCTTGGCTGACTGCATCATGGCCTGCCCAGCTGGCTAACATATATAGGTACCGTGGCATCGGCTTCGGTACACACACACTTACGCGTTGATTTACGATGGCCTTGACGATTAATTGAAACATTTACATAATGATTTTGAGATGAGATGTGTGTGTATTTGTTGGTGATTGTGATGTATGAGTATTATGTATATGATATGATTATTGTGAGTGATGTAAGTGAGAGTGATGTGAATGATATCTATAGATAGATAGATACAAAGCAGCTTCGCAGATCTTGTGTGCTTGATTTTCGATGTGGGAAAGACTGTCTGTCCTCCTTGATATGTGACCGTGTCGCCCTTGTGTTGGAAACCGTACCATCTTGTTCTTGATACTAACGCGGATTTTAGATTGCGAGTTAGAGATAGTCGTGGTAAGATGCCAGCGACTTGGAAGGTTAACCGAGTGATCGTTAGTGACTGACGCCTTTTTTTATATACAAATCTATGAAGTTCTTCACGACCTGCCTACTCTACCTACCTACCTACCTAGTTCAGTCTAGGCTGCTAGACCTTTGGAGATATATAGGTATGTTTCTCGCGTGACGGTGTTTCAGAGCATGTTATATAGATCACCAAGCCTATAAACGGGAGTGGCAGGTATCTACTTATCGGATTATCTATAGGATTATATTCGTTTGTCTACGAGGAACTCCCACTCTTACCAAGGGTGATACCCCCCCTTTTCGACTCCACAATCCACGAGAGGCCCTATGAAAATCATATACTCAGCTAATGGGATACCTACGTGCCCGTGCCCTGGGCAGGTAGGTATCCCATTCCTAGGTAAGCGGGTTCGATGATCAACGCTAGGTACTTACATGCGGCGCTAGACATAGATACAGAAGAGACAGACACCGACACAGACAACCCTGGTGCCTGAAAGCAAAATGCGACGCATGCCCACGCGGGTTATACCTCGTTACGCCGGAAACAGGTCGCCCGAGCATTCTTCGCGCGGGACGGTTCTCTTTTTTTATCATCTATCCCCTACCTAGGTACCTTAGGTATCCAACTATCTACCTTCCCTTCCCCCCTTTTCTAAGGAAGAGGCGAGGTAGATCGCTACTTACATATATCCAGATGAAAAAAAAAAAAAAGGCTGTTGGGCAGGCGGTATTTGTCATATCATGGCTGTTGTTACCTTCCTATCCCCATACGTTACTATATACGTACCTAAGTACCTAGTGCTTAGTCTCGTCGCCGTTGAAGATCAGCCCTTTGCGGGATAGGGGGGCTCGGACTCGTTCCAATCGCCTCACAACCTCCCCCTCCCCCTTCCTTCCCTATGTCTGAAGACAAGTACTAGGTACGTACACTAGGCTAGATAGATAGGTATGCCGATACCTAGGTAGTGTCCAACAACCCAAGAATCTCGGTAGCGAAAAGTTGAATCTTTCTAGAACCCCCGGGGTGTCAGGGGGGGAGACAGGAGAAGGGGGGGCGCTGTTTACGAGAACGTATCCGCCCCTCTCTCTCTCTACCTACATACCTACTACTTCTCCAGAAACCACCTGCGGTGCAGGGATGCCATCCCCGCGCGGAGAACGTATGGCCTCGTGACGCGATGGAGTGGAGTGGTCAGATCTACTTTACCTGCATAGATACTAGGCAGGTAGCATCTGGGTGCTTGTCTGCAAGGCCATGCTACTAGTCCCGTATAAGGAAGGAATAGCTCATGGAACTCGGTTCCGCGATCGAGGAGGAGGAGGTGGAGGTGGTGGTAGCGGTGCTTACCTACCTGCTTTCTGGACATTCGACCAACAGCCACCTATCTAAGTAGTGGAGCGGCGCCCAGGAGGAGCTCGAAGAATCCGAGGGACACATGATGAGCTGGGGAGGATCATCTACGACAACTAACAACCATCTGACTTCGAGTCGCGAAGCCCCTCGTATTAGCCGGCGGTAGTCTTGTAGCTGAACTTTGTCTCCGGCATTTCCTAAAGTGGGTTGGCGAACCTATTGGGTAGGCACGGGATATCTACCGTCGGCTTAGCAAAGGAAATGGTAGCTTGAGCAGTTTAGCCTTGCTGGCTGGTTTCCTAGGGGTGGGTGTGTGGAAAGGAAGATAGATAGGTAGGTAGGAAGGTAGGTAGGAATGCTATATGGTGGATAGCATCGGGAATAAGGGCTAGCCAGGTACCTAGGTAGGCTAGGGTGGCCGGCAGTGAGGTGTGGGTTTTCTCTTGACTTGGAGGAGTGTCTATCATGGCTTCATGTAAATCAGCTGAGATTAGTTAGGCGACATCGATGCTGCTGATCGTAAAGGCATGGCGAGCCGTCCTCTTCCTGATAATGTTGAATAGGGGGTGGGGGTTGGCATGATATATTATTAGACATGGTAGAGCATACCCAATTTGTAGTACTTATATGGAAAGCTTGAGGTTAGAAGCCGGGGGGATGGAGATATATCTCTGTGATATTCCTAATTGTTCATGTGTTGTAAACCATGTCGCCCCAGTCCCTAAAATGGCAGATACCTACTACCTAGATACAAGAGTTTGGAACACTATGGAATGTCCTCACAGCAGCTGAGGATATATTTCTATGGGATAAAAAGTACCTAAGACGCTTGAGAGAACTCTGAATCATCGAAGGCATGGCCCAATACATCTATTACTAGGATGTCGTGTCTATCATGGCATTCTAGTTAAGCACATGGATGGATCCTGATAATAAGTACATAGTAGTGAAAAAGTAAAACACGTAGATACCTTCAAGGTAGACTCTTGTAGCTTACCATGTGGAAGACTTCCATTGGCAATGATAGGAGGTTTCATCGATGCTGATTGGCGAAGTAGTCGATGGGAATCATGGTTGCCTAGCTAAAAAGATGGCCTTGATAACTCCTTATGCTAGTCTCATTGTGTAGAGATTCAGCTGTCAGTTTTCCATTCATACATGGGTATGCCCGCAAGGAACTCATGTTGTTAGCCCATGAAAAATGAACACCTTCAGCCAACGCTATGGTGTACAGCCTAAGACTAGAATACTTTGATACAATAGGTTAGGGCCTAATATGCCCGATCCATCGTATGCTAAGACGCTTCTCTACCAAACAGATTCGTTGGAGTGTTTAGCCGCGGTATCATACCTAGTAGGCGAATTGAACCTGAATACATCCGATCGTGAGTTTCCGCGGCCAACCCAAGTGGCCGTACTCTACATGGGCGGAATTTTCCCATTCAACAATACTTGGTGACCATACTGGAACCTGGGAGGGCGCAAATCTTGCGGTACATTGTAAAATCATTGTGTTTTGAGTCAAGTTACTAGTGACGTTCCCCTGGTTCAGCCCGACGTCATATGAGGCCACTAGCTAGAAGCATTAGGAACATAGCTCGTAGCCAGCACCAAATAATCGACTCATAGAGGCGATGGGCTCGTAAGCTGGCGGCCAATTGTGGCTTATGCTATTCTCGCCCAACTCCTGGAGTTCTTGGGCTTTTCCCCGCACAGTTACCCAGGGGAAATTGTAGCTGTGCGTGGTTTTTGTCGTGAGGGTTGCTACCTACCTAGGTACTAGCCTACTACCCGTGAGGAGGAAGAAGGGGAGGTAATTGAGGCGCCGGGCAATAGAATTTACCATGTGACCTGTAGCGCAACCGTCCTGACCGACGTAGGGGTAGCCTCACATCTGGCCAATCGGCAGGTTTCGTGAGGCGTTTTTGGGCACATATCTATCTACCTATCGTTGTGAATCTGACTTTTTTCGACGTGACAAAAACGATCACATAGTCCAGGATGGGCCTTGCAAACTGGAGGTGCTTGTAAGCCTACAACTTCGTCAATGATGTAAGTGAAGGGTTAAAGTCATCCGTTTCAACCCTAGATCGTCGCCATGGAGGTACATTTTTGGATTGGGCCGGTGCCGAAAGGTTCAATGTTCGTACGGTTCGTACGTACGAAATAGCGCTAAGATGGAAACCCGACAGGTTGGATCACCAAACAGACCACGACCTTTCTGCCTCTTGGACAGTGAATATGCGCGTCGGAAAGACAACTTTTGTCGCTTAGACAACCAGGGGTGAGAGTGAAGCATGACGGAACCGTAAGTACGGTGGGTTGCCGCGCGGGGCTTGAGAGTCTCGGACAGCCGCCAATGTTATTCTTATTCGCGTTGGGGCTGTCTAGCAAGCGACAAAGCCGCCCTAGCTAGGTGAGGTCGGTTCCCGTTCTCCATACCTCATACCCTGACCTCGGGGTCCCGGTGATTAGCTGGAACTCCGGGACGGCTTCCTGCATGGCCCTATCCATAATTTTCGAGACCTAGGATCGTAGTCTCAGAATTGTAAGCAGACATAGGCTACATATGTAGGAATAGGCTAAGCTCAAAATGAGGTGGCTGTTCTTGTACAACGGCTACCCCTGATCACAATGGAATTTGAGGCCGAGAGATGTGAGCCAGATAACTTGGATTTCTCGTCAATATGTTACAGACGACGACAGCAATGTAATTACCGGGGGTGAAAGGGGGGCAGTGGACGACCCGCCGGAGGAAAGGAGAAAGGGGGATATGGGATATGGGGATATGGGATATGGGATATGGGAAAAGGGGGTGAAGGAAGTACCTGATGCATGTACCTTTGTATACATGTACAAGGCCCTAGTAGCACCTACTTCAATTACAAGCAGCAAGGGGAAAAGCTTATTTTGTGGATATAAATGGACCCATGGATATAAAATTTAGGCCGTAAGTATTACGGCTGGCTGCGGATTGATGGTCTTATCGATAACGCATTAGTTTCTTGGTTAGGTGCTAAACAAAACAAACCTTTTTTAGTTATCTTTTTTATCTTTTTATTTTATTTTCCTTTTCTTTTATCCAATTATCTTCTTCTCAATTCTTATTTTGCTGCTCACACTATTCACTCACTCATTCGCTCAACTTACTCACTCACTCATTTCTCATTCATCCATTCGCTCATTCGCTTCCAAGTTCCAACTTTCAACTTCCAAGCTCAACAAGTCTATCCTGCAGGGCGCCGGGAGACATGGATGGGAAACCACACGGAGAAATCAAGATCTAAAGTCGATAAACATCTTAGTAACCGCATACTATGTAATAGTACATCTTACTAATTCATCATCATCATCATCATTCTCGTTCTCATGTCCTGCCCCTCTCGCATCTACATCTGCAAACCTCTCGGAGCGGAAAAGTACCTAACCTACCCTCCTACCTAGTATGTACTAGGCAGGCAAGTACAGCACGGAGTATGTATTGTCACATCCAGCTCAGCCCTACGAGAAATGACTGTTATGGATACATGCTTGACACAGTGGTATCGAACAATACAAATTATATTACCTTAGGTAGGTACTGATTAAAATACGGATCGAACTACCTACTTAGGTAGATTGACGAGAAGAGATCTTGTTGAAACTGTCCCAACCCCAGGTTTTCCACATATTACTACGGTTACTATTACCGCATACCGACATTGCCTACCTACCTACCTATGTAGGTACTTTATTCGCCTACATGCCTACCTAGGCCCTAAAGTCGGTAAGAGGAAAGGTAGGTATATTTTGCTTCATGCTTCAATGTTGAAGTGTCATTGATTTTGAATTATAAAGTATCAACTACGTAAGAACCTACCTACCTACTTAGGCAGGCTATAATGGGGTGACAGACACTCAACCATATCCGCGTCGAGAGGCACGGACTCTTGGAAATCAGTCCACACGTACATCAATGATGCATACCTATCCTTCTACCTACATATCTAGGTACATACACATGTGCAGTACGTTTGAGCTCCCGAGCTCCTACATACATGTATGGACAAGTTGTATGTAGTATACGGCTAATAGCTAAGACAACGACAAGTCCAAACCCGATCACCGATCTCGTAGTTACCAAAATACGCCTCGTCTCGTACATGCGCCTATCTCCAGACATCCAATCGAACGAATGCAGTGTAGCTGAGCCTCGATGGATGAAGTTCGAGGGCTGAAGTCTGAAGCCTGGACATGTCTGGCTCGACTTTCAACGTTAACCAAAGCATTTCTCCATTCTACTCACATCCTACCCACATCCTAGATTCCCTCATGAGCGTAATGGCACCTACATACACTATTTCTAGGGTCCACGTTAGTTTCAGGTTCAAACGGCAATGGCGTCGCATGATCGCCCGACAACCCGTCATGCTAGACGGAATTATGTCCGACGAGAGAGAGTAAAAAAAAACTTTTGCCATTGTGGCGGAATCGCGTGACATGGACAAATCCGGGGAGCCTTGCGAGATGTTGTTGAAGACTTGGCCCCTCCGGGGGGCTTGCAATTATCATCCGCCATTATACGCCTCATCCATGAACTTGCCAGGTACCTAGATTGGCGGACAAGGCGAGCAAGGTAGCTTGTCTGCCGTTAAGATCCTTGTATCAGATCTCTTGAGATGGTTGCTTCCTGCTACGCCTTGGCATAGAGCGGCAGTGAAGATAGTGAACAGCAAACAGTTGAACATTACGCGTTTAGACATTATTTTCCTTACTATGTCGTGTATGCCTTACCTAGGTACCTATCTAGACTTGACCGAGACGGCAGGTCAATAGCAGCGCATCTAGTTGGCGTTGAAACTCCTGACGCCTTAACGCGCTTTAGAAAGAGCGGCCTAACTATTTATATCCTGCTGCACCTCCGCCCACCTCTGTACTAGGTACTTAAGGTAAGGTGGTGAGAGGAGGATCTACGCTAATACTAACTCCAGCGTAGCTCGATCGGCACCCGTCGCATCATATCGTCGCATCATATCATCGCATCATATATCAAGTTCTAGCTTTCCCGTCGCGCAAAACGATATCCCGGTACATGCCTAGCTTTTTTAAAAACGTCTAGCTATCCTACAAGGATTCTTGAAGGGCCGTCTTTCGATCTTTAGGCACATATATACCTAGTCATGTATGCAGCTCGCAAAATGGAGTCAGTGCTAAATACAGCTCAGACATAAGATGCAAACTAATTAGAGTCAATTCTTCAATTGATACCTACCTACATGCCCACGGCTGCACGGTTTCTGACAGGGCTTTGGGGGCGTGGTTTGCATGCATACACTACACGTACCTACGTAGGTAGGGGGGGCCCCTTTTTCTTGGTTCAACGATTCGTCACTTTTAATGTTGTCAGCCCCACCTGTAACAAATTCCAGGTCTTCTAATAAGGGGTCTTCAGGGCTTCAGGGTTCTGTGTAAAGTGGAAGTTGGAGGTGGAAAAGTGGCTTCTTCATCGCCTCACAGAGCAAAAAGCTGGCCTCATGAAACATCCCCAGTCGCTAGAGATTGCCAGGTGCACATGTGGGCTGCTAAAAGGATCTACATAAATAACTAGCAAATACCTGGCATCTCTGAAGCATCGTCAAAGCAAGGCTTAGCAAAGTGAGAGGATGGAAGATTAGGTAGGCAGGTAGGCAGGTAGGTGGGTAGGTAGGTGGGTAGGTGGGTAGGCCACAGGTGAAATCAAGACTCGAGGAGCAGCGTTTTGTGTGACGAAGACACCACATGTGATTCGACGTAGCTACTCAGCAGACGGATACGCGCTTATGGTTACGCAAGCTTACCTAGGCGACTATTTTATTTTAGTTGATATCTAGGACATACATGTAGATATGGGACCTGAGGAAAAGTAGGTAAGCTATGTAGGTAAGGTGGTAGGTATGTAACTCCTAGAACGGTCTGGTGGTGGCTAAAGAGAAAATAGGCACCCTACAATGATTGGTAGACTGTAACATAACCTTATGCAGACGATTGATACCCGAGAATCAACACTTCCCGATCCTCACGGCTACTTGCCTGCCTTATGTCGACAGCACCTCGTGGGGGCTCTCGTACCTTTTTTTTTCCTTTCTTTTTTTTTCCTTTTCTTCTTATACATATAACCATCTCGGCGGGCACAAGCCCCCTGTCATGGCAAGACGAACCGTGCCTCGGCACTTCACGCCACAGGATCGTATTACAGAGTGTTACATCGTAAGCCCATTCCAGGCACTCTTTCGAAAAAGCGCTTTTTATTGTGCAGGTTCATTCAACATTTCTATTTTTGCGGCTCTTGACAACTATGGCACTATGCAAGCATGTAAGTAGGTACTTATTCAGGATCGACTCCTACGCAACTATACTTTAGGCAGGTGACTATCACTTCGCAACCCACTTGGAATCTAAATACATGCCTACCTAGGGCCTACCTAGGGCCTACATATGGTACATATCTGTACATACCTAGAATCCTAACCTATATATTACGTAGTACTGTGGTACAGAGAAATACTTGAAGCAGTTATAGGTAAAGTGAAGTAGACGGCGGAGATTGCCACCCTGCTGTTGGAAGATAGCTCCAGGGCTTTTGCAACGGTTTTCAAACCCAGCTAAGCTGAGCAATCGCCGAAATCCATACTGTCGGGACCTGACTAGGCCAGGCTTTAATTGCTAGTCAGGAACGAAACGAGGAATAATTCCTGCTGTTGTCTCAGATCATTTTGTTCTTCTCTTTCTTCTTCTTTTCCCCTCCAAGAGATCTGCTCTGCGTGACCTTGAGACTTCCCAGGTTGGTTTAGCACCCGCCTTACATCCAATGTCATCCATCCGTCTGTAGGTACCTACATAAGAGGTAGGTACAAGACTGAAAGTGTAATAGTACCTATCTAGTGTATGTACGTATGATGTATGAACAACTTTACATCTCAGCCACACCCACATCTGCCCCCCCTTTTATCTCCTTGAAGAGGAAATCTTCTCTGTCCTTACATACAAGCTTGCCTTACTTTACCATCCTGAAACCAAAATAGAATGACTAGGAGATTTCTTTTAATTACTAAGGTGCAAGATGGGCGTAGTCTCCAAACGTCTTGCGCATGTCACTGCCTATTACCTAGGTACTGACGGTACATATGTAGGTGATTACCTGGAGTCCTTGACAAACGGGAACTTGATGTTTGCATACATACGCTATCCATTTCGTTGTGTTTCAATGTAAGTACATATGGTATTATGGATTGCCATTACTGCTAACCTAGGTATGTAGTAAAAATAAGGTAGGTATTAATAGACAAGGAAACGCGTCCTTTAAAGATCAACATTAAAAACAACGTTGAGAGCATGGAGTTGTGGCATGCTTGCTCAGCCACCCCGTGCTGCAAGACATCGATAGGCCCACAGGTCTGTGTGATAGACGATGGGGGTTAGGGATCAAATCGATGTTGCCAATCACCAACATCGAAGAGCACAGACTTTACTGGGTACTACACATGTAGCCCGTGTACTTCAAAGATGAGGCCCACGGCCCACGGGTACATATAACACAGCACAATATACCTGTATTTTGTGTATTTTGTACCTCCGGAGACGCGACCCGACACGCCGGTATGCAGGTACATCTACTAGATGCGAGACCATCCTTACCATCCTAGCCATGTACTGTATGTACTGTCTATCATGTATAGTTATATCCTTTAGAATTACAATTGTGATGGGATCTGGAAATGATCACGCCCAATCCGCCAAGTCCAAACCCCTCCACCTCCATCCATCCATCCATCCACCCATTCATTCATCCATCGCATACTCATACCTCATACCCTAATACCTTATACGCATCAAATCACTTTTGGGACCTAACCTTTCTTCTTTTTAACCACTAAGGGAAAAGGAGACAAGGGAAAATGGGCAATAAACAAGTGTCGTGTCTAATATTGCCCCAACCATGGGAACAAAACGATGTCGTTTCTGCATCAACCCACCAGCACCAGCACCAGCACCAGCACCAGTGCCAGCCCAACCCCGCGATGGGGCAAGAATAGAGGTTCAAGATGACCTTCTGCCGAGGTAGTTGTACTAAAGTTGAAGTAATGTAGTATTTACAGCAGTTGATGCATATAATAGTTTGCAGTGCGAGTCCACAGTGTCGGGCCGTGAAGTTTCTTCTCCTTCTATGCACTTCTTTCTCTTCTTCTTCTTCTTCTTCTGCAGCTGGAGGTATGTGTGTATAGAACCTTTGATGAACTGTAGACATCTACGGTTGTCGGTTATGACTTTGCAAGTTACGCAAAACTGCTCACCGGATGTTTCTCGCTCCCAGCTCCCAACTCTTCTGTATCCCGCTGGCATGAGACAACCTGTTCCATGACGATGGTCTCTCATGGAATGAAAGGGCTCTCGCGTGACTCCACATCTCCCACTTTCATTCTCAGAACTCATCTCATGTGGCCATAATCTCTCATCGATCATCCAACATATGGCATGGCTAACCTAGGTGTTATGTACCCAACGTCCCTGATCCCCGAGTTTGCGATTTGTTCACTGGGGAGCCCAGAATCCTTCTTGGCATACTTTGGTGTCGGCCGTTTTAAGATTCTATTTTGTCCCTTTTTTCTTTCTTTCTTTGGCCGGTAAGTATTATTGGTTAGGTAGGCAAAGGAGGTAAGTAAAAGTATCGTATCTGCAAAGAGAAGAAGAAGAAGAAGAAGAAGAAGAAGAAGAAGAAGAAAAATCAAATCTCATCGCGCCATCCTTACGCCCATCCCAGCAGAGACCCACGTCGTCGCCCAGCCAGCCTCCCCTGATGAAACCACGGGTTGATATCCTTGCCGCAGAGCCTTTTCCCACGCTAGAGGCTTGCCCTCCGTTCCTTATGCCACATACATACCTCCCTACTACGTACAAATAGCCTAGCCAAATCGGTCAGCAAACTTTTTTGATGTCTATTCTAGATTTTTTGGGGGTACTAATGTATCATCTAATGGCGTCAAAGGCGCCAACGGGGATCTCTCCAGACCCTTCACACATTTCACTTCATCCCCTAGTCCTTGTCGACTTCTCTTCCACTTTCCCACTTTTCACTTTCCAACGTTCTTAAGTTGAAATCTCTACACTAATACACTAATTTACCTACCTATCCCCTGTGAGTCTCTCCACATAGATCACCCAGATCACCCTTCCCCCCCTCCTCTCTGTATCTCTTTGGTTTGCGGCTCCTTCTAGCAGCAGCTCGCAATCTCAAGAGATCAGAACTGCATTGCTACCTCAACTGCCTACCTAGCTACATATATACATACATACATACCATGACTACATAGTCGTACTAGGTACTACATACTAGGTAGGTAGGTACCGTGGACCTGACTTTCTCTACCGTTGCACCAAGCCCCACAGGTTGTTGTATAGGTAACACATTATCAGCCTACGGCTCATTCGGGGCCGATTTCCACAAACCCCAACACCTGTTCGGACGGGCCCTTGGGCTTTTTAGCCATCTAGCGCGTACTTCTTCTTCTTCTTTTTTTGTTTGCCCACTCGTAGTTGGGTTTGGCCCGCCCCTACATAATTATTTCTGAAGCTGGTGTATGTAGTTAGTCTTATTTTGAAAGTGCCTTTCATGCCTCCGTAGGTAGCATGCAAAGAAGAAGGAGGAAAAAATATCCACATCACAACCCCCAAAATATTTCTATTACCTCCAGGGCTACCTACATGCCTACATGTCAAATTTGCACTTGCAGCAGCATTTCTTAATGTTACATAAACAGTGTGGGTGTGTGTAGGTGTGTATGTGGTATGTCTATAATCGCGTTCAGTGCAATACATACCTACATACCTACATCTACATACATCAGTCAGCCAGCACGTTGCTATAAGCATCAATGTCTAGCAGGATTCTCGTTGTGCGCCCACCACATCGACCTAGTATAGGCATCAAAACGCGGGACAATGACAGGTACTCTGCATTTCAACATCGATCCTGGCTATTGTCTGTGCGAGGGGTACATACACAGTTGTACCGCTTTTTCTATTTTATTTTATTTTATTTTATTTCTTTCGGCAAGGAAGATCTCTTGTGGGAGGATCTTCCCTTGGTCCCCTGTTGCCACCACCGTCCAGGGCAAGCATTCAACAACCCCTTGCTCGCTCAACTGCTGCTTGGCCCACATTATTCGCAGGCTTACTTCCCTACCGATTCGGATACGATCCTCCTCCCAAGCATTTCTGTACATCTGTACATTTTACCTTACATGTAGTAGTATAAGGCATGTATGTATGTATTGTACAGTATTTCGTAGGCATGTACCTGTCTGGTGGCATGTAGCCCTGGAGGTAGATAGGTAGGTAGTAGACATGTAGGCAGTATGTGCTGGACTTGGTCCAGTCCTTCAGGCCATCCATCCCCGCAGACATCGAGGACCACACCCACCCAGCAACGTTGATCTTCCCATTGGCGTGGACCTTCACTAGTCTCATCAACGGTCATGCGTTCATCCGCAAAGTCTACGCTGAGCTAATGTACTGAAAGGACCAATTGCCAACACCCAGATGTCCCAGCCGAGATGCTCTGGTTTATTTTCCCTCTCCTGTTCTGACCTGTCCTATCCTGTTCTGTCTCGTCTTCTCTCCGAAGGGCCACGCTTACCGCTGGTACCTCCAGTTCAACTGCCCGCTGTGGCATAGGCTCAAATGCTATCCTTGTGTTGAAGCAAGTGCTTGTACATGTATGTCTACATGTAAGTAGATAGGTTAGATACATACCCAGACAGAGAGAGAAAGAGAAAAAGAGAAAGCAAGAGAGGTAGACAGTATCCATGGTGTAAATTAAGTCTCATTATCCTATCCTAGATGTATCGGATCTCTTCCTCTCTTTGTTTCGTTTCGTCTAGACCTGCTGCTTCGTCGAGGGCATTTAACCTAGGATTCCCAAATCTTATACGCTTCCAAGCTAAAGTCTGTGTCTGACAGTCTAGCGGCTGTCTTCCCGCAGTTACTACTCTTCTATTTGACGTTTCCGGTTGGGGTCTATTACGGCAAGGGTTTAGTCTGTTGGTATTTTTGGGGGGGGTTTATTATTTTTTTTTCTTTTCCTTTCCTTTCTGGCAGGCTACCATGACACGGCATTAGCCATTCAGCCGAGAAACCCAATGGTCACGGCCCACTCGATATAGATGTTGCTACTTCTACTATCATCCATGACAGAAAAAGGTGTGTGGCTCAGCAAGTTAACCATGCTGGGGGAATTTCCTTATTACTTATTATCACACCTAGCCCGTTAAACGTGCGGCGTCCTGTCTCGTCAACGAAGCCTGAAAACGTGCATCTAGTCCCTTTTCAATATCTCTACCGTATCTGGCCAGGTACCGTCCCAGGCTGACCCAACCTTCACGAACACCTTCTCTTCCAGCCTGTGCAGGCCCTGTCCCTTCCTCGGACCCTCCCTAGACATTTCTCCGTAAGGATGGGCAGTACTTTTCGGTATTAATCCCACCTCTGTCATCCACAAGAGCAGGGGTTTCCTCGAGGACGTCTTGTTGCGACCATAGACAACCCTCAACGCCCAATACATACATAACCTAAGGCCTACCCGTGTCTAGACAATTTGAGGCGACCGACCCCACCAGATTATCACTCGAGAACCGTCGACTTACACACACGACTTCGTTTAGAAACCCAAAGACAGACAGGCTTCTTTCCAAACATATTACTCTTTTTTTCTATCTTCTTAAAGCATATACGTGGTAGTTATCTATCTACATTTTGCAGCGTCCCCGTCGTCCAATATAGTTGGTGGCAAACTTGCTTCGCCTAACTCCTGTCTGTTGTTTTCGACGATCTCGACATATATTCAACAAAGCGCTTGCTTAGTTAAGAGAAGCTCCGAGGACCAATAACTTGGTGCTCTCTACGACCAACCCCTTGGAAAGAAGACATATTAACGAGGCAGCTATCCTAGAAACAAAGAAAAAGTCTTCAACCCATACTCTGTATCTCCATGGCATGCATGTACGAATGCCCTCGACAATATTAGACTTAAGCGCTTAAGAAGCTACAAAGTATCCAAGGCTAGCTTGTTACTAGAACACTGGGTGGCCTATCTCTGTAGCTGGGCCGATAAGTCGATAACTGATATTGTTGTTGGTTTCAAGCTCGAGAAGTTCTAGTGGCTACCTACTTTCACTACCTTCACTACCTTACATACGAAAGTCAGCCGTGGAAAGCTCATCTCCTCGTTGGGGGCTGGTTTTTGAGCAACATAATCTCAGCAAACAGCTCTCCTGTAGCTTATTTTCCGTTACTCCTTTTTTTTCTTTTTTTTTCTTGGAATAAACAACTACCTCCGATACCGAAACACCTGAAATCTTTCCAATGCTCGTTACCAGGCATCTCGATACAGAGCAAAACCACTGGTCTAGCAAATTTGAGACCGCCTTCCACAAGTCCACAAGCCCACGCATGTCGAGCTACGACGGCCATTTGTCGACACAGCCTGATTGGCAGGGGCAATACTCCTTTCTTCCTCCCGTGGAGAGCAACATCTTCGCCCAGCCCTTCGAGCAGCAAGGCTCGGGGTCCAGCAGTAACCATGACGTTTCTTCCCAGCAGCAGCAGCAGCAGCAGCAGCAGCGCCCCTCGAGCGCGCACAACAGCAATCTCGACAACCCCAGCCAGGCCGCCCAAGGCACCCTCCACTCACCCATGAGCCATCACCGTGTGCTGGATCCTCTTGGCCTACGACAACCCAAGGCGGAGTCCCCTCCGCAAGGGCACTCTGACGTGCAGGGTTCGCGTTACGCCATCAAGGCTGAGTCTGCTCACGAGGAATCGCTAGCTTCTACGGACGCCCACGGACATCCACTTGGGCCGAGCGGCATGAGTTCAGCGTCTGCAACGGGACAGGGGCAGGTAGAAACAAGCTCTGATCCGGCCGGGAACGACGAGGCTGCCCTAGGAAAAGACGAGGATGACGATGTGCTAGAAGACGACGAGATGGTGGAGGCGGACGCGGAGGCTACGACTCAGCCACAGACGGCTGCTGAGCGTACGGCGGCTCGGAGGAAAATGAAACGCTTTAGGTAGGCAAGGATTTACGATGACCTCGGGTGATGAAAAAACAAGAATTTCGTGTTGACAGCAGTTATTATTATCAGGCTTACACACCAGCAAACACGATTCTTGATGAGCGAGTTTGCGAAGCAGCCGCACCCAGACGCAGCACACCGAGAGCGACTTTCCAGGGAGATCCCAGGGTTGAGCCCTAGGCAGGTTCAAGTCTGGTTCCAGAACAGGTAAGACTGGGGGGTTTTTCTTTTGGTTACGTTCAACTTGCCTACCTACTTGAGATAAGTTCTTTGAACTAGGAAACTAAATAGTGTTGCAGGAGAGCGAAGATCAAGAGACTTACGGCGGATGACCGGGATCGAATGATCAAAATGCGCGCCGTGCCGGATGACTTTGACAACGTCCAGGCGTTGCATTCTCCCTACGGGGCAGTGCAAGGGCTGGGGGGTGCTCCCATCACGCCGCCTGTGGATTTCGGGACTTCCTCGTACACCGATCACATCATGCGGCCGCTGATGGTGGACACGATGCGCCGAGGGGAAAGCGACGATCACATGTCATCTTCTGGGCTGAGTCCAGCATTCGGGAGCATCGGCTTTAACCCTTCAGGGGCTATGGGCAGTTCCGACCTGCTTTCGCCGCTGTCGCCCTCGTCCAACGACCGAGGGTACTACTCGAGCCATCTGTCAGGGCCGCTCAGCGGAGGACATCGGATTTCGAACCCCTTTGCCCGGCAAAACAGCCTCGACTCCGGCGTGCAGATGCACTCGCAGAACCGACAGCAGATCCGCCCTTTACAGCCGCTTCAGCTGCGGGAGACGGTGTCGAGGTCGCGGCCAGAGAATCTGCAGTCGCCGTTACGCTCGAGCATGTCGTGGAAAGGGGACTCGATCGACTACACGACGTATTCGGCCACCGGCGGCAGCCCCGGGATCAACTCCCGGCATCCGTCTATATACCAGCCCGACCCGATGGGCAATAATTCCAGCAGCGCGTTGAACTACGAGTCCGGCTCCTATTCCTGTAAGGGGACATTTTCATTCTCCTCCCTTTCCCTTTCCCTTTCCCCCTTTATTTAACCCCCTATAATTACAATTACAACTTACTAACCAACTCCCACCCCCCCCTTCCCAACAGCCCCAGGCGTCCAATCCTCACCCACCAACATAAACTACTCGAGCCTGCAGCAGCCGTCGCAGAACCGCTCGCGGCTGCGCGCCGCCTCCGCGAACCTGCCCCTCGGCCTCGACCTGCGGCACCAGTACCGCCCCTCCGCCACGCCCCGGACCACCACCACCACCACCTCGCCCTACGGCGCCCCCTACACCACCAGCTTCCCGTCCGCGCCCCTGACCGCGCCGATCGACTTCCCGCTTTCCAGGACCCCAGGGATGGGCCGGAGTTCGGTCCAGCAGCAGCAGCAGCAGCAGGGTGGTGGGGAGTACTCGATGCCGCAGATGAGCGCGCCGATCGCGCCGTCGACGGACTTCACGGCGGCGCTGCACGGCGCGGGCGGCGGGGGCAGTACCACGAGCACGCGGACGCCGATGCGGGATACGTTTGGCGGGGGCGGTGGTGGAGGACCGGGGTCTGGTGGTGAAAGGGGGGGCAACGAGGACTATTCGCAAGAAGGGCTGGGGGGGCCTGGCGCGAGTCTGAAAAGGAAACGCAGCTCGTTCAGTCTCGCGCAGGGCGGCGGTGGTGGTGGTGGTGGACATACGCCGAGCCCGGTGCAAACGTCGCAGCCGTATGGGCATGCTACTTGAACAGAGTACCTACCTACCACCTGCCTACATACCTAGGGCGTTCCTAGGTACCTAGCTAGGTACTTGCTTTAGAGAATCTACGAGGCTCGACTTACCGTACGTATATGAAAGAGAGAGAAAGAGGGAGAGAGACAGCATGGGCGGCGATACGAGACCACCGAATAGCAAAACGTGGCGACTCATACCTACTCATTCCGATCGATTCGAGAAAAGACAATAATAATACCTACCTTACCTACCCGGCCTTTTTTTTCTGAATGGCTTCATTAGATTATCATGTGTTACTATATAACAGTTCTTCCTTTATTTTGGGCCTACTTTACACTACACTACTTTTGTTCCCTTGTTGCATTTCTCGGTGTGGATGTGTTTACAAACGTCACAGCAGGTCTTTTTTCAGGGGTAATAAGCGGTTTTTTTTTTTTTTAACACTAGGTGCCTACTATTATTCATAAGGAGGTGGGAGAGGGGGGAAAGGGTTATAAAGGGGATGGGTGGGCAGGTGGGCGGTTAGGTTGGCGGGTCCAGAATGATGTTGCTTTACGATTTAAGAAGAGAAAAAGAGAAAAAACCAAAGAAAAATGCACATATCATACATATTGGAAGACAAGTAGTTGGATTGGTGTATGTTTGCTGTGGGACAGGAATGAATCAACATCGTTGGTTCGAGATGGGCGAGATTGGGCGAGCATGCCTTCGAGAGTTGGGTAGAGGTCTAACCTACTTCTTGCTGCGGACTGGGTATCTAGCCTTCAACTTTTGGCAGTTTTTTGCGCTTCTTGAGCTGTACATAGACGGCACCGCCTCGATCGTGGGGAAAAGCTCCCATGACCAATACAAGCTCCTAGTTTCGCAAAAGTATTCCATGGTGGTTAAACACTGCCAGTCTTGTCTATCTCGTTACCTTAGTCAGTCAGGTGGTGGTGATTTTCGCAACAAGACCCCACATGACAGCGTAAAGCATGCGCAGCCAGAGATTACTATATACCTTACAGACCTCCTACATGAAGCTTGGTACCGATTTGCATTCCAAATCGTGGATCTTCTAACGGACCCCGTAGATCTGTGGTGAGGCTCAACGACTAGTAAGGCGCAGGCTCACTCACTCTTTGCCTCTCTTGTATGTCTGTCTTCGCCAGTACAGAATCTTGGCTTACCGTAAACGATACAGGAGGCATTTGCCGAAGCTATGCGCCCCAGCTTACTACTGCTACAGTACGCCAGGCTTGCCCATCTAAACCTATCTGCCTTACCCACGTACCTAACCTACAAGGACAAAGTCACAGCAGCGTGGAGAAAGGGAGGGGGGGGTTTGGCATCCCATCCCCCCTACCCTCCCCCCATAGCATCGGAATGTAACGCCGATAGATGGTAAATCTCATTTTGGAGAGATCTCTCTCCACCCAGAATTCCCCGAACACGTTTTAGCAATTAACGAACAGACGGCCCTCCTGAACCAGGGCAATGTTCGATGTGACATTAAGTACAAGTGATGCTAAAAATCACGAACTACCGCTCTTTCATTCATTCTCTATTCTTTTTAATTTCCCCCTTTCTTTTGTTGTGTTATACGAACAGCTACGCGGGTATCATCACATAAGCGCCATCGTGTCGGCTAAGGGGAAACGGCGATAGAGAGAGCCAAAAAGGAGAGTACCCTATTTTTTTTGTCTTACCGCGCTAGTGTGCCTATTGTAAAAAAAGAACTCTCACCATGCGGGACTTTTATCACAGCCCCTTCTAGGTATGTATCGTGTAATGTGCTGTGCTTTGTTCTGTGGTTATGCAGCTACCAAGCAGGAGGAACAGGAAAACCTTACATAAGGCAGGCAGGTAGGTACCTAGGTAGGTAACAAGCAAGCAAGCAAGCAAGCCAGGGGTGGTTGCAAGCTCGGGAATTTTTTCAATCCTTCGACGGCATGATCAGCACTCCCTTACCACGGCAGAGATACGCTAAAAGAAAGATTGGGAAATTAGAGATAGAAAGATCTATGAGAACGAAGGAAGAAAAAGAAATGTTACCTAGATGGTTCTGGTTTAGCTAGCCTAGGTAGGTAAGTATGCTCATGTAATTATGCAGGCGACGTAGCGAAACGCGCGGTAACAGCCCTCGACACATACCTATTCGTACGTATCCTCCAGCCTACCTATACCATCTAGGTAGGTAACTATTGCACCTAACCTAACCTAACCTAACCTACCGCAGCGTAGGTTAGCTACCTAGTAGGTATCTAGAGTAGCATGGATGCGCCTGGGGTACCTCGAAAAGGCCAATAGAGGTTAGGAGGGACCCTAAAGCTGACAACTGCATGATGGGTTGCACAAGACGCAGCTCGCTGCATACGAAAGGGATGGGATTTACAATTTACGACGGCTACTGCGTTTGGTGCAACCCTCCACCACTTGCTTGCCTACATGGTATCTACGTACCTACATATTTACTAGCTTGAGGTAGATATACCTACATGTAGTAGTACCAGGTACATATGTATCTACCACTCGTAGGTAAGTATATATGTATTGTACCTATGTAGGTGGATGAATATGCAGGCAGGAGATTGAGTGTCCATGTACAATACCATACCTACCTCCCTACTAGGTACACTTTGCGTGGTGAGACCCTGTCGGGAGCTGGATCTTGGTCTGTGGAAGACAACACAGGGGGGGGGAGGGCCCAAAAACGCTGTGCCAGATACCACGACATAACGATTGGTTCAGATCTTCGGGCACGGGAACGATTCAGTTGGGTGTGCCTTACTGCTCCAACCCTCGAGAAGGAGGGAGGGATATTCCCGTCACCCCCCAAGCAGGGCAGGGCAGGGCAGCACAGGGCAGGGCAAGTATTGTGCACAGGTACCGTAGGTATCTATCCATCTCTGACGACTTCATGACTTCATCGAAGCATATGATGTGAAGACAGCACAGGATGGCTAGACAGGTAACCATCAAGGTACATATGTATTGTAATACTAGCCTTGGTAGAACGTAGGAAGTTAGGTAGGCGGGCGTTTTCCGCAATGTTGATGCTGCACTGCAGGTTCCGCCGTCGCTCGCCGGCAAAGCTGGCGTAGAAGCTTAGCCTAGGCTACCGCAGAGAGAGAAAGAGAGTGTATGTTTGAGGTCGTTCAGCCAAGGATTCCCGGTACAACGACCGTGCCCAAGACAGACAGCTGCGATACGACGCTTAAGATCGCTCCGATATTTTTGACCATGTAAGTACCTACATAGGTACAATACCTAGTACATTCATTCATAATGCCCAGGAGACATACATATGGACGGTACCTACATAGCCCTGGAGGTATGTATATACATCCATGTATAGATATGTACTATGTAGTACATCTAGTACCTACATGTAGCTCCCTTCGGGACTAGACTCCCGACGTCGACGTCGTCGACAGCACCGCCTCGGTAGTATGTTCGAGGTATTTATAAAGAGAGAGGAACATTGAAAATTGAAGGAACCTTATGTGTGAAAATTTGCGTCATTCTGCACCAAGACGACATCTCGCGATGCATAGTGCAGACATTTCTTCCTACTCCTTATTCCTTTTTTCGTCTACGCACCCTCTTCGGAAGCTCTCGGTCTGCGCAGCCTTGGTATCGACAAGCACCACAGCTTACCAATATATCGCGCTGCAGTCTGTCTACCTACATATCTGTTCATCCGTCAGTGTGCGTAGAACGTACCTATATCTGTATCTGTCAGTCTAGGTAGGTAATGTACGGGCTCCTCATATACATAATATGCCTACATCACTCCTGCAGATGCATACAACATCAACAACGGCCGAATCTAGCTGCAGTCAGATAGATGTATGTAAGCTAGGAAGGTATGTAAGATATGTAGGTAGGTAGGTAGGTATGTAGTCAACGTGTCTTCGCGTGTTGGGGGTCTCAGCTCAGCTCAGTCGTGTTTCCTCTTATTGCTACTTGCTGTCTTGTTCTTTCTCGTTTGTTGTCGCTCTGCTCTGCTCCCACTCGGACAGCTACACACCTACCTATCTACCAACTTACACCCACCCGCCCGCGCCCCCCTTCCCGCGTCAGCCACAAAGCGCAAGCACGCGTTGTCGATCAGTTCTAGACGATGTGTGATCTGATCGAATAACAGACATGTCGATTTTTTGCACATTGATTACTGTCAAAGCAAAGTTCGCGGATCCGATTGATGCACCAGTTTGGTTCGTGTTATGCACCCGCCCGTGGCGGCCGAAAGCAGGGGGGCTTAACTACCTAGGTATAAGATGTGCTGCTATAACATTTCCCCCTCCCTCCCTCCCTCACAACACACACACTGATGTTGTTACCACCCCATCGCATCTTCCTCTTTGAAACTTGAGTTCCCTTATTGAGACGGGGTTGATTCCAATCTTGTCACCGCCTTGCCCTTTTCTGTTTCCGTAGGTTACGAAGGTAACATGCCGACCTCAGGTAGGGGATTATAGGTACCAAAAACACGGACACTTCGTACATAGTAGCTACATACATATGTGCACACCAACATAGGTACCTAAGTAACTACCTACTCTCTCACATCTCATATTTATACCTATCCATGAAATGTATATACCGTAATCCTCCCGTAGCAATAGGGATGCACGGTGACAGACGTGCATAGGGAAATCCAGGAAGACGATCATTCTAGTCAGACTCTTGTCGACGTTCTAGGCGTGTCTTTTTTGTCCAAGGTTATTATCATTATTTTTCTTTCGCTCCCAGTTTCCCCCCAATATCCGCGAATGGTAATCCGCGTTACCTGACTCAGCGGAATCCCGTACCGAACCGGCTTTCCTACCTGTGCCTCCCTTGTCCATCCCATCGCTGGCACTGACTGCATTACCGGATGCGCCCCTGGGATGTAGATAGGTATCTACGTATGTACATCCTATCTTCCTAACCTCCCCTATCTCCCATGGCCCCCTGATTAGCTACGATAGGTGGAAAGGGGGGAAAGGGAGAAAGAACCCGCGAAGACCAACTACGGCAGCAACAACTTCAGCCTTGACGAGCCACGGAGCCTCGCCAAACGGTCCTTGATGCTCCTGCAGCTCACTAGACCAGAAAGCGCCTAGAAATCGCTTGGGTGGGAGATCGCCCGCCATTTAGGCAAAAGGTGTGGAATGACAACATATGGGGGTGCCCTTAGAAAGCGAGAGGGGGGGGGAGGGAAGCCAGCTTTTTAGAGCCGGGAAAGATACATAGCTAACCTAGGTGCATTCCTGACTGGGCCGCGTACCTTTTTACTCATTAAAATAATCGGTGTTAAAGGAGCCCAAAAATTTAGAGAAGAAGAGAAGTGACGAAAAAAAAAGGTGGGATGGAGCTCAAGTTTGCGCGAAGGAAAAGAGGGACTAAAGGGCGCCACATCCCACGATATCTCCATCGAACTCAGGGAAAAATTTCCGAAAAAGGAAAATAAAAATAACAAGGGTTTGTTTGGCCAAGGAGAAGAAGAAAAATATGTCGGGTCCCCGGAGCGTCGATCTCCAGAAACCGGTTGCTAGACCTGAAGGAGATACAGGTTCGGCACTTCTCGCCAGTGGCTTGGCTGACTGAGCAAGCCCCCTTTTTGCTCTGGCCTATAGAGGTAGGTATATGCTTCCAGGTACATGTTTAGTAATAGGTATCTACATGCTGTCGGGTGGCTGTCTATCTGTCTATCTACCTACATTATCTACACATCTCGCGAGGCGTAATTAACTTCCTCAAGCTTCTTTGTCCGACGAAGCACACGCCTGGACATGCCTTACTTAGGTAGGCACCTACATTAATGCACCTGCGAACTACGCCAAAGGCTTGCCGAACGAAGTTCTAGATAATAGCACCATGCTTCTTCATCACAGGTTCAATCGCTGAAACGAGTGGCAGTGCCAGGGGGGAGCGGCCATGGGAGCAGCGTCCCGCGCCGAGGATGGAGAGCAAGCCACATCGGCCACGAACCCGGCCGCGGGCCTGGCTCTGACCGGTTAAGGGGGAAGCCGAGGTTCTAAGCATGGCAGTCAGTCTACCTATTGTTGCAAGTCTACTAGATAGATGTCGAACCCCAAGGCTTTTTCTCTATCTATCTGTCTGTCCGTACCTACCTATGTAGGTATGTATGCCCCTTGAACGACCTGAGAAATCGTATCACGCCACCGGCACATAGGAGAGATATATATTACAGCAGTACAATTCTACCTGTGTGTCCTGCAGATGGATGACGATAACCGTGCAGCTGTTGGCGCTTTCTGGGGGGTGGGTGGGAAGCTTTTTGCTTCGCGCCCGGTTCTTTTCACCGTATTTGCCTGGGTACCCGACTCGGCTGTATTGTTGTGTTAGGGTTGGCCCCGTCTTGTTCTTGTCTTATAGCCGCGCACCCCCCCGTTTCTTTGCACTGTGACCCCATCGTCGCCCCCTTCACCACGCGATGATGCCATGCGACTCGTACATATTTCGCCGACGGGAATCTATCTCTACTTGATAGATCGGTAAGGGGGGAAGACGCGTCGGAGAACAGTGATGTGCAGGCTCTTATACCAAGCGCCAGTCCAAGCTTCCTTAATATATTTTGCATGTAGATATGTAGTTTGAGCTAACATGGTAGTCATACTCTACCTACTGTGAATCATTGTAGAAGAGACTTTGCCGCAGGGGGGCTCAAATCTTGTACCCGATGTTGAGGTTTTTCAAATTCCTCGTAAATGCCTATATGCATATCGAATATCCTCCTTCCTATATGTATGGGGGATCAGTTCATGATCTGAGACATCGAGCATCCCAGGCGGCTCCGAGAAGCTCTAAGCATTTCCGTTCGTCCATGGAACAACCCTAAATGACCCTACCTACGACGTACTTACCTAGCCTACACATCCATGTGTCTTGGAATCCGGGGGCGGCTGGGAACCTGCAGCGCGGGGGGTTGGCCCATCTATCTATCTAGCAGCAACGAAGACCCGGACATGGCTTTTCTTTTTAAAGTGCCTTTTGCAGGGCCCCCTACCCAGTTTTAACGAAGCCATCTACATAGCGTGGGGAAAGAAGTACGTATGTATGTATAACGCACTGTTACTCACTTCCCGGTGGCTTGCAACCCCCGTTCGATCGAAAGGGGCAAGGAGTCCAAGAAGTACCAGTCACGGGCAGGTAAGCGGCCAGAAACTCGGTGCTTCTACGAAAGAGAGAGTTGAACCAGAGGGAAGGAAGCATCATCGACCTGGGGGGGGTCCCTACCTAGTACCTCCCTACCTGCCTAACCTAGGTAGGTACCTACCACTCAGACCTCTCGCTTCCAGCTCCGCTTGGGCTACCGCGCTCTTACGCGCGAGCCCCATCTTCCCCATCCTTACCATCCTCCTTGCTGCCTCCGCTAGCCGCCATAAGCACACCGGCTCATATCGAGATCGAGGGGAAGCCAGCACGGCAGTCCCTCTTCAGATTTTTCTCCCCCTTCTTCTTCTTACGTACTTGGTATATTCAGTGTAGTAGGTACTTCGTAAGCTAGTAGACACAAAAAAGGACGACGGAGTCAAAACGGTAGAACGGGTCTAAATGGTTTGGTCACCGTTGAGAAACAGAAAAGGGGGAAAACAAGAAGGGGCTTGACGATATCACATTGCTCACCTGCCGTGGCTGCCATGCATAACTATCTGCCTATGTAGGTAGACAACTACTACTGCTAGCCATTCGTATATTGTGGTAGAGGAGGGCATGCCAACAAGATGTAGTTGTTGTCTTCCCTCCAGAACAGCAAAGGGGGTGTTGACCTCAATGCACGCAGGCTTATATCCATCTTAATAGCAACTAAGATGGTTGGTAGCCATCTATAGAGTCAATCAAATAGAAGTCAGAGCCCATCCTCGATAAGCGTAGGATATATAACTTCATCTACGTCTGTAGTTACCTAGTAGTCGTTGAACCTGTGAGGTCGAGTTGATAGAGCATACAGCATATGCTGTCATTAATGAACACAAATTGCGAATTCATATGAAATAGAGGGCCTCGCCCCCAATAACATTTGATCTTACTTGCGTGGGCAGCATCTTTTATAGGCCCCAAGATATCTGTGTATATAGGAAGTGTGCCCAGGTAGGAGGGCATACGCATAAACGAACCGGTGAGGTGCGATCGAATCGATTATGGTACAGCAATCTACGTAGCAAACAATGAGATCTGACATCGGCGCGTCGAATCATTATATCGTCATTTCGACTCTTAAGTAGACGTATGCCCTCCATGGCCTACCTTAACCTACCTAGTAGTTTTGTAGAAAATAAACCCCTATGCTTTACCTCGATTAGCCCGTTCGGTGAAGGATTTTAGGGGGGATCCCGGCGTATATTCTTCACCTGGCTACAAAACACGACAGCGAGATCCGACTTGCTCAATATAATAACGCAATCGCGAATCCTTTTTAATTAAATATCTACCTAATGGTTTCATCTTGGAATGATTTTGGAGTAACTAGGTCTATTTTAATCGTCACCGTCACTATCCGAATCCCCCCTATTTCTCGCCACTTCGCAAGTCGAAGCCCTACCCACGGGGCATCTCAAGTAACCTTCATTGCCCATCTCTAGAAGACTTGTCAAGGTTGCTTCAGTTACATCTTTCCCTCGTATCGAGTGCGATGCAGCGACTCCTGACTTTATCGAAATCCGACCGACGAATACCCCCTGCCCCTTTTCCCCAGCTACCTACAATCCAGTAGGCTAGGCACCTATCCAGCCTACCTTCGAGTCCCACGACGCCCAGCGTACTCAGGACCCCTATCTTCTGGATCATTGTCTTGGACGTATCATGGCTGTTAAAACATAAATACGTACCTGTGTCACCAGAAGTCGGAATAGCAGTGGGAGAAAGTTCGTAGATACTGGCAGAGTCAAGTCAACATCACCCGGCCCGACCCGTGGGGATACGATGCCAACCAACGTACCTTTCTACGACCACCTTTCTTCCTTTATCAACGTTGAACAAATATATCTCCGATCGGTCGATATATAAATCTACGACTCACACTAAGTCAATCTCCTTGTGGGTACACACCTAGGTAACTGACCCAACACTACCTACCACGCATATACCAAAAGCTCTATCTTCCAAAGCGTAACTGCCAAGCAATGATATATGCACCTTCTAGCCCGCGTCTCGAGCCCAGAAGACCTACCTCTCACCCCCATCCACGCTCCTCCCAGGGTGTCCCCTCCGACTAACGCCCAACCGCCCCATCTCAATCGCCTCGCGCGTCCCAACATCCTCAACCGTCCTCCCACGACCCTCTTCAGCGAGCGCTTCCTCGCTTTTCCTCCCTCCCCCATCTTTCACACCCGCACCTAGCCCCGTGACGCTCGGGTTCTCGCTCCCCGTCGCGCCACTACCCCCGTTCTCGAAGATCCCACCACCATTACCACTACTGCTGCTGCTGCTGCTGCTCCCACTCCCATCGACAGTCTCATCCTGCCCAGAAGCAGCAGCAGCGACCGAGCCGCCCACACTCTCCATCGTAAACGGGCTCGCCGTCGGCGCGTCCAAGATCCCCAGCTCCAGCGGCGTGAACACCCTCGGCAGCACGATCGCGCGCACCGGTATCAGCGCCAGGATGACCACCGGGAACCCGACCGCCGCAACCGTCTGCGTGATCGCGAACGTGGCTCCGAACGCCGCCAGCTCGACCGCCACGAAGCTCCAGACCGCGGCGCGGCGCGGGATCCGCGCGAGCGGGTGCCCGCCGGGCGTGAGCGCGCTGTCGCGCAGGAGGAAGAGCAGCTTGGCGGTGATGCCGTTGGCGGCGAGGGCCTGGTAGCCCATGATGAAGAAGAGGCCGGCGAGGACGGCCTGGGGGATGAGGTGGAGGACGAGCAGGAGGGGGCCGGTCATGGTGCCGAGCGTGAGGAGGCCCTGCGCGAGGTTGGAGACGCGCTGCTCGACGACGTGCGTGCGCTTGAGCACGTAGTGCCCCTTCGCCTCCTCGTCTGCGTCGGCCTCGACTTTCGTCACGCAGAGGGATTCGGTGTGGAATGGGGCTTGGGGGATGAGGCCGTTGGGGAAGGGGAGCCCGAGGATGCCGGCGACGCCGGTGGTCAGGCCGAGGAGGAAGAGGTCCCAGTGGAAGCCGGCCGGTTTGCGCAGGGGGAACTCGGTTCCCTGCGCGATGAGGGAGGAGACTGTAAAGAGTCGTGTAAGTTAGCTGCTAGCTACTACCTAAAGTACCTAAGAGTAGAAGAAACAGGCAACAGGCCATGATTAGATATATAGCACTTACCATTATGGTCAAAATAAAACAGAATCGTGAGCAGGATCGCGAAGGGGATGGCAATAAACACGTCCCCGAGCGAGATCTCCCAGAAATCAACAAGCCAGCTCCTGTCAGCGGTCGGGGAGAACGCCGCATTCGTCGGCAGCTTCTCGAGCTCGATGGACTGCATGCGGCCGAAGTGCACGAAGCCCGTGAAGAAGATAACAGTCAGCGGGGTACCGTAGTCCTTCAGAAACACCCGCACGGGGTGGCGGAACAGGGGGCTCTCGCCGAGCTCGCCGCAGGCGTAGGCGATCATGAAGACGAGCAGGGCGACCATGACGGACAGGTAGAAGGGGGAGTCATTGCCGAAGCGCTCGAGCACCTGGATGCCCTTCTGCAGGTAGATGAAGGCGACGTAGAAGCCGAAGATGTCGCAGGGGAACCGCGTCACGTACCGCAGCCAGTTGCACGAGTTGGTGATGGCCAGGACCCAGTGGAAGACGAGCGACCACAGGCCGATCCAACACATGAAGGCCAGGTAGTTGGTTCCGGTGGGCATCATGATGTCGTAGACCGTGCTGAGAAAGCTCACGGTTAGAAGACTCAATTATAGGAACAACGATATCGCCATCAACTTTGAAGGAGGTTGGGGGTGGTCGTGAACAAGCAAGCACGTACTAGTTAAACACGGTAATAGGGCCCGTGACTCCAACAATAACCAGCGGCTGGCACGCCAGCACAGCGAAGACGACGGCGCCGAGAACAGACGACAGCAGTACTTCATTTACGCCGTACATCATGTTCGTCTTAGTGAACATGTCGAGAGAGAAGGCCAAGGCCGGTAGGATACTAAGAGGCACATTGTCAGTTACCCAATCTTCCCTCATAATCTCACTTTCCAATACCAAAGCACAACCGTCACAAAGTGTAGAATGGTAATAGCAACATCACAACATAAAACAGACTAGCTTACGAGAAAGAAAACCAAAAAGGAAAAAACAATCAACGCAGAAAACTCAAGGCGCGCATACTTAGCAAAATACATATAAATCGTCGACGGCACGACGCGATAATCCCAGGCGTCGCGCCAATCGCTCCAGTAGTACGGCGCGCGGCGGCGCACGTCGTTGACCATGCCGCGGAAGAAGTGTATCTTCCACCAACCATCGCCACCGGCACCGCGTTCCGCCGAATTCGTGCGACCGCTGCGGTGCTGGCTACGGTGTTGGTGTTGGGAGGAGGAGTCAGCATTGCGCGACGTTACCCAACGCCGGATTCTCCCGCTCAGCGACGGGCCGGACTCGGTCTCCGACTCGGCTGCGGCGCCGCGGCCGCTATTCCCAGAGGAATGCATGGCCGTTGGCAGGGTGAGAGAGTCGGCGGTCCGAGACATCTTTGTGTGCAGGTACCTAGCTAGGTAGATGGGTAGGTACTATCAAAGTCGAGATGTCATCCGTGTGAATCTAGGTACCTATAATAATCGGTAGGTACTAGGCAGATATCAATGGGTAGGTAGACAGCTTGACTGAGGTGGCGTCTAGAGTAGACCGATCAGTTTGGAAGAACACAAAGAGACGAAGCCGGCGACATATCCTAGGTAGTAATTAATCACCATCCAATGTCTAGATACACCCAAGAGACATCGACTTGTATCAAAAATTAAAGGATGTGGCTATTACGAGACAATGCCAACTTGAGTTAGACCCCGTAATCAACTACCGATCGGTAGGTAGGTAAGTATATTATAAGTAGGTGGCGGTGTGTCCTAGTCGGACATCTGCACAGTACAATACAGCGGGATGCAAATATCCATGCCCAGATGTAGTTAATCCCCACACGGAACTATGTAGAATCCCCCCAAACCAAGCCGCTAACAAAAATGGATGTCCTGAACCGTACTGGACCGAACACGGAACAGGGGCGCCCGCTCAATTGCTCAAGGGGGCATGTGAAAGATTGATCGTTGACTGCGTCATCGGCAAACACACACACTTCGGGAACTTTGCTCAACCTCCAAAACTTTCAGATCATATGTATGGATGCAAGCATATACATACATCAATGATATATGTGCCTTGCAATATTTGCGAGACTTCTAATGTACCCAGGTACCTAACCTAGTATCATACAGTACATGCAATGTATAGACAAGCCACGGCGCGGCGTACTCCTTTTTTCTCTTTCCTTCTTCCCATCTTTTCGTTATGAACAGAATATACATAGAACTGGAATGAGTTGAGAGCTTTTGAGTCATCGTCATGCATTGGTGGTATCATGATAATAGCTCTCGACAGCTCACCGGCAGAGGAAAATCCCCGAGCCCATTAAACCATATATAGGTACATACAAACAATTACCTGATTTCGTCGCCTTTCAAGTCCTTGGTCAATGCAGGGCTTGTCGGAGGTTCAGGGCTATCGGGAAGCTCTGGCGATTCTGGTGCTGGTGGCGGGCCGGGTGGCGCCTTGCTAGCATCGCCACCGAAATACTTGGAGAAGTCGTCCCTATCTTCAAAAGGTCGAGGTCCTAGGAGACGAACCATATCATCTCGAACTAGCACCTCCTTGCTTAATAATTCCTCTGCGATGATTCCCACCTCCGCCTTCTTCTCTATTAAAAGGTCCTTGCACTTCTTATACGCCTGCTCAATGATCCGTCTCACTTCGGCGTCGATGACTTGACCCGTCCCCTCCGAAAATGGCTTATAAACCCGATTTTGGTCGTTTCGGTAATGTAGTGGCCCGACTTTTTCTGACATGCCCCATTGCGTTACCATGGCCGTGGCCATACGAGTCACCTTGTCAAAGTCGTCACTGGCTCCCGTCGTTACCGTAGGGAAGTGGAGCTCTTCTGAGATTCGCCCTCCCAGAGTCATAGCCATCCGATCCATCAATTGTTCGTAGCTCATTAGGTAGGCGTCTCCCGGCAAGTATTGTGCGTATCCTAGACCTTTACCTCGAGGTATGATCGAAACCTTTAGAAGAGGATCGGCATATTTGAAGAACCAACCACAGATAGCATGTCCCGCTTCGTGGTATGCGACGGTCTTCTTTTCTAATGGGTTTAAGACGAGAGACTTGCGCTCAAGACCACCGACAACGCGCTCAATGGCTTGCTCGAAATGCAGTAGTGTAACCGATCGAGCATTATTTCTTGCAGCTGTAGAAAGTTGTCAATAAATTATTTCGAACCTAAACATAGATTGAAAAGGGGCATACCAATGAGAGCGGCTTCATTCACGCAATTTGCAATATCAGCACCAGAGAAGCCTGGTGTTAGGGACGCAAGTCGCCCACTTAGATGTTCCATCTCTTCGTTGGTCACAATCTTCTTGAGGTACACCTTAAAGATGTCTTGCCGTCCTGCCATCGTGGGTGCGTCAATGTTGATATGTCGGTCGAATCGGCCAGGTCGCATTAATGCCTTGTCCAGAATATCTACTCGATTGGTACCAGCGAGAACAACGATTTGATCAGTGGTGTTGAAACCATCCATTTCCGTGAGGATCTGGTTAAGGGTTGCTTCTCGTTCATCATTGCCACCAAATCGCTGGCCCTCCGAACGTGATCTACCAATGGCATCAATCTCATCAATGAAAATGATGCAGGGGGTGTTTTTTCGCGCCGTTGCGAAAAGATCTCTGACTCTCGACGCACCAACACCAACGAACATCTCGACGAACTCCGAACCGCTCACACTGAAGAATGGTACTCCGGATTCGCCTGCAGTAGCCTTCGCAAGCAATGTTTTACCAGTTCCAGGAGGTCCAGCGAGAATTGCACCGCGGGGAATTTTGGCACCAAGTCTCTGGAATTTTTGCGGCTTCTTTAGGAAACTCACAAACTCCATGATCTCTTGTTTGGCTTCGTCCATGCCGGCGACGTCCGAGAACTTGACCTTGATTGCTGTCTCGTGGCTAAAACGCTTTGCCTTGCTTTTGCTAAATCCAAATATGCCGCTAGACCCTCCAGATCCACCGGGACCACGACGTGAAGCATAAATGAGTAGACCAACGAGAAGTACTGTAGGGCCAAAGGCCACTAATAGGTTGAAGAAGGGGCTTTCGGGCGCAATGCTTACGGGTATCCTCTCGTTGCTGGGGATACCTAACTCGTTTTGGGCTTCTTCCAGGCGTCTCTCAAAGGCGTCAGCAGAGGCAATAGAGAAGTAGTAGTTGAAGCCGGGGCGTGTTGCAATCGTATCGGGGTACATAGACTGAGTCGCATCCTTGTTCAGCTCGACGCGGACCCGGTGGCCTTGTATAACCATCTTCTCAACGAGACCCTTCTCCAGGAAATTCTTCCTAAGCTCTTGCCATGTAATTTCTCGTCCGCCCTCTTCAAATACGGAGTTGTAGAGCCACCAAACGACAGCCGAGGCTACAACGGGTGAGAGCCAGTCCGATCCCTTGAATGGGCTGAAACCGTTGTTTCCAGAGTTTGGGGGAGGCTTCTTTGAGTTGAATCCGCTAAACCCCTTGTCAGACCTCTGCGAATTATCTCTATCTCTTCGGCTTTCGCTTTCGGGCTCCTTGGCTTTCTTCTCTTCTCCCTCTGTCTTTCTCGAATTCGCCCTGGAATAACTATCGGGTTTCTTTTCCTGAGTTTTCAGCTCCTCCATTGTCATCTTAGCCAGCTTTTCGGCCAATTCGTTGACAGCCTTATACGTCTTGCCGATATCAGCAAGGGACAGTGTCCCTTTTCTTTGCTTCTCAATCGTAATAATCATATCTGCAGGCACACCCGTTTTTCTCACTGAGTCGAGTAATGATTTGTTCATACCAAACGACGCAAGCTTGAATGGTGCAGCAGAAAGAACCTTCTTGAGAAGTTCCAATTGCTCCTCATTAAGATACACCCAGCCTTCGGGAAGCGGAAGCCTTTCATCCTTCTCGGCGCCAGATTCTTTTGGCGCTTCGCCGTCGGTTGGGCCGGGGGATTCTGCATTCTGGAACTCTGGCTGTGATTTAGTGTCTTTGGTGAATTTGGTATCTTTTATGTCATCTTTTATGTCCTTGATGTCTTTAGGGGTTTCGGGTTTGTTAGGCGTCGGCGCTCCATTCCGGTTGGGTTCGTCGGAGTCGTCGGGGCGTTCGGGCTTCTTCTCGGAATAGTACCGAGGTCGCTGGGCGGCCCAGGACAATTGCGATGTGCGAAGTGAACGGGGTATTCGTAGGCTTGCACGCGTGGAAGCGCTGAGTGATATACTGGCGACCCGCGCGAGACCGGTCGATCGCCGTAATATGCTTGACATGCCGGGCAACTCCAGAAGCTTTTGAGGTGGGAGGGTGGAGGAAATCGAGGGGTCCGCAGGGTTTAAGAGAAATGGGGAGAGAGTGAATAAGAGAAAAAAAAAAGGGAAGGGTCTCGGGCGCTGTTATCTCATGGAGACAAGGGCGGCGACCGCCAATACAGCGGATGAGAAGTGTGTTGGCTGAAACCCGACTGCTAATTCCTTGTCGGGGAAGGTTTCTAGTTGTTGAGACAGGTTAAGAAGGATTAATTGGCCTCGTGCTCCTCGCGCTGACTCAAAAACTTCAAGTACAAAGATTGGCACTCAGAGATTGGTGGGTTGATGATGATGCTTAGAAAGCTTCCGGGTCTGCGGGTCTAAGCAAAAATAGGCTAGTAGCTAACGGTTTATGTGCACAAATGCACGTGATTCATGATTAATAACCCTCTTAAAGGAATATTGAGGGGCACGTAAGCATGCAGCAGGTACATAGGCAACAGGCAGGCGGAGTTACGAAGCTTCACTGTTCAATCTTAAACTAAACTTATACACTAAAAATAAAAATGTATCATCGAACAACTTCATTTGAAATTTGCATGTATATACAATTTGTAAGTACCTAGGTATAAATACACCAGCAATCCATCCTTTTCTTCAAGCTACTACGGATGCTTCGGTAAAGACAGGACCACTCCCCTCGTTAGACTCTGCTGGAGTCCGGAACCTGGACTCCTTCGTTATCACTGCAGCTGCTCAAATTCTTACGATCATCATAAGACTCATTTGGCCCCATATTTCGGTGCTTGAGGAGCTGTCTTTCTGTTGTCGTCTTCTGCTCCGCCGTGGTGATCGCATCATTCCGCTCCAGTCTGGACAGCTTCACATCACTAGACTTGTGTCGATGCGCAAAGAATCCAGAGAGCAGCCGGGTGAAGAATGGGCGTATCACCGGCACGGAGGCGCATACGATGCCAAAGTTAACTTCGATGTAGCAGAGTATCACTAGGCATAGGTTAACAGCCGCCTCGAGTTAATGTATGCGACCCAATACATGGAGTAGCAACGAGGGAATAAACAAACTGACTGTCAGGCGTCGCGTCCCAATCGTAATCCTCACTTTCTTCTAGGAAAGGTATATATGTAACTCGCTTGAGAGCGACAGCACATACGCTACACATCCGTCAGCATGACTACCTTATGGAGACTATTTGCCCTGCGTCACGGCGAAAGAAACCTACATGATGCCCGTCGCAAAAAGGAAGGATACTGAGATTTTCTGTCTCCTGGGAAGCTGCATTCTCATCACCAGCGGGATTGGCAGTAGGAGAATTATGATGTCCATCGCAATGTCTACGATACGTAAGCTGCCTGTGCAAGAAAGGGTTCCTCATGACATACTGCTAGAAAATTAGCATCTATCAACGATATAGGGGGTATGTAGGTTCGTTCAAGTCGCGTATTTCGGAACAGAACAAAAAATCCGTAAAAAGCTTCTCGTACCTCAAGCTACTAAGCGCAATATACGCCGGATACGAGTTATAGCACTCCGCATCCAAGCTCTCATCAACAATGCCCTGGAGCGGCTTGCAAGCCAGCGACTCCACCAAAGCTGCCGCGATCGAGTAGCCCGCAACAACGGCGATGCATGTGTAGCAAATCCAGTGAAACCACCTGTGCGGCGTGATGCGCAGATACAGGACCAGCATAGATATCTTGGCGAGACTGACGCTGAAGATGAAGGCGAGATAGGCTAGCAGTCCATACTGTATATATGCCACTCGTTAGCCGATGCGATGACTAGAAATGGACACGATAATAGTGAATAATATGAGAGGAAGTATTACCAGACGCTCCCCGATGTGGTAAGTCTCCTGTGGGATATCCCAGACGTGGTATGTAAGGCCGTGATCAATATCTGCGTCCAAGTCTCAGCAAACATCAAAAGTACCTAACCTAGGTAGGTACCTAGCCACCGCTATGCCATCTATCGCAACGGGTATGAATAAAGCCCCTGACCTACCTTTCTGCACAAACGCCAGCATCGCAACCGAAACAATAAACGCAGAAGCGACAAGCCCTTCATCCCGCGTTAGCAGCCTCCTTTACCAGACCCGTACATATACTCACAGTCATCGGCCTCAGGCTTCCTATTAAGCACGCGGGTCCGGGTGTACAGACGCATACCCAGCGCAATGGCCGCAATGATGCTTGTCGAAATACCCGCCGCCATCAGCTCTCCGCGGCGCGTTGGGGGATTGACGGGAGTGCGGACTTGCCCCTCTGGCACCTCTGCATAGTATACCACGCTCTCGCTCATCGTGAGAGCCTTGCTGTCGTTGAGGCTCCTGAGGAAGCAGCCTAACTGAGTAGGTTGGTAAAACTAGAGGGCCCCAAAGTCCGATATCTAAGACGGCGACGCGTCCGATGTTTTAATAGAAAAAGAAAAAAAACTTTGAGATAGATACCGGTGATTAATTCACTCAAGCAGGAACCGGTAGGTATTGTACCTAGGCCAGCTCGCCAACGCAATATTCATCAATCATCTCTCTCACCAGGAATCAGCGCAGCCTTGGAAATGCGGCACAGCTCCAACCAGCGTGCTCGCTCCACGGACCCGTGAAATTGATTTCTCTGCCTACCTATACCTATCCATTGCTTAATATAGATTCATTTATTTTTTACCACTCCTCTTACCGGGGTTCATAATCCTCGTGCATATAACAAAATGCCCGTGGGTTGTGGGTTGGTTGGAGGAGCAGCAAACCCACAGCTTGCTTGTCTTTGGTTAGGTATTGGCAGAACCGTGTCCTGTCTGGTAATCTAGATCCCTTCACTTGGCCAGTGGGTACAATTAGGATAATTATTTTTTTCAGTTATCGATCGCATCAGGCGGCCAATGATTTTGGTGTTAAAACTGTCGCCTGTATGATTCTCAACTTGCTGCTTGAAGGATATCACGTAGACAGGGTATTTTCTTCATGGCGTTCCTCCAACATGGACATAACTAACTTGTAGAACAAAAATACGAATAGGGGTCTTCCCATATATGTATGTAGCAAGCACTTGCTATTTTTTTTTCTCCCTACACCTCACCGCCAAGTCAAGTTGTGATTCACAAGCTTACGGGGCATTCATTGTCTGTTGGCCGGCCTACATATCCAGTTCTCTGAACATGAATAACAGGCCCAGAAAAGACAGGAGTCAGTCATGCGAGATCGCGACAATAGCTACGCGATTGTACATTAAATGCATACATATTAGCTTGGCAATCCCTTATTAGGTAGACACGGTGGATATGAGATCCCTTTGATGACTGGGCCACAGAGGCAACTCAGCTTTGAGAGGGCTTTGACTTGCAAGACTTACTTACATGAATTCATAGGGTTGATTGTGGCGTCCTCGCCCATAACGAGGATATCACGAAATCTCGTACGCTTACCCATACTGCACCCTGGATGACCTAGGTTAGGTACATACCTACTAGGCTGGCAGGTACACAGTGGGTTGAAAGGTGCGCATGGCATAAATCGTTCTCACATAAAATATTAAGGCCACTATAGCTCTGGTATGACTCGTGGGCACTGATTCGCGTCAAACTATCGTACCTCATGATATGGGTTGAACCACGAATGTACTGTATGGTTGCAGCAATGATGGAGTCTGCACACCTGGCATACATGGGAAAGCATTAAAAAAAATGGACGTCTCGATCGGTAGGTTGCTTGAATTTTTCAAGCTACCGTATAAAAATGTATTCGACTGAATTTTCGCGAACCTCGGCACAGCCAGCCTTATTCAACAAGATATTGCTCGATATCTTTATCCTCTTCATCCTCCTGGAGCTCCTGTAGCCTCTTCTCTTCTGCGTCGAGCAAGTTTTTGATCATGTTGCGCTGGCGCTTCCGGGCCTTCTTTCCCCAATCCGTAGCGGATGTCACAGCCTGGTCATTGTCGTCGTCGCTATCGTCAGGTATTTCGTGTTTGGAGCCACGGAGCTGGTTGGGTGATATTTCCGCCGCTATGGCCTCTTCCTCCTCCTTTGCAAATTGTTTCTCAAGCTGCTTCTCCTGGAATTTGGCGCCCATCTTGATGATGTACGGTCGCAGCAGTGCATAAGCACCGACAACTATAACTAGCCGAATCCATTGCTTTGGTGTCATAGACGAGAAAGACTCGCTGAGGTTGGTTGAAGCGCGATCTTTTACCAGAGTGAACAGCTGGGATATCGAATCGAAAAGGTGACTGACGAGCTCTACGAGTTCCGACATGATGGGCGGATTATTAAGTCTCTTTTTTCTAGAAGCTCGAGTCTGAGGGAAACGGCAGGATGTAAGCAAGATGAAGGAAGCAAATTGATATCGTAAGAAGGTCCAATTGGAGTATTATATTCGTCTAAAAAAGCCTCAGTGACAAGAAGTAACCAAGTAATAATACAGATGCATGGAAACTATTCAAAGTCAATGGTTGTAGGAGTGATGGTTGGAGGCTCTTTGAATTGCTCGCGCGACATAAAACGCCGAGAAGAAATTCGAGTTCGACAAATAAATGAAATAAATGCCGCTTTCGGGTAGTACAGTATACCGCACGGGCCTCGAGCTAAGTGCTAAGAATACGCTATCTGTCCATCTTGAACCTTAAAAATATCTTGGGCGCGTCTGACGTAACTAACTAGTAGAAGTTCACGGTCTCAATGTGGCTGTCGTTATCCCAGCACCTCAGAGTTCGCGGCACGGACCAACTGGTGCACATTGCGCCCAAGTACTGGTACTTAGCCCCACTACTTTCTGCCTCAATTATTGGTGGCTCTTCCGCAGTGCCGTGGCAAAATAGCCAATCATTACCTAGAAGCTTATGTAAGGCAGCGTGTCGGCGCTTGTAAGACCGATTACGTAATAGAAAGTTGGAGATTTGGCTAAGTCTCAACATTAGGTAGTTACAGATATGCCCTCACATTTATTCAATTACAACTATTGCAAACCACAATATTTCAATTTCGCATTTAGATCATTCGAAAGAGCTTTCAAAGCGTAATTGATTGAATATAGTTTGACACGATCAAGTGGTGTGTAGCATTCTGAAAATAGAGTTAAAGGTACCGTGTATATACACTAAATATGGCCACTTTCAACGCGTCAAGTAAATATCCATATATACACCGCGTTTTGGATCAAAATACACCTTTCACAACGCAATTAAGATAGTAATCATTTGATCAATTGATTGAGATTTGAAAGGGCTTTTAAATGAGCTAATTACAATTATTTAAAGCCTGATATTGGGCGAGTGAGCTTGAATTGATTGAAATACAAGTGATTATAGCGCTAGGACGCGTTGAAAGAGCCCTGAAAGAGCCCTGAAAGAGCCCTGAAAGAGCCCTGGAGACCCTACTAAGTAATACCAGCACATATAATGATTAGAAAGCTTGTCGCCGGGAGATTTCACTTACTACTTGGTTATATTTAATAGATTGATCTTATTTGATCAATTTGATCCAAAAAAACAACGGAAATACTCGAATAGCTTCAATATACAGTGGTGTGTAAGGAAGAAAAACAACAATTACGCGTTGACACGCTCTTATTCAAAAATTGATGACTAAGCATAATCCTAGCCGCGAGGCGCTTAGAGAAGTACGAAGGAGAAGTAGCTCCGGATCCACTAAAAGTGGGGCGAACAGGTGCGTGGATAACGATACCGCTCAATGTTAGTGTACCTCTACACGCGTCCAATCAACGATACTACAATCACTGCTATTACCCCTTAAATATTGAACCACCCTAACCAACAACAAAAGGTCTATATAAACAACGCATTACAAGTTATCATGGCAGATGGATCTGAGGAAGAGGTATGTGTAATCCCGTGTTTTTCTATAATACCTAGTACTTATACGGTTTTGTCAAAGAACTATAGCTAACACCGTATGGTAGCAACTTAAGGCTGCATTGTGGTTTGCGGTGGGGAAGATGGTCGATGAAGAGACCCTTCGAAGAAACAGAAATGTCACACCTCAATTCATTGGGGCTTTGACTGAGATGGTCTGGGCTCAAATAGGTACTGTCTTGACATGATTAGTTCATCCACGTAGTGAAACATAGCTTAAGCTGAACTAATACATTCTAGAAAATGTCGCCTTGGATCTGGAAAACTTCAGTCGCCATGCGGGACGCACCACTATCAACACCGATGATGTCCTACTGCTTGCTAGGCGAAACCAAGACCTCCACGCTATTATCAAGGATTTCGTAGACAAACGCAAAGCTACAAAGGCAAAGGGCAAGTCGAAGAGATGAGAAGGGATGGACTACCATATTTCATCTCCATGCTCCAAATCTCTATTGCCATTCTAGTCCCGGACACACACGCCTAAACAGATGTGTCTATGAAACGGACGTCCGTTGTCAGGCACATTGCAAGTTTCCTTCTCGGTCTAATGAAGGATCCCGCGTCGTACCATGACCTATCTACCCACTTCAAGGCACACACGAGGCACACGTGATACCCCGGATTAATAATGGTGGACAACTACTCAAATACGCAAATCGGAGGTTTGCGTTACATACCTAGGTATATAAGTGCTAGTCAGCCTGTATGCCAAGTACAATAGGCTATGATACCAAAGCATTACGGAGTGATTATAACTATAACTATATGAACAAGTTTAGAACCTCGTTTGTGCCTAGTAAATAGTAACTACTAATAATCCTCTTTTAAGAGTTCGTTTGAAGCTATGCCTCGAGCATCCTTTTGATAAACATATCCCTCTTATAAGATCTGCTAGCATTGCCTCAATTATGAAGCCACAAGCAATGAAGCAGTTGGCTTGGCCCCCTTTGCCAGGTATTTTGTGAAATATAGGTGTGCTGAGCATGAAAATAAAGATTTAGGCTTTTGCCGGTCTGCAGGCTTGCCGTTTTTTTCTCATTTCCTTTTGGACGAGTCCCTGCTTATCATGAGGACAGAACGAGTTTGTTTCAAGGCTTCAAAGTCCGCTTGCATAGCAACAGTTTCATTCTGAAATGATCAAGTGGACTGCCATGATTCTAGTGAATGCACCTACCAAGTGTTAACGTTAAGCGCCTGGGCATATTTCCAACATGTAAGTGGAATAGCTAGCAAGACATGATGAACGAATCCATTGCCAATATTTCTGTAAGTTGGAATTTGCGCGCAACTTTTTAACTTCGGAAACGGTCTGTACATATATAATCATACAAAGAATTATTCAAGATCGTCTCAGTTCATTCGAAGTTTTCAGGTTTGTCACGTGGAAATCCTCATTTTACTTATACTGTGCCCCCAATGCGGTTTTCTACATGACGGTGGCTTTGTTGAGTCGGATGGATCGGGATGACGATCGTCATCACTTCAAGGTTACATAAATTACTTGAGTCGGTTTGCGGTAAGAGGTGCCACAAGAAACGCCACAGTACATGACGCTTAAGTGTGGCTTTGCTGCATCTGTAGCCAATCAGTGCACTTTCCACCATCAGATCCCTACCGACATTTGAGGCAGTCCCGGCAGATCAACGCTAGCGCCAGAGGCTTGCACTGAAGAGGAAGGGTGTAGTGGAGGGGTTGGTCGCTGAATAGAGGGGCACATTCGTCATCATCACAGCTTATTGCTGGGAAGATTTTAGCAAATTTAGCAAATTTCAACGTCTATCACCAATCACTAAACCTAGGTACCTTGGTAGTTATGGATCTCAAACTCTTGACTGTTTCCCAAACGACGTCAAATCTCTTTCATCTTGATCGACCGCCTTTTAAACATCCAGCATCTGATTTGAACAAACCTTTTGCTCACCCCAACCTTACCAACCTATCCTATTATTTTGGTTTTTACTGCCTTTACCTCCCCTGTCAACCAAGTCAACCAACTGTTTTTCCCAAACATTGATCTGAACTCTTTTCCAACCTACAAACTCTCAAGTGCTTCATCTACACAGGCAATTCTGCTTACCTAGGTATACTTAACTTTAATTGGCATCCAACTACACAAACACACACGCAACAATAGCACCCATCCGTGCGACCGTAACGTGCTAGTGCAATAACCAATCGGTAACATCAATCGCTTGCCATCATGGGTGCAAAATCGGGCTTGGCCCTCAAAGTACTCCAGTGGTTCAACCGTGGCGTGGAGTTTTGCTGCTGCGCTGTTGTCCTCGCTCTGTATTCGTACTTTCTTGCCACTCTCACCAACCGCAACACAAACATACCAACATGGACTCGTGCCGTTGAAGGTATTTCCGGCATTGGTGTGCTGTACACCCTTCTCGGCCTCTTACTATTGTGTTGCCTTGCCGGCCACCCCTTCACCTCCTTCATTGCCATCATTCTAGATGTCGCCTTTGCTGGAGCCTTCATCTATGTTGCGATCCAAAATCGCGCTGGGGCCAGCAGCTGCACTGGCACCGTTGATACTCCCTTTGGTACTGGTCAGGCCACCGATATGATCGACAATAAGAACCCGACCTATCGACAAGTCTGCCAAATGGAAACTGCCTGCCTTGCCGTTTCTGTTGTCGCAATGTAAGTTGCTCTTCATTTAAAGTTGCCTTATAATTACGTCATAAGGGAAGTTACTAATTGCTCTACTAGTCTCTTCTTCATCTTTTCTGCCATCCTCGAGGTGGTACTGGTCCGCCACCGACGTAAGGAACAACGCTTTGGCCCTAGCCCGGCCAACGACTACACGTCTGGCTATGGAAAGCGTAGGGGTATCTTCGGACTCTTCCGCCGACGCAAGGCAACTGACACCGCCGAAAACCCGAACGTTCTCCCAGAGCATACGCATCCGGACCAAATGCGTTCAAGCTACAACACCGAGGCCACGGCCGTGGGCCACGAGCCTACGACGTACAACAAGTACCAACACGAAGGTCAGCCTGCGTTCCCCGAGAGTGGTACTGCCGTTCCACATACCCAGCCGGCTGGTTATCGTTACTAGGGGAATTATCGAATGGTGATGGTCGTGTGGTGAAGGGTGGATTGGCATAATCATGAACACAGGGTCAATAGTACTCTACATGTCGAGAAAATGTATGACTTGGAAGTGGGATACCATGCACGACTCTGGCATATGGACTATCGCCACTCGTTGCGTCAGGATCGGGGATGAGAATGCTTATTTACGATCAGGAGATTGCTACGTACCTAATTAGTTAATGTGGTTGGGGGTTTCGGTGTAATGTCGTTACGTAGGTATGTAACTATTGTGGTTAACATTGCAAGCTGCCATGACAAAGTAGTACATAGTTGCAGGTTGTGAAATATAATGCAATCAGACATGAAATTATTATCCTATCAGCATCAAAATTGTGATGGTACGAGTTATTCCCCCTGGCTAAAAGGAGGCATCCTAGCCTCACCGTGGCGAGTCGTGAATGAAGGGGACATTACATTACCTTTGCGACTCAGTTAGATCGATGAACAAAATTGCAATCGAGAACACATAGATGGCGTGGTGGAGCAGATCCTGCGATGCAGTGATATGGCATACATAAGCAGCAATTCACCAACTTTATATTTTATACTCATCACAAACCCCCTGACTACCTACACGCTCAATGTGCCCTTCGTACTCGGGACCTCGCCCTCCTTGCCGGGTATCCGCGCCGTCGCATGGCGAATCGCCACAGCCAGGGCCTTGAACGCGCTCTCGGCGCGGTGGTGGTCGTTCTCGCCGCGCAGGCAGTCGACGTGCAGGGTCAGGCGGGCGGCCTGCGCGAAGCTCTGCAGGCAGTGCGGGATCATCTCGCAGCTCAGGTCGCCGATCTTCTCGCGCCGCAGGCCCAGCTCCACCACGCTGTAGGGCCGGTTCGAGAGGTCGACGACGGCGCGCGAGAGGGCTTCGTCGAGGGGCGCGTAGGCGTGCCCGAACCGTGCGAGGCCGGTGGCGCTGCCGAGGCTCTGCGCGAAGGCGTACCCGAGGGCGAGGCAGCAGTCTTCGGCGGTGTGGTGGTCGTCGACTTTGTTTGGGAAACCGTCAGCGGGGGAGTGTTTTTTTTTTTTTTACTTTCAGTTTTCATCCGGCGGAGGTATGGGGATTATGTATGGGTGTATGGGTATGTATGGGCTGGGTTTGGTTGGTGAGCTCGTACTGTGGAGGTCGCCCTTGCATATCAGGGCCAGGCTCCAGCCCGAGTGCTTCGCCAAGGCGTGCAGCATGTGGTCGAGGAAGCCGATGCCCGTATTCACGCTGATGGACTGCGACTTGCTGGATTGGCTCGCATGTCCCTCGCCCACGGCCGTCAAAAGTCGGGCGTCCGTGTTGGGTGGGAAGGCCCCGCCGTCGAGGTTCAGGGCGAGCAGGATCTTGGTCTCGTTCGTGTCGCGGGCGAACGCCGCCCACCGCTGGTTAGGGAGTTCTGAGCCCATGATTGTATGATTCGAGGTTAAGGTTTTTTTCGAGTAAGAATTAATGAACCAACCTTTTGGATTTTTTTACCTTTTTTAAAGTTCCTTTATAGAAAGGTAGAAACCCGATCATCGGCTTATCTCTGTGACGGAAAGTAAAAAAAAGTTTAGGTGCATGGGACAATTGCCCAATCATAACGAAGCAAATTACTCGATTTGGGCTTGACAGTGCCCCACTCCATCGACCAGTCCAGCCCAAAGTTCTGGATCTAACGAACTACTAGGTAACGTATTAGACCCGGAACCGGACCAGACTCAGATGTGGACCACCTTAATTTTTTAGTTACCTAGGATACCTAAAACCTCCCAAAACCTCCCCAAAACAACACTAAACAACAACAATACCAAATCACTTAAAAGAATTTATAACGCCACGAATCCTGCCTCAAACGAAACGAAACTTTACGAACGTGTTTATCATATCGAAATATACGAATATAAAAATTTAAAAAAAGATCCGACGCCGATTCATCGAGATACGACTTTTATACTGCTTAGTTGCATAAAACCTACTATGTATACATACATATTATCAAATTCCGAACCGCGCAACCGATGCACCTAATTCTTAATATGATATTTATATTTAAACTGAGATAATATATCATACTATTAAATTATATCAAATTTAGTAAATGTTTGGCGGCGTAATAATTATTTGAAGTGATTTGGTATTGCTGTTGTTTTGAGGTGGTCCGGATCTGAGTCTGGTCCAGTTCTAGGTCTAATACGTTAGTTAACTATCGATAAGATAAAAAAAAAGGTAACTAGTTATCGGTCCCCAAAAATATTTTAATTCCTACGAACTTTACGATCGCGCCGAAATCTTTAGCTGTCTAAATATTCAACAATCCTCAACATTGTCGCAAAACCCATAAACAATTCAAGATGGCGCCTTCAAGAACGAAAACCGTCAAAAACAAACATGCTGCGAATAAATCCGGCATCAGTAACAGCAAATCATCCAAGAGTGGTCCGTCAGATGGCATCATAAAGTCGAAGCCGAAAAGACCGGCGACTGCAAAACAGGTGACGGGGAAAAGCGTCTCCGGCGTACAAAAGAAGAAGAAGAGACGAGTTTACACGGAGAAGGAGCTTGGTATCCCCGAGTTGAACATGGTGACGCCGGTCGGAGTCACGAAACCAAGAGGAAAGAAGAAGGGCAAGGTCTTTGTGGATGACAAGGTACGAATACTGGCCCTGTCCACAACCGTCGCGCCCTTTGATGTATTTATTGGTAGATGCTAACGAGTTCTGCCACGCGAACAGGAGAGCATGACCACAATCCTCGCCATGGTGCAGGCAGACAAGGAGGGCGAGATCGAGTCCAAGATGACCAAGGCCCGGCAAATGGAGGAGATCCGCGAGGCGCGAAGGATAGAGGCGGAGAAGAAGGAGGAGGACAAGAAGTCGAAGCTCGACGAGACCAAGGAGTCGCTGCGGAAGAAGAGGAAGCGAACGACAAAGTCCAACGACGAGGATGGTGACGGCGTCAAGGATGTTGCGTCTGCGGGAACGAGGGCCTTGAAACCGAAGAAGAAGAGGGTCTCGTTCGCATAAGAAAAGCTTTAGGTAATAAGACAAGACAGGGATCCAAATAACTGGTAAACCGGCGTTTTTGTGGCGTTGATATTGGTTGGGGTGCTTCTCGAGAAAAACATGAGTATTGGCAGATGAGTTTATAGCATCAAGGCATTTTCGTGATACCCAAGAGACTAAATCAAAGTTCCCAGGTATCGATGGGCCCGTTACCTACCTATGCGTGTGAGATTCAAGGCTTTGAGAAAGCCTATTGGGATACCTTGTGAACTTACTGCTAGGTACATCGGTGGTGGTAGTTCTCCTTATATCAAAGAGGCGCGTCACTCCTGTTATTTAACCTGGATACAGTCGAGACGTTTGCTGGAAGCTGGGTGCGCAGGCAAAATACACCACCCCCTCTGGCTCGAAATGCTGTTACGTTTCCAATCCAAATATCCAACTGTCTTTACTTGTAGCATCGGAATTGTGCCTAAATAGGTACAGATGGGTATATGCCTACCTGCCTACCTACCTACCTAGGTATCTACCTACTACCGAGAAGTCTCATTCTTCCATAAGTACTTATTGGGGGCGATGGACCTGCGCCTTGTTTTCCAAAACAACACTTCTGGTACCTATTGCTTAACCTAAACTGGAGGGGGCATAGCAATCAGGCACGTTGTGCCGCATGATGGAAGAGAAGCAACACAGATGTGAAAGGTTCTCTTAAGAAAGCCTTGAACACTTGGTAGATATGAGCTAGAGGGTAAGTCAATAGTAGGTATTACGGACTGCAGATATATACACCGATACCATACCGTACATACAAAAAACAGTAGTAAAGGCCTCATGAATTGAGTCAAGACAATGTGTTCTAAGTCCCTTCTCCCGTGAATAAGCATCGAGTGCCTGTACTCTACAACACTCGGCTATCTCTTCTACAGACCAGCATAGCCTCTTCTAACAATAGGATGGCTAGGGTGTTAGATCTCTTCCCTACCTACCTAGGTAGTCTTACGATGCGATATTCTAGCTAACGCTTCCCATCAAGGGTCTACCCGAGGGCTAGCCACTGGGGCAGTAGGCTATGCGGCGGGGTAGTAAGAACAGAGACGGCTGCATGTGTGTATAGCTTCTATAGATAGTCCCTGGCGAGATATCAGAGATCTCCTCGTGATACTTTCAGGTGAGATGCACTATGTCAGTGAGTATACACGTTCCCACGAGGAGAGCACCTATGTAGGTAGGAAGGAATGTCGAATCTGGATAGAGATAGAGTCTGCCAGGTCACCATTGAAGCTCCTACCTTCGGGTCTGAACATGGCCGAAAGTATGTAGATGGCAGAAATACAAGAGCCTGTTCACGCCCTTGCATCGAGGACCGCTTGCGGTGTCTGTCGTGCTTGACTTACATACAATTAGAAATATGAGCTGTGACGTGGGGGAAGGGATATCGGTTCTGGGCCATCATTGTCACGCCAGGCCTTGACAAGGCGCATACAATGCGTCTAGTAGGTAGGTATTCATCCGTGAAGCACTAACTACAATACCTACCTCCTATTTCCGGGCCCAGAAATGGATGTACATAGGATGGATTCACTGCTTACCTACCTGGACGTAGTCTGGTATTGTCTCCTGAGACAACATCACCGGCCCATGCCTGAAATGCACCCGAGAGTATTGTTCTCTTCGCCTTGTTTTATAAATACATTTCTACCTTGAACGGAGCCTTTGCAACTGCTAGAATGAAAAAAATGAATACGAGACTGGCATGGAGTTCATCAGCCACGGCGGTGACATCTGGAATAGGCAAGTGCTTATGGGTGCCCAGGTGTCTATTCTTAGTTACTAAGGTCAGTAGGTTACCAAGCAAACATATGTTACGCGTGACTACCTAATTACTAGGGAGGCACGCTTGTTTGACGTTTCCGAGGGGGCTCAGCGTGGACCTGGACCGTCGCTGTCTACACTAATTGCTCTAACCTAGGGGTGTAGACAGGTTGGGTGCTAGGTAGGTAGCGTCCCGCTACCCAAGTATGGCATGCCGTGTTGTATCCCCGATTCCCCGGCGTCCTTCATCCCGTGCTGTGAATTTGCTCCGTGGACGGTTGAGACACCTATTGTTATTTTTCCGTGATCTAACTGTGCATGTAGAGTGGTGTCATTATTGTTACTTGGCCGCGCTTTGCAAGACTTCCTAAGTGACTGCCCAGCTAAGGGCCCCTAGGTGGGATTTAGACGGTCTGGAGTGCTTATGCAGGTACGCCTGACGGGCGTGATGCTTATGTACCTAGATATATCTTGTTTCCTAGCCGAGAAGGGTTGCAATTATTCCTCCAGAGGATATCGCCCCCGTGGTAACCTCAAACAAACGACCAATATGCATCGTCAAAGTCGGAAACCTGTTGAAGGCCTCACATTTAGATATCACCCTAGAAGCGACAACGATACCCTAACATTCTGGCCCCCCTAGAGTGAGAATGCATGCTTCATTCATGAGTAATATAAGCACAGCAGCAGGGCCGGAGAGGTAGCACCATTCTCATTGAGGCATTTCCCTTTGTATTGAAAATAGCGAGATGACATGATTTGGCTTAGCGACCTAACTATGCCAACATTATTGAGGCTTCTGCAGGGTCTGCTGTTATTTGGCCCTAGTGTTCTCAACTACCCCGGGGCCTGAATATGCATTCGAACCCATTCAAGTTCATGTAAGCTAAAGCTACAAACCTTTTTGTTGCTTCTCCTGGGCTAAACCTGCTTTACCCAGTAAACGCGCAAGAATGCCTTGGTTTGAATATTAGTGTGATGCGAAATTAGAAAGGATCTTGCTGTCGTTATTCGGCTGACGAATTCTCAAACGACATGTTCAGGATTCATGAAAGTCTTGGCTTCGGCCGTTATCACCATTATATGTCTAAGTGAAATAAGCAGTGATAGCTCTGGTATACATATAATACCATCTGCGTGATAGGATTGGTGAAATACCTACACAAATATTACTGTAGGTACGAAAATTGATACGGCATAACTATACCCAGTAGTGAGGCTGAATAATAACATCCGAGTATCTGATGAAACAAACTACACATCTCTCTTAGACCATTCAGAGTTGTAGATCACGTATGGCCCTACGATAATAAGGTTGAAGATAGCTAAGGGACCTTGCCAGGGGAAGAAGCTAAAGTTCAGAAGCGACGACGATCACGCGTTGCTATGGGTCCAGGCCCAACGGTGTACGGGCCGTTGCAAAAATAGGATGTGCAACCGAAGCTAGTATGGCAGCATGGCAGCATGGCTGGCATGGTTAGCAACATGTGCAGAATTACTAGCATCTTGGCACGGCACAGTACTATGGTAGTCGTCTCCATACTATACCTAATAAGCTGTTTACAAGTTTAAACATTCAACATCGAAGCTTTTTCTTAGTTATGCCTCTTTCAATGTTGTTGATAACTTCAATAGTATTTATGTATTTAATATAATCAGAGTTATTCTGGTAGCCATGACGCAATTTCCATCGAACGAAAGATGGTACAGAATGTCATAGCTAAGACGAGGCCAGAGCTGCGCGTAAGCTCCCGCAATAAAATGAGGCGGTCCACCTATCGTCTTGGGGGTCCCTGACTCTATTTATATTATTTATATTAGACTGTAGACCGTGCGGGCCAGACCAATTAGACTTGAGGCGAGTAGTCAGGCAAGATACATAATGTAGCCTACAGATGTAGGATGTAAACGAAAATGCCCTCACACCTACATACATACGTAACATACCTACATGATATCTTGGTACTGAGCTATTTATATGTTCATCGTCGGACAAAGCACCTGGGCAACAGGCTGCCGAAGAGCTAAGTTTAGGTCTGGTATGTTGTATACCTAAGCAAAATGGATAACTATTCCTTTACTATCGTATCGATCAAGCAAATCGTCGACCTACCCAAAAGTACTCAATCAATATGAATCGCGTGGCTCTCTTGCAGATCTGTACATACATATTTAAGACCTGGCTAAAGGAATACGAGTTTTCCAAATGCTATCGGCCTCCAAAGTTGCATTTTGATTGTATGTACCCGTTCAGTAACCTTTCCTGCATGATTGTAGTATCCTACTGCAGTCCCAAACATTCAATGTTGAACTTCGTATTCTGCAATCGATGGATGTTTGTTTTTGGAGTCTGGATAGTTCAATGTTACTAACTTAGTGACCTTCCAAGGTACGATGTACGGATGGACATCTGGATGACAGACATCATGTGGCATCCAATGCCATCCATATGTAGAATCAATAATCAATGATACATTATGTAGGTATTAGGTAGGTGGTACAGTGGATTGCTATTTTGGACAATTCCAACATTTGAACATTTGAACATTTGAACATTGTAAACATTAGTTAACTAGTTAATAATTAATAACTAGAAGATTGCACAGAGGACAAGAAAACCGCAAGAAAAAAAAAAGGTTCAGGAGCAAGGATGCAACACCAATAAATCCCCGTTTCGTTAGACCAATGACGAGAGGTCTTATCCTTGTCCCTGGTTGGAGTACTTACATATGATTGGTTATCATGTCTATGGTACCCCCCTGCTAATGGGACAACGTTCATCTCAAGCGAAATGAGCAGCATCAACTAATCCTAAGCTTGTCATCTATTTTACGCCATTTACAGCGAGACAACTGCCAAATTCAGGGCCAAATCGAGCATCTGATGAAGCTAATGGTCTAGGTTTAATGGTTTAAGGTACTTGGGTGGTTGACACTGGTTGACACTGGTTGTCACTGGTTGTGCTATCACTGTTATGTTACTTATGTAGTACTACCTAGTACCTAACCTGGTGACTGTGGTCCACTGGTGTAACTAGGTAGGTACCTAGTAGTTATTATGGTATTAGAAGCATCTCATTTTAATTTTTCGTCGACAAACATATTATCGAAACGCATCTGTTCTCTAGCTCTCATTAATTTCTAATTCCTCTCTTTTTTTTACCTTTTCCCTTCTTTTCAACCTCCTCCTCCCTCCCCTCCACCCCTTAAATCCGTCAAGTCGGCCGTTCGTCGCTTTGATGTCGATGATTCGGTTCCAGTCTATTGCGCCAACAATGAGGACTCGGTAACGACAAAGCAGGGCTTAAGAGTTGATAGTAGTAGAAGAAGAAGAGGAAGCAGGAAAAAGAAGAAGAAGAAGAGCAAAAAAATAAATAAAAATCCACCCAGGGGACGACAAATAATACGATAATGATGGGATAACTATTCTGGACGATCAGTAATCTAACTTAACGCATTCACTCATTCAATTGTTTCTTCCAATCTGCGAGCCAGTCAAACGAAGTTCCCAGCAGCGAACCGCGCCCCCGATTCCCTCCATCGACGAATCTGACTCGCCCCTAAAAAAAAACTAGTATTCTAGTACACGCTTACACGCACGCACATCGAAAAAGCTCGTATTTCTCCATTTCACCGCCACGCGCGATGACAACCCCAGTCTCGGGGTCTTCACTCCCTCAGGCCCGAGACGTACATCAACACAATCATTTTCACAATATCAGAGACAGCCACAGCCGTCATCACCACACCCACCACCACGCTCGTTCTCCAAATAGGGGCCACAAACGTAACGACTCGGAACCTACCACTATCGTTGAAACCGTATCTGTTCTACAACTTATCGATGGCCAAGGTGGAACCATAACCTTGCAGACCCTTACACCAACTCCCACGCCGACCCTTACGCCGACTCTTTCGGACTCAATACCAACGTCTTCGACGTACGTCGACCCTGATCCCGTACCCGAATCAACTTCTGCTTCTTCCTCGGGAACCAGCGACGATGAAGGCAATGGCCTATCATCGACACCAGCCCCAACGATAGACCCGACCGTAACACCGTCGGTGTCTTCTATGCCTTCTTCTCCCCCCTCGTTATCTTTAACGCCTTTGCCGTCCGCTCCTTTATCTGACACTTCTGTTTTTCCTACCCTGACTGGCGTGACCAACACCACCACCACACAAGGTTAGCATTCTCTTACATGTTCATATATATATATATGCCTGCCTATATAATGTCTACCTACGTAGGCATCTTAGATATATAGGCAGCCTATCGCATTCGATCCCTGTCCTCTCTAACTTACAGTACATAGTTCCTGGCTCCTCTATTCTTGTGTCGTCGATTGCGTCCTCCATCTCGTCCTCCATTTTCTCCAATAGCACTACTTCAACCGACTTAGTGTCTGCGGAAAGTGTCAGTACCTCTTCACCATTTGTATTAGTTACTACTTCCTCTTTATCTGATTCGCCCAACTCCTCTGGTTCTACTTCTACTTCTTTTGCTTCTGCGACGACTACGACAAGTTTCGACTCTGCGTTCTCGTCAACAACTTCTGGATCATTTGGTATCCCAACTTCTACCGGAACCGGTAGCGATAGCTCGGACGTGGGAGGCGATGCACAACCGTCCGAAACCTCGACTAGCGGCGATAGCTCCGACTCCTCGGATGACGGTGTCGGCGCGGCTACGGTTGCAGGAAGTGTTCTAGGAGGCGTGGCTGCGCTCGCATGTATACTAATTCTTGTCCTCTATCTTCTCCGATGGAAGAAGCGTCAGAATACCTTAAAACTCGTGCGCGGGTCTACCAGTGAACGGGGTCCCGGTGGCGTGTTAGTGGGTAATTCTGGCCCCGGCGGGGGAGACGGCACCATGTCCGAGCGACGGCATTCGATTCCTTTTGCGATTCCTGCGGCACTAGCCAGCCTGACTGGGCATAAGCGGGCCTCCGCTGCCGCACGTAGCGCTGCTTCTTCCGATGGAGGTGAGAAGGGGTTTTCGAAGGTTTCTGGTCGGAAATTGCCTCCGGTTATACAATTTGGAGGAGATGGTTACTCGGATCCCCGCGACACGATCATGAGCGAACAGTCCATCGAATACCGAGACTCGCAGGCATTCCCCAACATCGACCGACCGGGCCCGACTAGGCTAGCCCTTGGTGCGCCGATGCGGCCGGACAGTGGGATCCCGGTTTACAACCCGGGGCCGGCTCGGACGCCAATCAAGGAGCAAGGATCTTTCACTCCGCCCATGGAACATTCTCCTCTGGAGCCTCCTCGTATAGATGCACTGGGACGATCTCGCCCCTCTTACGACGGGTCAAGCCGCTCTCATACTTCGATCTCCAGGTTTACTGAGGAGTTATGACCCATGGATTGATACCCTATGATTGATTTATGCGTGTATACAATTCACCTGGTTTTTGTTTTTATTTGATGATACCTGTTTGTTATTTGTGAGTCGGACGTCGACGTGCGTTCGTCACAGCATCGGGTTGGCGTTTGATATTTCGAATAAAATCTCGATATGGGGGGAAATATGGGAAAAGGAAAGAAAAGGCTTAGTTCCATCAAGCTTCTTCGTAACCTATGTCAGACATAAAACACCATTTCTTGTAAATAGGTAGTCCAAAAAAATCATCCGAGCTTGGAGCTGGCCAGGGACGATGAAAAATAAGAGAGCATAGGTGATGCAGAGTCGAGATCGTCGCAACGATCTCCTCCGGCCTTGCTCCTAATCAAGCATAATTACCATCACACAAATTTGCGCTTCTGCCTCCGGCTTCTCGGATCCTGTCTTGAATACGTTTCCAGGACATGGACTTACGTGACTTGTGTTATTAGCATCATGCCGGTAAGTTGGCTTGGTTGTATAGTGTATATCGATATCAAGGTCTGTACGCCACCATAGCGAAAGGGGGCAATGCTTCCCCCTCCCCCTTTTTTATGGGAAGGGGGGAGGGGATGGGGGGTTCTTGGTCATTTATTATTATTACTAGGAATACCTATCTAGGTATACATGATGGCGTGCGGCCCCTCATCGCGCAACCTACTTATTACTTGATACCTAATACCTACATGTACTAGACGCCGGGAACTTGGACCTGTCACTCGTGCATGTTGAACAGTTGAGACGGACGTGAAACGCTTCTGGATCCCAGTTAGTTCTCAACACCACCCCCCCACACACCCACCACCCATCACCCACCCGCACGCACACACACACACACCCGCACATACATACACACACTTAGTTATATGTAGGTGCCTAGGGTACACACCATCCCACACCACCGCTTTGGCCCGTTCTCGTGCGTGGGACTGGGAAACCCCCCCGCCCCCCGGTATATGCCACATGCTTCTCCTCAACGCAACGGCTCGTCGGGTAGATACTGTACATATGTGTAGGTTAGTGTATTCGCGCTAAAGAAGAGACGGAACTTGCCTGCCTTTGGTTTGCACGGTTCTTTCTTGGGCATGTTGTAACCTCTTCGGACGAACCTGGACGGGGTTGGTGGGGATTGAATTACGTGAAGGCCTAGACTGACTACCTATGTAGGTATACACATATGAAACGGAATCTTGGATATGTACCTAGTGTAGGTATTAGATGTTCATCGTAGTAAGGTAATGGGCAAAGCGGGCATCGAAGAGGGGAGCAAGGGGGGGGGATGGAATACGTAAGCTTGTTTGTAGGTAGGTAACTAGGTATGTAGGAGTAGGCGGTGGTGGGAGTCGTAGAGAAGGATTCAAGGCTTATCTAACAGGTGCAGGTTACCTACGCCCGACCAGGACCTTTGTGCTTGCGCTTATGAATGGAGGGATGGGTGTTGTGTTACGATGTGATGTGATGGTTTACTGCTCTTCTTTGTTAGAGGAGAGATGTTGGTTTATTAATTAGGTACTACTGGTTACCTAGCTAGTTTACCTGTAACCTAACCTAGGACTTTCACGAGATCTTATTACTGCAGGTTATTCGTTTACGCTCTTCCTTTGCACAGGTATTGTACGATTGCTGTAACTTGGGTTTATTGGCAGATTCGATGATGAAAGATGAAACCTGGATATTCCGTAGGGGACCAAGTTGCACTCTGGTAAATAACTTGGAAAAGAGGAAAAGAGCTCGAGGGCGAAGACGACGATGTAACAAGAAGAACGCATTGACCCAAGATATTACTCAAACAGGCAGGAGGGGTTGGACTAGGGATCCGGAGACTTTTCCTCTTAGTTATTTCCCCGACTTTGTTTTATTTTATTTTATTTTCCGTTGTCTGGATCAAGTCTCTGGTGTTGTACCTATGGTGCTTAGATATTTATATGATACCTTATTTTGAATGGGCGGTAAGTTCTCGGCTTGCTTGGCGATATCTATGTTGTCTTAAGCTTCTACTTTAGGTTGAAATAAGATTAACAGCGTGGGATAATTCATCTGGAAGTTGGTCGACTCGATCGCCAATCACGACACTACTATGTACCTAAATCTACTACTACTAGTAGTTATTATTATTACATCAGTAGGCATGTACGGTATACCTAGCCTTAGTAGGTAATCACAAAAGCGTAGCGCCCTATCGAAATTGAAGTACTTAACCTACCTAGGTAGAATCTTAGGGGGTTTGCTAGGCCTTGTCGGCACTTGGGCAATCAGACAAACGACATCCCCTCAAAATGCTACCCTGCGGAATGCTTCCTATTTAATACCAGGGGAGGCAACACCTTATTACCTTATTACATAGCACTGCAGCACTTATCATAGGACCTCTAGCCAAACACCGCCATGAATTCTGATTCGTTGGCGGCTCAAGGGCCACTGAATCATGCTGGTAATAGACAGGGCCCTCGTCCTAGAAAGATGTATCGATGCTAGTCAGCTAGTGTGCATACTGTACTTGAGATATTGTAATTGACAATTGTTAGATACCAAGATACCAAGATGCTAAGCGATAATAATCTTCTAACCTACATAGTGTAGGGGTCTCAGGCGGAATCCTCTCAAAATCCTGTATGTATGTACCCTTCTTGTTACCTCTCCGTTTCTTTCTCACCGATACATATCAAACCGAGTTGGGATGTTGATTTTTAAAATAAGTTGACTTTTGATAATCCAGTGGATGAGAGACCCTCAATATATCTAAGCCACGCAATATAATAAAACCAGTCAAAGACTCAAAGGTACCTTCATTTATATTGATATCTTAAAATATCGCTGCATCCTGTTTGTTGGCAACCGCTTGGCGCTTAAACGTCACCAACATTAGGAAGATTATTATTATTGTTTATAAAGAAAATAAAAAGAATCAACAGCACAGAAAAAATAACAGACTGTTACCGAGTACGAATGCGCGTATAGTGTGTACATACCTATGTAAAGGTCTTGTGCCCTTTTTAAACCCGCCTATGTACTCAGCCCCCCTGGACAATAAGTTACCGGACGAATAACACCAAATTCGCGTGGAGGTCGATTGGTCATCTTGGCACAACTTCCATAAAGAGCGAGACAAGGGATTCAGCTCCACGGTCTTTCGTAGGGGACGTTTTAAGTCCGCAAACCCCAGGTGCTACCACAAAGTACTGACCCCCAAGTGACCCAACCACTGTCAACCAGTAGTCACTAGCTAACTGCTAACCTGCCTTGAACCCAAGGGTTCGTTCAAACTATTTTCTGCATCACATCGAACAAATCCCTCCTCTACGATAGAGAAACCATTGTGTACCACGATATATGCGATATATCCGAACATATGCCCAGAGAAACCTGTATTCCCTAGAAATCAAACAAAATCGAGTGCCGATAAATAGAGACGACATAAAATAAAATTCGTAATGGATCATATCCGAGTTGATCCGGGGGGATTCCAAATCTCAGGGATGCCTCCCCAATTAATGCACCAGCCGCCCCAGATCTTTGGGGGCTATAGTCACGAAGGTCTACCGGTATTGCCACCGGAACTTGCGGCCCAGATGGGATTCGACCCGTCGGCCTTACTCGACGATGCGAACGAGGCAAAGAGGAGGAGAATAGCGAGGGTGAGTTCCCCGAGCTCGATCCGGATTGGGATCTGCCTTACGTAGAGGAGAGGGGCTAACGTGAATGACGAAGGCATGTGATATGTGCCGGAAAAAGAAGATCAAGTGCGATGGAAAGCTTCCCGCTTGCACGCATTGCATCAATTATAAAACGGATTGTGTCTTCACACAGGTTGAAAAGAAGAGAAATCCTCCGAAAGGGTATGGAATTATGGAACATGGAAGAATCCATAAGAATCAACAAGTGCGAGAGCCAAAGTTCCATGTCATGGCTAATGTAAACTGGCAGTGCGAAGTATATCGAGGGCCTGGAGAACCGTTTGGGTCGCATGGAAAGCTTGTTGCGACTCTCTGGTATGTTTCTGGGTCTCCCCATTCTCATCGCAGCTTGCTGTAGTAGAGGTCTGTCTGGCTGACAAAGATGACGATAAGGACTTCTCGGCGACGATGACGAATCGACCGATCTTGCAACTTTGGAAAAACGCCTAACACAAAAACACCAGCTGTCGAGACAGCCCTCGCAAGCAGCTACCTCGAATCCCACATCGCCCTCGCAAGCGACATCCGGACACGATGGCGCCGTATCAACACCGCAAAGTTCTCTTACCTCACCAGAGCCGAGTAGAGATAGGGAGTTTAAAAAGGACAACTCTCCACAGCCAGAGAAGGTGAAAGAGGAGCAGGAAGTGGAAGCCCTATCGGAGATGATGTGTTCACTGGTAACGAATCAATCTGGGGAGACCAGATATATAGGTAGGCAATTACTGCAAACTCATAGTGTCTCTAAACTCATCATTATGCTAATTTGACTTGCATCAGGGTCTTCCTCGGGGTTCTCCATATTCTCACCGAAGGGAATCCAGTGGGTAAACGAGAAGACGGGAGACACATCATTTCAACAGATGATTTCTGAAGTATCCATCGACGACCACAAGTGGAATCACTGGAAGCCCGAGATCTTCGGGGACCTCTTTCACCGACCGATTTACCGGCAACTGCCGCCTAAACCAGAAGCGTTATCTCTATTGAAAGACTATTTTGATAACTTCAACTGCATGTTCCCGCTGTTCCACCAACCAACTTTCATGCACCTCGTTGAGCGGCAGTACTCCAACGATCCTTACCAAGGTTCCGGATGGTGGGCAAGCTTAAACGTCGCACTGGCCATCGCACACCGTCTTCGTGTGATGAGCAACTTGGTACCGCAGGAAGAGGACGAAAAGTCATGGGCGTATATGAAGAACGCCATGGGGGTTTTCTCCGAGCTGACGATGCGCAACACCGACCTGCTAAGCGTCCAGGCGCTGCTTGGCATGGCCTCTTTCATGCAAGGAACACCGAATCCGCAACCATCGTTTCTACTCGTCGCAGCCGCCATCAGATTGTCACACAGCATCGGGTTGCATAAGCGCGGGGGTGGCTTTAACCTGAACCCAGTCGAGATCGAGCAGCGAAAACGCGTGTTCTGGATTGCTTACATGCTGGATAAGGATCTGTGTCTCCGATCCGGGCGACCCCCGGCGCAAGACGACGACGATATGAACGTCGAGCTTCCGGATGCCGACCCCGCGGACAACATCGGCAACATTCCTCTCGCGGACGGGAAGGGCAAGATGAATCTATTCCGCGCCATGTGCGAGTTAACCGTGATAGAAAGCAAGATCTATAAGCGGCTCTATTCTACGAAAGCGACCAAGTTGTCCGAGGGCGAGCTACTGCAGACCATCGGCGAACTCGACAAGGAGCTCGAGTCGTGGAAGGACAACATCCCGATCGATTTCCGTCCAGAGCACGAAATAAGGGCATCTCACACCCCGCTCATCCTCCACATCGTCATGCTGCACTTCTCCTATTACAACGCTCTCACCACCATTCATCGGATGTCTGTCCACCACGGTTACTGGACAAGTCGACTGTCGAATTACGCGATCCAAGGTCTGAACGCGAGGCCCTTGAATCCTCGAGTATTCGCATCCGCTGCGCTATGCGCCTCGGCTGCAAGGGCAAGCATCCAGCTACTGAAATATATACCTCAGGGGGATTTCTCATGTGTATGGTGAGTTAACATTATGCAACTGCATATCAATGATGCAAATCACTCTATTTTGTCTGTGGAAGGCTAACCATTTCTCTAGGCTTATCCTCTACTTCCCCGTATCAGCTCTCGTCACCCTCTTCGGCAACATCCTGCAGAACCCCCTCGACCCACGCGCCAAGTCCGACACCAAGCTAATGAACCTCGTCGTCACCTTCCTGTCCACGCTGGGACAGGAGGCGGAGACGGGGGGCGTGCACCGCATGCTGGGCGTGTGCTCCGAGTTCGAGCGCATCGCCAAGATCGTGATCGACAAGTCGGAGCGGGACACGTCGAAGCGGAAGCGCAAGAGCCACGAGCACTACAACAATAAGTCCTCCGTCAACAACAGCAACAGCAACAGCCACGCCTCCCCCTCACAGTACTCGTCCACGCACACCCCGCGCCCGACCTCCTCCTCCGCCGCGACCCCGACGCCCGGCTACGCGAACTCGACCATGTCGTCGCAGCTCTCGCCCAAGTTCAACGGGGAGCAGAACCGCGCGAACAACGCCGCGAACGGCGGGTACAGTCCCATGGACACGACCAACCACAACAACAACAACAACAACAACAATGATTCCTCCCGCGGAGACGGAAGAGGCGGAGAAAGCAACGACAACGGCTGGCCCCCCGCCACGTCCCAGCAGGAGTGGAACCCGGACGTGATCATGGACTTTGGGAACTTCTCGGACCTCACCGGGTTCGGGCAGTCGCCGCCGCCGATGCCGCCCGCGAACGCCGTCGCGAACCCGGGGTACCAGCCGCTGCTGCCGCAGGAGCTGTGGCAGATGAGCGGGGGGCTCGACTGGGACTGGGCGGACATCACGGGGGGTGCGTATCCGAGTTTTGAGAATGGGGGGAATATGGATAGGGGGTAGGGTAGGGTAGGGGGTTGTGTGCTTTTTTGAAGAAGATGATGGGAAATAGGAAATAGGGGGAGGATGAGAGAGAGAGGGCGGGCGGGGTATAGTGGTGTGTTGTATACTAGGTGCACACTCCTACCCAGGTACCTACGAGTAACCTACCTACCTACCTACCTTACCTACCTGCCTTACTATCTGTCCAGGTGCGTAGGTAAATCGTGTAGGAAGCAGGTTACTTATCATACGTTTGATCGACTGTAGAGCGGACACAGCACCATGGACGCTGGCGGCATTTGGAGGAGGGATGGGAGGATGGGAAATTCATGGCGTAAGGGTTTTTTTGGATCTCAAATCAAGAAAGGCGTGTGTTGTATGGGCTGTACTTTCGAAGAAAAAAAAAGTCTGAAACTGAACTGTCTACTTACTCTGTCTATAGGAGGGACACTGTGTGTGTAATCTTGGTTTATTATTCTCCCCTTGATGTGGTTGTTGAGCTTGCTTTTGTGCACGAGTGATGGCTGATATGACGTTTCTATATTTACTTATAGTAACTGGGCCGGACAGGACCGGGTTGGGCTGGGCTTCGGTGTCTAGATATATACGTGTCCAGTGGTATGCAGTATATACTGCCTACCTAGGTACCTAGGTTAGGCATGTAGGATTATTTTCTGTTCCTATCTTCTACCTATGTTTTATATTATTCCATTATCTTCGAGATGGGGGGCTATTTCAGAATACAGGTATATACCTAGTAGTTAGGTACATAACTTGGTAATCCAGAATGAACAGTGAACACATCCATGCAGTTTCCATGTAGTTCATACATACTTTACCGATTTGTGTTTGCAGGTTTGATTCTTCAAGGCAGATATATAAGTATACCTATATATTTAAGTGGTTAGTGATTGTTTGCTTCATTATCATTCATCTCGTACTCGTACTCGTGTGCCTACCTACCTACCTTAGAATATGTGGTTCACAATATGTGTGGCTCACGATGGCTGATCTAAGTATGTATGTTGCAGAGTGACGTAACTAGGAAGGGTTAGGTTAGCCACTGAACAAATGCATGAATGATTTTAGTCGATATGTACAGTAGCAGTAGGTCTCATCTAGGCATAGTCAAGTAGGTAGGTCGGTAGTTGTTTCATGGTTTGTAGCAGAAGCGAAGCGGCTCGTGAGGTTCCACGGATTATCATGCACATGTATCCCTTTTGAATATCTATCTCCACAAGATCCACGACCACTGATCAACACCAATCATTCTTTACTCTTACAAAGTTGATACAGATAGTAGATATTAGGTAAATACCTAACCTTAGTAAGTAAACAATTTTAGCTTTTAGCTGCACTCATTCACACCGATGCTAATAAACTCAGATCAAGTCAATAAATACAAGAGAAGCGTTCAGAATGGCTCAAGTAGACGGCCCCGCGGAGCTGCCAAGCAAACAGACAGCGTCGCACCCCGGCGATCAGCACGAGATCCCCACGACCGAGGCCCACGAGTCCTTCGACTCGCTGAAAGCTAGGATCAAGAAGCACTACGAGATTGCATCGGACTACTACTATTCCTTATGGTAATTCTCCCTCCCTCCCTCCCTCCCCTCATCATCATCATCATCATCTAGATACTCACCCAATTCTTAGGGGCCAGCACATCCACCACGGCCTCTTCAAGTCCGCCAGCGAGACCAAGGAGCAGGCGCAGGTCAATCTGATCAACTACCTGCTCGAGATCTCCGGCGGCCTGTCGGCCGGCTCCCAGGTCCTCGACGTCGGGTGCGGCGTCGGCGGCACCAGCCGCTTCCTAGCCCGCGAGCAAGGGTGCCAGGTCACGGGGATCACGATCAGCGGGCGCCAAGTTGAGATCGCGCGGCAGGTGACCGCGGCCGAAACCGCCGGTGCCGCCCCCGTTTCAGCGGGCGACTTCTTCAAGTACGCCGAGCCGAAGGGTGGCGCGGTGCGCTTCCTCGAGCTCGACGCGGAGAAGATGCTGGAGCACTTCCACCCTTCCTCCTCCTCAGCGCCGACGACCGGCGATTTCGACTGCGTCTGGATCTCCGAGGCGCTGTCGCACCTGCCGAACAAGGAGCTCTTCTTCTCCTCGACGTTTGCGCTGCTCCGGGGCGGCGGGGCGGGGTCGCGCCTGGTGGTCGCGGATTGGTTCAAGGCGCCCGGCCTGTCGCCCGAGCAGGAGGAGGCGGATACCAAGCCGATCGAGGACGGCATGCTGCTGCCGCGGCTGTACACGGTGGACGAGTATGTTGCGTTGGCGGAGGGGGCGGGGTATAAGGTGAGGCAGGCGCCGGTTGATATCAGTAAGGAGGTGGCGAAGACTTGGTGAGTAGTTGTCTTTTTTCCTTTTCCTTTTCCTTTTCCTTTTCTCTTTTAAGAGAGGCTAACTCGTTGGAAAGGGATATATCGTGGTCCCTCGTGTCTTCGCCCGCGCTGTGGGCATTCGCCATATCGCAGGGCAGAGACGGTCTCGCGTTCCTGCAGGCGTTCCGGGCGATGAGAAGAGGATACGCAAACGGGACTTTTAGGTACGCGGTCATGTGCTTCGAGAAGCCTTGAGATGTTGCTTGAGTCTATACTGGGTAGTTAGGTACCCACTCGCCTGGAGTGGGACCTGGATATGGATGTGGCTCTCATGACAGTGGAAGGTATTGATGATAGATTTAGCTCTTGACGACTTGTAATGGATACCCCATTCTGTAGCTACATAGATGTTAGCCATGTTGCGTTACGATATACAGTATACCTATATAATCTACTGCATGGTACGGATGTTACTCGACTCGCTTGCTTGGATTCCTCGTACGTCGCGAAACCTCCTTTCCCACTGTTGATATAAATCGTAAAAGTCCATATGAAGCAAAGCTGCTGCGCCTATGATGCTACCGATCTTACTCCTTTTGGAATGTATATTCAAGTACGAGGGTTTTGCCCGTGCAGAATACTAGAGTTTGGAGCCAATATCGCGAAAAGTACAAGTGGTGACTACGAGGTAGACTTGTACCCAGGCTTGCACGCGAGTACGACATTCTTGGCTAAATATTTAGTATCTACCTACCTACCTAGTACACATGTAGCACTCAGGGTCGCAAGACATATTACCGAATTAAGGAGAGCCTGTCTTACTGTAATCGCACCTAGTGATCCGAGAGTCATGTATATGCCTACCTAACGTCCTAGTATTCGATATATAGACACCGCCATACTCCTACCGACCCTCGCTTCACAGATGGAACATTGCCGTCAAGATCACAGAGATTCCGATATTCGAAAAGGGTCTCGAGAGGTTGCACACTATATCTAGAACCAAATGTAGCAACGCCATGTTGTAAAGAGTGTACGAAAACGGGACCTGACTCCAGGCTGTCCCAATTCGATGCCATTTCGAACTCCGTAACATATTTAGCCGTATCACAAATACCTATTTTGCCCAACAAAGCAGGTAAAGGCTATTACGTGTAACGGACTCAGTCAGTGTTGATCTACAGTCGGCAATGGCCATAGCAATAGGTATGGCTGCCAGGCCCTTGACAGCCAAACCGATAACTCGGGGTTAACAAGTGAAGGAAGGCCCGTGCTATGACAGCCAAGTTCATGACAGCCAAGCTAGCACAGACGGTTATTCGTCAGCATTGAAAGGTCAAAAAGCCAAGAAGTTCGAGACAAAGTCAATGGCAAATCAACTATGTAGGTAGCATCTACACTACAGCAGGTGACATACCCACACTGGGGTAGAGCCGCTTTGCCGTTGGCATAGCCAATTCTGACGATCTTCTAGAAAAAATTTTGTGACAACCGTGACGGCGCGGCCACTAGCCAGACACTACCATAGTATCTGGATATTTGTTAGTCATGATAGTAGGGATTTCGTATAGAAGGGGAGATAATTCCTTGACAAGCGCTTGGCGAGCGGTGCTGTGGATTCGGTAAGTTCTCCCAGAACGGTGATGTGCATGGCGAATTGGATCGTGACCTTGAAAAAAACCAGCCTAGAACGCTTGTCTCTCCGCAGTCTGGAGAAGGCCAATTGACCGGAGAGGGGGTCCCGGGGTGGATACGACGTAGGTATGTTATCTAGACTGGCTGCATGAAAGAGGAAAACTCAAGAGTCCCTCGGTGAAGGTCAAATCTATGTTTGAGCTCGGTGGAGACCTTCTAGGCTCTGGCATTTTGTGATGGCCTGCCATGCTTCTGCCATGCCCCCTTGCCATGCTCTCCACGCTCGGGTTGGGTGGATACTATCATAGACAAGGAGGACCCCTCGGCGGCTCATCAGACGAACGGACAGACCCCAAGCAAATTCACGATGGTGTCAGGTCATCAATTCAACGAATGCCTTAGTATTTTACCTGGTAGCCGTTAAGGACTAGGTATGGACGTAGACCGGGCTTCATAATCATGGGGTGCATTAGACCTTACTCATATTCGTGCATTCAAAGAATCGAAGAACCAAAATCGTTGAGAATCTCGGGGATTACTTTATTGCATGCAAGAACAGTCTGGGGATGCTGCGAGAAAATGTACGGCAAATGTATGTACATAGCAGTAGTTACCTTGTACCTCAAGCCTCGTGGCATTTCAGATCGGAAGAATCCGGGTCTGGTACAGGGATTTATAGAAGTCTCATGGAAATAATGGAACGCCAGAAAAATTCGGACTCATCAGCCCTGTCAGCCCCATAGACCGGGCGACAAGACTAAGTTAGCCAAATATCGTGACCAATTTCGGGCTGGTACTGAATTGGGCTCCTAAACTTCCACCGTTGTTTTATTTATTAATCCTTTTTGACGAATAGATGCCCAAGGGAGGGGGATACAATGTGTAGGTAATAGTGTAGGTGAATACTACTCCTACTGGAGTCCTACTCGGGTACCACTCAGTAAGCAATCCATCATCCATCATCCATCTGGCACAGTCAAGTATCGTTTTGTAAGCGTTCCACGTCGGAGGGATAACAAAGAGCTTCTGTTTCTGACCAATCCTTCCTATTTTTATTTTCTTAAAAAACTTCTTTCGTATAATTCAACCTCCGGTCCACGACGGGGTGTGGATATAATTCTGTGGATGGCCTGATGTGAGTAAGAACGTACATACATACATACTACTTACATACCTGTAATTATGTACATACCTAGGTACGTATAAAAAGAGCCCAACTTTCTAGGTTGTAGGTGAGTAGAAAAGGAATAGCTCCTCCGACTTGGTCCGTCATGATCGTCGAATTGCATGTACATATCTACTACCGTACATACAATACCTACATGTGTAATATGTACATTATCAAATCAAATCGGAAACATTAGATGATCCCAAGTCGCAAATCGAGCTTATGCAGGCACACACAACATAGCGTCCCATTGGTGCAGCCCGGACAAGTTACAACTATCGGGGACTGCGGGATCGACGGACATGCAACGACAAGGATTGGGTGAACCCGATCAACCCCAACCCTTTGGAAGTCCGTGTTGCAAAGGTAATACTATGTAGTTAATGTAATATCATAGGTGCTTGTTTAACAGTAATAAAATAACAAAAAGCAGGAGGATTTTTCGTGAACGTTGCTGGCGCTAAGATGAAGATGTTTCGTGACGAGACAGAGCATCATAATCATGCAATCCGTCACATCAGAAATCACGAGACACTTACTTACCTACCTAGTACTTAATAGATACCTAATGGGATTAGGATTCAAAGTACGAAGTACAATATACATACACAGACTTCCCAAGTTCCAAGTTCCTATCCAGTCAAATGATGGTGACCAACTCCGTATGCGCTTTCTATTGTCGCGGTGTAGGTGGGCATGTGAAGGGAAAGCGGATGATACTATTATGTACAATAGATACAAAGTCCACTGGTTGTCCGCTTGTTTCCCCGGACCAATGAAAGACTAAGATGCTTTCCCTTTTTGGTGTGTACTATGACCTTTTCCAACTTTTCCTCTAGTCTTTCTCTAGTAGACCTAGTACCCGTTTGTATCCTTCGAGTCATACTAACAGGTATGTAGGACGAATGTACAACTTACAATTGAATGTTCTGATGTTATTCTTACACCCGTGATCGGTCCCAACAAAATTTTTCATATCTAGTACGGAGAGTTAGCGAGTGTTAAGGGAAAAGGAAAAAAAAAAAAAAAAAAAAAAGAAGTGACGAGAAAAAACCCGGAAATTTGCTGAGCTTGATTTTGGATTTGGGAGTCCTCACTTTTACAATCCTTCATCATCCTCTGTTTCTTTCTTCCTGATCAATCAGACAGTCTATACATACATATTCTATCCATCATTGATAGTAGATAAATCCACAACTTTACCTGAGCCTTAACCAGCTGATAGTTGTAGAGCTCAGTTGATTGGTTCCGTCTACGATTTACACTTGGACTTGGAGAGAAGACAATCCCAAAGCTTGGTACGGCCGTGCTCAGCTCGTACCGTTCCTTTTTTTTCTTCTTACAATTCGTTTTCTCGCTATTCGTTCCGTAACTTGCCGATCAACCGTTTCCCCCCCGTCCCCTCCCCCCCCTAACATTAACAACCCCCCTTGATTCATTACCGAATTACCACTGCGATCTGGACCTTTTAGTGTTTGATACCCTATGAAACCCCAACGAAACTACGGCGTGCCCTTGTCACAGCTTACGCGACTCCGTGTTAGCAACCCAAGGGCAAGGAATGGCAGTCTTAGTACCAGTGTATACCAAGCTAGGGGGTGCGGACCGCCTCGCATTAGCACTACTTTACCATTATTAAGAAGCTCGTCTTCGCCTGCTCATCGTGCCCACGGCTACGCTCATGATATCGTTGACGATGATATAATAATCACACAGAATTTGATTCAGCACAACAACAGCAGCAACAGCAGCAACAGCAGCAATAATAATGATAATAATAAACAAGATTGCAAATATCATTGTATGAAGACCACTCGGGATAGTAATCAGCAGACACACCACCATCATAATCATCAGCATCCCGAACCTAGTTCCTTGCATCCCGGACTTTTCTCTTGGAGCACTACTGGTAGTATCCGAAATTGGGAATCATCGTCTTCTTCGCCTTATCCTCCTCCGTCCACGTCCAAGTCCACGTCCACACTGTCATCTGTTAGTTCTATCGGACAGTCTTCTTTGGGTTCTCCTCTTTCCCTTCAACCCATACATCCCCTTCTTCCCCTTTCGTCTTACCCCACCACCAGTGGCCCAACATCCAACCGTTGTTTTTTAATAATTCCACGCCGCCCGTTACCGAGACGTCCAATGGCGTTTACCACCTACAGCACCGTCAACTCAGATATATCAACACCTCGCTCAGCTTCCCCTTCCATCTCCGTCGCCTCCGCGCGTTCTTCTCACACTTCCATCTCCAGCAAACGCCTGTCCATATCTCTACAAAGGAGGCAGTCCGCGCTCAACCCAATGTCCTCAGTCGACATCACTGCAATTGAAGAACAAATGAAGATGGCCGCCCTAGATGGACTAAGAGGCTACGCACAGAACCACTATGGCGAGGTGCAACAGTATCGACCTACAGAGTACATCCCCCAGTCCGCTGCCGGTGGCTACCAAGTGCTCAGGGAACCTCTGTGGAACAAAGGTAACTAACAATATATCCATCCATCTACCCATCTACGTTACCTAGCATCTACTAGGTAGCCGTCCACTATTCCAACCAAACTTTATTACAATATATCCCCAAAAAATAATTAGGTCAAGCTCAAGAAAAAAAAAAAAAAGAAGACCCGCCTACTTTACTAACGCTCGAGCCCGTTCCTAGGTCTCTCCTTCAGCCCCGAAGATCGCGTGTCCAAGAACTTGACGGGCCTGATACCGCACGCGATGGAGAGCGTGGAGACGCAGGTGGCGCGGTGCATGAAGATGATCAACTCGCGCCAGACGCCCATCGACAAGTACCTGTACCTGTCGTCGCTGAAGAGCCAGAACCTGGACCTGTTCTACCGCGTGCTTATCGACAACGTGCGGGACCTGATGCCGCTCGTCTACACGCCCACCATCGGCGACGTCTGCCTGCAGTACTCGACCCTCTACACCCACCCCGAGGCCCTGTACATCTCCATCAAGCAGCGCCGCTCCATCAGGACCATCCTGCGCAACTGGCCCTACCCCAACCCTGAGATCTGCGTCGTCACGGACGGTTCCCGCATTCTGGGCCTCGGTGATCTCGGCGTCAACGGTGTGGGGATCTCCGTAAGTTTTTTATTCCCCCCCCCATCACTTTGTGCTTTTCGCTACCTTCGGACAACCTTCGGGTTTCTTTGAGGCTTGGCTTGTCTTGGCTTGAAGCTGCTAGCTAGTGCCAATGCCAGTGCCATCCATGTACCTATGTAGATCTTATTATCCATTCATTCAGGGTATTTTCTTTTTTTTTCATGTTATTTCCCACTAACACGCCTCCCCAGATCGGCAAGCTCGCGCTCTACACCGGCGCAGCGGGCATCCACCCAGCCAAGACCCTGCCCATCGTGCTGGACTGCGGCACCAACAACGAGACCAACCTGAAGGACCCCATGTACCTGGGCCTGCGGGCGCGGCGCCCCTCGCCGGCCGTGGCCCAGGAGTTCATGGACGAGTTCATGGAGGCCGCCGCCGAGGTCTTCCCCGAGATGCTCATCCAGTTCGAGGACTTCGAGACCGAGAAGGCGTTCGCGTACTTGACGCGCTACCGCAACAAGTATAAGTGCTTCAACGACGATATCCAGGGCACTGGGGCTGTTGTGTTGGGAGGGTAAGTGAAACCCCACCCCCTTCTTTTTTTCTCTTTCTGTTTTTTTTTTTTTGGTAAAAATGAAGTGCTAACCTTTTTTTCTTAGTTACATCGGCGCCGTAAACCTGTCCGGCGTCCCGCTCGAAGAGCAGCGCCTCGTCTTCATGGGCGCCGGCTCCGCCGGCGTCGGCGTCGCCAAGCAAATGGTAGAGTACTACACGCGGCGGGGTCTCTCGGAGCAAGCGGCCCGGGAGAAGTTCTGGCTCGTGGACACCAAGGGGCTCGTGACGCTCGACCGCGGCGACAAGCTCGCAGACCACAAGAAGTACTTCGCGCGCGCCGACAACAGCGGGCACCAGTTCCGCACGCTCGAGGAGGTGATCGAGTACGTGCGCCCCTCGGCGCTCGTCGGCCTGACCGCCACCTTCGGCGTGTTCACCGAGTCCGTCGTGCGCGCGCTCAAGGCGTCCGTCGACTCCGGCGGCTCGGGCCGCCGCCCCATCCTCTTCCCGCTGTCCAACCCGCTCACCAAGGCCGAGTGTACGTTCGAGCAGGCCGTGCAGTGGACCGACGGCACCGTCATCTTCGCGTCCGGGTCCCCCTTCGCGCCCTTCGCCGTCAAGGCCGGCGGCGGCGATCACGCCGTGACCTACTGGCCCAACCAGGGCAACAACGTGTACGTGTTCCCCGGGCTCGGGCTCGGCGCTATCCTCGCCAAGGCGTCCAAGATCACCGACGAGATGGTGTATATCTCCGCCTCGTCGCTGAGCGAGTGCCTCAACGCCGAGGAGATCCACAAGGGCTTGATATACCCGCGCATCGAGCGCGTGCGCGACGCGAGTGTGGTTGTTGCTCGCGAGGTCATGAAGGCCGCGCGGAGGGAGGGCGTCAGCACGTTGCCCGAGGAGCAGTGGGTTGAGTGGGAGGAGTGGGGCGATGTTGCGCTTACGAAGTTCATCAAGGACAAGATTTACGATCCCCTTAAGTAAAAGGGTGTTTGGGAGGGTATGTGTGGCTGGGCTTGCTATGTGATACGTGTTGAGACATGCATAAGATCATGGTTGGCGTTATTGGGACTGGGACCTTTTTTTTTTATTCCCTTTTATTTTTTTTATTTTTTTACAACTCTTCCTTCCCCTTACCCAGATGGTTTTTTTTTAACAAAATGTTGGCATAATGATCGGCCTTCACCCACCACATCATCCCATCATCCCTCGAAGGCAGGCAGGCAGATATGAAGATATCCCCGGGAACCCCCTTTCCCTTTTTTGGATTTTTTTCAAGTATCATTAGAAGGATATCAAAGTCCGTTGGAAAGAACAAAGCTTTCTGTTGCAGTACGTCTGCAACCAAGAAGAAGAAAGAGGAAAGGAAGAAAGCTTGCTTTATTCCCAAACTACGGATGGCGGAGTGCCAATATATGGCCATAAGGGCCATATGGCTAAGGATGCCTAAGGCACCTGCAACACTTTCAGGTGCACTGGATATAATAGATCTGCACTCTTACCATAGACGTCTAATAGACTACAAGAACAAAGTGTTTTGTTCTTGACTTGAAACCATTGGTTCTTCTGTCCATCTTATCGAGAGTGTGAAGTCGCTACCTGCTTACTAGGTATATATTTTTCTTCTGGGATGCCTGACGAAGGAACCAAAAGGTCGAACCCGCAACTTGAAGGGACTATTACTTTGTAGGTTTAGCACGTCTTGCTATTTGATTTCCGGGTTGTTGGATGAAGTTGGGTAAGCTCAAGGTACCCTACGCTCAGTCACTTGATGAACAGGACCACCAGGTGTATAGTACTAGGAGCTACCTAATAGCATCTCATTTTACTCACTTCACTCATGTCATAGCGACGCTGGGCGATTTACCTGATATCTGGGCAGGTACTTAGCCGAAGTAGGCAATCATAAGAAAGGGGCTGGGTGTTATTGTACTCGCCAGCCGTGACTTGGCTACGACGAGGGTATATTGAAAGTACCTATCATTGGACAACCTTGTTGTCCGTCCTGATAGTAGGCTGATACCCCGTTATCTTCAGTCTGTGTTACCGGTCCTGCAAACTTGGTGTATGTATCCCTAAGTTGCAGCAGTGCGTCCTTGTTGTATAGTCGGTGTTGAGAATGATCTTCTTACTTAGGTAGGCAGGTAATCAGGAACGTTGGCTCACCCTTGCTACCCGATACCGTTAGCAAGTTGTGTCAATAGATATAGGCCTTGGAACCTACCAAACTAGCTATGGTACTTACCATATCGACTTGGTTGTCTACCTCGTAGGTACTTTGACGATGATAGTTCCGTCCCTGAGTAGGTTGGTCCGCTTACTTTCCTCCTTGAGGACTATTCTCTTGAGCGCCGTTGGTAGCCGACTGCTGGGCCGTAGAGGCATCAATATTCTCCGTGTAAGACTTGGTGAACAACAGTGACGGGTCTATTGTCTGATCGTCATACATCTTGTTGCAATCTCTCCACGGATCCATGGTGCAGCAGCGGGGCGGAGGCGGGAAATTTCGCATCATCAACGGGTTGATATATCGGACCGGTTCTTGCGCGTCTCGGGGTGCTTCTGAAGATGTTCCTGCGGTTTCTCTTGTAGTAGCTTCTCCTGTAGTAGCGCTGTAGTTTACTGGATCGTTGGCATTGCTGTTAGGCTGCTGAAGAGTCGCTTCTATGATAATGTTAGCTAGAGTAGAGAGAATACGAAGACGAGTATCTAAAAGCAGTACTAAGAAGATCTAAATCTGTCATGTTGAGTCTGTCCTTGGATGAGCGTTTCCGGGGATTGGAATATCCTCGCTGGGAATCCACGTTGACTGCCATGATAGAATGATGCAGTGCTTGCTACCGTGGCTCGTGGATGACTCTGAGTATAATTCGGAGCCTGGCAGAATAATCCATATGTTGCGGAGAGTAGGTACGTAGGTTGTCTTGAAACCTGAAAATAAAGCCTTCAAGGTTTCTGTTCTTCAATAAGTATTATTGACTATCAAGGCACACATCCTTAAGATGTATGTATCAAGCTTTAGTGGGTGGTGAATCATAGCTGATTTGACGCCTTAGGTAGGTAGTCGGAACTACATTGTCCAACAGATTCTACAGTGCAACCTGCTATTAGGAAATAGAACCAGCCTATTGACTGTAGGTAGAGAGTAATTGCCTAGGTAATAGCAACTTCATAGACATCTGCCCATTTATACTTACTTAAGTGCCCAGGTACAGCACTGTTTTGATAGCTACGGCACAATCTGCTTGTGCGTACAGTGCACTATTACGGAGTTAAGAATAACAAGTTCTCAAGATTGTGAGTCAAATCCCTTGTATGTTGCTAGCTTACACGTCAGAAGGTGTGAGTATGGACGACCCCAAACAAAGCTATATTCCAGCCTTGTGTGCTATGGTGTTACAATTGAACACAATCTCACTTACCTATGACATGGACTGGCTGTAGGATCTACCCAATGAAGAGTCCCTAATGACTTTCCCGAATAGGATGCCTAGGTTGCATTCCATCCAATAACGAGCATCGCTCTTTTACAAAAAAGCTTGTCAGTGTTAAGCATGAGATTTGGGCTTATACTTGGTAACTGACCCCCTTCCCCCTTTTCCCCATTCTTATTCTTCTCCACCAAACTTGATATCTGCCGCAATATAAAGATGTTGTACCATTCCTGCGAATCTAGACCTCAGGGATATAATATCCGCTTAATTTGACGTCTCCCTTTTCTTTCACCCCCGAACTTATATTAGCCGAGCCCCAGCGACAGGCTCACATCCATGTCTACGATGGAACCCATCTTCCCGATATAGCATCGAGATAATATATAGCTACCTCATTTGTGTGATAATATCCCACCCTCGCTATTTGACCGCATGTATTTAGCTGGACCGAGGTAGCCTGGACCTCGTGGGAGGTGACGCGGTAATATGGATCAGCTAGTTTTTGCAACCCTATAAGCTGCCTACTAATGTGAGGGGCGACGTGATGTGAAATATTCTTATATCTCTTAACCCCCCATATTATCATCCCAGGAAATCGATCCTCTATAGCAAAGAGCAGCGATTGTATGATCTATCCATTCTCAAACGTGTGAACCCCAGAAGCAGTACAATAATACGAAGCGAGAGAGAAAAATGAGGAAGACATTTCTTCTCCCTCTGCTAGCGCTATGCAGCAGCGCCTTAGCAGCCCTCAACGTCACAGGCTCAACATGTACGGTGACACCATTGACCGAGGGCACGAACGGGAAAGAGCCGGACGACACGCCGCAGATCAAGGAAGCGTTCGCAACGTGCGGAAAGAACGGCAAGATAATCCTGACCGAGGGCCTATTCCACATGGGACAGGTGATGGACATCAAGGACTTGGACCATCTCGACATGGAGATCCACGGCACGCTGCGATGGTCCTCGGATATCCAGTATTGGCTGCGCAATAGCATCGGGGTCGAGTACGCGCAGCGCTCGACGGCCTGGCGCATGGGCGGCCAGGATATCAGCATCCGCGGGTTTGGTAAGGCGCTGTTCGATGGCCAGGGCCAGCTTTGGTACGATCAGAACCGTGGGGGGAGTAACCAGATGGGACGGCCGATCAGCTTTACCCTGTGGCACGCGAAGAACGTCTATATCGATGGGATCACTTGGCGGCAGAGTCAATTCTGGCGTAAGTAAACATTCCCAACATCATGAACTTGCAATTATTGGCCAAAGCAGTTTATATGCAAGGAGATGAGGGAGTATCTGGCATATCTTAGGTAACTAAGAGACAACTACTTCTAGACACATTCGTCGCGTATAGCGAGAACATCACGATGACGAACCTAGACATGAATTCGACGAGCAACAGCCAATGGAACACAGTCAACACAGACGGCATCGACACCTGGAACTCGAAGGATGTGTTCCTAACCAACTGGACCGTAACCTGCGGCGATGTAAGTGTTTCCGCAAAAGAGTTCCTCCCATCATGGCCATCCCTTACCTACACGTATCCAACCTAACCTATCTACACAGGACTGCATATCCGCCAAAGGCAACAGCACCAACATCATCGCGCGCAACGTGCACTGCTACGAGTCGGGGTGCGCCGTCGTCGGATCTCTCGGTAACAACCCCGGCGGCGCGCCCGACATCGTCGAGAACGTGATCTTCGACAACTTCACGTGCACGCACTCGTCGAACTCGGCGTGGGTGAAGACGTACAGCGGGTCGGGGCGGGTGCGGAACATCACCTTCTCGAACATCGTGTCCGAGAACGTCAACCAGCCCATCTACGTCACCTCCTGCATCTACTCCAACAACGGCTGCGACACCAGCCGCCTCCCCATCAACGACGTGCGCTGGATCAACATCACGGGCACCAGTCGCTACAATATCGCGTCGGCCATCCACTGCCCCGCGTCGAACCCGTGCTCCGGCTTTTCGTTCGAGAATGTTGATATAAAGCCCCTTGATGGCACTAGCACGCCGAAGTACCTCTGCAGCAACATCCAGGGCCAGGACCAGACGGGGATCCCTTGCACGGGGACGTGCCCGGCGGGGTGGCCGCAGCAGCTTGAGGGTAATCGCTAAGTGGGAGCGAGGAGGTAGTACGATGACATGAGACCCCGAGTGGCATAGGAAGGGGAAAGGGGGTTGGAAAGTACCTACCTACCTACCTAGGTACATATGGCCTTAAGGCAGAAAATAAAGTACAAACCATCAAGCACAAAATGAACAGTCACAAATCAGGGGTAAACAAGAAATGACTTCTTACTTTCAATATTGTCTTGGTCAATTGAATTCGATCATACCGAGCCTTAAACTGAGTACATCCATACCCTAGTAGGCTACCTATGCAGATATCTTACCAACCTACCACCTAGGTCAAGTTCGAACCTGGAAGGCTTAATATCCATTCCATAACTCATTTCTCGTCACGATGCTTTTTTGCCTCCCCCCCTGATTTCATTCCATCGTTCCGTCGTTGGCTTTCGTTCGTTCATCCATGAGCATGATGCGTAGTTTCATACCCTCCTCTAAACCGACCTTCCTATCCTCACCACCGTAACCCCGGAACCCCGGAACCCCCCTTTTCCATATGTAAGCCTTGTCTACCTAGGCATCTAGGTAGATATACCTGTACCTATACATAATAGGCAGACTAACCGTCGATTCTCGATCTTCGATGCCGTTCTAGTTCTCGTTGTTGTTCGTTCTAGTTTCTCACTTGCCGTTCTCGTATTACCCTATACTCTCTCACCTTATCCACCCCCCCCCCCTTTACTCCCACTTCTGCCACTCCCTCACCGCCCGCTCAACCTCATCCTCGATCCACGCCGGCGGGTACCTCGCCTGATCGAGCCCCGCAATCCTGTCGTGGTACTCCAGCTCCCTCGCCCTGCGTTCCCGGATCGCGCTGCCGAGGAGCCGCATGTCGCTGTCGCGCACCGCGGCGTCGAAGATGCCGCGCATGCGCTGGGAGTAGAGCTGGCACGCGGCCAGGGGGAGCCGCGTGTAGTGCTGGTGGAAGTTGGCGGCGATGGAGCTGGGGTCCGCCTGGATCGCCGGCCAGACCACCGCCTCGAAGCACGCCTCGCACACCGTGAAGTCCGGGATCGACCGCATCGTATACCATCGCCCGTCCGGCACCGCGCGGTCGTGCGCGCACTTCGGGATCACCTCTGCTGGTGCTGTTGCTGTTGCTGGTGGTGGTGGTGGTGGGGCCTTCGCCAGCGCCGTTGTGCTGGTGGTAGGGGTAGCCGTGTTCGAGTTGCTCGTGCTGCTCGTCGCAAGCGCCATCTCCCGCAACTTATCCGCCAACGCCAGCACGTCGGGGGTGCCGCGCGTGACGAGCGCCTTGTCGGCGGCGGCCTCGAGCAGGTCGAAGTAGAAGAGGAAGCGGCGCTCGTTCTGCTGGTGCATGGCGCAGACGCCGCGCATCGGCTCGGCGGGGGAGTCCATCGGGCTGAACAGGCCAGTCAGGTTCGGGAGCAGGACCTCGACGGTCTTGGCGCACGTGTAGCAGACGTGGAAGTACTGGTCGGCCGGTTGTTGCTGCGACCGCCCGTCCTTGACCGAGTACCAGATGCGGCTGGCCTCGCGCGCGCCCGTGCACGGCTGGCTCTGCGCCGCGATCGTTGCGATGTTGCGGAACAGGCTCAGGTCCGACTTGCGGTACTTGACCGTCAGGAAGCACGCGATGTGGTAGAACTCCGAGCTGCCGAAGTCGCAGGCGATGGCGCGGTCGGTGCCGCGGAACGGCGCCGGCACGAAGTGGTGCGCGAACTCGGTGCGCGAGAAGGTCGTGTCGTAGCACGACGGGCAGATGTGGAAGTTGTCGCAGTGCGGGAGCGTCAGCCAGTCAACGTAGCCTATCGCTGCTTTGCGGCGTGGGCAGCGCAGCCGGTCGGAGTATTTGCCGGCCTGGACTTCGTCGAAGTAGCGTCGTATGACTTGGGTTGGGTTGGTAACCTCTCTCAGTGAACTCGATTCTTGCGATTGTCGAGCAGCGTGTCTCTGAGGACTGGATGACAATAACAACGACAATGATGATGCCGATGAACGTGGAGATGCCTGGATGGCACTGGATCTTGGCGGAGGTGGAGGGGGAATAACCACTCGGTGAAGATCGTCGGTAGAACCGGATTTCAGTATCCCGGTAGTGGTCGCAGCAACCGCAGCTGGGACTAGGCCCGGAGCAGATGAGTTGAACTGTGAATGAACTGTGGTAGGGGGGCGAGTCAATGGTTGCTGATTACGCCGGTTGCTTCGCGAAAATCTGATATCTTTAGGCAACGGGGGACTGCGTGGACTAGACGGGCGAGGTGGTACTTCCCTCTCGTAAACCAAAGATGTTCTGGGAGAAGGGAGTGGTGAAGGCTCGACAGATCGTCGGCTGTCACTTGGCTTCAATTCGATAGGTGCCTTGAGGCGAGGTTTGCGTTTGATAGATATGACCGAGTCTCGTCGACGGCGACGGTCATCTTGATGTGGTACCTCCTCGTCACTAGAGTAGAAGTATTCACCACGGGGCGGAGATCCCCGTTTCTCCATAGAATTCGAATTCAGCGATATCTGGGATGCAGAATTAGATGTAATATTCTGCTCATATCGCGCATAACCATTTCGATCTCGCTCTCGCTCTCTGTTCGTCTTGGAAGGTGAGAGCTCGGCAAACGGACGTGGCTTATCATCACCCAATCTTGAGAGTGGTTTGGTCTGTTGTTGAGATAAATCTGCAGTCGACCGCCGTTTGTGATGATTAGGACTTGCGGACTTGGCTAGCTTAAAGGCCTTATCTTTATATCTTTTATCATCCGGAGGACTCTTCTCATACTGCACATAGGGATGAGCTGATCGATTGCGATCCTGGGTATTGTAAGGATCAGCTCCACCATGATAGTATGCTCGGTCTCTTCCTCTGCTAGAGTGTTCTATTACATCGGGAGATAATGTACCCCCAGCCTGAAATCGGGAGCTCTGACGAGGTGAAAAGTAGTCATCGTCAACCTTATCGGATCTCGCCGTAGATTTTGGTCTTCTCGCATCAGGTGAGCGCGGTTGTGAGGACATATCTGTGACTATGGCTGGTAGATGATCAAGTTTGTCACGATGCGCCTCAAGATTAGAGCGTGAGTTCCGTTTCACTTTAGACTTCTCTTCATGGCGCTCCTCACGCTGCTCCTCACGACGCGAACGTCCATCATACTTGCGGCCTGTGTTTGCCTCATAAGAAATAGGCCCATTCTCATATTCGGGGTCGGGTTTGGGTTCAGAATCAGATTCAGGCGTGGGAGCCCTGGATTTCGGTGGGAGGGGTAGCTTCTTTACGGGTTCGGGGCGATCATTCACGGAATCGGCTGGGCTAGAGACTAGAACGAAGCGCCGCTCCGGATTGTATTCGTGTATAGGCAGAAGAATGGGTAACTGCTCAGGATCTCCTCGATGTATCGGTTCTTCTTTAGGCGTTGTCGGTGCAGTATGTCCGTGCTCTTTCGCTAGGGCCTCCTCTTCATCCTCGACGTAAGGGGCCGGAGGAAAGACACGATTGCGATTGCGAGGCGGTGTTCTCAGAGGAGCTGAATATACAAATGATCGATGCGGCGGGGCTTCCGGGGGGCCCGGGCTCGGAGGGAGGCTGCTATTTTTCGACCAATTCTTAGCAAACTATTCTGACTTTCGCCCCGCTGACGCACTGTTGACGAATCTCTAATAAAGGGGGGGGCTGGGGGGTTTGGGAGGGGCATTGAGGCTCTAGATTAGTGACTTACGATCTTGGATCTGGACTTCTAGCCCTAGAACTTGACCAATAGCCTCTCTGGAGAAGCGCATCGAGGTCGTCGTCAACCATAATGGCAGATAATTCAACCAACTTGATTGGGGGAGCACTTCTGAAGCATAGTAACTAGAGGTATTGATGATTCAGAGAGGTGTGGAAGTGTAGACGTGTAGGGCTGTAGAACTGTGATTTAAATGCCCAGCTCGTTATCTATCTAGTATTCAGCCTAGTTGTATGAATACTAGCAGTAGCAAGGTCCGAGTCGGGATTTAATCTTGTTGGTTGTATATTAAAAAAAGGAACTACAAAACGAACAAAGAACCTTGGAACAAGATGTGATAGATATTAGATGTCTAGGTAAGGTGCCTAGGTAGGTAAACAAACCAAAAAATAAACTCGAAAGTGGTTAAGACTGTTCTAAAACACCGAAGCACGACTTCTAACGGTGGCCTTGTCGAAAAAGATAACACGAAAACTAAGAAAGTACCTGTCGAAGCAATTCTCAGCCCCTTCGAAAGCCAGGTCGTCTAGGAGGAATGTTGGTTCGGAGCCAACTAAATACGTCAAGTGACCGCACCAAGCTACAAGGCAGTGCGTCCTAGAAAAAGGATGACCCCCCGAAAACGCCTCAGGGTAAGCGGCTTCGGACGTTACCGCTGTTAAGCAATGGCTCTGTCATGAATGCTGTGGTACTAACCAAGCTGGGTCGTTAGTTGATATCCATGGATGTAGGCAGGTCTTTTAGAACCATGTATGCTAGGCACCTATATACATATGTATAACTCCTGGGTTTATTATTATCTGCTTACTTAGTGTATACCTATCTAGGTAGGTAGGTAGTAGGTAGGTAGGTAGGTATCTCACAAAAATAAATAAAATAAAATAAAGTAAAATGTAGCAAATCAAAAACAAAACAAAACAAAACAAAAATGATGGAGGCTAAAGGTTCTATTGGTTTGCCATTGGATATTTCGGTCCTCTACCTCGGCAGCTTTAGCCAATTTTCAAGGCTATTCTGTAGGTACGTAGGTACTGCACCTCGTATGCAATCTTGCGAATGCCATGATGATCACTGAACCACGCTGAACCTTGAACTAGGAGGATTAAATATACAGGGGTCAGACGAACTTGTCGTCAAAAGGTTGCATCGATATCTGGACGAAACCAGATGAACCAGTATCGTTGTCCCGTCCTTGCCCCTCGCTAGTCCCAACCAAGGCACGACCAACGCAGCCAAGCAACCCCGGCCTGGGCTTGGGAGCTTGGGTGAAGGAAGATTTGAAGTTGGGAGCATTACGCTGCAAGTAAGGGCTTCGTGTGGGTTCTTGGTGTGGGTTCTCATGCTCTCATGGGCCCCATAGGTTTCTTACCCCCCCCCCCCCCCCCTTCTTCCATCCCCCCCTTAGCCCTTGCGTCGCACTGCAGTTCTGCATAACATTGATTTTGCGCATACACTATGTTCCTTTAAATAAGACCCTTCTCGCCCGACTATATTTACACCATACAAACATACACCGACCATTGGCATCAATCTTACCATCAATCTGGGGCGTCAATCAGAAGTGTACCTGACCTAACTAGGTATACTACAAGAACTTATAGGCCATTTCCAAGTTGTGAGCTCCCGCCAAAAGAACAACAGGGAAGCTGACGAAACATGCTAGCGACCAAAGTGCAATTCATACTACATATGTAGGCATACCGTATACGTATGTATGTATGTATTGTACAGTATTATAGGTAACACCGATGTAAGCCCTATTGCTGTATTTGCATGTGTATAGCTGACATGATCAACTATATCAAACTGTCTTGTGTCGCATTCCTTCCAGCAATACTAGGCCAGTATCACACGTCAAGATGAAGCATGGCAGTGACTTGCGAATCTATAAAGCTGTGTCTTTGATACTATGACATGTGAATGATGAATGATAACTCACATAGTACTGTACGTGTAAGTGTGTGACGCCTCATACGTGAGAGGGACAATAAGTCTCTGCATCCAGCATAAATTCCGCATAATAAATATCATAGAACAAGCAGTATGTGACTTTTTGTTGGCAACTTCAAGCCAATCAAATGAACATCATTACCGAGTAGAGCGAGTTGCAGACTTGTCATGAAATCAGGTTTAGAATACCTACATATCTGCTTACCTCCTAAGGTTCTCCTAAGAGGTTGGAAAAAATATCAAAACACTGCCTCGCTTCCTTAGCTTTTCTGCTTCTGCTAGGTACCCAGCAACCACGTAACAAATGGACCCTGAAGGTTACGTCTATCTGCAGCTCCCAAAAGAAAGAAGAGAAGAAAAAAAGTTCCGACGTCTCATCGTGCAACAATTTCTCGCAGTACAGGCGTAAGGCGGCACAGCAGTTGATCCTGATGCTAATGTTCTTCTCATTATTCTTTCTTCTGTTCTGTGCTGCTACCTAACCGTTCCACCGCATCCCGCGTTTATAATGGAGTCAAGTTCAAAAGAGAGCCTCGGGTGTAAGCTTTTTATTTTATTATATTATATTTTATCTTATTAAGTAAACCAAAAACACAGAAACCCATGAGATCGTCAAAGGTGGGTGGGTGACATGAGCATATCGCGAAAATATGCTTATTCGCCGTGACGCACATCCCGACGCCATGCACCTTTAATATCGATGATATCGAGATCCGCTGCGCCGGGACCTCTCAGAAGCCTCAAATACTGCGGTGGTTCACGCAATGGAGATCATGATTGCCACACGTCTTCGTTTTTTACCCTAGCCTTGGTAACGACAAAGCTGTTTTGGTCGAGAACCAGTCGTAAGATCGAATAGCCCCCATCCCCTCCCCCCTACCTAACTACCTACCTACGGAACAGTACTACCTTTCACACGTTGATAGGTAGGGTGCGAAAGAAAGGGCTTTTAGATCTTGTCATACAAGCTCCGATTAAGTCGACCGCGTGAGCCGGGCCGGCTGGGCCAGAGAACCAATCCAAGCCGGCCAACGAAGAGGATCTCCAGACCCTGACGGCGAATTGTCGTCGCCCCCCCCCCTGAGGATCAATTCAACGCCCTCAACGTGATGCAAAAAGAAAAAAAAATGAATGAACTCATTCTCGATACGCATTTTTCGTATCTGCCTGTCTGGCATCCATCTACTCACGGAGGCAATCCAATCAGCTTCTTACCTGTTCAATTCTAGAATCTCGAGATCGTCAATGCGGCTACATCGATAACCCAAAAAGAAGAACCCCTACCACCGGGGGGCAGCACAACTCTTGGTTATTCTATTCCTCGTCTCACCTGGCAGAAGGCGATGCGAAGGCAGCATAGGTAGCATGATGGGGGAAAAAAAAACTCGCTGAGATAATGCTGTGAGCCCATTGAAACTCGTATCGCGAAGACCCATGTACCCAGCCCAGCCGTAAGGCGATACCTAGAGAAACCCTTCAACCATCGAATGCATTTTTCTCTTGGTTCGCCTTAGGCAGTAAGCGGATATTACCTATACTATACGGGAAGTGAGAGCTCACATTGCAAGCGCAATAACCTAACGCAGCTTATTCTACATATTCTGCAAACCACCAAGGCCCAGAAACGCAAACTAGCCAGCACTTTGCAGCTTTTGCAGAGTCGTCTGATCGAAAGTACGAGTAAGAGACCCCCGCCCCCCCTCCCAACCTGTCGCTGTACTGTACGACGAGGACCGAACCGTTCACGTTGCAGAGAAGCAGGCACGCGGGCGATGTAGAAACACCTGCGCAGAGCCTTGCGGTGGCAAACATGGATGTGCCCCTTTATTCACTCCAGGTTCACAGGGCGCGCCGTTGGCTGCGATGAGCGTTTTCAAGACCGAAAGGGCGAGACCGTTCTTTCGCCAATAACTCGCTAACAAGCCTTGGGATACAGATACATACATGCCCTAAGTACGTATGTTAGATCGGGCGGGAAAGTCCCTATTGGATACGGTTTGTATTCCGCGATATTGCTTGGGCGGAGAGAGGGGAGGGGAGGGATAGCTCCCTAAGCTGCTGCTGTGTTTCTTCGTCTTTTTCTACATGCCTAGATGCTTTCTTGCAAGAAGACATATGTAAGTATATAGGTACCTACCTAGGTATGTTGGAGTAGGTAGGTAGGCAGGTAGGTTGGTAAGGTATAATGTCGTGTTCACCGGAAAAGAATCTAGCTATACAACGGCCCGTACCGTTGCAGGCAACGGGTGTCTAGACAGTGCTGCCGAGTTTCTCTACAGCTTTCTGAGAAACAGACCAAGCTACCTACCTACCTACCTACCTACCTACCTACCTAGGTACATACATATCTGCCTGCCTAGTAGTAATACCAGATAAGAATCTAACCTTAGAGCGAAGCTTGACGACAGCGGCGCACATTCGGCCCAACCCATCCGTACCCTATAGTTTCAAGTTCCTCCTCCTCCATCACCACCACAGCACAGCACAGCACATCACATCACAGCACCACACTACAGTCGGAGCTTACATAGTATCGAGAGAACGAAACCGGCCGTAAGAAAAAAAAGAAAGCTTAACACTTCCCAGTCTAGCTAGCTCTCACCGCAACGGAACCAGCCAGTGATTTGTATTTTGCCCAGGGCCGCTCCAACCTATCTATACATTGGTGGATATGAAAAAAAAAAGCGTGGTTACTCAAGAGACTGTGATCCCGCCATCCACGGGATCCAGCGTCCCCCGTCTCGAGCGATCCATACATGTAGCAAACCACATAGATCTACGTCCCAGGTTATGTGAAAGAAGCCCCTTACCTATGTAAGAATGAAGAGCACACATAGGTATGTACAGAGAGAGAGAAGAGTCACTTTCCCCCCAACAAGACAGCTTCTCCACCTGTCTGCCTACATACACACATACACACATGTAAGGCAATTGCCATTGTTGTTGAAATATGCGTACGCCCGATCCCGATAAAACGTAATAGGGCAGTAAAGGGGGCTGGCTGCAAGCTGCACGTGGCCGGTCGGGCCAAGAAAAGACGTGGCAACGATCATTCGCCGCTAGAGAAGCCAGTGGATCGGTCATTCAGTTGCAGTGACTACAGGATGATAAGACGACTGTTATCGAACCCTACCTACCGAAAATATTACCAACACAGGTAGGTAGCTAGCTACCTTGGGAGGGGGAAGGGGGGGAGGGGGTGAGAGAAAGAGTACCTATAACAGACATCGACAGAGCAACCCAGGCGCGGAGCCCCGGTCAGAGTAGTTATCCAAAGCCACACTTTCGACCATTGAGGCCGGGCGGGCGAAGGGGGGGGTGACAAGTAAGTCATCGTAGGACGGCATCCCAACCCGGGCGCGCAAGTGGCAAACGGCACGGTCCGCTACAGGTGGTATGCTGCAACACGTACCTACCTCTGACACACACACACACACAAGAAACTTCAAATGTTGCCTTGCCTGCCCTACATGTGTAGCAGCGACGCATGTATGTACGTCCCACACGAGGCTATTATCAAGGGCGCTGTCATCCACTTTTTCAGTAGGTATGTTGGATGTTGGGAGGGCCGAGAGAGAGAGAGAGAGAGGGAGTCCGAGAACAGCACTGACTGGTCTGGGGAAAAGGCAAGAAGATCAATGTCACCTTGAAGTGTCGCCTTCCAATATGTATGTTGGTTGATCGTTTCAATGTGGTTATGTACCTCGCTTGATGTACATATGACTACCTACGTACATAGAGAAAGAATCAACCTCGAAACTCTTCATTCACCGAATCTGCCCTCAAGTTATGATAGGCTATTGTATCTATAGATGCGTATCAATACCTAATCTGCCATAGACTTTATTTCACATACCTACATACTTCAGTACCCAGGTAGCAACCACTCCGACCCGAGACACCGTACCATACCTACCTACATAACTATAGCCAACAATAATTCTAGTTGTGTAGGAAATGAATATGTTCACCGAAAAAATAAACCCATACTTCCCAATGATGGAAATCAGAAACAATTACAAGATTGAGAATAATTTCTATCATTGTATCATTGCGTTGCATGAACTCGCCGGGTGAAGTTTAGAATGATTCTCGCGAGAAGGGGATGCCCGCTATGGTATGGGTGCTCTTCAATATTGCTTTGATTTCCAAATATCTACTTACATGACCCTAGATTCCAAAAAGAGAGACCCTATATACATCCAAGTACCTACCATAGTATCACCATAGTATCCCTCGACTTTAGATGGTCAAGGGAGCAGAGTGAAACAATTCATCTCAAATAACCCCCCTTATCTCTCTCTGTCTCTCTCTCTCACGTACACACACAGACACAAATACAAGTACACATCATACACATCCACACAAATCACGACCAACAATCCTCATTATCACCTCACACCAAAGCATTCACATTCACTTCACATTCACCTTCCAATACCATAGGTAGTTTAGATAACTTCTGTTTCTGTTTCTCATTCATTCAAAGCTAGTAATCCACCATCACCACCCTTCACCCTTCGCCTCCATCTTCACCACACCACATCCACATTCAGCACCACATTCAGCACCAGCATCAGCATCAGCATGACCGACACCAACACCAAATCCAGGGAGGTTTCAACCTACGCCTTCGTTCCTTCTTCCTTCATCCCTGCTCCATCTTCCCCCTATCTTCCAAAGGTTTTCCATCCCTCTTCCCACCGATGGTTTCAACCAAAACAAACAAAGTGGCGCCACATCAGCCAGCCCAAGACGAAGATGCAAGTGACAAAAAACAACAGTAAAAAAAACAAATAACAAGATAAAACTAATAAAAGTGGTTTTGGGGGTATTGGTAGTAAGACTAGACTAGACTAGACTAGCAATATTCCATGATGCATAGGTAAAGTAGGTAGGCTAAACATGCTCCTCAATGCTTTTACAGCAAATAGTGACATCGAATAAAAAAAGAGTATAGAGATATAGAGGGGGATATGGTGCGTCGTTGGTGGGTTGGGTGTAAACGAAAGAGAGTTGTAAGTCGTTGCGCCATCCGCACAGGAGGAGGGATGAAATGTAGGTGTCTCAACTCCTGGCATGGAATAAGAGTAGGTAGGTAGGTAAAAAAGGTAAAGGTAATAAAAAAGACACCATCCATCTTTAACACCGGCCCCGGGAATGTTTACAAAACCGAAAACCTCCAGTGTTTTTTTGATAGTCCGCGGTCCCTTCATCATTTGTTGCAAAATGACTTCATTCCCTTTCTGACCTTCCAACCCTCCCCCTCCATTTCCTTCTCCGGCAGACAATTCAATCAACCTAAATACTCCTTCTCTCCTGCCTGCCTGCATGCCTGCCTTGCCTTGCCGTGCCATGGCTTTTTTTGCCTTGCCTGCCTAGACGCGAAATCCCCCTTTTGAACAAAAATCAAAAGTTCGTTACGGACCGTACAGATACCCCTAGTTCTTCCTGAACAGCCGTTTCGTACCTCCAACTCTACCCATTTCGCCAAATTTCGTGTCAAGTCGTTGCTCTGGTGGAGCAGGTCGATCGCCGCTAGCTATACGAACTTTCTCCTTAACACTCTCAACCCAGGCTCGGCTCTCGTCACTCATGTCCACCTTCTTGCCCTTGGGCCCGGCTAGCCCCAGCGAGCTGTCCTCCTCGTCCCAATCCAGACGCGACGACGCACGTGACCGGCCCGGTGCCTCTGGAGACGGTGTGTCCGACTCTGGTCTGGCATTAGAAAATGGTGTTCTTGGTGGAAATCTCGTTGCCCCTTCTTCGCCCTGACTCCTTCTAGTTTTCCGGACGGTAAGAGGTGAAACTGGTGCTTCAAGAGCAGAACTAGGTCGGCTGGATGGAGCTGATCCTAAATTAGGTAAAGCAGATGTTGGTAAATCTTTAATATCCACCTTCCCTTCACCCTTAGATCGTGAACTGTGATGCGATGCATACTCTCGGAGATATTCTCCCAGGTCAGCCCATCCACCACCAATTCGGACCATAACTCTCTCTCCTTGCTCTCCGACACAACGAACGAGTAGTCTAAGAGGAGCTTCGCCCGTAGATCGAGTCAGATTGTAGACCCGGATCCCTGCGCTACCCTTCGACTTGGAACGAGGATCCCTCGCTGGTGCCAACATGAATGATGGAGTTCCACTGCGAGAAAAGGATGGGGTTCCACCCCGCGAAGACAGACTAGACTGACTGCGACGCGTAGTGTCCGATGGTTTGGCCTTCCCCCGCGTAGGAAGCTGAAAGTCCGGCGGGTTCAAGTTAATCCCAGGCGTCCTCTTAAGCCGAATTCTCGCAGGGATAGATTCCAGAAGCTCGCTAATTTGTTGTTGTAGGTGCTCGTCTTCGCTTAAGTTGCTCGCCGTGCTCATGCGGCCCGGACTACCGAGCTGGCTCTCGTATTCGTATGTGTCGTCATCGAAGAGAGCCGAAGATTCGATAGGGCTTCGCGGTGGTGTGCTACCTGCTTCAGGTAGCATATTGATCTCGGGAGCATCCTTAAAAGTGACTGATGTCGAGCGGGTCTTGTATCGTAGGGGTGGAGAGCTGGGTGGGCTGAGTGCGTCGCTGGAGAACGGCTCGTCGGGATCGGGCAAACGCGGTAGGTCTGGCTCCATGGAGCCATCTCGGAAAGGTGCGTTATCGGAGTTATCGAGAAAATCGCCAGGAGAACCGTGGATAACGGTAGATGCGATGGATTCCCTGCTGCCTCTGTGTTGTACGAATCGGGCGGGGGGCAAATCGAGGCCATCCCCTTCTTCATCCACAGACTCCAAAGCAGAGGGTTCCAGAACTGAGAATTCATCATCCTCATCATCATCTATGACCGAATCTCTCCGAATTGTATTGGGTTTCTTCGGTTCCTGGGGAGTTTTACGAATGACGTTTTGATTAACTTCGTGCAGTACCGCGTTAGTTCGGCCAGCCTCGGCTGCTCGTTTGTTCATGGTACCCAGATAAGGCTGGCTACGGGATTTTTTGGGTAGACGCAAATGTGGGGACTCAGGCCTGAATCCAACAGCCTTTCCTGCGGCCGTCGAAGGTCTTTTGTCGTATGAACCGTCATAGTTGAAGCTTAGGTCCTTAAGCGAGCTCCTCGAGCCCATCTGGCGTAAACGTTGTGTATGGGTGATCGGGTTAGATACCTGGGAGGTTGGTTTTGGTCTCGCTCTCGGTTCGTTGGGAAAGACTTGCACCGGGGCCCGTGGAGAGGGTGTGCTAAGTGCTTTCTTCAAAAGCTCAGGTCTGGTTATGGCTGGACCTCTAGCGGGGTGGAAATCCGGGGAATCGTTGGTCGGCACGGGAGGTGACGCAAACTGGTCAATGTTAGATGACTCCGGTAGATCCTTCGATGGGCTCGGGCCCTGGATCTGAATCTTCGGTCGGGGCGTTTCCGGTTGCACACTGGATGCGCGCCTAGCAGAAGCTTCGAGTAAGCCAGTCCTCTCGCCCGGCCGAACTTTTCGTTCGGCATTGGCTTCCCACGCGGCGTAGTCTCGCTCAATTTCTTCCATGCGGTCTAGCCACTCATCTGGTAGAGTATCTACAGACCCTTCTAGAGAGTCGAGCATAGCATCAAGCGCTCGCCCCGGTTGAGCTACCTTTTGTTGTATGACCTGCTTCATGACCTCAAAATCCTTCCTGGAAAGATTGCACGACTTGTTCGCGAGCTTTTTCGGCTCGAAGGGGTTAGGCCTATCCGCGTCGATTGCCCTCCAACCAGAACGCAAGGCTACTTCGGCATCCGTTATCATCGTAAGTAAGGATGGAACTTTCTTTAGGACAAGCAGTCGCACACTCCATGTATGTAGTAACCTCGATAATTTAGACAGATTAGGCAAGGCTTGCACGGTAATAGCGGTAACGACTGCCGTCAAGTCTTCCATCCTGGAAAACATGGATGCAGAAGTTGTGGAGCAGCCCGCATCGGAAAAGGGGGTGCCAGGTCGCGACAATGGCAAGATATGATTGTGCAAGACCTGGCTCTTGATCTCTTCCAGATCGAGGCCATCCAAATCCTGTTGTATCTGGCCGACTCGCATCTCGTAGCGCTCGACATCGGCGGTGGAGAGACTGCCGAAATGGTTTGTATCAGGGGACGAGTCAGATTCTGTAAGTTTGCCCTTGCGATCGTGGCTTGGTGTCTCAGGCTCAGAGACCTTCCTTCTCTTAGCAGGAGGCATCTCGAAACCAGCCGAGCTGCTGTGGTCAGGCCAATACCAAGCGGTGACCTCATCGAGCCAGTCGCGTATCTTTTTGGAAGCAATCGCGGTTCTCATAGCAAAGGCCTGCTCGGAGGCCGAGACTTGGTCCATACATGTTTTTAAAGCTCCAATGGGCGATTGAAGGGAGTCGACGGCGGTAGTGGGGGAAAGTTGGGAGAGGAGGTCATCGCCTATGCGGTGCTGATGACGTGTTGGTGATTGCGAAGATGAGCGAAGCGATCGTCGGAAGATGCTTCGCGAGCCGCTAGGCGTAGAAACGCGCTTTTCGGCCATGGTTGTTTGCTGTTGGTTAGTATTCGGGATCGTGTGTGAGATGCGGTTGTCCGAATGATCATCTCATATCCGCCTTGGTTCAAATATGACCTGTCGACACGGAATCGGTAAAAGGTAAGATAAAAACGGGTGTTGATAATTTTCTTTTAGATTCGGTCCTCCATGACGGGAAGCGATGATGGTCAAGAGTTTAGGAGTTTATCGTGAGCAAACTTTCATGTCCCTTCTTACTCCCCCAAAATTGATTTTTTGTTTTTTTTTTTTTCTTCACACGTTAACAACGTCTGTCGCCTTCCTACGAATTCCTGTCGCGCGGCACAAAGAAGGGGCGATTATCTAGGCCGGTCGTCGCGAATCTAGAAAAGTCGGTGGTAGTTGAAAGAAAGGGTCTCAGATTCTTCGGTTACCTGCAGGAAGATCCAAGGCAAATAGTATAAGGCGTAATAAGGCGGGTTAGGTGCTGTAAGGTGTTGATCACCGCCTTGTGGTTGGTGACGTGTGGTTACGAAGTGGGTATTGCGACGTGTATTGCGCTGAGTGTTCGGGCTGCTACGGCTATGATTCTTTTATTCTTAAAGGAGCGGCGTCATTTACGGAGGTAATGCATGTATGTGATGTATATTCCCTACCAGTAAAAATGAAGAAAACAATTGAGAAAAAAAATGTTAAAAAAGTGCAGCTCAATGTGATAATTACATAAAGCCTTGCGCCAATGAATAAAAAAAAAGAGAAAGAAAAAAGAGAGAAACGAATGAAAGGGAATTTCCCTAGTATAGTATGAGAAGTATGTAATGTAAATGTAATGTAATGAAAAAAGAAGTTGAAAACGAAGGAGTGATTTGTTCCAGTGTTTCTCACGTTCCACGGATACTCTAGGTACATTTGATAGTACTAGTTACAGGTACATACGACAAGCATACTACAGACATCTGCCAATCTGGATCAATTACAACGCGATATGGCCCCCGGGGATGATGATGGATACCCAGATATGTACCAATGGGGGGGGAATCTAGTTCCCTATGGCTTACGGGTAGCAAAGGCCTCCACAGCTAAGAGTAGCAGCAAACCTTGGTAAGCAATAAAACGAGCTTCCGTGAACCGCCCCGGGCAACCACATAGTGCCAAACCACTCTCATAGTACTACGTATTAGCGCCACTACTTCACAATGAAACTCATTAAACCAAAACCAACTCGATTTATAATTGGCTCATTATACCCTGCACGCGCTTTCTGAACTTCAAGTGTTCTGCCAGTTCTGCCATTCCTGCCATGTGTTTGTTGTATAAAATAGTTTTAAGGTTAGTTACGTCGTATTACACATTTATGCATGTAAAACACACATAAGCACCTATGTATGTATGTACCTGGTAGGTATGAACTACCTTGTACCTAGTTGCCTGCAACCTTATTGCCGCTGTTCAACGATGATGATTGATGATCTATTAACTACTAGACTGGATTAAAGCATCTAGGGCATCTAGGATTCTAGGGTATATTTACTGTAACCCAGTAGTTCCCTTGTCATCCATCTAACAACAAACAAACCACTTTACATATGATGTAGGATGTAGGATGCACCACACACGATATACAATTTAAGAGTCACACAGCAAGACACATGGCAAGCCCGGTTGTCTTTGCAGTCTTTAGTGGTGCCATGTATTAAACACCACACGCACCACGTATTGATTTTTGTGGCTTAGCTACATGTAACTATGTAGAGAGTGGTGCTTGTGCTTTGCATGGACTCATGGAGAAAACAGAGACAGAGAGAGAGAGAGAGAGAGAGAGAGAAACAAAAGAACGAGACAGACATCAGACAGAGGAAAAACAGAGGAGAATGATGTGCAGCCCGCACCAACCCAAATTTTAAGATGAGAGAAGAGACTCAAGAGAGAGAGCCTCTCTTCCGCGACAAGGTCTTATTTAGCACGCGCCACCCATCCCCAGTTGCACGGATATCCATCAGGTCCCCATCCACCTGTCAAGGCCGACTAATCAAAATTAATGAGCGTCCCGTTGGTAAGCTTGTATCCAAGTACCCCTACATATTTACGAGGTCCCGTCTCCATTTTGATGTCTGCATCAAATATTCAGGTGGCGGGTCGGGATGCTATAGAAAATTAATATCCTCGAGTCCGAGACATGTGTCTTCTACCTACCATACACATATACGACATAGTACAGATATACGATGCATAACACAACCATCATTATACCGACTAGTTAGGTATTTCGTAAGTATATATGTAGTAGTAGTTTATTTATGTTATGTACCTGAGCAGCTAGGTATGTAGGTACTCAGTCTTGAAACTATAAAATCTATTGTAAATGTATATCCTCTTGCCTCCCTATTCGATACTCAACATAGGGTATAGAGAACAGAAATGGTAATAAAAGATGATAATAAAAGAAGAATAAACAAAAACCCATTCATACCCACAAATAGCCTATTCAGTAAATATGTACATAGGTAAAGCCAAACCCTTTTTTGGAGCCTATGCACCTAACGCCTGATCCGCGAGATAACCCCGTGCACGCCCATATCTACAGTATGAAGATCAGGAAACACAAAGATCCCGCCCAACTCCCTTGAAACCGGATGTTATTTGTGTACGCTTCTTCTACTCAACTAGCGTAACCAAAGCTTCGGAAACCAGCCTCGTTTCGTTTCGTTTCGTTTCGTTCATCAGTCATAAACTTCAGGAGATGACGCCCTGACCGGAGGTCTCGAGCAACCCTACATTAAAATTGGCCGACCCGTCGACATCGCTCATTGAAACCACGCCGGTACCTGCTCCACCATTTGTCCCGGCCCCTTTGCTCTCGCTGGGAAACTGCAGCCACTGGTCGAAGTCGATGTTTGTACCCGTAAGCGCATTCCAGTCAAATTCGTCATGGCTATCCAGTGTATCGAAGTCCATCTCTAGATCTAACGGAGCCGCATGTCCATCTGATGATCCGCTTGCACTCGGCGTGAGCACGTCCTTCTCAGTGTGCGGGGGTGAGTGAGCAGTGGACGCCATTAGATCAACCGGCGGCACAAATTGTTGCGTCGTCTGCTTTGGAAACAGGGCCGCTTCTTGCGTCGTGGCATATGGCGCGTTCTCTGGCGGCGGCGTTGCGATGTGATTAACCGGCGTGGTGGTAGCGAATTGCGAGAGTCCTATTTTGATGTTGTTCACGCCGCTGTTATACCCCTGACTCTGCACGATCTGTAGATCGATAGCCGCTTTTCGTAACGCTGCATCTAAGAATGCGACCGCGTAGTCGGCGGCCGCGTAGATATCACGCAACTTTTCCATAACCTTCATACATTGCTTGAAGCCGCGTATGGCAATCTCGCGGGGCTGTGGTAGTGGGTTCTTCATTTCCAAGAGATGGATGATCATGGCGGGGAGGACCACAGTAACGCCAGTTGTGGGTAGATATTTTTCGAGGCGCAGGCCATGCAACTCAACAACCATGCGAGTGATTTGCGCTGCCGCGTCCCGAACCCTTGCTCTCGACATCTCTTGAGCTTGAACCGACGTTTGCGGTGCATGGGTCGGCGAAGATGGGAGAAATTGGGGTCGATGGAGAGCGGATATCGTGGTGTAATACACCATGTGAAGTAGATTGCGCTGCACGGCAACCGTCGCACGGCCATTCTTGATGTCCAATGTTGATAATGGCCTATACTGACAGCAGGCAGGCAGAGACCGTATCCACGACATAAGCTCCAAGTCACACGAGTTGACACTTTCCACATTATCCAGCTGCTTGTTGGGGAATAACATCATCGTACTGTTCGTGGTGTTCTCAGCTCTCGATTTGTCCCTGATCAGAACCGAATACTGAGCTTTCAGCATACGGCTAATGCAAAGGCAGAGCTTTGCTTTGGCGATGCACATCAGGGCGAGCTCTTGCTGCATTAGGACATCGCGCATTAGGGTACACTCCGGGCCGATAATTTGAATTTCGTCTGCGAGTGGTTCGATCTCGAAGTCGTGTTCGTCCAACATCGGGACATCGAAGTCCTCATCCTTTATCCGGGTGGGCCGCCGCATGCCCAGGGCGATTAAGCGATCCCGCATGAAACAAGACCACCAAATCCTCTTCCACAACTTCTGTTTCCGCGACGACATGTTGGTGTTGGCTGGGTTTCGATGTAATCCGATCGTGTGGGCCAACGATATCGCAACTCCCATCCAATGCCATGTATCCTTCTGGTCATCCGGCGTCTCATACCAATACGTCATTAACAGCAGCCCCTGCACAAGGATGAGGCGGTCGCTTTCGTAATCGAAATCGTATAAGAGCTACATTTATTAATATTCACTCGCACACAGTTTCACGAACAGTAGATTTTGATAATCTTACCCTGGCCTTGTAGAAAAAGTCTCTCCGAGCAGCTTTTCTGCTGACGTAGCCTGCCTCTTTCAGGTGCCTCACATCAATGAAGGCAGTCGCGGCAAACATGACGGACTGGTAGAGAAACAGGCTCGTCTGCCCGTACAACCCATCTCGGGAATTGATCATGCCCAAGAAATCATGCAGTTCTATGAGAGGCATGTAAGGGTGCACATACTCGACGTAGGCGACGAGTAGGGCATTCTGGAGGCTAAGACTAGGCAGCGAGAGGGCTCCTTTGGTATGAAGATAGGCGACATCTTCGGGTGCAATCTTAGCGGGAAGCGGCCGGATGAAGGCAGGCAATTGTGAGGAGGCATCCGGCTCCTCCAGGGAGTTGAGGAATTGTGCAGTCCTCAAAGCCCCTCCGACGGAAGCCGAACTCGAGTTTTGGCACGTGTTTGGATTAGGCCATATACTTGGATACCTCGACCCATTGTTACCAGCTTGAAGGGTAGAGAGCAGAACCGGGTCAGGGCGTAAGCCTGATCGTTGATCTAAAGCACATGTAAGCCCTCAAGGTCACCTGAAAGATACTAAGTATGTTCCACAAGGATAAAGGATCGACAATTCGCTAAAGAGTTGACATAATCCACAGTACATTATGTTTTTTGACATGTGAAAATCGTGGGGTTCATGGGTTAAGCAACTTAAGCAAGTTAATCAAGTTAATCGTCATCAACTTACATAGCATGTGAGGAACGTGACTATCCACGCCTCCATCCAAGACAGACCCTGAACCAGTTACATCATTGGCAACAGGCGAAGGTTGAGATACCTCGCTAGCGCGCCGCAATGATGGTGCAGCAGAAGCGATGGCAATAGGATTCGCGGGCTTCGCTCTCAACTGTGCCTCGGCAGCCTGTGGGGCGGCGCTGTTATGGGAGACGGTTGATGAATTCGAATGGAAGAGGTTCTTTCTAAATGGACAGGGATGTAAGCGTCGCCGCAATCAAAAAAAGGGGGGGAAACAAAAATAAAGATAAACGTGGGATAAGATTTGGAGGGCTATGTAAGAAAGAAAACGTGTTGGATGGTTTGGAGGGTTTGGAGATTTGGAGATAAATTGAAGGAAAATCTTGGAAGATGACGCAATTGGAATTGGGATCATGATATTTTGATTGTTATTTTTATTTTTATTTTCATTTTCATATGATTATCAAAAATATCAATTGCATCAAAATGTAAGGGGTGGAATGTCATGAGGTAGAAAATTCAAAATCCAAAATTCAAAATTCAAAAATTAGGTACTCACCTTCTTCGACGACTTTCTTGCACAATGCATTCAACTCCATCCCACCGGCAATTACCACAAGGTGCTCCCTCAACAACGTCGCACCTTACCTTTCGGCTTCTACAACTGATGCAGGCCCTCGCCGCCCTTCGCTTTGTCACCTTTGTCGAGCCATTGGGTTCCGAGGTCGAGGCCGATCGCTTCTTAGACTGCGAGTTTGAATCGAGAGCACTTCCTTTGTCCTCCGAACTCGAATTTGGAGAAGGATGATCAGCCATGGGGGTGTCCATCGGTTCATCCGCCTGTGCCTCGGGTGAACGGGCCACGAGGATCTCTTCTGTAGCCATCTTGTACAGCGAATTCGAGCAAGATTTTGAGCTTCTGAGTTTAGGTTAAAAGGCAAAAAAATGGTAGTAGGTAGTGAAGAAGTAGTGATTCTCCTGAACGACAAGAAGTATCCTGCGTAAGTAGTCTCAGATTGTAGTCTCGGATGAGTACCCGGTTATGTTGAGCCGCGAAGGAGATTTCTCGGGAATGTTTGTAAGTCACGAGTTTTGACGCTGGCTTGTAGCTATGACCTGGTGGGCTCTCTGCTTGCGGCGACGAGACTACGGAGGGGATATCTCTCTCCCGCCTCTGACTTCCGCACCGAGCAACAACTTGCAATCGTGATCTTGAGCTGTTATGGACAGCATGAGAAGTTTTGAGAAATTTTGACGGCAACAAAGGGACGAAAGGGTGGACAGGGACGGGACTGTGGAGGTGGATATGGTGGGGGGAGGATTGGGTATTATGTATAATCCCTTCTTGCTAACTAGGCGGTCATAAATGAATACCATAGTACCTCTCTGGGAAAAGATGCCGGTCCATAGATTCCCGATGGAGCTCAGAATCGTAATTCGGGGTCTAAGAACCTGCATAGAATCCTTGTGAAAACCTACCTAGCTTTGTAGTCCCCATAATAAGTGCTCGCGTGCGTCTCCTTCCATTGGCTTTAACAAGGACCGCTTTCGTGAGACTAACGTTTAGAAGACTTCTCACATGTCCACACTTTCAAAGTAACAGGTAAAGCGTAGCCTCGTCATCCTTGTGACCTCGACGAATAAGTACTCTTACGTAGTTTCGTAAGTAGTTAGGCCCTAACTTGACGGAGGAATAATACCCATCTCCCTCCCACATTCCCACATAGCCCAATGTGTCCGCACCCAGTAGCCAACTACGGCCATTGTTACCGCTTGAAACCTGGGGACAAGGCCTCTTTCCGATTCTTTCCCGTACAACCCCAGCCTTGGCCTCTTAGGCCTCCTAGGGCCTTGGATCGTAGAAAGCTCCACGTCCAAGTTTGCATAGGGATATGCCAGAGTAGTACAGGCTTGAATATGCGGAGCAGCCAATGATTGAAACTCACTATCATAGTACCAATTCGCTGGTTCACTTCAGTTATTATAATTGCATCACGTTGCCGAGTTTCCTAGTCTCAAGGAGGCTTAGCTAGCCACGATCTCGAGTCAGCTAAGTGGAGGGGGGATAGACGAGTACGGTAGGTTAGTATAGTTTCTCGTGTGTACACAATGATACATACTTTCCGCGTACGCTATTGTGATGTCCACCAAGGTCCAGAGTACATAGAAATGTTGGCCCCTTTACACCGGTGGATCAGAAAGCAATGACTAAATAATCAGGAAGCCTGGCTTTGCTATTGGCCTACATTTCAACATGTAGTAAAAGGGCTCCATTCAGCACTTGCGAGAAGTTGGAACATGAAAGAACGTGATCTCCGGACAGCCCGAAAGGATATTGATATCTCGTAAACATTAGGTACCTTAGGTAGACAATGACACAAAAGAATAGGAACCAAGGGCGATGGTAAGCGTTGCCCCTGGCATCAATGGTTTACCAGAAAAGAAAGTATGACATAGGAAACAGATACGGTCTCTCGGCCGTTCGCCCGGCCTATTGATATTGGTCCATAGATATCCGATATATAAAACGGGCTCATCATAGAAGAAACGCATGGATGTGCACATGCAAGTCGACAGGTTTGCAGGATGCAGCGATGTGCAGAATGTAGAGCACAGAATGCAGAATGTAAAATACATACATACATACTGTACATACTTCGTACATACCTACGTACATAGAATGCAAGACGCAAAAAGTGTGTGGGTGTATGGATGGATTGTCATGGTTCAAGTTGTCATTTTGAAGCTTGACGGTAATAACCGGGATAACAGATAACAACTTGGAACTTACCTAACCTAGACGTACAATATGCAGCCAATGTAAGGAGTCAGGGGGTTCGTCGGTGTTGGACTTGTCACCGTTACGGTGTACAAGTGATATTTTTAATGTACATCCAATGATCCATGGAATCATGGATACATTGGGTAGTTAAGTGCTATGCATAGTACAGACTCCAGAGAGTATGCTAGAATGGATTAGATGAATTAGTTCATATTCAGGGATGCCACATGCGTGCAAATACATACTGAGCCAAGTGGGCCTTGCGTCCTATGAGATCCTCGTCATTAGAAAAACGCCGATAGCATCCTGAGGGCTACCATCAGCAACTTAGCTGCTTGGCTGCTTAGAAGCATGGGGGGGAGGGATGTTTTAGGGCTTGTATAGTTGTACTATTGTACTCGGTATGTAATTGTAACGAAGTTCGGCTCCAATAGCGGGAGATTACCCAGATGAAATTGAATAGTCGACCGTGTTCGGAGACGAAGCATTGAACATGTGGTGACGAAGAATTCTTTTTTATAAATTGAAAACGCGTGTACGTACATACAGTAGATACTCCGTACTGTGCTATCCATATCGAAATCGTTTCTAGAACATCAATGTGTGTGTATTTGTGTATTTGTTTATGTACATGATGTATGTACGGGTCAAAAAAGGTGGTAGGAATGTGACGTATCAATGGATGAAATTTTTTTCAAGGTCACGATCTGCTTTCAGGGTTTATGGCGTGGTAGCACAGCAGGAATACCGTGTGGTGGCCGGAAGGTTCAGTACCTTAATCTAGGTAACTGGGTACCTAAAATGTAACGTGAACGAATTGATAGTTACCATTGATTCAATTTGATTGATTGAATTGAACATTTGAACCACAACTCGATTAAACTCGATTAAACTCGATGAATAAAACCAATCCACATTTTTGAACAATAAAAAGGCTCGGCAGAAAATTAAGCTGCGAAAACGGGTCAAATATTCCCCAGAGAAATAATAAAAGAAACCCAAACTAAAATGGTTCAAGGTTAGTGTCAAGTTACGTAACCCTGTGAGGCAACTTCTCCAGCTTCATACATGAATTCATGCAGATCAAAACGATTTATTAATCTTGTCAAAAGGGAAGGAAATACCCAACATTTAGGTAACACATACCAAGTGACTCTGCCAAATTGTGCCAAATTGTGCCAATATTGATACATTTCCAAAAGTACCTGTCCTCAAGTATAGAATAGCCTAGAAATATAGGACTAGGTACTCCAGACTTCAAATGATGTTGACTCCACTCCTCTTAACCTTACTCAGCCCCCCTCGCCGCTCCGCTTCCTGTCTATCATTCTATCGGACCAAAGGCGCCTTTGCTCCACCGTCCTGTCACCCTGTCACCGTCTTGGCTCCCAGACTCATCGGCGCTCTGGTTCGGGATAGCGATGCTGACGACATGATCTCGTGAGGTTTTACAACAAAGTAGCATTTCTCGAAAACCCATTGGATGTCTAAGCCAGCAGTTTTCTCTTGACTCCTTCGCATCGATCGCTTGCCTCCGGCTCATTCATACGTGGAAGGGAAAGAAGAGAAAAGAAGATTAAGAACGAAATCACGATTACGCAATGATCGAGATCCTTTTGTCCCAGCTATCTGATGCCAAGTTCGAAGGCTTGGGGCCTGGACCGTGGGACTTGAGCCACAGGAGCATCTCATTTGTACTTCTAGATCTACGCTGGGCAGTCAGCTAGTAGGCAGCAGACCGGACGGACGGTTTACTTATATGGTATGCTATGGGATGATGGTGATAATGATGCCTGTCTGTCTGCCCGCTGCCCGGGTGGAACGCTGGCGTTCGATCTTTCACAAGCTGTTGGTTTAGTTAATCGACTAGCACCATCGGTGATATCTGTTTGGGTATCGCTAAGCGACACCCAGCCGCATGTATGGATGTCGTTGAATGCGGGGAGAAGCGATTATCTACTGATCTACTGTACCTGTTTCCATAAGGCTACTACATATGTATGTTATGTAGGTATCAACTATCAAGGGGTATGTTTGAATATGTAAGTGCGCATTCCTTCCTTCCTTCTTCCCGCCCCGTCTATCAGTTCGTATCGGAATATTCAGGAATTATGTTTCCTTTTCTCCCTTTTTTTTCTTTTTCTTTTCTTGGCCCTATTTTGGTGTATCTTTCCAAGGGATAAGAAAAACTTGGGATCATGGGTTGACTTAAATTAGCTTCATTAAGGTTAGATCACTCCGCAGTGACAAGCAACGACTTCGAAACTAAACCCAAGAATGTCCTAGTCAGGCTCACCTCTTCATTTCCAACCCCGGAATAGTTGGGGCCCCGCAAGATTCGTAGCATATTTCCCCTCCTTCCCCGATATATCCAGATATGCAGATATATAGGTACCATCGAAAAACTTGTACAGTACGCTTGCGTGCTTGCATGGTTTTCGATCTCAAATTTGTTGGTTGGCGACCTGAAGAAGAAAACGTCCAAGAGTTGAGCCTAAAACCCTCCCACGCATATCTTCTTCACATCTCATTGGTCAATGACGGATATCTCGAATTGGTATCCCGCCTCACATCCCTCAGCTCGGGGTACACCGTCATGAGATCACGCCACATTAGTATAATCTAGATGCTCAAAGTTGAGATACTGTATGTACAAGTGCTGGCAAAAAAACAAATACCTACATATCAGAACAGCACTCGTATGCTTCCGAGCCCTCATATCCGCGCATAAAGTCAAACGAGTACTGTATAAAGTTAGGCGATCCGATTACCGGAGGGCCTTTTTTTGCTCGAAAGTGCGAGGGTCGTCTTATACGGGCGGCGGCAAAAATAAAAAGACGAAGCAGCATCTGACAAAATCTGCTGACCAATCAATCGTCAGGTATGGCTAAATCATCGTGAGCTTTTTCGCCCCATCAATTGCAGCTCTATGCTACGCTAGCTTGCGCCCTGGGGGGTATTGAAGACTTTGAAGTAGGCGTTTACTAGAAGGAAGGTAGATATGCGCTCATCGATTCGGGCTACTATACCGCCGGCAAGTGTCTGCGGCTCTCCCATACAAGCCCGGGGCTCGGGGTGTGTGTGACGGGGGAATACGGAATACCGAAGCATTTCCGGGAGATACAAGTCCAATATATTCGTTGCATCCATGTTTTAAAAACCGGGCCAGGAAGATCACCAACTGAAGCTCAGCCAGCGCCGGGTAGTTATCTAACTTATCTTCATCCTCGAGATCCGCAAAACTTATCTTTGGTATACCCTATCCATACAACTAGGTAACTATCCTAGCCGCCCGTGTCTACCGAAGAGAGAAAAATGCCGATAGGCCCAGAGCCGCCTCTCGTTAAACTACCTAGGTTAGGTAGATACTCAGTGCCAGGACAAAATTGCGAACACTTAGCCGGAAGGCAACTTCGGGTTCCAACTCAGACGGTGATCCATATGATCGACAACCGCCAATCTGCCAAACCACAAGCTAATGATAGCTTCTTCTTTACACGCGTCAGGCAGTTTTAATTATTATCTTTCTCTTCGAAAAAAAAAACCCCCCCTTCCCGCCCCAAAACACCACCGTTTGATAGATATCGGTGGGACCCCGGGCCCAACCTTGAAAGCTCGAAACCGCCCGCCTAATGGACAAATTAAAAGGGGGCATTTCCGGACCTGTATTCCTTCCTCGATCTCGATTTGGCATTCTTCATTCCTACCTATCTACCTACTAGGTACCTACCTTCCTACTACCTAGTTAACATCTCCAAACCTGCGCCTTGTAACAACTATATAGACTCGGGAGATAAGTAAAAAAAATAAGTGGTTTGTTTGCTTATCTTTTGGCGGGTAATATTGACGAAGGACACCTGCCCCATATCGGATTAATTGCTCCCTCCAGTGCCTACCTCTCTAAGATTTGCATTTGCATTCAAGAGCTTATCGTCCTTCCTAGAAGGCTAAAATGCTTCACGATAGGTACGTTTCATCCTACAGCGAAGTACAATGGTTATCAAAGGGTTTTATTTTCTGAGGAGGGCTCCAGGTGTGATGGTTCACTCTACGAAGTGCTACCGTAGCAGCCCGCTTGGGTAAAGGCTATCATTTGGAGTCGTTTGTTAAACTTCATGATTGCTGCATTTGTATCTGAATAACCCATATCCATAACTTCCTTCATGCCCCGGTTCCCACAGCGCTGGTATCATTAGGTAGGTAGTCTCGTCAGTGACATCTGACTAGCCATCCGCACAAAATACAGATATTACGAATGCAATGCAAGCTTCCCCGGGTTATTCTCGAGCCCACTATAATAGGTACCTGGACACCTAGTTGTTACCAGGCCAAGGGCCTTGACTCGTGTAGAAATCTTCTAGACCACCTGCGTGCATCCTACTGCACAATGCATCCGATTATGTCTTCTTCTTCCTTGCGAATCTCCCGAAACTCATCCTCGGTGACATGTAGCCACCGCGAGAGTACAGTAGTGAGAGCCCAAACCTCGCCGGAGATGAGGAGTCTGGCCATGTCTAATAAAATGATGTTGAGGACTCCCCGGGGAGTAAGACCTCCTAGAAAACTCCCGTCACACATGCCGTCATATGGAAGGCCTCTTCTGCGGGCAAGAGCCCTTGCCGCAATGGGAATTGCATGGGAGTCCAAGGGCATTAACAATATATTCGTCATGAAATCGGCGAGTATGTCCGCCGCAAACGTGCTTGGGAGACTGGTAAGAGGGTTCACGATATAAAGGGGTGCCTCTCTTGGTTGTTGCCGGGCATCCCCTGAAAAGCTTGGTCGCAGTTCGGCAGACCATACGCCAGTAGGCGGTTCAGTGGATTCGCTAGTATCGACATCAAAGCTTATTAGAGTCGGGTTGACCATCTCGGCATCTTCTTCGTCTGTCGCATAGTCTTCTCCGCCGCGGCTCGAAAACGTGCCTCGTCTTCTAATCGATCCCACTGGGATGGTTTCTCCGCTGGGCTGGTCCAAAGCCAATGAAGTTGGAGCATCTGCTTCAGGAGTCTGGTGCCTAATCTCCTGATCGGCTGCCCCTAAAGTCGGCGACTCTGGAATAGCCTGCCGTTGAGGTGAACTAGGAGGCACTGATGCCCGGTTGTTCGCAGGCGGACTAAAGGGCCGTGGCAAGTGCTCTCGTATGCGTGACCTCAAGAGGGTGCATACTGACTGCCAAAAGCGGCCACATACATAGAATGTAGCGTAAGGGGCTAGGTTCACCACAATCTTCCCGATCCAGGTAGAGATACCGGAGACATCCAGTGACTCAAGCGGGGGAGGTGCTGGAAATGGCGATGAGCTAGAAAATGGTATAAAGAAACTAGGACTGGGAAGCCACTGGGAAGCGGGAATCATGTCTAAACGCTGCATGGTGAGGAATAAGTGTAGATGGAAGCGGATGTATTCTATAGCACCGTCGATTCTGGAATATGTTAGCTAACCTGGATGTCCTAATATCCTGATTTCCTGATTTCTTGATAAAATGAAGTAGTGAAGTGTTGCCAAGAAGGTAACTTACAACGGATGCCCTCTTTTCATGAATAGCTTGAGTTGTCTAGAAACTAAACGTAGACTATACATGCTCATGTAGCATGGATAGCCAGCAAAACATAATTGCAGAAGAGAATGGCGTTCGCACTCGTTCTGCAACAGTCGCAAGAATGACACATCAGCACGTCTCTTATACACCAGGATGCGTCGTTGTATGTTGAGGACACCCCAGGTGCTTAATACACCAAGCGAGGCGCCAAGTTGGTGCAAAATGATTCCTGTGTCGCTCTCGTACTCGTGGTACTGCTTTGCTATTTCTAGGTCGGCGGCGCTGATACCACCGTTTTCAGGCTCGGCAACTCCAATAACTTCCATGACCTCATTATGGGCCCGAATAACATTCTTGATGATATCCTTAGTCTGGTGGTTTACAATACGTCCTGTTTCATCGTACTGCTTCTCGGGCTCATGAGGGTCTACCTCACCTTCCCCCTCCACGACGTCATCGTAGGGGGATCGTCCCTAACAACGTTTATAAGTATTCAAGTGATGGAGAATATAGACCATGGGCTAAATGAATATGAAAAACAATGCTTCGAAGTTGAAGGCTTACCAGAGCTAGGGACGTTAAAGGCCCGAGTCTTCCCATTATAAGAAGAGGTGCATTTGACACGTTATCATCGGTAGTGTACCTGGGTTCGGTAAAATATCAACCTAAATATGAAATGGTTGATAGCAGAGCTCTATGATCCCTAGGGAACGAGACAATTTATTCTTGAACATGGAAACATTTATAAGATGACAAGAGAAAATGCATAGTGTCCATGGCATTGAACATGGTTGAGTTTTGAAAGTTTGAGGCTCTTTCGTATGTAGGCTGGAGGTATGTACTAGGTAGGTGCCTACCGGTAATATGTACCTGTACCTAAGGTAGCACTAACTTTAGGGTAGTATGCGTCCTAGAGCTATGGACGGGATCCAGCAATGCGCTTGCTGGCTGGTGAAAATTCAATGTTGGAAGCTGAGAGTGGTACCTAGTACCTAGTAACTACGGTGTACCTATGTAGGTACTTCGTATAAGCATGTATAAAAGTGGGACCGGCTACTGTAGGTACAGATTACTTGCATCTACAATTTCTTTATCGTTATCGCTTCATAAAAATTTCGAAAACATTTCTGATATTTGAATGATTTTGATGTTACTTATATCTATATCTAAACCTATCAAAATCCCCGAAGATGGCCAATAAAGCGCCCTTCAAGACAACCTTCGAAGCGACTGAAGTGATACGGCCTATATTTACTGGTGGTGGTGCCGCACTAGAGAATGGCGCAAGAATACTCGCGACCACTCTTGGAGAAGACGCTGTCTTGACCGACATCAAGACTGGGAAACACATTACAACAGTTGAAGGAGTTCGTGCTTAGCCATTCTTACACCGAGACACACTATCAAACATCTTTACTGACATATCTGCTGGCTTATAGGATGGAGAATCAATATCCACCCTAACTTGTGAGCATCAAAGCTTCTCAAGATTCAAGCATGCATAAGCTGATTGTCTAAACAGTAACACCTTCTGGATCTCACCTCATCATATGTTCTCGCTCGCTGTCTATGCGAATATACTCCCTAAAGAAAACGGCCGATTCGATAGAACCACAATTAGTACGATCTTTAAAGCCTCACGGCAACCCCGTCGTCGTTCTCGCTGTCGATCGAACTAGTACACTTCTCGCGACTGGAGGGACTGATGGGTCCATCAAAGTTTGGGATATCAATGGCGGTTATGTGACGCATACATTCCGCGGGCCTAGCGTTTTAGTGTCCGCCCTCCATTTCTTCGAACTTGCTGCGAGCTCCGCCAATGTCCCGGAGAATGGTATTGCAAACGACAAAAAGACGAGGAGGAAGTCGAGGGGCGTAGTTGAAGATGTAGCAGAAGAAACGCCTTCCACAACAAGATTTCGACTTGCTTCAGGAAGTCAAGACGGAAAAGTTCGAATATGGGATCTACATAAGAGGAGTGTAGTGGCGAACCTTGACTCTCATGTCTCGGATGTCCAAGGCTTGGATTATTCTCCAGCGCAAAATACGCTGGTGACTGCCAGTAGGGACAAAACGATCAGATGGTGGGATACTAAATCCTGGAAAGTGCGCAAAGTGATCCCTTGTTTCGAACTCATCGAGGCAGTTGGCTTTATCGGGGACGGTCAGCTTACTTATACTGCTGGCTCGAACGGATGCCTACGCCTATGGGTCACAGATAGTGGCCGCGAGCTCACCAAAGAGCAAGCACCAAAACCCGAGACCGAAGCCTTCGTTGGAGCTCTCTATCAACCGGAACTGCCTTTCATAGTCTGCATCCAAGTGGATCATACACTGTCTCTCTTCGATGTTTCTTCCATGGCCCATAGCTCATCTCAAATCTCGCCTCCTGAGCCCTTTCGCCGCATCTCTGGAACCCACGACGATATTATAGATTTGCGATATCTACTCCCTGACCATTCTGCGATGGCTTTAGCAACCAATTCTGAAGATATCCGAATAGTTTCCGTGGCTCAGCCAAACTCTGACCCGAAACCCCTAGTGTCTTCTGAATATTTTGGCCAAGATATCGCCCTTCTCAAAGGCCATAGTGACATCATCATAGCTCTTGACGTTGACTGGTCTGGACATTGGGTTGCTACAGGCGCGAAAGATAACACAGCAAGGCTATGGCGAGTAGATCCGGCTAACAACTCTTACATATGCTGGGCTACCTTCCCAGGCCACGCCGAATCTGTCACGGCGGTAGCGTTACCCAGGACCGGACCAGTTGAAGGCTCCAGGGCTTTTGCGGATCCACTCAACAATCCACCCCCATTCCTAATAACGGGATCCTCTGATCAAACCATCAAGAAATGGGAAATACCCCGAGATCAACAACAAACCCCAAAATCAACTCTTAGAGCAGTCTATACTCGAAAGGCCCACGACAAGGATATCAACGCTATCGACATCAACCCTCAGTCACGTTTGTTCGCCTCGGCCTCCCAAGATAAAACGGTGAAAATTTGGGCTACAGAAGAAGGAGAAGTCCAAGGTATCCTTCGAGGTCATCGACGAGGTGTATGGTCTGTCAGTTTCGCCCCCCACAACACTCCGGTACTTCAGGGTGAGCAAGGCTCCGTAGCTGGAAAGGGTGTGGTCCTCACAGGAAGTGGTGACAAAACTGTCAAAATATGGAATCTTACAGATTACACATGTTTGAGGACGTTCGAAGGGCATTCAAACAGCGTCCTCAAGGTGGTATGGCTTAACATACCACCTAGCGAAGAGCGTGGTAAAAAGCCCATCCTCTGTGCCAGCGCTGGCGGAGACGGTCTTGTGAAGGTTTGGGATATTAATAATGGAGAAAATGAGTGCACGCTGGATAATCACGAGGACCGAGTTTGGGCACTTGCTGTCCACCCCGACACGAATATGATTGTCTCTGGTAGCGGGGACTCGACTGTTTCATTCTGGAAGGATACCTCGAGCGAGACGCAGATTGCCTCCAACGAAGCAGCCCTTAAGCGCATCGAGCAGGAACAAGAACTCGAGAATTATGAATATGTTGGGGCATACCGTGAAGCCATCGTAATGGCGCTTCAGCTGAACCATCCAAGGAAACTTCAAAGCCTCTTTGAGCGAGTGGTCAATACAAAAACGCCGGATGCCGGAAGCTTCTCAGGTCTCAAAGCCGTCGACGAGGCTTTGGGAGCCCTGTCTGACGAGCAACTATTCTTGCTCCTCCTGCGGTTAAGAGACTGGAATACCAACGCCAGGACGGCGACAATGGCCCAGCGCATTTTGTGGACCCTAGTCAAGAGTTATCCCGCGTCGCGTCTGTCCAACCTATCCGTCAAGGGCGCCCAGGGCCAGAAGAGCTTGAAGGAGGTCCTGAATGCGCTTAAAGTGTACACCGAGAGGCATTACAAACGCATGGAAGAACTCGTAGAGGAGAGCTACCTGGTGGAGTATACCCTGCAGGAGATGGATAGCCTTGCGCCGAGCTTGACGAATATGAGGTTGATGGAAAATAACGACGTGGACGTTGTGATGACGGTTTGAATTACCTAGGGTATATATATATATATTAACATTGCATTTCGGAAGACTTCGATCACAATCTAGAGAGTATATGGATATTGCATTATTGTGTTCATTCTAAGGTATCTACTAATATCATCCTGTCGTAATATGTGCAGTCCTCATTTTGCTCTAACATTTCCTTCTGGTAAACGTACCTAACACCAGCTCTTTCTCTCTCTCATATCTAGGTATATAACAAGTCTATGACTGATATACAACGCAGGCAAGGTAGGTACCTATACACAAGACAAAACATGTGACACATCCCTAGGTAGGTAGGTAGGTATTCAAGCAAAGACCGTCTTCAACACCTTAACCGCCTGCTCATTCGCCATGAACAGGATCCCCCCGGCCATCACCGTCCTCCCCAGCCGCATGACCGTGCCCCTCCAGAACCCCCTGACCCCGTCCTCGGCCAGGATGGCGCGCACGCACTCCCGCGTGCCGACGGCGCGCGCCTGCTGCGCCTTCGTCTTCACGGTGTCGAACGGCTGGGTGGCGAGCGTGGTCAGCGTGCCCGCCAGGGCGCCGTTGCCGAAGCTGGCGGCCGCGCCGTCGACGTCCGCCACGAGCCCCGAGGCGCGCTCCCAGTCCTTCAGCGCCGCGTACGAGCCCAGCCGGAACCCCGTCGTGCCGATCTGCTTCAGGGTCGTGGCGACGTACCCGCTGTACAGCGCGCGCCGCGGCCCCTGCTCGCGCGCCAGCAGGGCGAGGCAGTGCAGGGGCGAGCGGAAGCGGCGGCCCGTGCGCGCGTCGTCGATGAGGGCCGTCTTGAGGCGCTCGGAGGGGGTCACGACGGCGGTGGAGGCCACGATGCCGGTTAGCATGCCGGAGAAGATGGATTGGAGGGTGCCGAGGCGCTGGGTGTGGGGGTCCGGCGTGAAGAGGGAGCGGATGTAGTCGAAGACGACGAAGCGCACGGCGTCTTTGCCGATGGAGCCCTGGGGGGTGGGGTTAGTGCGGTTGGGAGTCTGGGTATGAAGGTTGTGTGTATACACGGTTTGGGGGTTAGGTAGGTAGGCAGGTACTCAAGGAGACAGAGAGTCATTGTGCTGCTAGAACTAAGACAACGGGTTTCACAATAGAAAAGGTACATGTACCCCCAACCCCAAGCACTATCGGTAGGTGCTGTATACACACCCAATGAAGAGCGAGGAATATATGAACTTGATAGGTTGCATTGCATTGCATTACATTGTGCATGTAAGGGTGGTAACCGTGGGGAGGACGGAAAGTAAATTGATAGCGCATGCGGTTTCAGGGATGAGCATGAATGGGGTGCTCCCTTAGAAATAGAAGCTCACTCGAGCAGGATCTGAAGCCAACTCTATGCATGACAGGAAACGGCAAGCAGATCGCCCTGCAAGCAAGAGAAGGGACTTCCCGTATTACCCCCCCCATGCGAGCTGCTGAATCAAGCAGGATGACGCGAGGCTGCTGGCTGTTGGCATTCGAGCATCAAAGGGGGTGTTGGTGTTGGGGGAATAGCGAGCTAGCCTGCCTGTCAGGAGAGAGGTTCAGCTTCCCATCCTACTCACTATTCCCAGAAAGAACGGGATACCAGCAGAGAAGAAGAAGAAGAAGAAGAAGAAAAAAATCAAGATCAAGATGAAAAAAAAGAAGTAGAAACAAGATATGATAACGAGATAAACAATAACAAGAACATACCACAATCATAGTCGAGCACCCCTTATACAGCGCGCGCACGCCTTCCTCCTTCGCGACTTTCGCCACGACGTAGAACGGATTCCTGACGCCCTCGTGCCCGTACAGCTGGACGCGGGTCTTCGCGAACTCGAAGGGGTACGTGCACGCGGCCTCGATGCCGCCCGCGATACCGCCGGCCACCAGCGAGATGGCCGGGGCCGTCTTGCCGTCTGCCTTTGCTACCATTTTTTTTAAAGGTTTCCTCCCTAAAATTCCCTTCCTCTCCTCTTCCTTCCTTTTCCTCTTCTTCACCCACTCGCTCAACTCCCCTTTGCTTGCTCACTGCTCACTCACTTACTTACCTATTAACTTTCCCTTTCTCGGCTTCCCCCCCCGTTCCTAATTGTACATTGATTGGCGTGAAAACCCCCTCACACACATACACATACACATACAAATACACATACACACACACATACATACAGACACACCCTCCCGCCTGTAATCTAATCAACCAGCAGGTGATTCGCGTACTAGATGTGCAATATATGTAGGAAGGAAAGCGAGTCGCGTACCAGGATCTCTCGCTCGTGAAACAGGAGCTAGCTAGCTAGCTAATATAAAAACAGAAAAAAAAAAAAAACGGTAGTTAACTATTAGTTGCAAGATAGGTAGGTATACAAGATATATGAACTGGACGTTACCTAGGTATAGGTAGTTACAGCAGAAGATTGGAACTTACTTACTTACTTACCGCCAAGGCCCCTAGAATCGGTGGAATCGAAACCCCCCACTGGTTCGGCCATTTGTCTATGAATGCATAGGTACCTACCTAATAAGTACATAGTAAGTAACGAGTAGTTATTGACGTGGGGGGCGGTCTAGTTATTTACTATGCAAGTATAGTGGATTCCGGGGGGAGTGGTGCTAAATCAACGTCCGCCATCGTGATCGACTTTGAGTCTTTTGGTGAATGATACCTAGGTTAGGTAGGTATTCATGCTTCCAAGGCGTCAGGCTGTGCTTCATATTGCAGTGGTTATTAAACTTACATAACTATATGTCACATACTTACATGCTAACCTACCTACCTAGGTATGCAGGTGGGTTGGCTATCCAAAAGAACTAATACCAATCTCCTAATAAGACTCCTATGCTCTGCCAAGCCCTCGTCCTATATCAACAATGCATTCACTTCACAAGTAACTACCTATAGATCTGAATTGATTGGGGTGCATAAGCTTATCCCGCTTACTATATTGTAGTATTGCGGCATTGAAAGTCGCATGCTTTCCTAGCATCACTTTGACATACTGATACATCCCAAGTCATGGGGCATTGCTAGGGTGCTATTGCTACTTAATTTACCTACCTACCTACCTACCTATGCACGACCCAAGCCAGGTGTCTGTCACTAAGATCTAAGGTCCTCTCTATACTAGGTAGGTACATAGATAGGCATGGTTTCGCGCCGGAAGTGTATGCTGGATTAATACTTTGGCTTTTAATCGGGTGCCATCGCTTGTTCATGATGCCTAAATACAAGTACCTAACGGAAGACTGCACTAATAGTTGCCAGCCTTGCTGCCAGTAGTTGACAATCAAAGATGTCCCCACCTCTTTCCGAGACATGTCGAGTTGCTCAATATACTCATGTTCAACCGTAGTTGGGAAGATTGTCCCATTCGGCATTGACATTCTCTACTTGACCGACATCAGCCCATACGTCAAGCTTCTCGAGCTCGCGCTTGAAGAAATCTTGTTCGTTACGCAATGCTTCCCTGATATCCGGTGCCATTTGGTCTGGATATCTTCTGACGTTGAACCAATGAGTCAGACTTCGCAGTGCTTGCTCCAGTGGCAGCGCTTCTTCAACTTCGGCGTCCACGTCGCTGCCTGCTAACCACTCATCCCGAAGTTCTGGCCGGCAGTGTAGGTAGATGGCAGTAATGACGCGCATGTTGCTCTGCCGCCACTTACGGCCACAGTAGGGAACTTGGTTTTTGAAAAGCTTGAGCGTATAAAGCCGTAGCTCGTTCTGTGGTACCCTGAGGGACTTGCGAATAAAGTTGGACGACTTATACTGTACCAGTAATAGATTACGATGCGCCTTATTCTTGCAAATCTTCTGCATAATTCGCAGATAGTTGATGAGAGCAAAAAAGTTACGGCGCGAGAAATCCGTAATGGGCTCCTTCGGCAGAGGGTTTATTGGATAGCCTAGTTCATCTACTTCAGGACGAGCGGGGGGTTGACCTTCAGATTGGTGGTTTGCAGCGTCGTTGTGCTCTTCGGCTACGGCTACTCGTTCTGGCGGTGATCGCCGTAGCCTAATAGGTGGCGGCGCGCATTCGTCCTCGCTTTCGTCTCCTGGGACATCCATCTCGGCTGGTTCAGGCTCAGTCTGCACCTTGTCCGTCGGGTGAGCGCGATCGTTGCAGAACTGGAAAAAGCTGTAGTCGAGGCGGTCAGTTTTGCTATCGACTACTTGCTGGATATCCTGGTGCGCAAAGAGTTTGAGGACAAGAGGGATATAATTGGAGTCCAATAGTAGCTGAGATAGATACTCAAACTTCAAGACGTCTAGAGAAAGAGTTAGCGAGCTTGAATAGAATCGTGGCTCGAGCTACATACGCGAGATTTTGAGCCACTTCATCAGCAGAAGCATAATGCCTGTAGCTGCTTTCGATTCGATTTCTCGGCATCTTGTAGCATCCAAGTCTTCCTGAGAAGGTTCGGTCCCTTCATGATTTGCCGAACTGTTAAGCGCGATCGAACTGTCTTGTGATCTATTGGTCGCAAGCCCACCATTAATACGAGGTTGGGTTCCAGGCATGGATTGTTGTTGGCTATTCATAGGCAAAACGACGGCCGCGGTGACGTTGAACAACACGCCCTTCATAAGGACGATAACTAGAGACTGTAGTTGCGGTAAAGCAGAGGACTACCAATAATTAGTCAATATCATTCAAGTGAAAACCCCCAGAGTCACTCACGTAGAAATTTTCAATGGCTTCTAGTCGTCGTCTAACATGGGAATCGACATTTGGGTCCGGGCCATAATCAATTTCAACTCCTCGAGCTTTCTTCTGTCTCTTTTCGATGGCTTCAAGGAGTTTATCATCATCGACATCGTCGCCTATAGATAAACTCTCTAGGTCTAGATCCTCAATGTCGTCATCCGAGGGGTCCCAGCCTCTCTCGAATCGTTGAAACCTTTCGCGCTCTTCCCATAATTGCCTCGTGGCGCGGGTCATCCGTACTCGTTTCGAAAATAGCTCGCCGGCTTCAAGAATGGATGCTGGCACGTCACTGCCTTCCCATCTTCGACCGACGAGGAAATCTTGCAGGCCTGCACCACCCTTGCCTCCTGCACTGTTACTGGTAGCGTCCAATGGGGGATACATGAATGGAAAATTTTGGTTTGTTTGGTAATTTTGCTTTTTGCCTCCTTTCCCACCGGCTGCAGGGGATGGTGGAGGAGAGGGCGCCGGAGTAGCGATATGAACGGGTTGATGCAAGATCGATGCCCCTCCACTCTGCGTACCTGGAGGAGCGGGGAGTATGCCGTTTGATCCGTTGTTCCGTGTGGGATGGTTAGGCAATGGGGGTAGAAGAGAGGTATTATCTGCTTCAAGTGGTATGGCCGGCTGAGGGGGAACATAGGCAGGATATTTCGAAGTAATCTCCTGCCGAAAGACGTGATAGTCTAAAGGAGTAGCCGTAATAGTGTCTTTGTCTTTGTCTTCCGTAGCCGTCTCTCTTAGGGCCTTTTTGGTTTCTTCAATCTCCTTAGTGCCGCCAAATTCAAGAAGAATCGATTTCCACAGGAGCAAAAGTGTCTATCAAGGTTAGCAGAGAACTGCGGAAACCTCTAGGAATTGTCCTACCTGAGAAGCAGGCACAATGTTGGCTTCTTGCCACCGCAACTTGGCGGAGGCAGTAAGCATAAAGGTCGTCAATTGGGGTTGTAAATTTACTACAGCCACGATTTCGGTTAGCCTACCGCCCAGTGAGGATTTCAGCGAACTAGCACTTACGGAGCTTTTCGTATACTTCCACCATGCCATCTCGATCATTCAACGTTTCTTGTATAGTCATATACATGATAGTCATTAAGTTCATAAGTTCGTCCTGTGCCTCCGCTAGGCTACTGCCTTGTGGCCGTAAAGGTTCATCTACCCTTTGCAATAATGAGCACGCAGTGTCTTATGAGCAAGCAAGAATTTGATGAAACATACCATAATATCTCATACGCACTACGTAGAGCCGTCCAGATGACTGGAATACCGTCCCATTCCGCGATGAGCTTGATACTAGACTTCATAGCGGCCAGTTGAGTAGGAGAGGCAACATTTCGAAGCTTTGTTCTGTCGCCAGGGGGAGCGCCAGCAGTATCAGACCACCGACCCAAAATAAGATATGTTAGCCGCCCTATCGCAGCAGCGCGAGTACCGGCGTCGCTAACTTTGACTCCATCTAGGGCTTGATGGATGAACATTGTTCTGATCTCATCATCAGCCTCATCCCAAGTAATTTCATCTTGCCTTGCGGCGATGTCATGCTCCCACTGCCAGTCGAAAGCTGTTTGGGCCGAGTTCAACCGATTCCACTGACAATCTTGGTACACAAACCACTCGTCGATCTCTTCGGCATGCGGTCCAGTGTCTGAATACTCGAAGTCGTACGCAGCAGCTTCTGTACGAGGGAATTCGGATACTATGCGCCTTAGCTGTGCTAGCGAGAGCGAATCGGGAGGTTGGTTGTTCGTCGGTGGAGGCTGCGCTTGAGGAGCAGGTTGTAGTTGGTTTCGCTGGAGTGGAGGTCGCATAGATTGTCGGGCTGACGTTGCAGTTGTGTTCACAGGCCCAACATCAGCAACTCCTGTGTCTGCCACGTCTACCGGGCCCTTAGATGCATCAGTGCCATCTTCGGCAGCTCTCGACCACAACGAATTCATCGTATGAGACGTTGGGGGAGGGGGGTCTTCAGAATGCAGTATTGCCTAAGGGTGCATAACGAGGGGCAGATCGTATACAGCTATACATGTCTCTCAGAGACGAAGTGTAGCTCCCAAAGAAAGAAAATAATTATGTGCTTGGAAAGGAAGGTTTAGAAATGATTGTTGTATTGATCCGGTATCGCAGGAATATTGGTGAAGCTACGTGGGTTTGCAAACGATGCAAGGTTCCAAAAGCTATGGATCTGGAGCTTGAATATTGCACAGTGAATGTTGAACTTGAAGTGGGTAGGTCGGTGAGTACTTGGGTACTTCGTTCCTGTAAGATAAGGTTGTGGCGCGAGCTTAATACACTAGCGTGCCCGCCCAATGTACTGTAAGCTGTAGCTGGAGCCTGGTATCTTTACTGCACCTGCAACTGCAACTGCAACTGCAACTGCCAATCGTGCACATGGAAATCGCAACCGTAGCCCGGTTGGTTGTGCAAGATCTAGGTACCTATGCACCAAATCATATTGCCTACTAAGTACATACATATATAGTATGGTTAGGTACATAAGTTGAATCTATCTACCGACTTGCATAGGTACCTAGGTAGTAATACTATAAACTACTATCCCTATCACTTTGCTTGGGTTCAGCGTCATCTGTTGTCCCTTGTTTCTTCTCTCGCTCCTTGGCTCTCCGTTTCAATTTCTTCTGCCTGTTTAGTCGCTGCTTCTTGTCTTTTATATGCTGCTCTCTTTCAACAAGTTGTTGCCTCATAGCTTCTAGCTGCTCCTTCTTTGCTTTCTCCCGTACCCTTAAGATAATTCTTCGCTTCTTACCCGGCCTTTTTCTCTTCTGCTTTCCAGTTTCTGTTGTCGTAGTACGACTATCAGACCTAGTCGGGGTCCCATTTCGCTTGCTCGTCTTGATACTAATAGTTTTCACCCTCCAGGGCTTTTCGAGTCCCCATCGTCTCTTTGTAGCATCTTCAAGAAGGTAGTTTGCACTCACAGCAGCCACTTGAAACTCTTTAGCCCTGGATGATAGCTCTTCGGCCAAAAAGTACGATGTAGGTCGGCTAGGGACAACAAAGGCGCCCTCGCCATCCTTTTCATTCTCTCGAAGCTTGAGCACGACTTTACGCAAAGGCTCTTCGTCTCGAAAAAGCCTGAATGTAAAGATTTCCTCTTCAGGCTTCTCGGTAGCTCCATCGTCTGCCAGAGTCTGGTTTGCATCATCTAGGACTACTTGAGATTGCGGGGCCTGCCGTGCTCCTAAATTTGCATCCGCAACGAGATCGAGGTCTAGCAAATCGGAAAATTGCAAATTCAGTTTCTCTTGTAAAGATGAGTCCCATTGGTAATCATGTGGTGCCTCTTCATCAGAGCTAGAGTTGTACAAGTCCTCCCGTCGCACTCTTTAATGTCTATTGTTAGTTGAAAAACGGTAGAAAAATGGACCATTTTCATCCATACCGTTTAGCATCTGGGACTTCGAACATAATATCGATGATATAAGGTGTCTTATGATTGACCTTTATGTACCAGGATACCTGGGTAGGGTTGATTGAAACGTTCAATGTTCAATGTATCAAGAAGGGATCTGGTTCACAGTAGTATGCCACATGGCATGTGGAAATTAAAGAGGTCCTTATTAATTGAGGCTTAAGATTGACAAGGCAGGCTTCATGTTTCTTCAAAGCTTGGACCAACATAAAACTAAGAGATCTGATCCACTCTGCTACCAACCACCAACCACCGTGGACCACTCAGGCTGCAACATTGAACCATCAGCCACCAGCCACCACCGATAACATCATGTTTTCACTAATAGCCTAGCGCTTGTTTCATGCACGTGGATGGTCAATTCTCGTCCCGACGACCTGGGACGCCGCTAATCTTAGCTGAATCTTGTCACTACCAGTCATTCTCATCCTATACACAAAAACCTCAACTCAAAAGTAGTAACGGCCGTAGGTAAGCGTTTTGTATCACCTCAGAATAAACTAGTAGTAGTGGATCATATCCCTAGTACTTACACTTCTTACTATTTTATACATAAGAAGAAGGTACCAACTTAAGTACGTAAGGCATGTCGAAAAAGAAAGAGTGACCAACAAATGCGGCCAAGCGGGTCGAAATATAAAGGGGCTTACTTAAACTTCGCATCCACTGCTTCGCTACAGACCAGGTAGGTAGGTGGTTTCTTCTTCTTCTTCTTCTTCTTCTTCTTATTCTGGACTGTCCGTTTCCTGTCTTGCTACTAGCAGCTACACACATACCCAGCACTAGTAGGCAGTTGGGCAGCAGCTTGGACACCACAACGATGAACATTTTTATTACTTCCAGTTTTATTGTCTTTTAGCTTGCTTATCTAGTATAACTATTTCCTTACTACTTGTATTTGTATTTATCACAGTAATCGTTACTTGACAACTGATGGAGCCTCACACCGACTTATTCTCTTTTTATTTCAGCTATTTTGCTATGAACCTCGAAGCGATCCGGCTAATTACTAGTACGACACCATAATCGGTGCTAGAAGATGAGGATCGCCAAAATAGGTAGAGAAAGGGCCTTAGTTTCGATAGACGGGTATCTTAGTTTGCTATGATCCCCAGCGGCTGAAAGCTGAAAACGGGCCCTAGAGCTTTGGCATCTTTATATCAGGACTGTAGGTTCTGCATCCTACAGACAAGTTAAATTACAAGTCGTGGCCTTCTAAATGGATCAGGCACGGTTAAACCCCGACATTGGGACTAGAATGACAATGCTTTTTAAGCATCCCAGCCATCATCCCCTTTGCCAACTCTGTTGCTTCACCTAAAATATCAGTTTAACTCGACTCCTGCAGTTTCAGTTGGCTTCCTGCAGGCCCCCAAACTTAAAAGACGTTGAGATGGCCGTCGTATGAGAACATCATCTCGAAGAATCGAAGAGTCTGGTCCAAGGAACTCTATCCAGATTACTTTTCTCTTCCCAAGATCCGGACAGAAAGAAACAGAGATTATTACCGGAATTGCGACGAATATCGGTATGGGGGGTTGTTCAGGCCTCCATGCTTAACTCACGATGTAGGCAAATTTTGAATAAAACCACTAATAACAACAGATTGCCACTCCAGAAATTCCGCCTACAACGTCACATGAATCCCAGTTGCAGGAAAAAAAACAACAACAATGTGACCACTCTGCCCACTTGCTCCGGGTTGTGTGACACGTAACGACGATGGTACTGTATGGTATGGTATGTATGATACGAACGAAGGGGGGGATATCGAAAAGCAAGACAAGATGGTCTCCAACTCAAAATGACAAAAAACAGGAGAAAGAGGAACCCAACTCCGGAGATCTCAATGCCGAGCCATCTCTCTGAGCGTCCAGGTGTGTCTTATACATCCAAACGATATGGCGGAGAGGGCCGCGCTCGCTATAAGCGAAAGACACGAATGAGTATCGACATGAGAAAACTACCCAGCTCACGACCGCATCAGCAGTAGTGTTTTCTTCCCAACATGGATACACGGAGACTAACCACCCATCATCTTTTACTCCTTCCCCTATGCACCGCCACTTTCACTAACCCTATACAATCCTTCATAGGGGCGTGGAATCCGAGAACATCCCACAGCCCTTTTTCTCCCCCATCAAGCCTCGAATAAGAAAAAGAGAAAGAGAAAGAGAAATCATTAAAATAATTATACAGGCGACATTATATTTCGAGTCGCGCTTTTTTTTTTACGGCAACGAGAGCTATCGTCCCCGCATTCTCTCCCATACGCACATATCCTTTCGATGCGCCAATGGTAGAGAATGCAAAACATGTTCATTTTTCGTCAAAATTTCTGTACGTCATCTTCACTTTTATTATATCTCTTACGACCAACGATTTTACGTTGGACTCCACGAGTAATGGTTCAGGGTTGAAGCATAGCTTCCGGGAGGTGGCGGGTGGTCACTTTTGCTGGGGAATGCGTAAGGCCTGCTGCTCTCACTGCCAGCGCCACCGCTGCCGTGGTATGAGTGCACGGTAGCGCTACTATGCTCGCCTGCCGTGCTCGTCCATGACGTCGAAGGCGGGTAATAGTCGCGAGGTGGTGGCTGGTGCGATGGTGGTTGTTGATGCGACTGAGAGTGGCCGCCAGCTGACGAAGAGGCGGCGCTGGTGGCACTTGTGGCAGCACCAGTATTACCGCTATCGGCGCTGTATGTCGATGCCGAGTTCAGCTCACTCGAATTGCTGTTTACGGGCACATAACCTGAAGGACCGTACCGGTACTCGGAACTGTCGTTGTTGTTATTCATGGAGCTGCTGCTAGGAACGGATTGGTGACTAGCATGGCGTGGGCTCTTTGCTGGCCGTGGGTTCGAGTCTACGTATCTCGGTACACTCAAGTTGCCATGATCCGAGCTACTACCCATCGACGTCGTCGTCACTGAAAGCTGCGGTGGGGCGGAGGTTCCCTGGACGTACGCGTACTGCGTTCGAATCGCTGGTGGTTGCTGCTCGGTCGCAGCTAGTGATAGCTGCATCGATGGCATGGAAGTCTGCATGGGCATCTCCTGCGGTTCTTGCGAATAATTCGAGGTTCCTGAAAGCGGCATCTTCTGGTACGAATCGGCTGGTATGCTCGCTGGTGGGTAGCTGGCTGTAGCTGAAGTTGGCATTCCGGAAAGGGGTAATTGGCTAGGAGGGTTCCAACTCGGGTATGAACTTGAAAATTTGTCAGCCCCTATATTCAACACGGATCAAATTACCAGGTTCCCCGTCTACCTGCCACGGTTCATTATGTACAGTTGTGGTGGTTAGGGATTCCAGGCCGTATCCTGAATTCGAAACTGGATGGGAAAAGACCTACTTGGATCGCATAGTCATTGGACTGCCAGGGAGCTTCGACGCGTTAAAGGTAAAAGCTGTCCTGGGCAGTTCCAAATTTAAGCCTCGCAGCTTTGGATCCTGAGCCTTTACACTCAAGGGACCCGCGACAATTCCGAGCCCCGTCTCAACTAAAGCCTGTCCTCGCGAGCCAGCGCTAGATCCTAGCAGGGGAATCTCCTTTCGGGCCTGGAAGTTTCGTGGACTGCGACCTCGAACCACAATGGGCGCTGTCGTGGATTCTGTCAGGACAACCTTCGATCCATTTGCCAGCGTTCCCACCACTTTTAGATGTAGCACAAAGTGCTGCTGAAGTTCTTTCCGTCTCCCGTTGTTCGCGGTCGCTCTGCAAAGTATAGGTCAGTACGGGGCTTTCTCGTCCAAAGCCTCAGTAAGCCACACGGAAAAGGGGGGGGGGCGAAAATAAGTAAGCAGCATACATTCTAAATTGCAAACGCCGCCACCCGATGGGATAAACGGCGTACTCTCCCTCTGCTTCTTGTCCATCGTCTGGGAATGGAATCAATGGTAACGAAGGCGGCTCCTGATCTGGGGTCTGTGGGAGTTCGGGAGAATTTGGCGGTGGCGTTTTCCAAGGGATAACAATGAGCCGTACAGGATGACCGTCGACCGACTCAATCGCGGAGATAGTAACCTCGGTGCTGTTCACGGGGACGGTCTCGCCCGTCTCGGGAAGAATCACGGAGAGCTGGCCTCGCGGTGTAATAAGCGAACCACTAATCTGGAATAGGTTCCTCCGGTAGCACGTCAGCTCTGGCTGTAGAATTGCGCCGTCGCTCGTGCTTGATGGCATTTCTGAAAGAAAGAACATTCCATGAAGTTGCGCCGTCAGTTCAAGCTGTTGCATTCGCCCATGCTGGTCAACTATGGTGTGCTTATCCTGGACCCTCCGGAAGGAGAGCAGCTTGTGGTCGTGGTTTACAGTGAGTTTCGATCCGTCGTCTCTTAGATCCTGCACAATCTCCTGGTACGGCGGGTGCTCGCCAGGCTGGTGCGGCCTCTTCAGGTTAGGAAAACTGTGATGCTGAGTTAGAGAAGGCTGAGGGTATCTGTCAAATCCATCGGACTCCTCCTGTGGGTATCGAGGATACGGGTAAGGGTGTTCGATGGTGGGGTGACTACTTCGTGGCCGCCCCGGATGCTGCGATGAAGTTGTCGATGAGTGCGAAAGGTTCGAGTCCATGGTATTGGAGAACCGAGTTGATAAGGGCACCGGACCGCCATAGTTCGGCCAGAGACTACTATGCACTGGCTCCGGCTTCAACTCTGCCATGGTCGCCGTCAAAGTGGTTGTGGCTGACATGAGAACCTGTGTCCCGTTCGGCTCCCAGTACCTCTCCTCGTGCGCCGCCGGCGATTAACCAACACGCTCCTATCGCTTCTTTCTATGATCTTTTTTATTTATTCCTCCTCTCCGACAAAACGATTATGCTCAAAACATCCAACTCAGCGGTAGTGCGATGGGTTGAGTGATGTTCAAGCTACTAGTTGGCTAAGTCCAAGTTCCCGTTGAAAGGCTAACACCTTGGTAGAGGCGGGAAAGTCTTTCCTTGTAAAGGTAGGTGAAGTCAGAATAAAGTGAACGTTGAAAGAAGGTAAGGTTGCAGGCCGAAGTATACTTGTATGGGATGGAACGAGATACGGTAGGATAGATGTTGCCTCTGAGGGGACTGTTTTGTGCAGCAGGTCGGCATTGTCCACTACCCTGGGGGGCACGTTTAACGGTTAACGGGTCCTAGCCAAGCGGAGGTCCAGGTCCAGGTTGAGGACAGTCAATGAGAGCGCCAGAAGTGACTTGGGGGTCGGTCTGGTACAGAGACTTTTAGTACAACTGACATGGGTTTTAGAATACAGTGCATGCAGCCCGACTGGGAAGGAGAACGGAGCTAATGGCGATCTGGCTGGGGGAAGATACAGGGCCCCCTTCAATTCTGACCGGGACTTGGTTGATAGGCCCCAGGGCAATATCGACAAGAGCTTATTTCTCCAGGCCAACGAAGTACTTTATCAAGGAACTTTTTATTTTAACTCTCTTGCAAGAACAAGATCAAGATCAAGATCAAGCAAGGAAGACGAAGACGACGTTGGATTCACTATTCCCACTCCTACATACCAAGGAAGATGAATAGGTACCTACTTCTATCGATCTACATCAAAAGCGACAAAACCAAGGTCATGATAGTTAACATATCTATGTAGGTACAGTACAGAAACATAACCAGAAGTTTACTAGACCGAGCTGAGGATATGGGAATGAATGTCGGTGCAATACTAACCTAGCTAACTAGATTGTACTGTACTTCACATTTGTACACTTGATAGACTACGCTGCCCCATAATAACCTTCATCTGTCTGCCGACTTGGACAAGGGCTAATTACAGAGGTACGTTGGCCTTTGTACTCCAACATTACACACCTCCGGCAAACAAGGGCCTGGCCACTGTGGATGAAAATGACGGCAAAGCCTTGCGTAGAGGCGTGAAGTGTGTAAGGTTAGTTACTTAGTGTATGTGTGTGTGGATGGATGGAGGGGGGACGGAGTAGGCAGGTAAAGAAGAAAATAGAGCATGGATCATATGGAGGCACGCAGAACCTATCGACAAGAGGCTAGCTCAAGAGCCATTCAAGAGCGATTTCAAAAAGAAAAGCCCCCCTTGTTAAAATAAAAAAAAAGCCCCTCCACGCAAGCTCCGTCCATCCAATGCCTGCCCTGGCCCCCAACAGGGAGGTGACTGATTAGTTACTGATTAGTTAGGAAATCCTCCGACAAGTCTTTACTAGGAGGTGCTAGAGCCTAGGAGGTAAGAGGAGGAGACCCGCTCTTTTCTAGAAAGACCGTTGGACATATCCGCCGACGAAGAGCAAGAAGGGAAAGGCGCGAAAGCATGGGGGGTTGGTGGGCAAGTCATTACGGTACAGTAAAATATTCGGTTCACGAGATTGCTTCTATGTGCCTAGTCGACCAGGGCCCCAAAGGGGGGGGGGGAGGGAGAAGGAGGGTGTGGCGGGGATCCAGTAAGCTCGCTTCGCAAAAAGCGCACATGAGTTTATTGGAGCCCTGGTTACCTTTTCTTGACGCATCTACAGTATCTTATGTCTATGTCTACTAACTATTATGTAGCACATACAAATGTAGGACTTGGTAGGTAAGTAGGTAGGTATGGATGGATGGATGGATGGAAGTATTCATACCTAATTGGGAAATACAGTAGCCTTCGTGTTCTTGTTTCTTGCGCCGGAAGGGGAGAAATAGAGAAAAAGAGAAAGGCTGCTAGTGTCGATGCCGCTGCCGCTGCCGCTAATAATGCTTGCTTGATTGCTAATGAAGCTCGTCGCCGCCTTGTTAATATCAGGCATTCTAATATAGGGGGAACTAAGATGCGATACGATAGCCTTCGGACGATGAGCCGAAACTGGATGATGGGGAGATGCAATAGAGGGCGAGACGAATGCCAATATCAAGGAATCTCGCTTGCGTGTGTCCGTTTTTTTTTCCATCTGGACGGCTTTACAGCGAGAAAGACCCGAGATGAAGGCAGGTCGAATTGTCATCAAAGGGAAGGAAGAGGATGTGTGGGCCGAGCGCGTGCAGTGCAGATAGTTACTGATAGTTACAGATACAGATACAAAGGCAGCTGGAGATGCATAGAATAATATCATTACATGATATTAGTTCAAAGTCGAACTTGTCAAAGAGCGATCCATATCACGGCAGTATTTGCAATCCATAGCTACATATGTAATAGATTATCTACATACCTAGTTAGTTAATTACTAGGTAGGTAGGTAGGTATGGCAGGTTATTATGTAGGCTGGGTAAGTAGATAGATAATCAATAGCCTTTTACATCCATAACTCCATAGTTACTATCCATCATACATATCCATACACACGCGCGTGTATCAGGTAAGGCGCAAAACACGCACACATAAGCAAGACGCAAGAGGAATATCAGGGCGGGCGGGTTCCTGAGAAAATGCGGAGGATAGCAATATACATACATACATACAGATCACGACGCATCCAGCACATTCCCGATTTGGATCAGCGTCGTCTACTGCCTACTACATACATACATACAGTACATGTACATGATCCACTGCTGGACAAACCCGGCACGCCACTTCGGAGGGCCATGTAAGCTTTTTTGGGAGGGTAGTGTAGTGTAGTGTGGTGTAGTTAGTGTACCACAGCATCTTCATCAATGTATGTGTGCGAGTGTGTGTGTGTGTGTGTGTGTGTGCAAATCATTCAATAATAGGACTTTTACAATCAAATCTAAGCATAACTACCTACCCTAACTTACATATATAGGGTACCATTTCGAGAAAGAACTGGGTCCATTATCTCTTTTTTCTTTTCCACTCAAAGCTCGCCCGCTTCTTCTTCTCATGCTGAACGTTTTAGTTAATAAGAGGTATTAAAGGAAATTCATGGATTGTATGTATGTGGCGCTTGATTGGCGGAACATTGTTGGTGAGCTCGGTAGGGAGGTAGTTAATAGTGATCAGAATATGTAGGAAGGTATGTAGAAGCGATAGGTATTGCTCAGCTACATACCTATGCCGATTAGGATACATACTCCAGAACCAGACTGGTTGATGTTCTGCGAGAAACATCATTGATGTGCAATATATACATATACATACCTCCATATGATATTATACTACATAGGTAGCTAGTTACTTGGTACCTACGAGTATGACTCTTCGTCTTCAATGCACGGCTGCGCGCCCGCCTGCCCGCCTTATGTGTCGAGTTCTTTTTAGCAAAGCAAAGCAAAGCAAAGGCAAGCAACAACCTCGCTTGCGTTTGCAGTTCAAGATTCGTCGTCTCATTCGACCCTCCTTTGCCGTGGACGGGTGCGTGCTTTGCCTTGCCTTGCCTTGCCTGCCTGCCTGTCTACCTGATGTCTTCTTTCTTTTTAAAAATAGAACTCATATTGATTACTTCTATATGTATTGTAACTGTGTTATATTATAGAAAACAACAGAAGAAAAAGGGAAAACTGTCACCCACACACACACACTCACATATGCGACCCTCCCCCCCCCCCTTCGATGTCTTGTCTCTCTCAAAAGTGAAAAGCGATGCAGGTGATATCAAAATTGTCAATGTGACGATGTTGGTGGTAGACGCCCTCCATCGTTAAACGCTTCTTTGTGATTTTGGTTCGAACGAAGGTCTTCGTTGGTGTATTATATTATATTAGTTATAGGTAGGTATATGTATGTATGTATGTATTATGTATGTATGTAAGTATTATTAATAACTAACATTGAAGTACTGTAAGTTGGATACCTACACACATGTCTATGAACACGCCTCTCTCTCTCTCCACACAGGGCCCTTGTCGTCGCTCCAGTTTCGGTTTATTTTCTAATCTGATGATAATGTTATGTATCATGTTCGTATCAACATGGTCAGTGGTTTGGTTTGGTTTGGTTTGGTTTTAAGCCAGAAACGAGTCAAACGACTAGGGGTTATTTTATTATATGCAATGTACAATAAGAAGGTACCTATAAAAAGGGAAAAATGAAGCCGGCAGATCGCGCTAAGACCCAAGATGATGATGTGTGGACTGATTTGTTACTACATAGAACTATGTACCTAGTAACTACCCTAGCCTAGGGTATGTACTATGTATTGTAGTACCGTATCTTGCGGATTCTTGCCTCCTCCTCCACACACGAAAGTGACTAATAACTATGTACATAGTAACTCTGGCTACTCTTACTATGTACCTACTAGGGCTGGCCCTTGCACAAATGGGCGGAGCGCCGAGAAGCTGACAAGGACCAGGTTGGTAACAATCCGTCAGGGGAAATGTTACCGGACATTTTCCCTTCTTTCTCTTTTTTCCCAAGCGCCATACTTTAAAGCCATACATGCCTATAAGGTACCTGTAAAGTACCCTACCTAGGGTAGGTAGATATTAGAGATACAGTAGTATTGGGAACCATACTATTATGTAGTGATGATTTCGCCGCAACATTTCCATGTATGTACTACCTATGTATGTATGACTACTAGTTACCACCACTACCACGATGACTACCAGACCACATGGTTTGGTTGCTTCCAAGCCCTTACCCCCCTTCCAAACTGGGTACATTTCACGGCAGTCAAGATTTCCCCTAGATCACAAACCACTTTACAGACTATAACATTACCAGCTGTTACTTAATACAAGATTTGTAGGTAGTTAAGTCTTGATGATACTTTCAGATGAACCATTTATTACTTGTTTTCCTATTTCCTATTTCCTATCGCCCTCTCTTTCTGGCTTTCTCTCTCTCTCGTAAACCTTGGTCGCGTCACGAGTTCAAGTCTGTATGTAAACATGCGTTCCTGAATCTGGTCAACACGAGTTTTCTCCACAACCGTTGAACATTACATAGGCAATGTAGGCATCAATGTAGGCATTAACTAAAGTACATGCGGGCATCTACATAATACATATGTACAATACATTGTAATATGTATGTTACTGTCTTAGTGTGTACAACAATACTAGAGTTGTGGATCCTGATGTCAGTATCGACGACGAAATAGGACACGGTATATCCCATTTCGGACTGGTAGGAAGCGGGACTTTGGTTCGAAGAAAGAAGTTCCCTCCCCTCTTGGACGAACGGAGACGAACGGAGCGGTCAAGGCTTCAGAGGAGCCTTACTAAAAGAGAAATGGGAGAGACGAAAGAAGAAGAAGATAGATAGATAGATAGATATTAGCCTGGTGGCGACACCAACATCGAATTTAAAAATAATACTAATACATATTCGGGTAGGTTAGATAATAAAGAGAGTGAGAGAAGGATCATCTTTTTTGGTTTCTTTAGACTCCGTACCTACAGTAGCGCATCTAATCGTTGTTTGACAGCGTCAGCGTGGCACTGACGTCGAAATAGCCCCCCCCCCCTCCCCTCCACATAATCCCCCCCTGGCGATTCTTTCTGCTAAGTAATAGCTTTTAGGGCGAGCCTAATATAAATGTACGAGATAGGGTTTATTACATAGTATTGGATTTGGGGGTCCCTTTTTCTGCGAGAGTAAGGCACCGCGGCGAGGGTTGCTTCGTGGTATGAACACCCGAGATTATCCATCCCCTCCCCTCCTTTCCTTTCAAGCTTAAACTCATCAATGTTAAAGAGAGAGAGAGAGAGAGAAGAAGAAAAAGGGGGGGCCCTGGCTTCATAGTGGTTATATGTGGTGGTTCATATACCTAAAGGTACTGAACCGAGGCAACGAACCCTTGTTCGAGTGGACAGAGCTCAACTGGGGACATATAATAATAATAATACAATACAATACATCCATGGGTTGTAGATATATGTATGTAATTATGGTATACGCTATATAAATTCAATAACAATTAAAATGGCGAATATAATATAGTTAATAGCAGCCTACTTTAAAGATGTAGATATCTTAAATTCAGATTAGTTATAACTACCCTGGGCAGTTCGAAGAACCCACGATCGCGTATAGGTAATAGACAGGGCAAGCTTCGCATCGCATACCCATCGAACAAGGTAATTAGCACAGGCATGCCTACTGGGGTTTAGGTAATTCAAGAGCTAACTATTGTATTGCGTGCCCAACTAATTCGGTGTCACTCGGTGTGTTACGCGCGTGATGGAAAAAAAGCTGTGCCTTGTGCCTCGTGTGTACCTGTCTGTGTGTGCTAACACCTCCTCTACTCTAATACTATGTATGTACCTACCTACAATACCTACGTAGTACTCCCCCCCATCCCTTCCCCCCTCGCCCCCCCCCCTAAGAAGATTGCCGTCGTCAGGCGGGATGGTAACCTCATAACCAAGATCAAGGGCTTTTGGTGGGGGTTCAACGCAAAACAGATGCTTGCTCTGCCGCGTTTCAACAGTCCAGTTGTACGGGGAGCATGTAACCCATGTGCCCCTCCTCCTCCTCCTCAACTTCTAAACCAAAGACCATAGATTGTCTTTGGCGGGCATAGGTAGGTAGGTATTGTACATTACATGCTGTACACTACCTACATACAGCCATACTTACATAGTTATACTAGATAGGTAGATAGGTACTTACTGACTTACTAGGCAAGGCAAGGCAAGGCAAGGCAAGGGTATAAGTATACTAGATAGGGTAGGGATTAGATCCCTCACGATAGGCACTATGTGGTCATTTCGGCGCCATAGCATCATCGATGTCAGATTCAACTTTTTTTCCAAGATCGACCTTACCTACCGGCACCAACAACAACAACAGCAACAACCCGTATCACGATGATCATAAAATAAGCGCGGGAAGAGATAGAGAGTTGCATGAAACTACCACCTGCAGGCTACATAGATCACCACCGTATAAGTTAGCTAGACGAAGAAAGGCTATGGAAAAAGGTTGGCTAACGAAGTTGTTGTTTTGCGATACGAGAATTTGGGGGGAAGGGGGGAAGGGGTCTGTCTGTCTCCTCCTATAAGCGTGTGTGCCTTGGTCATGAAACGCGTAGAAATACAAGTTCTAGGGGAGGATACCGTATCGTATTGTACATTATTACCCAACTATCGATGATGCGTGTGTGCGTATGTACGTACGAAAGCACTGGGTAGGTTCAGGCAGGTAGGTAGGTAACGGGTTATCGTGTCTGTCACGGCATTGTCTACCTAGACAAAAGGACCTACTGTAGGTTAGGTTAATGACAATCCATCTCGTGAGATAGATATTCCCTGCCCCAGACCAAGACCACGCGAAAGAAGATCGACTCTTGCTTTCTGGCACTTTTTTGCCGCGATCCCGGAAATTTGTCGATTGCCAATATTTCTGTCAATATGTACGTAACAGGGAACCCAAGGAAAAAAAAGAGGATTCAAGAAAAAAAAAAAAAAAAAAAAAAAGCTTGGAGCTAATAGGATATGGAGAATTTCAGAAATTCTACATATGTACGTAGTAAGACAGACTGGATAGATTTCCCATGGGCTGTCAAGGTCAAGCGCAAGCTAGCGCCTTTTGAGGCAGTACCGCCGGGCTAGCATACTCCGCTTCAGGAACGAAGATCGCCAGCTACAGCTTTAAACCTGGTCGCGTTGCAACACGATCTAGCAGCAGCAGCAGAAGCAGCAAAAGGGTTGCTTGCAAGGTATTGTACATTATGCTAACCTACCTAACCTAGCATGATGTGTAGATGTGTACGTATGTATGCGCACAGGTAGTGTAGGTAGTTAACTATAGCTAGGACACAGACTAGCCCGGCAGCCGCCCGGTCATTGCCTACTTACTATCATACCAGCATAGTTTAGTTACCTACAATACACGACACCACGACCTTTTTGATCCTCTCACGAAGGATTCCGTATGCTATACTAGTGGGAAGCTTGGCCCCCTAACCCCCTAACCTAGTCCCCTAGCCCCCCCCCCCTTGGCCTAAGCTCTCTCTGCTTCTTCAAGGTTACTAGTAGGGGTTGATGAAAAGGTGTTAGGTTTAGACCCTTTTTGTTCTTGTGTCGTCGAATCACATCCGTCCCCAAGGCCAACGCGCCATTTTATCCTGTACGACACCGAGCTGTGCCGCCACAGGGCGATTAGAGGATCTCCGTTCCCGTCAGTTGTGGTTGATGAAGGGGGGAAAGGGGGCTTGTGCGACATCGAGTCGACATGACGCAAGCATCACTGGTTTAGTTACCTAGGTAGTTAGTTAGAACGGGGACCTGACTCGAGCTTTCAGGTACGCGGAGATGGGGTGATAACTAGTTATTATGGCAGGGAGGTTAAAGTAATAGGCTAGGTTGGGTTATTAGGTAGGTAGGTAGGCTACAATAGGAGATCGCCTTGGAGTTAATTACCTAAGTAATCCACTACATTTCCATCTACATACCATCTCTCCCTTCATCTCTATAACTACCTATATCTCGATATATTATATGTATGTCTCTCTCGGTTGCCAAAGTTGGAGTGCAGGTTTTATTATTAAATATCTAGGCACCAAGAATCGCTCTACCGATTGTGGTCCTGCCTAGCCTACATGGTAATAAGGATGTGTAGCACTGAGTAGCTGACTGACTGACTGACTGACTGACCTGACAAGACCTCTTGGGTCCCCTCCTTTGCACGTCTGTCTGTATGTAATGAAACGGGGGGAGCAAGGCGGGGAGTTAGTTGGAGGGCGCAATATCATTCTCACGAGCTCTATCTCCCCTTATTGATTGATGGGGGACCCCTTTTTCTCCATCTCCCACGTATCTATCGGAGAGTTTGCGCATTTGCTACTTGCTGCTGCTGCTGCTACCACACTCCCCTTTCCCCGCCAGAGAGGGTTTAAAAAGAAATGCTTATTACAATATATAAGATTTTCGAAAAATCCCACCCCCGCTGCCCGCTGCCCGCTGCCCGCCCGCCCGCTCGCCCCATGAGGCTTGCACATGCAAGCACGCAGGGCAGGCAGGTACCCGCGCGAGCGAACTGGTCGCTGGGCTTTTTTTCTCGCTTCGCGGGGGAAAGATGTGTGGGAAAGGGGAAAAGGGGTGGGATTTTGGGTTGGGGAGGGGGACCGGGAGGGGAGGGGGGGGGGACGGCGGCCGTCTATAGTAAGCCATGCCAGCCGCCCGGCTGTCGCACGCTTGCATCCGTTTTAACGGGCTCCTTTAAGGGGCTGTTTCGTCGACTATGTACCAACAACAACAACAACATCATCGTTATACAGTTGGAGGATTGATGGATGATTGGATTTTAATATCATTTTCTCCTTTTGATTTTAGGTATTTTACTATTATTTTTTTTCTTTTCTTTGCTTTTTTGCGATCGAATTGCTGGCGATGTAGCTTACTCCTATCCCCCTCTCCCCCCTCCTCCTCCTCATGTCATACTATGGCCATGAGAAAAGGAAGAAACGAAGGAAACGTTGCGCGCAACAAGGAACAAACGAAGCGCAAAGATCAGGAAACAAACAAGAAACAAGAAAAAACGTTAGGGGGGTACGTATGTAGGTAACTAATGGATGGGGAATGGGGGAACGGATTGGTGATGGCTGCAAGCCACCATGTCCACGCCTCGTGACTGGCGGGATAATATCTGATACACCTGATACACTTTTGTCTGTGAAGAGAAGAAAAAAGTCGTGCCGAATGTCTCGGTCCTATCTGTCTTGCCTGTCTGCCTCGTGAGGAGAAGGGGAAAAACTGTGACTTGGGCAAATACGGAGTAATCAGTGTAGGTAGGTATGTAGAGATTGTAATTCACCTTATTTTTTTTTTTTTTTGGAACCTTTGAAGTTGATGAATGAGAAAGGGGAAAATGCTTAGCGCGCTTGGGATCAGGCCATACATCATTGTGATAGCCCATAGAAGAGAGAAGCGATGCGGGGCTCTCTGCATGCATGCATGTACATGATGTAGGTATGTAGGTATTCAGGTATGACTGTTTGTTCTAATATATGTCAGCTTGTAGGAGGAGGTACATCACTTGGTAATTATTGTACATACAAGTATGAGGCTATGTGTTGAGATACCTGCATCTAACCTTTCGATACACATCTAACCTGCCTGCCTACATACCTACATACATGCTGGATCTCTCACAAGCTTCGTATCCCCACCTCAGCTACCGAGGTATAGGATAGGAATACGTACTGTATATACGTATGTGTGTGTAAGGCTGCTGTGCTCGTGATGAACTCATTGCCTAGGGCTGAGACACGGATAATAGCATGCTCTCTTGTTACTCAAGCTAAAGCCAGTTTTAGCATTGTATTGAGTATTTGTACTACAAGTAACTAACTACCAACATTGAACGACACATACAATATGTAGGTACGTATGTAGAAAGAAAGAGTGTAACAAAATCTCGAATAAAAGACGGATGTGTATGTCTCGCATGACTCCCCCAGGACAGCCTTGTTCGAGCATCTCGGCGCAAGCGCCTAGTTAAGAAGGCATCAACGGCAAAGTCTCGGCCTGATTGGCTGATCTAACCCTCCATCACATATCTTGATATGGATACCTAGAAGAGGCAAAGCAGGTAAGAAGTTTAGTCAATGAAGGTTGCTCCCGCACTCGCATCCCGAACACGAACCCCCAAGTCTTGATACATAGCTACCTAATAATAATACAATACGTAAATACTTAATAATGATCATAATAATACATAAAGAAAGGCCACATATGCTTCGCTCACTCGTTCGGTTGTTACTAACCGACTAACAGATCTACCTGCCTGCCTGCCTACATACTAGCCTACTGCCTACCTATCGCCTACACCATCAGAAATAGGAAACATGAACTTTTAGCTTTTGATTATATGATTATATAAATATATGCCTCCCTAGGTATATACCTACTCTGCCGAGATATGTACTATATTTGAGACTTTCCCAACAGGGAAACCAACCAATTAGTTGGCCTCGTCTCCAAGTCGCCCGTTGTCTGCTTTAAGCTTTTCTTGCGCGCGCGCGCACCGCCAGCCTTGACGGGGGGGCCAGGTGATTATTAGGTGATTTCCTGAAATTGAAATTAGCAAGAGACGGGGTTCTATTAAAGTATGTACTTGACTACCTAGAGTCAAGTGAGGTGCTAACTATGTAGTAGGTTTATGGTTATGGTTGGATTGGAACCTGTCAAGCTGGATCTTCCCGTCGTCGTATATACTATTTAACTTTGACGCAGCCCTACAGAGAAAAGCGATGAAAAAAGCAAGCTACTATGTAAGTGCTAAACTACTATGTAACCTAAGTAGTACCTTGAGGTTAGTGAACTGCTACCTACTGTATTATTGTATCCATAGATGTAGGTACATACATCATGATACATGTCATGTTGAGTGAATCCTCCCGCAACCCCCCAGACTTTTCTATATTCCTATGTATTGTACATGTTGTTAAAGCTTAACAATCTATTGAATGTGCTTACTGAATTTGAGCCTTTCTTTAATATATCTCTCCCGTTATTGGTTTAAGATCCTAGAATATCTACATTCTCTACTTGTATGTTATAAGACTTGATATGTATTTCCTGTTGGTTAATTCTATTTCTGGTATTCTACAGTACATACATATGTAACTACATAGTATGTATTAGTGGTATCTTTGTATACATGTATTGTACTGTATCTCATATTCCCAGGTGGAGGCAGCGCAAAAGGAGATGTTATTTCCGCATCTACGCTAGTATCCACTTGAATAATTACCAAAAGGGGTAAATATCAATGTTCATGTTAATCCATTAGTTAATCCACATCTTTTTTAACTTAGCCGTACGCATACATCTCACCCCTTAACCCCTGCCCCTCTAACCCTACATACCCTTACCTAGGCTACTAACTAGCCTGCTAGGCCTGCTAGGCTTAGGAGTTTATAAAATAAAACTGACAACTCCCGATTTTAATCGCATTACCCCGCAAAAACACTACCCGCAGGATCCGAGCTTATACTTTTTCAGGTTAGATGTCTAGGGTAGTAAGGAACTAGGTCGTTATGATACCTAGTAAGTAATATGTACATGGTTAAAACATGAACATGCCATGCAGGCATTGCAGGGCTATTGCAGGGCTCTTGCAGGCAAAGAAATCGCATAGTCTTTTAAAGAGATTGCGAGATTATGAGATTGTGAGATTGCTTATCTACTTATCGAACAAGCTCCGTGCTTTCATGGGGCTATTACAGATTTAGTATACCGTGCACTATACTAGTGTACCTAGTAGTTACTTATACCTAGTACTTATACCTACCTACTAGGTATTGTATTGTACTTGTACCTAGTAATAGTATTTACAAGGTCCCCAACATTGAACTCTTCAACGTTGTCTTTTCCAACCTTAGATCTTAACTATTAATATATACAGACTCCAACGCTCCAACGTACATACATATAACTACCTTGAAATAAATATAAAAATATACCTCAGGTAGGTAATATGTAATATCGAGATGCAGATGAAAACCCACGCTGAAAAAAGAGAACCAACCAAACCAAAAAAGGGGGTGCCGAGATTTAACGAGGCTATAGAGAGACACCTGGTCATGCATCACCTACATACCTACATGCCTACATACCTACATACATACATACATACATACATGCATACATACATACCTAACCTTTTCCTTTAGCCTAGGTAGAGATTAAGAAGAAAACCACCCCCCGAGTTTAACCCGACCAATCCCTATCGTCCATCGAGGGAACCCTTGTTCTTATTCTTCTTCTCTTCTCGTCTCTTTTTAATGGCTATCTTACCTATAGATTGCGGCTGGCCCTGAAGAAGAAAACCCTTGAGATCTTTATTGCCGCCAGCCCTCCCACCCACGCCCAGCTCGAATCTCTTTCCCGTAACGGGCTTCGATGTAACCAGCCGTGTTGCAGAAATGGGCCAAACGGCCCCCAACCGATGCCTATTCTAGGACATGTACGGTCTTATACCGTGTCGCGGTTTGACGAATCCAGATGCATTTGATGAATATAACCTAAACCTAGTCATTATTATTTCCTTTTTCTTTTCGTCTTTAATATTATGTTCGCCCTCTCTGCTAACTAACTAACCTAGTGCATACATAGTAACTATGTACTGCCCTAATCTATTTGTAAAATGCTACGTTGTATACCTTACAACCTAGCTCCCCACGTATTGAACTAAGCGCTATCAGTCCAAAATTTCCGCACGCGTCCGCTACCTACATACATATCTCACAAGTGACAATGGACCAACATACTAATTCATGTACCATATGTACCTAATAGTAGACATGTATGCTAAACTAGCGTTGGACATGCGGGCCAAGCAATGGGAGGAGGGGGGGTTAGGGAAAAGGGAAGTGGATGGGAAGTGGATGGGGGGAAGAGGACCCTTTATTAATCTAGGTAATAAATTATTCCCCTAATAATAGAGCTAGCTTGCGCAATGGCGAGTCCCAAAAACCCGCATCAACGAAAAAGAAGACTCCTTTTTGAAAGCTACACTACATATCTACACCATACATGATATTATCCATAATGGAAGTGATCATGCAGGTTGAGCATGTGGCAGCCCAGGATGTTTTGCCCACTTCGTACATATCAAAGAGGCAATAACTACAGTCCGTACACAGACAGGATGGATACCTACATACCTACATACATGTCCACCTAGGTACATACCTCTTGCCTTATGTATGTATGTATGTATGTATGTATGTAGTATCAATATGGATCGGCCAAAGAAGAGATATGTACTAACTAGGGGCGAGCGGCGGACCTTTATAGCACGAACCCATCCTCCTCGATGTTACCTAATTACTACCTGCTATGTAAGTCGATATTGGGTAACTTACCTAACCTATCAACAATATTGAAGACCCGCGAACCCTTAAAAGCTTAGCCCACTTCATATATGACTAAGTGAATTGCTATAACCATGCACACCTACTAGGTATCGGGTAGCATGACTAATATAGTGTAGCTGTCAACTATAATGATACCGGGACATACATGCCTACATAGTATCATATCATACCAGGCATGTAAGACGTACATACATAGTACATATCTAGTGTAGTCACTATTCGTACGTCCTATCATGACATAAATATGTATACAAGACGACTTGACTACCTGCCTGAGTAATCCGCGCCACCTACGTACATGCCCAGACATCTAGCAGACCAGGCGCCAGCGATAAGCAAGCAGCAAGCAACGAACAGCGAGCACCAAGACAGCTTTGCCTGGTAACTAGTTACCTATTATCAATATTCGGCCCCATGGTTCCTTCGGTACCTAGTAACTATTCCTTACTTACTGTGACAATGCCGGATTACCATTTGCTGTTAGCAGACTACTAGCTACCTACCTAGCTGATCAAACGAACAGCCTTTTGGGGGCGGAGGGAAAGAAGGAAGTATGTAGGTAGAAGAAGAAGAAGAAGCAGAAGAAGACCTTGCATGCATGGTACATACATACTGCGAGAGATAATAATAATAACAATACTACTACTACACATGTAACTACCATGAGAAGTAACTATCAGTAGAAAAGAGAAAAAAAAAAAAAACCAGGGGGCAAGAGAACGAATCAGAATTCGTCCGCCCGCGGTAATAAATGGCCAATTAGCACCAATAGGAGTTATGATACGGTACCATGACCTACCAAATACCACCGAAAACCACCAATACCACACAATCAGTTGGAAATCTCTCTCTTTTTTTTTTTGTTTTTTTTTTTTTTGGTGCTCCTACATACATACCCCATCCCCCCCCCTGAAACGAAACCCCCCACAAACCGAGAGCCTACCTACCTACCTACCTACCTACGCATATGGCGAACATGGTTAGGTGGTATGTATGTATGTAACCAGAAAGAAGAAGAAGAGGAAGGGTGTTCCTGTTGATTGACTGACTGATTGATAGTGTAATGGTATGATAAGCCTGATGCCGCACGATACCTACCTACCTAGATACTCTGCCTACCCATCTTACCTAAACGTGCTTGCCTGCTTACATATGTATATACAGATCGCCACAGGTAGATGTGTAAGCAGCTGCGCGCGCGAGTCATGCCATGAGAGTAGTTATCGGGAAAAGGAGGGAGAAGGGGAAACCGCTAGTAGCCCCTACCTACCTACCTACATAGGTACGTATATGCAAAAGGCCATAGGAGAGATCTCTAACCTTAGATATGTATGCACATACCTATCTACAACAAGGGTCACAAGTTGTTTGGGGGCGGGCGGCTGTTAAGCACCCAAGTTACTTACTTGCCTTCGTTGCCCGCCAGCCTACATACACACTAGACATAGTATCAAGTATTATTATCGAAGCCAACACGTATACACATGCAGAGGTCTACCGGGTATCTAGGTAGGCAAGCAGCTAAGTAAGTAAGCAAGTAAGTATACATGTAGGTAAGTAGATGCCCAGGTGTCTGTCTACCTACAGATGAGTTTCAGGACGGGCAGCTGGAGAGCCGGAGTACTTTGCGCTCACTCACTTCTCCTGAACAACCTACCTACCTACCTACCTGCCTGCCTGCCTGCCTGCCTAAACCCCTAGGTTAAGGCATCACGGTAACAAACCCAAAAGATCCCCGGAAAGGAGTCAAGATCATGTGCTATGTTTCATCCATCGTCAAGTCTCCCTGACTACCTACCTACTAGCCAGATATGTACTGCAGTTCCATTACCTACATTCCCAAACCACCGAGGCACTTGACCAAACCCCCCCCCCCAAACCAAACCAACCAAACAATGCATAAATCTTCGATACGGTACGATCGCTATGTGGGTATCTATCTACCTAATGTATCAGATTTCGCCATCGTCAGAATCTCGTCGCAAAAACCACCTACCTACCTATGTACTTACCCCTAACCTAGCCCCATACACGCACACACAAACCAAGGTATTGTACCTTAGCAGCTTACCTACCTAGTAAAAGCGTATGTATGTGCGGGACACGATGTAGCGTACCTATCTGCGATGTCGCTGTTGCAACACGATACGTACTAGCTAGCTAGGTACGGTACGTTATTTTGAGTGCTTACAAGTGCTTACTTAGGTACGGTAACTAATGGTACCTAGTAGTGTTGGGCAAGTTCTTACTATCTCTACCTAGGTAAGGTATTTCCTTTTCTGTTCATTCAACGTACTTATTTCTTGTCACACATATGTAGGTTAGTATATTGATACAACATTGTTTATTATTAGCGATCTTCTTTCTCACCCGCGGTTTTATCGAAGAAGAAAATCTGCCTATCGCATGACAACCAGGTATTCATTGGTATGTATGGAAATCTACTTACATACATACTAGACTCACATATGTACAATACATACAAACCTACATATGTAGCCTGTCCCCGTGCGGGATGGCATGGCATGGCATGGGGAGGAAGATTCATAATACTATAGGTATGTATGTAGGTGGCCAAACCCTGCCTTTCAAGGGGGTTGGTTTAGACATCGAACTGCAAATATCACCTCGGCGTAACATTGTGATCCGGCGAGATCTGCCTATCTCAGAAGTCCGCTGTAACTTTAGCACGAAAGAAGGCGATTCGTTATTTGCGCACAACTCTGCCCCGTGACAGCTGCCGGAAGCCACTAGAGGTGCAACCCTCGCGCCCCATTCGCTACCAGAGATCGACCCCTTCTGGTCGGCTCCTTTCGGGAGTTCAATAAACTTGAGCTTTTCTAGCTGGCGAAAACGGTCGTTTCGGGGCGTACTTGTTACCATCTTAGGAATATCGTGCCTCGCATGGCCTCGCATGCCTACTGCCTAACCTAGAGTAGAGTTGCACCTATCAAAAAACTGCTTTTCGTGCTACTCGTCATCACTCATCGATTTCGACCAAATCTTCCTGATCCTCGAGTGCCAACCGCACAAATTGGCGAATCCATGCTGCGTGATGGGGATCTATTTGGCCATTTTGGCCATCTCCTCGGAGTACTTCGTCAATCCGTATCCCATTCGGGGGGTTGCGACCGTTGTTATTCAATTGTTGGTTCTGCCCCTGAGGTCGATTCCGGTTGTTTTGTCGATTCACCCCAGCGCCTCTGCCTCCTCTGCCTCCCCTGCCTCCTCTGCCGCCTCGGTTTCCTCGCTGGCCTACACCGGCTTCTCTACGATCACCTGGAATGCCGGGTTGCTGACGACGAATTACCCCTTGGATGGGTACTTCTTGAACAGGTAGCCGTAGCGCCTCGCCTTCGATTCGGAGTACGAGAGGGCCCTCACGAGCCACGGCAACTCTTCCATTAAGGTGCTCCCTTGGTGGTTGAGGCTGGACGGGAGCTGGCTGCTCTTCCAACTCCTGTTCGTCCACTTGAACTAGGAGTTGGCCAAGTCCATCATCCAGATTAGCTCTAGCATTACCCTCGAAGGCCAATCCAACATCGTCACCATCGCCACCCTCAAGCTCCCATAGCCTCATGTAACAGCCGCTGAAACCACCTGAAGGTTGAACGTTGAAGTGCTGATACTGTAGCATCCAAAGTTAGCAACCGTAGTCTTAGGGTAGCAGGGTGAGTACACTCTAAAGAGGTAAACTCGTTTTCAAAAAGAAAGAACATGTTCCACGTATAGGTACTTACCGGATTCGAGGGGTTAAGCCAAGCTGAGCATAGGTAACAGAAGTGTGTTGCGCACCTGAAACAGCGCATGTGGTTGCAGCCTTGCGTCTTCTGCACTGGGGCACCACAAGTCGGACACGGCGTCGTGTGCAACTTCACATACTCCAATGATGCCTTTTCCTCTTCCGTGATATCATACTGGGTCTTTTTCGGCATGCATGCCTTGAACTCGCCGTGCCATGATAGTTGACATTCTGTACAAAAAGCAAATCCACAGTCTTCGCAGATCGCAAGCAGGTCCTGTTTTGAGGACTTCTTCAACCGGGCCTGGGCATTTTTGACATTGTCTGTGTCCGAGTCTTCATCCGAAGCTTCTACGAAATCGAGTCCCTCAGGCTTCTTGTGCTTCTTCGATCGAGCGGCGCCTTGACACCACGAGCGAGGACAGTACACTGTGCTCTTATCCGATTCAAGCTCAGTCTTGTGCCTCAACATTACGAACCGCATAACTGTCTCTCGTTCCAACGGGATTTGCAGGAGTTCACTAGGGCTGATGAAGGTGGCTGCCTTCTTCTTCTTCATGGAGCCTTCGATGGCATCTTCTCGTTCCTTGGCACAATTTGGTTCGGTACACTGGACAGCACCTATGTCGCCTGTGGTGATGGCATTGTTGTAGAAATTCTGCAGACACTGAACGCAGAAAACATGCCCACAAGAAAGCATCTTATGACAAACACTTCCTTTCTTGGGATCTAATATCCATGGTCAGCTCTGTGTTGTACATAAGCGGATATAGGGGAAAGTAATTTTCTGGTACTTACCTAGGCAGATGCCACACTCGAAAGTCTCCTTTTCGAAAGCTCTTTGCTTGGCTCTGATATCGTAGTCCAATATGGTAATCTTGTGTTGTGGATCAACTTTCAACTGCCCCTGATCATCAACCAAACCAAAAATATTCTCAGTAGACTGCTGTAGGCTATCGATGTACGTGAAAATGACCTGGTCTTGCCCGATTTCTTCCCAGAGGACTTCCACGTCGCCTTCAAGCTTGCGCAATATTTGCTCGGATAGCCATGGAGGTGAGGTTGAGAGAGAGACTGTGGGTGGCTTCTTCTCGGGGTATCCTTCTGGGAGGGTGATGCAGGCTTGCAGAGCTGGCAAATTGGATAGCATGTGAGAATCTACTACCGGCGCTGCTGGGACCTGGGCTTGTTCCGGCTCAACCGGAGGTACGCCCTCGGTGGCGGCTGGAAACAGTACAGTGACTGGCTCATTCAAGCTTACAGGTAGTTCGATTGAGAAGGTGTATGGGTCATCCTCATTAACTTGCAACTCGGGATAAATGGCTGCTATGGTCGATAATTCAACCTCACGAATATCCTCCTCTTCCATCTTGAATCAGGGTTATCGGTTTGCATAAAGACGTGTGTCGTTTGGCTGAATGCTCATTAACATGTCCGTATCTTTGTGCTTAATAAATCATAAGTTACCGACTGCGTAATCTAGGCAGGCGGTTGGGTTAAGCTGGAGGTGGGTATCTTTTAAATTCAGATTGATGGTTCAAAGCTTGTATGAATATCGTGATGGGATATCGTAACGAAATGGGCGAAGAGCCAGTTAGAAAGAGCTTGGATGATATATAGTTAGTAGGAGGTAGAACCGATGAACTGGATATTTGTGTCGTTGGAATGAATGCGCGTCGCGTGGGTATATGGATCTGAAGATGACTAACTCCCAAGAAAAGAACAACAACAATAATTAAGCAATCAGCTTAAATGTGTAGAATTAGCCTTTAAGTGCTGTAAATTGGAAAGTTGAAGAAAGTAAAAGAGTGAAAAAGTATCAATAAGATTTATGATCTGTGTTTAGGATCGCAAGTGGCGTCAAATGATGAGTTAGTTAGTGCCATGAACAGCACTGTGCCAAGTGTGGTGTAGTGTAGTGGGGCAGCTAAGGCTGATAGAGGTAGATAGAGGTACTTATCACCTTATCGATAATCAATGATGAGGGGTGATTATGTATTGTACAATACCCTAGGCACCTTAGATACCTAGGTTAGTACTACTTAGTAGTATGCTGATGACCCTGATAAAAAAGGTTTAGCTGGTCCCCTTGTTTCAACTTACTTCCAATGACGAAATAGGAACTGGGTCCCCAGGTTGAAACCCTTCCCTCGATTATCCAGGCTATGAAAAAAATAAACACGACTCGTCAGTCCCACTTACTTACTTACTTACTTATTACGTCCTATTAATATTTTGCCCAAATCCATCTGAACAATGTGTCGTTAAAAAGTCTTTGACCCAACAAACCACCTAGTCCGGTTGCCTAAGCGCATGTTCCAGCTCTCACAATGGCCGACGACACAGTGCCTCTAGCGTCGCTGTCCCTAACTCACGTTCACTATGTATGCATATACCTTTGCCTCTTGCTTCACTAACCGAGTCGCAAGTTCAGTTAGCAGCTACTAACATCGCATTCAACCTTCCCCCCCCTCTCCCTAGGACCCAACAGATCCCCTATCCTACCTCTGCGCCTGGCTGGCCCTCGTCCCGCAGGGCCTGTGCGTCGTGTACGCGACCCTGATCCTGTTCACGCGCGAGATCGAGATCGCGCTGCTGTTCGCGGGCCAGCTCGCCTGCGAGGCCATCAACTTCGCGCTGAAGCGGCTGATCAAGGAGGAGCGCCCGCGCCGCATGAACGGCAAAGGCTACGGCATGCCCAGCAGCCACGCCCAGTTCGTCGCCTACTTCGCCGTCTCCCTCACCCTCTTCCTGCTGTTCCGCCACCAGCCCCCGAGCCCGCGCGTCCGCAGGCGCAACCACACCCCCATGGGCCTCCTCGAGAGAACCGGGTGGAGTGTCCTCGGCCTCGGCGTTGCCGCCGCCGTCGCGTGGAGCAGGGTGTATCTGAACTACCACACCGAAAAACAAGTGCTGGTCGGCGCTGCCGCAGGGACGGTAAGTGCCATAGGATGGTTTGTCATCACCGCTATAGTCAGGCAGACGGGGTGGCTAGCCTGGGCGATAGACCTGCCCATAGCGAAGTGGCTGCGAATACGGGACTTGATTGTGGAGGAGGATCTGTGCCAGGCTGGGTGGGAGAAATGGGATGATAAGATCACAGAACTAAAGGCAAAGGAAAAGAAGAGGAAAGGGAGGTGAGGTGAAGTTTTTGCCTACTTTCTCAGACAATACCCAATACCCCCTGGCCTAGCGACCTAAAAACACCCTCCATAGCTACGCTCGTAGTAAAGAAGAAGAGCCCCCCCAAAAATACTTGCTTCCCTTTGAAAATTGGTGTTATTGTCGTATTAAGTCTCACACCTTGACTGCAATATACCATGCTGATGATGGTATGTGCTTCTATCATTAACAAGCAGTGTTGAATTTACGATTCTCAGAGGATAAGACTTGAGCTACCGCAAATAATTTGGGTTATTACGTTTCAGCCAGGTAAATGGGTATTTATATACAGCAGTCCACGTATGGTATTGAAGAAAAGGGGGGAGAAGGGGGTATCAGAACGATCTATGCATTGTCTGTCTATCCTACTCATAACACCATCACATCTTTACCGCATTACACTTATCGGTCATTACCCTCAAATACCTTTTTTTACAAGTGTATTATTTTATCAAGCCCAAGCTACAGCCTTCCAAAAAAAATACACACCTTCCTACTCTGCTAGTTACCCTCATAGGCAGGTACCTAGATAAGCAGGTATCATAGCCCTCGATCTTTCTGACTCTCGCGACAGCAAAGATTGGCGTGGGAACCTGGAAGAGCAAGAGCTGCTGAAAGATCCATGTAGTATGCAGTATTGATGACCTGAATGATCATCACGAGTTAGAAACTTCATCCGATTTTTTTAATATTCTTTTTAACAAAAAAGGTCCATTGGTTCGGCTCCTTTCTTCAGTACACAGAACTCGATTGGGGTGCTTATGACTGTATTCTGACGCCAAGAAATGACGCACATAAGTTGTCGAGGCTGTCGAGGCTGCTTTATTTAGTTTAAAAATGGAGTTGTTTCTGCTGGCTTGCTTCGCGCGCCAGCTGCTTCACATCTCTTCTTTCATCTCCCACCTCTTTCCTACTAGTTAGATTTGTTGTGAAGAAGTTCCCTCTAGTTTGAAATCGGGGTTAACTCGGAAAGGGTTGTTTCGCATATAGGCGCTGACGTTGGTATAGCGAGCGCATGCGTTAATATAGTCGTGAACTTGAGGCAGCACGCAGCCGGGTTCTTGCGGATCTCCCACAAATTCGGGAAGACATATGAGGTTGTAAGGGTGGCTGCGCCCCTTCTCTATCGAGTCGTCCACCAGGACCGTATCCTCTTGGCTCCAGTTCTTGCCGAAAGTAGCTTCTGGGTGCTGTCCAGCGATTATAGGATCATCCCATAACAAATCCAGGCGCTTGTAGCACATCACCCTCGAAACAAAATCTTCTGCCGTCAACCCGAAGCGATCACGACCCCAGATACTAACAACGTTTTGTCGGTCACTACGTGTTAACAGCTGATTGCACATTTTCTGTACATTGGCGGGCTGAGCGGAGGACCAGATGACGACCTTGAACGTGTTGATACAGTAGCTGAGAAATTCGCGGCCATATGGGCGTTCGATAAAAGCAATCGGGTTTCGGAAGCTTGGACGATGGAGCACGGTGCCATTGAGATCAATTACGACGAGAATCTTGCGGGGCTGGGGGTTTTGGAGAGGTGGCATTTTAGATGACTTCAGGTATTCGAACGTCGGTTCAGGTACACCGCCTGACTCGAGGCAAGGTGGTCGTATCTTGTCCCTATGTCTGTCCCTGTGGTGATCGTCCTGTCGAATGGCGTAGCCAGACTTGTTCAGATTGGCCTCAGACAGGTGGGCACGGGTTACGATTGGGAGGCCGGTGTAGGGGTTCCTGGGAGGGCCAGTACCTGGATTGGAGAAGGCCTTGGGAGGTGAGTTGGTGTTGATTGACCCCATTTTGGTTGCGTGCAAAGGCATTAGGCGTCCGTAAGAGAGAACTGTGTCGGAGACAGGGTCGGACTTGTGGAGGTCAATTCGGACAAAATCGCCGTGAATAAGACCTGGCCCTTGAAGATATTGATACTCTTTCGCACTCATGAATGGCTTCGCACCTTTTTTCTCGAAAGGCGAATACTTTTCAAGGTTAGGTGTTTCTTGTAGGGGCTCATTTGATTTCTGTCTCTCAGGTTTCCTCTTTTTGTCTCTTGGGGGTGTGGACTTCCAGTCGACACCGCGAGAATGTGTTGTCGTCACGGAGAAATGGCGGGCTGCTTTAGGTAGAGGATTGGCACGAAGTACTTTTGCTATATGCCGCGCATTGCCGCAATATAGAAGTCGACTCATCAAAGGTGAGGCGGAGATATGTTTTCGCATGGGTGCCTTTGAATTTCTGGTTCTAGAAATATGCCGTATTTAATTTAATGGTGGAGAGAAGCCCGAATTTGCGAAAAGCGAAAATGCAAAGAGGTAAAAATGTAAAATGCGATCACATAATTCGTTAATTATTCTTATTATCCTTATCTTATCTTATCTTAGATTGACTATGCATGCAACTATGTATATACCTAGTACATGAATTAATTGAAACTTTTTTGAACTTTTCAGCGGGGACCTGCATATGCATATAGCACATACTAGTATGCAGCCTTGAAGTATGAAATATGGAGTACATGTGATAATATTATATTAATAATTCAATACATTGATCACCTTTACTTCTACAACATACGTACATATACAAGATGAATCGCATAAAAGCAGCCAAGCGGAAAGCACCGCCCTCTACCCTCCAGCGGCGTGTGCGAGCGAGGAAGGATGAGCCTGAAGATATACCCAGTGACCAATTTCCAGAGGAAAGCAACGACGAAGGCGAAGAAGACGACGACGACGAAGATGAAGATGAAAGCGAAGACGATGATGACGAGGTATGTAATATAATCATGTGTACTTATATATTCACATTTTCATACACATATACATCCCATGTAAAGCAGAACAAGTACTAACCGTCCCTCCAGTCCAACGCCTCCTCCTCTTCCTCATCCTCATCCTCAGACGAAGACACACCAGACCCCTCGAAAGTCGTATCCCAAATCTCCTTTGGCGCCCTAGCCAAAGCCCAGGCCTCTCTACCCAACCTACGAAGAGGAAAGGGAGGACGAAAAGGACAAGAAGAAGACGAGAGCGAAGACGAAAACGCCGACGACAAAAACCCAGCATCCGATAACTTCAAAGCCAAATCCGCCAAACTCCCGAAGCTATCCCGATCCAGCAAGCACGCCCCCGCCGAGCAGACCAGCAAACGCCAGGTGAGCCGGAGGCGGGAGGTCATCCTGACGCACAAGCCCGCGGCGCGGGACCCACGATTCTCCGCCGCCGTGTCCTCGCGGCCCGTCGACGAGGAGAAGATGCGCAAGGCCTACGGGTTCCTCGACACGTACCGGGAGTCCGAGATGGCGCGGCTAAAAGAAGCTATCAAGAAGACGCGGCGCAGCGACCCGGCCGCGCAGGAGGAACTAAAGCGCGCGCTGGCGTCCATGCAAGGGAAGAAGAAGTCGCAGGAGCAGCACGACCGCGAGCGCGAGCTCGTCGAGAGCCATCGACGCCAGGAGAAGGAGCTCGTCAAGCAGGGCAAGAAGCCGTTCTACCTCAAGAAGAGCGAGCAGAAGAAGCAGCTCCTGCTCGACCGCTTCGCCGACCTCAAGGGCAAGCAGGTCGACCGCGTCATCGAGCGCAGGAGGAAGAAGCTCACGGCGAGGGATAGGAAGGATATGCCGATTGCGAGACGGGGTGCGGAATGAGTTACGCTACATGAATAATTGCACGCGGGGCCGATCTTTGTGATGAAGAAAAGGAGTTGGTTGGCTTATATAGCATGGCACAGGAAGTGCTCGCTGGTGGCTTCTATCCATTAGAGTACGTAGGCATAAGAACATGATACCATTCAAGTTCTCTGCCTTTCTGTCTATATGTATATACCCTGGGTAGGTACCTAGGCATGCATGTATACCTAGTATACATGGACCTATTTACCTTCAAACTTCTCACAATGCACCGTTTATGTCCCCTGCCCTCCCACCCTTCCAATCACAGCACACAACAAACACATCGGAATCATTTTTATACATTAGGTCCCTGTATCTAGATAAGGTGAGATGGCTCAAAAAAGCGTGATCGTAGAAATCAATCGCCGTAGTAGTAGTAGTACATTCCAATTATAACGCCACCTCCGTCTTCTCCAACGCCCTCTCGAACAGCTCTCTACACGGCACCCTGCTCCCCAGCTTCGCGCAGAGCAAGAACGCGCCGCTGAGCTTGCGGTGCAGGCTGTAGGTCTCCTCGGGCGGGGGGCTGAGGCGCTCGCGGATCATGACGGGGATGAGGGACTTGACGCGCTCGGTGATGGTCTGGTCCTTGAAGTCGTAGACGCGGGGCGCGGAGGCGAGGAACGGCTCGGCGAGCGTGAGGATCGAGGCCACGTGCGCGTCGAGCATCGCCTTGCTCTCGTGGCCCGTGAGGTACCCGAGGTCGCGCGAGAGCCGCTCGATGGTGGCGCGGTCGGAGCGCGAGGCCGCCGCGAGCAGGCCGACGTACTGCGAAACGAAGCGCTGCGGGTATTCGCGCGAGGCGCCGAAGTCGAGCAGCTCGAGCTTGTGGGTGGCGGGGTTGAAGAGGAAGTTGGTCCAGTTGGGGTCCGTCTGCATGAAGTGGAACTCGGTGATCTCGCGCAGGCACAGCCGGAGGATCTGCGTGCCGATCCAGTCTTTCTGCTTTTGCGTGAAGGCGTGGCTCCCTCGCGTCACCCCTACCCCTTCCATGAACTCCATCGTTATTACGTGCTTCCCGGATGCCTCAGGGAAGGTCTCGGGGACCACGAATACGTCCGTCTCGTCGGCTAGGAGCTCTCGGTATCGTCTCCCGCACTCGGCTTCGCGCTCGTAGTCGCACTCCCAACCGAGTTCCGTGCGCGCGTTGTCGATCGTCTTGTTTAGGTATAGACCTTTCGGGAGCATCTTGGAGGCGGTTAGGAGCATGCCGAGGTTGTCTAGGTCTGAGTTGATCGAGTCGGCGACACCTGGGAACTGGATCTTCACGGCAACTTTCCTGCCGGTTGACTTTATCTTGGCGCGATGTACTTGTCCAATCGAGGCCGCAGCTATCGGCTTCTCCTCAAATTCCTCAAAAAGTTCCCGCCATGCAGGCCCCAAATTCGACGTAAGCACACGATCGCGCTGCCAGGCAGGCATGTAGTCCGCTCTGTCCTGGACTCGCTGTAGGACCTCCTGGATAGGGCCAGGGAGCATTTTGGTGTCCTGGAAACTCATCATCTGACCAAGTTTTAGTGCCGCTCCTCTCATCCGCGAGAGTTTGGCCACTAGCCTTTCCATATTTCCGGAGCTGAGTAGCACAGAACCCTTGCCGCCACCGCCCAACCCTCTACTAACCCCTTCACTAATAGCTCCGCCGAGCATACCAGCCGCTAGCCCTCCGTAATTCCATAATCGGCTCAAGCGGGAGGCTGGTACCTTAGACTCCCGGAGGACGTAGGCTGGTTTGGTTGGTTGGTTGTTCAACATCACTGGTGTTTCAATAGCTCCGTCAGGTGATGTTTCTGTTTCCGTTTTGGACAGGATTTTATCAACCATATGAGTATGCTCTTGCTCCGCACTGCTTTCCAGAGCTTCTGCTTTAGTAGGCGACTCATTATTATCTGTACCAGTATGTGTCACGCTCTCATTCGCGGTTGGGTGCCCCCGTGTTGCGGTAAGCTCAGCAATAGGAGGCGCCGTCTGGCTTTCCTCTTGGTGGGGCTTGGCCTTTCCGTGGCCAAAATCCTTGAACCAACCAGGAGATGGAGGGGGGGTTAGGGGTCGTTTTGCCCCTACGACATCTTCTTGCACCTCTAGCATCTGAGATCCTCGATTTGTGTGAAATATATTGATATCCACTTCTGGAGGAACGTCTTGCAGAGCCTTGGGGCTCGGGGATACCTTTAGCTTTTTTGAGACAGGTTGGAAGGTTGGAGCGTCATCGACGTGGTTGCTGTTCTTAGCCTCAACAGCACCTTTATTCAATTGCGTCAGAATGGCGCTCTGGTCTGGCCGTATGGCTGAGGGACGTTCCATAATCGCCTCAACGGTTGGCGAATTATGCCCAGGGAATTTCCTGTGGACATTTTGTTGCTCCAAGTGTAATCTGTTGATGTTTCCTTGGGGATGATTTGATGAGAAATTCTCATCACTCGACTCTACTTTCTCAGACCTCTCAGATGCTTGCACGGATGACTCGGCTTGAGAGGTTTCAGTACGAGGTTCTTCTTTACCTTCGGCTGGAATATCATCGGCAGGTTTTGATACAGGACGAGTTGAGTGAGTGACTTTTTGCTTCTCTGTTAGAGAGCGTACAATACTGGAAGATTGGCCATAGCGATCGAGCTGCCGAGCTCGAAGCTCTACGTGCCTCGAAGCGACATTCCGGGATGCTTTGACAACAGCGGCCAAATCAACGATGAAATCCGCGAACCTCATAGGGGCGACTTGGATGTAAGGTGAGAATTCTACCTCATTATCTCCTCATTATAACCCCAGCATTCAGTTTCCTGTCCCGGGTCATTCGTTTAGTTCTGAGTTGAATGTACTCAAGTATCGTGAAGCTACTTGCACTTTTTCAAGCTGCAAATGTTCGAAAAATTCAAGGTACCTAATAGTTACATGTACCTGGTACATGTACATACCTAGTACTAGATACCCTGTTCTGCCATGTGGTCAAAGGCCCGGGTATGATCTTGCGCCACACTGTGGCTGATATTCTATTACATCATGCCAGCAGCCAGGTTGATGATTAGTTAAACCGATTACCTAATCACTCGCCCCTTTGTTATGAGACACATCATGAAGGTACACAACTTTTAAAGATACGACCGACGTCCAACAACGTTGGACAATCCTATAAATAAATATGCCTAATAGCAGATTACTATTGATAGGGAGTAGTTAGCTCCAAAGCCCGTTAAAAGTTCCTGAACTAAACTTGCGGTACTGAACATGAGGTAGGTACGAAATCAAGTCATGAGATTTGCATCGTACATAATCGTACATACCTAGGAGATGAGCGTGAATACGAGACTGCCTACTCGGACTCTCGGAGTGGGCTCTTGCACTAACATGACATGATGGCACGTGAAACATTGTGGAGGATAAAATCATACTAGATATCTAGTAGGCAATAGTTAATGTGGACTCAAATTTTATGAGTACCTATACTTGGACCACATAGTCATTAACTAACATCAATGTTGAAAATATTCAATAAATTTCCCCTTCAGCTTATATTTACGCTATTCGAATTAAGCAAATACACTGCCCAGGTGACAATCAATCATGATCTTGCGTAAAAAACCCGCCCGGAGGGCCCACCGCTTACTACCGGAATTTGTTTCATGAACATTCCTGGGTGGCTGGTATGTGCATAGGACTATTGTGTTTGTTTGAGAGCCGATTCCCTTGTTTCGGCTTCGTTTCTCAACCAGAATTGAGGTAAAAGGGGGAAAATATGACAACACCCATGTATGAACGAGTACCAGGAGAAATGCTTCAGATTGCACTTCAAGGTAGAAGAAGTCAGAATATTTTGTGTTGTTCTAGCTAGATCATCTAAAATGGACATTATATCCTATAGCGCTATGGAATCCCTCGTGGTCCTCTACCCCAGCAGGAGCCCGCTGCAGTCCATAGTTTTTGTTTGTCATCTATTCCTAGAGACACGCCCTTGCCCTGTAACCTACAGTACATCAACTTGCTCACACAGGACAGTGGTGTTAGTCGTCTCGTCGTGAAACAACCAACCAATAACAAGATGGGAAATGCCCCCAGTCTCTCTGATGGACGCCTGTATACCTATGCATGATACTGTAGACCTCTTACCATCATCGATATGTAGGCCCAAAAAAAGATCCTTGGCCTAGTGTTTGTTTTGGTATCATCAACCGCACAACGCCTCGGGAGTCGAATTGAAAAAAAGGAAATCAGTTAAGAAGATAAGATCGAAGAAATTGAACGAAGGAAGGATTGTCTCTTCGAAAAGAAACTGTTATTGTTAGTACATAGCGGATGCTTCCAAATTCTTATGTAGCCCCAGAAGCAGAGGCTACAAAATTTGGCGTCAGATCTTAGATCCAATCGGATCTGTTCTCTGCAGCACTGCTAGAGTTACCGCGGCTCCTAGTAGGTAATTGTGTAGGGGCACCTTGGTTTGGCGTGGTATTTACCCTTCGAGGGACACTGAACCCAACGCCCCTCGGGCTTGGTGTTTTTGTTTTTGTGGGACTATTTGGATTGTATACCGCGGGACTTAAGGTGCAATCGCTAGCCTCGGCCTCGGATGTGGTGGGTGTTGGTGGAAGATTCTTATCTCTAGATTCTCTTCGATGAATAGGGTTTTGCGGCGGTGGAACGTTCGACGTAGCGAAGGTAGCGAGGGGACTTGGCCGATAACTATTGATCATTTCTTCGCCTCGGGGGTAGTCTAAAGAGTACAGTCTCTCGGCCTCTGCTGAAAGCTTAGGCATTGGCCCAATGTCAGCAAGGTTCGAAACCCGTAGGCCAATCTGAACGGTTGCTGAAGAAGACATCGAAGAATCTCGTTTATGGCGAGCATATATTGATGGGGGTGGCCTGAGAGCATCTTCGAAGTCGAAATTGAATGTAGGGTTAGGCGCAGCCAGGCTTGATTGTATATTCGGATTGTAGGCTGTGGATGGTAATAACGCTACTGAGGTAGTGTTGTCTGGGTTCTTGCCGGGGAAAAGGTTGTAGGAAGTCGACGGCCTTCGGCCGTGCATATTGGTTGAGGGGGTTGGAGGGACTTGAGCGAGCTCTGAGACTTGGGGTGGATTTGCAACCTCGTACGTCGCGTTGGACTTCAGGGGATTCCTGGAAAATGGACTTTCTCCGCGATCCTCAATGTCACCCTTCTCACTTATAAGGTTTACCTGGCTGTCCATTCTCGATAGGATCTGGGGACCCGACACTGGCTGAAGCATATGTCCATTGAAATCCATACTACTTGATCCTTTCATTTGGGTTTGATATCCTAGTTTTTGGCGGTCGTGCTCGGTGAGCTTGTCTTTGTGACCGATTGTGCCAATCGTATTGGATCGAAGAAATAGATGAAGACCACCCGTCATAAGACCCGTGACGTTGGCTACGACGCTCGAGATCATGGATAATGTCAGTCCAGTATTGCTGTTATCCACCGGATCTGAAAAGACCAAATCTATGAAGAATGGTACGATCAAGGCCTGTATAGTGTTAGTAACGTTTTGAGGGCTCGTAAATAAGATACGCATATCATACATTGGTTACTACCGCCAAGGCAAGGTAAAATACCATTCTCGAGGCGGCGACTCGTTCTGAGTCCTCAATGATCGAGTATCGAGTTAATTTAGTGAATATGATGGCGATGCAAGTGGCCAAAACAACGGTAATAATGAGCAATATTGCGAAACCACCTTTTGCCCATTTTGCTACAAACCAGAAGAGCGAAGCAAAGCAGAAAGTCGGCGGCTGAACGAAGACGCCGACTAAGCCAGTGATTACTAAGAGGACCTTGACTATTACGAGACAGATCGCAATGTTCCACTTGCCTCTCGGAGGAAATGGCCTTTTCTTAAGGGCTCGGAAGGCGACTTCTAGTCCAAAGACTAGCTGAATGTAGGGCACAATGAAGATTGCTAGTATGCATATCAGTACGCTGTTTCCATCCACAAACTTGAGTAATAAAGTCCTACGTACCTGGCCACATTATTTGTGATATTATGGCACACCCAGGGATGAATAGACCATTTAACCCATACGACTGGGAGACAGCGAATATAATACCCTGGATTGTGATGCCCAAGGATAGGATGAAAGGGTACGTTTGCGATCCTCGAACACAGCGGATAATATTTACTCTTAATACATATTAGATATGAGATACCCAATGGCTTCACGGAACTCACTTTTTATTGCCCTCCAGGTTTGATCGCTTTGCTGTCATGTAACAGTCGTAGAATATACCAGCCGCCGTTGCAAAGGCTGATATGGTATTGAATGCGGCGAGGATAATCGTTGAAGTTCGTATCGACTTCGCAGCAAGGAATTTGAACTGGTTAATGACACCGAATGCCGAGGTGCCGTTGAAAGCAGCTTGCGAGAGACCATTTTCATATCCTGCCCAGGTCGTATTCTTCTGCCAGTTACTGCCCATATTACTGAAGCCTTGAAAATTGTCCATGTTGCCTAACATCGTGACGCCCCAGTTGAATCAAAATCAGGCGAGGGCTTTGGGCCTAAGTGTCGCCTGTTGTCGTGGTCAAGTCATCTAACTAAGGAACGTGCCGGAACTGCGAGTTTGATAGTACAGTACAACGTGTATCACCCAAGAACGGGGGAAAAGAAAAGGCGACGAGATAGAAAATAAGTCGAAAAAAGATGTCACACAAAGAGCCTGCTCGCAAACGAAGAAACAATTCCTGAACCAGCAGATAGGCAGGTCAAGCCTGAACGAATGGAAGTGAAGAGATTATCGTGGCCACGATCAGTGTAGGCCGGTGAAGCAAAGAACGTGCACCAGGCCACAAAACTCCTCCAGAGGAGATGACAAAGTCAAAAAAGAACGCATGAAAGATGTCGATAATAAGAAACCAGCTCCTTCAAGGCTGATAGCCGTTCCTTACCAAGGGTAGTATGTAGTAGACGGGGACATCTGGAGCTACTAGAACTGCTAGGGTGGTCTGCGCGGGCCAAGCAGCTCCGGGTTGGAGCCAACGTCCCATTTTGCATGTGGCTCAAGGATATTATACTTGTTAGTGCTTTGCACAGTCCAGAATCAGAATTAGAAGAGGTCATGATTGGTTAGAATTCACCGAGGGCGGCGATAGATCAGACTGGTGAAGCCTCCAGTCCACAAGCGAGAACTTCACATATCTTTGGCATCAGATCCGATGGACTTACCAGGGGACTCGATTACGCGGGCAATACTCGATTTGAACTAGGTCGACCCCTTCTCTCAAAGGCTTGAGGTTGAAGTATACAATAATACCAGTGGCCATCACGGGCAACCAGGGTCCAAGTATGTACATTACACTACATAGCACTATCATGATGTAGTAGTCATGTACGGAGCATTGCAAAGAGCATTGAAAGGTTGAAGGAGATGAAGCAGATGAGGCAAAGATGGAACAAGTAGCGGTTTCGACGTCCCTTGTCACTTCGCTAAGATATCGCAATAAGGTTGGGGCTTATACAAATCTAAACCTCATTTGGAAATTACTTGACCTAATAGGGTCTAGCCTTCCAGGGATCAAACTTCCCCGAACATAACGCCAGACAAACCCCTGTAGTGTCTTACAATATCACAACTTCAAAATCCAAGGATTGCACACTACAACATACTACAACATACTACTATGTACAGCATACTACAGCATACTACAGCACAGACAACTTGAAGTTTTGCAGTTCCAACCTTTGCCTGCTACCTCTACCTCTGTACCTCGTCTATTGTTTCTCTTAATACTATACTTATGGATACCTATGGATCCTCACGTAATCATCTGAGGCGATGATTATCAAGTACATACGCGCGGCTCGATGTTTCTATGGTTCTTTATAGAATGACGAATTATTTTTATATGAAATACACATATATCAATGATGTCTGATATTATTGGCTAATAACTATTTGAGTAAAAACTTATAAACCCTACCTATGAAACTCCATTTCTAAAATAACCTCAGCATGCCACAAACTGTTCGGTGCTTCTATGCTTTTTTGCTCTCGGTATACTTGGATAGGGAGAGTCATCCAGCTCTAAAGACTGTTGAGGAGAAACTTAGTGGCTTGTCCTGACGGATTTCTTCCTCTTTCTAATTCTTGGCCGTCCTCAAGAAGCTGTAAATAGATAATCTATTCCCGGGCCCTTGTTTAGTGATGAATTGCAAATCTGTGCGGATCCAAGTTCTTCTGATTACTGAGGTAACCAATCAAGTCCTCCTTAGTAGTCGATCATATTGGTAGCATCAAGATTTAAACTTAAAGGTGATCGGTGCTTAAACCTCATGTTTCTAGAGGTTAGCTTGGAATCTGAAGCGTGGCTCGTAAGAGACGAGGAGATGGATGGGCTTGGACTATGGGGTTTGATGGGAACCCCTGGTGCCTATCACTGCAGGTATGATACAATCGTCCGCTTACGCGGGGGTTTCTCTCTTTCAGACGAACAGAGATGGGTTGAAAAGTCGGCGAAAATGTTCGAAACGAATTATTCGGGCTAGGAAACTTCAGCCCACAAGCAATTGATTAGTCGGCGTCTCGCCCATGTTCCTGCGTGAAGGGTTTGTTTGATTTAGATATTCCAGGCAATGGAGTATAATCATGACTGGGCAGCGACACAGCTGGAGTTGAAACGATGATTAAATCTAGACAATATCTTCGAAGTACGGTATATACCGTGTCTCCTGGCGCCGGTAATGATTATAGGGTAGTGGTTGCACGGCCTCGGGAGGAACAGGAGGAATAGGAAGATGGAAAGTGAAAGATGCCGATCCGAGATGTTGAGGAATGATGCTAAGGGTGAATCACTATAGTCAATTATGCATATGTTATTGATTCCGGCTGCTAGCTCGCACTATAACTTCATGACGGAACGAAGAGACCTTGAAGGGCCGTACGGAGTGAATGCATGATGTGCATGATGTGTGTAGGTATTGATGTAGGTAGATTAGGTACCTACATGTAGGTACAGGATATGATCAATGATGCATGTGGCACTTGACACTTGTACATCAAAATGTAACTTCGTAGGATGATTACATAATATGGTAAAGTTTTAACACAGTTTATCAACATGAAATCAATACGGTACCACTTTAATACCTATCCGTACTTCTCCAACTTTGATTGACGACAAACGCACCTTACCCATGACAACTTAACCTCCAGCCTTCAAGTTCAATCCTTATGATACCAATGCGCATCTCTCACTGACTGCTATGTCATCGATTTTGTCATTCTCAAGATGACTATATTTGGAGGTACCCTGTTTTAAAGTATTTTCCCTTGTTGGATGGCAGGGGCGTACTACTACTAGGTGCAAACTCGAACGTGCGACCGACACCACCAATCTCTCAACCACTCTAACCTAGGTACCTAAATAGTACTGTATCGATTATCGTCAGATTGATTGAGGCTGCTATTACAACTTACCTGGACCATCATTTAATTCCATCACACCTCATCATATATGTACCTCCCTGTACGGCGAATACACCAAATGATGATTAGACTGTTCCCAGAATTTCGATTGCCAGCCTTCGTTCACCTTTCGCCAATTTCAGAATATCAGCATGGCTCCTAATGATATCTCAAGAACCTACCGCTCCAAGCATCGACCCTACAGCTACCCAAACAGAAAGGGAAAATAAATCATTATACATCATTGAATATGGGGATGTCTTGGTTATGTCCAACGAGGGCCTCACAAATTTGGGCTTTTTATCAGCAACTATCAGCCCATGGACCAAGGGGCATCTACCGGTTTGCCTAGGCCCCACCATATTCACGCCTAATCAGCATATACAAGCTCTCTCCTTCACATTAGTACGATGTAATCAACGCCCCAATTATGTGGTGATGCTATGCCTTGCTGTCAGCATTTGGCCCCACCCGCGTTTCCTACGGTTGCTTTACATCTTGATGCGGCAAACTCGCTAGTCTTCATCTTCATCTGCGACTAGTGCTGAGGTAGCTATATCATGTGGCCTAGTCTGGCAAAGCCATTGACTTCCAGAAGTATCAGATAGTCCTTTTTTCCCTTTACCTGGATTTTTTGAGGCCTGTAACAGTGTTGGTTGATTCCAGACTTGTACACTCGATTAAGAGAGTGGGCCAAGTTCCTACCCTACGGATATTCTCGGGGATGGAATGGGGGGTGCGATAGAGAACTATCCCACAGTGCAACTTTTGGGCTCATCCACTTACAGACGACCGCCCCTTAAATACGCAGTCATGACTATCTAGTCGACTGCCTGCTAAGACAGCAGATACTTTCCTTTCACAAGGGAATCTAGGAGGCCTCCTTTTATCAATCATCTGACAGCTGAATGATATATCATCCAAGGAACCTACCGGCCACCAACTAATTCGCCCCTTTCAATATTGGAATGTTGGATAGGTACTAGATAGTCAGCGCTCTACGGGCATCATTCGGGATACTGCTGCAATGTTGGGCATTATGGTTTGGATAAACCAGATGAAGAGTTCTCTAAGTATAAACGTTGATGCATGGGGGGTGGTGAAAACAGTGGTAAGATGAGGAACTAGACGTTGGATTTGGATGGTGGCAGAATGCTTAAAGCGAGTGATTGTAGTAGATAGCGTGCCTGGCTTGTTTTATTACTTGCTTGACTGACTGGACCTGGCCATTTATGTCAGGCCAGCTGAAAGCTTGGAAGTGTCGAGACATTTCCGAGTGTTTGCTCGGTTCCAGCCGAGTGTACTCGACTTCGAGAGAAGAGTGAAACCTTACTCTTGTCGAGGGTGACCGCTTGACATTTGCGGTCACTTTTATCTTCATACCAACTCCCCCACCTTTTTGAATGATGCGAAAGTATTCGAAAAGTATTCGGACCTGGGCTATACTAAATTTGGACAATGGCTGATGGCTGGCTGATGGCCATTGACCTTGCCCTTGGCATACCTAGTCTGAGTGGGTGGGTGATGGTAATGGTGGTGATAGGAGTGATAGGGAGGTGTATCAGCCAGCAGCTAGAGCACGGAGTAGTGGAAAACTTAACAGTCCCAGTTCACTGCTCAGTGGCTGGTGCAGGTTGGGTTCAACTTAAAGTTGGTGGTATTGCGCCGCAAGGCTCGCAGAAAACACCCCCGACCCAGAGTTTTTTTTTGGGAGTGGGAAAAGGAAAAGAAAAAAAAAGGGACGTCGGAATTTTGCCAAAGCATTTTTCCCAGTACTAATCCTTTTTTTTTCCCCTGGACATACCTATTGTTCCATTGATTCAAGAGACACAACACAAAAACAACACAAATCTACCAAGAAGGAATTATACCGACACCTGGATTGTTGTCATTCTCATCGAATTTCAATATTTCCACGACTTGTTTACTTGCATCATCATCATCAATTTCAATGCAGATTGATTGATCATTGATGTCTGTCAGCAGGTCCATGTCTGGATAGCGCATACATAAGTGGCTGGGTAGGTACATATGGCATGTACCTGACTGACAGTTGCGGAACACTGCAATACTGAAATCATCAGTTTTTGCGGGGCAAACAAGGGTGAAAGTTTAACTCTTCAATGTTGCAGCACCTTATCGAAGCACTTTATCGATCATTAAGGATTGAACCCTCGATGAATAAGGCTGCTGAGGTGGCCTTACCCATGTCTCCTTACTCGGCAACATACTAGGTACGCAACTTACCTAATTTTATTGGGTTGATTTTTTTTCTTTGCTCGGCAGGATAGTACTAGGTACATACCTACCTAAGTACAGTGCATACCTCAGGTGTGTCAGCGGATTTCTGCCCGCTAACCAACAAGAACCTAGCACTAAAATCAGTGCAGTACGGCGTCGTACAGCGCAACGCTAGAATACAAGCACAGCGCAGTCTACTAAAAGTCACTTCCCAAAATTTGAGCGATGCCGACATGGATCCAGTAATGCGTCGACATCCTAGCAAGCCTAGTCTTTCATCACCATCCACTTTATCTCCAAACAACATTTCTCATTCTCAGCCTCACCACCATCGAAATGTTGCCATGAAACAAGATCAGACTAATAAAGACTTCGAAATCGACGACCGCGACCGCGAACGCGACCGCAGGGATCGAGACAGATTTGATTCGGACCGTCGAGTCTCGACCCTTGACTCGCACCCCCGGTCGTCTGCATTGCGGTCTCAATCACCTAATTCTCGACGTCCAGAAGACCACGGTGATAGAAATAAGAGTACGCACGACGAATCAATCTCACGTCAAGACGACAAACATGGCCGACCTGATGTAAGTCAGCGTGGACGATCGCAAGATCGAACTGAAAACCCCGAAGACACTAGTTCGCGTGATGTTAAAGGTCGCGCTTCTTGGGATGATCGCGGCGATAGCCTGAGCCAGGAGAAGCACCTTGATATACCTACATCTCCTAGACACGGTCCTAGGAGGAACGATTACGCGAATCACGGATCAAGGGGTCGATCTTTTTCGCCAGCATCAAGGAAGCGACGGAGGACTCGTAGCCCATTACCTTTTCCACCCCCTCGAGCGAAAAAATCCAGACGTGAACGTGAACGAGATCGCCGGCGTCGAGCAGAGCGGGCTGAAAGGACGGATAGAGGTCAAGCGAAAAATCCTGTTCCGCTGCCTTCTCGTGGCCGATCTCCTTCGCCACGCCACGCCGATCCTCACACTCGACACGCCGACCGCAAGGATTCAATTGAACCACATCATAATCGGCATCCAAGTCACTCTCCCTATCAAGGTAATCACGAACGGGACCCTTCGCTTCATTTAACTCATTCAGGCCGAGACTCGCAGGCCCACAACCGCAGTCGGTCGCCACTATCTAGCTCACGGCGTTCATCTTTTTCTCACACACATACCCCTCCTCGTCTAACAGGCCGCCTAGATCTTATATCGACCGGGGCCGGTTCACGCTCCCGCCGCTCTTCTCCCGTCGTTGATTCATCTAGGCCGGATTTTCCACCGCGGTCTCCTAGAGAACGTGGGTCTCGTCGTTCACGAAAAAAAGGTAAACATCGCGAAGACTCGAGATTTCCCCCAAGGGGACATTTAGCGTCCGGTGCAAACAGCATCGAAGTCAGCATGTCCCGGCGATTAGAAAATCGAGGCGGTTCCAGTACCCAATTGGCATCTACTCGCCCTGGAAGTTCTCAATATAACGATCGCCGGACTGCCCAATCACCTCATCGCCCTAATTCACGTTCATCATTTCATGGATCTCCCGCCCTACAATCGCCTCATGGTAGTGCTAGGGGGACTTGGAGTGGCCAACGCCAGAACTCACCTCATAGGTATAGTGAATTAAAGTCTTAGATTAGATCCATCTACTTACCAAAAGTCCAGTCAGTATCCGATCAACCATGGGCCACCCACTGGGCCCTCTGGCCACCATGCTGGGCCAAGCCAATCACCACCACACCCACCTACTGGGCCTATGTCCCAATCCTACCCTCAAGGGCGTAACTTTTCCAGAGGAGGCTTCAGGGGCAGCTCTCATCCTGCTAGAGGTGGTTACCGCAGCGTAGTAGGTCCACAAAGCGGACAGCGAGCATCCGTTGGTGGTCGACATACCTCTGGCCAATCGGGTGAAAATACCCCACGACATCATAGCCCACAACATCCTTCTTCGACTCATTCCGAACTTTCTGGAACAAAGGATGATGGCAAGGATAAAGAAAACGCATCCCGTGGGTCTAAAGACCTTCAGGCGGAAGACTTCTTGTTAGAAAAGAATGACAACGAACAGATGCCCCCCCCGGGACCTCCACCTTCGGCTCCTACTGGCCCTGCAAGCTCCAAGTTTAGCTTCGCTTTTAAGCCAACAAACAAAACACCGGTTGCAACGCCTAAGCCGGAAATTTCTCAAAAGTTCAACACGGCCCCCAAAAAGGATTTATCTTCGGTTGATGATCGAGACCGAGACCGAGACCGAGACCGGGATAGGGATCGTGATAGGGATCGTGACAGGGACCGTGAGAGAGAACGTGGCCGAGATCGAGAACGGGAACGGGAGCGAGAACGAGAACGGGATCGGGATAGAGACTTGCCCCGGGATACACCAAGAGAGCCTGCTTCTGCAAGGGCAAGGTTGGATTTTAATGCCAACAGAGGCCCGCCTGAGCCCCCAAGAACCCGAAAAGTGAAGAGAATACAGCGAAGGCTGAAACCGAAGCCCGAATTAGAACCTGACTTTGCATCGTCCGACTCGGTGTTTTTCCGGAAGCCAGGCAATGAATCCGTGGTGGGTTCAGGTACATATGGAAAGGTTTTTAAAGGGATCCATGTCTATACCAAGAAGCTTGTTGCTTTGAAAAAGATACGAATGGAGGGAGAAAGAGACGGGTTCCCAGTGACTGCCGTGCGGGAAATAAAGCTTCTCCAATCTCTGAAGCACACGAACATCGTCAACCTTCAAGAGGTGATGGTTGAGAAAAACGACTGCTACATGGTTTTCGAATACCTATCTCATGATCTTACTGGCTTACTGAATCATCCATCATACAAACTCGACCCTGCACAAAAAAAACACCTTGCACTACAATTGTTCGAAGGTCTAGACTATTTGCACAAACGAGGAGTGTTGCATCGCGACATCAAAGCGGCAAACATCTTGGTTAGCAATGATGGGGTTTTGAAACTAGCCGATTTTGGGCTGGCCCGATTTTATGCGAAGCGGCACCAGCTCGATTATACGAATCGCGTTATCACGATCTGGTATAGGTCTCCTGAACTCCTGCTGGGTGAGACTCAATACGGTGCTGCGGTTGATATTTGGAGCGCAGCATGCGTGATGGTGGAAATTTTCACCCGGCATGCTATCTTTCCTGGTGATGGTGGTGAGATCAACCAGCTAGAAAAGATCTACGCTGTGCTTGGTACTCCGAATAAGGTTGAGTGGCCTAGTCTCATTGACATGCCTTGGTTTGAATTGTTGAGACCAGGTTACCGTCGACCCAACGTCTTTGCCGAGAGGTATAAAGAGCGAGTACCGGTAGCTGCCTTCGATTTGCTTGCGGCCATGTTTCAGTACGATCCTGTGAAGCGGCCTTCTGCTGCGGAAGTGTTAGAACATCCTTACTTTACGACAGAAGAGCCGCCGCCTAGGCAAGCAACTGAGTATGTACTGCCCAGTCCTATACAAATACGTGGATACCTATTAACTTTTATTTGCAGACTTCGCGATCTCGAGGGAGACTGGCACGAATTTGAATCCAAAGCACTGCGTCGAGAAAAGGAGAAAAAGGAGAAACAGGAACGTGATGCGCGTCGTGCTGCTGCTGCTGCTAAAGAGGGCGGGAGTCGTGACAAGGATAAGAAACGGCCGCTCTCGACGCATGAATCCCAGCGGGACAGCAAACGACCACATGTCGATCGGCAAACGTCCACATCAGGCCAGCCTACAGATTCTACTCATGTTGTGCCATGTGAAGAGGCTAGGGAAAGTAAGACACCGATTGCAGCGTAGTGGGGATATGCCAAATCGTTGGGTTTCGCCTCACATACTAAGGGATAAACTCGAATGGACTAGCGTAGTTCGAAGAACCACATTGGGAATTGTATGTTGCTCTAACTGCTTGGGGAGAAGATTCATTTGTACAAAATCCTACACTCTTTGTACTGGCATCGATGTACTATACCCCTTCGGTGATTAATGGGCCTGGGAGGTTATAATCCGCGGCAACTCGCTCCTCAGGCCGGGGTTGACATCATTTGACCTAGCGAAATGTAGGCACCTTCCCATCGTTCAAAGGGCCTATGCTCTTCAAGCGTGTTAATAAAAGGTCGTACCACAGCGGCGTCATGTATATTAAGATCATCTTAAACGTCATAAGAGGGCTATTGTGACTGCTAAATTCTATTGTTGCCGCATGTTTCTTCGAGTAGTGTTAGGTATTGAGTGATGTTGGTAAATGGACCTGTGCCAGATATCGCCTGTGTTGCTAGGTATCTACATAGAAGATACAGACTTTGGATATCGGCCGACTGGGTATCTAACACATGTCCATACCAGCTATCTATGACCGGGCCCGGAAAGGGTAGCTCTTGCAATACGGTGGAAGCCCACTTAAATACTTAGTGGACCCCGTCGGGCCGGAGCTGAAGGCGCGGAGAGAAATCGTCAAGGCACATTCCCATTCGAGATTATTTTCTACCGCATACATACCGGGGGGTCCGGGGAATGAGACGGGCCTCTCTATTTTAGGAGACGGCCCCTATACAATGGCCACTACCACGGGAGTTTCCCTGTATCCGGGATGACAAAGCTGGATGAGAAAACATTTGGTCTCGAATCTGTAAAGTACCAAACCTAGGTACCTAGGTAGGTACCAAATCATCATTCTACTACGAGCGTGTAAAAGTTACATCTATTATACATATGAAAGCATCTCTTTCTTTCCTCTTGAGAGATCCATCTCTATTTGGAAACCCCCCATCATTTATTTCTTCAGCTGAACATCGTCATGATCCGTACTAACAATAACATCCTCCCACTCCCTCAGCAGCGCCTCCGTGTCCCGCATCTTCCCCCTAATCACCTCCAGACAGTCCCTCCCCAGCGCAAGCCTCACCGGTATCTCCCTCCCCCGCGCCACCCCCGTCCGCGTCAGCACATCCACGATCACCTTCGCCCCCTTCCCCACATCCCCCGGCTGGTTATCATCCACAACATCCAGCCGTTCCTTCACCGCCTGCGCCGGCGTGCCCCGGTACTCCTCCGTCAGCGGGTGCGCCGCCCGGATCCGGTTCCCGCCCCCGGCGTTGAGAAAGCCCGTGCGGAAGTACCCCGGCTCGATGACCACACCGGAAATGCCGAGCGGCCGCACTTCCTCGGCTAAGGCTTCCGTGAACCCCGATATCGCCCACTTCGTCGACGAGTAGTACGCGGAGGAGGGGGAGCCGCGCCAGCTGCCGAGGCTGCCGAAGTTGGCGATCACGCCGGCGCGCTGGGGCCGCATGTGGTGCAGCGCGTTGCGCGTGAGGTTCATGATGCCGAGGACGTTCGTGTTGTACTGGTCGAAGGCTTCTCTGGCTCTGTGGGGGGAGCGGGTTAGTTGGTTGGACTTGGTTATGTATTTTTCTTCTTCTTTTTCTTTTTTCCTTTTTGGAAGGGGAAAACGGAGAAAAGGGGTGGCGGCGGCGGAGGGTTAGACGACAAAAAGGGGGCGACACTTACGAGGCCTCCTCAATAACCGCCTCGAGCAGATACCCGGCCGCGTTGATGCAATGCGTGATCTTGCCGTAGGCATCGACGGCCTTCTGCAGCGCCGCCTGGATCGTCGCGTCGTCGGACGTCACGTCCAGGGCCAGCACCAGGGCCCCCGCTTCCTGCAGATCAGCCATTTTGGCTGGGTTGCGCGAGGTCGCGACGACGTGGTCGCCGTGCCGCAGGGCCTCGAGCCCGATTGCGCGGCCGAAGCCGTTGCTTGCGCCTGCGATGAACCATACGTTTCCGGTCATGGTGGTGGTGTTGTGGGTGGTAGAGAAATGTCTTGCTTTGGGTATGTGGGGATAACTTGGATACGGGGTAATGTGTATATGTCTAAGTCTACGCAATGGTGGTGATGATGGTCGGATATTTGACTTGTGCTGTTTTATTACAAGACGTGTGATGTTCTTGAATAAACTACTCGAGTAGGTTGGTGGTGCCATGGCTTTTATACCTGAATATGTCTACCTAGGCAATGTGTACATTTATATATTTGCCCCCGAGCAGATGTGCACCACAATATATCCGATACTCTAACCGCATCTTAAGACCGCCAATTTCCGTCTCAGTATCGTCGTTAAGAAAAGGAAAAGACAAGAGTCGGAATTGGACATGACATAAGTGACGAAAACATGCAGTCTATGTCTAAAAATGGGTTACACGGGGACGAAAAGGAAACAAACTAACCTAGGTGATTGATGTAAGCTGCCTAACGCCGTTGTGGAAGCGTAGGTAAGAAACGCCGATGAGGTGATCGTGGGGGGTTCGGGGTCTGCTACGTATCGGCGTTATGATCATCGCCGAAAAAGGGAGAGACATGAAGGCAGGTACTAATAATAACTGCAGTGCATACAAGTACTACCTAAGATATATTTCATCCTTTGTGACAAACCTCAATAACCCTCAGCCCATATTTGAAATACATCCTTACATTCCTACCAATACACCATGAACACATTTCCGAGCCCCAAGATACCTTGGCGACCTATAGCTTTGTTTCAACATGTAATATTCACACAATCGTCACCGTGGTCTCTTCGCCGACATCATACCAGTCTTTTGGCACATTGGATATGCTACCGACCCGCTCCATATATCCAGGGGACTTGGGCGACCTGCCCAGTATCAATCCTACGTGATCGTATTTGAGCCAAGGCCCCTTTGCGATGCAGAAAAAGGCCGCCGACGTCTCCATCGCGCTACCGGATACAGTTAACCGCGACCGACAAGCGATGGTCTCAGTCTGCCCTGGGACCGTCCCAGGCACCAGCGCGCCGTCGGTCCGGAAATGCTGCTTCTTACTGTAGGACCCGTCTGGCTTTTTGTAGTACACCCAGTGCTGGTTCTTGTGGTAGTTGGCGGAGAGCCGACAATACTTCAGACGGCCGCGGAGCGTCACCGTACCCCCCGAGACTTGTCCGTACGGATTGGCCCCGACCACGGTCGTCTGGGCGTCGACTACAGTGGCTAGTAGCTCTGCCGCTTTCAGCGAGTTCCAGGTCACGCCCCAGTTCATGGAGGCCCACGACCACGTCGGCGCATTCTCTTCGTGTTCCTTGGTCATCAGCGGCGTGTGTGCTCGGCCCGGCATCACTTGCCAAAGGAGGTCCAGGAGTAGGGTCTCGCTCCACAAGCCAGCGAGGTACTTGCTGGTCTGTATCTGCGGCATGATGGTCGCGGCACCGGCAATCGCGGGAAGCTTGTCGCCGGTAAATGTCAGCTGGCGTGAGGTGTACGACTTCACGATCATGTGCCATTGTTCCATGGGGGTGACCTCGCCCAACGTTCCAGGGGCCGTGATCGGGTAGGGAGGTAGCTGGTCCTCGCTCTTCCTGTACGTCTTGCATTCGTAGATGATGGCGCCCGGAGCGAAGTTGAGGATCCGGGGCGCGAGGAATGATTCTTGGAAGCACCAGCCGCGTCCATAGAGTGGCCCGACTTTCTTCAGCGTGGCCCATGAACCCGTGAATGGAGGTTCGAGGAGGCCTTGGTCAAGTGGCGCTGCCAGGAGAGATCGTTGGCGGGCCATGATCGGTATAGTAACGCCAGGGGATATAGGAAAGTCGAAACGCTTGGGAAGCCAGTCGTCCCCTCGAGGCCGTAAATATGGCGTACTGGGGTTCGGCGATGATGCACCGCTGATGACAATGAATGCCTGGCTGTAAACTGCGCCCATACGAGCCGCTTCCTTTTCCCAGTCTGTCTTGTCATCCTGGACAATGCAAAGGGAATCAATCCACACGTACGCCATACCAATCTCCTGTGATATAGTAACTGCATCTTGGAAGGTAGCCGGAAGTTCCGAGAACTCGATGTGCTCTTTAAGTTTATCCAACGTCGCCTTCTTCAGGGATAGGGGCTTGCCGCCGCCCCAACAGTGGCTGAGAGCTGCCCACGAAACGCCTTGCCCAGAGGGGATGCCGTCGCATAGCCGAAGCGCGTCCTTACCCTCTCCGAGAAAAATCAGCCTCGTTGGCACGAAATCGCTAGGATCCTTGGTACATCCGGGATGGTACCTACAGCACTCCTCAATACTCTCCTTTATAAATGTCGTGCACTCCTTAGAGCGGGAGTCCGTCGCTCGAGGGCCTACAGGTCCCATGGTGGGCGCACCCGGTATAGGAGCCAGGGGCATGGGATCCATGTAGAGCTCCAGATCTACACGCGGGTTCTGGAACCATTTGTCGTAGGTGAAGTTCCAGCAATTGACTATCAACGGCTGCCCCTCTTTGATCATAAGGCCGACCTGTATCGGCATGGCATTCTTGGTTTCCGTAATCCAACTCATCCACTTGTCGATGAAGTAGGCGTCGAAGATATCACACAGGAGCCGGCAGTACTTGCAGTCGTTCTTCGGCAGATTCGTCTGGGGGTTGATCTCGCGGCTCTCGAGAATCTTCTTCGTCGAGACTTTTTCTAGGACTAACGTTGGGATAACGCCGAGTTCTAGTTTCCGAGCAGCCCGCTCTGGATCACTGATCTGCTTCCAAGAGGAAACGGCATTGCCAAATGTCTCTTCATGGTTGTATGGCTGGAGGTTGTTGCAGACAGCACAGACGCCGTGTCTTCGCCCATTTATACGCCGTGATATGGAGTTGCCCATCCAAGCGGCAGTATCCACAGCTAAGGATACGCCTTTCGTGAGGTCTTTTATTGAGTTGGAGAGATTCTCCATCGTTGTGGATTTTGGATATACTGATTTAGAACTCCTTAATAATGACTACCTAACCTTACCTAGGTATCTAGGTAGGTAGCGATTGGTTTGATTCGTGGCTGCTTCAAGTCTCGTAACAGCATAATACACATAATTAATAAGTAATATTCAGGCGATAGCTGATGTATTAAATAACCCACAAGTCCCGCGCAAACCCGTTGCCAAGTTTCAGCCGCACCGAACTAATATATACTGCAGATGCTCGCCCGACGGCTAGGTATGCACCAAGAAAAGACTTGGCAGGTAGGTAGGCACTGCCCTGTGGCTAGTTTATAGTCCGGCGATAGGTTACCTCCATTGGCAGAATCTCATGACCGTGGCTGCATTTGCAATATCTGCGAAACTGCAATGCGCAGGCTGTTGAATTAGAGTGATGAACGATCCCGCCCTGGACCCGTTCCAAAACCCCCCCTTAAGATCTGGACTGCAGAGATTGTGTATCATAAGATTAATGACGTTGCCTCTATTACGTTGCCACTGTACCTGCACCTTTAGTATAACAGCGCCGGCTGACTGCATGAATGCTTGCTATGACTCCACCCCCCCTTTAATTAAGATACTTCCCTCAACTCTAAGAGAAGAGATGGCGAGAGAGTTCATATCAACAACATGGGAGACTCTCCAGATAGCATATCAACTTGCAGTGGATCCCCAAACAGTGTTTCACCATCAGTTCCCATCGTCGAATATTATCCAGACCATCCACTAATACAACAACTAAACAACACCTGCTCCAATGGAACACTCCAAGAGGTACAAGAACTCATTGCCCAATGGAAAAGCATGCCACAGCCCTCCTCATCCCATGGACCAATGCATAACCCTATGAGCAGGCTAGACCCAGTCTTGCACACTGCAATTAAAGCGAATCGTGTCGACATCGTCGCGTACCTACTTGACCAAGGCATTAGGGTTACCCGTAAAGCAGCCTGGGAGGCTGTAAAATGCAAATGCTCTTCTGCCCTATGGCAGGTTCTCTTCGATCACGGCCTTGACATCAATGAGCCACTAGACGACGCGTTATGTCCTCCCCCATTGGCGTACGTTCTCCCAGCCCCTTAACCCCAACCCTAACCCTACTCCGGACATCAACTTGATCTGTCTAACACTCCTCCTCAAGCTACGTCCTCCAAGACGAGGACCTGGCGCGGTGGTTCCTCTCCCACGGCGCCGACCCCAACGCAGAGTCCCACCACGGCCTGAGCCCTTTCCTGCGCGCCATAAGCACGTCCCCCCTCGCCCCGCTCACCACCGTGCGCATGCTCCTGGACGCGGGCGCGTCGCTCGCCGTCGCCGTGCCGTTCGCATGCTCCGCGCCCGAGAGCGAGGGCGCGCGTCGGCTGGAGATCCTGCGCTTCCTCCTCGACGCGGGCGCGGACCCGGATGCGCCGAAGTGGGCGCACAACCGGCACGGGCGCGGGAATGACTTCGACTGGGGCTGTGGTCTTAACATCGCGCTTGCGGGGCGCGCGGGGGAGCTGGCGGAGGAGTTGTTGGGGAGGGGCGCGCGCACGGATGTGAGGACGTGCAATTTGCTGTCGCGGGGGGAGACGGCGCTGGAGCTTGCGTATCGGTATGTGCCGAGGCTTGGGCCTGTGGTTGAGGAGGGTAGGAGGGTGAGATGGGGGGCGCGAGGAGAGTAGGGAGACGGTGTTGGAAATAGCGAGACTGTGTTGTACGCACGGTATTGTGCTTGGAGGTTACGACGCCGTTGGATGTTAAAGAGAGATTGGGTAGGTAGATACCTACTCACCTTGGAAGGCATATTGTGTGGTTTAAGGGGTACTGGGAGTTACCCCTATTTCTTCAGGTAACCCCTGAATGAGCCGCACAAAGTCACCAGTTGAGAATTGATAGATATTTATTAAATTACCTCAGCGTATCTGGGTATCTATAGTAGCACAACTCACTCCATCCATCAACGAGCCCCCCTCCCCCGTCTCTACTCCCGCACAATCCGCCCACACCCCTCCTGCACCCACAGCCCCTGTCCCGGGAACACATTCCCCGCCGTCTGATACGTGAACGCGAAATCACACGAGTATCCCTCCCCACCAGCACCAACATACAACAACCCGCACAACCCCCCATGCACCGTCATCATCCCCGTACACCCCCCATTATCCTCGCACAGCTGGCAGCACGCGCTCGGGTCGTTGTACTCCTCGTCATGCACGTACACGACCGCGATGCGATCCGCGTAGCGGCCCGACACGAGGCCCTGGCCGTCGACGCCGGAGACGATGTTGGTTGGCGCGCACTTTGCTGCTAGCGTCCTCGTCGTCGTTTCGCTGCACGCGGTGCTGGTGGTGGAAGCGTGAGTGGCGAGCTGGTACGCCGTGACGGTGCGGGTGGCTGTGTTCGCGTACACGGTGGCGTTGTACAGGATGGTGCTGGTGACGGTGGTGGTGGGCGCGTTGATGAAGATGGTGGGCGTGGTGGTCACGGTTGTGAGGCCCGAGGTCGTGGTTGGGTGGAGTATTGTGAACCAGGTTATGGCTGTCGTGCAGAGGACTGAGGACGGGTATGAAGTGGCGAGGGTGGTTACTTGTCCTGGGATGGGGGTGTATGTGCCCGTGTACTCTGTCACGGTGGAGGGTGGGATGGAGTTGGAGTTGGTGCACACGGTGACGGGCCAGGATGCCGTGGCCACGGTGGACAGCGCCGTTTGCACGGAGGTCAGCGTGGGGAGGGTGGTGGTTTGCAGGCCGAAGGTGACCACGGTGCTGGTAAGCACAGTTATGGTGACGGGGCTGGCCGTGACTGTAGAGGTCGCAGGCACCGTCGCTTCGGGTTTTGTGGATGTTGAGTAAACGGTGCTGCGAGTGTTGGAGGTGGAAAGGGACATCGGTACGGTCCCGCCGGTTCCCCAAGCTGTCGAACACCCGCTTTCGGTTCGGAAGGAGTAGCTTGTTCCCGTGGTGGTCTGGGCAACCGCGCCCGAGACGGCGATGCCGAGGACAATCAGTTGACGTAGCATACTGTTGGATTGTTATGATGAGATGGGTTGGCAACTAGAGTAACTTCATCACGTCTGGCAAAGGCGAATGCTAATCTGATTATAAACCTCCTATTTATATAGACTACCTACCTACCTATCTAAAGTCCCCCCTTAGATATATCATGGCCTAATCTGGTCTGACCTAGCTCAGCTCCACGACCCCCGCACCGGAGGGATTCAGGAATGGAGGACTTCTTTAGGGTGAGGGTATGCATGCAGTTGGGAGTAAGTAAGCGGTAATCAATCCATTGTAACCTGGAATGAATAATATAGCGGACCTGGCTTTTTTCAGGGGGCGAATTGTCCTATACGGTATAAAAGCTTCCGAAGCTGGAAGTTTCCAAATAGCAACGGCATCCTTTAGGAAACACTCAGGTACATCTTACCATTCATTATGTATCTGACTGCTGGATGGTAGTCCCCTTGTAAAAAGACTTCAGCTCCGGAAAAGTAGATTGTTTCGTTGTCCAGTGTTGGCAGACCCCTGAAAGTAACCGCGGAGGAAGAAGACTTTGGTAGCGATTTCTTAGACGGATCCCATGTATAGGTAGGTAGTTACCTAATAGACATCCCATTTCAATTTAATCTATACCTGTTTATACAAGCGAGTCCTCAGCTCTTAAGGCTAAGCGTTATTCCTGCGTAAGCAGCTGAAACATTAGGACAGGGTATAATCAAGAGAGAGCTATACAGGTTTCGGGACCGTGATTCCAGGGCTTAGAAGTTCTAACTAGCTAGGTATACTAAACTATCGTAAGCGTCGCAGCCGTGACCCCCCTCTCCCAGAACTTAGGATCGATCCCCCAGACCACGCCGACCCTCCGATAGCGCGTCGGCACGACCGTGGATATATACCCTCCGCCGTCGTCTTCCCGCTCATCATCCTGCAACGCAATGGCACTCGTCCGTATGCTGCCATCGGGGGACTTCTCGCTGTTCATGCAGCAAAGCAACCACACGAGCCGCATCGTCCCGACGGGCGCGCAGTCGGGGCACAGCGGGACGTCGTAGCGTATCTCACCGATCTTCTCGGCCGTCCCCGCCGCCCCTATCCCGAAGAGATCCAAGCGGTCCTGGGGCCCAGCTGTGAACGTGACGTTTAGGTGGTTCTGCGGCGCGGCGTAAGCCTCCTGTTTGGAGAACGCTATCCCGACCTTCCCTTCGATTCTCAGGGACCCAGCCGTAACCATACCGTACGGATCCGACGACGCCTGCAGCGAGACGTCGATGAGCCTAGGCAGGTAAGCGGGATCTGGGTTCGTGTTGAAGCTGTGCCAGTACCCGTTTACCCAGGACAGGTAGTGCACCGGACCCTTGACGGAGGCCCACGACCAGCTGGGCGCGAGATAGCCCGCCGGACGGCTGTGCTGCTTGATCCCGCGACTTACGTGCCAGTTGCTCGCCCACAGCAGACAATGCGCAAAGTACGACTTCCACAGCCCGGCGCAGTACTCATCCGACGTCCCCCCGGCTATGGATCTCGCGATGCCCGAGAACGCGGGCAAGATGTCCGTTTGCTTGGTCAGCGAGCGGCTGGTGTATCGATCGACGAGCTCGAACCACGACAGCCTCTGCCGAGTGACCTTGTCCAGCGGCTTCGAGTCGTTGATGGGCTGGCCGATAAGCGTCGGCCGGCTGGACGACCCGCCGTCGAACAAACGTCCTACATCGAACGAGGCCGCGTCGCCCCAGGGGAACTCGATGGTGGCTCTCAGCTCGCGGCACTCCCACCGTATCGTGTCCTTGGAGTAGTGCACCATGCGGGGCGAGAGCTCTCTTTCCTGCAGGGTCCATCCGCGCGTCATCAGCGGATCAGCCGGCAGCACCTGTCCGGCTGGGTAGGTGTCTCGACTCCAGATGCGGAATACTACCGCAGACGACGAGCTCTCATCAGCCGGTAAATCTGGGCTCCTACTACTACTACTACTGGCCTGACATGCAATATCCACCGGCCCGCACGACCTCGCGCCATCCAGCACATGGCAGCCGCCCCGCCCATCAGCCGATCCCGACGCCGCAATGGTCAGATACGCATTCGAGTAGACATCCGCCATCTGCGCGGCCTCCCTTTCCCAGTCCTCGCGGGAGTCCTGCACAATGCAGAGCGAGTCGATCCACACATAGCGGATCTCGAGGCGCCTCGCGATGGCGATAAAGTCCCGGAACGTCCGCGGCAGGCTTTCCTCGGGGATGGAGACATGGTAGCGCTCAAGCGTGCGCGAGGTCGTGCAGCCCGCCTCGGGCATCGCTAGCCCCCAGCAATGGCTTAGCGCGAGGTACAGGTTGCTGTTGCCGTTATCGGCCCCTATAGATGGGACCAGCGAGAGGATCGGCTCGGCGATCGTGCCTACATCGATCCGCCGCGTTGGGAGAAAAGCTGTTGTTGTTGTTGTTGTTGTTGTCTGGGGCGCGCGGCATTTGTGGTTCTCCAGACAGAGCTTCGACCAGCGGTGTATTAGCTGCGGCTCGTACGATCGATACGCCAATGAACCGTCTTCTTCTTCTTCTTCTACCGCACTGGGGCTAGTTTGTTGTGGTGGTGGCTCTTCAGTTCCTGTTCAACCCAAACAAAAGGAGAAAAAAAGAATTTAGTCATTAACAATCTCCCAGTATAAATTCGAAAGACCCGTGGTATTTACCTACTCCACTCATCCGGGACCGCGAACCCGCGAAAATGTCCCGCCTGCCTCCAGCCGACCATGACCACCTGCCAGCCAAACTTGGTGCTGCCCAAGCGCACCGGCTCCTCCGGGCTCCACGTCCTGGCCAGCGCGTACTTCCCCGAGTGCTCCGGCACGCTCCTCTCGATCGCGTGCAGGAAGACGCGACATCCTGGGCAGTCGGAATTTTCCAAAGCGCTCAGGGAGGGTTGGTGGTCGTAGTTGCTTTGGTCGTTGCGGTGCGTGCTGAAGAGCTTGGCGGGGATGTTGCTGCAGTATTGGCATAGGGCCATGGTGAGGGCTGCGGCGGCTTCGGTTACTACTAGGTATACGCGCGCTAGGTCATAGGTGAAGGGTGCGGTTTGAAGTCTCGAAGTAGGTAAAAAGAGAGAAAGAGAGAGAGATTTAGAAAATGAGCCTACAAGGGTTGGCTGAAGGGAAGAAGGTCAGCTTCATATATATTTGGGTCTAGTCATAGTCGCCCCCCTTATCTTGCGCGTGGCGTGGCGTTAATTAGCAGATGTCATTGAACAGCTGAACACTCAGCTGAAACCCACCCGCCAATGGGAGGCCCCTCGCAATAGTGTGTGCATCTCTTGAGTTGACATGTCATTTATCTTGTAGATCTAGTAGGCATCTTATAGGTATTAGGTACATGCAGTAGATATCTAGGTATGCATGTTAAATTGGAAGCCCCTTCTCACACGCAAACACCGCATCATCATTCTCCTCCAACGCATTCACGATCAGCCGCCACACACTCCTATCCCACATCAGCCCCGCATGTCCCACGGGATCGTCGGGACAAACATCTTGCACGAACACGTTCGCCGCCCCCTCTTCATCGATCCGGCTGACCTCCGGCGCCACCAGCGTGTCCGACCTGGACATGATGACCGTGACCTTGTTCCCAGGCTGCACGATCTTCCGCGCGCTCTTGAAGTCGCCGTACACGGCGCCGCCCGTCATCATGTCGTCGCAGGCCGGGCAGCCCAGCGCGTCCTGCACCACCTTGGCGATTTTCCGCGTCGCCGCCCCGCCCAGATACCACAAGTCCGTGAAGCCGTAGTACTTCGCGCCCTTGATCGCCGGCCCCAGGGCAACCACGTGCTCGACCATGTCCGAGATCCCGGCTTGCGTCATCGGCACGTAGATCGCCTGCACGCCTCCTTCCGAGTGGCCTACAATATCTATCTTCTTGGCGCCGGTCTTATCCCGCACTTCGCGGACGAATGCCGCAATGTCCTTTGCCGAATCTGCCATGGGCCGCAGGCCACCGATCCACTTTACGGCATCCCATGCGCCGTAGGTCTGGGAGAAGGTGCAGTAGCCGCGCCGGTTGAGCTCCCACTGCAGCTTGTTGAGATCGACGTCGCGGTTCGCCGAGAGCCCATGAAGTAAGACGACCGGGTTCCGTTGGCTCTTGCAGCCAAAGTCGTTGTCTGGCGCCCCGTATGTCTCGTTGAGGCGCAAAGTGTCCGGAATGTCGGTGGTGATATCATCGAGGAGAGGAATCACACTGGGAAGAGCGTTCGAGCCTAGCAGCCACAGGGCAGCCTGTGCCAAAAAGAAAGCGCCGCGCATTCTGACGACTTCTAATTTGATTTAGGTAGGTAGGAGATATGGCTGATGGAAATGGAACGGCTGATTAGCTCGATAGGTAAGCGTTGGCTTGCTTTGATATGTTATCCCCTTATATAAATCTGCCTAGGCCAATATCGAAGAAATTGGATCGATATGATGCAAATACCTCGTAATCCTCACCTTTACCGAAGCAAAAGGTAGGCAAATAACACATTGGCCCTCTCGGCAATACCGGGCCCTGTCCTACTCGACCGAACGTGAAATGGGGAGTTCATGGCCCCTTGCCTCTGTTCCTGGTGCCTCAATCCTTCTGTAGACTTCTTAGGTTCGGGGAACCACAACCGCTGCGCCGCCCATATGTTCCTGAATAGGGCAAATTATACGCATCCTGTGTCGGTAGATTAGTAGATTCGTCCGATGCGTAACAGGGCCAATCCGCATCATGAATCATTCGTATACCTCCGTGTACGTGGTACGTGATTGGTTACCTATGTTTCACTTCGTTGCCTTGATCCTTCAGCTAGCCCTTCCTTGGGCGACCAGCGTACGCCGATGTCTTGCAAAAGTCTTCTGCTTTTGCCTTAGTAAGTTCTAGGGTTCGCTGAAGCTGCCCTTTCCAGTACAGTTTCAGGGATCTAGGAAATGGTATGTTATATCATCTAATTTATCAGTACCCAAAGGATTCTTTCGTTAATTGATTTCATGTCTCATCATGTTATATGCATCTTCTATATACCTAGACACCTAACATTAGTCTAGGTCAGGAAATTCCCCAATGATGAAGGCACTACCTATCACCACGAGAATCTGCAGATGCATCACATAAAAGTGCCTTTGTCTAGTCTTCTTCCTCCGACTCAAATGAGCCTTCTGAACCCTCCGATTCGCTATCAGGGTCGTTTTCCTCATCATCCTCACCATCCGGAGCTTCTAGGCCATAGGCATTATGGAAGTCCGATAGCTGCTTGACCTGCGTTTTGTACCCCATCGTCTTGAATTCCTCCTCGATTTTCTTATTAATTATACTTGTTAGTCATGATGCAGCCCAAGTTTGCGCCTAGGAATTCGAGTTACTCACCTCTACCATAGCATGTGCACAGCAAACCACCACATTGCTCTTTCCTGGCTCGAACAAGGGCAATAGCCACTTCTTCATGGCTTGCTTGATGTCGTCTACTGTCACTGTCCTGACCTTTGCCAGCATTTTCATGTTGTAATCGGGATCAAGCCCCCTTACAACGCTATTGATATAGTTCTGCAAAGCTGCAGTGGCCATAGTAGACTGTTCGTCTGCTAGTGTCATCACTAGCTGGCTGATTGCACCCTCGATCATAGGCTTCTCAAAAGCAACGGTGCCATTGGCTAGTGCTGCGATAGCATCGCGTGCGGCGGCTATCGCCTTGGATGCTAGGGGAGACCTGTATACCTTGAAATGTAGGTATCCTCCGTCTAACTCCTTAGCAAAGTAAGCACCGTAGGCTAGGCCATTTCCTCGAACTGCGTTCCACAAAGTACCCTCTACGGTCTCTAGGTATTGCATGGCGACAAGCAACGCAGGTATGACTGGATCGGAGAAGGAGGCAAGTCCCTTGCCGGAACTAATAGAGTAGGAGCTGTCGATTGCTCTCATAGGAACGATGATTGCGCCAACAGACCCCGGATTACGGCCTTCGTCGTTGAGAAGAGTATGCGGTTTGACAATGGGGTTGATAGCCTCGACATTTGTGTTGAGCGATTTGGAGAGTATGTCCCACGTCTTTACGGGGTCCGGTAGCTTCGAATTCGAGATATCAGCTGTAACTAGGACTCGGAGGTTATCGAAGGTAAAGAGGTGCTTTCGAAGTTCCTCGAACCGTGATAACACCGCGTCTGGGTCTTTCTCAATAAGCTTCTTTAGCCTACGAAGGTATACTGCTTTGACCAGAGTACGTCTTGCAACTATTAAAGCTGAGGGATCATTATGGATAGCCACTTCTACCTCATTAGTCATGGCTCTTCCCTCACGTTTCGCCTCTGGAACGTCAGCGAGTTGCTTCGTTATGCCAGCCCTCAAACGAGTAACATCGAAGATGCTATCGAACATCATTGTGCGGATCCATTCAATAGCGGTTGCATACTTGTCGGGTTCGACTTGAAACCGGATAAGGAAGCTTTCCGAATCACCAAACCTATTGCCAGAGTCCAGTGTGTAGCTCACGGTATCCTTTTCAAGTTCCATGACCACCTTTTCAAAGGGAACGCGTTCGCCGTTACGTAAAATAGGGGTATTGAAGAAGTTGTCGCTGAAGACCGACAGCATGGGCTTATACTCAACTGGCACTTTCGACGTACCGACATGGACTGCGATGTGCACGAAATTGGTTTCTACATCTTCGAATTGCACAAACAACGGTAAACCAGGAGGAGCCCCATCAATGGCCTTTTGTGCAGAGTTATCGTGGACACCGAGTGTCCGAGCCATTCCAGATCGCGCAGTCTGCGATTTGATAAAGTGGATTGATTCAACTGAAGGAACCTGCCATTTCTCGAGTAGGGAATCCGGAATATCTACCTCGTTTTGCTTTTTGGCGTTATCAAGGTCCTGTGCCAACTTCTTTAGACCTTCCACGCCTAGTTCCTGTTTTCTCTTCTTTATTCTTTCCTCCTCGTCTTCTTTTAGCTTCGTGGCTAACTTGAGAGAAGGTTTCCCGAGTATGGAGATGTGGTGAGCATCAGCAAGCCATTTCTTGAGGAAAGTACGCCATTGTTCATCCGTCCACTTCTCTAGAATATCGTACTCACCGAGACTAGCAAGATCCTTAAGCGTTGAGCCATCTCGGACACCAAATAGATAATCTGAGATGATATTCGTAGAATAAAAGCCTTCGGACTCTTCTGCCTGTGCCTTCATTTGCCGGCGGTCCCTCTGGATACACTCATTGACGTACGTCATATCCAATGGCTTAGAAGCAACCTCCTTAAGCAGAGAAATCAGACGTTTTTCGACGAATGCTAGCTTTTCTGTAGCAACACCAGTGGGCTGGAACCAAATGACGCTATTAGGTCGAGTATCCAACGAGTAGGCTATAGAGCTGGCTAGTTCCTCCTTCTCTACCATGACATTTTCCAGTACTGAGACGGAAGATCCGCATAAGTAAGTCAAGAGGACGTTCAGAGCTGTGATTTCGACAACGTCAACGCAATTTGGCCCGAAGAACCCCATAAGCATGTCGCCAGTGGACTCGTCCTCTTCCGGAAAATCAACAGTCTCAATGGTCGTTTTTTGTAATGGAGGTGGCTGTGCTGATTCTATCCAGGGGCGTTTGAACGGTGCATCAAGAGGGGGGATATCATCCTTGACGCTTTCCTCGAACTCGTCCAGGAGAGTAAGAAGATGGTCATGGTCTACCTCGCCGATGATAATAACACACATATTTCGCGGTTGGTACATGGTCCTATGGAAATCGCGTATCTTCTCCGGAGTTAGAACTCGTAGAGCTTCCATCATGCCGCCTGTTTCATATCGAAACCCAACATTCTCTGGATATAGCAAGCGCCGGGCCTTGATTTCCATAAGCTCGAAGCTCGTGTACTGTACACCTTGCATTTCTGAATAGACGACACCGGCATCGTTTGCTTCGCCATTGACATGATGAACCTCAGTCAAGCACGCGGCATCTGTTATAGTAGGCACAATGAGGTGCTCAAGGTACACCGGGAGAATCTGGGCAAAGCCTTCCCAACCAGCAGTCTCAAGCGTGTAGGCTGTATGGTCGGTTGCGGTCCAAGCATTGGTGCTACCATAAGCCCTAGATGCCAGCTTATCTAACAGGCCCTTGTAGTGGTAGCTCTTTGAGCCCATAAAGACCAGATGCTCGAGAGTATGAGGGGCCCCGGAATCATCAAAAATTTCCGTAGCCAAGGTAAAATAACCATTTACCTTTGGGCCTTTGCGGTCGGCCACAATGACCTGCATGCCGCTTCTCTCAGATTCATACTGAGTAATAGTGGTGTGTGCATAGTCCGTTTGGAATTTCTGTATCCTACGAAAGCGCTTATTTGGGCCTCGGGAGCCCATTTCGGCCCGAAATAGCTTGGATAAGATGGCCTGGATACCGATACTAAGCATGTTAGTCAGGCCTCAACGATAACCAAAATATGAGAATGAGCTGAGAATCATGTCGACGATTTCATGGAGGGGTAGAAGGGTATATGTGCTTGAAAGAACTGAAGGTCTGTATATCATGACATTGCTAGGTGACCGGATATGGTCATTTTCGCACCAAAAATGACATCCATAGATATGGATCAGGAGCTTAAGATGCGGTCAGGGTACGTCGTAATCCGTTCTTGCCCGTCCAGTCAGGGGTGAGTCGATATAAAGGGTGAGATATAATAGGTAGAAGAATTTTCCGTCATTGCATTAGATCCTTCCCGCTCACACCATTTCCCCGTCCATGCATACCCAACTCACGATCAGTGTAAGGTGAAATTCCATACCCAATATTACTAGCACTCTCACGGTAGGAGAGAATGAATATGGCAGCAATGGCAATGACGACGGTTGAAATGAAAGTCTTCAGTGATGCCTGACTGATCACGGAGTTTTGTGGATGCCTCATTTATCCCCATAACCGTCCTCATATATTCGAGGGAGTAGAGATTATCACGATAGGTATGATATTTTATCAATGATAGATATCAGGTATTGAGGGGCACACAGGTGATACCAGAAGGATTTATGCATGTGTATGTGTATGTGTATGTGTACGTGGATGTGATAGTCTGTGCTCACCCCGTCGATCCGGGGAATGCAAGTCTCGGACGATAATAGATTGATGATTATGATGACGAGGATGGTGATAAGGGGTAGTTATGAGGGCTGGCATACATACCTATGCTTATATCGATGGAAAGGGGTGTGAGATGACACGGCAGGAAACCAATAGAAGCCTGACGAAAATCGGAGCAACTTAGATCTGACCCAAGTTGAAGCGAACAAAGGACGGCTACCAAAACTGGGAGACAGCTTGATAAGGCGGTGCGTTTGGCACGCAGTAGCTCGTGGCCTAAATGGTCGAATATATGATTAATAAATGTATAGATGTCGACTATAAACCTGGTCAAGTAGGTAGATACTTGAGAGCAGATAAAGCTTGGTATGGAAGATTTATCCCATGCAAAGATATGATGAGAGACACAAAGAAGGAGAGAAAGGGAGGTAGGGGGTGGATACTGGGGTATGTATGATTGATGTATGTTGAAAAATAAATAAAAAAAGAAGTGAGTGTGAGTGTAAGTACTATGTAGTGTGTAGTCCAGCCTGATATCTCCAATATTGAATTGTTCGGCTTTGAATCCCTTGAAATTCCTTTGTCGCTGCTAACCTAACCCCGCCGTGGGGTCGCACATAATTGCCTATAGACATCGCTAAGGAATTACGTAGTAGAAGCGCTCATATCAAGCGCTAAGCGCCATTTAATGCATATTAATGCATATAATGCATATAATGCATATTAAATACCCTAGGGAGTTATGTGGGTCTTTTACCTACGACATGGATCATAGATGGATTGCTTTAAATATGGTCCAAGCTTTTGCTGTCTTGCTTTACATTACTACTAGTAGTACATTACATATGCAATATTGAATGACTTGTCCATTACAACTGTGAAGTCATCGCGAAGCTATTAACTATTTTGCTCTAAATCTTTTGCGCATGCCCCTATGGCTATGCTTTCAAGCCATGTATCTTATATGAATTTCCACCCCCTCCATTAGACTTTCGCTCTTCGTAACCTACTTACCTACAACCGCCATCGCTCATTGTGATCTCTTCCCACACGCCTTCTAGCTTGTAACAGACGACTCCTACGTATAAGAACCGAGTATATCGAAAGAGTTGCCGAAATTCAACACAGCACCATGTCTAATAGTGAAGACCACCCCATCGGTCGTGCATTGGTAGACTTCTCGCTACATGGCATCTTCCCGGAAGAAGACATATCGTCTCGCCGAATTTCAGCACAAGACTTTGCGCCAGCCCTGAGATCCCTCGCAGAAGCTAAAACGAAGCTAGAGGTATGTCATATTTATATCATATAACAATAATCTGAGTCTCAATTCGAATGCTGACCCGTCTTTCATAGTCCGAGGTACACAATATCAACGTAGAAACAGCTTCGGACGTAAATCAATGGGTCGCAAACGCGAAATCTCTCGAAGTAGATATCAACCGATCACGAAGCTGGGCGAATGAAATAGTGCGACGCGCGCAAGCCCCCGACGTGTCAGATAGGGCGAGGCAAGAAGCAGAAGAGAAGGTTGAGTTCTTGGAACGAGAAGTGGTATACAACCAGCAGGTCCACCATGCCCTGACGAACATCAAAATTGTGAATGAGCTTCTAGACCAGGTTGAGCAGGCGCGAGACGACCATAGAGTATTAGAGTCCCTGAATCTACTCGAAAGTAAGACGTTTGCTCGTAGCTCACAGTACCCATCACTAACCAAGTCTAGAATCCTGGACGGCTCTAGACAATGTTCCCGTCAGCAGAAGTTGTCGCGTCATGAAATTGTTAGATATGAGAGCTTTTGAGCTGAAGTCTACAATACACGACGTACTCGAAAATATTTGGAATTACCTAGTGCACGTGGACAATGAAGCACAACAAGTCGCTATACTCGATGGTCGTGAAGGTATGTTAAGGATGTAGCAGCCTAGAATATGGCGATTCTAACATATCGTAGACGAGCAACTGAAACTCAATGACGCCGTCGTAGGCTTAAAGGCATACAAGGAGCTTGATCAAAGGATGGCGTTGTTTTGGCACGCTCTCGACGAAGCCATTGTTGGGCCTCGTACTAATATTGAGGCCCAGGAGTTACCTGCGGTTCACATAGATAATGTAAGGCTACCTTCAACTCGTGTTCGTAAAGATTATTAACAAGTTTTCAGTCGCATCTAGTTTTAAGGGGGAATTCGAACAAGACGATTACTTCCTTGTTCTCCGATCTCGACCAAGTCATGACTTATCTATCCGAGCGTTTACCTGGAGAGCTTGTATATTCATTATCAAGCGTGATGATGCCCGATCTTATCTCTCGGATCGTAGGCACTTGGTTAAACATTGCAGTTCCGGTTTCTTTGAAAGAAATGGACGAGTTCCAACACGTTACTGAAGCTGTCAAGACATTTTGTAACCGGTTACAAAACCTAAACTTTACCAATTTCCAAGAGTTGCAGGAATGGGTAGACGATGCGCCAAAGGTATGGTTGTCTAAGTGTAGGGAAACGGCATTGGACACTGTACGCGCAAAGTTGGCTCAAGGGCTCGGCGAGTCAAAGAGTGTTGAGCGTGTTGAAACTCGAACTATTTCAAAATCTGAAGGGAAGGAACTCGCTGCCAATGGTGTTGGCCCTTCGGGTGACGACAATGACTGGGGTGCGGCGTGGGAGGGTGAAGAAGCAGATACTAATAACGAGGCTACTGATACTAAGCTCGAAGGAAACGAAGACGACGGAACAGATGCATGGGGCTGGGGAGATGATGACCCTGTCGATGAACAGCCCGATGCTCCCGCGCAACCGTCTACAGAGCAGCCCATTGACGATGACCCTACAGAAGCCTGGGGATGGGGTGAAGAAGCCGCAGAAGCCGCTCCTGATGAACCAGCACCAACAGATATATCCTCATCAAACGCGCAAACTCGCGAATTAACCTTGAAGGAAACCTATAATATTTCCTCCATGCCAGAACCTGTCCTCGCACTTGTCTCAACAATCTTAGAAGACGCTGCTCTACTCATCGGGTAAGTCGCATCTACACCTTGTGTTTAAATTTACAGATATCTAACGTGAGAAAGGACCGACGGCAATCCGATGGCGGCGGCGGCTGCAGGCCTCTTCTCGTTGCCAACGCTTGTCCTCGCAATGTTTCGTGCCGTATCGCCATACTATTATACCCTAAATGCGGGTGGCAATATGTAAGTAAGCCGAGCATATCTTACCTTCCGAGTGTTACTCATCTTCATTTCAGGTTTCTTTACAACGATGCTACATATCTCTCCGAGCGGCTTTCCGATGTGGCCAAGAATTGGAAAGCCCGCGGAGATCTGACCCCTCGCGCCATCGCGATGCTTCGGCTCGACAATGATATTAAAGCTCTTCAATCGTTTGCAGCTCGGGCTTACGCGTCTGAAATGTCCACCCAGCGGACAATACTCCGGGACTTACTTGGAGGCCCCCAGAACCTTCTACAGCAGGACGGCCTCGGCACTTCCGATTTAGAAGCGCAGATCGACAATGCTTCTGGGTACGTGCGTGGCCTTGCAGCGACGTGGTCTACGATCTTATCCAAATCTGCGTGGAGCCAAGCAGTGGGTTCGCTCGTGGATACCATCGCGGCTAAACTGATAGCCGACGTGATGGACCTAGCCGGGATTGGGCAGGACGAGGCGTACAACATCGCGAGTCTCATCGCGCGAATAACGGAGCTGGACGATCTATTCCTGCCCACCGACCCGCCGAAGGATGCGGTGCCGACCACGGCGGAGTACGCTGGGAGCTGGCTCCGCCTCAAGTACCTTAGCGAGGTGCTGCAGAGCAACCTCCAGGACGTGCGCTACCTGTGGATGGAGAGCGAGCTAAGCCTGTACTTTACCGTGGAGGAGGTGGTCGAGCTGATCGGCCTGAGTTTCGTGGACAATGCGCGGACGAGAGAAGTCGTTCGCGAGATCGAGGCGAATCCACATCCGCCGGGGGTTCTATAGTAGATGGGCCTAGATAGATGTACCGAACCTATCATGCTCTACATAGTCCTATATGCTTATGTAGGTGTACATCCACATCCATCCCACTGTCATTCTTAACCTTGTAGCTGTAGGTAGGTAGAGAGGATTTACCTGGTTAGACACCCCGCCAACTTTTTCATCCGCAGTAAAATCCTATCGAGCTTTTTTTCTTTTTTTTCTTCTACCTACCTACATCCAACCAACCAACCAACAATGTAAAACCAAAACATCCATCCCATTAAATAAGTCCGCTCTTTTTCTCCGAAACTCGGCTGCGTCAAGCGGGCTGGCGGGCGGGCGGTGTTTTGAGAAAGAAACAGTTGATTGATTGATGGTTTGATTCACATGCTACATACCAACCAACCAACCAACCTACGTACAATACATAACCTGCCTACCTACCTACCTACCTAACCTAGGTGCACATGCACGCTTTGACGGGAATAACTACATGACTGCGGTGACCTCTGTATTGTACATGCCAACTATAGGTACTGTATCAGCCATCATTCCATCCCCATAGCAAACTTATCCATTACATACATGCCTAGGTAATGATCACTGTCTTTGCGTACGCGTTCTAGACTGCCTAGGTTAGGTAGGTTGGGTTAATATTTGCCCAGCCCAACAAAAAAAAAAAACTAAAAACTCATCGCTTAGTACCTAGGTAGGTAGGCTATTGCGAGACACGTCGGCTATGTAGGTAGGTATTCCCTCCTTCCCCTTAATCACTTTTCCCAACGGGAATTAGGTATTACCGTAGTTAATCACAAACCTATGTACATAACTTAGCACATAGGTGCATACCTAGGTAGATAGGTACATAAAATGAAGTACCTAGGTATATACCGGTCTTCCGGCGGCGTGACCGAACGCGAGGCTGTCTGTCTGGCGGACCTTGGGCTTGGATGGGGATAGGAGTTGGTGCTGGTACGTGTATAGACCTACCTACCTACCTACCTCAGTACTTACCGGTTCGTTGGTTGGCTAATTTTAGGCAGGTAGGTAGGTAGGTAGGTAGGTAGGTAGGTTAGAAAGCTTCCATTAACCGCGCTCTGACGTTCTTCCTTTTTATGTGAATACCTACCTACCTAGGTAGGTAGATTCATGTGAATAGAGTAGGGATATCAACCTTTTTTTTTTTTTTTTTGGCCCGAACTAACATTAGTATCATACAACCCCATCTCCATCTCCATCTTTCCCTCCTTCCCTTCCCTTCCCTTCCCTTCCCTTCCCTCCCCTTTCTCACCCTTCCCACCCTTTCCACCCTTCCCCTTCACCAAACAAGCCAGACAGTTAGTTCCAAGCAGACAAGGTAAAAAAACCAAACCAAACCAAACCAAATCAAACACCAAACCGAAACTCCCGCACCTTGTGCTGATAATACGCCGCGGCCACGATGCCCGTGACCGCGAGCCCGATGGGCACGGGGGCGCGGCCGCGGGTGGCGATGACGCGGGGCACGGCGGAGCTCAGCAGGAACAGGCTGTTGGCCAGCGCGAGCTCGGTGCCGTAGTCTTTGTTTTCTTTGATCAGGTGGCCTTTGTAGTACCTGCACATTAGCTTTTTTTTTTTTTTTTTTTTTTTTTTTTGGTTTAGGTGGTTCGAACTGTGCCTCTAGGTACGGTACATGAGAGGTTGAGAGAGTGAGAGAGAAAGGAAGAAAAGGGGGGCGGAGGGAGAGAGAGAGAAAGGGGGGGGGGGGGGGGGGGGGGAGGGGAAGAAAGCCTTACCAGCAAACGCATACGAAACCCCCAACCCCAGCCCAGCGGCGAGCGAAGGCGTGGACTTGGTCCGGATATATCCAGCCGTGCCGCCGACGGTTACTAGATAATACGATGTATTTTCAGTCAGCTCAATGCAATCTCATGCTTTCTTCAATCTACATATAGTACCTAACCTAGGTAAGGTACCTAGATGTAAAAATGTGTAGTATAGGTATTTAGATAGGTAAGGTATATATAACTCACGCAGGCCCGCGAGGGTGAAGCAAGGATGTTCCGCCATTTTCTTATTCTTCCTCTTTTCTTCCTTTGACTCTTCTTTTTTTTTTTTTTTTTTTACTCTCTTCTTCTTTTCTTCCCTTTTCGTTTTTTCTTTTCGTCCTCGCTCGTATATGGTGTTGCTGATATATATCTGATATATATCAATGTTGCGCTAGCGAACAAAGTACATAAGCCCGGCGCGCGGTTTAACTTTCCGAATCCCCCGCTTACTAACCTGCCAACTTAAACACCTGTACATGTATGATGTACTACATAGGTAATCCCTTAACATCTCTTGAGATATCCGTGATGACCACCTGTTTCGAGGTACATGATCATTCGTTATTAAAAAACAAAACAAATGTCTACATATTTTACAATGCTAGAGTTTAGGGGAGTTAAACGCCAAAGGCTCCATCTACACTTCGTATATGCACTTCATTCACTCGCAGCACTTCATCATGTAAAATCAAGTAATAATCTTAATCTCACAAGCGGACTTGGATATTTATATTTGGTATCTTCAACTTGTATTCGACCCTTCTTTCTCTTTACTTGTAGGTCCACTAGTAATAATTCCCACGACGGTATCACCATTGTCTTCTTCTCTCTCCTCTTCTCGCTTCTCTTATCTCCCTCCCCTCTGCTCTTCTCCGTCCCCACGAGCAACAAAAGCCATCCATTAAAGACTAGCTCCAAGGGGGCCAGTTCAGAATCACCAACTTTTCGATATTGGCCGTCTCGGTCAACGAGCCCGGTCCGAAGGAGAAGAAACACACGATAGTAAATTAACGAAGCAGTAGCGAGGGTATTATTGCTTCGAACACAACAAGCCAAGAGGAAAAACCGCAATCGACAAAACCATTAACGACCGTGTGGAGGATTCGGTCCCTGTTCCGGAATCTTTCAGTGTATCATAGGATGACCCGTCCATCTCCCTTAAAAAAAATCAATGTAACGCCGATGCAATGCAAGATATCCTTAGAAAGAGCCCCTCGCAATGCAGCGTGCTCTTCCAGTACTGCCATCGAAATGCTAATAAAAATGAGGAATTGGGTGCGACCCGCACAATTCTGGAAATTTATAAAATCCCCCCTTAGTCGGGGTTGGCGATATATAGACGCCCACCGGTGAGAGTCATGGTTCGTTCATCAACGCTGCCTCTCCGTCGGAGTTCCTCTGGGTTCTTGACGCTCTTCTCTCTAGTCAGAGCGGCATTAAGCATGCTTTTGCTCGCTAGCTTAGCGGCATGGGCGTTCCCGAGTTCAGGAAGGACGTCAGCCTTCTCTGCGCTGCTTCCACTACGAGTGCTTGAAGCGCGATTCAATTTGTCGTCGCCAGGGAGGAATTCGGGATCTTCGATGACCATGCTGCCCGCGCGCTCTGGCGTGTCGCCTGGGCTCCATTTCTTGCTGCCCTGAGAAGCGCCCGAGGTACGATAGGCGAGACCACGTCTGCTGCTAGCAGTACTACTGCGACCGCTGCTCCCCGTCCTACGGTGATTCAAGCGGCGCATTGACAAGTCATCCTCGTCGCCGTCTTCGCCTTCGACCTCGGTAGCGCTCAGTCGCATGGGAACCCCGCTTACGCCCATGTAGGTAGTGTCGGGTGTGTATCCCACCACGCCTGGCTTGCCGTGATGGCGAATCTTGGCAGCCACCTTTCCGGAGGTGCTGCCAATTCCTGTCGAGCTACGGCTTTGCAACGCACCACCGATAACTTCTTGGTTGGCCCTTTGTTTCGCCGCACGCTGCTGGGCTAGGAGTCGGGGGTCTTCGGTTTGTGATCGGTCGCACCATACGGTAGCCTTTTGTTTTCGAAGCAAGGCAACATAGCTGGTCGGAGGCGCACCTCCTGATCTAGAGGAAGTACTACGTCGAATTTCGGCAGAAGGCGAATTCCGGTAGGCGGCAGGAGGGGCATGGCTGGAGGTGGTGCTGAAGGTATTGACGGAAGGAGATCGTCGAGTGTGGCCCGGGGAGGGCTGTGGTTGTTGAAGATGTTGCATCTGTTGCATTTGCTGCATTTGTTGCATTTGGGGGAGAACTGGTGGAAATATGGTGGAAGAGGAGGTTCTTGATCTGGAGTGGGAATAGACTTGAGAAGAGGGATCTAAAGATCTCATCCTCATATTATGGTCCTGGCCTAGCATGATCGACAAGATTCTCTTATTTTCCCCGCCCCTTTTTTTCTCGGTTTGGCACGTCAGTGACGGGTAGAGAGCACAGATGATGCTAATTGCTTATTCCTGGCTAACCGGCGGGCTTTTCGTTTAGGCCGGATCTGCGTTAGGTTTGGCGCAGGGAGGAAAGATAGGCGTTTGGAGGAGATATGTAGATAGGTAGTCGGGAGGAACTTGACTCGTGAGACACGTACACAGTGTGTGCAACTGACAACTGAAACTCCGCGATAGATTATGAGCTCTTCGATGGAGGGAGGTAATGGTGGTAAATGGGAATCGAACAATAAAGCGTAACGGCCCTTACGTACCAAGGCGTAAAGAGGCGTAAAGAGGCGTATAGAAGGGTATGAGGAATGTATGTATGTGATAATGTATTCGGTAGTATGTATGATGTGTATTATGAGGGGAAGGGAAGGGATTGACTTGATTTTCTTATTTCCTTTACAAAGAAATACCGTGCGATAGTGGAGGAAAGCAGAGGAAATCAGTGGGTTTTAGTTTCGAAATCAACAACAGACTTGATGTAATTTTGGTAGACCAAGCCCAGTTAGTCAGGGCTGTTCAAGGGTAAGTCAGGTACCTGTGCCAGGGCAAGTCAACGTTGCATAGGCTGTGCCTCCTGCTGATGTGGATGATGTCTTGTCGCCGAGAGCAGTGTTCCCTCTTTTTTTTTTCTTTTTTTTTGCCCTCTTTTTTTTTTCTTTGGTTGGGAGGGAGCTCAAAAGTGTGATGATGATGACTGGATAACACAAGTGCGGAATGTGATACCTATGTATGTATGGTAAGTTATGGGTCTATCTTCTTTTTTTCTTCTCTTCCTCTTCTCTCTCTCTCTTTTCTTTTTAATCTTCTCTCTTTTTTGTTTTTGGTGCTTGCTCTTGTTCTGTTTAATAGCACCTACTATCACAACTCTGGCCTAGGTTAGGTGCATACCTAGTAAGTAGTACATAAGTATGTAGTGCTGTTTTTTTTTTCGAATAGGCTAGGCTAGGCTAGGCTTGTCTTTTGGTGGGGGTGATTGTGGTGTGTGTGTGTGTGTCAAGTGTGCACATGTGCGTCGTACTGTAATGTCGTATCTCTGGAGACTTGCGCTACAACTTACAGTACTTCAATAATAGTACTAGTATTGCACAATGAGTAGTACAATTTTCAATAGTAGCTGTAAGGACACTGATGAAGAGTGCTTTAATATAGATAGGTAGATATCTGATGAATGAATAAATGTTTCGTTAGAATTATTATTGTTTTGGATCAATGTTGGTTATGGAACGAGGAAGATTGAACGATATATGTACATATGTAGGTTAGGTACTCACTATAGTAACATCAATATCAATTGAGAATTTGAGATGTCCACCAAGGTTGCGCCAGCTGATAGACGGTTGGGTTCAATGGGTTCAATGTTAAGCGCAACGCAACAAAGTTCAAGGCCAACGAGTATCTGACACTACCTGTAACTACTACTAGCGCACTAACTAACCATGCGTATAGGTACTAGGTAGTAATTCAGGCGCTAAAATAGATAAAGGCTTTTTATTCTTTGTTCTGTTCAAGTTGTTCGGTTGTTCGGTTGTTCGGCTTGCTCTGTTGTAATTGATGTTGTAATGCTGTAATGCTGTAATGCTGTAATGCTGTAATGTTCTCTTAAACCAAGAATAACTAGAAGTTACTTAGTTTAGTTAGATAATAATAAAAAAGAAACAGACTTGAGGCTTTTCAAGGTCGAGTCGGCTTCTCTCCTTCCGCTTCGTTTTTTTCTTTAAACCACACTACTAGTAGTACTAATAACTTTTTAGTGGGAATTTAATTGCTGAAATGTCGTTCGTTGCAGCTATCGTTACGCCTACAACAACCGAACTGTTCGGGGGTGGCGTAATCCACAGTACGTTTCTTTCGATGCCAAAAAGGCCTGGAGATAAAAAAAAAAAAAGGAACTTTGACGATCCCAGCTGAAATCTCTCAATCAGGCGTAGCACCAAATAGCTTGTTCTTGACAGCTTAACCAATCAAACCGGGATCGGCTACAAGGCGGCCTTCCTTAGTCGCTAATCGTTTTGCAGCTTGGTTGACGTGATCTCGATATATTATATTGAACGTTTGGAGAAGGGATTGTCCAATGGCGGCGTCAATACTATCTGCAGAGCGTTGATCTCCCCTTTGAATTGCCCAAAGCTGTACAGATGCTCGCCTACCAAAGTACGGAACGATGCGCAAAACGATGTGCAACGAGCTGCACGCAAAGCCAGAGCCAAGTCTTTCCAAAGGGCCAAAGCTGACAAGGTCAGAGAGATAAGGCCAAGGTGAGGAGTTGATCAGCCTGTCACCTTTTTTAAGGCTGGATATATTAATATTGATATTGATATTGATATGGAGATGTATATGGAGATGGAGATGGAGATATGGGTATGTATAATATGAAAAGAGGGGGGCAAGATGAAAACAGAAGCAAAAAGAAAAAGTGCACAAATGTAACGATGGCTTCCTGCCTTTCTTATATACCGCCAGTTACTGTACATCTAACACCCAGAGCTCATCGTCACCATCATCAACACCAACATGAACAAATATCTAGGCAGGCATAATATCCAATGCCTACCTATACTCAAGGGCCTAGATACTATGTCCTCAAGGACCTGTGCATTGCACTATACCACACACACACGATACGATATTACATTACTTGGAAATAAAGAGGCTAAGCCGGCAAGGGTCCGAGTTTCTAGCTATGGCTCTATGCTCTTCTCGTTCGGGTAACGATAGGAAACAATCGTTCGTCTCTCGGTCTTATTTGCTCGAATTATTTAATGTTCTCTCACATCAGGCCATTGCCCACTAGCCTTATTTAGGACGGCGGGGAAGGGGATCGAAGATTGTTCTATTGTATTTTCACAATCCCATCTTGCCATTGTATGCGAATGGATAGTATACTGGTCCTGGACTCCTGGGTAAGCACATGTATCCTGCGCTCCTGGGCACGTATGGATGACATTGGATGTATGTAGGTGGGTGATACTATAGCAACTATTAGCAAGTACGCATAGTCGGTATGTGACTAGTCGATTTTGCATGTTATCGTCGTACATGCAAATAATCGCGCCATTGGTCACAATGTAATGTGCTAGTTAGCATCTCTCGTCGCGGAGCTCATTGTCGAGTATGTTCCCTGTTTAGGGTACCAATGAAGAGGGAGAGAAAGAGACAGAGCTAATCCCTACCAACCGAGAAACCGAGGATCCCCACAGAGTCGCAGACGCCGTGTACAACTCTAAAATAGCAAAAGTGCCGTTACAGTTATCGTTCAGCTGTCCCCAAGTCCCATCTCCCACCTCGTCAACCTGATACTAGATCTGTATGTGATTACATACTACATATGTAGTAGCAAACATCAAATTCAAGTTTGCCCAACGCTTGTCCGCGTTTCGGCAGGTACATAGGTTCAGGTAGATGAAGCTAGGTAAGCTGGGTAGGCAAGTAATATGATATAATAACTAGTGAACCGTAACACGAACACGACAAACAGTGACGAAATTGCCCTTCCCGTCCCCCCCCTCCCTAGCCTTCTCCAGCTCGGCTCGGCGAATTTCCCTATGGATCTAAAGAGCAACTAGTAGACCAAGAAGTGGCGGTAGCTAGCTGGCACCGGTTAACTATTACTAGCCATCTCACTGAAACGTTGTGACGTTTAGCTAGAATAGAGGCTTAGGGAGGCTACCTTCAGGTAGTTATATTGCACTAGGTTAGGCCAGTAATGGTGTCTATCTGCCACAGTAGATGTTCTGATTGCGCATAGGCAAGGCCGAGACTAGTCCACATGTCCATATATGGCATACATATCATAGAATGCATCGTAGAATATAGCTAGGCATCTATGAACGGAGTACTACTGTAGATAGCCAAGAGCTAGTCGGGAAAAGATAACTAATATCTACTTAGACGGAGGGGGATGAAATGCGAAGGTTTTTCAACTCAATTCAAACAAGCCATCATCAACAGTCCGTGGGCAGCAACAAATTACCTGACTTATCTGACTACCGAGACAGCTAGTTTCGGTATGTAAAGTAAAGTAGGTGCCTATGTAGGCTGTTTGTGTATTATGCGCTGTTCACGTCGCATCTATATAATTCATTTAATTCAGCTCCTCGGCCTTGCTGCGCTAAAACAAGGAGCAAGCACATCAATGGCCTAGACGCTTCAGGTACACCATCGAGAGAGTTCTCTCGACGAGTCATGTTTGGATCATGGGGAGTTTTAGTCTTTAGCTGCAAATCCGGCGCCGGTTCCGTGTGGTTTTTTTTGGTATAGTACCTATTAGAGAAGGGGGGAAAGAGGTGGGAGGTACATAGGAGGAGGCTTGAACGAATTAACGATCCCGACTCCCAATCGGTGTATTACAAGTCTATTGACTTACTTGCATGATAGCTATTACTGATTTCACTGCATAGATTCCCAGGCTAGGCTATCCCGGGTGCCGCTTGAAGTTCATCAATAAGTATTGTAGGTAGGTAATAGGTATGGAATGTTATATCAAGTCCGAGTCCGACTACCCTCGTTCTTTTTTTCTTATCCGAACATTAATACCAATTAATCAAGCACCTGTACAGGCTGTACCTAACCTACGTAGGTACAATAAGGCAAGGTACATAAGGCATATGTATGGGGGCACGGGTATTCCAACGGCAATATGGTATGGCGCCGAGAATTCCGGCCTCATGGAATGAAGCACGTGTCGTCCAAGACAAATAACAGTGCAGCATAAGTCCATTGGTAACCTACCTGGTACCTGTGCACGCACGCATGGATGTCAGATTCTCTGGTTCTCGGCGACACGCGAGAGAAGCAATCAATCAATTGTAGCAGCAAATTGCCTACTATAACTATGAAATGATCGTCAAATCGTTCGATCCGCGATTTGGCTCCCAACGATCCCCCAGATGCGTGCCGTCTGCCCGATGGATGGGATGGTATCCAACCTTACCTACTTACTATCCATACATACCTTCTGCATTTTACATTTGCTGTATTGCATGTATGTATATGGGTTTCCCGGAGCATTTGCTACGGCCCTGCAACTCGGTTCTCACGGCGCACCCAGCAAACCAGCAAATGAATTATTACCGTAGCATTGGAACTTTTGGGGGGGGAGGTGTTTCCATTCTGTGTTTCTGGCCATGAACGCTTGAGCCCAAAAAAGAAAAGAAAAGAGCTGCAATGCGACGATAATCACTAAAAGCCTCGCATACATGTCAATATCCAGCGTAGCTGTAAGCTGTAGGTACTCTGCCGCGCCGTTCCTATGCATGGATGCATGCACGCCAAAGCCATATACCTATGCCTACCTTGCCTCCCTTGTATGCATGATACATACTTTTAGACAATGGAGCTTTTCAGAGCTCCAGGGCCTTTTTAGTTGAGATATGCAGCAAGCTCTATGAGTAGAATAGTTCCCCATATAATACTATAGCTCAACCCGCCTTGCTTCCTTCCTTACCCCGTCCCGTCAACGGCTTTCACGATGCCCGCCCGTCACTCCCCCGTCACCCTGCGCACTATGTAACTCCGCTCTTCTGGACGAAGCAAACTTGCTTTCTTCCTTTCCACATAGTTACATAGCATCGTCAATCGTCACCATGATTCTCCAAATATTTTCTCCAACAAAAAAAAAACCTGGAGGTTCGTGATCTTCGTAAATGTTGTAAATATGCCATCATCTACTTCTTACGTCCGTCCCATTCATACGTCATCATCAAAAAATAAAAAAAATAAGAGCGCTTTAAAGAGTCTTAATCCGCGCCTCATATATCCCTCTCCGGACGGGGATATAGCTACATATGCTACCTAGTATTACCTAGTTAAAACCTACTATGTAGTGGTTCTCGATCCTAAGCGGTAGTTACCGACAGGAGCAACTGCGGCTCTCTCTCTCTCTCTCTCTCTCCCACCCAAAATCGATCCAGGCAATAGTAATTATTATTTCCTTTATCGAAACTCCTCATCTCAACCTGGGTACCTACATAGGTAAGCTGCCCCAATTTTGTCCGCCGCTAGAATGCGTGAGAAACAAAAAAAAAATAGAGTAATCCTGGTGGGTAATCATTCTCAACTTCCAAGGTTCTCTAGAGATAGTTTTCTCGGGTCCCTTTTGCCGAACTCCATCTTCTCGGGAAGGAAGCCCGCCGGCGCCAGGAACGCTTAGGATCTAAGAAAAAAACCTCGCTCCAATCTTATTTTCTTCTCCCCTAACTATAATAGTGTTAAAGATTCTAGCCTCACCGAGATGTTCCCTCACCTGAAAAAAAAAAGGAAGTACCTATGTAACAGAAGCATGCAACATGAACATAAAAAAAAATCCCCGACCGACAACTATACACAGCTAGTAGTACTACATCGTAAACCATGCCTCCCCTCCCCCCCTAATCCAAAACTCCTAATACAAAAACAGAAGCCCAACAAGCCTGGCAGGTATCAGTATCAGTATCATCATCAAGTCCAAGTCCAATTCCAAGTCCGTCGTCGAAAAGCCCCCAAATCAATCCTCCGATCGAGCCTCATTTTCCCGATCTCGCCAAACAGTCTTGGCTGTTCCGTTTCCCTATTTCGTACAAACCTCCATCTGACATCTCCTTCCAATTGGGTTCAAGATTATTACACCTACACTAGGAATAGGAATGGTTGTAGTTATCTACCCTGCCCCTAGGTTAGTTCGATCCAACGGTCCCATCCGTAAACCAAAACCAAAAAAGCCTTAATAATAATTAATAGCTGAAAATCAAGGCACGGTATTATAAGCATGGAACCCCTATACCTACCATACCTAACCCATCTTTGCGGGATGACGACATTGACTTGCTATTTATTCACCACCGCCGACCGACATACATACGTACAAACTGTATGAACTGTACAAGCTGTATAAAGTAATCATTACTTAGTGATTACCGATACATATGAAGTCCCTGAGACCGCCCATGGATTCTACTCAACCAGGCAGGCACTTGAACGTCAAAAAACAAGTATCGTGGCATGTCGATGCTACGTATGATTTCAAGAAGAAGCTAATCCCGGATTTTGCATCAAGCTGGCTTGCTTACTTGTTAGTGAAGATATTCAGAACACGTCAATGACACTTGTTGATACCGGAGCCAACCCTATCTGTCATATTCTCCATGATTTTCATCATTCACGGCCTGGAGAGCCGTTCTGCTCATCCGCAATCCTCAATCGATGAGTACCTGAGTATGGGTATAGTATAGTACCCTGTAGCATTTGCCTGCATCATAGGAATGCACCGCCTAAATGCCTACAGGCCCTCGACCAAAACGCCATCAAGATGTTATTGTACAGTCCAATTCCCCAATCCTATGACATCAATCCTAAGTAACGGTTACCCATCCAATTCCCCTTCCTCAACCAACCTGCCTAAGATTAAACTTTGGATTACCAGTTCATCGTTGAGCGTCCTAATTCTCTTCGGTGGTCGGTTAGAATCCTCTGACCCTGTGCTTTGCCGTTTTCGTTTCTTCGGAGCCGCATCCCCTGCAGCCGCGCCAAACAAGGCGTTCTGAGCATTATGCAAATGATCGTCGACGTATACCCAATCAAAAGGTCGGTCTTGGGACTCCCTCTCTCGAAGTCTCACTCTGGCTTCATCTAGACTTTGGACTCGTTCCAATGAGCCACCGAGAATTTGTGCCAAAAATACGTACGGTAGCCTTCTTCCTTCATTTTTAGTTTTCTTCATAACGAGAAGAATTTGTGTTTCGTCCAAGAGCTTTGGTCTATCATTGATCACGTCTACCAGCTTGGCCACTGAGGCATCATATGGCTGCAGGTTCCGTGAGCGGATAGCTTCCCCTAAAACCATACTTGGCCCAGCGCATAGGAGATACGAGGTCCAGTCTACTATTTCCTGCTTGGCTACGCAATTTGTGACCCATCTGGGCGCCAGGCATGGAATACCGAGTGCAAGCGCCTGCATGTACTTCACTTTTCGCGAGTGTCCGTCCGCTATTAAGGCCGTGAACCCAGTATCTGCGTTGAGCAGCGTAAGCGAGCTAGACAGAGTAGGAACTGAAGCGGTGCTGCTGGTAGCTTGGAAAGAATCAAATTTAAAAAGTTCGTCGAATCCATCAGATAGGATCCTGCCACCATTTTGGCGAATCTTTTGCTCGATAATTACTCGTTCGGGGTGCTTCTCATTGCTTTTCCGGCCCTGTGCATTTTGGAATGATATTGCAAAAACCATCCCCTCGAAGATGCCTTGTTTTGCCGTTGACACACGACGTGAACTTTGATTGGCTAAAGATTTCCTTGATGGCTTCCGGGTGGGAGCTCTTCGCTCTGGCATGCTTGATACGGATATTGGCGACCCAGCCAACTCATCAGTTGATAGTGAATCATGATATGTTGACCGTCTAGTACTATCACGACGTGGAGATTGCCTCTTCATCTTAGGGAATGGAGGCAGTGGTTTGGGAAGAGTTGATGATAATCTTCTATCATAGTCTGGCTTTGCTGCCGGCGGTGATGAACTAATATGTCTTTCGTTATCCTCTGACACATGCTCAGGTTCTGTGTTGGGTGTAATGCTTGAAGGCATACTAGGTGTTGCCGACAGACTTGTCAAGGTCGATGACCTTGTACCGGGATCTGATAGAAGAGGTGGGTTGTGTTCAATTGAGGTTGGTGTAACTATATCCTGGGGTCGTGTTGATCGACGGGTGCCGCTCGGGGACGGGGATGCTTGGACGACAGAGGGTGAGGAATCTAGAGGTCGACCCCGGCCAGATTTTTCTTTTCGGTCTGTACGAATCAAGGAGAGCGGTTCTGGAAGGCTTGAGGACTTAGGTTCATCTGGTTCATTTGGCTGCTGCTCGGGATCTGTGCCGTTGGATAAGACTGGAAATGAGACGGTTTCTATTTCGGACCTTATGCTGGACTCTTGTCTCATTATATCATCTAATAATCTCGGTGGCTCTATTAGAGTACCTGACGGACTAGTCTCTGGAATGGTCTCCCTATATTCCGCGTCAGATAGAAGTGCTCTAGGCAGCGGGAGACTACTGTTGCGAGGTCCTTCAAGGTCGGTGCTTGCCCCATTAGATTTGTTCGTCGCATTCGAACTACTTTTCGTGTACTGTTGCGGCGGCGGTGGTGGTGCTAAGCCTTCCTGGGAATCCGCAATGGTTTCTTGCGACGCGCCATCATCACTCGCAGACTTGCCGTAATATCGAGTCGTTTTCTGCTTTTCTATCCGTCTATTCTGAGCAGATTGAGGGCGACTGGTTGACGGTACCTCTACATCCCCATCCCTATTTGAATCTGACCGAAAGAGACTGACAGATGGAAAGGATTTGCTGGCCTTCTCCTGTCTTAGCCTAGCCAACATACGACGGCGCGCAACTGCGTCCATCTCGAAGTCAGAATCTTGTTCATCATCGCTGTGCTCTATAGATTTAGCAGTCACTATTTCCAAGCTTTGCTTTCGCAAAGGTTTGTACTCGCCAATGGGTTCTAGGACAGCCCTTCGCTTGGGTACATTGGGTCGCGCGATTGGGGTCTCGGCGATACTTTTTTGATGAAGACCTTCCTCCTCGCGGCTGTTAGTAGGGAGAGAAGGCGTTTTGTCATCCAAAGGCTTAGACGAGGTTCTGACATGTACCGGACTTGAAGTAAAAACGTTGGTTGGGGATGTCCTCAGTCCCCTATTTTTTAAGGGGGATGACATCGCAGGATTTGGGGAAGTGGCGATGTGATTAAAAACATCGGGCGATGGGCGAGATGATGTAGGACTAAATTTCTTTACAGCTGATGTCCATTGAGTTTGCCCAAAAAGCTGCGAGGCTGCCATCAACTGCACCTCATTTCCTCCATGTTGCAATAGCCTTTGGACTACCGCAGGGGTCTCAGGACATGCCTCGTACGGGCCATCTGTCTCAGGTACCTGCGATATTGATTGCGACCTTCTCGTTGGGTCGCTGGCAATGGCGGGGTTGAGATCAGCCTCTCGTGAAATGGACTCCGGCAAGTCAAATTGAGTGCGCCTAAATTTTATAAATCCCGTCTCATCCTCTTGAAGAGTCCGATATTCTTGATCACTACTCCCCTGCGACGACGGTTGTAGATGTGGCTGTGAGCTGGCTTTAGAATACTGCTCATAACTGCGGTCGTCGTTCGACTGCGTGGTGGATCCCGACGACATCTCTCCGGTCTTCGGTGTATCGGTTGATACACATGCGGGAATGGCTTCGGTGTCAATCAACTGACTCGTTCTTTCGTTCGTGCAGGTGGTCGCATTATTGTTGGCAATAGGTTGACCAAGAATTATGGCAGACTCCTCGGGTTTGCAGCCCAAGGGTAAGCTCGAGCGGGTCGGCTGGTCCGAAGACTCGTTCGTAGGATCAAGTTCTTGGAGCGCGTTTGACGCGTTCGCCGGTTGCTAAAGTATTGCTTTTGTATCAGTGCCACCCTTGTCAATTACGAAGGCCGCGATGGCTGCGGCCTGCCGATGATGGCCAATGCCTATCGACGTCATTGCTTACCTCTCGGATTTCTGATGGTATTTTAAACCATTTCCTTGCTGAATGTGAAATTTGTACTTTTGTAGGGTTTTTGTTTGATATCTTGGCATTCTCTCCCTTTGATTGATAAAGAGGCTCGACTTGTGCAGGTAGACTGCTTAGCTACATAGATTTCATAGATATTAGTCGAAAACCACCAATAACATGTTACAATAACTCGAAAGGTCGAAATCACGAAACCACAAGACCCCAGTGCTGATCATCTTGCCACCCAAAAAAAAAAAAAAAAAAAAGCAAAAAAAAAGCAAAAGGCAGGCCACAGGCCAATCAGGCCAACCAGGCAGTATGAGATTGCTTACCGCACCCATACCATGATTGCGCATGAACGTTTCTAACATGGCTTGACTGTCTTGACTCTCGGTTTCGCCATTGAAGGCTTTCCTTTGGGCTTCATTAATCGGATTCGCGGCATAAGGGGCCATGGTGAAGAAAGGTGAAGTGGCATCATTCGAGTTTAACTTTGTCAAATACAAGGAATAAGTGGAATAAAAGGTGAAAAATGCAGTCGCGTTACAACTTAAATCAATTAACACGTCCACGGGTATTAACTGCCCCGAACAAACGACACAAAGACACTTGAATGAACTGGTTCATTAGGCCCACGCGAATTGAGCGCGATATCAGATGACGCGATTTAAAGTTTAGCCTTAATCCTACGCTAATACGAATACAGTATAGTGTGCTCCCACCCCGAGATCTAACCTTGGAAATCTTTAGTTACTGGTACGAAGTAGTTAATCAGTCTTCAACAGCCCCGGCCATCGGCCATGTGCCATAATTCCATTCATCATTCATCCTTAAGTGTGAACACACTTACTTGTATTTATACTATTTGAAGCCAAGGAGCCTCCTTACTGGAGCACAAAAGAAATTTATATGATATAGATCTGATTTCCTGCGACATACCTAACCTTAGGTAAGTGCCCAGGTAGGTGCTAAGTTCAGTTGCAGTATGCCTCTATTCCAACATGCCCCTCTTCTCCTAGGTAAAGTCCGATATATCATGAGACCTGAGTACCTATATGTAAGCTAGTAGGTGTCTACGCATTGACAACCTTCTCTTCAAACCACTCGTACATAACCTGGCTGCTATACCTCGATGTCCCCACATGGCAATGCTCCCCCGCCCCATCCTCACCAGTGAACGTCACAACCGTAGCCCTCTCCCCCAGCACCTCAGCCATGACCTGCGGCTGGCCCTTGAAAAACATGTCGTCCGCCGCGTCGCCCACGAACACCGGGCACCGGATCTTCTCCGCCACGCCCACTAGGCTAAAACGGGCCATCCTCTCCAGCAGCTCCGCCCGCGTCCGCACCTTAAACGCCCAGAGCCCCTGACCGAGCAGCCAGCGCAGACCCGCTGGTACTTTTGGGTTCACAAGCAAAGCTTGCGTATCCTTCTCGTCCCTGCCGTCGCCGAACCGGCTGCTGAGGCTCTGGTCCGACGTGAAGATGGGCGTGCGCGTGAAGTCGTACAGCCCGTCGATCTGGAACACCGCCGCGACGCGGTGATCGAAGGCGGCCGCGCGCGCCGCCAGCAGCCCGCCCATGCTGTACCCCAGGAGCCCGATCTTGCGCGCATCCACGAACGGCAGCGTGGCGAGATGGTCCAGCACAGGCGACACCACAGCCTCCCAGTTGTGGATGAACCCGAGCCCCTGGTCGCGCCGCACGCTCGGCTGCCCCGGCCCCTCGTACACCACGACGTTGTACCCGCGCTCCGCCGCTGCCGCGCCGTGCATGTGCCACAGCTCCTCCATCGATCCGTCGTACCCGTTTCCTAGGACAATCGTAGGCCGCCGCTTCCCCTCCTCCGCCTCGGTGGTGGCCGGGAAAACGATGACTGGAACATCGAAGCCGTCCGCTTTAACCAGCGCCCTGTACCCCGGAACACTTAGGAGCGCAATCGCCTTATCAAAGCACTCCGTCTGCCGTTTCCACAGCGCCGCGATGCGCGGGTCGTCCCAGTCGCTACCGTGCAAGTAGAAATCCGCCGCGCGACTGTACGTGGCCGCGCGGAAGAGCGCATCACGGATCGATACCGGGTTTTGCAAGGTAGGGATCTGCGACAACACCCGTTCCGCGCGCCGGTTCCACGCCAAGTACCACGACTCGAAGTCTCCCGGCACGATCTCGCCCGCGGCGACGAGACACTCAGCGATGTCGGACCCGCCGTACGAGGCGTGCGCGAGCAGCTTTAGGAGCTCGAAGTGGAAGGTTTCGTCGGAGCTTAGCCTGAGCATTGTTTTGTACAAAGATTATTTTCCTAGTGGCTCTCAGTTGCTCATCCGTGATCAACGGGGGGTTCTGATGGAAATTGAAATTTCAAGACATTCATGCAATTACTCCTCTTCCCAAGGCGACTGATCTCTGCTGCTTTTATATACGACTTTCCTACCTACGTACGTACCACGCATTTTATACCCGTAGTTGCTAATATCACCTGCAGGCGTCCGATACTATGCGGAAGCCGTGTCCGGCACAGCCACACGATGCCGGCCGGCATTGACTCACGCGGAGATCTTACGGCGATCCCCACGCTTACATACATCGCTGATTATGTGATTCGCTCCCTAGGTACCTACCTACCTACACATAAGTAATTGCCGTGTAATCCTTCCAAGGTAACTAACTACAGATACATACCGAATAGGAAAATCGGTGGTACCTATAAAAAACACTGCTACCAAGGTTAGATAACTTAGGGGTTATTATATGTTAGGTTGGGAATAATCCTCCTAAATATCTGCCTAACCTAGGTAAGTGATATCAGAGCATTATTTTTAGTGGTAGGCATGGATAATGTCACGATGTATACCTTCAGAGATACGCATTACCAAAGTGCGTACCAAGGTACCTAGTCGAAACACGGGGTAGGCATCTTAGGTACCTAATCGTGTGGTCTACACGACATCGCCAGAGAATTTTTTAACTTACTAAGAGTGATGGGGAGGGGGGGGGGGGGGGGGGACATTCACTATTTAGAGTCACGACAAAGGTGTATCAAGGTGCGTTAACTTTTGGATTCACGAGGCATCTCGGCGGAAATCGAGTCGACGCCCACTACCTGACTAACTAACTAACTAGCGTCCCATATGTCAAGGCCAGGTAGGAAATCATCAAGAGGCGTCCTCCTCCAACCTACTATCCCCCGTTCTCGAATCCCGTGCTCAACTCAAATCGCGTGCAACTTTTCTTCTTCAACAGATGGGTAAAGTGCTTAACCAAGTAGCGGGCCCGACTAGGCAGAAGAGTCGGGGGGCAGGGTGCTGGCCTCGCAGTTGGGGCCGACGTCAGTGAGGATGACGTTCCAGTTGTCGGGGCAGAAGGCCTGGCCCTTCTCGACCCAGTCGACGCCGTCGGCGTGGCGGGTCTTGCACTGGCGGTAGACCTGCTGGGCAAAGTATCCCTATTTTTTTTGGTTAGCAAAGTTGTCTCATCTCATCTAGTGTAGGTAGTTAGGTAAAATACTTACAGCATCAGTGTACAGGATATCGATCGAATGTGTGGCATCATTGCAGATAAAAACACCGGGGCCACCACCGGCGTTGCAGGCGGCCTGCTTGCAGTTGCCAGGGCCGGCATCAAGGTGGAACTTGCGGCTGCCACCGCTGAGGAGCAGACCGATAGGGTAGGCGTACTGGTACGCCGGGAAGTTGTTGTCCGGGGTGGTAGGAGGGGCACCGCAGAGGACCTTGATGTCATCACGGATGACGGTTCCGTTGATGGAACTGTCAATGGAAGTGTCCTGTTGTGGTTGATTGGTTAGTTGACTTGTCTTGAGAATAGGTTGTCACGAGGAAGGAATAAAGGCAGGTAGGAAGGTAGGTAGATCAGGTTGGGTTAAATGAAGGAAGTAGGTGTGCTTACCTTAATGACGGCACCTAGGATAGGCGCGGCCAAGGCCAAGATCGAGAGAATCTGCATCTTAGCGGTGATGTAGTAGGCAGTTAAAAAAGAGTGTGTTGCGTAGTAAGGTTTTTGTTAGGTGAAGTTAGGTGTTAACGACTTAAGAAGTCAAGAAGGTTGCGTGAAAGAGTGATCGGTGTGTTTGAAGGATGGAAAGAATGAAAAAAAAAAATAATGGGAAGCAGAGGGAAGTATTTATAGTCGCGCCCACGCCGGCAACAGTACAGGTAGCGATCGATGGTTTGCCTGACAGGCGTGAACGTTCTTTCCCCTAAGGCACTGTTTTTGGTGTGTACCTGAGGAACCAAGGCAGGAACGCCGGGGCTTCCTATCAGCATCTTTGTGCGCGCCTTCCCTGTGAGTGCGCAGATTTTTGTTTTTTTTTTAAAAAAAAACCCCTTTCCTTGGTCCGGCTGCTCAGTGGCAGGTGCCCAGGGGGGTTGGAAGGGCAGGAAGGGGAGTGACAAACATTGCGTGACTTCCATTTCACAGCCGAGTACTCACGCCGTAACTGCCTCCTTTATCTTGCTCGTCTAGGTAGGTACGCAACCTTATGAAATTTGACGCCGGAACAAGTAAAACCCTCAACTACGTGAACCGTGCCAATTCAACCTGAGGCAGTTACCGTGGGTACATACAACCCTCCTTAACGATGGCTACTGTAAAATCTCAATCTACGATAAGTGACTGAGGCACCTGATTACACATCTAGAATATCAAAGGGGGGCGATAATTCCCCACAACCCATAGGAGATCCTCCAGCTACCTATATACAAAAATATTTTGTGACCCGCCAGTGAAGCATCCAAGAGATGCATCTAGGTTAGAATACCTATCCCGTCTAATGCCACCGAACCCAAATCACCATCACAAATTCTCTCGAGAAAGAGCCCCCTTCCATCGCCCTCCTAGTATGTCTTTCCTATCCCCATCCCCATCCCCAGACCCCCACTCAACCACCACCACCTTCCTCCTCTCCGCCCGCTTCCGCCCTCGACCCCCTCGTCTACGCGCAGCAGTACGCCCCCCCCAGACCCTCCCCCGCATGGCATGGCACCAACTCCGCGACCGACTATCAACATCCCTAATCGTCGTCTGCGAGGCGGGCGCGGACTGGCTGACGGACGACGGGGTGCGGTGTGGCCGGGGGGAGTGGATCGCGACGTACGAGGAGTTTTGCAGGGTGCTGGAGGAGCAGGGGTTAGAGTGTGTGGTGCTGCCGTGTGACTTGGATACCACGAGTACACGAGTTGCGTTTGTGCTGAAGCATTGGATGAGGAGGCGGAAAGACGGCTTATGAGTAAGTACCTTAGGTAGGCGAATAGAGATAAGGGGGCATGGAGCAGTCTACCCAGCCTTTGATTCACTTCTCCTTGTTTTGATCTACAAAGTAACTACGTTTATGGTAAGATACCTATGTGAGGAGTTGGTTTAGTGAAGACACGGCACATCTATTTAAATAATTCTGGCACATGAACGAAATAAAAGCATATAAAGAGGTGGAGCATTGTCCAATGCCTCGCTGTGAATATAATTCTTTTTCTCTATATGTACCAGTCGACTGACTGAGAAACCAATTCTATAAACAGGTTATTACGAAAGAAACATGCAACCCCCTTAGTGTAGCGACAACCAAGATGAGAATGCATACGGAATGCTCTGTGTCTATCTACTCTGACTTGTAAATATATTCATAGCCGATCCAAGAAACATTTAAAGGTCCATAAGAGCTTTGGCGCCAGGTTCGCTGCAGACATAGAGGACATCGTGACTGTCGCTAAACCCGTTGAATTTGGTGGCAGAGCACTTAGTATAAGCGCCCATGTCCTCAAAGTACAGCCAGTCGCCGACATTAAGTTCGTGGTTGAAGCGAATGCTCTCAGTGATACGATCAATGCCGTCACAAGTGGGTCCCCAGATTGAGTACTCCATGCCAGCGGTGGCAGCTTCGGGCATGCCATCAGCGAGAGGTGTATTGTAAAAGGTCCTGTTGCCAGATCGCAGCACCTTGGCAATGGGGTGTTGATGATCGAACATGATGCTGCTGAAGTTGCCGTATAGCCCATCATTGATGTACGTCATGTAGCTAGTCTCACCCGTCGCTGGGTTCTCAATAGTGCGACGGGCAATGATGTTGCAAGCTATAGTGAACGCCGAAGATACGTAGTAGCGACCAGGCTCAGCAATGATGTTGATGTGTGGCGGGAAATACTCGTCGAGAGCTTCACGAAGGACATCAGCCATGTCCTCGAATGTGTCGCCGCTGAATCCGCCGCCCACATCGAGCGTCTCCAAGTTGAAGCCATGCGAATAAGCTTGCTTGAAGACGGTCTCGGCGTCCTGGACAGCCTTGAGGAACGCGAGGGGGTCAGAAGCTCCGGACCCCACATGGAAGCTCACACCAACGACATTAAGCCCGAGATCCTTGGCGAGAGCCAAGAGATCGTTGGTGGAGTCAAGGGAAGCGCCAAATTTCAAGCTCAGACGGCACAAGCTGGATGAGTCATCGGTCAAAATGCGTAGGAAAAGCTCAGCGTCAGGGAAAAGCTTGGCAATTTTGCGCAGCTCGTCGGCATTGTCAAACGTCATCTGCTTAACACCCTCGGTGGCGACATAGCGTACGTAAGAGTTGGTCTTGCACGGTTGGGCATAGATGATGCGAGATGGATCAACACCCAGGTTCAAGACTTGCTCGATCTCGGACTTCGAGGCACAGTCGAAGCCAGTGCCTAGTCCGGCAAGAAGCTGGAGAACCTTAGGATCTGGGTTGCACTTGACGGCTACACATTGAAGTTAGCTTCGAATCTGGGTTGGACAAGTGATATTTCACTGAAAACTTACCATAAAAGGGCTTGACGCGAGGGAGGTTCTTCTTCCACCTCATGTGTTGGCGGTAAACCTCGCCAAGATCGCCCACGAAAAAAGTGTCCTCATCCCCTGGTTCACACAACTCATGGTCAATGTTTTCAACGCGTTGGCGAAGAGCATCGCCAATCAATTGTTTGGCAACGACAGCGCCATGATGATGATGTTGCTGCGGCTCGTAGAAATGATTCTTCTTGATAAAAATTGGATTATTATCAAAGAGAGTCTGTGAGTAGCGTTCAACGGCGGCTGTTGCCATAACCATATCCCTCGCGGCTGGTGGTGGAGGTTGCTTGGGAAGTTTGATGAGGAGTTTCGTATAAACTCAGGTAGCGGTATAAGATCTCAAAAGAGATTCTAATACGGACGCGATGGGGTGTATATACTTTCTATACCTTCTATACAGAAAGAATAGATAGTAAAATGTAGATTGTCAGAAACCAGGAACGTGTCCCTTTGAGTAGGTGTTAAGGGGGTCGAAAACGGTAGCTTCCTGATCCCGAAGCGATCTGACGAGGTCTCCTCGACTCTCCCTCGATTAGAGGAAGAACCTTAGAACTCGTCCTATGCGGCAGCTGGTAGGTTGGGGGGAGAGAATGGCTTGGTTGAGAGATTTTATCGAGCAAGATGGGCGTTGGCTTTCCTTTATATGACTTCAGCAGAAGTGGGCGGAGGGGGTCTCGAGTTGATGATGTGGAAAGTCTTTCGCAGACTGAAATCTTGATCAGAAACGAAGCTCACGGCCACAGAAGCCGTGGTAGCTAGGTCGCCTTTGAGAAGACCAAAGGCAAGTCGAGTATGAAGTAGTGATTCGACTAGCGGTCGGTCGAGCTGGTCGAAGGCGTGCGTGTTGATATTAAATATGTATGCAGGCTTAAAAGCAGCACTGAGGCTATGTGAGTCGAAATGACACGATTAAAGCGATTTTACCGAGGGATTCCGAGATGGGTAAGTAATCTAGTGGTGTTGCTTTTGTTTGTGTACGGTAGGTAGTTTTTGATCTATATTTTCTAAATTGATATAAAAAGGAAAAAAGAGGATAGGAAAAAAAAGAATCTGGGGGGGTCTAGTGTTGTTTTGTGTGTGTGTGAATTTGAATTGGCACTTACTAGGTTAGCTCTCTTTAGTGGCGGGGCAAACTTTTATGGAGACATGTGATTGAAGTCCATTTCAGTATTATGTAGTCAATTTTGTAGTCAATCTCTGCGCATGACGTACCGCAGAATTCACATTCCGATATAGTTTTTGCTATAACATTATGTAGTACATGTATAGTACATACACATGTAGTACAAACATTGGCCCTATTCTCACATTTGAGTTACATTAATAATGTGCCGAATTGCAAATCATTATTATAACATCGAATGCAGTCGGGAAGAAACAAAGATTCATAAGAACACGAACGTCACGTACATAGGTATGTACCTACATTTACATGGTAGTATACATGGTGGTATACATATATTGTCACGTATATACCATGTCATATGAATCAAAATGCATACAACTTCAATTTTGTACTAGTAAAGCTTACGTACATTAAACATCAGGTACGTGCTGACGGTGTTATGAGCTGGCAAAGTTTAAAGTTGAAGGAAAAGGAAAGGAAGAGGACCGAGGAGTCTGAGAGGACAGAGGAAGAGAAATCGAATTATCGAATTATCGTTAGCGGAGTAAGACTCTGCAAGACCGGAATGTAAATCAGGTTGCAACCTCTCAGATGGCGATCCTACCTGACCGATATACACAAGAGGCAACATGCTAACTGGTTAAGGTCAATGGAAGAGAAAAGAAAAAAAATGATCATGCATTAATCCTAGAGATATTACCCCACTATTCAGGTCCGCCGTACTTCTTATTTGATAAAGTTCTGACTTTTGCCAACTTTATACATGCTTACTTACAGCGCTAACAATAAATAAGAAACGACACGACACCAAAAAAGAGAAGGAACAGATGTATCTTTGACCGCAACTCGATACTTGATACACATCACATGTGCAATCAAGATGTTTCTTTCCACCGACTACACACACATACACTTTACCTGCCCAGGTACGTACAATCGCCTCATGCTGATATGTATATTGATGAGAGGGGAAACGACCTCGGAGGTCACATCCAGACTCAATTAGGTATTCCTGATGGCTGGCATGAATGGTCCTTGATAGCTTGATCGTCTTATGCTTTCTATGCATAACATAGAGTACCTACCTATCTAGTACTGATGATAAACACCAATTACCGATGTATTGCGCGGTTCTAGCAAATACGGACACGAAGTTTCTTAACGACCTGCGACCCAGCTTGATGACGGGGAAAGATGATCTGAGCTTCCGTCGTCATAGTAGATCGAGATTAGCCTGTTTATCAAACTGCAACTGGAAAATCAACATATTCGATACAACAGTTGTATGTCGACAGCGCCAGAGCGCCTGGGCGATCCAGTCTCTCACTCACCGCTATCAACTAACTCATCCTCTTCGTTTGAGCGTCGATTCTGATATGCAAGGCTTGCTGCAACACACCCTTGCTACGTAGCACGTCCTGCATTGGAGATCTGCGGTTGCAACATTTGCACTTTTACCCCTGACAGGATTGGCCGGCAGGTTTTTCCCACCACCCGCATTACCCAACCATCGTGCTCAACGGTGCAAGGAATTGCTTCTAGAAGGCAAGCCGAAAGAGCTTTGTAGCCGCACTCTGCTATCACGCGCCTCTTTTGACGTAGCAGTCGTGAAATATGATTGATTGCAACACCACCCGACCAAGACCGGTAGAAAAGCTTGATTGCGAATCGCCGTCAATCAGAGGGGAAAGGCGTTCACTCATGCTGCAGTGCGACTACAAGTGGTACGTAGCAGTAATGGTGGTTGGCTTGTAAGGCAAGAGAGGTCGCGTTGGGGAAAGGTTGCGCTCCGGTGGTATTAATAAGACCTGCCATACATGGTAGGTTTTTTTATAGTAGCATATACTACTAGTTGCACTTAGATGTACTACACATGTGAGGTTTTTGAGGGGTTTGAACGACATGAAGTTACACATGTGGAGGAGAAAGGAGGGAGGAGTCGAGGACAAGCCTTGATAGGGCTTGACAAGACCTGATAGGTAGGGCAGAAGACTAACAGAATGGAGTTTATGATAGATCATTATTGGAGCGCTCGGGCCATCCAGATCTTAGGTACTCTATGTACCCAGGGTAGTTAACTACTAGGTACAGTAACCTAGAATTAAGTTCATGATACAAATGTACCTAGTTTCCCAATGCCCATTCCCCTCACCAATCATAGATCAGAACAATTGGCTGGGACCCAGTTAAGCGAATCATCTTTGTGCAACTCAACCTCCTAACCTGCCCTGCCTCTCAACTTGCCTCCTCCATGTAAAGTTAACTATCTATCAAATTCATTCTATCACCTCCGTTCTACCATATGTAGACTACCGACTACCTAATACTTACCCTAGCTTAAGGAGGGTTACTACCACAATAACCACGACACAGCTTGGGCTATCAGGTTTCGACAGTGAAATTGTTTTTTCTAGCTCTTTCAAAGATGCACCCGAAAAGAGCTGTTGAGCTAAACCTTTACCAACATGTGTCGAGAGAGATGTGATTTCTGAGCCCCCCAGTCCATCTAGTCCATCCAGTCCAGCCTATCCGTCGACATCTTCATCGTATGATGCGTCATTACGTTGATTATAGTTTCGAATATAGCGTTACCAGGGCTTCTTACCTTGTCTACATGAAGCTAGGCGAAAGCTTGTAGTTTTCAAGATAGAATGGAACTATTCCTTCAGCCGCCTGGTGGGCTGAAAGATGTCCATGTCTATAAGATCTAAATATTATTGCAGAGCAACACTGTACTCTACTGCGCCAAGGCTTGGACTTTGGGGAAAATCACTCCCAGTGGCATGCATCTAATGTTGACATTGACCTCTTGAAAGCATTGGACGTCAATACCTACTAACTATACCCAACTATCACTAATTTACCTAACCTAGGTAATATTGGAACAGATCCAAGTTGAAACATAGCAGCCTTATGGTTAACGATAAAGATTTGGTTGGTGCCCAAAAACGCCACTATCACTGTACAATAAACGCAGGAGACTACCAATTAACTTGCCTCAAAGCATCCAGGAGTTACGACACATACTTGACCGAGGAGATCATGATACTACACTCGCTACCAATGAAACCGCGTAAAATAAAATAATACCAATATTCATAGAGAAATCAAATCAACGGCAGTCACCGGGTGCCTCGAAGAGTAATTCTATATCCGTATTATTTCAAGGCGTGATTTCAATTATACGATGTAACATCTAATAGGCCCCATCACCTTCAGATCGTCTGCCCCTCGGGATATGATAAAGCACTCAAAGCATCCGACAGAACTAGTACCTAGGTAGGTCATGATACGTCACCAGATCCTATTACGACCAGCCTCACGGAAACTCGAGGGCCCGAGTGATGAAAAGAGGACCAGATCTATGTCCTGACCAAGGCAACATGATATACAAGACGATCAAATTTATCATGATGTAAGTATTGGATACCTATTCAGAATGTGTCCGACCTCGCAGATCGACGGAGGATTGAGGCTAAGGGGGTTGCGAGCCTACCTACCTACCTAGCAACCAGACAAGCCAGACAAGCCAGATTAAGACCAAACTCCCCGCTTCCGCGTTATCAGACTACACTAATTGTCAGCTGCAGGCCACGTCGTCCCAGGCCAATGGCAGATAAATTACTAAGAAACTGAACTTCCCTTTATGGCAGTATCCCTAACAAGGCCTACATGTAGTATCGTCTCAGCTCTTCGAACGAATCTAGCATGTTCCGAGTACAGTACTTGCTCGCATGGTCGGCAGTTAACAAGCATATCGTTACGCCATTCATATTGTGCTAATCATGCAGTCCATCATGATACTGTTACACGACATGGCGCATCACCCAAATGTTGCCCTCGCTGACCCCTCCCCCTATCCTCCATATCATTCTCTCGCCGCTTTACTTTGGCTGGATCGGAGGCTAGGTACTCGGGGGAGACTTAGCTCTTGGTTACGACAGCTTATGGAAGATATGAGTTTATTAACCCATATATAATACCTATTTATAGAAAAGCACAAATATGTAGCTATTAGCGTTATTTTCTATTCATACGCGAGCATAGATAGGATATATGTATACGCTTAGCCGTCACAAAGCTGAGCTCAACCCATTCCATCCCATTCTCATCATCTGACATACGCACCTAAGAATCTTCCAAATCATCCATGGTATGAATTAGGTATCTACTATTGGCCTTCTGCTTTCTACACGTGCCGATACCTGTCAAACCATAAACTTTCTTTTCACCATATACCTGACAGTATACCTACCTACCTACCTACCTACCTACCTAAGTCCAAGCCTGTGGCATTGACGAAAACAATTCATCGCACAGGTAACTTACCTGCGTACCTACCTACCTACCTATGTACAGTACATGTAGGTAAACCGTGCACCTATCGCCCCTACTCCTCCTCCTCCTCAAGCTCCTCTAGTGAGTGTTAAGCGGCCTCGAGCAACTAGGTACTGTAACCTTAGGTATCCAAGGTAGATACTAGGTAACTGTTGTTGGATTCTCCCCAAGGTAGCGTGCTTGTAACTACCGTGATCGTTGAGATCTTCACTCTGCCCGCTGGGGTTGGAAATCATGGGTAGGTAGGTACTGTCTCTGGCGGGGGTTAGGCAGCATGGGCTGGCTGGCTGGTTGGCTGGCTGGCTGCCAGGAAAGTCTCACGGACGAAATGCTGGGTGCTTAATTATGTCTGTAGGTGTGTAGGTAGGTAGGTAGGTAGGTAAGTAAGTAGGTAGTTTGATCCCAGCAGCAAGGCTAGGTGATGGAGAATACCTAAGTAGGCACATCCTATGAGGTGACAGAAACGTCTATCACGTCTAGGTAAATGGGGTTGACAATGGACACCTAACTAACCTAACTAGTTAGGCATTTATGAATTAAGTTAGGCAAATAAATGGGTTACTTAGGTCCTTAGTAAGTAGATGTGTAGTTAGGTAGGTATTAAAAAATCACATTTGACCGGCCGACCCCCCCTTTCCGCCCCTGTCCTTTAGGTATCTGATTACACACCCTGGCCCTGACTCCATGCTGGTTTTACATATACCATGCCCTTCGCCAGAGCAAAACAAAAAGCAAAAAGCAACGCTCAAGCCAACTCAACTCCAATCCAGACAATGCTCCGAGTGCTCCGTCATACACCTCCACTATTACCTATATCACATTCGTCTCAGAATGATTCCCATGTCTCCCATAGCCCGGGTGGTTAAGCACCGGCGGACTGTTTATATGCAATTGCGGTATCTGCGAGTTCGTTGAGTATCCGCCTGCGCTATTCACGCCCTCCTGCAGCTCGTATTCGTCTTGTCCTGCCATGCTTGCTGCTCTCTCCTTCCCCTTGCTATCCGCCGCCCAGTTGTGATGGTAGTCGTGGTCCGGGCTGATCGCGACGCCGATATTCTGTACCGCTTTCTCCGGTGGCCAGGCTGTGTTCCTTGGGCCTTCAACTGCGCTGACGGGGCTGTTATACTGCGAGGAGTATGGTGAGAAGTATTGTGGGTACGGGGGGTATGTTCCCTCCGTGGTGCCACTTATTGGCGAGTTATCCCAGCCACGCAGAGGCCGCTGGCTGAGGGGGGTCTCGCGCATGTCGCCGGCGCCGCCAGCGCCACCACTGTTGGCGGCGGGCCACTCCTTGGTCATTTGTTCGCGGTGGCGAAGGTACGCTCTTCTCCGGCGCTTTCCGATGATTACGATTCCACATCCGGTGAAGGCGAGAAGAACGACGAGGCCGCCGACGACGATACCGGCAATGGCTCCGGAGTCCAACGGGCCGGTAACCCCTGGTGGCGTGAATGTTGCCGTTGGTGTGGGATCGGTGACATTCACAGCGTCATTAGAGAAGATTCTACCCTGTAAGGGGATAGTAGCCGGAGGCTCAAGCTTCAGTCTGCATGCGCCGTCCAAAACCGATATAACTACAAATCACACTAGAATTAGCTTGTGCATGAGCCAAGTACTCTGCAGTAGATCTTACAGTTGCTGAGATAATTGTTACTGCCCGATGAAGTTAAGCAAGAGTGGCACTTGTCGAGGTTGTAATCAGTCCATTGGTCGCAGTAGCCGTATGTCGAGCTACTGGTTGAGAGGTTGTTATATTGTATGGCGTCCTTAATATTCGCGCAAGCAAAGCTACTAGAGTAAGTATTACGTTTTGGCGAGGAGACAGTGAGCACCTACGTCGTGATGCACGGATTAGAAGCATCAAATAAGCATATGTTCGTAGCAAATCGCATATTATCTCCAGCTAGAATTAGCAAGTTTGAACCATTTACGTAGAGAAGTAAATAGTAACTCACAGAGCATGGATTGTAGATCAGAGGTGCTCTGGCCCATGTATGTACTTGTCGATTCGCAACCAACGCAAGCCTGATAAACCTGGCCTTGGGACGTAGCACTATAGGCAGAGTCGTCGCATACGATCATATCCTTGGTCGTAGAAGAAAGCACATTGCCGCATTTCGACCTACATGACGAGTCATCGCCGACAAGCAACGCCGTAGCTGAACGCCAGATGGCAACAACGGGAATCAGGGACCGAAGCATCATCATCAGTTATCGTAAATCGTCTTCTTGAGTGTCCTTCCTGGTTTCGTCTGCGAGGTACAAATTGTAGGAAGACAAGATTTCCGAGTTTAGGGATTCCCCGGATTCTTAGATGTATGAAATGGCGTGCTAATAACAAAGCCCCTTGATATATATCAGAGGATAAAGATCTCTAAGGATTGGGGGGCTATAGCGATTCCTGGATAAGTCTGCCGAGCCGCAGATATTGAGTCTTTATACAACGTATAAGGTATACAACTTATAAGGTTGGCTGATAAAACACAAGAGAGATGCCTCTGCTCAACCGTGAAGTAAGGGCGCAATGAGGGCGCTACGGCGGAGTGGCTTCATGTCTTTTCCTCTCAATTGGAAATTTTCACTGGCAAAGACTGAAGATGAGAATGTTGGACCATAAGCGCGAAGGGCTCAGTGATATGTGGTCTCTACCGCCTCATGAGATCCATGAAATCCACGCATATCACCTCACTAAACCCTCTTCGGTTGGAAAATGAGTCGGCACACGAACCTAGGAGGTATGTGATATGTGTGTTATGGTAGGCATCTGTCATGCAAATCATCTATGGTCGGGGTTCGGTGGAGAAGGAGAGAGAGGAAGAGAGGAGAGGGGGCCAACCATCGTGATTCGATTGCAGTGTTGGGGTCGGACAATCGGGGCTTTACTACGATAAGCTAGACGATTGACGGGGATTAGGAATACTAGCAAGGGTAGCAAAGGCGGGAGATGCAGGTGAAAGGCAAGGTGACCAATCACTCTACATGGCACAGTTGTTGGCTTTGGTCCGGACTGCAAGGCCCTCCTTGCTTGTGTCACCTAAGTAGTGGAGACTTGAACTCATATTGAACTCATAGCTACGGATACGGCCGCTCATTGGAGATGGCTTTAAGTGAGCTAGGTGAGTTAGGTGAGCTAAGAGAAGCTCTATTCCCGATTGGACTTACTGTAATACCACCTGGAAGGTCATTTTAATTAGCGATCGGGCCCGGAAAATAAGACTGGCCGCAAAGCGTTCAGTCGGATATGTATGTACTGTAGCATTGCGACAATTATAAACACCAACCGTTATTTTTTAGGGTTACATACAACTCGGTGATTTATTACCACCACGAGTCCTGTCGCGACCAGCTTTAGTTATCATTGGTGACCCCTCGTGATCGATTCGAACTGCGTTGATACTACCTACCTACCTACTTTACTATGTTATTTCTACAGCCTGCCTGCCCTCTTTTCTCCCATGTTTCGTCCCACGTATCACGTAAGGACCTCAACCGCCAGTAGAAATAGCCCTAGCCAGCGATCCAGATTGTCGGGACTGAACGAAGAAGAACTCAAGGCTGCTATTTGACCCTATTCGCTAAATAATCGTGACGGCCAGTAACACATCGTTTCAGCTACGCCGCATAGGAGCCAACATTCGAGTATGTGCTGTTGACAAACATCTGAGAACATCTGATTGAGAAGATTGGGGTCCATTCCCATTTGCCCAGCTACTCGCTAGTAGGTAAGCACCCATCTGCATGCATGTGCTGTAAGCAACGGTAGGATTTGACGAGGCTCAGGAACGTTAATATCACGATTTCGGCTTATAAAGTCGCTACCTGCGGTACGGCCATCATTGGGTAGCTTGAGCCTTGAGTTACATGTAGTCATAACTTGCCGTGTCCTAGTGAAAACCAACATATGTAGTTAGTAACAGCTGTATCATAAGCCACAGCGATTATATAGAGGGGCAAGCAAACCAAGGTAGACGCCGGTCCGACGCTTGCCACTATTTCTCGGACTAATAACCGAAGATCTCGGCATCCACTCTCTAGACATACATACGTACATATCTCCCTTGCGTCAAATCTGATGTCGTACCAACATGCATGAAGATCCTCTTACGCTATTGGGCAATGTAGACATTATCTCCTGGTCCCGAGCGTGCGGGAACCCAAGCATTTGCCACTAATGAACGCCTCTATTTTTTCTTGCCGGCGCGTAAAAAAAGTGAAACAAATGTAGGCAAATCGAACCAACGTGGTAGGCGGGGAAATTTCAATAATATAAGTAATATAATAACTGATTACCAAATACTAAGTAGACGCATTATGTGTACATAGCTAATATAAACAGTATGTAATTTAGTAATTAAAGTAAAGTGCTATGTGTGTAGGTTATCTACTTCCTATTGTGTAGTAAAAGGGGCGAAAGAGCCTTAGCCCCCTAGAAGCCACTAGAATACACTAGAATAGGGAATAGTTAAGGGCCTTTAAGGCAATTCGTGTATTAAAGCCCCCTGTGACCACTTATGCTTTCAATGTTCATTTGAAAGTATTATGTAATTCGTGATAACTACTGCACATCATGGCAGTGATTGCACAATAGTTACGTCATAATACCGTCAATATGCATAACCTAGAAGTTGCCTAGAATATTGTGGGTATTTGTAGCTTACCTGGGGTATGTAAATATTGTACATAACTAATGTTAAGCTATCCTAGCTAGACCGCGTTTCTTCAACTATTCTTCTCTTCTATTTATTAACTCACGCGTTCCAAGTAAACAGAACAAGTAAACAGAGCTTGGTGAATAGATGATTCTTTTCTCTTTTCCAATCCCCAAAGGAATTATTAGAAGATAGAACATAGGTACCTACCCAGGTAATCGTTATGGAATCAAAAAGACAAGTATGTCAGCCATTGACCGAACAAGTCGAACAACTGGGGCATCATCATGCACGTAAGGTAGTATTCATACTCACATATATGGTAATAGGCACGAAAACCTCTCGACGACGCAACCAATCGTGTCAATCAAACCCCCGCTCGCACTGAGGCTAAAAAGCCAGTTCGTTGGGATAAGGCTTCACTTGAACAGTACCTCGACGTCGTAGGATTGAAGGGCTCTGCTAGAAAAAGAGTCTTCAATTATTACACAGGGAACATGCCACCTGCACCTCGAACTTCCACTACCGGTCCGACTTTGGAGTCGGCAGGTACCCAGCCGGCCAATACTACTAAAGCATCTACTACAAGCAATGCAAAGGCTGCAAAGGCTGCGACCGGTGCATCCTCGAGCAGGAAGCGCAAGGCAGAGACCTCATTGTCGTTAGAGGATGAGATTGCCGCATACAAGAGGAACTTGGACGATATCGTGGATCCTGATTCGTTCGATGATGAGATCATGCCTAACTGCACCACTGTGCGTGGCCGGATTAACAAGCTATTCGACGGCGGAATCATGACAAAGGCCGAGTTCTGTCGTGCTACTGGCTGCAACAGCAACAGTCTCAGCAATTTCCTCAAGGCGAAAGGGCCGATGGGTGGATGCAATAGTTCTGTGTACGCAAATGGCTGGAGATGGCTCCGACAGCGAGAGGCCGCAGGCTTGAAGATGCCCGACGTGAAGAAGCGGCAATTGCAGGAAGCTAAAGCCGCCGGCGCTGGTGCTAGCGGTTCCAAATCAAGCATAACCACAGCCGCGTCACTCCCAGATATCAGCGGCATTCACTTGAATGGCGAAGAAGCTGACTCGGTTTCGGTGTATGACACGTGCGACGAGATCCGCAAGAAGATCAACGCGCATCTCAAGACGCCTGGCTTGACCCAAGCCCAGTTTTGCCGCGATCTCTACGCGCAGCTGAACGCACCTACGATCAAGAGCATTCAGTCGAAGCAGCTCGCTGACTTCCGCGCCGGCAAGGGATCCAGGACCGGTGCCAAGAGCACGGTCTTCTACACGGCCTATGTGTATTTCGAGAAGCTGCGTATCGCACAGGGCAAACCCAAGAGTAAGCACCGCGAGACTATGGAGGAGATCTGGATGAGCAGAGGCGGATTCGACCGCGATATGGACCATCGAACTTAGTAAGCCTCGCCCCTTTCCGAGTACTACTTGTGTTTTTAAGCTTACATTAATCCTAGCTGCATTACATCCTCTGACAAGGGGATGTACTGGGACCAGTATGGTCTCTCAATTACGTATCCACTCTGAGGGGGAAGTAGGTACGTGGCTAATTTAGGTGTGAATATGTTGATGTGTACTATGCAAGGGGTAATGTCGTGGAAGAGTAGGACGTATATTTATGTTATATCATGTACCTATGCTTTAGATTAGGTATGGTTGGGTATATTTCTCATAAATCGCAAGATTTCGGTAGATTTGCTAGATAGGGTTACTCAAGTACATAAGCGGAAATAGTAATAATAGAACTTGATCATGGATGCGAAGTAGCACATTTACCTAGAAATCAGATCTCGTGTCTCAAGTAGTGATTTATTCCTTCCTTTTTTGATTCATTGATTCCTAGATGGTGATACATACGACAGCAAAGAGATGTCTAGCTTCGTGAAACGGGTCACAAACAGATATATACCGTACACAAGCTACCTAATTACCTGCGTAGGAAACCATCCGGGTCCTTCCCAGCCAAGACCATACCTACCCATATAAATCCCTTAACATCTCCCTCCCCAGCTCATCCTTCACAGTATCCTCCCATAGTACTGCAGCCCCGCCGCCGCAATGGCCGCCACGGCAAACGCCCCAGTAAAGAGGGACAGGCTCTGGCTGCTCCTCTGCGGCACAACCACCCCCTTCCCCTCTACGAGAGCATGGTGCACATACGGCAGCCTCGGCTTCCCCGGCGGGCCTTTCTCCTCCAGCCACTCCAGCACGGGCAGGCTGGATATGAACGGCGCGAGCACGTAGCGCACACCGAGCTTGTTGAGCCCCGTCCACGGGATCACGTACTTGGTCATGAGCTTGTCCTTGGCCGTCAGCCACCCCAGCTGGCGCGGCCGCACGCGCGACAGGTAGTCGGTGTTCGGCTTGTACAGCGCCATCTGCGCCTGGTAGTCGGCGAACACGGCGCCGAGGGCCTCGGTGTCGGGGCAAGGGTCGGCGAGGAGTAAGCGACGCAGCTTGTTGGCGAGAACGACCATGTCCATGACGCCGCTGTTGTAGCCGAGCCCGGCGTGCGGGTCGAGCTTCCGCACCGCGTCGCCCACCAGCACGATCCGCGCGTGCCACCACCGCTCCACCCACCCCTCCTGCAGCGGCACCAGCCCCATCTCCCCCTCCCTCAGCGCGAACGCATCCGCCACCGTCCACCCCGGCGCCACGTACAGGTGCGAGTACTTCTTCAGCAGCGCCTCCTTGTCCGCGTCGGTGTACCGCAGGTTCCCCGGCGTCGGCTGGTCGAGCGCCTCGTACACGCCGAGCCAGGCGCGGTCCGTGCCCGCCATCAGCTGCGTCGACACGCCGTCGGACGCGCACTCGTAGTTGACGCCCGCCGTGACCCCCGGCGGCATCGGGATGTTGCCGAAGAGGAAGCGGTACGTGCTGACGTACGGGGCCTCGGGCTCCTCCGAGGCGGAGGGGGCCGCCGACGACCCCGAGGCGAGCGCCTCCATGATCTGCCGCGTCTTGCTGTACACGCCGTCGGCGCCGATCACCATGGACCCCTCCTCGACGGTGCCGTCGGCGCACTCGACGCGCACGCCGTCCGGGGAGCTGGTCGTGGAGATGCTGGTCACCAGCTTCCCGACCTTCACCCGCGCTTTGGCGCTCGGGGGGAGCGTCTTGTACAGCACGTCGATTAGGAACGGGCGGTGCGTTACCAGCGAGTCACGGCCGTGGCTAGATGCGTTGGCGCGTTAGTCATGCGGTTTCTCCGTGTGATATGCAATGCAATGTCTCTTTCTACCTTCCTAGGTAGATGGATGTCTAGCCTACCCGCATCACAGACAAGACATTGACAAGACATGCAGGAAACGTTTTGAGACAAATCCGACTTACAAAGTCCTAAAGTGCTTCCCCGACTCCAAGTTGGAGAACAGCGTCTGGTCGTCGGCCGACATGACGTAGTTGGACACGACGGGACAAGCGATGGCGGTGACGTCGTCGAGGATGCCGAGCTGGTCGAAGATGCGCAGGGTGGAGGGGATGAGGCCGAGCAGCGAGCCGATCTGCGTCAGCAGCCGGTCGTGCTTCTCCAGGATCACGAAGTCGATGTCCGCCTTGCTCAGGATGTGCGCCGCCGTCAGCGACACGAGGCCGCCGCCCACGAGGATCACCCGGAAGGGCTTGTCTGACGTCTTCGCCATGGCTTTTTTGCGCAGTTGGGTGGTTTTCGCCGTAACTGGGTGTAATTAATTTCTTTTTTATATAAGGGGGGTGGATGAGGTAGATAGATGTTCGGGACGTTCGGATGCTCTTTCTCCCGTCGTCTATCCTCTCTTTAGGACTTTGTGCTTCTTTTTAAGCTTGAACGAGAGCCAGTTTTTATAAAAAATGCCAACGCCGTTCAGCCCGTTCCTCGCAGACCTTTGGGAATCCAATAGTTTCCGGCCTTGGTGAGGCGCAGAAACATGTTTTGGGTGGAGATACAGTATATCATTTGCCTTGGAGGTTACACTGCCACTGCCTGCCTGCTCCTAGATAACCCAGCTAGCTTGCCTAGACTAAGTAGGCAGGGATGATAAAAGTTGAGAGACAAAATATCGAAAGAAAAAGGCCCCTTAGTGGCTCCATAGAAGCTATACTAGACACAAGGTGGGATTAGTAGGATATTCTTGTCTTACCTACTTCTTGGGTAACTACTTCGTACATAGTGTAGAGAGTCCCCTTCACCATTTACGATAACCCATGCGATTACCACGCGGTAGCTCTCCGTTCTAGCCCACTTTGCCAAGTTTATTCTCGAACCGAATGGGCTTAATTCCGAAAAGGAAGGTTTTTTTAGTCAAAGCGGGATGATGATCCCATTGCCTAGGTAGGCAAAATACACGTGTATGGACAATATTCCAAGTTTACATATGCGCAATTCGTATATTGATTACAATTCATGGAGTAGCTAAGTGTGTTGCCTCAGGGAGCCACGTGACTGACCGCCATCTTATTACATCGGTAAACTTCAACGTTAAAGGTATAACTATGCGGCACAGTACAGGTATCTCAAGCCACGTTGATAATAATACGCAGCGTAGGCTATTGTTGGTAGGTATGTAGGTACGTAGGTATCCTACACAATGTAGCACGGCCATACGCCGTATATCTAGAAATTTGCCACCCCTGATAACATTAAAATATATGATAAAACAAGAGATTGGGAATTAAATATCCATGATGAATTTTGGGTATGTAACCTTAATAAGTACAATACATGAACATACGGGGTGCCTAGTGCTGCTACCTACCTACTATTTGGTGTGTAGATTAAGCTTAGTTACTTCGTAATAAGGACCCGGCATCCTTTTATAGCTACCTAACACTAGGCAATAAATTTCCATCCATATAAATTGTAAAATAATGTTGCCTTGCCTCAGCTCTAGGTGCACCATCAATGATGTATATAAGATGTGCATATACATACGCATACCTTGGTATAATATGTAGTTATCAGCCTGGTATCTTCTTGAACCCACAAATACCTCCATACATACCTACATAAGCAATCACAGTATCCCTTAACTTGATCGAACTGTGTAGACTCTCGTGCTCTTATGTACTGGAATATAGCTTGCAGGTAAACAATTTAACGCAAATCCCGTCCATCCCATCCCTTGATCTTTAATCCGTTTAAAATGTCGGTATGTACCCTCAACGCCACAGCGTCAAACCCTAGCCATCATGTCACGAAGGCGTCGTAAGTTCAACCTCACGCATTACCGCCATGCCTGCCTTGTTGCTGTCCGTCACAAATTCTCCGTTCGCTACGCCTGCATCAAGCTCTCCGAGCGCTCGGAAGCCACCACGTATGCTAACTGCCTCGTACCCCTTGGCACGAAGCACGCTGGTCGCCACACGAGAACTATCACCGTCGTAACATAGCAGTAGGATTTGCTTTCTCTGCACTAGCGGAAGCAACTCGTCGCGCGGCGTCGTAAAATGATTATCCAACTTTCGCCACAGCGACTCCAAAACTGATGGGTCAAAGAACGGACTCGGTCTTGATTGGTCGGCGAATGGTAAGTTGATCGAATCAGGGAGGCTGAATTTCTCGAAATCGATGGCTTGTCGGAGGTCGATGATAGCGACACCGCTCTTGAGCTTTACCGCACCGCCAAACCCCTTCTCGTGCGCTGTGGGTCCCTCCCGAGATGGTACTCTTACGTCTAGAAACAATGGAAGGGCGATGGTAGCATCCTTCTCCCAAGCCTCATCGTAACGGTAAAGGTCGACCTTGGTTAATGCCTAAGTCCCGGATTAGCATGCATTATCGGATAATTCCTATCCTGTTCTAGTTTCTTCGGTTTCAGCTTGTCATTACACACCTCATTCTTAATGGACGGGAAATAACCATTTCCCAGCTTGTCAAAGTATTCGTTGATGTACTGATAAGGCAGGTCGCAGCAAAGGAAAACGCAGTGTATCTCATCACCCGCACCTGCAAGATCCCGAAGCGTCCCGACAGTCTTGTGCTTCTCGATGAATTGGAAAAGGCCTCGGAGATTGAAACCGGAAGATGGCCCGCATACAATTCCTTCGCGACATAAGTCTAGCGATAATGAGAATGAGTCGTGCGAGCCAACTTCCTCAATATGATCTATTGCTGATTTCCAAGGGAACTCAACAGGAGCAAGCAGAGCAAATGATCGAGGACCTGGGACTCTATCGCCAGGTGCTGTGCAGACTCTACTGGTTGTAAGCATGCGCATTACCAAGTCATATCAAATACAGAACAGTCTGAATCTTGGGCATACATACCCTAAACGAAAGACCGAGGGCTTGGCCTCCTTGAAATACGTGCCTAATCCTGTGATAGTTCCTGGAGATCGTGTTAACAACGGGACGCTTTTTATTATTTGGAGCACCTACCAGACGTTCCCATGCCAGCACAGATCAAGTTGATCTCTGGCAATTGTTTGAGGATTTGAGGGCCTGTCCATCTGACATGGGATTTCCAGTTCTAATATACGGTCAGCATCAGCTGATCATAACGAAGGACAGATGGTGGCATACGTCGTCGTTTCCATATTGATCTGGATTAATGATGGACTCATTGGTTTCTGCCATTCGTTGCGCAGCTTTAATCCCGCCACGCTCATCTGTGGGCTCTGGTTGGGATGGCCCACCAAAGAGAGTGCTATTACAATGTTAGTCTCGGACGATGGTGGAAGTTACATATGAATATGTGAACCCTCACATGTCGAGGCCAAAAAACTGCATCAACCGCAGCTTAGCGACACTTGTTTTGTTGCTGAGGAACGCACGAACATCTGTGACGCCATGGTATACTCGAGACACAAGAGACATCGATATGACGGTTGAGCCCGAGCTATACTCGATGACTGTCTCTGTCTTGCCTGGCACCACATTCTTCTCGAGGAGGTTTAAGGCTAGGGTTACCTTGTCAACACCACTATGTGTATGAGGACGACTTAGTGACAAGACTTACCCGGCATGGCCTTCACATTGTTGGCTGGATGCATAGTCATCATCTTGGCATATATCCTCACGCCATCGCCTCTGTATGGGTTGAGCTTATCTGGTAGCTCCACTAGTGGTAAAGGGGGAGACGAGTCCGGATCAAAGTAGTCTCGGACCGAGTTAGGACCCCTATAGACATTGAGGGGATTGTTACTCGTCATGGCTGGCCGAGTATCTTGTTGGTGTGAGCGGTTGTTCTTTGAAAGGGTTGACCGGAGAACCTTGGAGAAACTAACGGTTACGAAGGATAGCAGGTACAATTATATTCTGAAGAGATTCGGGCCGGAGGAAGTTTTCCCTATATGAGGGCAGCGACTCCAATATTATTGTGATATATGACCTAACCACAAACCAATCTTCAGTCACATCACAATCCGTCTCCAGACCAATTACCTAGCAAGGCCCCGTTTCACACGTTCGTCTCTTGAGCAAATAACGTGTACATTAGGACGGTCTAGACTGCTTTTCTCATCGGTAACCGACAAGTCTCGTATGTGGAATGTCTTGGCCTGTGGAAGATCGACATGTTGCGAACCTCGCCGGCAAAGGAATATGAACAGGAAAGGGTTGTAGACTTGTAGCCTATACCCTAGGTAGGTAGAAGAAGTGTAAAAATATGGTGGTGTTCTCCAGTACATCCATATAAACTTCCACAGCCCTGCAAAGCTTACCCAAACCCAGACCCATACCCATTACGCATTACCCATACCCGTACCCGCATTCTTAGTCCAAGGTCACAAATGTTGCGATATGACGCCGATCCCTGTACGAGGCACTTTGAGGCTGTTTCCAACCAATGGGATTGTGGCTCTTGGACCCTAGCCATGTTTAGTGTGTGCATGATATGGTGGTAAAGTTTACTTTGGGGTAGCATTCAGGGGTAGAGCCGTGTATATGACTACTTGCTTGGGCTAAATGACATTTTCATCCATGAGCTTTTACACATGGCAATTGCTACCCGTTGGAATCATTGATCCTTGACATCAAAAATAAAATAAGAAATAAAACCTCCCGAGGCATCTCCCCATCGAATCATGGATGATTCAAGTTATTAATATCATACCAGCTTCACACCAGCTCGCAGGTAGCAGGTAGTCTGTTCACACCGCTGGTTTCACTTCAAGTAAGTACAAAGTCAGTCTTATATCTAAGTTCAACTCTTTCAATATTCTCATCTTTCACAGAGGATAAGTTACAGGTAGGTAGACTTGTATCTGGCTAGTGTTTCCGATCATTAACATCATTTTCGTTTTCTGTCAAAAAATTGTGTCATTTTTTATGAGAACCTCTTTGTCTTACTAGCGGGTCTCTTAAGTTGCAGATCTCTATGTCCACCATCAAGGTCTACACTATCATCCAAGTATTACTCTACTAATGTGGAGATAGGGACGGCAAGGTTAGCCTCATCTAGCTGATTATATGCTAACCTTAGTGCTTCCTCCTCTCTCGGCCAACTCGATCTCAATTGATTTGACTTGCCTCGTCGATTGCAGTCATGGAGAAGGATACAGGCGGGGGTCACTCACGGCCTGAGAGTGTCATCAATGTCACCGTCGATGGAGAACAGCCGAGGGTCACCGGGCCTAGCAGTTCAGGAAGCGAGAATGAAGTGCACGTCTTCAACGAGCAGACCAATTATGTCCCTAGGAAGACTATCATCATGGTAAGATACCCAATGTGGGATATCCCCCGGTGTACCTCTCACTAACTTGTCTTAGATTTTCCTTGCTTGTTCTAGTATAGACTTGATAGCTCTTATGGACCAAACTACACTGGCAGCAAGTTTATACATCATTGCAGATTCATTGAAATCGAGCGGACAAGCCTCCTGGATCGCTAGCGGGTATTTCATGTAAGTTACTCTCGGGGATTAGGCTTTAGTCTCTAGATGAAGAAGTAGCTAAATATTTTTTCCAGTACTTCGACCGTCGGTCAACTTCTATACGGACGGCTCTCAGATATTTGGTCCCGCAAAGTAATCCTGCTCGTTGGGTTAGCAATCTTCTTTTTCGGCTCCTTGGCCTCATCCCTCTCCCAAACCGTCACGCAGTTGATAGTCTTCCGCTGCTTTACTGGTATCGGTGGTGGTGGCTTGATGACCATTGCCCAAACTATTGTTAGCGATGTTGTGCCCCTACGAGAGAGAGGGAAATACCAAGGGATACTTGTATGTGACCCAAGCTAACCCCTTTTCATTTCGAAAGCATCCATCTCTAACCATCTATATGCGTTTTTAGGGCGCGGTGGTTGCTATTGCTAACGGTATTGGTCCTGTAATCGGCGGTGCCCTTTCTTCGATATCGGAGGATTCTTGGCGGTGGATCTTTCGCCTGAATTTGCCGCTTACCTTGTTGGCCACCTGCTGCGTAATATTCATTATGCCGTTGAAGAAGGTGGAGGGGGACTGGAAATTGTGAGGGTTTTTTGCTTCTTCTTGAATTACTATGTGCTAATGAAAACGTCAGAAAGCTGAAAGCAGTTGATTTTGTTGGCATTGCCCTTACATTGGCTGGGGTGTCTGTTCTCATGTTAGGTTTGACGTGGGGTGGATCTGAGTATCCGTGGAAGTCGACTGCAGTCATCACAACTTTGGTCCTCGGATTTCTTCTATGCGTGGCCTTCGTACTATGGCAGTGGCGGGGGCCACGATATCCTTTGGTACCCTGTGAGTGTTTTTTTGTTGCTAATCGTCACGTATATATTGAGCTAACCATCAACCTAGTACATATTTTCAAATCTAAGATCGTCAATGGCGCATGCCTGACGATGGCCATCAACGGCTGGAACTTTGTCGTTCAGGTCTACTATGTTCCCACTTTCTATCAGCTTGCCTATGGCTACTCGGCCACTAAGGCTGGTGCCATGTTGCTACCAATTACGGTTATACAGACATTTAGTAGCACACTATCTGGTTTAATAGTCCACTGGGTGGGTAGATACCGCGAGTGCATCTTGTTTGGCTGGGTCTGCTGGGCCATTGGTCTTGGTTTGATGTCAACTCTAGACGAAAATTCAGGGCTCGGGAAACAGATAGGATATGCTATCATAATTGGTGTAGGGGTTGGAAATACGTTACAACCGTAAGTCTTCGAGGTTGCATTTACTACTGCAGATGCGAAGATGCTGACCATCGGGATATAGGGCTTTGATAGCTTGCCAGGCCGGAGTAGAGAGGCGAGACATGGCCATTGTGACGTCTTTTCGAAAGTAAGGGCATATGTTCCACAATATGCCGGATGCTTCTTCGCTAACAGTAACATCTAGTTTCGTGCGTAACTTGGGCGGAACATTCGGTTTGGCGATTTGCGGTACGCTTATGTGAGTAACAACTTAAATTATTTCCACCGTGGGGAAACCCCTTTTCAAGTTCCAAGCTTATGTGCCATTCAGAAATAATATTCTAGCCAACTCTCTTTCGTCTTTAGGAACCAGTGCACAGGAATCAAAGGATCTACTTAGTAACCCGCAATCCTACCTTTCATCACTGCCCATCGAAGAGTCCCAACGCATTCGCTTAGTGCTAATACCTGCGTATCGGGAGGGCTTTAGAATTATATTTCTCATTGGCGCATCTTTGGCTGCCGTTGCATTTGTCATCTCATGGTTTATGATGCCGCAAATAGAACTCAGTCGCCCGGACGATGAAAAGCTCAAAGAAGAGGGTCGAAGGCAGTATGATGCAAAGAAGTCTACGCCAGCCCCTTAATCCAATCTTCACTTACCTAATTATACCATCGCTGCTATACTTCCTACTACTAATTCAATCTAACTGATCTCAACAATACCATTTAGAATTTGGGGTGCGTACCTAGGTAGGTACCTAATAGATACATACCCCTTACTATTTCCTAACCTAGGTACCTACTACTAGTAGTACATAGCAGCTAGAGTAGAAGCGTTGGATAGGTACCATACTCAAATGTTAATGATACATACCATAAGATTCTGACTACAAGTTGATTTAACACATTGTCTTTGGTAATCATATTATGTCACAGTTGCAGCGCAGTTCATGGCATCATATGATTCCGACTATGTCCGGTAATTTTTTCGACTTCCCAGATGCGGGAGGGGGCCAATATACAAAACCCCCCAACCCCTCCCCCTTTTCTTTTGGATTCCGTCCCCCGCGACCGGTGGCGGTTGGAGATAAGAAGGTTCTCATGGTCAATGGCCTACCACGAAATATATAAGATGCCTGTATACATATTCCTCAGCCCCTCCATTCATATACCAACTCAATCTATTTTATCTATTTTCAAACTCGCAGAACATCCCGGTCTACGCTCACCCCGCCCCCTAAAATAGGTATCATAGCCCAATAACAACATAAAGTTAAACATCAAAATGTCGGTCATTCAACTTAAGGAACACGAGAAGAAAGTTACCGGAGAGGAACTTAAGCCTGTCCTCGAAGAAGCCGGACTCAAGCTTTCAGATTCACTTCTTGGCGACTACAGTACTTTGATATCTTCTTTAGATGCCGCCATCGCATCGCTATCAGATGAAAAAGATGCATCACCCTACACAGATCTCGAGAAATATCCGCGAAGTAACATCCACATCCCCGCGGACAACGAGATGGGCGCCTGGGCAACCAAGGTAGGGAGTAAAGCCTGAGCTCTGCATACCGGGACAAAAGAATCTGATAGTAGGGACGATTTTATCTCTGTTTTTTAGGTGACAGCCAAATGCACAAGCCCCACGAGCGACCTGCTGAAAGGCCGTACCGTAGCGCTTAAGGACAATATGGCATTCGCGGGGGTCCGGTGCACGAACGGGACGTCGATGGTGGACTGGGTGCCGAAGATCGATGCGACTATCGCTACGAGGGCTATGGATGCTGGGGCGATCATTGTTGGGAAAGCTGGTGAGCTGCCACCCCACTTTCTCTCCCCTATTCCTCCTGTACCTCCTATTCCGTGCTAGTATGGGCCCATCTAAGAATATAGCATGCGAAAACTCGTGCCTCGAGGGATTATCCGCCACGGCAGTGACGGGGCAAGTCCACAACCCGTATGCGAAGGGATACAGCGCCGGTGGGTCGAGCAGCGGCTCCGGACGCCTTGTGGCGACCGGGTCTGTCGATCTCGCCTTCGGCTGCGACCAGGGGGGCAGCATCCGCATCCCCGCTTCGTCCTGCGGCATCGTGGGTCTCAAGCCGACATGGGGGTTGGTGCCGTACACGGGCATTCTGAGTCTGGACGCTACGATTGACCACGCAGGGCCCATGGCGAAGACGGCGCGGGACTGTGCGCTGTTCCTGGAGGCCATTGCCGGACCTGACGGCTGGGATGATCGCCAGCCGCCATTCGGCCTCGAGGGGGGCAGGCTGAAATACGTGGCCCCTGTCGATGCCGTCCTGGCCAAGGAAGAGGCGAAGCGGCTCGATGGCGTCAAGATCGGAGTGCTGCGCGAGGGCTTCGAGGTCCCCGGACAAGACGCGAACGTCGTTTCATCGGTCCAGTCCGCCATTGAGAAGTTCAAGTCCCTCGGAGCCACGGTTTCGTCGGTCTCGGTACCGCTGCACCTGGTGGCCCCCTTGGCCTGGACGTGTGCTCTGCCGTTGCCGGGGGGTCGCCAATCCCTCCTCGGCGACATCTATGGGAGGAAGCAGCTCTACCTGACGGACCGCGCGGGCTTGATCGGCGCCAAGCTAACTCAGGAGCAGTTCGAGGCCCTGGGACCGGGCGCAGCGAACTTGTACGTGCAGTACCTGTGGGCCCAGGAGAAATACAACGCCGAGGTGCACGGGAAGGCTATGAATCTGCTGAAGGGGATCAGCGTAAGGAATTCGGGACATCTACCTACTATCTTCCGGGGTGTAAGTAAGCTAACAGATAAGTATAGGATGCGTACGACAAAGCGCTAGAAGAAGTCGACGTCTTGGTCATGCCGACGCTGCCGTATCCGCCGCCCCAGCTACCCGACCCTGGTTCCGACGAGGGTCCGCTGAGCTTTCTGGGTAGGACTGTTAGGCTGATATCCAATACTTGCCCTTTCAACAGTAAGTCAAAATTACCCTCACCGCTAAACATTCTCAATAGTATTGATAAGCTTTTCTCAGGCTCTGGGCATCCCGCCCTCTCGCTGCCCGTGGGTTTCGTGCCCGCGCGCGAAGACCCGGGTGTCAAGCTCCCGACCGCTATGCAGATCGTAGGGCGCAAGTATGCGGATGTCGACTGCCTCAAGGTTGCGGCGGCGTGGGAGAAATCGTCGGACTGGACATCACTATAAGTTTGAGGGATGGTAATAAAAAAAATAAGACAAGGCTGGCATCCTATCCGAACTACTTAAGGTTGCTTTTCATGATAATATTAATGCTTAGGGAACGTATGCTACTTGCTGACATTGAAGGTATGGGAGTTTCTTCTTAGGGTTTTTTTTGCTAGACTTTACCGCTACGCCAAAGGGTGAATGATTGACAAGTCTTTTGTTGTATATATCAATTGGCGTGGCTTCTCTGCTTTCCTCCTTGTCATCGTAGCGACGACTTCTTTGTGAGTTTTCACAACTATTGGCTTTTTACGGTTTATGCATTAAAGCTGTTACCTATACCATGAGAATCACTCTTCCTTCTCTTGGGCCGGGACTCACTTTTGGACTCACTTTTAGCATTCTACTCACGAGCTTCGCGAAATAAATCATCGAGGTCTTTGTGACATGTTAGTTCCTGGACTTCTCTCCCATGCGTTATCGGCAGAACCGAGACCCCTTTTGGTCGATATTATGATTTTCCTCGCTGTATTAGCACAAAACATCGTAGTTAGAACTCATAGAATTCATAATGTAGAGAAGATGTTCTCTTCCTAACAATAACCCAGAAGCGTGAAAGCCATTGTGTCTTTGCCAAGACTGGTCAAGCATCAACTAATACCTAGAAAAAAAAAGTGACCTTTTCATTGAGCTTAATCAATGTCATTCTCAGATCCCAAAACGCATGTTATTGTATTTGGTCGACGCTCTCTATTGTTCTTTGTAGTTAATATATAGTAGCACTTATGCCTTAGTTTCGCACCACGTTATCTTTCTTGGGATGCTTCTGCAACTGCTCGAGTGATAACTTTAAGTTGTCTTATATTCAACAACCTTGAACCCTTGGACTTCCCGTAGGGCAAGAGGTTAGCCCACAAGTACTTTTACCATTACACTTCTCGTACTATCATCACCCTTACGAGCGGAGGAAAACCACAATAACGAAACTCTCAGCATACCCCCCATAAACTACGGCGGGCGACTCTTATTAGGTATTGATTAACCAACGATTCGTTACATATCCCGATACATATTTCAGTCTCATTCATCACCGTCAAGATGGATTACCCCCTTGTGGATCATCCTTTAAGTCGGTATAACACGAAGCCGCGGACCTTGGCCGGCTTTAGGATACCCAGTGATGGAACTTATGAAACCGCATATTCGCTTATGCTTCTCTTGAATTTGGAGAAAAGAGCTAGCTTTAGAGCAAAGTTGGAACTCTCCAGTCTGCTTTCCCCGCAACTTCTTAATATTGTCAACGAGACGTCCATCGACGAAGCATTCGAACCCGGAGTAGCGGGCGCCCCCCCGACCCACAGACGATTCATTTTCGGCAACAACGCAGCAGCAGAGCATCTTCTCGAGTTTAACCAGACCATCGACAAACTCAGAGATGCAGAGGACGTGCTGGGCATAGCGGGACAGAAGTTCCGGGACGCTTTCGGCCCCGATTACGTAGCCAACGAAGACATCAGGACGTTGGTAGACTGGGCCATCTCCTTCGGCTCCCATGGCATCTTCCACCGCCTGCGGGCCATGATTGTTTATATTGAACAGGACCCGTCGAGCAGCTTCAAAACCGGGGATAATGCCCCTGATTATACTTGGAGGAAGCATATAAAGGACAAAGCGAACCGGTGGGGTCACGTCCCGCTCCTAGTGGAGGACTTGCAAGTCGTTAATATACGACGTCTAGGCCCACACGAGATCAACTTTCAAGATTTAGTTTTCACGCATGAGATGTTCAGGATCATACACTGTATGACAGTTGAAGAGGCCACATGTATTGGTATGATACATCAGTAACCCCCCCCCTTTTATTTTTTTTCTCTCTCCCCCTTGCTTTCTTCTGCAAAGAATAGTATCGAGATGATTTCTATGTAATTATTCTAATTTTTACTATTATCAACCTAGTTCGACTTGCGCTCTTAGTTGGTACTGACAATAAGCCAACACCGGAGGCATTGATATTCAGCCACTACATTAGCATTATCGATGGCTTCAAGAGTTGGAGATGTGAGTTTCTATCTTATCTCATCACCGAGGAAAAAGCTAGACACAGCAACGCAAGGCAATGGTATACCGAAAGGGGTTGTTTGAACATCGACGAACTCTACGAGGAACTTATCTGCGTCGTTGTCGAGATGGCTCGCGCGGTCATGCAGTCGCGGCCAATTCTGGAAGCGACGCGTGAGGTGGCTACTGAACTAGAAAATCGTCTTCAAAGAGCCCTACGGCACACGCCCGACACATTATTCCGAGTAGATCGTTGCAGGGTATTCCCATTTACATTCTTACAGGGTCAGGCCGGCATTCTTCATTCGTGGCCCGACCCGAAGAATGCGACCCCGCCTCTAGTCGAGCACCATGTGCTTCCCCTTATGCCATCATTCTTACCGGAGCGACCCGTCAATTTCAGCAGAGTGGATGGGCACTACACCTTCACGGAGGTCGCTAGAAGTCCTGCGAATCATCCTCTGACTCATTTCAATATGAAACAGGAACGCCCTCTCCCCCCAAAGATTCCTGCCAACTTCTACGCTTCCCAATATAACAACTCGCGCCAAGGAGGAGGAGGTCGCTCGTTCCAGGGACGTCACTCCGCGCACTCCGCGCACTCTGCCAACTCCCGACCAGGCTCCCACAGCTCCCAACAAAATTCCAACCGACCAGGCTCCCACAGCTCCCAACCAGGCTCCGCCACCGCCCCCCGACCAGGAGGAGGAGGAGGAGGAGGTGGTGGTGGTGGCATGGCTATGGACAGTTTTATAAAAAACGTAAAACAGGCAAAGGCACAGGTGGTGGAATTTTCGGACGCGGACGGCGACTACGACCACGACTCCGACTTCGACCCCGACTTGTCGGCTTCTGACGAGGGGGGATCCTATCGGGAATCCGAGAGCCGCCGATCGAGCCTCGCGCAAACGACGGACGAGGAGGAGGCGAGAACGCGCAGCAGCGGCAGCGGCAGTGACAGCAGCCTAAGCCTAGAGACGGACGCGCGACCCGGCGGCATCGATACTAGCGCGTCGTTCTGGGGGGCCAGTCTGCCGCCCGCGAGCTCAATAGCTACCGGGGGCCAGCTCAAGAGAAAGGCGGCCGTCGACGCATACGGATCGCCGCCTAAGAGGACGAGACACGTGGCTGTGTCGTAAAGGAAAGCGAGGGCGCGGTGAGTATATAAACCTACTTGTGTATGAACACATGGAGAGGTAAGTAGGGCTGGCTTGGGTACCTTTGTAGTCGCTGAATTCGTAAAAAAAGGGGGCCTTTTATTTCCTTCTTCACCTACATATGATAATCGATGTTTTTCTGTTTTTCCTGCGGATAGTTTCACTGCGTAGTATGATCCATGATTGCTTTTGTTCAGATAGTAAATCAGACTAAGATCAGTAGGAAGTGATCAGCCTACAGATATGTAGCTAGTTAGGTACTAATGAGAGGCTTCTATCTGTTGTCACTAAATTTAGAAAGTGGAAACTCCCGTGATTACTAATGCCTAGGTCTTGGGCACTCAAAAAGGAGAACCGTTTTTGACCTGAAAGATCAACATCAGCTACTACCTACTTGCCTATGGTACATGAATATTCGTATACCTACCTAGGTATCTAGTAATTTGATGTGTCTGTTGATATTTCAAATTCTCATTCAGCTTCCGAGTCGCGATGCCTGCCAATTTTGAGAAACAGAGCTATTGGCACGATCGGTTTCAATCCGAGACGTCATTTGAGTGGTTGGCGTCGTCGGAGTCGTTCATGTGCCTCGTAGAGCCTTACCTTTACGCGTTGTCGCATGAGGAGCATCCACCCCGGATTCTCCAGCTGGGCTCAGGAACAAGTGATTTGCAGAATAGCTTTCGTTCGAGGGGTTATCTGGACGTGACGAACATCGACTACGAGCCTCTTGCTCTTGAGCGCGGACGTCTCCTGGAGAAGAATGCTTTCGGCGACATCAAGATGAAGTACGTCGTTGCAGACGTTACGCAGCTTAGTGATGGCTTGCCTGCAAACCAGAGATTTGAATTGATCGTGGACAAAAGTACCGTTGATGCGGTATCTTGTGGCGGAGAGGCAGCTCTCCTGCGGATGGCTTCTAGTGTCAAGAAATCCCTGGCAGATGGAGGAGTCTGGATCTCTCTCAGCTATTCATCAATCCGCTTTGAACTGGAGGGACTGCCGTTTGATGTCGAGATCATAGCCAAGATGCCGACGCCTAAGCTCAAGATAAATGACCCAGATATCTACCATTGGTGTTACCTCCTTCGGCCAAAACCGTAAAGCTGGAAGATGAGTAACTCAGATCATATGAAGGCTCTTTCAACGATGACTAGAGCTTGGCTTACTTCATACCTTATTAAGGCTGTGACTGGATATTTTGGCATTTTGCCTGCTGGCTGTGTTTGTTTGTGTTAGCATTAGGGTTGGGTTCTAAGCCAAGGAACTTCTAATTACTACTAGTTGTACAATACAATACCTAGTAGTGACTGCTATACACCAGTGGCCTGGGCCTGGGCACTGATTGACTCTACTATTCAAGTAGTACATACCCTAAGGTTAGGTACCTAGTATGTAGTACATTTCAAGGTTATGTGTCAGCTCCATCATGATGTGTATTACTAGGTACGTTACATTATGTACATAGTACCTATCTAAGTAGACCGTAAAACATTCAATGTTGATGGCAGTTTTAGTCTCGGTGGACGCCAAGACCGGAGCTTTTTCAGGCACCTCGTTTTAGCTGCATCACGCTAAACCCCACTGCGCTATATCAAAACGGCATTAACCTTGAAAAGCTCCTACGGACTGGAGGTACAAGTACGTACTATGCGATGACCTCACCGCACCGCAGAATCCAACGTTCGAAGCTGCCGTACGTCCAATGTTTCGTCTTGGTGATGCAAGCAAAACCCAGCAAAACCCAACCAAATCGTGCTTTCCTCGTCCGTTGTGAATCATTTGTGCCACCTCGTCTCTTACTCCTGCTCTTTTAATGCACACAGATTATTATTATAAAAGTTCCAAGTTTGGAACTCTCCTACTTATCACAACTTACTTCATACAACTTACTTCATGTTGCCTAGGTAGACTACCTTGATACCTCTACCTACTACACACAATCCATATCCGATCTAATAAACTCCAGTTGCGTTTGCGCATAGAAGAAAGTATAAACATGACGGATCAAGGTGATTTTGAAAAAGATGCGACGGGAAAGGAATATGGGAACCCTCACAATGCTAAGCACCCAATTCCTACAGTACAGGGATACCGACAGCACAGAAAGAAATTGGATGGCCAGATAGAAGAGGAAGAACAAGCACAACAAGGACCAGAAGATGATTCAAAACCCAAGCGCGCATTTCAGTCTGCCAAGGCCGTCATCCAAGGAGAAGATACCCCAAAGTCTCAACATGACCCTTATCCTTCTACAAATCACAACTATGTTAATCCGCAACAAACTTCTCGCCATGATGCAAATAGAAGGGGAGAAGAAGAACGAGAACAAACTCCGGATGAGCGCCAGGACGATGACAACCACCGAAGCAAGAAGGGAGAATCAGACAAGTCTGCAACGGAAGTTGCTACAAGTGCTGTAGATCCAAAAGAAAAACGCAAAGCGATGAAAAAGACAAAGAGGCATGGCGGGGGACGCGAGGTCACAGACCCAGTCACCCATCTGCCGATTATTATCCATGATCAGACTGGGAAGGATCTCAACTCAACACCTCGCAATGAACCAGAACCCGGAGTACATCACCTCACCGCTACTGGTCCGCAAGGTGCTTCCAAGTCCGACCAAGAGTTGCGGTTAGAGCAGGATAATGTGCAGAAAACCTACAATGGCATGCAAAGGCTATTTCCGCCACCAAATTTCGAGGAAACAAGACAAGAGCTAGCTGCCGTATACCAACAAGCAGTATACGCTGGCTTGGCTATCATTGGTTCTCTAGCTGCATCTCTAGTACTTCTCCCGTCAATTTTCATCGGCTATGGTTGGTTGGTATTGTTAAGCACGGTGCTATTTGTTGTATTGGGCGCGGCCACCGTGGTTGGGATGGGAAAGTGGGTAAATAAAAGAGTTAGTGATGTGTTTGAAGATGAGACTTGGGATGCTGCGCGGCGTGAGGAGCAGGCTATCTTGAGTAATGACGAAGAGTTGCCCGAATCAGTTCAATGGCTCAATAGTCTCTTTGCAGCAATTTGGCCACTGGTTAATCCCGACCTCTTTGCTTCCCTCGTCGACCAGATTGAAGACATTATGCAAGCCTCTTTACCTAAGGTTATAAAGATGGTAAGCGTAGATGACATGGGTCAGGGGAGTGAGTCTATCCGAATTCTCGGGATTCGGTGGCTCCCAACTGGAGCGGCGAGCCAGTCCGTTGGCTCTGACGGAGAACCTCAAGGCGGTGATAAGGGCACCGGAAGCGACCGAACTGACCCGCAGAGTCCCCAAAGTGATGCAGATAATCGAGAAGATGGGGTTGAAGGAGCCCCGAAGCACGATAATGAAAAACCCACGGATCCGAAGCAAGAAGAGCAAGAACAAGCGGCCATACGCGAGGGTATGGAGGCCGAAGAGGGTGATTTCGTAAACTTAGAACTTGCACTTGCTTATCGAAGCCGCTCATCGGGCAAGTCGATAAAGTCCAAGGCGAAGAACGCACATCTGTATTTGAAGTTTTATCTTCCTGGAGAGGTGGCAATTCCCGTCTGGGTTGAACTCAGAGGTCTCGTCATGACTGTGAGACTCCGTCTACAGCTGACTCCGGACCCACCATTCATCTCGTTATGCACCATGACTTTCCTTGGGCAACCTAAGGCCAGTATATCGTGTGTTCCCCTTTCAAAACACAGCTTCAGTCTTACCGATATTCCATTGATATCCTCTTTCGTCAACTCGGCAATCGACGCTGCTCTGGCGGAGTATGTAGCTCCCAAGAGCCTAACCCTCAGTCTCAAGGATATGCTTGTGGGCGAGGACTTCAAGAAAGATACAACCAGTCTCGGTGTAGTCTGGATTTTCATTAAAGATGCACAAGATTTCAAGCAGGGCGACGGTGGAGTGGGCCCTATACAAGGTTCGAGCGATTCATACGTCACCGTATCCTGGGGCAAATTTGGAAAGCCAGTTGCTTCGACTCGCATTATTACGGGCGATAGTAACCCAAGGTGGCATGAATGGGCCAGTATACTGGTGACCCCAGAAGAAGTGAACGCAGAAGAAAAGTTACGACTCCAGCTCTGGGACTCGGATAAGTGGTCGGCGGATGATGATCTAGGCCGCGTGGAAATAGATCTGAAATACTTGATAAAAAATTCGAATAAAATGCTCGACCGTCAGGACCGGTTCACCGGCCAGGACCCTGATGAGGCAATGCCAGGGTCGTTGACTTGGTCCGTTGGGTACTTTTCGAAGAAGAGGATCACTTCCAAGGAGTTTGAGCAGCAGACTATTGACGAAGAGATAAAGACGAAAGAACAGCTCAAGCAGCACGTCTCAGAGCTATCAGAGCACAAGCTTAGGGAGTCCGGAAAACCTTCAGACGATGAAGAGGTTAAGCAACAGAAAGCCCAAGACTACAGAGAACTCGAAGAAGCTATGATTGTCTCAGCGCCGCCGTCTACTGACTTCGTTTCGGGTATTGTCAGTGTGCAGATACATAATATCACCGGGTTGGAAGTACAAAAGCTTCGTAAGACAGACAAGGGAGAGGGAGAAGAAGACGAAGATGAAGCGGAGCAGCGCGATGACATGCCTGACAGTTACTGCACTATCCTACTTAATCATAAGAAGATCTACAGAACACGGACGAAGCCAAAGAACTCGAAACCATTCTTCAACGCCGGGACCGAACGTTTCGTTCGAGATTGGAGAGATACCGAGATCATTATTAGCGTGCGGGACTCACGGGAGCGAGAAGATGATCCGCTTCTCGGGATCGTTTACCTACCACTGAGGAAAGTGTTTGCGAAGAGGAGCCAGGTTATGGAGAATTATCCTTGTAAGTCAATCCTACTTTCTACCCAGTAGCCGCAGTAGACACCGTCTTGCATGATAATTTCTAAAATTGGATCATACTCCCACGTCACATGTATTAAATATACAAGTTTGCTAAACCTATTGTTATCATAGTGGTGGGAGGCATTGGCTACGGTCGAGTGCGTCTAAGCATGGTTTGGAGAAGTGTTGAGGTTAAACTTCCTCCAAATCTCACCGGATGGGATTATGGAACCCTGGAGATCCGAGGCTCTATGAAGGCGAAAGCCGATTTACCTAAGTCTCTAACAGAACACCGTGCCAAGATACGAACCAACCTAGGACGCGCCAAGATGGTTCCAGAAAACGGTTCTTGGGTACCTAAGAATAAGACACGCGATGAGGCTATGTTCTTGGCCATCCGTAAACGATACGCCTCAAACATGGTGATTGAATTTCGTGAATCCGTGCTTGGGCCAGATAGAACCGCAGCTTTCGCGGTCCTGTGGCTTCACGAGCTTGTGGACGAGGTAAATGAGACGAAGACCTTGAAGGTATGGAAAGGATCGAAGGATGGCCTGAAGAAAGCGGAATCATGCTGTGACTACAATGGCATGGCAGATGGCGAGCAGCCTTTGGGCGAAGTTGAACTAGAGCTCAGATTTTGGCGTGGTCTTTCTGGATATCACAAGGTCTATGCCGCTCAAGCTAAGAACAATGAGTTGCGGAATGTGATGGAATGCTTGGATACGATCACTGACGAGAAACTTGACGATAACGAGGACGAGTATGATGAAAGCGAGGACGATACGTCAAGCGACAATGACACAGAAGATGAAACCCGTAAAAAGCTCCGCGTCCATACGAACGACTCCTCCTCTTCATCTGCTAGCTCCGACGACGAGGAGCATGGTGATGGTCACGGAACCTCGAACAAGTCCCACTTATCACTGTCGGGTCTCAAGAAAGCCAAGAACATATTTCGCAGCCCCGTCGATGGGCTAAGCGAAGTAGCTACGTCTGTGCTGGCGCCGGGACATAACGATCCTGACGATGGGTCTAGAGGTGTACGAGGACAGTTACGTGATTACAAGGACCACCACAAACAGCTCCATCGCAAGCACCGGGGCATAAGTAAGTAATATCGGGAGCAATCTCGTCCTTTCTAGCGTACAGCCCGTGCCGGGAGTCTTTATACTTCCGAAATATATGTAAAGTTATATGCTCAAAGAGGTAATTGCTAACTCCTGTTGTTATAGTGCAGTGGCGGCCCGCGAGAGAGGCTAACCACATAGGCGGTAAGCTGAGCAGGATCAAGGGTAACATTAGTGGTATCTTCCAACATGGGGAAAAGGATACTGGCGTCGAGACTGAGGTATGACGGATCCGATGGAACCACATGGACATGGGGATAGGCATGGGGATGAGCATGGGGATGGGATGGGTTGGGTTGGGATCCATGATGTTATGGGTCCATGGGCCGCTCTTAAAATACTGAGGTTGCATGCTGATCATGTATGCGCCGTGAATTTGGCCTGTTTGGGTAATTATTTATGTAATTTATGTAAAAGTACCTACCTAGGGATGGATCCATCACGGACTCCGTCACGGACGTGGGCTGACTAGGACCGACTAGAAGATTGCTGCCATGGACTTTATCGCAACCCCCTAAATACAACATTCAAAATGAATACTAATCATATAATAATTGTGCACAGTAAGAAATTACAACGTCGTTTTCCAAGTCTTGATTCAGTACCAAGTAGTGGAGATATCTTGTATGAATCAGCTGTAGGTAGCTCATTGATTTGTCAACCTTATGCGGCACAAAGAGATGCCTCCTTAAGCCCTAATTACCGGCAATTTGAAACGTTCCATCGAGTGTAATGTTAAAGAGAACCCCCCAACACCACCACGCACGTGGCTATAGCGTTTTCCAGAAGCTCCCTTTCCTATAAAAGATCTGTTAACTATTGTCATATGAATTTTACTATGATAATTCTACCGGGTACATAAAGTGAACAAGTTGTAACTACACAGTAGTTGCTCCCGAGTCTCGAGGTACACAAAGCCCCTTTTACCCCTTTTACCCCATTTATGTATGGTGGGCAAACCAGCAATAAACACATCATGTGTAGGACTAGCAGACCAGCAGACTAGTAGCATTGCATTGTATGAAATTCCATTGGCATGCAGCTCTGCTCATGTAACCAATGCAGTTGATGTGTCGACAGCAGATATATGGTAAATAAATACTTGATTACACAATGCACATACAAAGGTCCATTACCGCCAACCTGGGAAGGGTGAGCATTATAAATCTCACGTCAGACTAACCACCACGTAGCCCCCAAGGCTACTCTAGCGAAATCTACAGCGAAATCCTCTTATTTAGGGCTGAACGGACTAGGCTTTATCGCCTCTTGCCGGTCGCGCGAGGGAGAAGCGACTGGTTCCCGCTAGGTTAGCCAGGTAGGCATAAAAAAGCACGTAGCATCGACGCAGCATCAGTGCAGCATCGACGCCGGTAATAACTTTAATATTGTTGATGGATACCCTCCTCATCGCCAAGCACATAGCCTATCACAAGGATTAATAGCCGAATATCGGCTGCACTAATTTCTCATCAACACGTTTGTTTGATGGGTCTGTGGCTTGTAAAGGGGCCTTACCTACTACAGTATGTATGTAAGAGAGGGGAGGGGGGGCTTTTATGAAGCAACTACCACCACTTGTCGGGATATCTTGAAAGCCAGTGCTCTATGGTCGCCGATGAAGATCTCAAAGTTGCTTTAAGAGTAGGCTGGTCCCTCATACCTGCGAGCTTGAGGCACAGTGTGTCAGTGACTCCGTCTAAGCCCTCTCGAACTAGTAACGAGCACAGCCTAGCAACCCGTTGAATCCTACATATTTCCTACCAATGCACCAGAAACTTCCTTTTTCAGCCCTTTTCTATGACATGCAAAAGGAATATACTCACATACACGTGGACCTGTATGCCTTACAGATCGATTAGGTACCTAGTAGGTAGGTCTTGTTCCAAGCCCTACAACACTAGGGATGCAAAAGGAAAGGTTGATTAGCGGCTGGTGAGATCGATCAGGGAATGCTTGTGTGCTTTCTCGTTCAAGAATAACTCGACAAGATATTGGATACCACTTTGCCCCACGATATTATTGCTAACCCACATGGCTATCCACACCCAAGACGCTAGGTACCTTACTCACACAAATACAGTACATAGTACATACACTACAGACGGAGTGTGTACTCATTCTTTGGTCGATGGATCTTATCTCACCGCTTGCGGGGCCGAGGTCTAAGGACTTAGGACCTACATGATCACGATAGGTGAACCGTTAATACCTTACATACAATGTAGTAGTTATAGAGGGGGAGGATACCTACATCCGTTACGTGTAGTAGTAGTAGCTTGATGACGATTACTTGAATACATACTTGACAGTTACATGCTCAACACAGAAATTACACACAACATACCTACCTACATAGTAGGTATATATACATACCTAACTACCTATCTAACCTGCTAGGTACACAAATAACCCCTGTTTATAGATTGGTATTGCCACCACTTCTGCTCGGGTGGACCCATCCTACTGTGAATAACCCTGGTGCTCTGTTTCTGTGCTACATAGTATTATCTCATGATAAATGAGGTTTCGATTTCCGTATTTCCAAGGACTTGGGCTTGGTTTTCCGGGTATCAGAGGTTTGCCATTTAAGGCGACCCCTTGATCCCGCAGCCCGTCTCCCGGCTTACGACGACCCTATCCAATCCTCCCCCCCTGCTTACAAATATATACCTTTCTATTCCAGATCAAAATAATCACCCGTTCATCTCTCTACTGATCAATCAGGTCATTGCTCCGTTTAAGCTAGATCAACCAAATTTCCTCAGGCTAGCAAAAAGAAAGATCCGAGTAAAACTACCTACCCAGGTTACCTAACAATTGGGCGATAGCGGGTCAGCGAAGGACTACAGCCGAGTATTACAAGAGACAAGCTACTCATTACCAACAAAAAAGAAGAAATAGATAATTACTACTATTATTACTACTATTACTACTCAATATGACAAAACCGCGACCAAATAAGCGCAGCCAACAGCTGCTCGATTCAACGAACAAGAGCTGCGTTAATATCCGACGAAGTGAGGTATTACGACCAACCCGGAAGAGAGCAAGCAAGCCCAAAGTCCGAACAGGTAATTAAAACAAGAAAGAAAGAAAGAAAGAAAAAAGAAAACCTACCTATTCAGCCCTGTCCCGTTCGTTTCAGCTGAAGAATGAATACGTTAGCTAATACCTTCTCCGCCGAGTTTCATAGGGTGCATTAGCTGTAAAAGAAGACATGTTAGTATATACCATACCATATCATGCCACATGCCATATACCATATATATGCTACCTACTATACTGAGGTCTTTGAACCTCGCTTCATCGATACTGTCGTTACATAGGCACCATAGGCACCATGTAGACAGACAAGCATGAAGCCTATTAGCCTTGTGGGCTGGATACCTAATAATACAACTACTTTTTCTTTCACACTATCACTGTCACTGTCACTGTCACTTCATCAAGATCATGACTTGGGACAACTAACTTAAACTCGTATATAGGTAAAATGCGACGAAGGCAAGCCAGCTTGCGCAGAATGCGAGCGCCTAGGACTGATGTGTGAGGGCTACGCACCACCCAGAGCCAAAGCCCAATCACATCGGCCTGAACGGCTGCTGCTCCCCAAACCGAAACTAGCCTCCATATTGGAGTCATCTAGCAAGACACTTGCCACGTCAACGCCACCTCAGTCTATACATCTTCGCCCTCTAGCCACACCGATGCCCAGGTTCGGGTTTGAGATGAACGAGGAGGACAAGTGGTATTTCACGCTGTTCAGATTCCAGATCGCTCACGAGCTCTCGCCGTATTACCCGTCCAAGTTCTGGACCCAGACTTCGCTCCGAGATAGTCTGACCAACCAATGCGTGCATCACTCGATTCTCAGCATAGGCGCGTACGGCCGTGCCCTCATGGACTTCCGCAACGAGCCCACGGGCAAGGTGTTCCGAACGTGGCGGCCCCCGGCGGTACCCAACCGGCACCACCAAGCGGCGCTCGTCCACCACGCCAAGGCGCTTTCTCACCTACGGTCTAACATCAGGTCCTACGGCATCGACGGGCGTCTGACGATGGCCGCCACGCTCCTGTTCATCGTGTTCGAGAACATGCAGGGCAACTACCACAGCTCGGGGAACCTGATCCGCAGCGGCATCAAGGTTTTGACGAACATGCGGAACCGGGGCAGCGACAGCAGCAGCGGCTCGCGGTCGATCCTACGACGACAATGGCACCGGTACCAGACAGCGCAGCAGGACGAGGTCGACGAGATGACGAGCATCTTCCTGCGGCACAGCGTGCAGTGCGCGTACATACCCTTCGCGCACGGCAAGTTCGCGTACCACATCCTGCTCACCGAGGACGAGGACGAGGACGAGGGCGAGGAGGACGACGCGGCCGTCCCGCTCGACAGCCCGTTCACCTTCTCGCCGCCGCAGACCGTCGAGCAGGCCAAGCACATCTGGGACCACCTCGAGGTGCGCATGGCCAACTTCCTCAGCAAGGCCCAGTGGTACAAGGCCAGCCCGCGCTACGCCTTCGACGAGGCCGACGCCTACGGCGAGCAGGCCATGTACCTGTCCATCCTGAGCGAGCTGGGCGTGTGGCTCGCCTCGCTGGCGTATCACGCCGCCGACACGCGCAACCACCGCGACACGAGGGGCCTCGAGCTGCTGCGCCTTTGGCACAGCGTGGCGGTTGTGGCGGTGTCCTGCTGCCTCGACCCGACGGAGATGGCGTACGACAAGTTCCTCCCCGACTTCGACGACATCCTGCACCGCTACCGGCTGTTCGAGGAGTTGCCGCCCCCGGCAGACGCGCCCGCGAGGATGGGCTTCACGAACGAGGTCGCCAAGATCCCGATCCTCGCGTTCGTCGCCGCCAAGTGCCGCGTCGCCCGCGTGCGCAGGGAGGTGGTCGAGCTGATGGGCGATTTCGACAGGCGCGAGGGCGTCTGGGACGGGTTCAACGCGCTGAGCGCTGTGGTTGATATCATGCGGCTTGAGGGCCAGCTGGACCACCACACCCACCCCCACCACTCCCAGCACCAGAATCAAAACCAGCAGTCGTCGTCTTCGTCCTCGTCGGTGTCCGTGGCATCCTCGTCTTTGTCGCCGAGCCATGCGGCGGAGGAGGAGGACGCGGCTGTGGCGGTCCCGGCGGAGGCGAGGTATACCTGGGCCAACACGTTCTGGGACTTTGAGAAGAGGCACATGAATGTCGAGTACATCAAGGTGCTCCCCAACGCCCTGGGCGAGTTCGAGAGGGTCAGGTGCGTGCTGGGCTCCTGAGGTGAAGGGGAGAGCCTGTGTGTGCATGCGTACCCACCTAACAACCTATATCTGCCTACTACCTACTAGTTGAGAGGCTCGGATTTGGAGCCAACGTCATAATCTATCTTTTTGAAAATTATTGTTTATTGTTTTCATATCTATCTCGCCACTGTGTTTCTAGCTTAGGTGTTTTGGGGGGTTATGTCTTACCTAGGTTAGGTACTGGGCAAGTACCTACCTACCTATGGGTTTTGGATATTAGACACACGCCGATCTTTTACGAGAAGTTCATATCCCGAGTTTGCACAGATCTACTTTGGGTACTGGGGTACGATGGGCAGGAGAGGAAAGAAGAGGAGGAAAAAGGGATCACTACTAGGTACCTAGCCCCCCGAGTAAAAGTAATCAATATCATTACTCTCATACAACATCAAGCTACATACAGAACTACCTAGGTACCTATCTACTCGACCGACTTTTGTCCACGGAGCATGATAACGACACCAAGAAAAACAGACCAAAAAGTTGGGTTATCCTATCCTTCTAACGATAAGAGCTCAAGATGGGGAAATAAAAAATAGCTTTTGAAAACGCTGGAAAACAAATAAAACATAGCCGCATATGTACACAAGCAACCAACTTTCCGTGATGAGAAAGGCACAAGGGCCGGGCAAAAAAAAAGAAAGGGGGGGGGGAAGCAAAAACCCCCTCACCCCAAATGCCAATAATCCCTCATCCGCTTCATCCGTCTCCTCTGCCACTCCTCCTCCTCGTCATCGTCATCCCCATCCGCCTTCCGCTTCCTCGGCCCTTCCTCCACGATCCGCCCCAGCGCCGACGGCCCCCGCCTGCGCACCATGTCCTCCAGCAGGTCCGCCTGCGACCGCCAGTGCGGGTCCAGGTGCGCGCCGGAGACGGGCATGGGCGTCGGCTGCCGAGGCTCGAGGTCGTGGAATAGGTGTTTCGGTGGCTGGGGGGTCGCGGAGGTGATGGTTATCTCTGGGGGCGACTGTTGCTGGTGCTCCTCGTGATTGTGGTGGTGATGCTGCTGCTCCTCGTGCTGATGCTGATGCTGGTGGTGGGGAAGTGGCGCATAATGGTGGTTGCCCTTCTCGCACTGCTGCCGGCGGTAGCTCTCGTAGTCCTCGTCCGCGTGCCAGCTCTGAAACTCCTCGCCCGCCCACCAGTCGCTGTCGCCATCGTCCTCGCCATCGTAGGAGAGGAACGCCTGGGCGGCGGCGGCAGACTTGTTCGCGGGGTTCTCGTCGTCATCATTGTCGACGACGGGGCTGCCAGCACCATCACCATCACCGCCACCGCCACCATCGTTCCCGCTACCGTTGCCGTCTTCGTCCTCGGTGTCGGTGGCGCCCTCGACCTCGAGCACCGAATATAGGTTGGTGAACTGGTCGAACTTGCGGTGGTTGTTCGGTATGTGCGTGGCCTGGCGGCCGTCGGAGAACCCGCCGTGCGGCGGCGAGCGCTCGATGTAGGGGCTGCGGCCGTTGAGGGTGTGCGCGTACGTGAGGCTGTCGTGGCGGACGGGCGTGACGACCGTGCCGTCGCGGACTCGGCCCGCCGCCATGTCGGCCTCGAGCAGGGTGTACATGTAGGACGCGCGGTTGGTGCTGGCGTCGAAGGAGCGCGCGCCGCAGTCGACGCAGAAGAAGGGCATCTTGCAGGACGGGCACGTGTGCGGGTGCGCGCACATGACGCAGCGGTACTGCCAGCCGCACCCGTTGCACCGCACGATCTGCTTGTGGAAGGGGCAGTACCAGCCCGAGCCCTGGCGGCGCCGCAGCGTCTGCCGCGCCGCGTTGTCCGGGTTCGTCGACATGTGCACCACCGACCGGCACCACCGCCCCGTCCCCGTCCACTGGTGCTGCCGGTTCGCGTCCATCCAGGCGACGAACGCCCGCCGCATCGTCTCCGCCGTCCGGTACTCCTCCAGCCGCTCCCCGGTGAGCTCGCGGACCGGGCGCACCACGGCGATCAGCGCGTTGAGCCAGGGCATGTACCGGTTCCTGTGGATCTCGTCCGTCTCTTCCCTTCGCGTCGGGTTCAGTCGGTCGTGCTGGTACCGGTAGCTTAGCCAGCTGTCGATTACCTCGATGTCGCCGGCGTAGAAGGGGTCGGCCTCTGTATAAATAGAGAAAAGGGGGAATTCATTAGCATATATAGTTCAATCAATCAATTAAATTGGAATTATGCGTTTTGCTTGTTAAATCTTTTTTCTTTTTCTTTTTCTTTTTTTTATGGAAAAAGGGGGTAAGGGGTAAGGGGTTCATCATAAACCTACTCAATATCTGTGCCTTGTCAAACGGCATCATATAAGTGCCTTCAAACATTAATATCACAGTTCGTGGCCTGAGCCGGGGATTGGTGCCCCATCCAAAGAAGTTGTCGTCACCGACCAGGCTCTCCGCCCAGTTGGCGAAATACTCTGCCGCGCGCAGATCCAGGGTGAAGCATGGCGAATGAAGGATGACGTTGAACCGCTGGATGAACAGCCGGATCTGCTCATCGTCTTCGGGGATCGACTCATCGGTCGCCCGACGCTGCTCCCTCATGTGCCGGATTCGCGAGCTGTACTGGGTGGTCAGGCCGTGGAAGAACTCCCTGCTGAGGCCCCTGTCTTGAATGGTTTTGGGGTCCCAGCCCTGCGCCTCGCACATGACGTTCCAGATCTTGATCGCCTCGTCGGCCAACCCATGCATCTTCATCCTGCGCTCCATCTCTTGCAATTCTTGGATGAGATCGTCGTAGTCCTGGAGAAACAACCTGCCCTCAGGGTTCGTCTGGATCTTTACATTGGCAGGCTCGCCTAACGGGAGCCCTTCTGAAGCAAACTCTTCCATCTTCCCGATCTCATCCATGACATGTGCTGTCAGCTGTTCCCGGTTTCTATTCCCTATGTCTCTGATCACTATCACGGCGTCGAGCTGCTCTCTATCGTCGCCGTTAGACCCTAGCGTTCTGTCGCATGGGTTGCGGGTGTAAAAGCGACTTCTAAGCGACAGGGAAGGATGATACCACACCCCTTTTGCCTGGATTCTGTTCCTTAATTGTAAGGCTGCTTCTTCTGTGAGATCCGCGGTGCTTACTATGGGTACCCTAGGCCGTGGGAACGGTTGTCTAATTCCTCGAAAAACGCGTCGGCCATCTGTTGTTCGTTGGTTTGGTGGCTGAGCCATGGGTCGATCCAGTGGATCTGGCGCTGGTTGAGGCGGTTCAGCTGGTTGCTTTGCCGCCCCAACTGACGGCTCAGTCCTCAATTGTGGGGGAATGTATCGGCCTACGGAAGGTGGTGCGTTTGATGCGTTTGCTGGAGCTTCTCCCGTGGATGAGCTGCCTGCTGCCGGTGCCTGCCCTGTTCCACTAGGTGCTGGGTTTGCTTGGTTTGCTGGAGTTTTTCCCGTGGATGCGCTACCTGCTTCCGGTGCTTGCCCTGCTTCAGTAGACAGGCTCATATTGGACATCATCGCAGCCCATCCCGTCTGTTTCGCATTTCCCGCATTCGGATTGTTTTGGTTGTCACTCATGATGGAAGCTACAATTTCTTATGACGATGTATAGACAATACAAATGATTGATTACCTAGTAATCATCACAAAGTTTCCAAAAAACTTTTAAGACTTTTATAAGTAGCCTCTACTTGGAGATCGATCGTCTAAACGAACCTTTAGGAGAGATTGTGTCCAACATTTTAATATGCCATGGCGGTTCTTATCTACCTTGGACGGAGTCATTGAGGCTGCAAATCGCCATTCTTTGCCTTCTTGTTCACTAACTGAAAGGGATTAGTCCAGTTGCTGCATCTCGGTTCAATGAGATCGTGCGTAAATTGGCCGGTCTACGAATCAATTTCTTCTTCAACAATACCTATTCTCTTTTTCCTAGGTCTCAAGTTTGCGACCTAGGTAAGGATATGACTCTTTGTATATGTTGGGTTAATCATAATCGAGAGATACCTAGATAGTCACTGAGTGCTATTACGAGTCCATCTACCTAACTGCCATCGAACTTGACATACCTAAACGATGAATCCATAGCTACTTGGACCCAAGATTTGATCACTAGAATAAAAGGTCTTGTTTATAGCATACTTCATCTTCTATCAACTAGGCACTAGATACTCGGTACCCAGTCTACGTCTGGTCGTAAACTTAGAAACGATGATTTCTTTATGCTGTTCATACAAAAAAAGGGGTATAATGACTCCACTTCAACAATCAAATCTAAGAACAATTGTATTGACACAGAAACCTTTGCAACAACGACTATTATGTAATGTGTCATCTTATACGATGTCTTGATTTCGACGCCATCTCCTAAAGACAAGACAGGCGTGGTATTTTTTCTGGTTTTCCTCTTCAAATGACGGCTCGACTAGGCGAACTTGAATGGTATGGTATGTTATGTTGTTGACTCGACTCGACTCGACTCCATTTTCTTTTTATAGACAACGCCACCACATGCATGCATGCTTCCAATATCTATACCATCTTCTCGGGACCCTCACTGCTCTTGGACGAGCCTGCACGGCCAGTACCCGGGGTTGCCAACTCGGAGGTGCCAGTGAGGACATCGGTGGTGTGGCGCTGTAGCTCGACATAGTCGTAGGCAAATTCGCCCAGTTGGTCGTCGTCGACGCCGATCTCCTCGTTCTCGGCTGAAACACGTAGGCTCAGGCCCGGGACCAGGTTTAGCAGGAACAGGATGACACATGTCATCACGAACGAGTATGAGAAACCTGCGACGCAGTCGGCGATCTGGTATCCTAGTTGGATATAGTTCTGGTTGATCCAGCCACCGGGGATGACGGTGAAGCCATCAAGCGCTGCGATGTAATCACTATAAAACGGTTAGCACTTTTCACGAAATCCAACCAGACTCGCTTTGAGTCATGGGCAGCCAAAGATACAAGGCAAGACTTACGCTGCGAAAATGCCGGTCAACAAGTTACCGATAATACCACCAATACCGTGGACAGCGAAGATATCCAAAGCCTCATCAACACCCATCACAAACTTGAGCTTAGTGGCAAAGTTGCAACCGATGCTACCAACGATACCGAAGATGACGGCAGCCCAGGGGGTGACGTAACCAGCGGCGGGCGTGATGGCCACGAGACCCGCAATAGCGCCGGAGCAGAAACCAACCACGGACCACTTCTTCTCCAGACGGTAGTCGAGCAAGACCCAGGTGATGCCGCCGACGGAAGCAGCGAGGTGCGTGACGATGCAAGCCATGACGGCGCGCATGTTGGAGGCGAGCGCAGAGCCGCCGTTGAAGCCGAACCAGCCGACCCACAGGAAGACGGTGCCGAGGACGATGTGGGTGACGTTGTGAGGGCGGTAAGGCAGGCCGGCGGACTTGGCGTAGCCGGATCGCTTGCCGATCATGACGGAGAAGGCGAGCGCGGCGGCACCGGACGAGATGTGCACAGGAGTGCCACCGGCGAAGTCGAGGCCTCCCATCTTGAACGACCAGCCGTTGGCGTTCCAGGTCCAGTACGCGATCGGGTCGTACACTATGGTGGCCCAGACGAACATAAAGACGATGCAAGGTAGCAGACGGGCGCGGTCAACCGCGGCGCCGATCGCAAGAGCTGGTCTGAATTCAGGTGCGATTATGGTTAGAATAAAGCGTAGGGGTAAGAGACAGGATAGGATAGGTAGATAGGAAAGGGAGAGCGCAACAACGCACAACCCGGGCAAGACTCACGTAATAGCGGCGAACATTCCCTGGTACAAGCAGAAGAGCAGATCGGGGACCTTGGTGCTGCCGACGGAGGGCTGGGCGAGGGTCTTCATGAGGCCGAAGTTGGACAGATCGCCGATGAAGGCGCTGCCAGTGTGGGAGAAGGTCAAGCTGTAGCCCCAGAAAAACCACTGGAAGTCGACGACGGCGATGGAGAGCATGGCTAGCATGATCAGCGACAGCGCCGACTTGCGCCGGGCGAGGCCCGAGTAGAAGAAGCCGACGCCGGGAATCATGAGCAGGACGAGCGCGGAGCACGTCATGATCCAGGCGAAGTCACCACCCTAAAATGACGGAATTTAGCATTGTCCTGTCTCCTCCCTTTTTTCATTTTGGCTCCATACCTCGTAGAACTGATTTAGATCCGTGACATCGGTGGAGTAACCGGCGTCCGCCTCGCCGGTGGTGCCATTGTAAGGCGTGACGTACAAGCTGGAGGACATTGCTGGACGTCGATCACGACTCGGGCGACGGGAGTGTTGTCTTGTCTTGTCTTGTCTTCAATGTTGTCTCGTGGTGTGCCCTCTTATTAAAAGACAAAACCTCAAATGTTGATCCAAATTCCAAAACCTACTGTAAGGTATAGGTGGTTGACCTTTCGTCAAACACTACAATATGTAGGTTACCTAGGGCAATGCTTCTCGGGTGTGAGACACTCGTCCCACAAAAGCTTTGGGTTTGTCGCGATTTGCTTTTTGGGTGGAAGGAAATAAGAGACACGACAAAGGGAGAAGGGAAGGAAGTAGGAAGTTCGTGCATATAACAGATGCCAGGGGCGGATGACGGTGCCTAAATACAGGCGGCGGTGGTGCAGCTCGGGAAGTTTCCTCGATTGGATCAGATCAATTCATGTACATGTATGTATGCACCTAGTATGTACCTTTTTCTTGTGGTAGCACTGGTAGGTACTGATTATGTACCTGGACATTGATTGTCTGCCTGAGTCACTTATCCGTGTGCTCTACATTAAGGTTGTCAGAGAGAAAAGGCGTTCATGGCTTGTACATGTACATCGTAAGGTCCTGAAAGAACAGCATTCAAGCCGGCCCGGTTACCAAGTTTCTTTGTTCTACATATGTATGTACACATGAAATGTACCTTTAGATACCTAATACATACATAGTAGTTACTAGGTACTGTGTATTCAAGGTTCAATGCTCGAGGTCTCGCTAAGTAGCTATCTTTGGACCGAGTAGTACCTACCTAAGTAAGTACTACCTAAAGTATTAGTGAGGTATAAGAGAGATTGGAACCCCCTTACTGGCTGACTGGATGCTTCAACAATTAAAAGAGATAAATAAAAAAAAAGGCCCTTGACGTTGACTTACATGCTGGGTAGCTTGGTGGAGCTCCTGATAAGGACCCGAGAAGACGGTGGGCTAAGTGGATTCTTACGGGTGCGGCGAATCGATTCGTCTGCATGCCTTACCCTACTTCCCCATTCCATCTCCCTGGCTACACTAGAGGTATTGTACCCTTGACTGCCTAGGTAGGTATTTAGACGCTCTTGGCATTGTGGTGAGATTACATGTAGGGCGCTGGGTAATAGTTAGTTAGGTCTAATACATAACTACATAGAGATAGATACGGTGGCCCGACACACGTTGTGGCTGCGCGAGCGGAGGATCACCACTCAAAAGAGACGACAAGCGAGACGAACTTTCAAGGTCGAAGGAAGGGCATGATTCCTTCCACGAAGCATATCCATATTGGCATATGTAGTTAGTGGCCAGATGACTTTCTTCAATGTTCAGCTTTACAGTCGAGTCTCAGCTAAGATCCATTAGGACAAGTGACGAAAATTTCCCCTTAACCGTACAGCTGTATGGTGCATGTGCATATGTGCCTAGATATGTTTGCTACAGCCGTACATACATACTTGCCTCCATCGTAAGGTGTTTAATATAAAAAGTTGAGAACGTTCCTTGGAAGAAGCGCATGTAGGTAGATATTTGGAAGTTCCCAGCTGGACGGTCCTGGAAGTGTTGCAATTTTAGGTAGGTACCTAGGTAGGCATTAAGACCGACGGCAACATCACATGCCTTGGGCATTTCAATGTTGAGAGAGATGTGTGACATTGTGTGTAAGTGTGAGTGTGTTCCACCTTCCACCTGGCAGTGTCTCATCGTCTCCTAAAGTCGGACCACGCGGGAACTTTTTCCATTCGTGGATTTTGCCAAAGCTGAAATACTCATGTCTTACAATCATCATAGAACACTGCCCGGGGAACACGGTAACGGTAGTGCTGCAGAGAACTTGCACGACCATAGAAAATTTAACGCTGCGGCCGAAGCAAGCATATAGGCATGTACACGTGGTAGGCAGTGTGAATCTTGGTCAATTCTTGAGCATATCTCAACGACGAGGAGGGGGTTTGGCCAATGATGATCAAGAACGAGCTACAGCTTTACCCACGATTCGCCATGCTTAGCCCCTTGGATGCATCGACGGATGAAACCCCTAACCGAAGTTCGTATCGAAGTTGAAGCAAACAAAGCCTAGATGTGTAGTGCTGATTACAGCGTCGAGTCGGGACAAAGAACAACTTATATATTTTGATTGAGGGGGTAGTTCATCCGTAAGGTAAACATTGATCTATTTCATTCACCGCGTTTTGTTGAGGCTCTGTGATGCTTTGAGCTTTTTTGGCCTCCAAGTCTGGACGTAAAAGAAGACCCGACCCGACTGAAGATCGAGACGGATGTGTCTATTTTAGGTATGTACCAACAGTATATTTGATAGTTACCTACATAGTACCTAGCAGCTTCCATGTTTATTACAGACATGTAAGATATACATAAGTTTCATGATTTCGGCCTCTTTGGACTGATTATTGAATTTCCCTTTGTCTTTTAAAATGATGATTAATATCGTAGGTACTGTACCCTTAGGTAGCTTAGGTGTGTATGTAGGGTAGGCTAGTGTAGGGCAGGCAGGTATCAGGTATCTTGGAGGAACTTGAATGAACCTTGGAAGCTTTTGCATCGAGCCAAGCTTTGCCAAGAGGTGGAGCTTGCTACGCCCAGAGATAAGAAAACACCACTGGCCAATGAAATCAAGCTCTTTTCCTTCAAACGGACATATCCAGAGCTAACAGACTAACAGTAGAGCCGGGGGCCATGGATGTACCTAGGATGTAGGTACATGGTAGTGCTACGTCTCAGTGCTGATCAGGGGTCCTAGACTCCTAGTACTCTCTCTTCAACCTCTCTCTCTAACCTCTCTCTCTCTAACAATACTGCAACATACATAATCACCTCCGTTTCCAAGTTCGGCGCAATCATTGATGCAGGCTCGTTGTGCACTTCTCCGAGGTCCAGATATTTATCCCCCACGCCGCTCATGAAGATCTTGCCGGTGTCTTAGACAAAGGTCATCTGAGCCACTACACAAGTAACTTATATAGTAGTTGACCCTTAGTAGTTGACCCTTCAAACCCGACTTAGGAAAGCAGGCTGCTTGCATACCAAATTCCTAACAACCAGATAACAAGGTCACTACGGTACTACTAAAGGAATACCCAGGTAGGTAATAAGCGACCGGAGCGGGAACGGAGCAAACTCGAGAGATCCTACCGTGTAACATAAGAGCATTGTGCAACTATCCGCCCACCAGTTATCTTTTTGTTCTATGTAGGTTGGTCATCACTTGTAGTCTTGACTGTCTTGTACGCCGAGTAGTACTAGGTAGCTAGCATTTTCAGCTGCTTTCAAGGATCATCTCGCGTATCTCTGTACAGACGCCACCCCTTTGGGTTGGTTCGACGCTACTCATGTACGTTGGCCTCGTGGGGTCCTAGTCTAGTCGCAGGTGAACACGCAATAACGCAACGACTTTTAAAACTGCCTATATAAGTCCCTAAGTTGTGTACATAGGTAGGTATACAGATAAAACATCGCACCATCGCTTTAGTTGTGTCATAACGCTTACGCTCAGCTGCTACTCGTACGAGGCGAACGGCGCGCTTATCGTTAGATCACTCACACACGCGTATTGATGCAACTTGGGATATAGCATGCCGGCCTACTCTTATCAATCAGCTCATGTTTATGTACAAGTAGATTGTGCTGAAGTCGTTGAGGCTGATTTGTAATCTCGTCGAATATCGAAAGAACACATCCGCTCAGCGTATACAGACTCCTGAAGCTTATCAAAGGAGGTTAAGTATGTAAGTAAGTAGGTCTGGTACGTAGGTACTTATACATGGGAGACCAACATTGAAGATCTTCTCTCTCAATTCCAATTCATGCCTACCTATCACTCGGCATCTCATGGCAGATTCGGCCAAGACAGTCACACATCTGACTAGCTCATTTCACTTACATTGGCAAGTCAGTTATGATAGCAACAGCACGAAAGCGGAAACTGCCCAGGTGCACTATTTGCGTATTCGACGCGGATCTACATCGATAGAAACTGATCATGTCCTCTTGTCCCTATACTATATTCTTGGACCTTTGATAGTAGCAGTTGTTGACATCACCTACGAGCCTAGGTCGGGCACCTAGTGTAGGTAGGCAAACCACCTAAGGTTAGGTAATGAGCTGATCTTTTTCTCAGTCTGCCTTCACCTGAAATCCACCATATCCCCTACCTACTCACCCGCGCCGATACCACAAAGGACATTCGGAGCAACGCCAACACCCACGCCCAAAGTTTCCCAAACAAGCTCCCAGCATATCTCAATTTAATGATCGTCAGTCATTCAGCGCCGCAATCCAAACAGCTTGCGTAATATGAAGCGCCAAGCGCTTCATCAAGTTGCTCTCTACAGGAAGCGCGATATCGCCCTAGTGTGCGTGGCAGAGTGTGATAATCGCCTTGTGAAAAGCTTTTGATAGATACGGAGCGTATCGCTCTATTCTCAGCCTTGCCCAATCCATCATCCCAAGCATCTTCTTCGAGAAGAGTATTGGGGTAAACAGGTACCCAGGGGACAGCTCAATCCGTACATCGCCACCGCCGAGCCAACCCTCAAGTTCCCAGCTATGTACCTACGTATGGTACGCAGCTCGTGCAGATATCTATATAGTGCGCCAATATATATATACTATATATCGGCGGTACCGAAATCACACAGCGTACGGTACAGGAAACGGTCGTGCTCCCCATAATGTAGCGTACCGTGGTATGCCTACTTGAGAGTTCATAACATAGCACGTGCTGCCGTCACAGTCTTGGCGAACTCTCGGCCGGTTGCATTGGTATCGTACATCTATAGGTAGGTATGATATAGGTGATATTGTATGAGCCGGCGGAGCGGGCAGTATGCCTGGGGGGAGTTGATGTCGACTTGTGTTGAACATGTCTGCGGATCTTGGAGGGAAGTAAGAGGAGAGACTTTGGCGGTTTATATCCCAGGGGACCAGTGGTCTTGCAATCTATGTCGTATTTGAATGATACCGTGTACATGGCGAGAATCTAGAGCCGATGATGATATATGAAGTAACTCCGCGTTTGAAATTATGTTTGAGTTAGGAACTTGCCTACCTCGTTACCTAGGTAGGTAGACAGACTCTTAGGTATAGAGATCTTATTAACATAGCTACCTAGACGAGTCCCTGGGTAAAGTACATGCTCGAAGGCTAAAGCTCGAGGATTGTGAGGATTGTCAGTAGAGAAATAATAGCCTTTACATACCTAGAATATTTCTCATCACCTTGAATTTCGTACAAGTCTAACCCTGAAAGCCTTCCATCTCTTAATCTATCCATATAACACGTTAGTAGTAACAAACTGGTATGGGTCTCCAAGGGGCTGACGGATATATCTCGAGGCAGCTTCAACATGACATTGGAACAACACATGGTAACGGGCGAAGTTAATTGAATATAACAGTCCTTGACAGGATCAGTTCCTAGACTTTGGGCAAAATAGGGGAAGATTAAGTACCTAGGTAGATAGCAAAACTGAATCACCCCCCTATTTCTCCTTGGCTTCTGTCTAGGTATTGTTATAGTACTCATATGCTATAGCTTGTAAGAATTCTGACTCGAAACCGCGTAGGAAGCATAGAGCCCGTGGATAACTGCCCAGGTGGTCACCTCCCTAGTACTCACATACCCAGTAACCAACCAGTTGGTCTAGCCTATGTGTGTCGTTCTCCCTTTCCAGTACTTTGCTAGTCCAGGCTTCTATATGTCGAATATTTGTCTCACAAGTCATTATGAGAGCAGGTACTATGTAAGTAGTACCTACCTAGGTAGCACACCTCCCAGTGGGGCCGTGCTAAGTACCAGGCTCAGGGTGAAGTGAAGCCTTATATCCAAGGCAGCCACCGCATCACCCGGCCATACTATTATTCCTGTCCTTTCCCAGCTCGTGACCCACCTCACTACCTCCCGAAGTTAAACTTATAAGTGCCCGGAAAACAATGTCTTTCACTTCCTGGGTGAGAACCCGGGTACCTGGGTTTTCAACCTAGGTTGGCTCAGTGGTAAGGTGCGAAAACCACCAGGGCTCCCCAAAGAGTGCGGGTTCAGAACGAAAACCACTGTGGGACGCCCGAGGGTGCGGGTTCAATCCTACCACAAATCTTTTGGCTTTTTTTTTTTTTCTTTTTTTTTCTTTTTACCCTTCTGTACCTTTACGCTCTCCCATTTCTTTCTTTTCTTGTCTTGTTTTTATTGTCATTTTATTCTTTTTTAAATTTAATCGACATTACATACTTCGTCACTACAAATACCCAATACCAACCAATTATGTAGAAGCTCACCTAAACCTCAAAAGAATGAACTGTGACGTCGTTCTTATCCATGGACAAGCATACCATTCACTAGGTACCTCCAACCAAACGATGCCACCTTTCAGTACTTGGATCACAGATCCGAGGGGTATGAGATGGGAAATTCAGCGATGACTCGAATGAGCCATTGACGCGTTGGCGTGGATTTTTTGAGTACCTACCTACCTAGTAGACAACCCATCCTAACGTTTGACTAGGCGCCTAGGTACCTAACTGTGAACACATGCGAAGCCCTTCAAACCCTCCACGAGGAGTACCACCAAGGCCGTAGCCACACACTGCCATGTTCACTCTCTATTTGTTCTCTCGTCATCACCTAGACACCACGGGCCCCAAAGCTAAGCAATGAAATCGACTTCAATACAAGACTCTCAACCGACAAACCGATACCTTGGACATCAAGGCCTTCTACACATGAAGGGCAATCAATGAATCGCTTCTAGCCGATGTTAAGGATACGATATTGAATACTCCGCCGAGAATGAGGACATGGTTGGATGGTGGGAGCATGGGAATACTGGGAGCACGTGGCTTTCTCGTGTACCTATAAGACGGCGCCTACTAGAGAAACGAAAGGGGGTGGGTGGATGGTTGAGATTCTCAGCCCAGAAGAGGTAGAAATCTTCAAACTTGTCAGCCTCTACATCGTACCGTGAACAGAATCATGGGGGTACACATGGGCATGACTACTGGGGGAGAAGGTAGCCGGCATCTTTATATCTTAGCCAGATGTTCACACCGATATTGCCTTCTACACCCCCGAGATTCAGCAAAGCTCACATCGCCCACTCCAGACCAGCGTCGTCGCCGTAAAGTCTTCTGATTATGTCTTCTCAACGCACCCATATAAAGACTATCCTATTTTTACAATATATCCACCACACACATATATATCTCAATACCTCAGATAAATACGCAAGCAAGTAGGTTACCCATGTGGCCACCAGCCCCCTAGCACTCGAACCAACAATCCGAATTCCGAACCCTCAGCCCCGTCTCGGGGTTCGTCCACCCGCCCACCGCACAATACGGCTCCTTCCCTTCCCCCTTCCTCGTATCGCTGCTCCAGCTCTTCCCATTAAACGCCATCTCGAACCTCCGCCTCGTGAAATCCTCCTCCTCCTCCGCCGCGCACCCACCATCAGCATCACCTCCCCCCGCGCACCCCCCCTTTTTCGGGAACGCGAAGTGCAGCCTGCCCGAGCGGATCGTGAGCGACGCGTCGTCGCCCCAGCGCAGCACGTCGTTCGTCGCGGTGAACAGGCTCTCGCCGCGCTCGTCGAACAGCTCGAGCATCAGCTTCATCTTGCCGTTGCCGTCGCCGCTCCCCTGGATCATGTGCATGCGGCACGTGCCCTTCGGCGGCGAGGGTGTCGGGGTTGTTTTCGGGCTTGGCTTGTCGGGTCGCGGGGGGAGCACTGTGTAGGGAGGTAAGCAAGGGCCTTGCGGTAGGTAGATAAGGGGGGGGGGTGTCTTTTTCTTCTCATGTTTAGGGGGGGGGAGGGGGCTGGGATTAGGGTAGACGTACTGTTGGTGGGCGTCGCGCGTTTGACGACCGGTGGACCGACCGCGATCGATTCGTCGGCATCGCTTATATCCGTTTCAATCGTTTCTTCCCAGACACCGGTAGTTGCAGGCTATGTAGAAGCATTAGCAATTTTACCCCTTTTGTCTCACGGAGGTATCGTGATATCAGGGGTGAATCTTTGAAATCAGATAAATATCAAAACTAACCGTGGCTTGCTCTCCTCTATATATGGTAGATCCCCTAGCCTCAAGGTCCCCAGCCTGGAGCGGCTTCGAAAGAATGCTTCCGCTACTGAGAGATACGGCTGAGAGCAGCCCGAGCACATTGAGAAGCATCATGGTTGGTAATGCCAGTATAGATCTGGATGAAAATTGTCCAGATTGGAAGATGAAGGCTATGCTGATTCTATGGGATTCTTGAAGTTATTTATTTGGATTTTTCCAACCGTGTCTTTTCCTCCCCCATTCCACTTCCAATCTACTAGATTGTCTTGCTCTACAATTATCACCATGCTACGCCGCGACTAGTCCTACAAATGCAGTGAACTTTTCGGTAAAGAGGATCGTACCTAAAAATATCTGGAAATAGTACCAGGTAGGAAGGGATAGTGTGGGGCTTGGGCTGAGGCAAAGCGATGTCGACGGCCAATGAATTTTAACCTACATGATGAGGTCTAATACGATGATGGCTTCTTAAATACTAGGTACCTGTTTACCTAGGTAGGTAGGTCATTATCTTGGCCAATAAAAATCCTATTTTGACTTTAAGTAGGTAGGTATGCCATCTTCGATCTTCATGATACTACCTACCTACCTACCTAGAGTAGGTAATCTTACAAAATATATAGGACTGCCGTTGCCGTGTGGTTGACAAGGTGAATGCTATGCCGAGCAGACTAATACCTATCTCATTAGGTAGTTATACCTAGGTAGTACCGACTATTTCGTAATAGATCCAGCGGCGTATCACTTGTACTTTTGTTGAATCTTATATTCTATACTAGGTACCAATCAAATTGCAATCATAGCATCGCCTCGTTTGGGACATGGTCAAACGAAAGAAGCCAAAACGGGTTTGCACGAACGAGTTGTGAGAGTGTAGACCAGTTTTGTCCTTATAGTGGCACAGCTTCATAAACACACATATATAGCCTCTACACGCGTGGTTGACATACACAAGCAAATGATCTAAGTGACTATTGCGTCTATATATCGCTCTATCGGTGGCATTCCCATGCCTGAATGCCCTCCCCGCCCCTATTGCTACTATAGCGTATCATCATGTCTCGTCTCTTCGTAAAAACACCTCAACGACACCTCTCATCTTATTTTCTAGCGCCTTTTTCTCTTTCGCGTTCGCTGGTACTGCCGCGCGGCAAATAGCCACCCCGAATATCTCAGCAGCTCTTCTCTCCCATGCGATCCTTCGGAGAATTATGCTCTGGTCGATTGCTGGCGATGAAACCGACCCAGTGTTGGTCCGACGAAAGCTCATGCGCTTTCCTAGTGCTATACTGGAGCTAGATTTACGTTTGTTTAACGCCTCTGTCTCATTTTTGCTGAGCGGAACTAGTTCGTTTCCAACCTTTGATATCATAGCCATGAGAAAAACAAAAGATATGTTATAGTAAGGTGACGTGGAGAGGATGTCGAGGATGGTACTCTTGGCTTGTTCGGCCTCCGTAGAATTCTTCGCATCTCCTATACTGGGAAGCGCTTGCTCGATCTGAGCCCATAATGACGATGTGATGATGCCGTCTGGCATGCTACGGAGAAATAGGAGCAAGACCTCGCTCATGATCTCAAGTCGTTTTAGCGACGGCACTCCGGCTTCAATTGCATCCATCAAATCCCCATCCGCTTCCAAAGTCTCGATCATAGCTACCTTGAGTTTGGTATGGTCTTCGGAATTGGTTGTAGTCCACGAACTTTGTTCAAAAGGCCAGCCGGGTTTATCGCGTGGTACCTTTGCCTCTTCTAACATGTTTTCATCCGCTATAGTTCGCTCCGCCAAGGATTCCACGGCTTCGGTTAGTTTGAAGAGTTCACTTGGCGATGATTTATGTACTTCCAAGGCAAGTGGTATAGATCCCCCGTTTTGTCGTTTCTCTACGAGTGCTCGGATACCACCATTGCGCGGAACGCGAATGAGTTCTTCAAGCGAGCGCCCAAAGCATGTCGGAATCCACGTAGCCCTGATTGGGATGAAATGATCTCTCCCATCCATGACACGTAATATTAACACGTCTTCCAGTTGCGCCATGCCGTTATTTAATGCCTGTATGTGAGCCAAATCATGGACGTTGGCTTCTATGATAGCATCCGCCGTTTCCCCTGGTTCCAAGGTTATTTCGTCGCCCAATGGGTCCTGTGACTGCTCATCGTCACGAGCTGACGAACGAGAAAATTTGAAAAATAGCCACGGAGGGTACTTCGTAGCATCCTCTACGACATTTGGCTTATCCACAAAGGAAAACTTGGCTGGGACGCGTCCCGTGTTGGCAATAGTTAAAAATCGAACATTGTTTCGAAGAAATCCGATATCTCCGAAATCAATACCTTCGCTTCCATCCGTTACTTTCTTTTCGTCGATCGAGTCTTTCCCATCAACAAGGACAGTGATTCCTGGCCGCCCCTCATTCTCAGCTCGGTCGAGTTCCCAAGCTACTTCGGCATGAACTTTGGCTTTCAATTCGGGAACGACAGCATCGTAATCCAACGTGAACACAGAAACTAAAGGTTTGTGATCCGACGACATAATCCGTTGATGGCTCGTATATATATCCAGATGAATCCTATCGACAAACCCTTCTTTTGTGATTACTTGCTCCGAATCGTCTTCGGCTTCGTCCTCGTCGTAATCGTAATACGAAGAATCGTTGTGCCCAAGGTTGTCAGCGCTTGCATCCGTTGCGGGATCATAGTCAAATAAGACGTTTTCGTCTTCCGCAGCCTTATCGATGCCTCTCTGCTTCATTTCTTCATCTTTTTTCCGTGCCTCAACCTCATCTCTACATTTCTTTTCGTACTGAGTGACGTCTGTACGCGTGCGATATAGAATGCGATCGCACCAACTTGGAGCCCGCTGCTTGTCGGAGGAGTCGAAAAGGCCCACAGTACCGACATCATACTTGTATGTCGGCAAAAATGATATGGTTCCTTCGCGCCAACCCTCATGAAATGCTTTGCGCTCTTTCATCATGCGCTTCAGCTGGTCGTGCGGTAGTAGAGAATCTAGAGTCGCTTGAAGTGATGCTGGGTCGTCGTGAGGGTCGGGTATAAAATCGTCGGGATCTGGAAGTTCAGTATCCTCATCGTCTGAGTGTTTGTCAAAGGAAGTTTCGCGTGAAATCATGCCGGGTGTATTTGTGCCATCTGAACCATCGTCCTCGTTGTTGCGTAATACTATAACACCGTCATCGCTGAACATTTCCCCGGTATGTTTCTTGCTGACGTCGTACTCGCCCCGGGCATGTAACATCAATAAGTGCCGGATATCTTCTCCAGGTAGACCATCAATGCGGAAATTCAGGTCACCGAGCCAAAAGGCGAAATCTTCATCCCCTATCTTTTCGCTTTCGTCTTCAAGTACACCACCATAATTTATTGGAGGAAATTTAGTTTGGGTTATAATTCTATTGTAGTCCCAGCATCGTCGATCAAGACTAGCCTGATCGTGGCCGGAAGCGAGATGAGAGTTAGTGAAGACGAGGCGAGTGGTCTCACCTAAAAGAAGTCGAGAAGTGATTGCCCCCTTATTTCCCCAGTAGCCTGTGAGACCAATCACGCCAGTACCAACACTAACGGTAGACTGGTTGGAAATAGTCGCAGCTACCTCTGGGGATGCATATATCAGTAGTAAAAGACCAACAAGTTGTTCGCTTGCAACGAGAGTATATCCTTTTGGTAAAGCGGCCTCGAGCGCATCCTGCCATTTCGCAATGGCATCGGGATCGGAATAGAATGTTTGGGTGACAATGTTCAGATTGACGATTTCCTGAAGTCCAAGGACATAAAGTCCTATGTTGTCACCGCCTGGCATTCGCACATGTGACTCAGGTTTCCCACCCTGTGTAGACATGTCTAAAGGTTCCAGCCCTTCCTGTTCCCCCAAACCTGTCCCCGGTTTCGCACCTGTCTTGGATGACACATTTTTGTTTTCATTTGCTCCCGTAATTTCGTCGTTATTTGATAAGCTCATCCGGGCCAATTTTGCATCTAGTTGTGGCTCGAGCCCTTTCCCGTCTATGAACCAGCTCGCTAAATCTTTGTCGGTGCCCGGACAACCAGCAACATTCCAGGACCCAACTTTGATTCGTATGCGATGTGACCTGACATATTCTGATTTTCTAGCAAGTACGGCGCGGGATAGTGAATGAATATTCGATGTTTTTGGTTCGACAGGTTCCGCATCGGACATGATTGAGGGTTCGCGGTTGGAAGACGCCATAGTTGCTTGGGTATTAGGTATAAAAGATCGGATTGTGGAGTGGATCATGTGGCCAAAGGTGAGAAAATGGAAAAAACGAAACTAGAAATGGGTATTTATTTCGGAATATGAATGAGTGGATTATCTATGTCGACTCGTGATCGCGTATAGTGGGTTTGGAGTCTTTCATGGTGACTTGTGACGTTATAGTTATAGAGGGGCGGCGATTAACTTGAAATGCCTGACACAGTCGAGAGATATATTTTGATGTAATGTTCTGGACAGTTGCTATATAAACACAATTATACAAAGTGGTCATTAAGGACTCTTATTTAAGCAGTGTGCTGATGAAGTCAAAAAGGATTTTGTGGTATCAATTAATGTATCAATTAATGTATCCATAGATGTAAATCTTTAAACTTGGAACATTGAAACATTGGATTGATGTAGAAAATGAAATGCAACCTTGATCAGCCAGCTCAGCTTCAAGCGATTAGATAAGCTACTACTAACTAGGCATAACCTTGGAAAGTTCAAGGCTAGCGTGCTATTTGCTCTACAATTGGCATACAAACATGGAATTGCTTGCTTCATGCACTTGACGCTCAAAGACGACTATTCAACAACAATAAGCATTATAATATTCTGATTTATTTGCTGCGACTCAACCTAATGAATAATGAATGTACGTGCAGCCTCAGAAAGGATAGATGCATCATATATACATCATGTGCAAAGTACTAGCTACCTACTAGGTAGGTAGGGTATGTATAAACGGGAGTATACATCCCCTAGGTAATTAACCGAATCTAACAAGGGTAACTAGAGGTTATAAGGTGGGGGTGGGGTACCTAGTATTTAGTTAGAGGTACCGATGTACTAAGTACCTATGTACCTAGTAGCTTGACAGCAGTTGCGTTTGAATCAACATTGAACATTGAATGTTTAAAATGTTTTTAATTTGTCGGCGCAAAGTACCGACCTTATGTAGCTTCCCTTATTCAAAACATCATCATCATTTGAAACCCAACCTTCTATTCCTTTTTTAACTTACCCTCCCTCCCTTCCCACCTTGTAGCTTATTGTCAACGTATCAAAGAACAATAGAGGGATTTATTGATTAATTGTTACGACAATAAGAAACAAAGAAAAAGGGAGGAAAAAAAAGAAAAGAAAAGACCAACTAACCGGACTACAATGTCTCAGACAACACCCCGCAAACAACAGCACCGAAACCAGCAGCAGCAGCCTTATTCGCGCTCTCCTCATTCCCATGCGCAACACGCCTACTCCAACTCGCAATCCCATTCCGATCAGTACCATCAATTGCGTCAAACCCACTCCCGCAACCGATCGCAGCAGCTCCGGGCCCAGGCCGCCGAGCAGCTCCAACTCGCCAACAACTCAGCCGCGTCCGACTACGAGTCCGACACCGTGCGGTACATGGCCTCGCACCCGCCTCCCCCGCCCGCCTCCCTGGCCACGCGCACCAACACCGACCTTAACCTCAAGGTCCTGCGCCGCTACCGCCCCGGCATAACCAGCATCCTCTCCATCGCCGCCAACGCCGTTGTCTACGTCTTCACCCCGCCCGCCAAGTGGGACAAGTCCAACCTCGAGGGCACCCTGTTCATCTGCGCACAAGGCGGCGACGATGACTACCAAGAAAGCGAAAAGGGCAGCGGGGCAGCTAACGGATGCCTGTTCGTCCTCAACCGCAAGGGTCTGCAGAACCTGATCCTCGATCTAAGCAAAGTCTGCGACTTTGAGCTCTCTAACGGCCTGCTCATCTTCAAGCTCGACGCGGACGGCGCCGTCGCCCTGCCCATGGAGAACAGCGAGTCCGTCAACCCCAACGTCCTGGGAATGTGGATCTATGCCGAGGACGAGCAGGACAGACGCACTAGCACCGCGCTTATCCATGAGATGTGGTCCAAGGCCCGCGCCGCGCGGCAGGAGAGGGAAGGCGCTTCGGCTGACCCATCTTCGACGAGTACATCGCCAAGTGATGGCGCGGAGCTCACTTTGACGCAAAGGACGGGTCGCAAGGTTAGCTTGAACGAGCTATTTGGCCGAAAGAACGGCTCCTGAGAGGATAGGGATGGTGATACGGTACATAATGTCAGTGGCAGGGATTGGCGAGAAAGGAGGGCTTATGAGCTGAGCTAGTTCCTCGAAAAGAAAAGAAAAGAGACACGAAAAAGAGTGATACGGATGGTAGGTTACGTCTGGGTTGGCGTTTTTTTACAAATAAAAAAGATACCCGAGATCGGCATTGTTATTAAAAGAATCAAAAAGGGTGTTTATCTTTGCCATAGGCTTTTGGCCCTCCTTCATTTCTACCTACCCCCTTTTTTTCGTATTTGGGTCTTGCTTGTGCTCGGTCCATACATATGCCAGACTACCTTTCTTCTTGTCTTGTCTTGTTTTGTCCTCCCGTATTAAATATCCGCTCTTGTAGGTGTGCCTACGTAGTGTAAATCTGCGCGGCTGCAAGAGCTTAGAACCTAGAACGTAGAGTCTACCTCGTAGGAGCTCTTAGTATAAGTTTCTTTATACCTGCCTATATACACACACGAACACTCGACAACCTCAACAACGGTCTTTTTTCATACACGTCGATGCTATTATTAATACTAATTGTTACACACACCTATATGCAGCTATCTATCTATCCATCTATCTGGCTTGAAGATCTCTAGGTTACATCTATCTGCCTTTCATCACTACTACACTTCCATCCGAAGATGGCATATAAAGAATAAGATAACTCAACACACCCAACCCCTTTAAGCAAGAGGTTAGGTCTCCTCCTCCTCCTCCTCCTCCTCCCTTTTCAAATAAGCCCTCTCACCCGCCACCCAACATCGAGAATTATGTTATTGTATAGACCACACACCTACCTATATGTAAACAGGCATCTTCTTTCTCCTTATATCTATCTATCTATCTATTGAAACGAATTAGCCAGCGACAGCGGTGTAAAGCAAAGATTCCCAATCCCAAATTCCCAACTCCCAGTTCTCAATCCTCGGTTCCCGATTCCCACCCAAATCCAAATCCAAATCCAAATCCAAATCCAAATCCAAATCCAAATACATTCCCATTTGCCGTCCGACATCGCGTGTATGTAATGTAATGTAAATATGCTCGCCGAAGCAGCACTGGCGAGACAAGGTACCCAGCACAAACAGGGCCTCGAGAAAAGAAGTTTGATAGTACAAATGGAACGTCTCCCTTTCTCTCTCACTCACACACAAGCAACACGCTCTCCTTAACCTGGCCAGAGTATCCTGATCAGATTACTGTCATACAAGGCTCTATCAAACCAGAACTGACTCTAGAGAATAAAACCTGTTACTGGCGGAGTGCCTCTAAACGTCCCGACACACGATGAGGCTCTATCGTTCGCTCTCTAAAAGGCACCAAACACCGGAAAAGAAAGGGACGGCATCTTCAGTCATCCCCGTAATACAGTTGGGTAATATCTCAGAAGCCATTGCTTTTCAGCAAGGCATTTCTTAACCACGAAGCGAACTAGATCTCGGGCCCTGTACAAGGATACGTCAAATCCGTGTGCGCTACAGAATGCGTATCCCTAGATGTAAGTAAAAGCAGCAAAATCTCGCCCGTGTCATAAAACTTCTTCACCTTCCTTCTCTTCCCTAAATTTGAGACCACCCTCAACCTTGATTCCACCACTGACCCATTCGTGCTGCTCTACCCTCTCCATAGACCAACGGCTTCTAGCTCGCTTCAAAAGACCCTCCGTTATTTCCATCGCCCCTTTCAAGCCCTCACTCTCGAACTTCGCTTCATCAGCATCATGATCGCCATCATCGCCTTGATACTTTATCCATCTCCATTCGACGCGTGCGATTCTGTGGCTCGTTCTACTCCGCATTCTCTGCGCGTCACTGGCGCCGGGGGGAGGGTCAAAGGGAAGTCGCGATTCGAGGAGTGCGTACAGGAGGACCCCAAGGGACCATGCATCGATAGCGCGTCCATCGTACGGCTGTCCTAATATGACTTCGGGTGCAGCGTAATCATCCGAACCACAACGAGTCTCCAACTTCTCGTCGTCAGCTACGCGTCGTGAGAGGCCTAGGTCGGTGAGCGTGATCACAGAATATGGGTACGTAGCCCAGTCCTGATCGGGATTGGTAAGCTCAGATGGTGGGATATTAACCAGCACATCTATCGTCGCGTTAGCGCATGATCATTCAGCGTTCGGTGTTTGACACCCTCCAATTGGTAAATCTAAGGGGTAGAAAACATACTCTCGAGCTTGATATCCCGATGAACGATTCGGCGTTCATGGAGATATTTGACTGCACCAACTAACTCGGCAAAAATCCTCCTCAAAAGTAGCGGCGTTAAGGCCTCTCGGTGGGTTGTAGCAACATCGAAGAGATCACCGCCTGGGCAATAGCTTAAAACCAATAGTGCTCTCGTGGGTTCTATATTCCAAGCTTTCAGGTGGACCAGGGATGGATGACTTATTGACCGCATGATATCCAATTCTCGCTTGAGGCTCATCTCGATACGTTCTTCCGATGCCCCACCACGGGGCCCATGTTCGCATACTTTGACAGCCACCAAAGTCTTGCGATCGGGCTGGGCACCTGCGCTTGGCGATAATAACCCATTTGATCCGTTAGTTTTCGGCCCATTAGATTCATCGTCGGCCTCAATTTGACTCGTCGCCAACATCACGCGGCTGAATGTTCCCTGGCCCAGCTCTTTGACAGCACGCCATCGGCGAAGCCTTTGATCATATCGGCCACGAGCCTCGAAATATTCGTAACGTGATCTCTTGGAGGCAAGACTATCACTACTCTGGGAGGACTCGCTAGGTGGGGGCGTCGGTGGTTTTGCGACGGGTGTTATTCCTCGGGCTTCTGACAGGTGTGGTTCCCGGCGTAGGTGAGGATCAGAGGCACTATCCACTTCCTTCTTATTAACCTTTCCAGCTACCGTATTCTGTCTCTTAGGTATCCCTTTAGGATCTGGAATGTATTCGCTAATACTCCTATTGCGAGTATGTTCGACCTTGCCACTACTAACTTCAGCTGCGTGACCAATATTGAGACCCGCATACACTCTTCTTTTGGATTGGTGCGCTAGCGCCGACGCCACGGATTCACCAGATGCAGCAATGATAACTGAATCTGGCATGGCCGGAGGTATTATTTCACGCGCCTGCGATGGGCGGCGGGAACCGAGTCGCTTCCAAGGGCCTGGAGATTCGCCACCTAATAATGGTGATGGTAGCGGCGTCACATCGCCCATAGCAGATATGACGGGACTTGGGTAGTTCGAGCTGGTCGCGGACCCGATGCTTCTAGAGTAATGCTGCTTGAAGCTAGGGGTCCTCGAGACAGGTCTGAGGCTTGGAGATGATGTTTTGCGCGACAAGTTCACGCTCGAGCGATAGGTCGGAAAACTACTAGTGTTGCTATTGAGGCTGTCGGATCGCGACGGTAGAGCAGGCGGGACATCCGTCGCGATTTGTAGAGGATTGCTACCCCTGCTCAGTGGAGAGGGGGAATCGGAAGGCTCGTCAGAAGAGGAAAGGGGATCGGAGGGCGGGTGTTGAGGTAAGGGCGGAGACGGTGCGGTGGTATGTGATTGAAATTGAATCTGACCTTCGGAGTTCGGTAGCGTCAAGTTCGTTGGTTCTTCGCATAAGTATTTAGGGTTTGAGTTGTTGGAATCGCCGTCATAAAGTTGTGCTAAACGGTTCGCGTGTACATGGTGTCGATTCAGTGCGTCGGCTGCGGTTAAAAAGGGATGCGATTCTGAGCTATGTAATTCATCAATGGGATGTATATTGGTCTGAGACTGCGACACAGGTCGGCGGTTGTGGTCAACAAGAATTCCTTCCGGCAGGAACTGGGACGGGGGCTGGGCCTGTCCGCTGGTCATGTTTGATTGCTGAATTGACAGGAAGACGGGCTGTCAGTGGGATGGCTTAATAGGTAGAGACGGTGTGAAACGATAAGACGGGATCTTGTGTTTAATGACTCGGCTTGGGAGTGAAATGTAGCAGGAACCAACTAGCAAGGATTAGGGAAGCGTTTGTGTCGAGGGAAGGGGAGGGGATCCTTTTTTTTCTTTCCCTTTTTTTTACAGGGAGGTACAGTATACCAGATCTAAAAGAAGGGCAAAGTAAGAATGGAAGTGAGCACTGTACCTACAGTAGTAAAACAAGCGCAGCGTAGCGGGTACTTTTTTTGTTACTTTGTCACTCGGCCGTCGGACGGTACAGAGGACGGTACAAACAACGGGTGCAGACTCCACTATTAAGAGGAAATCTTTACCCAGTAAGTGGGATCCTAGTCCTCGATTCGGCACGGTGCCCCGGTATCCTGTGCTTTGCAGTTCGATATACACCTTGTTGTTAGAGACGGGGCTCCGGTGAGAGAGGGCTTAGCTGTAAACGTAATTGTCGCGGCTTATCAACTGAGGGTGGCGTAGTGTATGGTATACGCGGCAAATAACTAGCCGTAAGGGTGTATATGACAAGCAGCCCTTGTATTTAGTACTTTGATGAGACTAGCTTTTTTATCCTTTCCGATGTTAGAGGCCGCAAGAAAATGAGTACCTAATGAATGTGCCCGGGAGGGGATGGAAGTGAGTAGCGGAGGGTGTTGCCGGAGTAAGACGCAAAGGCGTTAGGCAGACAGGACAGGACAAGAAGAGAACTCCAGATTGAACTCGGCGGCGGCGGTACAACTCTAGGTACACTCCGAGAAGCCGTGAATTCACTGAATTGTAACGTTGACCTCAGACTGCATTAGTCTCAGTCGTGGGCGAGGTACAGTGTAGTACGGCAAGGATTGGCTGTGACAGGGATCTTAATGCACGTCGCCTCGTGGTCGAATTAGAAGTCTTTTTCGAGATGGTGCTGCGATTCGCTTTTTATGTACGATACCACACTTTAAGGATCATTTACTTAGATCAGGTAGGTACCCAATATGTGTTGCTGTTGTGATATCAGTCTTTGAGTGTTGTAATTGTGAATGTAGTTGTAGGGTTGGCGATTTGACTGCTTCCTTTGCTCGTTCGTTCACCTATGATAAGAGCCCTGGAGGTTTAGGGAATGAGGAGGGGAAGTGCTCAGTTTTTGGCTAGTATCAAGGCGTGGGGGGATTTGGTAGGTATCTTGATATGTACATAGGTTGCTGAAAAAAAAATACCTATGCCTGGGTAGGTATATACGATAGTAGTATATTAACGATGATAAGAATGTAGCTGTAACACAGCAGGACAAATGAATGAAGAAAGGGACCACAGATCTGAATTGGATAGGAAAGGAAGGGATATCAACCGTTTACAAAGAGTGATAAATGAAGGTCTTGTGGCATAGGTACATAGTTGTATGAAATGAAGCATAAAGGACGGACAGGTTCTGTGTGTTCACCATAGATTCAATGTAGATTAAAATAAACAACCTTTTTCGGGGTTCATGTCCCTTTTTTTTCATGCCAGAGAAAAAGAGTATACTGTGAGTTCATACACATGTGCATTTTTGAATGTTTGTTCATCGCGACCTTAAGTACAGTATGTGCTACATGTACTTACGTGTTAGGTGCAATACATACTGTAGGTCTCCAGGGCTGTAAGCCAGAGAACAACTTCCCCCAAGTCGTACATACATACTAAGGTTAGGTAGTATGGCCTGACAACTTGGAAGTTCTTGCCATAACTGTTTGTACCTCACTAAATTCACTTAAAGTGACCCCTGGTGGAAACTTGAAAGTGACAAGCGTGACACCTTGGAGTCTTGGAACCTGGAGTAACAGAAATGACGGGCAGGCACCACGGGCTATTAAGTTACAAGGTTAGCACTACACTAACTTTTAGTGTAGAGTGCACTAGGTTAGCATGCCACTTTGCGTGGCCGCGCTGGCCATAAGAGGACGGACTTGAGATGGGCAAGTACAAGTTGTAAATGCAAGTGGGGAAGAATCATTGCAGTGATTCTATCTGCAAGCTTGACGTCGCTCACATGTACCCAAGTATCTAAGTACTACATGGGTTAGTTCCCCTCTAAAAGCCGGCATTAATTGCGCGATGCCGTTATCTTTTTAAATCTTCAATGTTCCTCTGGCTTGGTATCATATTATGTATCATTTCTCACCTTTTCAATCTCCAGACTCATCCTTTCAGTCAAATTTTGATAAGACAATTCGGTTCCCGAACACTACCTAGTACCTAGATAAGTACCTACCTACATACCTGGTATTTAATGATAATGCACGTCATCCGAATCTTGCTATCTCAGCTCCTAAGCGGAGTGCCCCTCTCAAGCCATCCATTACCATTATTACGCCGTACCTAGGTATTACTTCTAGATACTATGGTACAGTTCGTTAGATCGACCATAATTCTTTTTACGTATTTCTTTTTCCACGACACGGCCTGAGATTCGTCAATGACCAACCCCTGGTTTCTATTCTCAAGGAGCAGTGCTGATGTCCTCTTGCTAGATATACTACATAGAATATTTGTCTGTGTATTTGTCTGTGTACATATGTACAGGAGGTCTGCCCACGTGTATGTATTTGAAGTAGCTGGTTCGAAAGTATCGCCATGATCCCATGCGATGGTGATCCTCTACATGTACGGCCTCCTACTGCATACAGACGTATGTATCTTTGAGATCTTTACACATTTTGCCTCACTCGTCTCATAGATTCGGCCTCTTTCACCATTAAACTGAAGCCACAGAGCACGATTCAACTTTCTGGAAGTCGATTGGTCAATTTTGTTCCCCTGGGGGTTCCAACCGTTTGGTGGGCTCCAGTGACGGAGCATCCCGGTTTGGGACCAGGGAAAACTAACATTTGGTCAGATAGTTATTTTCTAATTGTATCCAATTGGCTCTCAAAATTTAGTCTACTTACTAGGTAGATCTTATACGATCTGGTCAGGTCTGGCTTTTCTTAGTAAGGGCCTCGCATCTAAATTAGCAGCAGTTCGAATATTTCGCACGGGATACGATGGACGATACTCTAGCCCGATAAGTATATCAGGTATATCTATCGCCGACCGGCCTACCTAGCCTTCCCAGCAAGAAACCTGTCCAACTTGTAGAGAATTCTCTATCATACTCGCGCTAGTGTTGGCGGCGGCGTTGAAAGGAGACTTTTAGAATGAAAAGGTATCGTATCCCCCTTTCTAACGTTTTTATCGTTGAGCTACCTCTAGGCATTACTAAAATACCTAGAGAAACTAGCACCAGGAATGGCGTGTTCAGATCAGTGCCTAATATACTAACCTAGATGGCTTACCCAGTAGGTAGGTAATTAACTCCTCTGAAGTCACTTTCGAACGTTGAAATTACAATCATACGGAAGGGGTAACGAGACAAGAGAAAGGTTATGATAGGTAATGTACCCTTATTGCGTTGAATCACCAGTCATTCAATTGAATGGGAACTAATTTACGATTCTCAGGTAGTTACTGGCTAGCTATAAATCCTTGACATGATTGGTTAATACCTACCAACTTAACAAATCTATCATCTACCTACCTACCAAGCAGCATCGGGCGGGCGCTTTCTTTCTCGCTGTGGACTTAGGTTTTCAAATTCGTCCTCCCCTTGATGGTGTCTTTTCCTACGGAATATATTATAATCAGGACACGGTGGGTTGTCATGAAGAAGGGTTACTTATTCTGTACGTAGGGCTGGTTACGAAATGTGAACTGACGTTCCCCCCTACTTGAGATATGCCTTACTCTAGAGCATTCCTACTTAACAGGTTTTACGAACGTTACCCGTTCGCCGACTCCTATATCAATGTTTTTCAAAGATTGCTTTATGATACCTAGAAGTGGGTTTCTATCACTTATTTCCAGTTAGAGCCACCATGCTGGATTACCTACTCGGTAATGTGCAATGGTGGCGGATTATATTTCCACCTCGGCAGTCAAGATTAGGTACATGGCTGAGCCTCATCTATAGGGGGTTCATGCACGGCGAAACAAATGGTAGGCTCATATGAACCTATAAGGAAGACCCTATAAAGAAGATGACCTATTTCCCAGGATTATCACAGAAGTCCTTCCTGTTCCGAGTAGATTAACCGAACAGTCGTTTTGTTGCTAGATACGTACTAGTACGCTTATACCCCACGTTAGTTACATTGAGCGAGGTTGTAAATCGCCTCCTCTTCCCCAAAGTAGCGCAAATGCCGGGTATTCAGTCTAGATCTGGGGCCGGGGAATGCGGGGAAGCGGAGAAGAAGGTGTCGATAATAGTACCACGATGTACGGCGTGGTAAGCAGTATCTAGGTGATAAGATACTATGTAAAAGAAGATACAGACTCGGACTCCTTGGATTTCCTTTCTCTTACATACGAACGTTTAAACAAATTATTAGTATGGGTTCAGTCGAGATGCCAACGCCACCCCAGCTCAAGGAAGCTCCGATAGATGGCCATCGGCCGATGAAAGTTCGAGTTATAGGGGCTGGCTATTCGGGAATCTACCTAGGAATTCGCATACCACAACGTCTACGCAATGTAGACCTGCAAATATACGAGAAGAACGAGGCCGTTGGGGGGACATGGTGGGTTAACAGGTATCCCGGTAAATCAAGCCCCGTTCGTGTTAACTTCACTGGGCTGGTTAAACTTACGTCTACCAGGTTGCGCATGTGACATTCCAGCACACTCATACCAATATTCATTCAACCCCAATCCTGACTGGTCCGCCTTCTACGCACCCCAAAAAGAGATTTGTGCGTATCTTCAAGGCTCAGCCGAGAAATACGGGGTCATGAGATATGTGAAACTGTCGCACAATGTAGAGTCTTGTCGGTGGGACGACAGCAGGAAGAAGTGGTATGTAATGGCGGGGAGATGGCAGAGTGCCAAATACTAACAGAACGTAGGATTTTAAATGTTAAACGAACGGATACTGGGGAGATATTTGAGGACGACGCAGACGTATTGATCGCAGCCCGAGGCAATCTGAGCGACCCTGCCTGGCCAAATATACCAGGCTTGCAGTCTTTTCAGGGGGAAACTATGCATTCGGCAAGATGGAATGAAGAGTAAGTATAGCTTTATTCAGCTACGGAAGACACTATTCTCGTATACTAATTTGTGAAAAGCTACGATTTTAAGAACAAGCGAATTGGTGTTATCGGCAACGGATCTAGTGCTATACAAATTGTACCAAAGTTACAAAAGATCGAGGGAGCACAGCTATCATGTTTTGTCAGAAGCAAGACTTGGATCACCAATCCTTTCGGAGATAGTAAGCCCCCTCCCCCCTCATTTACCCCTATTTCCCTCAAGGGTTGTTATATTTACAACTACAGGTGTGATGAACAAACTTGGATTAGACCCCAAAAAACTAGACTGTAAGTTATTGCCAAACCCCCGTAAACTGGTGGAACTGAACACGCAACTAACAATAACCAAAAACAGTCTCCCCCGAGCAACGCCAAGAGTTTGCCAACAACCCAGAAAAGCTGTACAACTTCCGCAAAATCATCGAGCTAGACGGTAACACCATACACGATGTTTCACTTCGGGGCTCGGCGATGCAACAAGGGGCCATCGGGCTCTTCGGCACCGCGATGAGAGAGAGACTAGCGAAAAAGCCCGAGATCGCCGAGTTCCTCATCCCGTCCTTCGGCATCGGCTGCCGACGCGCCACGCCGGGCCCGGGCTACCTCGAGGCGCTTGCCGAGAGCAACGTCGACTTCATCACTGACCCCATCGACACCGTAACCGCCACGGGGGTAGCACTGAAGTCAGGCCGCGAGGTCCCACTCGACGCCCTTGTCTGCGCTACGGGATTCAACACCGGCTCGGCGCCCCCCTTCCCCGTCTACGGCAAAGGCGAGCTCTCGCTGCAGTCGCGCTTCACGCCGTACCCGACAGCGTACCTCTCACTTGCCGTGGACGGCTTTCCCAACTTCTTCATGATGCTGGGCCCCAACTCGGCGATCGGGTCCGGGTCGCTGACGGTGATCCTCGAGAACGAAGGGGACTACATCGTCAAGGCGATCCGCAAGCTGCAGAAGGAGGACTACGCGACCATCAGCGTCAAGCCCGAGCGCGTCCGCGACTGGGCAGACTACTGCCACGAGTACTTCAAGAAGACCGTCTACACCGACCAGTGCCACAGCTGGTACAAGAGCGACGGCGGCTTCGGTGATCGGATCACGGGGCTGTGGCCCGGCAGCGCGCTGCATGCGCTCGAGGCGTTGCGCGCGCCGAGGTGGGAGGACTTCGACTATGAGGGCCTCGAGGGCGAGGGCGGGAATCGGATGAAGTGGCTCGGCGACGGATGGAGCGTGACGCACATGCCGAGCGAAGATGGCAAGGGGTGGGGTGGTGATCCGGCGTGGTACATGGAGCCGTGCTTCATGGACATCCCGCTTCCGGGCCGCCCGGAGGATGCGGAGGAGTTCAAGTTGCGGCCGTTTTCTCATTAGTACCTAGTTAGCTAGCCTGCGTATTATTAACCTTGCCCTGCGGTATATATTTCACCCCCTAACCTAGGTACATATTAAATTTCAAGTGCTCTTACACAGACCTTGAGTTTTTTTTTTAATACGGCAAGCCCATGCTTTTAATGAGCCATTCTGCGCTGGTGAACCGCAGTGTCAATGTTTACGAGTCCACCCCCAACTCACAAAGCTCAATAACAGCTACAAACACCGATCCCGACGTGGCTTGATGACGCACAACGTTGACAGGGGGGGGCCGGATCACTACATCACTACACGTCCGTCCATTCAAGTCCTCCGATTTGCGCCTCGCGTTTCTCAGCCGCCTTTTTTTTTCCCTCAACTGCCTAAATAGGCGAGTCGCGTCAACGTGATTGGTGAGCTGTGCCAGAACATACATAATATAGATATAATATGTAGCTGCGACAAGGATAAGCCATGTTTGCGGGGAAAGAGCAAGGATTGCGACGGGTTGTGGTTAGTTAGGTGGTTTCTTGTCGAGGTCGCTATGGTATTAGGAGGTATTGGCATCTGTGGTGTTTGCTTGTCGTGCTGGGTTCGGGCTAGTTTGGGTATTTCATGTTCATTCTATGTATTGTACAATACCTATCTAACCTAGGTGTATGTCTTTCTAAGTAAGGGATTGGCCACTGGTGTATACCTCGTGTGACATGTCTCCTTAGGGCGCAGTTACTACTTGTCACTACCTAGGTATATATGTACATAGGTAGATGAGATATTGAGGGAGATGAAATAATAATTATCAATAACCTTCTTAATTATTACGTCGCCCTTTTATTGTCTTGCATCGTTATCAAGTTGAAGACCCTTTGTATGTGTTGAACCCATACTAACTTTCAGTATGTCCTTTAAAGGGAACTTCCGCGATCCTCCCCTACGGCGTGGTAATAGGCTACGGGCATTGTGGAGTCAACGATCTACAGATAACTACAGTTGATCCGGTTCAATGACAGAGTCGCGTAGGAGATGCATCTCTAGTCTACATATGTATAAGCAAATCTATGGAGGTGTTGCCAGGACAGGCCCTACCTAATAGGCATACCACGGCTTCAGCTCCGCCTTGTGTAATGATATGCAGCAACACAAGCCTTTAGGAAAGCAGCTCAGACTTCCCGCGCCTGGCTAGTGGGCGGGACGTGATAAGTTCGCCACTTTCTCCTCGTCCCACTGCATATATATGTGCCAATGGATCAATGGATGCCTATGCCAATAGTGTAGATGCTAGGTAGGTTGTTTCGAATGCATGTGAATGCGTGGAGTACCTAAGTTCGCAGGGTCCTCGAGGAATCCTCTCACAAATGTGATAGCACTGAAGATCTTGTTTGAAGGACTAGTGTATAAACTTAGGCAGGCAGGCACGGAGGCGTGCTTACATGATATGCATGTTGCTAAGGCATCGCAATGATCATGAGTCCTCAATGAAATAACTAGGTTAGCTTGCTTGCTTCTTTGTCGTTCCCGCTAGTTTATGGAAAGAGATCCGTTACGATGGCTCTTAGTAATACAGCAACGATGATAGATATGGTGGATATGCGGAAATCCTCAGAACCCCTGTGCTGGTGTTATACCCAGGCATGGCTCCGTAGTGATGGACGAACATGGCAACGACATGGCAACAACATATAACAATTTCCGCTAGCGTTATAGGAATATATATCGAAAATCCTGCAAGTCCATGAGGTCTAATCGACATCCTATGGGGGGATGGTGTGGAGGTGTAAATAGGAAGTACTGCGTGCCTAGCAGGCAGTTGGGACAATGTTTTCACGAGATATATCGTTCTGACAAATACCAGATTGGGCACAAAGGGCCTTTTCATGTAATTTTGAAAGATTGACTCATAATACCTACCCAAGCTGATAAAATTGCATGCTCAAAGCCTTGCCCTGTACTATAGCCAGCACTTAGTAATGAGTCTCTTACTAATATACCTACCGGTAGGTATTAGGCCGTGATTTGGTTGCAAATAGCCCAAATGTCCCCTGTGATGCTCCATAGTACCTACTAGGTAAGTAAACTCAATAGATTGATATCCATTAACTAGTTTCGCAACTAACATCGTGATAAATCTTATAATAGATGTCTTTGTCTTGCTTGGAGTAAGCATGTGAATCGGAGACACTTCCTATAAGGGTATCTCCTCCAAATATTGGGTCCAACGTCAGTAAATCTCTTAGCACGGAGAGCCACATTAATAATTTTTGCTACGCCTCCGGGTTCTTGTCCTCCGAAGACATCTATGATGACCTGGAGGTTGGCCTAGAAGGTTCTTGGTATGTACATACATAGTAAAAGGATTCTGTGGTTATCAGCCTCTTTTCAAGAACTATTATTGGTTCATCATCTGTATAAAAAAGGCCCGGAACCGAAAGCCGAAAAGGATCGGCACGAGGGACCCCATTTATGATCCAAAGTTTTGTGAAGATATTTCCAAACGAAACAAAAAGATCTGATATATATATCTATCTACGGCCTTAGCACCGTAAACTCCATACTTAAAACCGACCAAGGGCCCCGCGTACCGGCCCCGCGTCTCTGGGAAGAGTTGAAAAGCTTTTCTCTTTTTTAACGGTACCGTACTAGGTAACCTGGGAAATTTCATGATGACTTCATCATGGTAGCCCTGGAGGCAAGGTGCCCTACCCTACCCTACCTAACTCCTACCTACCTAGTAGGTAAGTAGGTACAGTACCAACAAGAAAGGGAGGACCCTGTTGCCAGCCGCGATATCGCTGTCACTTTTTTTTGTTAGTGCTCCTTTTCTTTTTTCACACTTTTTATCTTATTGCCGTTTATTATTTGTTGAGCGGTCTGACCCTTGTTCACCGACATGTTGTGCCAATGTCCCATTGCTATCAATCGAATCAGGTCTATTGCAAGGTTAGTGAACAACTGACTAGCCTATCAGTGGCGGGCGCATCGTGAGCCGCTGCGTGATAACAATATGCAACCCAGCATGAGATGATAGTTCTGGGGCCTGATACAATCAGTTGTGGAACTTGAGGCTTCTTACAAATTACCTTTGTAGGTAATACCGCTCTCGTAGGGGCGGATGTCGTATTTGGGTTCCAACGACCTAAGGCGAAGGGACTGATTAACAATCAGGTGTGGGCGGCCGGGTTCACGATTCCCCATTAAACATCCCCTTAGTACTCACTTTTAACATTATACATATGAGAGGTGCTTTACCTTGGAAACTGACCTTGGGAGCCTGCCTATTGCTCAATAATATTCTGCTTATAAACGTTGCCCCTTGTAGACTTCTGTATCAAGGCCAACCCCCATCGGCTAATACCCCTTCCGTCGTAAACTTAGACTTTCATGTTCATGAGTGTGTTTAAACTCTTATCTTACATGGTCTCTTTCATCCCCATCTAAACGATCCCGTCGGGCCTCTTCGGCTTGACTTGTGCTACCCGTCTGCTGGCAAGGCAGCAACGGCGCATCTCTTTGTCTCACTTAGCTCGCAGCAAGCTTTCAAGGCCGGGCTATTCAAATAGTCCATCCGACCGCCATGTGGGCTACTCAGATTAATGGCGAAGGTCATCGCCGTAGAGAATATGGCATGGCTCCAAACCAATGGCATCGCGACGACCCGCCCCCCGATGCTGGCAGATCGAATGCGACTGACCCTACAGGAAACCATGGGGAAGGTGATGGATCATCCGAGTCTGATGCGGCTGGAAACGGGGAGGGGACTTGGGGCGAGCGGGACGTTGGAGGATTTGGTGAGCATGAAGCTATGGAAGAATTGGAGGTGTTAAGGCACAACCTCTCACAAATGCATAGAACGAGAACGCGCGACACACAGGCGAGCAAGCACTTTGACTTGACCCAAGTTCGCAGTCGTCTAAGCGAAGCACCCAACAACCTGTCAAGACCACACACCAAGCAGACTGAGCCCAAGGGCGACGAGCAGGTTACCGTGGCCGAAGAGGAATTCGAACTAGGCAAGTTTATGCGGGATGGCCACTTCGAGAAGCGGACTGAGTCTTCTGAAAAGCGAGTCGGTGTTGTTTACAAGCACCTCACCGTGAAAGGCGTTGGATCCTCGTCTTCCATCGTCCGAACGGTCCCAGATGCCATCATTGGAACCTTTGGGCCTGATTTGTATCACATCGTCTCACGCTACATACCTTTCCTCCGATTCGGTAGAAAGCCGCAGACACGCACGCTGATCAACGACTTTGTCGGCTGTGTGCGAGATGGCCAGATGATGCTGGTCCTGGGTCGCCCCGGATCCGGATGCAGCACCTTTCTCAAAGCCGTCAGCAACGACACCGAGTCCTTCGCTGGTGTCGAGGGAGAGGTTTCCTACGGTGGAATCCCAGCCAAGCAGCAGAAGCAGATCTATCGAGGTGAAGTCAACTATAATCCCGAAGACGACATCCATTTTGCCTCGCTCAATGTTTGGCAAACCCTCACTTTCGCGCTCATGAACAAGACGAAGAGGGCGGCCAAGGAGGAAATCCCAGTCATTGCCAATGCGCTGATGAAGATGTTTGGTATCAGCCATACCAAGTACACACTCATTGGCGACGAGAATATCCGGGGCGTGTCGGGTGGTGAGCGCAAGCGTGTGTCTATCGCGGAGACGCTGGCCTCCAAGTCCACTGTCATGGCTTGGGATAATTCCACCCGTGGATTAGACGCCTCAACGGCTCTCGATTACGCAAAGTCGCTCCGCATCATGACCGACATCACCAATCGCACAACCCTCGTCACACTCTACCAAGCTGGTGAGGGTATCTACGAGCTCATGGACAAGGTACTAGTCATCGACCAAGGGCGGCAAATATTCTCCGGGCCAGCCAAGGACGCGAAGCAATACTTCATCGACCTCGGGTTCGAATGTCCGGAGCGGCAAACGACGGCGGATTTCTTGACAGCCGTCACCGATCCCAGGGAGCGACGATTCAGGCCCGGCTTTGAAGACAGGGCGCCCAAGACCCCCGAGGAGCTGGAGGAGGCTTTCCGCAAGTCGCCGAACTACCAAAAGTTGCTCGAAGATGTGCAGGATTACGAAGAGCACCTCCGCAAGACCGAGTATGTCGATGCGAAGAGGTTCGACAACGCGGTGCAGGCAGCCAAGTCAAAGCACGTCGGCGAGAAGTCACCGTACACCATCTCCTTCACCCGCCAGGTGTTGGCCAGCACCAAGCGAGAGTTCTGGCTGCTATTTGGCGACAAGGCGGCTCTTTGGACCAAGCTGTTCATCATTATCTCCAACGGGTTCATCGTCGGCTCGCTTTACTACAAGCAGCCCTTCTCAACCGCCGGAGCCTTTACTCGTGGCGGTGCGCTGTTCTTCTCCATCATCTTCCTTGGCTGGCTTCAGCTGTCGGAGCTCAGCAAGGCGGTTGCGGGGCGGGATATCGCCGCTCGCCATCGGGACTATGCCTTCTACCGCCCCTCTGCTGTCTCGATCGCCCGCGTCATCCACGATATTCCTGTCGTCTTCGTGCAGGTCTGCATCTTTGGCTTGACCATGTACTTCATGACCAACCTCGATGTCGATGTTAGCAAATTCTGGATCTATATGTTGTTTGTTTATGCCACGACCATCATGATCACGGCCCTGTACCGCATGTTCGCGAGCTTGTCGCCCGAGATCAACACTGCCGTGCGCTTCTCCAGTACCGCCCTCAACTTACTTGTTATCTACACTGGCTACGTCCTTCCCAAGACCAAGCTCCTGAACGACTCTATCTGGTTCGGCTGGCTGTACTGGGTGAACCCGATATCGTACAGTTTTGAGGCGGTCTTGACGAACGAGCTCTCGAACAGAGTCATGGACTGCGCGCCTGCACAGCTCGTACCCCAAGGCCCGAATGTTCTCCCTGAATACCAGGGCTGCGCTCTCACCGGTTCCAAACCCAATTCTCATGAGGTCCCGGGAAGCGATTACCTGGAAGCCGCCTTGAGCTACAGCCGCTCGAACCTGTGGCGCAACTTTGGCGTCGTGATTGCTTTCCTGGTTTTGTACGTCGCCATCACGGTCGTCGCTACGGAGATGTTCGACTTCTCATCGGAGGGCGGCGGTGCGCTGGTCTTCAAGAACAACAAAAAGGCCAAGAAGGAAGTGCAGAAAGCCACTGCCCCGTCGGACATCGAGAATGGAGGCAATAGCAGCAGCAAGTCTTCGGCAACGAGAGTTGGCGAGTCTGGGAACACTACTTCTGAGGAGCAAAATGAGACGCTGGAGCAGCTGACCAAGAGCGACTCTATCTTCACATGGCGAGATGTGGAGTACAGCGTACCGTATCTCGGAGGCGAGCGCAAGTTACTAAACAAGGTCAACGGCTACGCGAAGCCCGGTATCATGGTTGCTCTGATGGGCGCTTCTGGTGCTGGCAAATCCACACTCCTGAATGTCCTAGCCCAGCGCCAGCGTGTTGGCGTTGTCACCGGTGAAATGTTCGTCGACGGGAAGCCCCTTGGCCTCGAGTTCCAGCGGAACACGGGCTTCTGTCTTCAAGGAGATATCCACGACGGCACTCAAACCATCCGCGAAGCTATTGAGTTCTCTGCGCTTTTGCGACAGGAAGCCTCCATCCCCCGAGACGAGAAGATCGCCTACGTAGACAAGATTATCGACCTGCTTGAGCTAAACGATCTGGAAGATGCCATCATAAGCTCTCTCGGCGTTGAGGTGCGCAAGCGCCTTACCATCGGCGTCGAGCTCGCCGCAAAGCCCTCTCTGCTCCTCTTCCTCGACGAGCCAACATCCGGTCTAGATTCCCAATCCGCCTACTCCATCGTCACCTTCCTCAAGAAGCTCTGCGCTGCCGGCCAAGCTATCGTGTGCACCATCCACCAGCCCAGCTCAGCTCTGATCCAGCAATTCGATATGGTGCTAGCTCTCAACCCCGGCGGAAACACATTCTACTTCGGCCCCATTGGCGAGAACGGCAAAGACGTTATCAAGTACTTCGCTGACCGCGGCGCCACTTGCCCTACCGGGAAGAACGTCGCCGAGTTCATCCTCGAGACGGCGGCACGCCCACATAAGCGTCCCGACGGCACCAAGGTAGACTGGAACGAAGAGTGGCGGACCAGCGAGCAGGCACAGCACGTCATCGAAGAAATCGACGGCCTCAAGCGCGTGCGCAGCACAGCCACCCAACCTAACAACAACAACAACAACAACAACAAGCAACTCTCCTCCTCCTCTTCGTCGCATGAGCAAAAGGAATACTCGGCGCCGGTGTTTCTGCAGATCTCGGAGCTGACGAAGCGGATCTTCCGGCAGTACTGGCGGGACCCGTCGTACGTGTACGGCAAGTTCTTCACGGCGGTGGTGATCGGCATCTTCAACGGGTTCACGTTCTGGCAGTGCGGGCACTCGATCCAGGACATGCAGAACCGCATGTTCACCATCTTCATGATCGTCACCATCCCCGCCACCGTCGTCAACGGCGTCGTCCCCCAGTTCGACGACAACATGGCCCTCTGGCAGGCCCGCGAGTACCCTTCACGTATATATGGCTGGCTCGCCTTCTGCACGGCGAACGTGGTCGCAGAGTTGCCCGCGGCCGTCATTTCGGGCGCCCTGTACTGGGCGCTGTGGATTTGGCCGGCGGGCATTGCGGCAACGAGCGAGGCGGCGGGATACACGTTCTTGATGACTGTGCTGGTCTTCCTGTTCATGAACAGCTGGGGGCAGTGGATATGCGCGTTCACCCCTAGCTCCACCGTCACCGCAAATGTAAGTGCTTTACTCTCTCCATTAAAACAAGAAATGCATGAGATACTAATACATGAATGCTTCTAGGTGCTCCCCTTCTTCTTCGTCATGTTCGGTCTGTTCAACGGCGTCGTCCAGTCCTACTCCATGCTGCCCGTCTTCTGGAGCTCCTGGATGTACTGGGTCAACCCGGCGACGTACTGGATCGGCGGGATGCTGGCCGCCACAATGGACGGCGTCCCAATCCAGTGCGACCCCTCGGAGACCGCGCAGTTCGACGTGCCCCCGAACCAGACCTGCCAATCGTACGCGGGCGAGTTCGCCCAGGCTGCCGGCGGCTACTTGCTTAACCCCGATGCCACCAGCGGCTGCCAGTACTGCCAGTACAGCGTCGCTAACCAGTATCTCGCCACTCTTAACATTGAAGCTAGCGAGAAATGGAGAGGTACGTTATTATCCCGCCCCTCCTCTTTTCTTCCCGTGGGTACATGTGTGCTAACCAGAGTTACTACCAGACCTTGGCATTTTCGCGGCCTTCTGCATCTCTAACTGGGCGCTCGTGTACTTCTTCATCTACACGGTGCGCGTCCGCGGCTGGTCATTCGGATTCAACTCCGTAGGCAGTGCTGCCGGCAAGCTTGTCAGCGCGGCGAAGAAGCCGTTCAAGAGGTCACCCAAGAAGGACCAGGACTAGATAATCAACGCCGCGATATTATTTTACGAAGGCTATTTAAATTTACGTCGGTTATGTCGACAACACAAACACACACACACTAAAGGAGGGATCTCAGGAGACACGCAATTACGGCAGATCTGAACATTTACGATTACTTAGGAGTACAAAGGCCATATGATTGAGCGGGATAATAATGAACTAATGATGGAATATAATGAGTAGGTATGGGTGTGCTGTTAGTTGCACATTAGGGGGTATGGTTACGTGGACAGATGGATGTCCCGCAAGTCCAGTGCGCGAAACTGAGACTTTAATGGCGGCTTGATATATGAGCATGGACATGAGCATGAGTATGAGATGGAGGAAATAAAAAGGCAAAAGTATTATCTTAGTTAGGTACATAGAATAAACAGTCATAAATTCGAATGAAGTGACTCAAGCGATCGCTGCTTTATCAGCCCTGTGAAGAGTAGGTCCCGAGGTGATAGATCAAGATGCAACCCTCAACCGCCTCGCCTCGTCAGTTTGAGATCTGATATCGTATGTTTCTATTATGATCAAATTCTAGTTACTTATCTCTAATTCGAATTGTCCGACGGTGTGCCATCACGTTTGCTATGCATTGCATATACCTTACCTACCTACCCAGCCCTAAATATCTCAATATTCAACTTAATATGTCCACTGGCTTGGACTTTTTAATAACTCCGAAGCCTAACTTTCCAAGCCCTCCCTTTCTCACATAATCCCGAAATAGCAAGCAAACAACACCTCCAGGGCTAACATAGGCAGATTAGATCACAGCCGTCTCAAACCGCTGCTTACCTACCGACTTGCATCGGACCCTTACCTGATAGGTACGCCTCACTCTTGTGGACACGACAGACGTGCAACGCTCAGGGTCGTGATACGATTATGCAGTACCTAACTGCTTACTTATACATACATGTACTATGATGAATCAGTGAGACCCATACAAGTCAAGCTCGAACGATAGCCCAAAGCTAACGGCTAAGATCCGAGGATCTCAGAAATCTGCGTCATAAATTCTGCAGTACCGAGTCGCTTGCTAGGAAGTACGTAGTAAAGTAGCTCATAGGTACCTAGGTTAGAACTTAGGAGTAAGTACGTGCATACGTTAAATATCTACTACTACACATGAAGGTAGGTACCTACATCATCTCGAGCTATATTTGGATACATATCTCCATCTCCTCCGTCAATCTTGCGTCTCCCTTACATACCTACCTATCCAGCCACCCAACCAAAAGCCACGAAATAATCGGAGCGGATATCGCGCGTAGGTACCAGCACACCGGCTCCGATGGCCACAGCCTACCGGCCAACCTGCCTGGTCCTACATAGCACATAACCCTACCTGCATCGACAGTGATACATCACGCCCGTCCATCATTGGACCGCCAACTACCGAGATAAACGTCATAGCCCCTAGCCGTTCATCAGCAAGACAAACTTGACGCATTACTCTCATTGGGAAAGGAGGGGGCCGGCCGGTGGCCCTCCCCCCCCCCCAGCCAAGAACCGAACTGATACTGACGGCTACACATGGGTAGCTCAAACCTAAAACGGACGCGTTCCTGACGCTATAAGGTTGATGATGATGGTGATGATGATGGTGATGGGTGGATAGATTGGTATGTACCTAGGCTAGACAGGTATGTAGATGGAACACCTCCACGGAGCTCTCCATACCTACATAGTACATGCACACCAACCGACTATAGCATCGCGACGATATAGATATCATACATTGTAAGTATGCACCTAAGCATCAGTTACCTACCTACCTAACGAGCGTGCCAATGGGACAGACAGACAGACACGCTACTAGCGCCAACCAGCCGAGCTTGGCTTCCAACTAACCGCACGCAGCAAGCTCGCCGGCGGCGCAATTTCCCTTTTTCTTTTTCTTTTTCTTCATTTCGCTTACGCGTTCGCGGCTTGGGAATACCCTCATCTAAGGCAAGTTAGGGGGGGGGAGATATAAAAGGGGAAAGAAAAAAAAAAGCAGCGGAAAAAATATCCCCGAGTGCGGCGCCGCGCCAACCGCTGCGGTTGTCTAAGCTGTGTTGAGCTACCTGGCAGGCAGGCAGGCAGGCTGCTAGATTAGGAGATGTATGTAGGCTAGGCGATTTTCGTATTGGCTGGGTAATTAATCCGTCGAGTAGAGCTACCTACAGTAGGTACCTAACCTAAGTACAGTAGCTAGCTAAGCTGCGCGGGATGAAATGCGATGGGATGGGAAATGGATATGGATATGGGGAAGGGGAAGGGGATGGGGATGGATGGATACATCCACGCTCCCGTTATTTCCGCTTCTTTTACATAGTTATAGGATTTCGTGATGGAGCTACATTTGATACTGGGATCTGCAGGTGTTGTTGATGTAGGTACAATACATCGGCAAGGTACCAGACCTACATACCTACCTACAAATGTACCAAGATCATCTGTATGTAGGTGGTATAGTATAGACGCGATGGGGATGGGGGAATGCGATACGATGCGGTGCCGCGAATCGTGGGATGAAAGTCAGGTTTCCTGGCTTACTTACCGCCCGTATCTCAGACATAGGCATGCACGGTAATAGGTACATGTAGGTAGGCTGTGTATGTATGTAGTATGTATGTAGGTGGTATTTAAGTAGCAGCCGCGAATATGATTCCGGGGTAAATAGTGTACCTACATAGTAAGTTGGTAGGCATCAGGATCTGTAGCATAGTGTAGATTCAAGTGTACATACCTAGTTAGGCGAGCAAAGAAAAAAAGAATCGGGGCCGAAAAAAAAAAAGCAACCAGGGAAATTTCCCAAATCACCAAAAAAAGCCCTCTTTTTTGCTAACTTCGTTCCTGCACGCCGACATCATCGTACAGGACGCTGCATGATGACGATGACGATGCCGATCACGAAGAAAGTGGGGGGGGAGAGGGACATAGAAGGAAGAGCGGCAGCAGCAACAAGCACCAGCACAGACACCACACACACAGACAAGCAAGAGAGTGGTGAGTGAGTACCTACCTACCTAACATGTACAAAGAGAGGCAGACCCTAAAAGAAAAAGGGACCCTGATCGACACATTCTGGCAGAACTGGATAATTCGGGGTCCTCCCTCCTTGCACATTCTTTCCTCTTCTGGCCAATGAGCTGATGCCAGCCTTCTATGACATATAACTACCTGTGTTAAGAAAAACAAAGTGGAGGAGGATCGACTTTCACGGCGCATGGGCGGACAGGGAATGTTTTGACGGACGGTATGTGAGTGGATTCGCATTTTTTTTTGGTTTCTTGACTTTTGACAAGCGGGTGGGTGACGCCAAAAGAAAAAAAAGTCGATCTCACCCCTTCATAATATCAATACGGAAAGCGTGCCGAATCTTTTCGGTGCCTGTCTGTTTATCTTCCAGGTCATTTTGTGCGTGTGTATGTTTTATACGAGAGCTAACTAGCAGCTAGCTTGTAGCTATGTAGGTGGGAGCAAGGAAAAAGCTGTAAGCTGCTGCTGCTACGTTGTATTCATATGCTGCTCATGAGCTTGGCTTTTTTGCAGCTTGCTTGCCTATCATCATGATTGAGGTTGTACTGCAGCATTCGCGGGTGTAGATAGGCGGCGGCGGTTCGGTTTCCAATTTACCAGGTACAGTACCTACCTACACGCGAAACCTCCAAGGCTAGCTTTGACTCGTGTGAAGCTGTCGTTGGCGGGGCTGGCTGGCTGGGCTAGCATAGGCTAGGATTGAAGCTCTCTCTCTTATTACATACCTACCTGCCCAGTGCCTACATGTAGATATTGTGAGGTACCTTTTAGTACCAACCTAGCGGACAAGCGTCCGCATTTCAAGCTTGGCGCGATTGGTTTAGGACGTGGATTTAGTGATATTGCCTGGGAAAGTTTTGGAGTCCTCCCTCCCCAAGTTACCCTACCCACCGCGATCCTACTGCATAAGCATCTACCAACCTTAGGTAGGTTACACACATACCAGAGTTGGTTGACATATATGTGTGCAAGGAAGTATTATATAATGTATTAGCCTTGGTAAGTCGGACGGGAATGAGTGATATTGTTATCCCTACCCTCCTCCCCTTCCCTGAGTAAGGAGTTAGTAATGGTTACCTATAGAGCGGAAAAGGGGGGGGAGGGGGAGGAATGAAATCTTACCTACATACATACAATACCATAAATCATACCTACATACCTCTGAATACGAAACGATCACCGAACTCGACCTTGATTTTTTTGCATTTCGCTGTTCACACGAACCCGCAATAGCCTCGTTTTAATGACCACCTCTCGCGGCGCAGTAGGCACCTAAATGACGAAAAAGAAAGGGAACTTTTTAAAGGAAAAGAAGCTAGAATCCTTCCAAATCTAAAATACAACACCACTAGGTAGGTAGGTACCTTACCCAAATCAACATCTAATATCCCCACGGCTAAGAGTGGCCATCGTCCGCGCGCGCCGTCGCGCAGCAAAAAAGAACCCCCCCCCCTCCCCAACCCGTCGCTTGCCCGTCCGCTCCCCACGCTAGGCTCTGCTTCCCCGGCCGGTCCTTTCCTGCTTCACACGCACAAATTGCGGTTTTTCTATATTATATCCATACCAACATCCATACCTACATATGCCTACATATTATACCTAGCATAAGGTAGCGTCCCGGACCTGTCGACCACTCTTAGCTTCATGTAGCATGCTCACTTGGGTAGGTATATTACCCATATGTAGGCATTCTATGTAGGTAGGTAGATGTTGGTAGGCATGTGGTATATGTATATGTAGGTAAGGTTAGCAAACCCATGTCCGTGTGTACGCGTAAGGTCCGGCCGGCCGTTGAGGCGGGATTTGTTTTTTGTTTTTTTGTGATTTTCATCGGATCAAATACCTACCTATCACTAACTACTAGGTTACCTACATCCAATAACTACCTTCATAGTAAAGAGGGAGGGATAACTAGAAAGAGATAAACTTGGGACCACTTAAAACGAGCCAGGCAGGAAGAACATGCCTACCTTGGTAGGCCAACCCTACAACGTACATACCATACATACATACATACATACCTAATCTTCCTTAGATCTGCAGGATTGGCCAAGTTCAGATCTTATGTATGTCGTTGGCCGTGGCCCCCCCCCCCCCAGAGCAGGAACGTGGTTTTGGAGAGGGGTAGCTTACCTGCCTAGCAAGCTAATTAGCACACAACACACACATATCCGATTTTAATGAGTTGATCCAGGGGTCTTCCTAAGTAGGTAGATCAAAGACATTGAAACATCTGGATGCCAGTGATAGGTAACTCGATGGATAAGGGTAGGTACATAGATGATAGACGTCAATCAAAATGCCTGTTGCTGGTACGTACATACATACATACATGGCATTCCATGTGGCAGCACGTTCATCATATAGAGCACGTACATAGATGTACTGAATATCATGTATCACCATCGTCGTCAAAGACATCACATCACATCAGCACAAAAGACGATGTTTCTTACATACAGTAGATCAAATTTCTCGTCAGGATTCTGATTAATTAAGTGTCGTGACAAAATACTATCTAATGAATAATCTCATGTGACTCCTTTTGTGGATTGCCCAGTATTCCCAAGTGTGTCTAGAACGTGAAAAAAAAAATGCCCTGCGTATATTCCCCAATGTCTGAACGCCCGGCGTTCTTCTTTCTCTCTGCGTAGACTTTTATGTTGTTCCAGTTCTAAGAAAGTATCAATGATATGTGAAAAATCGTATGCCCCTTCATTTGTATTGTATATTCTCTCCCCAGCCCTCCCCTCCTGTGAACCACCGATTAACCCCAGATAATAATAATAATAATAAAAACCTCCGTTAATCATATGCTTTGAGGTTCTAATATGTAGTACCCGAGATTCCCTAGTTCCCTAAGTTCCCCGATTGGACGCCGATATTGAAAGTCAAGAAGAAAAAAAGACAACAACAACAGCAATATCAATAAAACAACAACACAATGCAACCTGACCCAGCCAAAATCCCACGATGCGCCAAGACGAAATGGGTATCCAACTCCAACACATCCCATTTATTTGAAACAGCAGATAATATAACACGGAAAAAAAAGGCGTGCTCGACACATCGCCCCCCTCCCTAAAGCAAAGTCGAGATAAAATATAATGATATTTGAAGATCAGAAGGATAAGAAAGAAAGAGGGGGGAAGGATCGGGAAGTTAGATGGTGAGAAGCATTGATCGGTACTGAACTACGTTTCAGTTTGCAATTCCAGCGGACCGCACCATGCAGCCAAGTGGTGGTCATTATCCCCGTGGGTGGAATTTGTAATTGTAAGTTGTACTGCATGTGCAAATGGCGGGGGGATATTTTTTTCAAAAGAAAAATGTGGCCATAGAGGAGAGACTGGATGTGTGAATGTTGTGTGTGTGTGAGTTGAATGGGCGGGCGAGAAGTGAAAATAGAGGGGGGGGAAACGCTTGTGCAGTAGACACTAGCACAAACTACCCTAGAGTAGCTTGGGTAGGTACCTATCAACCTAGTAAAAAGTAGTACCTAACCTGCTATGGTAGGACCTGGTAGGTAGGTTTAGGTTACCACTATACTAGTGTAGATTGGCTTTTCGGTTGCTTGTACCAGTGGTCCAGTGCCCTTCCAAAAGAACTATTCCCAAATGAAGGCAAGTTGCTCAAGTCACTCCATTTTGATTGGTGGAGGGGAAAGTAGGTTAACGTCACAGGGAACGATGCGGACTTGAGAACTGGGGTTTAGGTGTATTTGCCGGGGCTAGGGCCGAGTCGTAAAATGCGTAAAATGCGTAAATTTGGTGATGATTGGGTATAGAATGGGGTAGTAACCCACAAGGTAGAGGATTGGGCAGTCGAGATTGGTCCAGACTATCTAGGTCGGGAAGGCATATGACGTGGGAAGACCCATTGGGCAAAACATTTGAAACCAATGGTTCGTTCAAGCGCCGTGACCGGTAATGTGCTTTCTTCGTCTTTTTTTTTTTTTTTGTTTGGGTTTGAGTCTTTTTTTTTCTTTTCTTTCTTTCTTTCTTTCTTTCTGGGCTGGACTGGGCTGGGCTGGGACCTTTTTTTGACATCTTTTACGCTGCTTTTACTACTAGCGTTTGAATGGATTGGTTGGAGCTAAAAAGATGGAGAAAGTAAAAAAGCTCATGATTGATTGATCCATGATCAACCGATCAACCGAAAGAAGGAAGAGGAACGTCGTGATCTTGCGTGGTGTTGAAAAATGCTCGATTTGACCTAACCAATCCCCCACCTCCCTCCCCTCCACATTCTCCCCCCTTTCATCAATGCCTGAACCCATCCCTCTAATTCTCCTTGACCGTCTGACTATCCATTCCAAACTATCCGACGATTTTTATGGCGGTGAAACCGAAAAACTCCATAGTGATAGACATCCATCAACCCTTGAATACTCGACCAAATTGTCCAAATTGGTTTGTAATTTAAAGTGATGCGTGATTGGTGGAATACATTGCGACGCTGCGCTGCACTGAGCTGCACTGAGCTGCACTGCGCTCTGTGCTGTGCGTTGTGTTGTGTTGCGCTGTATATTGGATATTGTGTTCTCGTACTGTGGTAGTGTGTGATTTGCTTGCTGCGTTGTCTTATCATGGATGTTGGCTGATGTGGTATTGTATTGTGCTGAAATCTGCGCCTTGCATATTATTGCGCGGCGACACCGATCATGGTAATGGCTAAGCAATCGACTGCGTGTCCTGCAACTCAGCCTTGTCGAAGCCCTACCATGAGATGGAGAGGTGTGTGTTGTTGTGTTTGTGTTGGTGTTGGTGTGTGTGCGTGTGCTATATCCTACAGATGGAGGTATGACTGATACGTAAGATATAGATTGTAGATTCGTAATGCCCATATGCAATAGAGGAATTGCATCTGAAAAGTAAGTAAACCACGGATGATATGGGCTTTAGATCTGCTGGTAGTGGCGAATATGCGAGATAACCGGTCGGGTTTCCGGTACAGGGCCTTTGTGTCTCCCATGCAAGATATATTTTGAGGTGTACCTTGTTAGAGTCAGGTTCCCTGTCAAACGTGCTGTAGATGGGTCGACTGGTGCAACTGTTCGGTGGCAAAAAAACAGTTTGAAACCCGCCTTCGCTGAGAATAGTAAAGGAAAAAGTAATCTTAGCCGTTTGGGACTAGATCTTTAGAACTGAGACCTTCCATATAGTAATGGTATTTGGGTTTGAGCTGTTCGTTCTATAGCGCGCGCGCGCGCACAAGGAAAGGTCGCGCAGATAGGGTTTCCCGAAGTTGCCAGCTGTGGTTGTTGACTTCCGTGTCGCCAAAGTCTGAGGATGTATGGGTTCGGATCCATGTTTCTTTTGTAAAAAGATATAGCCCAGATATCGAGTAGCTGTCGGTTGTTGACTGTCGGCTGTCGATTGTCGATATTTTGTGTTCGACCCTTGCCTTCCATCAAAGGCAGTATGTCAGGCATATCGTGTTACTCATTTATATCCGACCGCCGCCGCACACTTCTGGCAGTAGTAAAGATTAAATCCTACTCGGATCATGCCCGTCGACGCTGGGTCATCGGTGGAGGTGGCCTCGACATGGCGATGACAGCGCAGGCAGCGCATGACCTCAACCGAAGCAACGGGTTGGACGTCCATACTGTTTCGAATGGGGAGATCGGTCTCGGAGGATGAAGGTGAACTGCTGTCTGTTGATGAGGAACTAGCGTAGTGTGTCTTGGATGGTCGACTTGACATATTGGTAAGTAGGTTAAGTGGCGTAGTCTAACAATAATCGTGGAGGCAATGGAGGGCGGGGGGGATATTGGCAGATTATAAATGGAAGCCTTTCAGACTTGGGATGGAATGTAACATGTGGAGTCTGTCTTTTCTATCGGAACGGTTTTCTGGGAGAGGAGATCCAGTACACCAGGGGGTGATGAGCTCCGCAGGGGGGTCCCTTTCTTTTTAGGGCCAGCAAGACTGTGGACTGTGGGCAAAGCAAGTAACCTAGTCAGGTTCCAGTAAGGTCCGTCCTAGTAAGGTCCGAGCTCCTAGTTCCTATATTTCCTATATTTCCTTAGTTCAGGTAGTTTAGGTCGCTAGTTGGTATAAAAGCCAGGTATATATATAAAATGTACGAAGTAGTTAAGTGGTAATACGGCACAAGTGTCCAAAGTGGAGACTTTAACGACTAGGCGCCCAGATTTGTGTATTCTTGCTCCAGCTTGTCTTGGGTGTTAGTATGGATGATGGGTGCACGTCGGGTTGTATGGATGTATGGATGTGTCTGGTGTCTGGTGTCTGATGTCTGATGCGTCCGTCTGGTCACGAATGCTTGGACAGGGGTGCAACGTAAGGCAGGTAGGCAGGGCAAGGCAAGGCAGGGCACCGCAGGGTACGCAGGTAGGCTCGGCTCGGCAGGATAGGGCAATTGGAAAAAGGAGAAGGAGGGAAATAATGTGCTGTATCTTCAACAGTCCAACTTCAATAATGTTCAAGCTTGTACTCCGTCCGTACTAACGTTAGGATAGAACGGGATAGCGTAATGCCTAAAATCCCGAACGAACCTCGGTGTTTCGCTTTCACTTCTCTCTCTCTCTCTTTAGTTAACTATCTGTCTCTTCTTTTTTCTCTACTTTTCTTTTATTTTCTTTAATACTCTTTCTCTAGTTTTCTCTTGCGGATCCGTCGGGCTCGAACAAGAAAACTTCCCAACTTCTAGACCAGACCTTGGAATTTGGATAGGTACTAGGTACGGTACCTAGTTACTTTCATTCAAGCCGGTTGAAAGTCAAGTGTTGATGCGTTGATTATTTTGGGTGTGGCTTGTGATGGCATCCATGTACATACATAGTCGTACCAGACTGCCAGTAGTACCAGCAAGTACCAACCAAATGTCAGGGCGTGATAAGCTTGAAGTTCCTTTGGTCCTTCGGGTTCTGGGCAAACTCTTCTGGGCAACGTGCTTATTCGATGTATGGATGTATGTATGGATGTATGTATGGTCCAGTATGGGTTGTATGTATGTACCTGGTAGGTACTTAATGTATGTAATGTAGGTAATGTAGTATGTAATGTGATTTTGGGATTGGCTCAATACCAAATCGACAGCTACTCCTCCATGGGGTGATGGGATGATGGGATATGCTTGTCAAAGATGTTCCCAGTAAAAAAGAAGAAGAAAAGAATTTAACTGATTAATGTAATGTGGATCTTTAAATGAGTCGTTTCAGATGCTTTTCTAAGATCATGAGAGAGCAATTCGAATAAAATAAAATGGAGAGTTTGGAGAGTCTAGACAATCTAGACAACGCTTTCGAAAGGGGGCTGAGGGGAAAGGAGGGGGGGTTGAGGAGAGATTGAAGAGAGATTGAAAATATCAACAAATATAACAATATGAGTTCACTTTGGAGTTGAAATAATTACAATACAATACAATTCAAAGTAAAATATAGGAGCGTCGTAAAGGAGTTAGACTATCGGTTTTTATTACATCCTAATTCAAATGATTCCAACAAGGCGCAGTACAACTTGTAATAGAATCCAATATGTAATTTCATTCTGCAAAATAGGCTTATGCATTACAGACTGGTTGATACAGTACCCATCGAGATCCATACTAAATCATCAACTTTGCCGTTCAATCCTTTGAGGATGTGGTCTTGTGCAATACATCACTTTAGGGAGATATCCAGTAGGGAGACCGGGAGATAGTAGGTTAGAACTTGACAAGTTTTGACAAGTTTTGACAAGTTTCGACATACTCCTCGGTGGAGTTGAAAAGCTCCATGATCGGCTTCGCAATGTTATCATCCATTGCGTGTTGCGACGCCAACGTCATTTAAGAGTCAGTGGACTATCAGCACGTTCTTCTATTGATCCAAATAATTAAACTAACGATCAGAACATCTCGCGATCTCTCGATCAACTTTAAACTACTCCTTTAAAAATTACTGCGATTTGCTTAAAAACGTACACGAATCACGTTTTTCCATAAGGAAATCGCGGAGCTGGTGGTTCTGCACGGTTTCGGCTGTCGGATGGTGTATGTAAAAGCCTCTTAATATCTAGCGCATGATGGCGCGCGTGCGATGTTCACAAAGAACTGCGATGGCTGAGACTTGCTGATATCTGGCTTGCATCTTAGGCTTGCATCACTCCTTGGCGTACATAGCAAATGTTCTGCATGCGTATCAGGGTAGGTACATACATACCTACATATGTACTGTCATGTAGGCGGTGATTTTATATGAGATGTACTTTATATATATTCTGTTTATTATTATTTACTATTATTTACTTCGAACTATGTACGCAACAGCATTAGTCTCGGAAACCTCCAAAGCTACCTCACCTACATGTCGCGCTACTCCAATGTTAGGCACTATTCAGGGAGGAGAGAGACATGTATATGGATACAACTTCCCCCTCTATTACCAGCCTGACAGCATCGAAGAACAGCGTAACCTAGGTTAATAGTAGAAAAGCACCGAAGGGATGGATACCTAATTGGCGAATTTCTCCAATCTACCCATCACGTTCTGCCGGGCCTAGCTGTCCGCTTTAACCCTCTACATACTGTCAGTGCCCATATTTCGATGAGTAGCAAAACTCTCGATCCAAGCCATTCTACCGGCTAGACATGGTGGGCGATCGTTAGCAGTGGAGGGACGCAGCCTTAAGGATTTTGCCACCTGCACAAGAAACAGCAAGAATAACAGCAAAGCATTAGCATTTTGGTTTCACAACCACTCGCACGACAGAGTTTTTCTCTTCTATCTTTTTTTTTCTCTTTTGCAGCCAATGAACATCGACAAGAACTTTTGAGGCTTGCTAGACAAGACCAATCCCTATACTTCGGAGCATTATCCTCCTTTGCGCGGTCCCGACCCCAATGCACCGTCGACTCCAGTTTTACCCTCACGGCGGTTCTACGATCTGCTTGATCTTGAAGATCCACCCAAACGGGGCCGGGGTGGAAATGTATGTACACAGTAGTTTGGTGAAAGCTCCATTAAGGAGGGTATAGCAGGTTACAGACGCCTTATATTGGTACGCCTTACGGCCATGAACTATTGGAGTCGCTGTCATTGCAACATCTCACCCTGCGAACTTTAATATAACTGAGGCTGTATGAACCTCATGTGTGTTACCAACACCGAAGGAAAGGTATATGTATGTGATGTGAGCACGGATACTCAACAGAACACCATCATGCGGTCTAACTTGTCTGACTGTGAATTTGTCTGACTACCTGTCCATTGAAATGGCAAGCTTATGTGCAGGATATGTAGGTATGTATGTATCCAGCCGGATCTTCAGGATCTTACCCGTTCAATTCTAGCATGGCGCATAGCGTACCGTATCCGTCAACGTCTCTTATCTTGGAAATCGTCTGAATGAGGCTGTAATTGTCAGGAGACGAGAGATAGTTCTCGAACAATGGACAAGCCAGGATGAATTCAAGTTTGCTCTTCTTGAAACTTCTGCGAATGGATCCACAGATCCACTACGCGTGTCGAAAGGGGAGGCGGGCAGAAAAGCATTAGCTAGAGCCTCCTATTAGCATCCATGCTAATTATCCAATTTCTATAGGTAGGTAAAGAATGATCTCGCTCTCAGTTTACTTAGCTAGGTAAGTTGCTAAGTTAACTAACGTAATAGATAAATTCTACGGCCAAGGTCGATGGGCAGGCAAAGGTTGTTGTATTATGTGATACCAAGGTAGGATCTCGACCTATACAGAACGAATGATCGACAAAAGGGGATCGAAGATTCCCGCTGCCCAGACTTGCCCAAGAGTGCGGCACATAGATAGAACTGTGGGCCTGGGGGACGTTCCAGATCCCGCGTTCATTAGCATGTCAACACGTTTTATGATAAACTGGGTAACGTGAAGTGATCGATGGCTTTTACGTACTTTGTACCACGAAGCTTGAAAAACTTCGATATGTTTTGCTATCCATATCCAGATCCATATCCATACCTTCTGCTTACCTCGGTGCAAACAAGCTATATCCACAGGCAGCACAATTCAAACGCGCCTCAGATTAATTATTTCTTTGAATCTTGGCTTTCCTATTCAGCTCCGCCGTAACAGCCGACCATAGCCATTGAGCTAAGGATTTGTTTGTAAGAGCATCTGGTAGCTCACTCACTCATTCAGCAGGTGACAGGACTGAGCTGGGCAGGGCTGCCAAATCGATAGTCACGAGCTCGAATTCCTCATTCTAAGCTTATCCTATTTCACTGTATTATTATTTCCATAAATGATCTGCCCAAATTATTCCTACTAGTGGTACATAAAACTACTAGGCACTTAATATCGACATGTGTAATACCTAGTTGGGTACAATACCTAGCACCAGTGCACCGCATAGATAGATAGCTGAGATAGAATGTACCTACCTACATATCTCCATGTGTATGTAACTCGCCGAAAGGGAATGTGATCAGTCGCAAAAAAGAAGAAAAGGAAGGAAAAAAAAAGGGGAGTACTTACACATTGCGTTACGAGCGACCAGCACCAGTTCCGTTCGAGCTTTCACCGGTCAAGCCGAAAGGTTCCCCATCGCGATTGAGAGAAATTCCATCCATGGCCATCCACAATTTCCCATTGTTTCGACATCGGATTTCCCACCTACCATCCAATCTCTAATCAGCCAGCCACCCGCCCGTGTGGTACACTACTACAACATTACGGGAGGGTCGCCTTAAAACCAACCTTTTTCTTTAGGGGCCCTTTTTTTTTTCCCTCTTTGTACAATTGCAATCTACTTGACATGTCACATCTGGAGTACTTGGGTATTTATTTTAAATTTTTTTAATAATATTTTGCGTTGGGTGCAGGGCAAAACCTAATCTACATGGCACAAACCGTTGAAAGCTTCTTCTGTCCCTTAGTCCCTGAGAGTCCCTGAGAAGTCCCTGACGATCTCTATATCTCCGATTCGGGAGAGGGGAAGGGGGGGCAAATAACGCAAACGACTTATTTTGGTGTGTTTCAACCAACTGTTGGTTTTCTATTCTATCATCATATCATCTTGATCTCTACCGCTCTATTGTATCTTTTATTGTTTTTCTTGTCCGAGGATAAACAAAAACCACACATCTACAGTACATGCCCACCTAGGTTAACCTCGTAGTCAGCAACAAAGCAAAACCCAGTTATTTTTCATTATTTTTCAATGTTTTTTTTTTAAATTATCCCCCTGTTGGCTCCAGGTTACCTACCTACCTACCTACCTACCTACCTAGTTGATCTCACCGACGGGAAATGTTTTCCCATACCGACCTTACACAAAGGAAACTGACTGGCCCGCTCCTCGCTATCTGCGACGCCGGAGACGCGGGTTTCAACTGAGGAATTTATTACTCTACACGTAGTTACACCGTTGCTGATTTGATTCACAAATCTGAACACCGAGCGCTCGGCTGACGAAAGTATGTAAGTTATACACGTAAACCAAAAAACCGAACTTCGGTTCCGAGTCATCCAGCTTGGCACTATCGAGGAGACGTCCATGGAAACAATTCGGATTTGCGCAGGCTTTTCTTGGGAGAGTCCAGCCGGGCCCTTTTTATTTTGCTGCCTAGGTACCTACAACGTTATCTACCAACATAATACTTACATAGCCCCGGAGAGTAGGTAGTCATAATCGCATCCTCTAAACCCGGGGTTTGTTCCGCGTTTTCTTTTTTTATTTATTTCTCTATATAACTACTTGCAATTGATGGCCGCGCGGCCGGAGTTGGAGTTATGGCAGACCCGGGTATCCCGGATTCCCACAACGTCAAACGCAGGCCGCGTGTGAACGCGTAACGAGTCGTCGACAGAGGAACGCTCTATAAACACTATAGACAAGTACCTAAATATGTAGGTCAATGAAATTTGAATATCCACGACGCTTATACGCGTACAGCTAGGCATAATGCATAGCCAACGACTACTACTACATAGCCTGGAGGCTAGAGTTGATAGTGTATAGGTAGTTGCCTACCCGCCGGAGAATATCCATCTCCATGCGTTCGTGGAGGCGGGTCCCGTTACCTACATATGTAGCATACCCAGATATCTTCGATGGCGCGACATGTTCAAGTGAGCTAAGCCAGGCGATCGTATGTATGTCTGTCTACCTAGGAACTAGGCAGGCACCTCTAGTATCTGATCTAGGTGCCTGCTCCCTCACCTCACTAGCATACACCTAATGTGCGACATCCGGCATCGCGAAGACACGGGCAGCTCTGCTGCTCCCGGATTCGTGGAATTTGGAACCGGTGAGCCATCCCGCCGCCGCCGCTCTCCCGGAGGCTCAAATCCGGGATATTCATTCTTCAAGGAGTGGGAACGTTGGGTGTGGTCTTGGTGGGACGAGGCCCGCGCCATCGGGTCCATCAGGTCGGCGACGAGGCCAACCCGGCTTTTCGTTCCCGCGTCCGCCATGAACACATATACACATGTATTGCTATAGTTATGCAGGCTGTTCCGGGTACGAGGGTATGAAACACGGGAGGCGTTCTACCAACTATCAGGCGTTCCGTTTATCTGACCGCTATTCCAGGTACATACCTAAGGTTGGGATACATACATACATACATATGTATGTTGGGGCAGCCTCTCGAATTGCACTTGCGCCGTTGCCCTCTTGTTGCAGGATTAACAGGAAGGATTCCAGCGCGAAACAACCCGCCGATATAGGATTAGGTCAGCTGGGCCTCTCGGGATGGGCCCGGATATTAAGCATGCTGGTATTCGCACCGCAGCGCATCGTGTTCGTATTCCTAGGGGTGTTAGGTAGGCATGTATGTAGGTAGGGTCGCTATCTACCTAGTACGCTACCTACAGTACATGCCTAGTATTGCAGACAACCTTATGCAGAGCCTCATCCATCACCCGAATACCCAGGTAGGCATAAGTCTAAACCAAGGAGATGGATACCCAATGCCAATCCTAGATCCTAGATCCTAGGTAGCCAAGCCAAGCCAACTCAGCGCTGTCGACGCCACGTTATTGCTAAGTGGCATGTCTCGCCCAACGCTGTGGCACGATGGCTGTAGGTATGTTTGACTTGATATTTCTGCCATCGCAAGCCATGTTGTTTATTGTGTAGAAACCGATAGGCCGGGTAGGCGCTTATTGACTGTCGTGTGACGTGCTGGCGTTTTTAAATTCGTCAAACTGCCGTCACCACTTTCTTGCAGGTAGCATATGCCATATTGTTTACCTACATACATAGGTGATCCTGAATAGTGTAACGAGCTCGGGGAGAGAAAAAAAAATTCATATTGTATTGTCCTGCTTATCGGAAAACGCCGCAACGCCAGTCAACCAACAACAGAGCCATCCTATCCAGTTTCCCATTCATGCCTGGTTGATTAAGATCCACATATCATTAGAAACCTTCCATTTTCACGTCCTCGTTGCCTGTTTGTTTATCCAGATGTTTCAGCTTGTAACTTCTGTTGAAGTATTCGTTAGGGTGGACGATAGTCTCAAGCTGGGATGACGGAAGCAAGTTTTCATCCTTGGCCTTCTTAATTTCGTTCTTGTGAACGAATTCGAAAACCCTACAATAGTATGTTAGTCTGACCTTACACATTGGATTGGATGGTAAGTTGGTCGTGGGGAGTAGCCTACCTGTTACAAGCCATGTGGAATTTTTGCTGGTCCTTGTCTTCCCTGACGCCCTGTAGGACTGAACGATCTGAAATGCCCACTCCTTGTAATAGAGCAGTTAGATTCTCGAGGTTGAAATGCCGGTAGGGACATCCATGAGCTTCGCCCGGGCCAGGGGGATGTTCTGTTAAGATCTTCTGGCATGAAAATGGTGAATAACCGCCTCCGCGACGGTTAGAGTCTCCACCAACTTCACCATATGCGTGACGCACATTGTATCTATACTCCTTGTTGAAGGTATCATCTGTAATCTTGTGGAAAGAACTACGCCAGAAAATCAGACATTCTTCTAGATTCAGGCCGATACCCTTCAAGAAGAATGTGTATTGCAGGCGACCGTAGTGTTTCAGGTGCGCATCTCGGCGCAGCGATCGGTGCAGATGCTGCATACATAGTGGGAAATGCGAGGACAGGTTATCAATGTTTCGGGCTGAAATCTCAGCTCCAATGGCCATAGAATTTGTATTACTGTATGAAGCATCGGGAGTGGCAAAATTCTTGGACAAATGATCAAGGATTGGAGTTAGTCGGTCATCCTCATCAAGTCGGGGTAGTGCGCGCGCTGTGAGCTATGATGGATGAATTAGTCTGTGATATTCCTGCTTGGTTAATATGAGGATAGAACTCACCTCCAAGGCGCGGTCTAATCTCTTTGTAAATTCGGCAACGACCATACTTGGCAGCTCTTTGGAGGGGACATAGGCTGTGCCAGCTCTCAGGAATACCCTCCTGCTCTCGATCAGGTCTGGCACGCGCTCCCAGTTGACCTTATACCAAGACTCTTCCTCGGTCCCTTTTCTGAACCCGCTCATGGCTGTTAACTCAGACGAATACTTATTGCGTTCCTCTTCAGATACGAGTTCCCAGTCTATATTCAAACTGTGAATAAAGGCATTCCTGTCACGGGCGGTATCGTCATTGAGGCGTAGGCGGAAGAGCAAGGTTTCGAAACGATTAAACCTCCGTCTTAGGTCTTCGGTGGAGGAAAATGCAAGTCGCAGTATGAAGTGACTATAATGATCCTTTTGCCTTTGTGCGGAGAGAGTTGTCGAAGAAGATGTGTTCGAATCGAGAGGCATGTATTTCTCAAGGATCGGCTTCATGTGTGTTGCCATTTCGGCAGCGGATTTAATGCGGTATGAGCATGCTTCCAGCTCTGCTAGAACTACGAGAGTGTTCGTTGTCAGCTACAATAAATATTCAATTATCTTAAGGAACATACTCCTCAATCTATCAATGGCCCATTGCTCGAACTGCTCTAAGGTTATGTCTGCAGTTGGGGGGATCTCGTAGAAGTTTAGACGATGAGGGTATTCGATTTCCTTGTAAGCTGGATCGGCGAACTGCCTCTTGCGGTAGTCGACATTACGCCTCTTAGGGTTGACTCGATTGAAATCTTGCCTGAGCATTGTGAAGGTTTACCGGAATATGTATGGGTCGAAATGTTAGTATTCCTTGCCAATCGCGAAGATTTGTTGTGTTTGTGATATTTTTATTGATTTCGTTAATTTCGTTGATTTCGTTGATTTCGTTGATTTCGTCACTAATTCAATTAAAAGAAGACGCGCCTTTGTGAAAGAAAGCGCGTCTTGCAAAATTAAACTAGAACGCGACTACTAGTTACTAGTATCAATTAAAAACCAGCCAATCAGTAGCGTCTTAAATGTTCTCCCCCCTCGTTCTCCACTTAACCTCTTGAACTCTGAAGCAGCTACTACATGTACCTACATCACATCACATCAATGATGTAGGATGCAGAGTATCATGTAGGTACATATGTAGGTACATATGTAGGTACAAGTAGGTAGCACTGGCTTCGCATCCTCGTGCCTACATGCCGACATACTACCCTAGACACCCTAGACACATACAACCCTACCTAACCTCGATACGTTACCACGCGATCTCAACATTGAAACCTTCAACACTATGTTAAATGCAACTAGTCTCTATTGTTTTTCCTTTTTTAAAAAGAAGCAAAAAAGACACTAACTAAGCCAAGGATCCACGTTTAGTTCAACACTGCTGAAGGAAATATCCTATTATTGAACTAGCGGGAAGCCTCCACTGGTCAGCATAAAAGTGTAGATCTCTCTGAGGCATGTGACGATTTACGATCTTATACTTCATCCCCTATGTCAGCTTCACTAGCCTTTAATCGGTGTGTCAGAGGGTCAAGTGCGTCACTATTCCCAAAAGAGAGACGTGGTAACTCACATGCTTCCAGGTACCCAATGGAGATATTAGTGCCCTGCGTCTTGGGCTGCATTTTCAGCTCACTTGGAATTTCCGCACACGATCTTTCAGCCCGCATCTTCCCTCCAAAAAAGCTACTGCAGGGAACAGTTACCCTCATTGGCCTAGCCCCTTTTCCCCCTGGCCAATCAGTATTAAACCTGATCTGATCTTGTTCCGCCTTATAGACAGTCACATACAGCACCTCATTAATGGGGCTAGCTTTCTAGCTGTCTAGAAGCATCATAATAACTCTGTATATACCTAGGTATGTAAGCCATATACGATGGGTTGAAAAACTATATATGGCCTTCTATAGGAGGCCTCTCGACTTCGACACCGTCGTTAGGGACTAGTGCATATTCGAACCATCGCCATGAAATATGCTTGTACCAGCGAAACGTTACGTCACCCCCCAAGATTGGTCTAGACGGCGAGCAGTTATCCTAAGGCTGTATCTCAATGAGGACAAGACGGTCGAAGAAGTCAAGTCGTACATGGAGGAACAATATGACTTCTTTGCTACGTATGAGTTCACATCACCAGCCACGATTGTGAGGTCATAAGCTGACTATTGCCGCAGCATTTCGATGTACAAGAAGAAACTCTCTTCGTGGAACGCATTCAAAAACCTCCGCCTCGACGAAGTCCTTCAGATTCTTTACCTGAAAAAACATCGCGACGCGGCTCAGAAAGCCTCTGTGTTTTTTATTCGGAATCGAGAAGTAGACTATAGCAATCTACAAGTATACCTGTCTCGGAACCCCTCTGTTTTTGCAAGGCTGGAAGCTGGGGCAACACCCAGCCCAGAAGCAATCCGAGATGTAACCTGTCGGACCCCTCCTACATCGCCAGTTACTTTAATTTCCGGACGGTTTTCGCCATTACCTGTATGCCCGGCGCCACTGGTCCTTTGCAATAGACTTCTTCCTGTATCCGAGGATTTATTTCGAGCAATTCGGATCCACCTAGACCTCTGTTTTAACACTGGCCTTTGGTCTTGGTCGGATAGCAGTTGTTGGAACACCCGTGGTCAATATGGACCTTCAGCACTTCTGAGTTCGGTGATCGACAGATGTATAACCGCAGGGCTTTCCATCTCTCGCCAGGTGGAGCCTGTCGCGGTTCGGCGCGCGCTTGATCCCCCCTTTGCGATGCTAATTAGAGTATTTAGGAATCCTCCGCCCCTCCTCATACCAAAACTACTTTCAGCTGCTCTCCACCTGGCCCGGATTGGAAGAAGAGAAATACAGATTTTGCTCTTACAATTTTGTCGAGATATTGCGAGGGCAATATTCGGCCCCCATCATCCCCTTGCAAAGTTCTGGGAAAGCCTTGTGGCTATCCCCCATCCCGAACAACAAGATGCAATAGAGCGTATCTTGGTTTTATGTACCTCCGAGTACGATAAGCGATTGGGGCCAACTCACCCTTTAACTATGGAAGCTTATCTACAGTATTTTGATGCCATAGTAAGGGAGAAGGACCCAGAGGAACAACTACAGAGCCTACAACATCAATTGGAAAAAGTCGATAGTCGCGTCACCGATGGGCCCCTGCTCGGTTTGCTTAAATTGGAACATACATTAGCAACTTGCAAGGTGAAATTGGGACAGCAACTTTTGGATGAGGCCGAAGAGGTACTATCTCGTTTCGAGTCGAGCTTGATCACAGCTAGGGAAGAATCTTTCCGTTACGTTTGGCTTGGCTACGTTCAATGTATTAAGGGGGATTTTTCGGCAGCTGAACAATCATATAAAAACTCCGTACTGGCTGCGAGGCAAACAGGCTCACGAGACTGTGTGCTTGAAGCTTTATTTCAGCTCGAAACGTTCTTCCTACACGCCGGAAAACCACTGGCAGCTGAAAAAGTTCGTACCGAGCGATTTCATGTGCTTCATAGATTGGCCACACTTGCCTGGGTGGACCAAGAAAATGCGATATCCTCCGAATCGTCTAGTTCAAGACCTACGGTAACAATCATCCGCATTGGCTCTGGCGAAAGCAGTGACACGTGGCGTCCTTCAGCATTCACCGAGACGGCTGATCACGTTGAAGGATTAGATTTTGTGTCTTGATAAGTGTATGGACGGAGGAGCGTTGCCACCAAACCACTCAGCATCCATGATCACAGGTCACCAGTGTGGACCGCTTGATATAATGGCTTTTGTGTTTTTTTTTCTCTTGGAGGGATACACCAACATACCTACTTGCTAGGTACCTTATCTATCTACCCACATCTAACCTTGAATTTATAATTTTTCTTACGTCAAGCCCTCTCGCGCTATTTTGAGCATACTCAACAGCTCACGGCACAGCCCCTATAACCTCCGCCCCGAGTCTTGTGCTTTCATCATCCTACAGGAGGGGAGAGCAAAGGAACTGCTCAATGGTAAAATTCGTCTTTATTAGTAAATTCGAAAAGGTCTCCAAAGGTGTTTCGTCTTAGTTGGGACCATAGCCCCAAGTGGTATTATCATCTATATATACGCGAACAACAACATCCATGAAATGAGCAATCCCGCACTACATGAGCTCGGGCTGCCTCGCCGGACTAAGCGACACCGGGTAATAAAATAGCTCATCAGGGTCCAGCTCTGCCTTGAGATGCTGCAACCTGGCAAGGTTCTCACCCCAGTACATCTCCTGGGCCTTGGTCCGGTTGAGGTTTGTATCTGGGTAGTTGAAGTACATTCCCCAGTCAGATGCCGTCAGATCTTCCGTCGTTGCCGATGCCCAGCCATTCACAAAATCAAAGCCTGTCTCAGGGGTATCATCCGTCGTCATGTAGAACTGGAGAATATAGAGCTTATCGCGATGCGCATAAGACGTCAACTCTGGGTCAGCTTTCCACACCGCCGAGTTCTTGCCTCCTTGAAGATCCAACTGGATATACCAACGAGCGGTTTCATTCTTGGCGACATTAAACCAATAATCCGTAAACTTCTTCGCAGCGGTCCCATGCAAGCCTTTTAATTCTAGGCTCTTGCCGTAGAAGTTCTCCTGCTGCAACGAGGTTAGTTGAAAATCATCGCACCAAATGCGCCGTTACTTACCACTTGATTATAGGGGTACGTCTGGTTAAGTTTCATCGTAGCGAAATGCTCAAGACCCTTGAGCCAGGTAGTCGTCTGGGCCGTCGCCAATTTCCCTCCCATCTTATCCAAAAGCGGTTCGAGCGCCGCTTCAAGCTCTGTCTTGTTACCCTGGTAGACACCCTCCAGTTGGGTAAACTGGCGCGTGGCAAAGAGACGCATGTTTAATTCTGCCGGCATAGTGTTCAAAACATAATCTTCTAAGGCTTCCAAGGCAGCAACAGACGTGTTCTGCTTCAACGGCAAGTTGGCAACAAACCAAGTAACATTCGCAGGAGGCTCGAACGTCTTAAGTTCGTAGCTCGTCACAATGCCGAAGTTCGAACCGGCACCAAGCAAACCCCAGTAAACCTCCTTATTCTCTGTTGCCGAGGTGTGAATGAGACTTCCATTTGCGAGGAGAACGTTCATTCCAATCACCCAATCTAGCGCTAGCCCACGCGTGTGAGAGCTCATACCGTACCCGCCGTGCAGGACGTGGCCGGAAATACCAACACTGACTGGTTAGCTTTGAATACTAATCATGATTTTTTGTTTGACTTACCCAGGGCAAGTTCCGTGGGATATAGCTCGGGTTCCTTGCTCATATAGCTCTGCTGCTAGATGGCCTAGCCTCGTACCCGAGTCTACAACCGCGATGTTTGTCTCCTTATCTAGTTTAACAGAGTTCATGCGGTCTAGTTCGATGATAAGGTGACCGTCCTCTCCACCAAGACCTAAAGATGCATAGCTGTGCCCTCCACATTTCGCAGTTACCTTATACCCTAGCTTTGCACCGCATGCCACGGAGCTCTGAATCTGCTCTACCGTGGTTGGCACAGCGATAGCGGCGGGCAAGAAACGCAGCCGATTATTGAAAGGCGTAACATCACGGTTATAATCTTCGGAACCGACTTCGTCCACAACGGTGGAACTCCCTAGAAGGCAATCTTCTAGCGCGGCATGCTTGTTGAAGGCTGCCCCTGAAACCAGAGTGGCCAGGAGCCCAAGGAATAAAGTCGCTGTCGATTGCATCTTGTTAGCAGCCCTGAAGACGTACGATGTTAAGAACTTAGATGCCACGGAGATATCCCATGAAGTTTCAGGTTCCAATCCTGAGATTATTATACCCTCTCCTCGGTCAATTCCGTTTGGGGAGACCTAAGATGCTCGAATGACCGGTGGAACGACTACTCGACTTTATCACGGAGGGTCATCCATACTTAACATATAGCGTATCCTCAGTTGAGGACGATGTAGGGTAAAATGGTCCGATGCTTAATATCCAACATCCTTGGCCTTCATTGCCAGAGTTGGCAGGATCCCTAACATGTGTACTACCGGGGAGTGGCCGATAAAACACCACGTGTCTAACTAAAGAACAGAAGCGTAGGAATATTGGCCCGAGAAGAGACGCGCTTCGTCTAGGTCAGCGGCTAGCAGCCGATCTTTTCGGCAACTCACAATATAACTTGTCGGTAGTAGGTAATGATACACAGCCTATATGAAAACAACACCGCGTATAGCATCGTATATCGCGCCTAGGGAAGCGCCGCGGCTATCGTCTGCGTCTAGATTTAAATCACTCTACATCATCACCTGGGCAAACAAGGGTAGCCTCAGAGCTAGAGGCTACTATGTATGCATCGCGGGTCTGTTACCCAGAGACAGCTCGGCATCTTGGGTAACCTGTTCCTAGTGCGCGTTACAAACAAGTTCGTATGCCAGAAATATGTTTCAAGCTCGGGAACTCGGGGAAGGGTAGACTTGTTTGAGGGGATCTACTATATTGGTATCCTAAAACGTCGACTCACTTATATGATCCTACGGAGCATGATATGCCATATTGGCATGTCTGTGAATAGTTGAGGGGCGTCTTAGACGGTGTCACTTGCCGGGTCCCCTAGTTAGGGGGATACCTTCAAGGCTATTGGGGGTGAATTCGCGATCGAGTCATCTGCATTTCGATATGCAGCATAGATAGTTATCAGAGAATACCTGGAAAAACTACCAGGTCACGAGTCCACGACGTATAAGTTGGGGTGCATAATCTCCCGCCAAGAACACAAGAGCCTAACCAACCAGCCAGATTTCGCGAGCCTACTTTCAAGAGTGATTGGTTGAGGTCGGAGATAGCCCAATTCCCATGTGCTGTATGTCCATCAGGACGCAGGACCGCGCCTCCGGGATCGTCGCGGGGAATGTGGGGGGTTGCTTTTCCAAGTCTGGGGCATCGTGGAGTATCGTCAGGTAGATGTCACTTGGAATTAGACGAAAAGGCTATCTACCTTACCAGCCATCATACTTCTCCTTATTGACGTACTTAATTAATGTAGGGTTGACTGTACAGATCGGGCAACCAGGCCAATTAGGCTCAAAGCCCCCTGCCGAGACGTAATTCCTCCCATCCGGAAGGTGGCATGATCGGGATGATATTCCGAGACGTTGCCTTTTACGCTCGCGGAGCCAGAGTCATTGTCCAGATTCGCCTAGTTGGCAATATGTTGGCGACAACTTTCCCCCCCAGGCTTGCAGAACTACGATGGCCATTGAGGCTGTAACCTAGTATCGCCCATCTCGCTACACTTTCTCGCTGTATCTGTTGCAACATGGCGCAATTCACTCTCACGAGTTGCGATACAACCCAAGCCACCTCAAAGGTGTGCATCTTCGCCATTTTCCATGGGATCTTCCTTCTACCTTTAGTCCACATTTCTCACTTTCGTTCAATCTTATTCTCCCTCGTTTTGTGCTGTCGCCTCCTTGCGGTGTAGGGTAGAGTTCGCGATGGCATTCTCTAAGGCGTTGATCCTCGGAACGCTAGGCTTGGTACCGCAGGCGCTGGGAGCAACCCTTCTTGCATCCCACTACACTGGCAAGATCTTCTCGCTTTCTTATACGGGCGGTGGTAGTAATGCCACTTTAGTCAACAAGTCATCGGCGTCAGGATGCGGAACTTTGCCGGCGTGGCTGCACGTGAGCCCAGGCTCGCCGACCGTGTACAGCATCGATGAGGACTGGAATGGAAGTGGTGTCTTGGCGTCCTACTCGATCGAGTCCGACGGCAGCTTGAAGCAGAGCGGACGAGCTGTCACTCCGGGTGCTAGCGTTCACGGTACGCCGTATGGCGGCACGGGAGACAACCCTGCATTCATAGCTACAGTTGAATAGTGAGAGACTGTTGGTATCCTTTTTATATTGGGTAATAGTTGACTGATTGTCGTCTTAGTGACCCTTCAACTGTAACGACGTACAAGCTTCCTCTCAGCAACGGCTCAGCCATTCTGCACACCACAAAATTCAACATGTCGGAGCCCGGCCCCAACGCGCGACAGAACGCGCCTCACCCGCACGCCGCTCAGCTCGACCCGACCGGCCGCTACATCATCATTCCGGACCTGGGAGCTGATTTAATCCGCATCTTTAGCATTGATGCCGAAACCGGTAGTCTGACAGCGTGTGAAGCCGGCGTTGCCGACCCAGGCGACGGACCGCGCCACGGCACCTGGTGGTCGCCAGACCCGGAGTCCACGGACGGCCAGAGACTGTACACAGTGAACGAGCTCGGAAACTCGGTGTCGGCGTGGACGGTCTCGTACCCCGAAGAAGAAGGAGGGTGCCTGGCGCTGAAGAAAACCCAGACACTCGCAACATACGCGGAGGGCAGCGCCGCAGCCCCCAACGGGTCCAAGGCGGCCGAGGTCCACGTATCGGGCAACTTCCTGTACGCCGCTAACCGCGCGGACGAGACCTTCGGCCCGCAGAATGACTCCCTCGTCACGTACAGCATCGACGCCAGCTCCGGCGACATCAAGTTCGTCGAGGCCACACCCGCGCACGCCTGGTTCCCGCGCACTTTCTCCATCAATAAGGCGGGGACCCTGGTCGCGGTCGGCGGGCAGACGAGCAGCAATGTGGCGATTATTGCGCGCGATCCCGAGACGGGGAAGTTGGGGGAGCTGCTGGCTGATCTGAAGGTTGCGACGCCGGGGACGCCGCAGCAGGAGGATGGGCTGAGTGCTGTTGTGTGGGTTGAGTAGAATGCCTAGGTTCTTGGGTAGGTAGGGATGTAGAGTGAGGAATTGAGAGATTAGTATATAGGGGTCTGAGAAAAAAGTACGTGTATATAACTGTTTTCAATCAATCAATCAAAACGTAGATATTCTTCATCTTCGGTTTAAAATATCTGCTTCGTCACAAACCCCTTGACATTACCAATACCTAGCACCTATTCATTATCCCGATAGCCATCCTGTCTTCCCGTCGTCCTCCCATCCTTATCAAAAACCCTTCCGCCTCATTATTTGGGTGGTTCCCAATTAACCTACCACCCAGTAGGTAGTTATATGCTCATGCATCTTCGCTAACCCTTTTACTCGTCTCCTTTTTTTTGTTAAAGTGTCATGTTGCAGGTGCCTTAGGCATCCTTAGCCATATGGCCCTTATGGCCATATATATTGGCACTCCGCCATCCGTAGTTTGGGAATAAAGCAAGCTTTCTTCCTTTCCTCTTTCTTCTTCTTGGTTGCAGTTGTACTGCAACATGTCAGATAGGAAACACATCCGACACCTGAGCGTTAATATCGCACGGTTTCCAGAACCATCTATTGCAAACGAGGTAGGTATTAGCAGATCCTTCTTTCAAGGTTCTCATCTTCCTTTTCTCATTCATTCATTTTTTCTTTTCTTCTTTCGCTTATACTTGCAGGAAAATAGGCGGGACAGGGTAGGCAAGGCAAGCAGGGTCACTTACTTCTTCCCCGTCTCCGTGAAGCAGCAGAACAGCAGCGCGATGGGCCAGCAGATGAGGGCCGCGCACACGGCGACGCAGAACCCGATCGTTGGGCCTGGATGGGTGTAGATGTGTATAGTTAGTACTCCGTGAGCTACTGATGGATGAAATATACTACAGAGGTATATGTGCCTAGTACCTAGGTAGATGGATGGATGGTGGATGTGAGGTAGGTAGGTAGGTAGGTAGGTGACATACCGATGATCTTGACGCCGCAGAGGCCGACGCCCCGGCCGCATTGGATGCAAACGGGCATGGGGAGTCCGCAGTCGCTCATTTTGGCGGTTTGATGTGTCAAAGGCTGTTAATATAAATTGTACAATACGCTAGGTGAGGCTGTAGGTACATAGGTAAGTAACCCTTGAGGTAGGTAGTGCTACTACTAATGGGATTTGTATTCAATGCCTTTTTTTGGGGGGGTTTTCTTTTTGGTGTATTGAAGAAGTAAATAATATAATTAGTTATACTGATACCTAGTCATATGTTGGCAAGTTGACAGGTAGCATTGAATTGAGTTCATATAATTGGTGATGGTGACGTCGCAGGTCTTGGTATCTGGGCATTAAACCGAAAACGGTGTGAGGTATTACTTCATCGGGTATTCCGTCACTTGTCCCAAGATTCCCAACCACTTTTTTTTTTTTTTCCCGTTGTCTAGTTACCGATTTTACCGATTAATCGCACGGTAAGAAACTGGAGGTTAAAATTCAGAATAGTGACTCTTTTGCTGCAGGTATCCATGCTAGCTAGCATTGGCTTCACAGGGAGCTTATTACACTCCACAGCATTAGATAGGTAGGTGCCTCACTGATTCGATGATTTTGGTATAATTAAGATACAAGACGACTGAATTATTCTCTTATTCATTAACACTATGCTAGGGAGTTGTCACATTATATGCCTACCTAGATTAGGTATCTCACTTACACAGCCCTCAACACAACATCACCCCCCTCAAGCCCCTCCGCCTTAGCACTAACCGTAATCTCCCCGGCCTCCCCAGCCTTCGAGCGGACAACCGCCAGGGCAAGACCACTGAACGCATCCCTTGTCAAGCTCGGGAACGCCGTGAAGTCGGCCGGATTCCCGTTGTCCGTAGCCACTATCTCCGCCGGCCCCGAAACCGAGAACGTGATCGCGGTGCTCGCCTCCGGGACCGTGGTCCCGTCCTTGTCGACGACAGCGACCGTAACGAACGACAAATCCTGGCCATCGCTAGCTATTTCGGTGCGGTCGGCAGCGACGCCGAGCTTGGCCGCCGCGCCCGCCGTCTTCACCGTCTCCTCGGCCCACGGCGCGCCGTCTCTGTACGTGACGACGTGCAGCTCGCCCGGCGCGTACGTCACGTTGTCCCAGCGGAAGCGGTAGTTGGAGGGCTCGCGGGCGAGCTTGCCGGCGGACTTGCCGTTGACGAAGAGCTCGGCTTCGTCGGCGGCGGAGAAGACGTGCACGGGGGTTACTTCGCCGACGCGGGAGGGCCATGTCCAGTGGGGGAGGATGTGGGCCATGGGCCTAGGTAGATGTTAGTGATTGCTTTGGCAAAGAAGAGAAGTAGGGGTTGGATAGGTATTTTGTCGCATTTCCGTGCGCCGTTAGGGGGCGGGTAGGTAAATGCCCGTATAACCACTGGGGTAGGCGATCAGGAAGATACGGTTGGAAATGCATATGTGTAAAAAAAAAAAAAAACGTACTATGAAGCGGTTAGCCAAAGTTCCATAAGACAAGTAGAGAATAAGAGTCGCGCAGAATTTGTTAAGGGGAAACGATCGCACTACTCACCAGATCAGAACGCCAGCGCGCCTGGTACAAAAAGAAGCGATCCTTCTTGAAGCCCGCGAGATCAATGATCCCAAAGTACGAGCTGCGCGCCTTGGTGTCGAACGGCGACGGCTCGCCCAGGTAATCCCAGCCCGTCCAGACGAACTCGCCCGCCACGTACGGGAACTTATCCTGCATCCCGAACACCTTGTCGGGCGACGAGCCCCACGACACGGCGTACAGCTCGTACGCGCTGACGAGCAAGTTCGCCGAGTCGATCCCCGACCCCTCCTTCGCGTCGGAACTATTGGCGCTCGTGACGGGGAAGATGAACGTCCCGCGCGAGCTGACGCCCGACGAGCTCTCGGTGCTCCACAGCACTTTCTCCGGGTACGCGGCGTGGTAGCTCGGGTACGCCGAGTCGAAGGAGGTGCCGCGGCCCTCGCCCTGGTAGTTCAGCCCCGGGATGTCGACGGCGTTGGCGAGCTCGCTGCCGGCTTTGGCGTTGTTAATGCCGATGCTGGTGTGCCGGGTGGGGTCTTCTTCCCGCACGATGGCCTGGAGCTCGCGGGCGGTGGCCCCGCCGTCCGCTGTTGTTTGCTCGACGATCTCGTTGCCGTAGCTGAATGCCATGATGGACGGGTCTGCGCCGCGATGGGGGTTTGTTTAGTAGGGGTTCACCTCAGTGTTTGTGGGTGGGTTGGGGGGGGGGTACTTACGGTTACGGTCTCGTCGGAGGAAGTTTCGCAGATCCGCCTCGTGCCATTCTGCAAAGTACACGTGGTAGTCATCCTCAATCTTCTGCTGCTTCCAGACGTCGAAGATCTCGTCGAGAACCAGGAACCCGCGCCGGTCCGCCAGGTCGAGCACCTCGGGGGCAGGGGGGTTGTGAGACATTCTCAATGCGTTGCAGCCCATTTCTTGTAGTAAATCCAGCTGCCGCTCGGCTGCGCGGAGATTGAAAGCAGCGCCGATGGCGCCGTGGTCGTGGTGGTTGTTGGTGCCCTGGATATAGACCTTCTTTCCATTGACAGAAATGCCTGTGTTGCCGTCGTAGGTAATGGTGCGGATCCCGAAGCGTGTCTCGTAGCTGTCGATAACGGCGCCGTCGGCAACAAGCTCTGTCACGGCGACATACATGTTTGGCTCCTGTTCTGGCTTCGGTCCCCAGAGTCGTGGGTTTGTGACTGTTACTGAGGTGTTTAAAGACTGCTTGCTGCCTGCCGCTATGTTGGCGGTTGCGGGTTTAAAGGAGGCCACGATCTCTGCTCTGGCCTGGCCGCTCTCGTTATCGAAGACGAACACGTTGGTCCTTACCTCCACTGCCCGGCTGGAATTTCTCTTGTTTTCCACCTGCACTGTCAAGGCTACATCCGCCGACTCGGCAGTCACAGATGGGGTCGTAATGTACGTGCCATATTGGCCAATATGAGTCTGGTCGACCTTGACGAGCCAGATATGCCGGTAGAGACCAGCGCCGGGATACCAACGTGAGAAGTTCAACGGGTTGTCAATTCGGATCGCCAAGATATTCTCTCCCGTCTTTACGTAAGGAGTAAGATCCAGGCGGAAGGAGTTGTAGCCGTATGGCCACCCACCCACAATCTGCCCATTGATCCATACTGCTGAGTTGGACATGGCGCCGTCGATATCCAAGTAGATAGACTTGCCGGCGTCGCTCGACGCTATGGTCACGTTGCGACGGTACCAGCCTACTCCGTTGATAGGCAGGGCGCCCATGCTATTTGGGATCCCATCTGCGTGGAAAGGGCCCTTGATCGCCCAGTCGTGCGGAACATTCACGGCCTCCCACTCGCTGTCGTCGAACGACGCCTGCACATATGTGATGTTGGCCCCCGGCGCAGATCCGGCTGGGCGCTCGTGCTTGTCGCCGTTCACGATGAAGTCGTTGCTGGAAGGCAGAATCCACCCCTTCAACGTGTTGTACGAAAGCGAGTCCGGGTTCGACGTGAAGCGGGAGAAGCGCCAGCCCGTGCCGAGGCTCACGCGCTCGCGGCCCGTCGCGGCGGCAGCGGTGGTTGAGTATTCATCTGGGAGTGTCCTGGCGATGCCGGCTTCTGTCGCTTGGAGGTGGCCTAGTATCGCGAGCCCCGATAGCAGGAGCTTGTAGGCGTTGTGCACCGTGCGCGCCATGTTTGCATGTCAATGTGCATACGTGCGTGATCGACAGGAACGAGGGCGGGTGAGCATGGTGGTTTATTAAATATTTATATACCTACATACCTACATATACATAAACATAAACATAAACTCCGCTACTACCTAACCCAATGTACCAACCATCCTATGTAGGTCAGGTAGGTAGGTGCAATGGAACGATCGGAGAGAAACTACATCACACCGTGGCACGCCGAGCAACAAGCATCCAATCCTTGCGAGAACCGTGGTCTAGCTTCCCCTCCCCGCGTATAGCAAGCCGGATTGGGGTCATGAATTTCTCGGGGTACGGGTTATTTGCGATCGAATAGCCGGAAGGGCAGAAGCTTGGGGGGTCCCGGCGGGAGGATCTACCATGGTTAGGAACTTGGGGAAGCCTGTAGGCGTGATGTTTTGATTGGTGCGAATACATTAGGTATCGTGATAATTAGCAGTTATGTAGCAGTTAGTACCTACTTACCACGCCCTATAAACAGGGGTCGATGATGACATGTTTACCTCTTTACCTACCTAGGTAGGTAAGCTCTGGATTGGCAAGCAAGCTATTCGAGCCGCGCGAGTAGTATAACAGCGGTTACATAATGGGGGATGGGGAGACAGCTTCCAAGAGTTGGGGTATATAATTCGGAGAGACATCTTGTCATTTATGTCCCTTTCACGAGCTGAATTTGCCGCTTACATTATGTATAGAAATACTGACTCAATCGGAAGAGAAGGAGATGAAAGAGTTTATTCATTGAAATGCTCAATTGATGGGTAAATAGCAAGTGGGGTCCTGAACTTTGGCGATGTTGAAGCCCTACGGGGAACAACTGAAAGTTGATGATGCATAACCCTAACCCTAACATTAACATTGACCCTGAAAAGCACTCAGGTCTATTATCAACCGTGTTTGCTACGCAGCACATACGCATCTCGACTCCGTTATATTTAGCCGGTCTCAGCCACAAAACATATGAGTATGCAGATTTTTGCTCTTGTAGGCCAGCAAGAAGAGTCTCGAACATGCTCCTACTATAACGTTACCTGCCAGATGCGTACCTGTAACTTACATAGTAGCTCCCCGCCGCCATCCTGCAGCATACCTCACTCAGATCGATCTTGCAGCTTTTGGCCTTGCTAAGATAAACTGTATATTAATAACCGCTACCAGGCCAATATATAAGTAGGTAGGTGACTTTGAAGAGAAAACAAACCTGAGTAAAAGTCGAATTGATTTTTTTTTCATCCCTCTCTCCCCTTGACCTGGATCAAACTACAGATCCCAAGCTACTGGGTACCTACGAATAAGGCCCTCTAAAAATGAAATCTCGCGACCTCTTCCTCCTCCCCCGCGCCACTACCACCACCACCACAATCGCAGCCGCAGACCCCCCATTACCCCCCTGGTACCCCCTCCAGCCCTGGCGCATCACCTCCTTCAGCGCACACAACCCGCGCTCCACCCCCTACGGAACCAACACCACCTCCATCGCCCTCACCATCGCAAGCCCAAGGCCCGCGCCGCACGCCTCGGGCGGCGGGTACGTCGCCTTCGACAGCAGCGTGGCGACGTGCGCGGTGCACTGGAAGCGGGACCCCGAGACGCCGCAGGGGGTGCGCCAAAGGCGCTTGTGAAGTGGCGGTAGAGGGGAGTGCGACGAGGGCGGGGTGGAATGTCACGCTGCTGGAGGTGTACGATGGATGGCGAGCAGGGATGCCTGGTGGCGCTGTCGTTCACGCTCGCGTGCCGCATGCGCGTCTACGGGCAGGAGGACATGTACAAGCTGCTCGGCGGGAGCTTCACGGCGCAGGTGGGGCGGAATATTGAGGGCGGGTGTGCGGGGGATGATGGGGTTGGTTTGTAGGTATGGGATGGTGGGGGGGAATGGGAATGGGAATGGGAGTGTGCCGCTGCTGGCGCAGCCGGTGTTGGCGGAGTGTAAGTTTGCTTGTGGGTGAGCATTGCGGTGGGTGATGGGTAGGTATTTGGAAATATCAATTGATGTATAGTTACTCTGAAGAGTCGTTAAATAAGCAAACACGCATCTTGGTGAGGTTATCAATTTATGTATTTCCGGCGTTTCTAGCTAACTATACCTACCTTGGTAGGTATTGTAGTTGAGCAACACCGAAACCTCCTCCGGTTTATCTTGCCAAGACCGCATTCATACATCCGTACCTAGAGTAAAATAGGAGCTTTGCTATCTTTTTTGTTCCTGGATTTGGGGTATTATCTATCTACAAACTCGGACTAAGCGCTATCCATCTACTACTACCTATAGATTGGGGATCAGGAATTGGCCCCTTGTCAGAATCTATTCACAAGCGGGGTTGGTTGTCGGGCGTAGATAAGGCTAACCAGGTAAGTTTGTAAGAGGGAGGAATATATTTAATATTAGAGATGGCATGTAGGACAAATTATCTACCTATGGATCGATGTTCTTGATTGTATTCCTCTAATTGTTGCCTTGGCCATTGTGTTGTAAGTATCGTTCAACATGAGTCCTGGTGGATTGTCCGGTCGATTGGCCTTTACGCAGCGACATGAGCGATCACCGGAAGAGCGCGATCTCGTCCGGAGACTGGATATCTTCTTGATGTCTTTTGGCTGCTTATCACAGAGTAAGTTACTGGCTTACGTATATTTAAACCCCCTCTTACGAATATCGAGGTAGAATATTGAATATCTTGACAGCTAACCTCGAGCTTCACTCTAGTTATCAAATGCAAGTCTTTATTTAATCTAATAGGCAGAATGCTAGGATAGGTACGGCGTCTAACATCATCCTAGATCTTGACCAGCAAAACATCAACAATGCATACGTCTCAGGGATGAAGGAAGACCTTGGCTTATACGGAAATGAGCTCAACTAGTAAGACCCAACCAACTACTAGGGACCCAGTACCGACGTGTAACCTGCAGGCTAACTTCGATTACTAGCTTCACAACGTACTTCAGCATCGCGTACTGCATTATGCTGATCCCGTCTCAAATCATTCTGACCTACGTACGGCCGAGCTACTGGCTATCCGGGCTGGAGATATGCTGGGGCGTGATCACGGGGCTGATCGCCATCGCCCATAATGCGAATCAAGTATACATCCTCCGCGTCTTCCTCGGCCTATGCGAGAGTTCGGCTTGGCCAGGGATGATGACGCTGTTCAGTGAGTTTCCATTTGCTTTTTTGACACCTGCCCCCAACCTGTCTAGGTGAGATGAATACCAGGATGCTTACATACCCGCCTACAGTGCATTGGTACACGCCCTCAGAACTTGCGAAGCGAATGGGCTTCTACCACTCTTGCCAGGCAATGGGATCCATGGTCTCGGGCGCATTGCAGGTCGCCATTGTGAACACTCTTCACAACGCCAAGGGGTTAGCCGGGTGGCGTTGGCTGTTCGTCATCAACGGGGTCATGACTGTGGTAGTTGGTGCCCTCGGCTTCTTCTTGCTGCCGGACCTTCCCAATCGCGTCAACCCGCGCGCGTTCTGGTTCAAGGAGGGCCATGCGAAACTTGCGATGGAGCGCCTCGAGCGCCACGGGCGGGCTGAGCCGAAGAAGATGACCTGGGCTGGTGCTAGGTATGTCGTCCCCCCTTTCGTGATTCTTTAGGCGTCGTGTAGTCGATGCTTACCAATATCTAGACGCACTTTTGCCAACTGGGTAGCTTATTTCGTCCCGGTTCTGTACATCGCGACTGTTCTGGCGCCTTGGGGATACGCCTACTTCAACCTGTTCCTCAAAAGCCTCAAGAATCCTGACGGCACTCCTGTTTGGTCCACTTCCGAAGTTAACGCTATTCCGATTGGCGGCGGTGCTATTAATGTTGTTTTTGGTAAGTCCGAGAGAGAGAGTCACTCATGCACTGGCCCTCCATTCATTGAATTGATCTACTTAGACCTAGGCTAACTCCAATTCTAGTTTGGATTTGGGCGATTTTGTCTGATCTTTTGAGAACGCGATGGACTTTGATCGTTGCGCAAGGTAAGATATTTGCGATTGTGATTCTAAAGAAAGAAGAGGAACGGGAGTACCGGTTCTAGAATACTAACCCTGCTGTAACTAGCTGCCATCGGTCTTGTTCCGTGCATTGCGATGAGCATCTGGACCTCGCATCCTGACACGACGCCATTAGCTACAGCATACGCTAGTTACTTTATCTCTTACCTCAGTCTGGGCACTGCGCCATTGATCTTTGCTTGGCTATCTGACTTGTAAGTCGATCTCTTGAGTGTCTTCAATGAAGATGGCTAACCCCCCAAAAGATTGCCCCAAGACCCGGAAGCTAGGACCCTCATTATCGGAGTCGCCGTCGCGACGTACTACGCAGTATCATCGTGGAGTCAAGTACTCGTCTGGCCTGCGGTAGAGGCGCCGTACTGTATGTTCCCTATCACGCACTGCCTGCCCCGCATGATCCTAGGACTTTCCAATGCTGACATTTGGTTTACAAGACAAATACGGCTGGCAATCGTCAATTGCTCTTTGGATCCTGGTCGTTATCATGACTTGTGTTCTCCGGTATATCGACATGAAGTATCTTCTGTAAGTTGGCCTTTAACTAGAACAAGATGATGATGGCACTGTATCGTTGCTAACATTTTTTTTTCTTTTTCGAAAAGTCCGAAGCGAGAAGACTTCCGTGCCACTCTACGTGTGCACTCCAGTCCCAAGTTAGTGGGTGTAGACCCAGACCCCGAGGATGATCGTTAGATGGATGCTGGGGGTCTTGGCTTGGTTCTTCAGCACTGGTCAATACTATGTCGTAGAGTAATTTTACTCATACATACCTATCCATGGATGTATGATAAAGGAGGTATTAGGTAGTTATCTTGGTATGCCTTAGGAACTATTCAAATTACCGAAATACCTATTATCTTGACGAAATTTAAATATTCTCCGAAAGTGTTTTGGTGAGTACGAACTTACTACGAAGTTTTGCTCAAAGAAAATTGTACGAACATAGATATCCATCCATGATCGATCCATGTTGTAACTTGTACATGACAGTATGTATTGTACATGTTCAATGGATAAATTGTACCTACGTACATAGGTACACTTACTGTGTATCACGTGGTACTTTGGCATACATTTGCACGTGATGGTTTATAAACTCATCCCGAGTCTCTGACAAGTCACATTTAGATGTGGATATTTTTCATGCTATTGGAACTTTGGGAGTTCGGAATTCTACACATAAATCCACGTGCTCCAACAACAGTTTTCCCCTTCCTTACCTACATGTACATATGCAGTATCCATACATAATACACTACACTAGTAGCTGGTTTTTCTTGGCAATTTGATACAGATTCCGCCGTGCTGAGACAGACATCTGATAGACAGACAATGATCAACCATACCCAATGTAGTGGAAAGGTGTGGATGGCACCACTTACTAATTACTATGTACACCTCCGCTAAAAGTTACCTAGTAGTTAGGGTACCAGTTTATGTATAGATGTGGAAAGCTACACATGTATATTCCATATAACACTCGCTTATAACATACACATATTATACACCACATTACACACTATCATATGCTGACTTATTGAGCATTCACTTTAATGCCCTAAGTAGTACCTGTTTTTCATAGCATCATACATATCATACATATTATACATACGATCCACATTTACTACCTATACACGTCTACTCTTGGTATCCTATCACTAACCTTATCACGCCGTTCCCATAGACCCGGTAGCTGTTAGTTACCTAGGTCTGTATGTAAACACTTTACACCGTCTGTTTGCTCATATAGCTACATCCCCACTTCTCATGCACTCGATGTAAATCACATCCATTCCAGCTTCATCTTCTATCTACTGGGTATTCTGCCTATACCTAGCATTGGCCAAAGTGTGCTGTCATATCAACGAGACAAAATGTCATCTGATCTCCCAGACTCCATACTCGGCGACACCCGTTATAGACTCGAACCGACATCGTTTTTTTTGTTGGGGCTTTGCCCTTGCGTTCGTCTTGCGCTCCCGCTCTTGTTTTCCGTCTTGTGCGGAATTCCTAACCTTCCCTAGCTTCAACCGTTATCTCTTCGTCGTTGTGAACTCTGGGCTTTGATTTGAGATTTTCAAGCCATGGAGCTTAGATACTAGGTAGGCGGACAATGCAGTCTATATGGTTACCTGGTAGTTATGCGCCTACCTCAGTAGTGGACGTTTGTTGCAAGACAAACAGCTAACCAAGGTCTGCAAGTACTGACAAGGTTAGGCTATAGTAGTGGGTGGGCATTCTTCCAAGAGCATACTCCAACAACAGGTTATGCGGTTGGTAGGTATGATTTGTACGAGAAAGAGCTAGACTCGCGAACTGGGTGAAGGGTTGATGTGCTAACGTTTAAGTAGTTCAAGTCTCCTAGACCCTCCTGGGTAAAGCAAACACGCCGACCCACTCAACTTCCCTGATGCCAAGGCAATCAGGTTTTTTATACCACCTATTTATACCATACTACATAGTATATTCCTACATAACTAGTAGTTATGTGCCTCGCGGAACATTTCCGGGGTACTTCGCCGGCAGGACGGTAAAGACTAACGAACCAGGGGGTCCTATCTTAGTGTACCAGATATACTGACCCTTACCGCCCTGGTGGATGTGCAATTTTGTAGTCTAGAGTCTTTCGTACATGGGCACTACGCCGCATTATCAATCTACCGTTGTAGGTTTTCTACACTATGCATGTACTACATGTATGTGAGAGGCATAGCTGTGGATGTTTCGCGCCGTCCCGCATGTTCCAACAAACCCCTACCCTTAGCTGGTCCCCATGATCAGTCGAACTCTGTTCCGAATCTTTTGAAAATCGTGGCGTGATAAGCTTCGTTCGTTCATCCCTTCATCCCAACGTATTCGTATTAGTCTCCGATCTGCATCCCGTCCAAGGACGAGCAGTGGCCTATCCGATGTGTATTTAACTACGCTATGGCCTCGGTTCATCTACGTTTACATCTCAGGTTCAGATCATTAAGACATCCCACATCACTACTATCAACATGGTCAGCACAAGCACAACAACCCAGAAACCCCGAGTCATCGTCTGTGGCGGTGGCCTGGTGGGCCTATACACCGCACATGCCCTGTCCCGAGCCAACATAGATTTCGTGGTTCTCGAGCAGCAGTCCGAGGTCACGGCTCCCAAGGGCGCCGGGCTTGTCCTGTTCCCACACGTGGCTCGGCTGCTAGACCAGCTAGGGCTGTACGAGCTGGCCCTGAAAGAGACCATAACCATTACGGACAAGCAAATGTTGCGGCAGAATGGGCGGGTCGTACTTCGACACCGCATGGCCCAATCGATAGAAGCACAGTTAGTCATTCATGCCTTACTCACCACCCCGCCACACCCCCATCACTAGAAAAAGTTTCAGCTAACATGGGGGGTTTCAACTAGACACGGATACCCAGCCCTGGGATTTCCGAGATGGAAGTTCATTCGGCTGCTGTACGACCACCTCCCCGAGCGAGAGACTCGGATCCGGACGAGCGCCCGAGTCTCCGACATTGAGATGAGCGACGACGGCGTGCGCGTGCACCTCGAGGACGGCAGCGTCGAGGAGGGGACGCTCGTGATCGGCGCCGACGGCGTTTACAGCCGGGTGCGCGACGCCGTGAACCGGCACGCGCAGCCGGCGTCGGCGACGGAGAAGGCGAAGGAGAAGGACCCGTCGGACACGTCGCCGATGGTGGCGAGCTTCTTCGGGATCTACGGGATCGCGCCGTACGTCAAGGGCGCGGAGCGGACGGTGTTCAACGAGACGCACGGGCCGGGAATGGTCTCGCAGTTCTGCGCGGGCGAGGACGAGATGATCTTCGGGCTGTACGCGGCGCTGCCGAAGCCGACGACGCTGCGCCACAAGTACACGGAGGAGGAGCTCGAGGCGACGGCGAGGCGCTGGTTCGACGTCCAGGTCTTTCCCGGCATCAAGTTCAAGGAGATCTGGGAGAAGTGCGACCGCAGCTCCGTGCACCTCGCCAACGCGGAGGAGGGGTTCATCGACAAGTGGTACCACGGGCGCATCGTGATGCTGGGCGACTCCGTGTGCAAGATGACGCCGATCTTCGGGATGGCGGCCAACAAGGGCATCGAGTGCGGCGCCACCCTCGTCAACGAGCTGTACGACCTCTTCAACAGCGGCGCCGAGATCACGACGGCGTCCATCGAGAAGGCGTTCCAGCGCTTCCAGGACAGCCAGATAGAGGATGCGCGGAAGATCGAGAAGCGCGGGAGGGTCATCACGCGGCTGTTCAGCTGGCACGGCTGGTCGTACTGGTTGCTGGATCACCTGGTCGTCCCGTGGCTGAACATGGAGAAGATCACGATAAACGAGCTCACGGAACCGGTTTCCAAGGCGCATATCCTCGACTTCGTCCCGTTCAAGGGCAGGACCGGGAAGATTCCTTGGGTGAGGCAACCAAAGGTGCAAGCTTGAAAGCATACATTAGGTACTTCCTGCTAGGTTACAAGACATTGTATGGTTTGGCAGTAGAATGACGTTGGACAATACCATGCGAGCGGCCGACCTTTCTCGATCATATAGATGCCTAGGTAGATATGTAGACAGTAGAGATTTTGGAAGCATATCAACTTAATTTAAAATAATCATTCTTTTCATGTTTTTTGACCAAGTGTGATATTTTATTGTCGTTGTCCTCCTTTCCCCCTTTTTTCTCTTTGGTTTTCTTCCCCACTCTCCTCCCCCTTTCATCAATTCAATAAATTCTAAATTTTTGGACACCATCATTCGTTTTGGCGCTCACCTTAGTTGCTGTTGCAGATGCCTGAGGCACCATAGGCTCCACTAGGCCATATATTTGCACTCCGTCAATGTAGTCAGGAGTAAAGCAAGCTTTCTTCCTGTCATCTTCCTTCTTCTTGGTTGCAGTTATCCTGCAACAGTCGCACACCTATGACTTAGTACCCTCTTGACCATCCGACCCTCCACTTTTCGCTGAAGCCTGCCCCAATCATTGTTTCTCGGGGTATTTACGTCGGCCGAACGATATGTACGTGTTCGTTCCCTGGGCTATATAATGGAAAGGATTACTCAGTCCTACTAACCGGTTTGAGATCCTGGGTGATATTGGAGTATAGTGACATGGTACTGCTTTTCTGCTGTCTAATTGGATATCTACCTACCTAGGTAATTTTTGTTCCCCTCCCATACTTCCCAACATATTATGTAGGCACCTTAATCAGTCGATGAATAGCTTCCTGTAGGTCCCGAGGTCTGCATATCTTCCTTGCCCCTCTGGATAGTCTAGAGCTATCATGGCTAAGTCCAAGACTTTATTTCCTGATCTTGTCCCGTATGAGTATTGGTAAGTGAGTATTAAGACTAAGATGGCATCAACTCGCCAGGTGTCTAGCGTACGGGCTTGCTGATAAGCATGAGCTACAACGAGCTAACATTCTATTTGCTATCAGTCCACTTTCTCCCGAAGCTCATACACGAGCTCTGAAGTTAGAGCCTCCCATAGATCCATCTGCGCCGGTTCGTTGTTCTTAGGAAGAGATCAGCCTTGACGATGCAGAGATGTCCGAGTATGATGCTTTATCCTACACATGGGGGAGCCCTGAATTCACCGAGGAAATAATCCTTGATCATTATTACTCAAAGAGGGTCACCGAAAACCTCTACCATGCCTTGATTCGGTTTAGACTGCCTGCTGGGACTCGTCTTCTTTGGGTAGACGCCCTCTGCAGCAATCATGACGACAACGATGAAAAGTAGAAGCAGGTCCCTTTCATGAAGCAAATATATCGTAGTGCTTTGTCGGTTATAGCTTGGCTAGGCGCTGATAAAGAAGCCGAGGACTGTTTACGTCGCCTACACCTTCTTGCGAAGCAGCCCAAGTCTAGTGAAGTTACAGCGGAAATTGTGAAGGAACTGGGTTATATCACACAGCTACCGTGGTTCCACCGACGATGGGTTATCCAGGAAGTTGTTCTGAGCCCGCATGTCGTCATCACTTGCGGTCGAGTCAGCGTGCCTTGGACGCGATTTTTTCAACATCTCCTCCAAGAAAGCCGGGAGGGGGTCATTGATTCGATAGTGCTACTGTTGGACATGTGGAGGTCTTCGATTCTTAAGGACGACACGGGAACGGGATTTCGCATGTTTGAACTTCTCACGGAAATCCACGAGGCGGGATGCGCGGATGATAGAGACAGAGTATACGCTTTGGGGGCGCTGGCAAGTGATATGGAAGTGCAAGATGGTAGTGGCCGCACCACAATATCGCCTGATAAGGCTATCATACCCGCCGACTACACGGTATCAGCAGAGTCGCTTTATCATAAAGTGACGATTGAGTTGATCACCCGAAAGGCCGCCCTCAAGCCTGTTGATCTCTTTGTCCAATGTGCTATCAGGCACATAGAAAATGAGTTAGACGGGATGCCTTCGTGGGTCCCCGACTAGAGAAAACCCCTAGTGCGAGAACCGTTGTGGTTCCACGAGGACGTTAGAGCCCATGTAAATCACAATGATTGATCTAAATTGAGGATCATGTGTGCTCTAATATCGGTTTGCTAGGTCGAGTCACTAACAATCTAAACATTCTCTTCCCGGGGGCATATGATGAGGTCGAGATCACCAAAGGGTTCTTGGATACGTGGACGGCAATGGTAGAACTACAGAAGCGCACCGCGAGTAAACCAGGCCAAAGTCACGTTAGAAAGGAACAGCTCCTAGCTCGTTTGGTAAACACAGTTCTATCTGAGAGGACGCCTTTGAGGTCCGGACACGCGACTGGACCCGCGCCTGGAAAGGTCAATCAAGGACAGCAACGAAGCTTTTGGAAGTACTGGGAAAAATACGAAAAAATGTTGCAGTACATCTGCAACCAAGAAGAAGAAAGAGGAAAGGAAGAAAGCTTGCTTTATTCCCAACTACGGATGGCGGAGTGCCAATATATGGCCATAAGGGCCATATGGCTAAGGGTGCCTAAGGCACCTGCAACAAAAAAAAAAAAAAAAAAACCAAAAAAAAAAAACCCTACGGGATATCTGCGATATTTTGGGACAGCAGAGCCAGACGAAGACATTGAGCACCGAGTTATGCAAGTTTATCTGCGAGTACATGAGAGGCCGCACCGTCTTTGAGTGAAGAACGAAGGGATGAATTGGGGACTGCTGGGTAGCTTTCGCTTCATGGGAGACTGCCAGGCGATGATACTTTCGGGTCCTGTTGTTGAAAACTGACTGGAGAATCTGAGGGCCCCGCTATGACTGGTTTCCCTCAATGTACGGAAATCGACATATCGCAGTGGAGTAGGTACCTTAGTAGTATGTACATGTAGAGTGGAGGGCGCCCACTCAGTTACCGTAACTCCTACCGGTACTAGGTAGGTAAGTAGGGCATTGCTGTTTAGTTTTGAGGGCATCTCAATGGAATGGTGATAATACATCTACAGAGGCAACCAAAAGAGTTCTAGAGATAGTTAGTATGATGATGTTTGAGAAATGCAGGCAGGCAGTGCAATGCTGCCTAGATCAACTCCACAGAATGAACATCTCACATCTCGAATCTCTCACGCTAGCGCTTACAGCCCGCAGGGCTAGCACGGACAGTCTATGTGAAAGACTAAAGCTGCCTGTTTCATCCCTTACTTCATGTGCATACCTACCTACCTTTCTATTGGGTTGGAACCTCCCCGTTGTATTCAGCTCTATGCATCTAACTACTATTAGATACTAGGCAGGTATCTGGATATGCAGGTATGCCGGTGACTCAGCCGCCCTCTCTCCATCTACCTAGTACCTATCTACATGCAGTGTTGGTTGTGGCTCATCTGCATACCTATCAGACAATGCCACCTCCGCATCAAAGTCCAACATGTAGATTTAGATAGGAGGGCGGATCTAGATTGGTTACACTGCCTGCCTTGCCGACGTTGTCATATGTCATACCTACTAACTAGGTCTCTATATATTGCTTCAAGTCTCTTCAGACATCCGGTATGTTCTTGCTAACCACCTCGTCCTTGTTACTTACCTCTTCACCCTAAGGCCGGTCTTATTCCCATCTACTTACTTCAGATTTTCATTTACTTACACTTCCCCAGTTAGTTTCTTTATCCCCTACCTAACTCATCATGGCTAAACCAAGAGGTCGCGGCGGCAAACGGGCTGCGCAAAACCAACGCCATACTTACCGAGAGAATGACCCAGCCATGCTCGCAGCTCAAAAAGAAGCAGAAAGACGTGAGAGAATCTTGGCTGACCGTTATCGTACGGAAGCCAAATGGCGGCCCAAGATTCCCGAAGTTCGCAAGGTCAACTTCGAGAACTTCAAGAATCGTTTCCATGACCCGTCCGAGCCTGAGTATGCAATCGATGTTCTCATAGATGGCGCCAACTTGCAAGCCCAGATTCGACGTGAACAGGCCGCTCGACGCAAAGCCGAGATTGCTCGTATCCGACAGAGATACCTGATTGCTTCCGGGGTTGCGAGGGAGCAAGTCTATGCCCCTCCGTATAAGAAGGAAACCCAGGAGAAGGTCAAGAGGGACAAGCGAGCTGAGACCTCCCAGGGAACCGACACTGACATTCAACGCATTCGCATCCAGTCTCAGCCTATCCTGGGGCATCTCACAACTCTTCTCAAGGACACCGAGCAGCGCTCGACTCCTCGTACCTTTGTGAGGCCTTTCAAGGCTCTCGTCTACTTCCAGCCCAAGATGAAGGAGATTCTCGCCACTCTAGAGGAGAAGTGGGCTGACTACGAGGAGATTGACGAGTTTGGATCGGAGAAAGTGACAGATACCCCTGAAGAAGTGGAAATCATCGAGAGAGCAGACACCAAAGACAAAGATGCTGACTCCCAGGACGACGATGATGAGAGCGACACCGAGTCGCTCCTATCGGTTGACTCCAATGCCGAGGACTTAGATGGCATCATGGATAGCCCTGAAGCTCTCAAGGACATGCGATGCTACGTCAACTTCATCGACAAGGAAGTCATGCCTTTGTATTCGCGTTTCCAAGGAAACGATACGAACAAAGTGAAGTTTGACGACTTGTGGTCTCTCTTCCGAGTCGGAGATCTCATTCACATGCCGGCTGCTGGGGAAACCGCAGGCCGTTACCACGAGGTTTGGCGCATTTACCGAGTCGAGGTTCCAGAGCCGGAGGTGTCATTCCCCTCGAAATTGGGTTGGGAATTTTTCGCGGATGAGTTGCAGCAAGACAAGAAGGCTAAGTTTACAATTTTCGCCTACTACATTGATCACGATGGCAACTCATTTGGGGCCGTGCGACACAAGTTCGAGCTCGACTCCTTCCCCGGCGAACGGCTTATCGAGTCTCTCGAAGTTTTCCCCATTCGCTATCGACAGGAGCACGAACAATTCTTGGAATCGCTCAAGAAGCAAGGCCAGTATTTCCAGAAGCTCCTCTCAGACCGTCACAAGTCATACAACGCCTGGACCCTGACGAGAAACCCGCCCTTCGACACTACGGAAGTTGATGAGGAGATTTTGCACAACGAAAACAGGGACAAGATGCGGCACCCCGAGTTTGTGGAAAGTGACGTGATCGTCGACCTGGCGGAAGCGTACCAGAAGAACCCAGACTGGCGGCCCAGGTTCCACAAGCTGACAGTGACCAAGAACATCCGATGCGAGGCCGAAGACGACGACATGAACATCCAGCAGTGGCAGGACGGATCGCGACAAAACCTCGTGTACGCGCAGCGAGAGATCGTGCAGAAGGAAGACGGCGTGGAGATGTGGCAGCGCCGGGAGAACCTCAACGTCGACGTGTTCCTGCGCCAGCGCACCAAGGAAACACGCACCTACGACCCGGCGTCGAAGGTCCCCGAGCTCCGCGACGAAGACTTCGTGCTGCTCCCCAAGCGCATGTTCGCGTACGCCCTGCGCGAGCGCCGCTTCGTGCCCGTGAACACGCACTTCCTGCGGCCCATCCGCCGCGAGCAGGGCGTCTTCGAGAACCTGAAGATCCTGAAGGACTACAAGGACATCGTGCGCGGCCTCGTCGCCTCCCACTTCCAGAAGAAGTCGCTGGAGAGGCGCTACGTGGACATGTCGCGCGAGGGCCCCTCGCAGGATCTGATCCAGAACAAGGGCCGCGGTCTCGTCGTCCTCCTGCACGGCGTGCCCGGTGTAGGCAAGACGGCGACGGCGGAGGCAGTCGCCATGGAGTACCAAAAGCCGCTGTTTGTGATCACCTGCGGCGACCTCGGTCTGTCGCCCAGCGAGGTGGAGTGGTCGCTGAACAACGTGTTCCGGCTCGCGCACCTCTGGGACTGCGTGCTGCTGCTCGACGAAGCCGACGTGTTCCTGTCGCAGCGGTCCAAGGTCGACATGAAGCGCAACGCGCTCGTCTCCGTCTTCCTGCGGGTGCTGGAGTACTACAACGGGCTGCTCTTCCTGACCACGAACCGCGTCGGCACGATCGACGAGGCCTTCAAGTCGCGCATCCACATGTCGCTGTACTACCCGCCCCTCGACAAGACGCAGACGCGCGAGATCTTCCGCCTCAACATCGCGAAGCTGCGGGAGATCGAGGCGCAGCGGCACGCGATCACGGGGGAGCCGACGCTGGTGGTCAAGGACAGCGAGATCATCGACTTCGCCGGCAAGCACTTCGAGGAGAACGCGCGCTCGACGGGCTGCTGGAACGGCCGCCAGATCCGCAACGCGTTCCAGATCGCGTCGAGCCTCGCGCACCACAACTACGCGCACGCTGTCGAGGAGGCGCGCGCGCATGGTCGCCAGCCCCCCGCGGCGCCGCTGCTCGACCGTGGTCTGTTTGATAAGGTGCAGATGTCGACGCAGAGCTTCGATCGCCATATGAAGGACTCGAAGGGGTTCGATGCGGATTTGCCGCTGAGGAGCACGTTTTACGAGGAGAATAAGTTTGAGTGATTGCTTTTATAGGGGAGGGTAATGGTGTTTGATCAAAGATGGATTTATGAGCTTTTATAACGACATGATTTGGGCAATTTCCTGCGTGGCACTTAGGTAGCGTTGCTATATAGGTAGTTGAACGATAACAAGATTGAAGCATCACTCTGTATTTCAGGGGTAAAATAGGTATTGCACCTACTATTTATTTGCTTTTCTCATCGGCGATGTTTAGTCCTCTTGAACCCGGGATATAACATTCCAAAGCTGGCTCATGCCCCTTTTCTGAACCCCATCATATGGGTATAACTTACACCAGCATAGGCACACCACACCTAGTGCAGAAACTGGTTAAACCAGCTCACAGCTTCATCCTTCGCCCTCGCCATAGCAATCCGCTCGCCCGGCTTCCTATCGTCCCCGCGAACCAGCGCCCCATGCTCGATGCCCGGAAAATAGCGATAGTCAAACTGTACATTATTCTTCTGCAGCGTGTCAAACGCATAGCTCTTCAGCTCCGCCGTGAACGTGAAGTCGTTCTCGGGCGCCAGCAGCTGCACCGGCACCGCGACATCGTCAATATCCTTGTGCGTCAGCAGCGACGGGTGCGCCGTCGCGACGCAGTCGACGAGCGGCGGGGTGTGCTCCTTCGCCGCGAGCCGGAGCACCGCCCACCCGCCGTAGCAGAAGCCGATGGCGCCGAGCTTCTTGTGGGTGCCGCGCAGCTCGCGCGCCGCGGCGAAGATCTCGGGCTCGCGGACGTCGCGGCCGTTCAGCGCGCGGAAGCGCTCGGCGTCGAACTTGCTGAAGTCCCCGTCGATGAAGGGCGCCGGGTCGACGACCCAGCCGCCGAAGAAGTCGGGGAGGTAGACCGTCGCGTTGGCCTCGCGCGCGTAGTGGTCTGCCAGCAGGCGCGCGTTGTTGAAGGTCCAGCCGAAGATGTCGTGGACGATCAGGATGGCGGCGTCGGGGTTGGTGCCCGCGATGTAGACGTCGTTGGCGCCGAGTTTGCTAACCTTGCCGGTTGGCGTGCCGCTCCATTCGAAGCCCTTGAGGCAGCACGAGGAGAGAGACATCTTGTTGCCGCTTGGTATACGAGTCTAGTGATGGGGTGGGAGCAATACAACACAAGATGAAGGATATCGCCTACCAAATACCTACTTGTGCTTTTATACTAGATACTAGCTTTATTTCTAGCTTTACTTCATGATTTATTAGTAAGACTCCAGGCCCACTGGTTTTGGATTTCGCAATTTGAGAGCGGATATACGCCGTCGGTAAAATTGGTCGGCATTCGCTTCGAATATTCGTTCCGAACCTCGGAAGGGTGTCATGCCTAGTTGTTAGAAGGATGCATACCTCCAGGACTACCAAGTTTATGTAGGTGCCTAAGGTATCTCCTCATGGATTACAAACCTTGGATGCACAACATCCATCCCGGTAGCTAGTGGATCAGGGGGAATATCCATACCTATCCGCCGTCCTAAGTCCGAGCTGATCGAGCCTTGGCCACCTATCGGGTGTCTCTATTCATTAGGTACCTATGTGCTAGCTTGCTGCAGGTCACCGACAGTATTCAGCTGCAATACTATATGGCTCATTGGCCACGGGTATTCATTAGGATTCATTATTACTCATTAACTATGCATACCATTCATCGTAGGTTGTCCGTGTCTCTTTCCCTTCATTAATATGATTTTGAGGTCAACCATGACCTCATCCGTCATTATTCCCAAGCATTGCTTGAAGGATTGCATTAACAAAGTCTGACAGCGTTGCAACGATCTGTGCAGGAGTATTGGTTAGCATATGGTCATTCAACGGAGATGCCTTTATACTCGTTCAAGATAGGGCAGGATAGATAAACTTACAGGTGTGGCATCGCCTATCAACTCCGTGGTTTGCGAGACGAACGCAGCCGTCAGAAGGCTCTCTGCATTACCCAGCAGATCCATTATGCCCTTCACCGAAGTGGGCGTGATTAGAGGTGTGATTTGTTCGACGATTCCTTGGACATCAATCTTGTCCAAGGAATTGAGAAGGGGCTTGACAGCCTTGATGAGACCAGCAAAGTCGATGTCGCCTAACATGCTGAGAAGCGGCTTGACCTGGTCCAGAAGGCCCTTGATGTCAATTTCTCCTAGGACTCCTACCAACGGCGCTGCGCCGTCAATGATAGTATGGGTTTCATTGACGAAGTCGCTGGTGAGGAGCTTCTCGGCGTTACCAACCAGACCCGTCAGGCCAGTTACCGAGTCTGGCGTGAGCAGTGGTGAGAGGGCATCGAAGATACCCTTTAGATCGATGCTTCCCACGGCGTTCAAAATAGGGGTAAGTTGTTTGACCAACCCTTCGATGTCGATCTCACTTAGGGAGTTCAAGATTGGAGTGATCTGCTTGACCAAACCTGCAATGTCAACCTGGCTAACGGCATTCAAGATCGGCTCTATTTGATCCACAAGACCAGTCAAATCAATCTTCCCTAAGGCGTTTAGAATTGGCGTGATTTGTTTGACCAAGCCTGCAATGTCGATTTGGCTAACAGCGTTCAGGATGGGCTCTATTTGGTCGACAAGGGCACTTAGATCAATCTTGCCCACCGCATTCAAGATCGGCGTGAGTTGCTTGACTAGACCGGCGATGTCGATCTGGCTAACCGCGTCTAAGATAGGCTCTACCTTCTTGATGAGGCCGGCAATATCAATCTGGCTCAAAGTATCCAGCAGGGGCTTTATCTGTTTGATAAGGCTGTCCAAGTCGATCTGACCTAGGGCGGATAGTAAGGGGACGGCACCGGATATCAACGTCTTAGTTTCGTCAACGAAATCAGCTGTCAGCAGGTCTTCGGCGTTGCCCAAGAGTCCAACGATTCCCTTAACCGAATCAGGCGTCAGTAATGGCTCAACAGCCGCGAGGAGCCCTTGAAGGTCGATCTTGCTGAGGCTGTCAAGGAGCGGCGCGACCTTGTCTAGAAGGCCTTTTAGATCAATGTCCTTGAGACTATCCAGGAGAGGCCCTGCCCCTGAGATTAGGGACTTGGTTTGATCCACAAAGTCGCCAGTAAGGAGATTTTCTGCGTTTCCGAGAAGCCCAATGATCCCCTTAATAGAATCTGACGTGAGCAATGGGCTGAGGGAGTCAAACAGACCCTTGAGGTCAAGTTGGCCGAGCTCGTTCAGAATAGGGGATATCTGATCGATTAATCCTTCCAGATCAATCTTGCCGAGGCTAGCTAGGAGAGGACCGGCTCCAGAAATTAGAGATTTGGTCTGGTCGACGAAATCTGACGTGAGGAGCTTTTCGGCATTCCCTAGCAGACCAACTATTCCCTGTACGGAGTCCGCCGTGAGTAATGGCGCAAAAGCATCGAGAATTCCCTTAAGGTCAAGGTCTCCCAGGCTGTCGATGAGGGGCTGTGCGCTGGCAAGCAATGACTTCAGCGCCTTGACGGTGTCTGCTGTCAGAAGTTCCCCAGCATTGTTCAGCAGGTTCACGACGCTCTTGATGGCATCAGGCTGCAGTAGAGGAGATAGAGCATTAAGAATGCCTTTCAAGTCAATGCCCTTGATCTCATCTATGATACCCTCCAGGTCCAAAGACCCGATCAAGTCGAGCAAAGGCTCCGTCTTGGTGAGAATGTTTCTGGTGATGGATGGGATGGGAGGACGAAGTGTGTCAGCCAGATACACCATGGCGTCGTGCAGGGCCTGCAAGAACTCATCGCTCAACAACTGCTGAAGGGCCGAGAGATAACCTCCGATGTCACCTAGTTGTGTGACGAGCTTCGTCAAACTTTCAAGAATCGAACCTAGATCACCAAGTCCCGAAATTTCGCCAAGATCAAGGCCGCCGCTTGAGCTAGAGCCTGAACTCGAGCTTGAGCCAGAGTTGGTGTCATTGTTGCTTTGCCGTGGATACAGAGGAACCTTTTGCTGCTGGGCTTTGTTTTTTCTGAGGAGACCATTGAGCTCAGTCAAGGCATCTGTAAGGTCTGATCGAGGAACCAATGCTAAGTTGTGTCTTGCAAGCAATGCATCAAGGTCTAGTTCCGGTGACGATGCCGTCCTTGGCGCGCTCTCAGCAATGAGAGTTGCCGGCGCCAAAGCAACTATGAGGAATTTAAAGAAAAACATGGCGAAGATTGAGGAGGAGGTAGTTGTTGAAGGTGCTCCCGCGGTGTCGTTCTCTTTCTCTCGGGGTTGAAGCTTCGGTGCAGCTTGACCATGGGAGTATAAGACGGATCGAGCGAGGTGGGACGGTCGATGATATGGACAACCAAGTCTCCAACCTCGATCTCACGTCCACTTGATATCACATGGAATTTGCTCCCCGTGCGGCATGAGGAGAGTGTTCCGGACATTATGCCTTCTTGGGATCTCCCACCAACCCACCCACATGGGTAGCTAATTTTTAGCTTAGCTTCCTAGTCCTTAGAAGAACGATGGCCAAGCTAGCTATCCCCAGCTTCCCCAACTTTCTCCACGGCTGTCCACGATGCCATCACCCGCGCAAGTGCCTAGACAGGTTAGTATGCAAAGACTAGGACCCCCCTGACTGAGTGGAGCCGAGATGTCAAGCTTTTTCGATTATCTGAACGCTTATTCGACAGCTTGGCATGGAATCTGCCATGTAGGTATGTACTTGTGTAGGAGTGTAGGGTTACGGTTACTACCTATATGTGCGTGCTCACCGCATTCTCACGTGCCCCGGCACTGGTATTACTGAGTCTCAGAATCGCGCCATTAATCAGTATCAAGAAGTGAATGCTAAGTATAATACTTTTTTCTTTTTTTTTGTCCTTGTCTTTTATTTACGGCACAACTATACCATTCCGTACTTGACCTTAACATCACAAGTTTGAAAAGACTAGATAGAAACTCCCGAGGTCTAGACACTCCCTTGTTTCCCAATTCTTGAAATACAAACCCCAAAATTCAGTCCCGCCGCTGAGGTTCACCCAACATCAATAGATGTTAGGATTGAAGTCCTTCCCGTGCTACATAGTAGTATAGTGCCATTGTATTATTCACGATTTAGATGCCCAACTATTCGCTAGCTACCCCGCAAACCACAGACTATTGGATGCCTTCGGACGACATGACCAAAAGGGGAATAATTACAGGGCCATCCTTTTCCCTTAACAGGCAGGCGGGTCGCAGGCGAGTAGCACCATGACATCAGCCCACGATGAGCTTTTGCATCGGGTGAAGATGAAGATCTGCTAGAGTAAATTAATGTTGCTCTTCTGTTGTACTAAACCCCGCAACCTCATCGTGTTAGTCCCTTTGTTGATATGTGCGTGACTCACAACAAACCAGTAAACACCCCTGAAAAGACCAGAGCTGACCATATTACCCCTGCAGGGCGGGATGTTGCGAATCGGGGTTAAAAAAGAAAAAAACAAACAACGGGGGTGGGTGTACGGAAAATGCAACATGGAGATCTGAGGGGGAGGGCACTTCCGAGGCCGATAGATCGTGAGCCCCAGGTAGCTAGCTCTACATGGTAGAAGAAGTAGTTGGTTCACATGTCATGACGCCGGGATATGTACTATGTATGACTTCTCAGTCCTCCCCCACGTTTCTGTCAACTTGTTCTTAGATGTGTATTCTGCCGTATCTCGCCATCTGGCACTTTGATGTTGCCTAAGACAAGTTCATCATGGCATCGGCATTTCGAGAAGACAACTCCCACTATGAGCCTACAAGCCCTAGAACCTCCGTGCACGGCGCGAGGGGTGGTGATGGTGAAGAGACCGCGAATGCAGCGGAAAGGCCTAGTAACGATGCCTCCTCGGCTGACCACGTTCAGGAGAAGACGGCAGCAGCAGCTCCTCTCACGAAGAAGCAGAAGGTAAAGCGTCACTGTGGAAAGTTCTGGTGGTGGTACTTGATAGGGTCTATCATTCTTTTGGCAATTCTTTTACCAATCTTGTAAGTATTTAACCAGAAATCTAATTGATAGGGGTGCTAATTGATGGCATAGATTCTTGGTAATTGTGCCGGCTATTGTGCAGCGCATTCTCGATAATCAGGCTATGCCTGTATACGGCGGTGCATTCATAGCTGTATCATCCAAGGAACTCAACGTATCTATCACGACGTCTCTGGATACACCACTGCCAGCGAACATCGACCCCGTGACACTCTTCATGTATAATGCAGAGACGCCTGAATTCTCACCTTTCGTCAACATTACTCTACCACAAATGCACGTGGACGGCGAGACAGAAATCAACATCCCCGGACAGACAGTGGCCATAACCAACGAGACGGAGCTCATCTACTGGTTCAGCAACGTCTTCGACAACCCCAAAGTCCAACTATCTACCCGGGGCGACTCCGTCGTCCGTCTAGGAGCGCTGCACTCGAATGCGCACATCCAGAAGACGGTAGAAGTCAGTTCGCTGAACAAGCTAAGCGGCTTCGGAATCCAGCACATGCAGCTGATGATGCCGGCGGAAGCAAACGGCACCAACATCCAGGGGACGCTGAACCTACCGAACTGGGGGGCGCTGACCCTGGGCATCGGCAACCTCTCGCTGAACCTGATGTCGGGGGACCTGCGGATCGGGCTGATCACGGTGTACGACGTGCTGATCCCGCCGGGCAACAACACGCGGTACTTCAACGGGGAGCTGTACCTGGACGTGGTATTCCAGAACCTCGGCACGATCCTGAGCAGCCAGGGGGACGCGCTGAGCGAGGGCAACATCCAGATCGACGCGACGGGGAACTCGACGGTCGTGAATGGAGAGCACATCCACTTCATCGAGGCGATCCTGAACAACCGCCGCGTCACGTCCATGATCCCCGTTGTTAAGCTGGTGGGCGACCTTATTAGTAGTTTTACCAACGGCAGCCAGGTCTCCATACCAAATCTCCTGGATGATGTCTTTGGTAATTCGACGCTCATACAGGATATCCTGACACACTGGAACACTACGACTACGGCGGGTGATAGCACGGCGGCGAAGGGGAAGAGGTCACAGCCGTCGTTAAGGAAAGGGGTGTTGGGGCCGGGGCTGAGCTTACTTAAGCTGGGGATGAAGATGGGCATGGGCAAGTTCTAATGATGATATGATACCTACCTGGTTTGGTATGTGATGGTTTCATGCAAATCAGATATATTAACGAGTTAACTCACGTATACAAATAATGTCAATGTAATGGTTCAAAATTATTTTGCACCTCTAAAGTAACTAAGTGAAGAACATATCCAAAGTGTCTACGGTGTATAGTTGTTTAACAGTCTGAGTAGGTACCTAGTAGGTAAGTATCTGCTGCTAAATTACCTATGCTCTACAAATCATTCTCATACTCTCACCCCACGCATCCAGAACCGTTGAGTGCTAGGTACCTAATAATTCATCTATTCTTCCCCCCTTTTTTCATTCTCTTTTCTTCTCCCACTATTTCCCCCTTTGACATTCACCTTAGAGTTGATTGGTCAGTATAGGTACGTAGTCGGAGCCTATCCTATAAGAGGCCTCTAGAACTCCGCATTCCAAATGAGGGAGACCTTAGCCAAAAGCGGCTATCAAGCACTAAAATACACACTAGATTTCTAAGTGAAATATCAACTTGTTAGTACGGGAGCCTAAAATTCCTAGCATGGCGGAGTGCATATAAGCTTCGGGGACGGGTCTTGGGATGGGGGAACAAGTCAGGGGTAGATTGGGCAATGGGCACACTATCTCCAGACCAAGTTTACTAGGCTAGTACAGAGACGGGTAGGTGTATGCGATATTCTTCTCTAGGCGATGGCTAATAATCTAAGATTTACCATAGGTACTCGCAGCAAGAACAATCAAACGCTGATCTCCATCCTGCCTTATATCCGATCGACCTTCAACCTCCTCCCAGGCTCCCACGGCGTTGAAATCTAACTAACCGAAACTAGTATCCAAGATTTTGAGTCCCGTGGCGGGGGATCGATATCTTATTCAAGTTTGCAGCGACATAGCATTGTTCAATCTGCATACCTACCCACGTGGCACCAGCCTTCCTATCTACACACCTAGTGGCAGTGCTGCCTACAAAATCAGGGAAAGTTGTATACTAAATGAAATGGATCAACGAGAAACGGGTAGATGCGTACCTACCTAGGTATGAGTATAGTTCAGTAGTAGCCTGGAAGTCTCTCATTTCCGTAAAGGTCATCTAGTATTGCTATAGCGCTGGGCTAATACACGACTTACTCCAAGTAAAGTACCAATAACCTGAATCACTCTCAGGGACAATGCAGACAGCCGAGGCCTATGTGAAAATTTCTTATAGAGAATCATTTGACCTTTTGTTTCGCTGACCTGACGTAGGTAGTTAATCGCTACTAATTTAGGGGTAGCGGTATCATTGAACTGACGTCGGGTTTTGAGCTAGACACTCGCTCTTAGGAGTGAACGGCTTATGATAGTCCTATGAATTCCATACGCGATGAAAAGGGTATGAGAGAGGGAAACCTTGGTTTGTATGTGTTGCAGCATAACTGCAACCAAGAAGAAAGAAGAGGAAAGGAAGGAAGCTTACTTGATTCCTAACTACGGTGGCGGAGTGCCAACATACGGCCATATGGGCTATATGGCTCTAGTGGAGCCTATGGTGCCTGAGGCACCTGCAACAGTATGTACATAAGTTATCTGAAAAATGGCAATAGGCAGTACAGATGGGTAAATGATCGCTTTTGCTGGCTTGGCTGGTGGGAAATCTCGAGAGCAAATCCGTGAAGATTCTACATCCCATGAACACTTTAGGTAGACACTTAGCAAATGCAATGAAAGTTCCAGGATCCAGCAGTTCACGTCGCCTTTCCAAGGCCAGACAACTCCTACCAAGTCTCGCACTTACTCACCAGACCGACGGAAGTCTCTCTTGTAATCGCGCATGTGAAAAGCGAGAGGCACACCATCACCTACAACAACCCTTCTTTCCAACACTTTCCTGTTTAAAAGCGACGCCCAGTGAGCTGAATACGACGTTACATGGCTACCTAGAAGGCAGGCAGGCTTCCATAAATCAACCTCCCAAAGCTCACCAATGCTAAAGTAAGGGATCGGGGAGATTAGGCGATGAGCAGATTATGTACGAAAGTTCCGCGTTACCCCCGTGTTATCCGCAGGCGCGAACCAAACCGTCGGGACGTGAGACCTTAGAAACCTCGGCCGACTCACCTGGCTTGAAATAACAGGTGCATAAGGTAGGGGGTGGACATTGGAAGTCACATATATCGTGCTACCAGTTTTTTTCCTTTCGCATGGGTACTTCATACCTAAGCGCTAATCGAGAAAGAAAAAAGAAGAAAACCGAGGCTAGAAGATACTTAACTCAGAAGCTCAATACGTAGATGAAAGTACGTGGAATCTCGTAGATTAATCTACTAGATGCCTAAGTAGGTAGCTACCAGTCGTCCCTCTAATCCATATGTTAGAAGATCTCTGTCCCCCCTTTTTTGAAACACCATGTCCGAATATTGCTCATCATCGCTACCGCGGATTTTGCGGCTTCCGTCCATATATATAAGTCCTGAATAAAACAAATGAGCGACCACATCTCTTAAATTGCTTTCTGCGTACCTACCCCCTACCTAGTAGATAGCGATTACCAGGCACGATCAACAAAAAAAAAGGGGGGGCCGCAAACTCACACAGTCAAATACGCATGCACACTCGTATCCCTAAAATCCCTCTTCACCTCCTCCACAAACTCCCTCACCTCCATCGGCGTCATGCCGAGGACCCCCAGCACCTTCAAGCTCATCGCCTCCAGCCCCGCCAGCATGTCCGCCTGGAAGTACGCCGCGACCGTCTTGAAATACGCGCCCTTCGCCCACGGGCTCGTGGGCCAGTAGAACCGCCTCTCCACCACGTCCTCGAACCCGGCCTCCTCGAAGTACCGCTTGTAGTGCTGCGCGTTGCTCCACGACCTGCCGAGCCGCGACACGCCCTCGAGCATGAGCTCGTTCCAGCGGCACAGCGCCGAGGTGGCGGCGGTCGGCGGTTCGCCCACGTAGCTCATGGGGAACAGCGCGTCCTGCCACTCCATGGTGCCGCCGGGGCGGAGGCTGGCGAAGGCTTGGAGCACGACGGCGCGGGGGTCGTTGAAGCAGCTCATGAGCGCGCGGCCGTGGATGAAGTCGAAGGGGGCGCTGAAGGTCCATTCGTCTTCGGCGTCGTCGATTTCGAATTTGCAGTTGGGGGGTAGGCTGGGGACGGGGAGGGGCTGTTAGTAAGGGGGCACTTGGTAGGTAGTTGTCGATGAACTGGGTTGCTTTGTGCGCTGATAGCTTGGCTAGCTGACTGGAAATTTCTGGATGAGTGAACATACTATTGGGGTTGGATAGGGCTTAAGTCTGTCCCGATGACCTCGGACTCGGGGTGTTGGATGGCTGTTATTACAGGTCAGTGTCTACCTAAATAGGGGCAAAGTAAGTAACTGGAGAAAGGTCGAACCAAATTCGATAGCCCAAATACCAGTTCCTAGGAGACAGGTTAGTAAGTAGGTATTACATGGTAAGTGGTTCAATTGGCCACACCTGTCGCAATATCTAAAACTCGTTGAGGATTGTCTGGTATTGGCGCAATGTTGAGCTTGTTCCCGATGGCTATGGTGAATAGCTGATGCTGGAGGTCTATCCTAGGTATTAGCAATTCGAAGAGAGCCGTCTACACAAAGTTGTTTACCTAGTCGTTCCTGTTCTGCCTGTCCAAGGTATTAGCCGTCGGCAGAGACTGGCGCATTTCCTTCGAAACGTACAGTATCATTTGGTAGGAAGTATCCTGTAACACAATGTCAGCGAAGAGCTTGACACTACGGTTTACAGTAAGTAGATAGTAGGTATGTCGTACTTCCTTCTTTATACCGATGATAGGTTCGGCCATTTTCCTGTACGAAGTGATAAAGGCTCGAGTCAAGAGAGACGGTCGAGGATCTTCAGATTGGTCAGGACCTCATTATTTCTAGGCACTCATCGATCGCGTATCATACCTTACACTCTCAGATATGGAATGAGTATCCTATCAAGATGTCAGCTGAAAGTGTGACCGAGTCCGCTCGCTGGCAACAAAAACTAACTGCTTGCGAATCATTGTCTACCGAGGGCAACGATGGTGCGCTGCCGCTACCCCACGATACCATCGATACGTTTTGAGCGACTGAGACGGTCTGGCTTGAAGCCGCCGAATATGGTGTTGCGTTTTCGTCATCGTGATCCGCGCCGACTGAAGCATCTGCCATTTCCTCTACCTATTCGTCCTTGTCGACCTTGTCGTGGACCGTGAATTGTGTCTCAGCGAAGGCAGTAATACCTACACATAGAAAATCACGCAAAACATTGGCACTGTTTTAAAGCACCGCATGCGGAAAACTTTGGGGTCAGGATTGCCACGAGGCGAACAAACAAAGGGGAATGATGACCCTTAAAACATGACTACGTAGGTGCAGAGACAGCGTCGCATGCATGTCAGCAATGGCTTAGGACAGATACTTTCGGCGCGAACGCCCCGCGGCGGAATGCCATAATAATGCGCATCCTCGCCTGCAGGAAGGAAGCAAGTAAGAAATGTCAGGATGCGGCAGCGCACATAACATCCCAAGCTAGACTAGACAGGAAGCTGGTTTTGAAGCTGGTTTTGGGGCGAAAGGACCGTGACAAGACAAGACCTCCTGTCTACCGCTCGGTATGAGATCCGGCGCTCACCGATTGATCTCCCGACCGAACATCAGTGATACTTCGGATAGGATTGCTTATAGGACCCGGGCTGCATGCAAGATACTTTTTTTTTCAACAGGTTACATTCCTCCGTTTAGTAAACCACTTACGAAGCCCGTTGACATATACCCGGGTACATGGGCATGTTTTTGGTATTCTTTCGATTGCACAAGTTAAGCAAAATTCTCTTACGCGCCGCCCCCCTACACCAGATATTGTTCAGTATTCTCCCTAAAAATGAATGGTGCGATCTGATAAGGTGGCCCTCAAAGCTCGATTATGAGCGCCACGGTGGCGTGGCACAGACGAGCGTACCATCGCAGACGCACAACAATCAACATAACGAGCACAAGTCCATCAGACTTTGAAAGATGCAACTGTGACTGTGACTGCAGTAAATGCGCATTAAATGGAACCTATCGTTGCGCTGACTTTATATTACAATATGCCACTAGATCATGGGAGCCAACACCAATACTACCAATTTCTTGATAGCAGCGGCGTGGTCCAAGTCGTCGGGTGGATTGCACCAATATGGGTCTCCTGGAGGAAATGCTGAGATAAATATGTATGTTGGAGGAATTTCATGCTACTCGAAGCAGTGCAACCGCTTGTGTGGCAGATATAATAGCATCCATTAAGGGGTCAAATCACACAAAGGGGGCCAACACTGGTATGCTCAAATTGCGAAAGTCGACGTAGTCAGTCGTATTCCCATTTGCTTTAAAGGTATAACCCTATGCTATATGCTATGCTAACCTACCTATGCACCCCAACCAAGCCGAGTGCGACCATGTTTATATCCGGATAGTTAACGCGTTAAAGAAAAAAAAAATGCTCGTCGTGTTCTCGTGATCTCATGATATCATGTGCACCTTTTTCAGGTGTTTATACACAATTTACGGTTGGGCTTCATCCCAGTCGGACCAGCGCCGGACAATCTCATCAACCATTGAAATGCCCTGCTTGCTAGCATCAACCTCAAACCATTCCTTATGCGCCCTGCCGCAGGCTTCGCAATTGGCCTTGTCGCTTACTCGGAGGCCGGCCCCCGCGAGTTCCAGGTGTATCAGCCGCTCCACTTTGTGACTATGGGGCATCTTGCGAGGCGTGGATGGGTGGCTGGAGGAAATGTAGGGGTAGTAGCGGACAAGCGACAGGTTATAACCGCACTGGCGCTTCCATTCATTGAGACGTCGCTGGACATTCGAGGCCCGACCAATCTTCAAAAGGACTTTCTTGGGCGATCCAGCTTTACCCCCCTTGACAGCGAACGACTCCATCACGTCGCTGGTACGTCTCTGGCGACCACCGTCCGGACGGGGAGGTGATAGGAGCGACTTGGCTGCCTCGGCAGGTGCAGTTGATGATTGCGATTCGGGAGTCAGCCAGAATATATAGATATAACCGGCTTCATCTTGCTGCGAGATGGGCTTGGCTAGTTCTGCTATAAGCTGCGAAGCCGTCTGTGGCGATGCGCTTGCCGGAATCAACGATAAATATGTCGAAGTCTGCAACTTGGTTGGATCGGCAGGACGTTGCGAAGACCCAGTGCTTGGCCGGGGACGAGAAGGAAGGGCTGAATGGTGTTGGGACGATGGCGGTCTAGAAGAAGCAGGCCTAGCAGGCGCATGCTGTTGCTGTATCGGCTTGGGCTGGGGTCGCACTGGACGCTCCTCCTCTAGTTCAGGGATGGTGAAGCAGCAGCAGCTGAATCCTTTCGCCTTGGGTTTCTGTTGTGCGTTGGCCGTGTGGCCCGACTGCGATGGTTTCTCATTATACCGGCCGTCACTAGGCTTTCCGGCGGCATGCGCTGGTTTCCGTCCTTGCCTTTGCGCCTCAACGATACCAAGCCGGTCAATAAGAGTGTCTAAGCTTGCGCGGGATTCAAGAATGGGCGTAGCGTGCAGCTTTGTTCCTGGAGTGGACTTTGCGGACAAGCTTGCCTGATCTTTATGCTGCCAGCAATAAAGGTCGGGGTTACTCGGATCGTCTACGCGTAGCTTATTGGATTTACGAGGAGGGGGCGCTGGAGTAGAATCTGGGGTAGCGTTTAGATCCCGGCGACAGGGACGGCCCCCGGAGGTGATACCTCGACATGTCGTAGCTGGATTTTTAGAGTCGGAGCGACCAATGAGAGATTCGGGAGTATTGGGAATAAAGGGCATTGTCCTTTTGTCTCGAATGAATAATGCGATTGTGTAAGAAAATAGATGTCTTTCTATATAAGTCTAAGCAAAAAAAGCAAAAGAGCAAAAGAGCAAAAGAATGTATAGACTTCTATAATGAGGGAAGGGGAATGGAAGGAAGAGGAGGGGAGGTGATGGGAAGTATTAGTAGTCAACTCATGACAAACGCCAGCATTGTATTAACTTAATCATAACATGGCTTCGGTATGCAGTGATGCACAGCCCGGCTAGCATTTTCACAACTCAGAACCCATTTACTAGTGAGTCAAAAGTGTTCGATATTCAGCCAAACTATGGTACTGTACATACTGTAAGATGATGTACAGGTATGTAACTAGTAACTACTGCTAGTAGTATTAATTAAGGAACATGAAGGGGGGTCGGGACGGTTGGGTGAGAGACAAGGGCGTCTAGTTACTCGCGCGCCTTTTGTGGGTCATGAGGACTCCCAGCACTGACAATATGTGGCTTAACCATGGTAATTGTTCGAACTTGAGGCAATCATTCAATTATCATTGATGGCTAAGTCGTGGCTAAGACTTTACTGGGCCCCCCTGCTAGTGTATTTACCCTCAGGGCCCAGGGGTATTGTGTAATAGACCCACTTCACCAACGGGTACGTGTAACACTACTGCATAGTACTAGAACTTTAGAAGCTCCATGGATCTTTTTTAAACTCCACAATGTCCACATGAGTCCCAGGAACTGGTAAAAATCATGAATTATTGAATTATTACCCAAACTCTCTTTGAAACAACTCAACGCCAACGCACTCAACTATCATTCCATCGTTGACACCCGACAGCCCTATTGCTCTTATATTATAAGCGCGCTAGATATGCATATGAGAAGGGAAAAAAAGACAACTCATAAAAATCTCTTCATCTTTTCATCCTCGCCTTGTTTTTTTGACCTGGTTCCTGGAAGGGATTGACCAAACACTCACGAACTGATCTCTCCGATGCACACGTTGCGAGAATACAACCTTCATCTAACTAAATCACACCAAGTGGCCGGTCTATCCGGGTCATGGGTACCGTCATATATTATTAGTTCTTATCCCGCCACGTGTTCTAAAGACCTATTAGATCGGGTTTCTTCACTTCAAACCTAACAGCAGCAGTAGTCGTCTAGTAATCAACAGGTGACTGTTCGACTTCGGCCTAAGTTTTCGGGAATATTAACGATAGGATAATAAAACGGTCATTAAATCTATTAACGGTCCTTCCCATGTCAATACCTTTCAAGCGGATGAGTACCCGGATGGTGAGTCGTACAACTGCTATAAGCAAGGATCTTTCTTCATGCTCCTCCTTTTCCCGGCTCTCTCTTCTTCCTCATGTCCACCCAACCCATACCCCAGGATGCCACAAAGCTCACGCACGCAGCGGCGAGAATCAGGTAACAAACATTTCGAAAACTGATGGAATAGGCCAATATCACGCCATCGAGCTCTGGACTACCAGCCGGTACTAGGGATCTGACTGCTTGAGCACTACCACCCGCATTAAGCGCCGCCGTAGGATCCACAGACGGCGCAAGCTCAGCAATCTGTTTCAGCAAAGTTTGTGTGAAGATCGTATTACCAACGACCACAAATACCGCCGCTAAGAAGTTCTGCGAGAAAATCAGGAAAGCAATTCCTATCGCGCTCTGTGCGGGTGGGAGTGTGTTCTGAAGCGCGACCAAAGCAGATTGTATCCCACAACCCCTGGTACCGAAAATAACTTGATATCCGATCCATTCAGCCGCCGTGGTATTGGGGTTCCAGGTTGAGATCAAACCGGTAGCTATAGCGGTGCCAGCGCCAGCGAACACCGCCCATGGAAGATAGTAACCGAGCCTCGTCACTAGATACTTTTGTTTAGCTCACATTCATATAAAGTCACGGTTGATATTGGGACTGAAGAGAATGACTTACATAGTGCTCCAGAGATCAGGACGAACACCACCGAGGATAGGATATTAGGTAACATGTACACACCGCTGAGAGTTGGACCCACGCCCTTAACAGCCTGGAAGTAGATGGGGTAATATTGGGAACCGACGAAAACGCAAATCATTAAGCATGAATATTGGAGGGTGCTAGCCCACACGACTCGTCTACGCACCATGGAAAACGGTATCATAGCTTTGTCACCTTGGCGATACTCCCAGTACAGGAAGATCGGAAGGCCAACACTAGCACCTACAAAAAGCCCAATCACCGTTGAGGAATTCCAGGGATAATCAGCCGATCCAAATTGCAGTGCCAGGAGGAACATTATAGCCGTGGGTGCAAAGATGGCGAAGCCAACGAGGTCGAGATCCGGGATAATCTTACGGAGCATGGCGAACGAGAATTGCGGCTTTTCGATCTGGTCGGGTACGCGCAGGCAGGCGAGGAAGAGTGCAGCAAGACCACCTAGTGGCAAGTTGATATAAAAGCACCATCGCCATGTCACATACTGGGTAAACAGGCCTCCTAGCAATGGCCCGACAATGATACCTATCTGGCCGACTGGAGCGATTGTGTCAGCCTTTCAACGCCATCTTCTCGGGAGATGGAATAACAGCTTACATGCCATTAATAATGCCATATAAAAGGGTCGCTTCTCTAGCGGGACGGCGCCAGTTATTATTGTCAAAGCACCATTCTGGAGTCCCGAGCTACCTATGCCGGCGACGGATCGGCCCGCGATGAACATGGACGAGGACTGGGCGACCCCGCAAATCAAAGAGCCAAGCTCGAAGATGCCAAAGAAGGATATAAATACCCACTTGGCACTGACACGAGTATACACCTTGCCGGTTAGAGGCTGCAATGTAGCACTATTGAAATGACCTTGTAAGCTAACTCTCTTTTCACCTTTGTTCATGACCACAGGAAAAGGGGTGGATACCTGGAAAGTTGGTAGGCACCACTGTACCAGCCGATATCTTGCAAGCTATGAAAATCCGCCGTAATTTGCGGTACAGCCTATTGTCCAGTCCACTATTAGCCCTTGTCTTCATACCTTAATAGGTGTCCGCCCAAGAAGAGGACTCAAGTGCGTCAACTCACCGTGCTAATGATTGACGAGTCTAACATGAGCAAGAAGAAGAAAGTGACGAGGCTAAACAGGAGAAGGGCGAGTTTAAACCCCGATATATATTCGGTGTTTTCGACTGCTTCGTTGTCTACCAGCAACCCATCTATATTCGCCTCCTGAGCTCTAGCGTTTGGTGCAAGTTCGGTGTCCGCCAAGTCGTCTTTTTCCTTCTCTTGCATTGTTATCGAAGACTCAGTGTCGCCCTCACGATCAGTAAATGAAGGTTTGGAAACTTTCAAGTCGTTGGTCTGCTCCATGGTTCGCTGTCGGGGGTTCCTTGGTACGTATGCTAGAGATTACGTGCTACTCGGTATGTGTATAGGCGCTATATCAGTGTTGATAGGGGCTATCCCGATTGTATAGGATATCAGCTGAGGCAAACGAAGAGTCTGTTGTGTATAACGCTTCGTCTTAGGTACCTAGATACGCAATAGTGTTCAAGCCAGTATCCAGCAAAGAGCAGGAGTCGTATATATACACATAGGTATCTAGCCAACGAAACGAGTGAATAGAAGGAAACAACCACGTCCAAAGTCATTATGTGTACTCAAGACCTTGTATGTTTGTGAGATGAGCCGGATTTGGCTATACAGTTCCAGTGGCGCAAGCATTGCAGTACTCTCTGCAGTATGTGCTGAACGCCAGACCGGAAACCCTTTCCAACCCCGAGCCCGAAACCCGCCATTTTAAAGGAAGGGGAATACGTTTATACTATAGTTATTACCCATCACGATGTTATGGGTCGTTTTCTACTCCTTTTTGTAGGTAGTGCTTACCTGCCTATCGGGGCACTCTTCCTACCTTAGTTTTCAGGAATGTGGTAGGTATTGTTGTTGGTTCCTCGACGCTTACAGGGCTACGAGGGAAGCGTTAGTGCATGGGACGGAGTTCAACGAACTTCAACTTTAACATCAGAGTTGACGGGTGCCTGATATACTGTAAGACCGTTAAAACGTGGACGTGACGCTGCTGGGTTGTGTGCAATACCTACGGTTGGCTGTTGGGTTTTTAGTTTAGTGATTACCGCGCTATAGGAGCTACTGTAGTCTGGGGCTCGCTTGGACTCCAGTTGTAAATACTCTAAACCCGTGAGGATCCACACGAACTACCTCCTACCTACCAATACTGTTCAGTATTCTACCTGTCTGCATACATAATAGGTAGTATACTATCTCTAGGTTGATAATTCTCCGAAATCCGTAAACGGAGAGAAATGAAGCGACCATTCAGCTGTTTTAGTTTCACAGTCTGGATACCTAGGTAGGTATACTCGGGGATAAAGGTACTATATATACCTAGGATAACTATATTCCATACCTACCTAGGACTCATGCACTCATTCACGCTTTCTTCTACCCCTAATCCTATGACAATGACACAAAAAGCACACCAATATTATGTGAAGTATGAAGTATGAATAAGCATGTATATCTAGGTAAAAAAACGAGATCTAACCCGTATCCTCACGCACCGCCCTTATTCCCAAGAAACCAAAGCAGTGGGGTATTTCAGCTCTATCTAATTGTCTAATAGTTAGTAGTACATCGTAAAAGCAAATCCACCATGAGATCAGAACATTACCACTGCCTAAGATACCTAGGTAGGTAGGCAGGCAGGTAGGCACCTCTAAGTATACTCCCCCTCCCACGACCGCAGCATATCCGTCAACCAATGGTCATCGACCCACTCCATCGACGTAAACTCGATCCCCGGCGTCTGCAAGTGATGCTGACTCGGGTCGAAGACCGGTGGCTCGGGCCCCGCCTCGCCTTCCCCTTCCGCCGCCACCCCGCCGTTCTCCACCTGCTCCACGGCGGCGTTCCACAGGGGAATCGTGCCGCGGAGCGCGTTGGCCGCTCGCGTGTAGTAGTCCGTGCTATCCGACTCCTCCGCCTCGCCCCCGCCACCGTTACCGCCACCGCCACTCGGCTCCAGCCCAAACAGCCGCGGCACCTGCGCGAACTTATCCGCGACCCTCTCGACCGCCGCCATGAGATCCACGCTGCCGCGGACAATGTTCCGATCCCAGTCCGGGTCGTCGACCATGAGCAGCCTATACAGCGTCTGCGTCGCGCGGCCGAGATGCAGCATCGGCGAGAACGAGATGTACGCGTACTCGAGGCTGGGGAACGACAGGAAGTTGTCTAAGCCTGCCTTGCTCGCCTGTAAAGAAGCGTAGTACGCTTCCAGCTTGCCGAAGTCGATGGCGCCGTTGGTGGTCGTGGTGGTGCTGCTGCTGCAACGGTCGGCGGGGCTGGGCTTGAGGGGGTGCGTGGTCAGCCAGGGGTTCACGTGCCAGAGGGACATGTCGGCGATGGCGAGCTCGGTGGCGTAGAGGTGGCCGAGGAGGATTTCTTCAGTTGAGATGTTCCGTTAGCGTATACGGCGATACAACATGCGAAGGGCTTTCAACTTAAGGGGTGAGGAGGCGATGGACAGAAAAAGCAATAGAATAAGCATACTAGAATTCGCAAGCGAGGGCGGAACACTATTCCTGACCGTCTCCAGCGACGCACGCAGCGCCTTGGCGTAGATCATGGGGGGCGGCTTAATCGTGCCCGGGAAGTCGACCGACCGCCACGTCACGTAGGCGATGTCTTCCTGGATCTTGTACGTCTTGACGATCGTCACCAGCAACTCGTCGTTCTGGCATTCTGGGTTCGCCGCAAGCTTCTGGAGGCAGTCCTCCATGTGGGCGCTCCACCGCATCGTTTGCGTTCTTAGGAAGCTGGATATGCTGTAGGACAAGGAGGGAACAAATAAGTATTTAATTATAGACTTGGATATTGCAGTCTCCGTATAGTAACGAAATCCGGGGGTAAGTACGTACCTAGAACAAATAATAAAACACCCCAGCACAGCTCTCCTTTCCTCGTTCGAGCGAGTCGCGGGGAGCGCTGTCTTGGGGTAGGGATAAGTAGGCTTGAAGCAGTGCAGCTCCCTGAAGAAGTTATCTTGCGGTCGTTTGTCCAGGCGAAGATCCGTGACGATGGTGACGGCCAGGTTGACCAAGGCCACGATATACGGTTTGCCGTTGAAATAGTGCATGCCCCTGAAAGCAAAAAGAAAAATGTTAGACGAGGTTGCGAAAGGGGGGTAGGAACAATCCGCAAAGACAAAAAAAGGATAATAGGAGAAAAAGGGGTCTACTGGATGAGAATGTTCCTATACCATACCCTCATGATCTGAATTGTCTAGGAGACTGGAAGTTACATACCAACCGAGAAAAGTGAGGAGTCCAAGTAACAGATCCACGTTCCGATCCAGATCAATCAGCATCCTCTGTGCGACGATCTCTCTGACCCTTTGGCTGAGCACCCCCTTCCGCGACTGTGACTTGCAGCAGAGGGTCACTATATTCAGCCACAGGAAAGGTTTCGTCTTTTGTAGTTCATCAGCTCTATAGGTGGTTGTTAGTGGGTTACATGCTAAAAGGAGAAACAAACTTAGAGGAAAGGTTCGAGTGGAGCACAAACGTAGGTATCTATCAAGATAGGCCTTAAAATAAAAGAGGGGGGGAGGGCACGATAGTTACTAACGTGGTATTCTGAGAAATATACACAAATGGGAAGTACTGAAGAAAGTGGTCCCGAAACAGACGGAGCGCTTCCTCGGCCTCTGCCGGGGAAAGACCAGGGTCCGAAGACGAAGCTACGGATGGAGGAGTAGGATACGAAGAGTTTATCGGATATCCATCACACAGCATGGGACGGTCCACCACGGGCGTCATGGTTGTGAGAGGCATTGTGCGACCGCGACCATCGGAACCCGGCTTGTGGTGGCCGGTCGACACAGCGGCCGAGACGGGATTCGGGTCAACGACAACGCTAGCGGGCGGCGTGAGGTCCGCACTGGCGGCAGCAGCTCCAAGCATTCCCGGTGCTGCTGCTGCCGCCGCCGTCGGATTCCCAGCGGCCTGGGCCCGGAGTATCGAGACTAAGTCATCGAGCTTCTCCTCCAGATGCGCCGTCCTCTCCGCAGCAGGCCGTCTGGCCGCACGCTTGCGCACGCCGGCAAAGGGGACGCACTCCTTGCCCAAGCGGTGGCAGCGCTCACAGACGGCGCTAGGGCCCCCGCGACTGATGCACTTGCACTTGGCCTTGGAGCAGTTCGTGCAGGCTTGGCCGTACGGTGCCGATTTACGAGGGGGGGACATGGGCCCCGTGCCCGTGACCCGGGCTAGACCACCACCAGCTAGGTCCATCCAGCTACAAAGGCAAAAGTAGGTAGGTACCTAGGTTAGTTAGCGGATATAACCAAAGAAAACTTGGGTGGCAGGCAGGCAGGAATCAAGCAAGCTTGGGTCGGTTTCTCAATGCAAAAAAGATACGACGAAGCGGACGGTCCGGAATAGACGAAACCCACAATTCCCGACCACGGGATTGAAGCGATCTGGCAAATAACAATGTTTACATAAACACGATAGGAGAAGAGAAACGCAGTAATCAGATTCGAAAGAGTCTAGGATCTGAATTGCCAGATACGAATAAGTGCGGGATTGGCTCAATATGTATGAATCCCGCCGAGATATCGATTGGTACTTTGTACCAAGTACTCTTTTTTTTCAGGGGCTCAGCTGGTCCAGTGACTCCAGTCACTTTAGCACTGAGGCCTGTGCTTTGCTTACTGCAGTGGGTTCACGTGAGCGGCTTTCAATTTGAAATCCGTCCGGCATCCATCCTTTGATCGGCTACCCCTTTTAACTACGTCTCTTTTTTGACTACATATGTACCTACCAAGTAGATACTTGCACGGTACTTACATAATACTATAAGAACAATATTCAATACCCCACTTACCTACATAGCAATAAGGGGATGGGGAGGTCATAAGTAATCACCATAGTCTATAGATTGGTACGTATGATAACTTACATCAGTATCACTTCCAGGAGCTTACCTATGTACATAACTAGTCACATCACATACATAAATAAAGTAATAAATAGCTTGCAAGATCTCAAGAGATGCGGTATAAAAGAACAAACTTTCTCATTGCCTATTCCAATCTACTCAGCCTGAACAGATAAGATGGACATCCCCGTTGCGGAAAACCTAGGTACGTATCAAGATAGCCTTCAGCCTCCACACCTCAGCTTGGCGAGCGTAAACCATTGGACGAATTGATGGGTTACGGTGGAGGGCTCATTGGATCCCCGTCGCTACCAGTTCCAAAGCTGCCCCCACTGAGACTACCACTACCACTACCAAGGCTCACAGCCTCGCCGTCAGCATCGCTTCGAGGTCCAGTTGGCGTCGGAAACTCAAAACCAGGAGGAACGCTTGAATACCCAGAGTTATTTTGGCCGTGTGAAATGGCTGGAAATGTACTGTTTCCTTCATCTTCCGGCGTGCTGACTTGCGTAAATCCAGACACATCACTAAGCATCGAGGATGAACGACCTCTAGCCTTAGTACGAGGCTGCTGAACATTATTCGATGTGGCAGCTCCCTGCGACATGAATCCTGGCGCAAGTGCTGAGTGACCCCAAAGTGAGGAATTATACAAACTGTTGTTCCAGGAAGCGGTAGCATCATACGGGGTCGCATTATTTGCAGTCGCTTGTGTTGATGGAACTGGGCCTGGAGATGAATATGGTACGGTAGCATCGGGAAATTCGTAGGTGGCGGCGTAAGCATAAGCTGCCTGTTGTTGCGTGTGAAACGAATCAAGCTGCGCTTTCAGTGCCATGTTATCCTGTTCCTTGTTGTAAATGGCGGTGTCTACTTCGTTGATCTTGGCGATAAGATCACGCTCGACTTTTGCAATATCGTTTTCGTACGTCTCCCGAGCTTGCCGACGGCGTTCTGCTTCATCAAGGCCGCGAGCATTGGCGTCAGCTATCCGTGCATGCTCACCGTCGACTTTGGCTATGCGATTGCTAATCTTGTTGCGTTTTCCTTGAAGGCTAGTCTTCTCTTCCTCAAGAGCTTTGATTCCACGATCGACAGACGCTTTGAACCCCTTAAACGCAGCAACGGCGCTGTCGTACTTGGCCTTCTCCTTGGTCCACGTAGACTGCTTAGATTTCCAGGCAGATCTCAAAGATTCAGGAATTGACTCAAGCCCCTTCAATTCTGCTTCCACGTTCATCACCGCCTGCTCGGCCTGCTTCTGCTGGGTAGTATTCTGCTGGATTTTTTGGCGTAGCTTATCGTCACCCGTGCCGGCTGACAGAACTGCTACAGAAAGCTTTTCATTCTCCTTCTTCAAGGCATTTGCCTTGCGGTGGAACTCCTTTCGCAACGCTTTCTGGCGAGCCTTCTCTTCAGCCAATTTGCTTTCAGCGGCAGCGATGGAAGTCCTGAGGGTTGTGATGGGCGAATCAAGTCGAAGAGATCGTTGACCGGTAGGCTTGTTGGTACTAGCATCCACATCTGCCGACTTGGCTTGGGTGGTCCTAACACTAGTCGAGAACAAAACCTCATGTGTTGTGGTGCTGACGAATTGGCATTCGTAGTTTGACATAGGAGTCAACCCATAAATATCCCCACTCCATCGAATTCCCTGGCAACCATCCTCCTCGGCATCATGCACCGGAACCATCCGAGTGGGTTGCCAGACTGCGTTATTCACCCTAACGTAGAACGGTTTGCAAACTTCCATTCTCGAACTACCTTGCGAAGCGTTCGGCTCGGATGTAGCGGGGAAATGGCTTGTATTGAAGCATACCTCGTCGCATCCAACGTAGGATATCCAAATTTGTTCAGGCTGTGTGTTGAAAGGGGCATTCCCCAGGTTATGAATGTCGGTAGCATTCGAACCTGCGGACTCCGCTGCGGCATGAGTAAGTTCATATTCTTTTACAACGACAATTTTGGTACTCGCTAAGGCTGCCCAAAGTGGCTGCCGATTCCGAATCTGTGCGCTTTGTTTTCTTTTCTTTTTTGTAGTTAATGCTGTCGTACTTTGAAGAGACGCGGTATCGCTATCTGGAGTAGAAAATCCTCCGTCATTTTCTGCAGCAAAAGATTTTCCTGCCTCGGGATCGGCGGCGTTCTGAGCTAGGATGTCGCGTCTCTCGCGTCTTAAGTACCAATCTCGAATGTATTTAACGAGACCCTGCGTCAAAATGTGGATGGCCAATATGCTCTTGACCCAACCGAACCATCCCGTCTGTACTTTGTCATAGCCACGTATGGACTCTAAAGACTCAAGGGGGTCGTCAAGATCAGGAGCCATGAAGCGGCTCGAGCCCAAGAGATATCCCAGGGGAGAATACTTCATCGTTGTGTGACGCAGAACGTGAGACAATAGGATCATGCTGAGACAGATGAGTGTGTTCTTCATGGAGCCTCCATCTCTTGAACTCGAGCCACCACCCAGGCCTAAGGCAATGACCATCTGTGCTAGATCTAGAATGACGTGTTGAATCGGACCCCATAGGAATAGCCATATTAAAAGCACGATACCATCAACACATACGACAGTCGCCAAAGAAGGGGCACCTAGATTCCATTCGAATACATCGCTAAAGGTCAGGCCATTGCTCGTCACGAAGGTAAGCAAGGTGAAAAGCACATATATGCCGGACAAAGCAAGAGGGGGGATCTGCATTAAGATGATGAGAATGGCAATAGTATCTTGCAGGGGGCAGGACCGGAGGACAGTAAGAGCGAAGTCGACACCAAAAGGACCAGGATCACGGTGGACATTGGAGTTCTTGGTAGCATTTACATCGATACGACGGTGGTTCTCCTCGAGATGGGTTTGTCCGACATGAGATTGGTAAGACTCAGATGACGAAGATTCGGAGAAGCCGCCAAGAGAGCCTCTTCTCAAAGACTCCGTGACCCTATTGTCGGCAGGCATCTCAGTCGGTTGCTTGGAGTATCCGTTTGCGTAAGGAGGCGGTGTCGAGGGAATCGGGGGCGTGGCTGCATCGTCGATGGGCTGCTTCGCATTTCCGTTCAGGTGGACCTGGCTTTTCTGCTTAGAGACGCGCTTCCCGGGTCCTACTAAACCGTTTTCATGTCTAGTATCGCGAGGGTTGGAAAGACCGTGCTGTCGCTTTGCCGATGCTGAAGCGCGAGGCATACGCTTGCGTATTGCTGACTCGACCCAGAAGCTTGTTCCGAGCCAGCCAGTCAACCGAAGGCGACGACGATACCTGTATCTCTCTCCTCCGAGACTTCACGCAGACTCACCGGACGACAAACCAGGGAAGAGTCGAGTCTGGACTTAACAAGTCGATCCGAAGTAGGATTCATAGGAAGTCGAAGCTATTCCGAACAGGGCGAGGCGTGGTGAGGCGAGGGAAAAGGAAGGGAAGGTTTTTTCTGGAAGAATACAGCCGTCATGCGCTGCAGGTGCTTTTCCAACAACCAAAGTCTAATAAATAATTGACATTTATCTGACAACGCTGTTAAATTGGCAGGGTACTACTAAGTAGAGTAGTGTATATAAAATAAATCGAGTGACACTTTGTGGGATGTGAAGATTTATCGAAAACGCGGGACTCGATAGTAAGATGTGGAAGATCGTGGGATTGAATTGATCAAAGTGGGAAATGCTTGGTGGGAGAAAAGGAACAAAAAAGGCAGTACGACGGCAGGCACCCTGGGTTTGCAGGCGAACGAAAGCATTTAGCTCTGGTACATGGAGTACATGGTACAATGATTGTATACATAATTCTATTGGCGTACAACCAGCAAACGACTAACATTGGGAAAGTGGGCTTTGTACCTAGGTATGTCAAACAAGGATCTCCCAGGGCTAACATGCACATGTGGTAAAGTGCGAATGGAAAGATACATACCTAGTAGTTATGTTACTTATGTAGTACCTACTTATGTACGCCGTAGTATACTACCTACCTAGTATTAGGTAGTATGTAGTTATACATCAAACCTTAGAAAATACATACCGAACTAGTTATGTACCTACATAGTAGTAGTGTGTACTACCTAATGTATGTATGTATGTCATTCACAAGGCTCTGGTCTGCTACATTTATAGATGACGGGAAGCCTCCAGCAGGGCACTTACCTACCCGCAACAGCATCCATGGATGCATGTTAAAAAAGGATTGTAGTGTACCTGTACCTACCCCGGTGTAAGGTGCATGTTTGTGTTGCAGGGCGAACATAGTAGGAATGACTAACTCTTTTAGGGTATCTGTTGCCGTACTAGTCTTTTCAGTGGCTGGGAATATCGCTTTTTGTACTACTATAGCACATCATAAAAGCCCAAATTTAATAAATTACGGTAGGTGCGCTTCGGTACTTACCAACTAGCTACATATGTAATTGAATTAATTGATGGAGTTTCTGCTAGTTTAATGGATTTAGTTAACTGGAATGGATACATATCTCGTATAGTACACTATTAGGTATGTACATAATAGGTATTAGGTATACATAATTGAGAATATGTATCTCAAGGTTTGCTCGTCGCTGTTTTTGTTCCGGAATACTTTTTCCCTTAGCCTCCAAACACGAACACGTACATCACTTTGAAAGGGCGTCCATGCTGCCATGAATATCAATACTATGTAGGTCATGTCGGCATGATCTTGCTGTCAGCATTGCAGCTGCTGAGATCCTAGTTGCCTACTGACGCGCGGCTGTCGATAAAGATAGCAACGAATACCATCCATCAACAAGTAAGAATTGGGAATTTGGGATTCCGCTCCATCGAAGATCTCTTGGGAACTTGGCGGCTGTTCCCCGGCTTACTTGGCATTGATGTCAAGCACCAAACCGGCACTGGCTTGAACAGGCAGGTTACCTACTGGAGTGCTTACATGTCAGCTGCTCAGCATGTCTTTGCATTGAATACATACCTACCTAGGTACCTAAAGGACAGCCTACACTAGCAAGCTAGATAGGTATAGAAGGTCCAATCATCAGGATCACTGCAGTCGTGCCCAAGTCCAAAATACGTTTAAAATTTCATCTCCGACAACGTTATGTCCTAACTCGATATAAATCGCGGGGTGGCGTGTAGTGTTCGGCGATCCGACCGAGATAATCATGGAGACGCAAAGACGTTCAGTAAGAGCTTTATGAAACATCCGCCCAGTGCTCTAGATCACATGGCAGAAACAACCTTGAAAGTCATTACATATAGTATGGATAAGCCCGTTAACCTAGGGCTGTTTTCAGCTTTTTCGGCTCTAGTGTGCTAATTTTTTCCCTTTGCCTCCTCTTCTTCCATCTGCTAAAAACTTCAGCAGAACCCCACAATATGGAGACTTTTGCGATGAATTTTGCGTAAAAATGCATACTACAGTATTTACGCGTGCCGCTATTATCGACATCTACACAGTAACTAGAGCCTACCAGGCCTGGTCCTAGTGTCCATGGAAGTATTGTATTGTACAATACAACGGGACCTGAGCCATGCTGCTTTAAGCCTGAGCCTGGCTGGAGTTTGGCCTGAGCTTGGCCTTCTCACAGTCTGCCTATCAGTTTTACATACGTGACTAAAACTGGACTGAGCTGAGCCTCAGAAAAAGCGGCATCAGCGCTAATCCTGATGTTGTCCGAACAAAAGCTGCCACGGGCCATGGACCCCTAAAGAACGGTTTAAGAACCTCAACGCCCCCTACCACAAGTTGACAAGCACAAAGCCGCTCCATATCAATAGCACTATCAAAATGCATGTATGTATGTATGTATGTATGTATGTATGTATGTATGTATGTATGTATGTATGTATGTACATATGTGTGTGCATATGTATGTATTGTACCATGGATGGCATGTTGATGAACAAGGTTCCATCATATGTGATGTGATAGCGCAACATTATGGTAGCATCCATTATTATATCTATGACACTCCTGAAAGGCCATAAGGGACTATGCGCCACGAGCTTGTTCAGACATCCAACTACCTTTTCCGCCCCTCCTACTAATAACTTCATCCGAAGTCTGACAAGCTGACAAGCCAACAGTTAAGCTTACTACGTGTAGTATTAATAGCATACACCCGCACACACACTTTCTTACTCGGTTTCAGGTTTTCACTTTTCAGAACGCACCCCGAATGTTGTTGTCGAAGAAAGGTGCTGTTCATTACCATACTGCCATAGTACATACACCAAAAAAATACCTATCTAGAATCTAGATAAGCAGTCAAGTATCATCTACCAACTAGATATCAATTAGGTTTAACGCGGGGCAGTCCCTTCAATGCTAATATCTTGAACGGATCAGCGATGTGACCTGGTGACTGGACAAGGTTATTACTCATTATGTACAGTACTTCCATCCTGTTACTTCGGCTAACAAGGAATAGTGGCATGTTACTGGCTAAGGTTGTAGCTTAGGATGCTTAGGAGCGGTACTGTGAACGGAGCTAGGCGGAGCCAGCAAAAGTCATGCAGCGATTTTGTAACCAGTGAGTGGGCAGCAAATTTGGACTTGCGTCGTCGATCATTGCCAGTGGAGAGCGGGCTACTAAGCCTACTTTGGCTCTTACCTAAGTAATAAATACTCTCAATTCTCCACCACTCCGAGGTATTAGATGTATTGTACAATACATGCAGGTAGCCCTAGTAGCCAAGGCTTCAGCGTAGTGTTCGCTACTAATAACATAGTATCTATGCCGAAAAAACCACGAATTCCCACTGGAGCACTTGAGCTTTTCAGACCAGAGAAGGGAACGAAAGAGTTTTGTTCCACCAAATACACAACAGAACGGATACGCCTCTAATATTGATCGTTCCCTTCCCATGGCAGTTCAAAGTCTGTGGGCATCGAGCACGCCATTCATTCCCTACCCAGAGGACTTCCTGACATGCCTGGACCGCTGTTGTCGAACGCAGGAGAGGGAGGGATGACGGAATGCAGTCAACCAATGCGATCTTGGTCCCAATGACTACACTACAGATTGTTTCACCAGCCGAACTAGCAAACGGTAGAGCAGTAAATTATCGCGTACCCCCACACCACACCACACCACACCACACACACACACCACCATCTCGATTTTCCATAAGAAATAAGTAGGGGAATTTCGAAATCCCAATCTAGCGGCCCTATCGGCATTTAAGCGGCTGTGAGATCCATTTACCGAGAAACGATTAGTACCAGCATTCCCATGGAGCTATCGGCCAATGCCATACACACAACATTCTCATTTCCGATGGGCATACCCAGTCCCAAGGAAAAGTTGACCTTTACGATATGATCTACCTCCCTACCTAGCATACCTAGCATACCTAGCATACCTAGCATACCTAGCATATCGTAACATCTGATTTATCATTCACCTAACCTAACCTATGTATTGTACCTAGTAGATGCCCAGCTACTACCCCTAGTCGGCTAGGGCTACATACGTCTACCTAAGTAGGTAGGTAGGTACATGTAGGCATATACTTAATACCTCACTCGGTAGCATATACTATATATGTATTTCAACTAACCTACAAATGTAGAGAGGCCGTCACGAAGATCATCGTCCATCTTGGCGCTCCCCCCTCCCGTTCCCCCAATTTTTCCGGCATTCGAAATGCTGGTACAGACACTCTTTCCCCTTTTCAACGCTCAACCCCTCTTTCATGAGGTGATATGCCTCTTTGGTATTTGGTTAAAATCAAGAATCGCGAGGTCTCGTGTCTATCTCGTGCCTGCAAACTGAGCGCTATAACGCGTATTAATATATATTCAACTTACACCATATCTCATTCGAGACACAGCATGTACCTGTAAGAGGCTTGATGATGGGCAATGAATAGGAATATCAATTGCTTCTATGTATATTCATTCGACCTAGTATCTACCATATGTCTTGAAGCTAACAAAACTGAAAATCCAGCTTCCTGAGTACCCAGACCTCACCCATAGCCAGGCTCCTCTCGTGAAGTAAAACTCTTCAACCACTCTTCTAACTCAAATAGGAGACCAGCTCTTTCAATAGTCGAGGCAGCCACGTCTAACAAAGCCGCATACCTAGTACTGTAGCTATGTCAGTGGGTGACTTGCATCTACATACATATGTGCCCCTCACCCCCCTTTTCTTACCTACATGTAAATACCCACCTACGTAGGTAGGTAAATAGGCATGGAGGTACTTGAGTGGCAGACACCCAATATCGGGAAAAGGTTCCATTCGATCTTGCTGATGATCGCGGGGATGGGGTCAGGCCGTAACTGAGGATGTGGTAAGGCAAGTTGTCTCTACGAAAGCAAACCTGGATACAGGTTTTTTATGAGTTGCCGTGAAAGGAGGGTGGCACGGGGGAGCCCAAAGGGACCAGCTATTTCGGCCCAGTCGCTTAGTACCGACAAAGACATAGAAGGTAAGTTGGTAGGGTACTAGGTACTTGGGCAGATGAGGCGATTCCCTACCTATGTAGGTCCTCTTCAATATCACTACTGCAATGGAACTAAGTAACCTAGATATGTATGTATGTAAAGAATCACACATAGGTATGAATATCTAGCAAATAGGTAGAAGCCCGCCACTAACCCCCCAGTGTGACAACTCTCCCCAATATTCGGGAATAGTCATCCCCACACTCACTTCTCGTTCGACCATGTCAAGACATGGAGTCTAGAACAGGCAGGTTAAAGAGGGTGTGCATCCAACCCCATAGCTTTCCCCATCTTCGATGCATAGGTATCTAGTAGCCAATGAGTAATAGTACCTAGGTAGAAATATAAAAAATCGTAAGACACGGCTTTTAAGGGGGTCGCGTATATTAGGTACGAACCCAAACACCGGAAGAGATCATCCAGGAAACGCGGGGCGAGAGGCAAGAAAATGCGGAGACGAAAGTAGATCAACAAGCATGATGCTATTATAGGCTACTTCGAGTTCCTTGGTGCTCCAACTACTGAGATTCACCCTGGCCGCAAGCAACGTTGGTATACCAGACCAGGTTGTAGATGTATACCCCCTGAGAGCGCTTTGTGGCGATTCTTTGGGCATGGCCTGAGGCTCGGATATCAGGAAGGAGTGCTCCTCTCGATATATCGATGGCTCATAGTTATCATCAGCTAGGCTAATGTTTGATATACATTCTTTCCATATATCATCTTGACTTTGCGTATCCTCTTGTTCGCTGTCGCTTAAGTTGGATGTACTGACGCGGATGGGTGATCAAAGAATACTGTATCTCATCTAGTAGCCAACCTTGTTATATCAGATGGGTAACCTAGATACCTGGGCAGATAGTTAAAGATCACCTACCTACCAGCCATAACGTACCGACTTAAATTGCTGGTGTGTAAATAAATATTGAAGAGTCAACTCCTCGGCCCGTTATGAGCCTCGTCACTTCAGCGCTACCTAGAATCCATCTAAGACATCTTCCTGTATTTGAGGTTAAGTGATCATTCTTTTGTCGTAATCTCACTCATCTAGTTGGCCTGGATGTTGACAAAGCCCAGGTAGTTTGATACTGATAGAAGGGCGGACATACATATAATCTATCATATTAACCGCATCATGGAAATGATACATCGCAAAGCAACACGATTTCTCTTTTCAATATGTATACTCTTTTGTTTATTACCAGTCTGATCTGAGACAACGTCTCAAGGGGAAAGGGGATCTATGTAGAGTTACGTAGGTATGTATGCAGGTATATTAACTTGGAGTCCAACGTTATTCCTTTCCACGCCATTGAATTAATACCGAGAAAGGTTGTCATAGTTATACAAGGTCTATGCAGGAGGATAGGTCAACAACAAGCAACCCCTAGTGCGGTCTTTTCTCTTCTGCGATAGTCTTTAGTAGGCTTAAAAGTCAACACCATGTGTAGACAGATTCAAGCAAGACTCGTAAGACTAGCTACCGAGATAGACTTTGATTCCCGAAACACTGAGCAGCACTCGGTAGCCAAGCCGACTGTAGGTAAATCACTTTATAAAAATTCCCAATTTAATATACCTAAACATTTGCCAACAAGGGCAGTGATTGTACCCCTTATTAGCAGCATAAGCCCATATGTATAATCCAAAGTGCCCCAACGCCAGACAAGACCGATGATGCTGAAATGATATTCAAACAACAGATGGCAGTGATATGACCGCTCATTTATGACTCTTAGGCAAGTATCTCACTTGAGATGCGCAATTGCCCTGATCTCCCTTGAAGCTGTCCTTTGCCGGGACAAAGTTACCGCTTTGCAAGCTGCCCTTGATGAAGTACACATACCAAGCTTCGTGCAAGACATTGTGATGCCTGCCGGTACACTTGAGGATTACGCGGCCGCCGCTGAACTCATCGAGCGTGGACTGGATCTTGTCTAGTGAGTACGTCTTCTTGTAGTCCGGTTCGATGCCAGCGTCCATCAAGGCCCGGTAGGTATCGAGCATTTTGAATAAGCTGAATGCTCGGACAAAATAGTCTACCACCTCGATACCTGGCTGATAATCGTCGCCGTAGCAGCTTGGGGCAAGGGTGTTGATGCATGTGGCGTGCTTGTTATATTCGTGAGCCCATAAATGATTGTTCCCACCACTAAAATACGGTGGTCAGCCTTCCTCAACTCTTCGCAATGGACTGTCACTTGAATGTTTTTGTGTAAAATGATGGGGAACGCACTATTTCGCAATCCAATATCTGTTCATCTCCGCCAGAAGATCCCCCTGACCGTAGTGTTCTAGCACCGCACTGATGTTGTCGAATCGTGGGGCCATGCCGCAGAATTGGTCAAATGACCCATCGCAAAGGTCTGGCCTGTAACAGCACACGGCCGAGGTTAGTTATTTTGGTCCAAAGTACGCAATTTCCAGATTTATATTCAACGAACCATAACCCGTGAACGGTCCAATCTTCTTCACTGCCACCGACGTGAACTTTCTCGTCCCAAAATTGGGTGAGCAGCAGACGCCCACCAGGGTGGACAAAACAGCATGAATCGGCAGCGGTATTATTATTGCAGCTTATAGGTCCGTCGATAGGGCATGTCGGTGCGCCGGAAAGAGGCTCGTAGGGAACGACGGAGTGTCCATGGCTAATGGGAGCTGGTGGGTTGAATACGGAGAGAGGATTCGGTAAATTGGACAGTCCCATTGGGAACTGCGAAACGAGGTTGCTCGCATATGCGACAACAGAGCGTAAGGATGTAGGCGGCGCCATTTTCAGGAATTCTACTTAGGATAAGATATTATAAATAGAGTAATTCATAGGCAATAATATAAGATGGAAGTGAGAGATGAAGGTATTTATAAGTAATATGTAAGATTAAAAGTAAGTCAGCTGGTAAAGAGCCAAGATCGTAAATGGAATTGAAGCTCGAGATGTCTCACGGAGCTTATCAATACTGACTTAAGGGGGCACCTGATAAGCTTAAGATACCCAGGCTGCTAGGGTAGGTAGTAGGTACATTGGTTGAAGTGGGGCAAGTCTAACACTAGTGAAAATCAGTTGTAATTCTGATTGGTTGATATCCATTTCAGTTTCAACCCCAGAAAGACCCTGCATTACATAATTCAAAGAATGCATGGAATGCATGTGAAATTTTGTGAATTCAATGAATGAATTTAGTTAGTTATTACTATGTACGTTGTGCATGCATACCTAGGTTCCCATGTAGGTATCAATCTAGCAAACCCTCCAAACAGAGGCGAAATGAAAAGTGCAGAACAGTCCTATCCTACATGTCCGGGTATCAGTTCCGTAGCCTTCAACGCCCTGGTGTATCGTAAACCATAACAATACTGCCGAATCATAAAACCTTAGAGAGAAAAGGAAAAACCAGTCGATGCCGTATCATACCCGACTCAGACTCAGACTCAGACTGCCTCCCAGTCCATCGCATCCACCATAAAGTCCCAGTCTTCTCGCCCACTGGCATCGCCCTCTCCCTCTGCATCTTGCATCTCTTCTCCTCCCTTACTAACATACTCACTAGCAAGACCGTGGGCTTGATCAATGGCACCTAGAATCGTTTGCACGATCGTCTCGAGGTTATATGAGCTGAGAGGTACTGGTCTTATCTTGCCATCATATTCGTCGGCATCTTTCCACCGATTTCGAAGTTCTTTTGCTGTGGCAAGCTGCCCACTTACTTCAGGTGTACCAAACACACCGCTCAGGGGGTTGTTGGCATCCTCCAACGTCGCTAGTACGTTTGCATGGTATCGGTGGCGGCCATCCATTCTTTGTTGTCCGTCCACCGCAATGCCATACACACCCATCAGATGAACAATAGCTCGCTCCAGAAGCATGTAAAATTCATGAAAGTCTAATTTGAATTGAATCTCACATGCCTCCTTTTGTTGCTGTGTCTTGCCATTGGTGTCTTTGGCTAGGCTGTAACCCTGCTTAAGGAAAGGCAGTTTCCAATTGAGACGCGTAACGATCTTGAGGAATCGCGAAAGCTCAGTTTGGGGGGATGCTCGATGATTCGGTGTGCGTTTCAGTGTTTGAATTGGTGTTGATTCGGATGAATGTTGGGACGGTAAGCTGGCTGATTGGACAGCTTCAGCTTCTCTAGATGCTGCACGTCGCCGCCGTCGACGAGAGCGCTTCCTTAGAGGTATTGGTTCTTCCAAAGGAGTGGGTGTCGGTGGGCTCGATATGGGAAGTGTTGGGTAAGACCTGCGCCTGTGACGAGGCTTTGACACACGATACGTATCTATGGTATCTGGCGCTGTCGCCCAGCGGGAGGCGCCCAAACCTTTAGGCATGGCTCGTTATCGTCATTGGTCGGGTTTAAGGTAAGAATGGGAAGGTAATTTGTGCTTTTAATATGCCAGCATATGGCATTGAGTAGACAAATTGTGAGGGAAGAAATGTTAAAGTATAGGAAATCCAGCCGCTTGAGACGGGATAATAAGGTAGAATAGTGATAGTGAGGATGAGGATGATGATGCGATATCACCTTTTTAATTCTATCGATGTCATAGAATTAATAATGTTGTAGGTTGATCACCACTTAAAGTTGTAAGTTGTAGGTATGTGATGTGAATAGGTAGGTATCTAAGAAATAAATTGGTGAATGTTGTTGGTAATTGCGCTTAAGGCGCATTAACCAATTAACGCGTGAACGCCTGTTACTACGCGTATCTGCGGCAACTGCTAAGTTCTAACTGTAGGGTGCGCCGGTATACTATGCAGGTAGCTAGCCTGAGGTGCAGCAAATAACGTCATACTGGGGTAATCCCTACATTCTCTCTACCTGCTTGTACCTGGGTAGTTACTTCCAAGTCTTCCATAGTAGAATCCATACATGTAGTTATGTATCTTTAGGCTCAACTTCAATGGTGGATATGTATATATACATCATACCTGCTTACACACATAGTTACTCTTCCTAGGTAGGTATGTTCGGATGAACCAACTTCAAAATGCAGTCACTCAAGGACGACATGTCGCTGCTTCCTATATTATTTAGATATTTTAGTCATTTGGCCATTACCTAGTAGGTAGTTTTTAAAAATGGGGTTGTTTGCTACAACTCTCAGTCATAAATTTGACTCTGCACATGTGTTCCTGACACCATACAACCTGTATCATCCATATCAACTATGGCCATGCTCCTCTGATTGATCTTCGTAGGCGACATCGTCTACATATCCTCCTCTTAGCTACACGATAGCTTCTTCTTCTTTTTTCTTTTTTGCTCCCTTGGTACAACTGTACCTACTCATCAGCAATGCCTAACTACAAATCAGTCTTAAGCCCAGAGGTGCATCCTGGCTGTTATATAGCGTATGGTTCACACACTCCCATCGCTCCCATATCAACTTGATGATAGTCACTAATCTCAGGAAGGCCCCATGGTCCAGACTCTGGATGTTCTTTTCTAATCTCACCATAATATTCAATAAATGGTTGATCGATGATGCCGGATTTCGTATGTTCCTATTCTCATAGTGCTACCTACCAAATCGTCAATGTCACTAACAACATCTGCTCAGGTTATCGCAAGTCTCCATTCTATGATTAATATGCAACGTATATCACCCAACTAACTCTATTGTCTAGCCGTAATATTAACATGGTGGCACATGACCTTTGCTACTCTTGCCACTCAACTCCTAGCTCGAACTACGAGCATTCTCGATGGCCGCCATAAGATCAACATGACACTACGGCTCTACATGCGGGCTGTAGTTCCTATCGGTCTTCTATATAGTGCGAGCATGGTTTTTAGCACTTTGGTCTATCTCTACCTAAGTGTGCCGTTCATACAGATGCTTAAGGTGAGGGGGGAGCGGAAGAAAAGACTCCAAGAATCTCTTTGCGAATCAAACTAATAATTTATGAATAATTGGGTAGGCGATTGGACCAGCCGTTACATTTCTAGTCGGCTGGCTCTGGGGTGTTGAGTATCCCACTTGGGAAAAGTTCCTCTTCATTTTATTTATCGTCTTAGGTGTAACGATAGCAAGTTCAGGAGAGATACACTTTTCATGGCCGGGTTTTATCTATCAAGTTGGCGGGGTCGTCTTCGAATCACTACGGGTCATCATGATACAGTCCCTCATATCGAGTGATGGCCTAAACATGGATCCTCTCGTCAGCCTTTATTACTACGCCCCTGTCTGCGCTGCCGCCAACTTCCTTCTGTCTGTTGGTTATGGATGGGGTTCCGTTGAATGGACACATGCTGGTGAAGTCGGCTTCTGGATGCTACTCCTTAACGCAATCGTGGCGTTTATGCTGAACGTTTCGAGTGTTCTTCTAGTATGTTATCCAAAAAGAGCTTTGTAGGTTTGGATTATGGAGCGCCCTCTAACTCGTTACAGATTGGGAAAACATCTGGTCTAGTTCTCGTGCTTTCGGGCATTCTGAAGAACATTGTTCTTGTAGTTATCGCTATAGCAACATGGGGAACGCCACTATCTATCGTCCAAGTCGTTGGTTACATAGTGGCGCTTCTTGGCTTGCTTGCCTATAAATCAGGGTGGGAGGCAATAAGAGAATCGTTAAGCACATTTATTGGACGAATTCCAACACATTCGATATTTATGCACCGTAGGATGAGGAGACCATTTGCAGCAGCCTTAACCATATCACTACTGATTGTTGTCGTATTAGCTGGAAAGGGGCAAATACGGGGAACGGAGCTATCTACCACCACGACTACCGAGGCAATCGATCGTTTATCCAGTGGGTGGTTGACGTGGATACAGGTAAAGGATGGCAAATGGTGGATTGGTTAAGAGCAAGGGCCGACAGCTTACAAGGCAGTTTTCGTAAGTGAGTTGTTTTCAATAGTCTAGAGATGTTTTCATTCAAGGAAAACTCATTAATATTGTACTCGCTTCTTATTTCATACGCTTTCCGAAAGCTGGAGGTGCAACACAGGTGAAGGTCCAGAACCACCAAAATAACCCTCTGGCGCAATACTAACCCAATATGAACAATTATCTCCCAAAACCACTCGTCATAGTCTTGCTTTAATAGTCCCCCTAGCTTCCTCTGCCCTCTTTCTCTTGCGCTGGAAGCCCTGGATTTTATAGGTTACCATTCCCGTCCACAGTTCTAGCCACTTGTCATCAAATGGGGGCAATATTCGACCTGTCGTATTCGAGGCCGGTTCCCCGGCGATATCCCGCAAGAACTCGAAAAATGCCTTATAGTCAGGTGCGATGGAATAGTAGTCCTTGCCGCCTCCCTTTTCGGCGACACGTTTACGTTCCCACTCCAATTGTTCCGGGATCGATGGTAGCGACTTGGCCCGACCGGCGAGATGCCGCGCCACGGCCACCGCTTGCCATTCGTAGACACGGAAGGTGAAACCGCCTCCGAGCTATAGTCATATTAGCATTCTAATACTCTAGTCCACTAAGAAGATACTGGGCTAAGACTTGAAGGAAGAGATAGGAGTATTGGTACAACTTGGAAAACACGCACCATTCCCACGAAGGCCAGTGTTGGATCCTCGATATCCCACGTATGTTGGTACACCCCTGGAAGACGACGATATGCGTTCCTAATGCGTTCTTGCACATGGACGATAAATGGCACGCTAAAGGTATAGCCGGTTCCGAAGACGATGTGGTCCACGTCGTCGAGATATGAACCATCGGCAAAGAAGACACGCCCGGTTTCTTGATCTAGTCGTGCGATTTCTTTCTTGACTACGATATCTGGATGTAAGAACGGCTCCCACCCGAACGCTGGAATGGGCTCGCCTCGTACGGAGGCATAGACGGGGGTTTGCGCTACGTCGAGAATTTCATGAACGACCTCATGCGCTGATATAGAACCTCCGACCACGACAACTCGCTGACTTTATATGTTAGAATGGTTGCCATCAGTCAGTCTCATATCCACTTACTTTTCCTTTGAATGGTGATGCCGTGCGAAAATGCTTGCTATGCAGTATCTTCCCAGGGAATTTCTCATCATATTCGAGAAGACCTGGTACACTGGGGAACCAAGGGACATTGTAGTGGCCTGTTGCTACAACCAGGGCGTCGAACGTCTCCCTCCACCAGTAATTCCTCCCTAGGGTTTCCTTGCGCAGCGTCAACACCCACTCGCCGCCAACCTTTTCGGCCCGCTCCACCGTTGTACTCAGCTCAAGGAGCTTTTCGTGGCCCCCTCGCGTGAATATGCCCTCGACCCACTCGCGGATCACGGTGTGATGTCGGAAGGGTGCCTCTGGACCTGGACCGTACTCGGCTAGTGTGCGAGCCGAAAGCTTGTGTGGAAAGGGCTCTTGCGTGTAGCTCATTAGCGCGGGCGTGATATTGCTGTGTAGATTCTCATGTAAGGCCGTGTCAGAGAAGCGGTGCTGGTGCCCGTTGATCTCTTCGGATACCGGCGTGACGGTTGGGAGCTGCTGCGGCGGCGGCACAGAAACAGCTACGTCGGCGTTGCCGGCTACTAGGTCGCGCAGCGACGGGATAGCGGTCGGTAGGTGCGGCGTGTAGATCCATGTTCCCCCGATTCCGGCTCGTCTGTCGAACACCCGGATCGTGTCGAACGCCTGCTCCTTGACTAGTGCGTCCGTGGCTATGGCGCCTGATGGACCTGCCCCGATGACTGCTACGCGTCGAGCCTTGACCGTCATTTCGTGGAGATGACTCTAATATTTATGCGTGTAGGTAGGTGGTACGCTGCTGGATGTTCACTCCTCGATGTCCCGTTAGCTACAATATCCTTTTTACTACCTAAATTCATCTTTCCAAGGAAGGTACACATTGACATGGTAAAGGGAGGTCTTTATATTAGTTTTAAGCTACCCACCTACCTACTGCATTGCGTGACACATGCCGCGATCACGCCAAAGAAGATGTCGTGTCCAATGGTACAGTAGGGATTGCAGCCATGGCGGAGATCTATTTGCTACTACCTACCTACCTACCCACTCCATATATGTAGGTAGGTTGCTACTAGGTAGGTACGCATGTGCAGTGGGTAGGACGTGGGCATCGAGTTTTGTACGAAGCACTGGATCTCTAGATATATCTCGAGAACTCGATGGTTGAATACCTACTATTCAGCCATTAAGATTAGGTAAGTAGTAGGCATTCAGCGAGCTCTTGATTCTAAGCTACAGGGCAAAAAAGAAAAAAACACCAACTAGGTACCTAGCTAACCATGAGCAGCGAATCCAGTACAAGTCATGACCTACTGTGCTTTGTCGACAATGCAGCATGATGGCAAGGTGCATTGCTTTGGAGACTGTTGTAGCAATACCATACATACCTGGGCAGGTACATAGGTACCACATGCCCTAGGTATTATCACGCCATCCTATAGCATCTGCACGCAACAGACCTTTCTCGGTAGGTAGGTAGGTAGGTAGGTAGGTAGGTATATATATATACGTGGTTGGTTATACATACCTACACGACTTCTCCGACTCTCGGCCGTCTTCTATCTAGTTTGCGGCAGAGAGGTCGAAGGGGATTGGATGGTATGCGGACGCCGATGGGAATTTGCGCCGGCCGCGGTCGGTCGGTCGGTCGGTCGGGAGATTTGGGCGGACGGCATGTCAATATTAACTAGGTAACCTACCTGTGTATTGTGTATGCAGATGCCTTGCATTAATAGCTTGTAGGTCATGCCATGCCATGCCCAGGCGCGGGTCTTTAGTTTTCACGAGTCGTTGAGCAATCGAGTAGCCAAAGGTGACTAGCTCTCTGTGTCATACCTAGCAACCCTGTAAGTGCCGAGCTTGGTTGGTTTGCAGATGTGCTATGCAGAGTTCGTCCTGCGGTCGAATCAGATGCCATGTCGTCTTTGGTCTTGGATATATCGTCATTACTGTGGGGTCTGGATGACCAAACTACCTAGACGGCCGGAGTGAGGTTGAAATCCTATGCCAGATTTGTCGCACGGGAATAGCATCCTACCTCTATACCTAGGTAGGTAAGTAGGCAGCCACCTTCTAGGTACCTATATAATGTGAACTTGAGATTATGATCAGATTAGCCAGCCATATCACCACCGAGTTATACGATATAAATTCGAGTCCATATACAAACTCGTCTTCTCATTTTGTACATGTATATATGATACACTACTAATAGTATTCTCTTCGTTAACGCGCCTAGTGGCGGCCGTGAGCAATTCCATGGATCCTCTTGCTGTACTTCCATAAACTTCTGTACTTGGGCTTCTGCCTCTTTGCCTCCCAACCTCTCTGCTTCTTGTCTTCCTTGAGCGAGAAGACGCGCTTGTGCTTGAACTGGATGTCGGCACCCGGCACGCCGGCCCTCTCCATGACGGCGGCAGTGTTCTCGTCCCAGATCGTTCGGAATATGTTGAAGCCGACGGGCGTGAGGCCAAACTTGTCTCGATAGCTCTTGAGACTGAACCCGTCTCGGGCCGAGTAGAGCTGGCGGAGTTGTTCGATATCTAGGGTCTCTCCGGGTTTCTGCTCTAAGATGAAGACGGATAGTCGATGGTACGGTGCGCCCTTTTGGGAGAAGGCGGGGAGCCACGGTACGGCGAGCTGGGTCTCCTTGTTGACATTGCCTAGTGGTAGGGATGGCTGGGTTGGGGAAAGGGGTACATTTGCCGAAAGATAGTGGCATCGCCTATCAAACGAGTCGGTCTCGGCGTTGGGAACATCTGAATCCATAACCACGATCGAGACGAGACGCTCGCCGGCGTTGAATACTTGCACTCTCAAACGTGGAGGCACTTCTGAGATGCGAGAATTTATAATGGCGCCAGGTGAGACCTTAGTTCGTCGGAAGTAGAGTTGAACATCCATAATGGGATCGAATTTAGGTAGCACATCAGGAACGATGTTGAGTTGCTCGATACGTTGGGTAATGATGCGGTATGGCATGCCACGCCATTTCTTCTCGGCATAGTACCGATAAATTGGCTTGTCCATATCGCCTACATCCATAACGATTAACATTCATTTAGGGGCAGTTTCAAGCCACATATGCTCTTGGATGTCTATTCTCTATCCATTGGAAAATGGACATGAGAGATTTTGCAAATCATGAGAGAAATGTGAAAACTAGACACTTACCGAGACCATCCTCAAACTTCCGCTTGACCATAGGGTCATTGATATCGGCCAGAATCTTTAGCTCCTCGAGATACTTCCTTAAGCTTGCTAGGCGTAGGTTCTTCTTGCGCTCGCCACCAGGAACTTGGTCGGCGGGAGTGGCCTCCAATCGCTTGATTTTGGTCAACTCTTTCGCAATGGCCTGGATCTTCTCCTGACGGTCCTCTTGTAGGATTTTGCGGGCCTCCTGGAAACACTGATATGGCAGCTGCTCGAATGGCACGTTCTCGGAAGTACGTATGGCTGCTCGACGACGTCGCGAACCAACGGGGGGTGTACCCATGCGAACCAGCTTTCGCTCGGCCCAATGCGCCGTAGTAGTCTCCCGATCCAGCAATCGTAGCTTCATGCGCAATCTTTGTCTCCCTTCTATCGTTTTGAGGGGTTTTGCAGATCCAGACTGGCTTGCTGCGTTTGGTGTGTTTGTTGCCGCTGGCGGTGTTGTCGACTTAGTCTTGGTTGACGAAGTCGACTCCGTTGGCGGGGGTGGAGGTTTGGAAGTGGTGGTAGGACCATCATCTCGTCGTGAAGCACTCTTCGAAAAGGACCGGGAAAAGTGCGCTGTAGTTTGTACCAATAGACGTTCTTGTCGAAGAGACTGCACAAGGGGTCTTGCGACCCTCTGACAGCTCGACATGGCTTGAGGGGAAGAGAGGCGGGGTGTGCGTGATACGATCAAGCGGAATAATAAAATATCGAAATAATTATTATGCAGAAAAGCCGAAAGTTCTTCTTTTTGGATTTTGAATTTGAATTTTGAATTTGAATTTTGAAGCTTCTTACAGTGACCCACTAAAGTTTGTCAAATCGCAACGTCTTAATGGTCAATGTCTCTCCGCCCTACCTCTTATCGATATGAATGAGCATTGTACTCTCAAGGTTTGAACATTGAAGTAGTTATCTAGTAACTAATATTTCATTTTCCGAATTTTCGGAACTTCAATTCATTTTTGCCATTCAAGACCCATCACAAGACCCATCACTATCACTAATACTACTACTACCCACACCAACGCAACTTGACGAATACAGCCCATTCCAATATCCTAGAGGTCTTCAGAGCCATGGCAAGTAAAGGAGTGAGGGGTCTCAATGAGGCTTTAAGAAGTCTAAGCCTCTCGTCACAAACATGCAGAGAAGCAGCCTCGGTATGCTGAAGTCCTCTACCTATAATGCGCGCATGTGTGTCTATGTGTATGGAGTATGGTATTAATAAACATATTCTCAGCATCGGATACCCACAACGACATTCACACGGTCCATGGCAACCGAGGCCCCGTTACCCAAGATCACTACCTCCGTAACCACTGCCGCTTATAAGCCAAGTACATATCCATTTTTCTTTCAATGCCCTCTACAATTCAAGCCGCCCCCCAACGTTAACATTTAGAAAATAGCACTGTCCGTTCCCGTAACTATCTTTGATTTTCCCTCCTTCGAGCCCCAGCGCCTCGAATCCTGGTCCTCGAAGCACCTATACCTACCATTGCGACGAGATATCCTACATTTAGCCGTAATCTATGAAGGAGACAACACGCGACAGGGTACAGCCTCTACCAAAACCCGGTGGGAAGTTCATGGTTCGCATCAGAAGTTACGGCCACAGAAGGGCTTGGGTCGTGCCCGTGTGGGCACCAAGCAATCGCCCATTCTACGAGGCGGTGGTAAAGTGTTCGGTCCCAAGCCCCGCGATTTCGGCACCAAGATCACGCGCAAGGTGTACGACTTGGCATGGCGCACCGCCCTGAGCTACCGGTATCGCCGTGGCGAGCTGATCGTGTGCCAGGATGGCATGGAGCTCCCGTTCCCCGAGGAGTTCACGCGCTTGGTTCAAGTCGGCAAACTCCAGAAAGAGCTGCAGAAGAGCTTCAAGGCCAAGTGGGTGAAGCAGGTACTCAACACCAACGAGTGGGGGCGGGGCAACGGGCGCAGCACCTTCATCACGACGACGACGCGAGACAACTTGTTTGGGGCACTAGAAGAGGTACCTAACTACGGACGAGCATTGGATATCGAAGACGTCGATGTCAAGGACCTCCTGGAAACCGGCCGGTTGGTGGTGGAGAGGGAGGCGCTCCAGAGTATGATAGAGAGTCACCAGAGCGATCTTGTCTCGAGGGTATTTGTCTCTAATGCTGCTTTACCGAAAGCGCTCGAGAGCGGCAAAATGCTGGTTGAATAAGTGGTGCCTCATCTAGTATCTGGTATAATATCCGGGGCCCTGTACTATGCAGGTAGAGTGTCTACAATTAGGCACCTGAGCTAGGTACATAACTACACATTCAATCAATGTATAGTATAAAACATCCATGATTTATTCAAACGGCTTCCACTTCCATACTAGTTAAGCCCCCCTCCCCGGGAAACCGGCCTGCATCCGAGCTCCCGAGTCCGAGCACACACATCATCGGGGTAACCGTGTGGGTTATGCCGCCCGCCCGCCACGACCCATCAGTCCCATGCAAAAGAGAGTAACATGACGTCGATCTTATATGTACTTGGCCAGTTAACATCCATCCCTTTTTCTTGGATTTTTGCCCCCAACAACAAGTAATAGGCTGATGGGATTGGATTGGCTACATGTACTTACTGTCTGCTGTTGGTGTAGTTTAGTTTAACTAGTTTATGATGTATGTCCTATGAGGAGGAGAGGAAGAGAGCAAGAGAAATGAATACTGTGGAAAAGTGTGAAGTCATTAGGTAATAAGTGGGTGACGGGTCGAGGTTCTGACGTTATGTTGGTTTTGTGTGAACAATGCATTGTGTGTACAATACATATGTCTCAATAGTTACCTACCTAATATCCTAACCTAACCTACGACATTTGAACTGCTCGAGTCAATAACTTACTTACTATCACAGTGCCCAGGTGTCTTAGGTAGGCATGTAAGTGCATATATATATATATATATATTGCTTGCCTGCTAGTTCCTACAATTAGATTTCCCTTCATCCTCATTTCTTATTGCCTACCGACCTAGAGGTACCTAACCTAGTAGGTATCTACCCCATGTGTGGATGCAGCACAGAAAATAAGACAGTCCCTGTCACGATCTCTTGCAAGGCAAGACAAGACAAGACAAGAAAGCAGGCAGTGTAGTTTCTTATTAACTACCAACTTCTATAAATTTTGGTTATGTGTTCATACGATATACCTTCATTTATAGTAGGTTCGGCATCCCGCCCGATGCCAAATTCGGCATGGGGGTGCAAGGCTCTATTTACTCTACCTATAGCTACCCCTGGTAGGTAAGGTAGGTGTAAGTCGGTAGGTACAATACAATACCTAGCCACCTGAGCCCGCGCGCCAGCCAGCCCAGCCAGGTCCAGTCAGCCAACCGCATCTAGTATCGGAATCACCTCCGAAGAAATTAATCAAGTTCTCATCCAGCCCATTACGTTTCTACCCTACCCGACCCGGCGCTCAGAGCCAAACGGTAGGAAGAAAAAAAATAAATAAAAAGTCCTAAAAGTTCTTTTTATCATTTCTTCTTCTCCCACCCATCATCTCCACCCGCTCACTCAACTCAACTCAACTCACTTACTACCCAAGACCGAAACCCAGAAAATGTCTTTGAACTACTACTACCTATTCGATTCTCCCTTTCTCCCTTGCCAAAAAGAATAACTGACTACTAACTGCCAACTCACTTTGTTACCGTCCTCTCCCCCCACAACCTAACCTAACCTTAGGGGCTGGCTAGCTGAGTAAGAAGGCGGGTAAGGGGGTTAGGTAATACAATAACTGACACACATAACAAATAGCTTTAGAGAACGTTTTATGGCAGAAATCTAAAACAATGCGTTTTTGCATATTTTCTTCGCCGTCGAATGAACATTTCGAGTGGTCATCGTAGGAATAAATGAGATCCGAGGGGATTAAGTGGTGGTAGGTAGGCAGGGGCAGGGGCAGGAGGGGGATTTTATTTTTGGGAAGGTTTTCATTTTATTTTTTTCTGCTGGTACGATCTGACAACGGACTGAGAAGGAGGAGTGGTATACAGCTACAAAGGCAAACCCAAACGGCCTCCTCCTCTGTATTGTCAGTCTCCAGGGATCGTCGAGTCTTGAAACGAATTCTCCGCCATGGTCACGCTGTCCAAGCCAGTCGTATCATCCGCCAGCGAAGTGGGAATGCGGTCCATAGAATACGTATCCTCCACAAGCCCGGAAGTGCCAGCACTCCCCGACGGCATGTTCGGCGCCATGCCACCCGTGCGGTAGAAGATGGGCGAGTTGGGCATTAGGGGGTCCGGGAATGATATACTGTCCCGATGTACCGGAGTGGCCGGGCTGACGAACTCCGCGGAACCCGGGGCTGTAGGATACCCGGAGGTGGAAGAAGTGCTCTCGTAGTGTTGGTGTTGGTGGTGGACCAGACCGGTGGTGGGATCGATGTTGGTCAATATCCGATCGTACCGCTCTCCGGCTCCGAGGACAAACCTCTTGGCCTCGTTCTCGATCCACTTGTCAATGTTTGGGTCATTGCAAGTGGCATGTTCCATTAGTTGCGATTTGATCTGGGTGATTTCGTTTTTCAAACTGCTGTACTCCATCTGGAGGTGGTTATTCTGACTCTCCAGCCCGAACCTCGTTCCCTCGAGATCCGATACCCATTCTTTCTTCTTCTGGCGACATTTCGTCGCCGCAACCCGGTTTCTTTCCAAGAACTTGTTTCGCTTGACCACCTCCCCTTCCGGCTTGTTGGTACCTTCTTTGGCTTGCCACCTCCTTTGCTTCTTTTTCTTCTTCTTGGTGGTGGAGGATTCTGGTGGCTGTGTGCCGTTTACCTCCATCATGACGATGTTCGAATCGTCGTCTGCGTTCTCATTTTTAAGCATCACAGTGTGTTGCGAAAGGTGAGCTCCTGGTATTTCCGGGGATCTGCTCGCCGACATGGGATATCCGACCATGACTGGGTTCATTTGCGACGACATTTCTAGTTGGTATCTTGGCCGAGTACTTGAAGATACTTTCGAGTTTTGGGCACGAATCAAGTCCATGCGGAGGGCGTTGGACAACTGGTCTAATGGCGCATCGATGGAAGAACCATCTGGGTCGGTATCGAATGGCGCATTGTTAGTATAGGGGTGGTCGCTAATGTACTGGGGGTCGAAGGGATCGTTCCCATCGGCCTCTTCATCTCGGACGTTATTTCGGAAGAAATTGGGTGATCCATCCATATCTGTTATAGGGTATGTACAACCTTTGGCCTTGGATGAGCGGGTAAGGGAGTCAATCAGGTCGGAAAGTGGATTATGCACGGCATCGGCCATGTGATTCTCAAAGAGCACGTCACAAAACTTAGGCGTTTATGTTGGTGGGATCAAGCGGGAGAGAGGGGAATGCCAAAAGATAGCCAGGCTGGTGGGCTTGTCTGGATGAAGTGTGAAGGGGGCAGATCTTTTCCCAGATCATAAGTGTAGAGTATAAGCATTTCAGTTTTTTCGGGTTTTCAGTTTATTCGAGGCATTGGGCGTTGGATAGGTTGATCAATTTAAGTCATGGTAGGTCCCGACATGGTAGATGGAAAGACCAAGGATGGAAAGACCAAGGATTAATGGTCAAGATCAATGTTTCTTCGGATGAAGAGCACTAAGGCAATCTTGGGGGGGAAACATCCATTTCTAGGTACTTGTACCTCAAGTAAGTATGCAGATAGGCCGAATGTACCTAGATATGCAAGCCAATTCGTGGGCCTTTTGAATTCAATACATATCAGATAGGTACATATATTCCAAGTTCAATGTTAGTATGTACGTAATGGATGTCATCTTAGTAGCAAGAGCGATCTCGAAACTTCACTTGCCTTCCATGCAAGAACACAAAACATGGATGGCCTCACATTATCTAACTGGTCTCGTGTTCTATACATTATACAGCTAAGTCGTTAGAAGAAACTTTCTTCTTTATCCTCTACTCCTTTACTATTAATTGTACTACTTACTCCTCTTTCTAACTCACAACATTGAATTACGAAGGCATCATCCTTCCTGGTTAGCATAGCTAAATAATCTAGGTAGGCATACATACAGACATACAGACATACATACATGAGTACTCAAGATGGTGTACCATGTGAACGGGCTTCAGGGTACTGGGGAAATGACCCCTGACACAAATACTTGCTACTAGCAAGTTGCTAGTAGCTAAACCGACATGATGAGAGCTAAACCAGCGTAAGACTCAATCAAGGTTAGGTACGAATTAGGCAAGTGAAGATACCTACATATAGGGATCCAGAAGAACGGCTGAACTGTCAGCTTTCGAATTTATAATTATCGCCTCCTGGATAGAATTGAAGGAATTGATAGACTACATGCTTAGCTACAAATGTTAAATAAACAATTAACCTCTGTAATAAAACGCTTAGCTCCAGCTGCTTGGGTAGTAGTAGTAGGTAGGTAGGTAGGTAGGTAGGTAGGTAGGTAGGTAGGCATTTGCGAGGATCCTACTCATAACGGTGAGTTGGCACCTACACGACTCTAATTATCTTGAGAGGATCTAATTCGTCCGGATGGGTTGGACTTGCTTTCGTACTACCTGCCTAGTACCTGGCTGGTAGGTATATCAGGATAGAGTTCATATGGCAGATGTGACCTGGGAGGACCTAAACGAACCGTTGAACTTACAAGGTCATTTGCGCTTGTCATCGGTCACAATACTTTTTTGATCTTTGATCTTTGATTTTTGGGCGTTTTCTTTCTTGAAAATAAGATTATGAATATAGTTATTGATCAAACCGAGTGTTTACCAGAAATCTATATAACAGGGTTTAACATGCCCAGTGGCTAGCATCCGCGGATGACTGCTACAGTGCTACCTATCAGTAAGTACCGATGTGTCCGTAGAATAACAGGACACACCTTCAAGCTGAACGGATTGTTTTGGGGCCAGGCACCTTCGCACAAACTGGGGAGAAAGTTTACATACCCTTTGCTGCATACCCATATGCAGTAGAAGGCTAGAGGCGACGGTAGATGAGGTTTGACTCCGGAATGAACGGTCCCCCTTGGAAGCTTGATCAACAGCTATACCTCAATGAGGCCGGTCCCGTTGCAACGTCAGATCCAGCAACAGGGACCGGCATTCGCTGACCTAACCATGCCAACTAGGAATGCCTGCAGCGAAAGGGTTTGTTGATGATCTTGCCATTTTATAAATAATATAGGTAGTACACAAGAATGGGTATTGAGGTATATACATATCAGTATGTATGTATCACTATTGAATACACGCACGTGGAGAGCTTATTATGATGTACTACCCTACCTACCTAAGGTTAGTATCATGTAATACCTAGGGTAGCTACGATGTACTGACCAGTCTGACCAGTCAGACCAACATTGAAGCTACTAATAGCCAGTTCACTTGCCGAGACTATCATAATAGAGTTTTCTTAGACTCGCGGCAATCTATCGTCGAAAGCTAATCCCTCTAGCGTGACACTTTCGTTATGATCCCCCCTTTCTGCTGTCTTCTTTCAATGTGGTTCCTTGATTTCTCTGTCCTACTTCAACTCCAGCCGGATCCTCGCAAACTCAATTGGGAATTAATCGGACGTTCTATACTTTCTCATACGGGACCGCTCATGTACGTAGTCCCGGTAAGTTGGCACTCATACTCTTACTATCATGAATTGGACAGGTTAACTGGCTTCACTGCATGCAAATGAATATACGCCCTAACTTAGGACCGACTAGCTGCATATCTAGAAAGCCCTGGAAACTTGTTTTATGCATATATCACAAGTTGGTCGGCCACGGGATACGGCTGGTACGGTATATACATACTATTATTGATGTATGTATGCAATTACTAATACCTACATATATGTATGTACTGTAGTATATTAGGTAGGTACATGTACATGTAGGTGTATAGATTTCGAGGTTCAAGTTGTTCAACTGTTGTTCGTCTTCTTCGTACGTGCATGTACGTCGAGCCACTACACCAATTAGACGTCGCGGGACAATAGCTGAGCTCTCCGGGACTTCCAATTGGTGGGCTGTACTACGCCGTATCTCATACAATTGGGTCTTTAAACATGGATCGGCTTGGAAAAAGTGAAAATCCTAGATTGGGCCGTGCTGTTGTGCAACAGTGAGATTTGTGAGATCAATTGATATCAACGGTAGGAACACCTCCGATTTCAGAAACGCTTAAGTAAAGCCGGTCCGGTTCCGCGGCAGCCTATTTAATTTTCAGCTTTAAAGCACGGACCACATAGATTAAAACGCGTCGCGTTATCATTCTTTTCTTCGGTCTTCTTGATTGCCCCGCCCCACACTTTGCTTTCCCTGATTACATACTTGTCTGCATTTGTTTCCAAGGCTGTTTGCTGTTTGTCCATAGCACCCGACAACGTGGAACGTGGAAGCGAGAATAATACACAAGAAGATAAAGAAGTCAACCAACAACATTGAAGCCTTCAGTTCGATACTACATACCTATCTAGTACCTAGTACTTAATACCTACTACTCCATACACCTACCTACCTACTTCGAACCACACCTCACGATCACCTTGAGGAAGATGGAGCCAATATCAACCCCGCGTATTTCCGCAGCTCTCATAGACTCTTATATTGGTCGCAATGTAATAATCGTGGGGAAAGTCTCGCAACTTCGTGGGGATGTCGCCTTCATCGAGGCTGATGGCCAGGTCCAAGCCAATCTCAACAGAGTGAGTGGAATACCCTGTCTCGCTGCCTCTACTAGGGACCCTCCTAGGGATTTGCTACCCTGAGTAGATAGGACCCTTCATATCCCGAAGGGCGTTAGTACCCGGCTAGTACCTAGTGATGCAATTTGCCTGGGTTTATGATTGATTGCTTATGCTATCAAATTTAGGAATGCCATCTTATGGTTGGAAATGGAGCCCAAATTATTGGCAAAGTGAATCCAGACCTAAGCGTCAAAGTGCTGAATGCCCAAGATCTCGGCAACAATGTCGGTATGTATTTTGAATATACCTACCTTACTTATCTAAAACCTGTTCAACCGAGCGACCTCCGTTGCTAATGGTTGCCCTTCTAGACTTTCAACTATGCCAAAATGTCGTTGACGTTACGCACCAGTTTAAGGATATCTTCGTGTATCCGGATCGTGCCATGAACTGACGGTGGACACCTGGACACGTGTCTCTGGGATGGCCAGCTGGCTCGCAGCAGCATTCTTCATATCAGCAGTCGCAGTCTCAGCCGAAGATCATAGCTCAAACACAATCTCAGCCATCATTCAGAATGCCAACTGTTGCTGAACCAATTCCTACTAGTTCTACTGCTTCTACTGTTATTCCTGCTACTGTTTTCAGCACACAATCTCAATCTTCTCGTCGAGTGATCACTCCACCAACTAACCAGCTATCCCAATTGTCTATAAGAGACGAGACACCGTCGTCCACGGCATCCATCACCCAGCCATTTACTTTTGGTAGCACCCAATCATTTGAATTCGGTATTCAAAGTACCCAATCGACCCAGCCCAACACCCAGCCTGATACCCAGCCTGATACCCAACCCAATACCCAACCCAAACCCCTACCCACTTACACATTTCAGTCTAGTCCCCCAGAATTACAGCATACGAACACAGAAGAAGCAAGCTCTTCGCAGCACTGGCAAAGGTGGAGCCAATCGCCGGAACCTATGTCCCCTCATCAGGAAGAACCGGTGGTGCTAGGTAAAAACAGGCAGCCATCCCCAACCCTAACCACAGCTGCTGCAGAACCCTCATCCTACTACATGACCTCCCCCTTTCCCATTGTCTCGTCTCCACCAGTCCGACGGCGCGGGCGCCTCTTCCGAACTCGCTCCGGAAACCTCCGTAGTGCCGCAGAGATCCGCCAGCGTAGGGAGCTTGAGCGGCATGCTGACGAGCTGCTGGACATGATTCTCGAGGGAATTAGTGACGATGAACAGCCTCGAACTGTCACCTTTTATATGAATGATGTTGGCCGTTGGCGTCTTGTGAGGCAGGATGTATGTGAAGTAGAAGAGTACGAAAATCCGTAAAGACAAAAGAGAGAAAATCCCAGTAATACCTTCATACCCAGCGTTTTTCATCTTTCCTTGTTATGCACCCCCTTTTTTCTGTCAACAATAAGCAATAAATACCAAGGTTACAACAGTGCTCTTCCTAATGCTCAGGATACATCTAGACTATAGTAGTGGGAATGCTCTTATGACCTCATATTCTATCCCCACCGGACAGGTAAGATGATGGTAGGTATGTAATTGATGAGGGTTTCAGGCCGGCAGCGCAAGTGACATTGCCGTATTTCCTCAATTAAAACACCAACTATACCTAAGGAAGCCTGCTATCCCTATCATAGTGCCTCACAACTACATAGTAGGTTAGTACAGTACCCTACATACATACAGTACAATAGTTCCTAGTATTAGGTAAGCATGCACAACACAACATACTATGTAACTACCTCCACTAACTACTAGGTATCAATACCTACATAAGAGGCTGTTTGGGAGCATAAGTAAAAAAAGACTTATGGGGAATTAGTGGGTTTTCAGCAAAAGGATAAGTAAAGTGTTTGTGAGGTATAATTATTCTGAAACCCACTATAATTCTGCTTGTGGATCGAACCATAATACTTTTTTTTTTATCCAATCATCTTTCTTGAAATAGCTTATGCTTATTGCCTTTTCATGAGCAGCTATTTGGATGCTTATTTCTACTTATGTCCTTACTTACAGAGGGGCCACAGGGGCCACAGGGGCCTTAAAATATACGAATGGCCCTGAAAGGCTCTAAAGCCCTTTGTCCTAAATTCATCAAGGCCCGATGTAGCGGCGTGGCAGCTCCAAAGGGGGTCACGTGGACGCCCTAAGCTTAACACACAGCGGCGGCTACTACTGCTCTCGGTCTTCAACCTCAAATATCACCCGCACCGGGTCAATTAAAACACTGCAAACTGATATTCTTAATCAGTCAATTAATGCGATTCAAATAGGGCGATTCAAATAGGGCCTTGATCAATTGATTTGAGATAGTATTGAAGAAATTATTCAATTGCAAAGCTTAAAAAAGGTAACATCTGTGGAATATCAACAGGTACATGGCCGTACAGAAAATTTAGGTTTGGCCCATCGTACCTCCTGTTAACGCCTGGACAATAGGTAGCTACACTGCTACAGTCCAGCTCAAATTCATAAATAACACACACAAACATCTCAATACTTATCGACATCGAGAAATGCGTTGATTGGTCGTGGTTTTAGTGGAGAAAACCCCCACAATCAAAACGCACTTCAGCATACTTATGTACTAAAGTGTCACGGACCATAAGTATAAGCAAAACTTATGCTCCCAAACAGCCTCTAACTAAACCCAAGCCAATCAAAACTCGCACCTGCAGTGGGGCACTCCGCCCATTTTTTACCAGAAGCGTACGGCTCTTGGAACTTGATTGGCTGGAGTTTCAATGTTCGTGGTCATAGTTGTAGTGCGTGCGTCTGTCTCTGTATATCTGTCTATGGTGAACCGTGCCCCCCTTCCCCTTAGCAACCAGACAGCAACAGTTCTAAATAATGTATTCTAACCTAGGTAGGTAGTTATAAGTGGAAGCTTCAAGTTATTACAGCAATTATTCACTACTTACATAGGTACATAGGTAAACAGGAACTAGAGAAAAGCATCGTGATTAAACCGTACCTGACATACCTACTCCCAAGTACCTACAGAAGTGGGTAGCTGGTAGACGCCCGTTTCGATTCACATCAACACGTCAGCAAGCCAATAAACCAGAGGTATCGTCATGCCGTTCATCACATAACCTTCACAGTGCAGGATTGCTCATAAAAGTTGGGTATGTAATCTAATTTCTTCAATTCTTTATCCCTCCTATCCACCTCCACGGGTATGCCCTTCGTCACCGACCGAGGAGTAAACATCATCATGCATACATACATCGACCGAGTGTAGATGAACTTCCGTAAAAACACCGTTCCTTTGGGGTATCTTAATGACTCACTAGAGCCAGTTTCCGACCAAGAAACCGTTCAACCGTAAAAAAACCAGGTGCTGAATAAAACAAGCCTATAAACCAGGCAATCATATCCCTCATTGGATATTGCCGCATCAATAAGCCCTTAAAATGTGGAAACATTGTTTTGCAGTTGTACTACAAACAAATTGATTAATGGAAATCGTTGCCGTCTGCCCCCTTGTTCTCAGAACCGTTCCCTTCCGCCCAGTAATTAACAGGTTCATTAGAGAACGTAAGGCTGGGGCCAAGGCGCATGCCCTTCTTCTTTCCGTTCCGAAGCACAGGAGGCGAACTAGGCAAGGCTGGATCTGTGCCAAGTAGATTGTCAAAGATGAAAGGATCATCGGCAGCGAGCTCTTCGTTGGTAAGAGACTGAAACGTGCTTAGATCTAGTTCAAAATCGCGAGGAGGTGATGAAATCATAAAATTGTCAGCTTCGTTCAGGAGCTGGTGGATAGATCTTGTCATCGGTGTCTCGAGGATTTGATTGTCTAGTAGATGTGAAGGGAGAAAGTCGCCCGGCGTGTGGCGCTTAGCCGCACTGGAGCGAGGGGTCCTCGTTGGGGTGTGTTCAGGCATCGGAAATTGGCTTGGTGACCCAGCTGGGCGCAAAGATCTGGTGACACTTCTAGTGACAGGTCGATGGCTAGGGGTTGGATGGGTAGGGGTCTTGAAAGGACCACCACTGTTAGCCTGGGGGGGCGGCGTCGAGGGTCGGGGCGGGGTCCCAAATATATCGACATATTCATTATCGAATGAATTCTCCATCTGTGTTACTGGACCGCCATTCTCTTTATCCATCCCGCGCTTGCCTTCCTTCACATTATGAAACTCTGAGGACGTATGCACAACATTAACGGCAACTTCGCCCAGAATCTTATGCTGGCCGTCTTTTCGTGGAGACGGGAAAAGCAGTCGTCGTGTACCACCAAGATCTTCATCAACGGCAATGGGGCTGCCAGGGGTTCCACTTCCTCTGGAGTGGGTAGACGCTCGAGAATGCGTGGAACCTTGTCGGTTGGCTTCCAAATAGGAGCTCCCGCGTCCGTTCCCTAAGTTCTTGTTGGTGGCACCGCCTTGCTGTAGCGCCTGGCTAGGTAGTTCTGTTATAGAATCCTTTGGAGAAGCGGTACCGTCTAATGCCCCAATAGGATCTGTTGGTAGGCCGACTTCAGATGTTAGGTTTGTTTGAGGATCGCTCTTGGTGCGGGCCTTCTTTGAACGAGGCAGCCCAGAGCCATTTGCTCTCTTCTTTCGTGTTTGAGATAGCCTCTGCTCGTCCTTCTCCCATTTGTCTGGTGGCCTATGTTGCTTGAATTTACTGAACCAAATCCCACATGCTGTTTAATTGTTAGCAATTACCTAGACTTCGAAGGTAACATCTGGAACGCTAGACTTACGATTGCAAAGAATAACTTCTATCCATAAACTCTTATTATCAGTAGGACCGAGAGACTTCTTTAAGATCTCGTACGAGGTTGGCTTCCCTTCATTGTCCCTTTCAAGGATACTGATCGCCGTGACCATACCAGGCTTCTCTGAGTATTCGTGATAAGACGGAAGACCTCTATGCTTCTGCTTCCAAATCTTTCGCCAGGTTGGGGTCTGGAGAGCTCCACAGTTGCGACAGAATTGAGGAGCCTCCCCCTTGACCACAGCTTCTTCCAATTTCTGTCGAATCGTTTGTCTCTTAACGAAATTCTTGTTTGATTTGCCATCTGCTAGTACGTCTACCAGATCATCCGCGAACCCGTCAACTGGGCCGGTCGTATCGGTTTGGGGATGTGCCGGCTCTGAGGGGGGTGGGAATGTCAAGCCAGAGTGCATTGGATCGTTTGCGGACACCACTGGAAGCTCTGGTTCTGCGGACGGTTCCTGCCGTAATTGAGAGTTCACCGTCTCTGGCAGTGGTGGAAATGTTAGCCCGGAGTGCATGGGATCGCTTGCCGGCATCATTGGAAGCTCTGGCTCAATAGGGGCATCCCGCTGTGGCTGAGGGGGGATTGGGGGCCTCATTTGACTGTCAGAAGCTTCTGGGACCGGCTGGGGCTCCTTGTGGTTCAATGAGTCCTTCGCAGAGTCTGTGAAGGAGTGATTAACAAAATCTAGAGAATCGAGATGTTGTATATGCTGATCATCCATGAAATCACTGATAGAAGCGGCTCCTAGACTTGCAGAATCTCCTTGTGTAGTTACTTCCTCTGGTGCCACTTCCTTTTCTAAGGGCTGCTCGATAGTGACCTGCTGCAGTGTCTCTGATGATGCGTTCTGCATTGTCGGAAAACTTGGAGCATCGGTAACTGTTGGTGTTCTTATGGGCTCGCTGAATTTTCGGTTTAGATGAGGTGGGTTGTAGATGGACGTTTGGGGCAAGAGCTCAGGAGGTCCGGGGGTCTCTGTATGGATGATGAGGTCATTCTGAGCCTTGGTTGAAGCTTTTTTGGCGCGGCTCCGACGGGGTTTCGGTTTCGGCTTCGGCTTCGACTGGGCTGCTGCGAGGTCGGTCGAGACTGTGGCAATAGGCATTTTGCTGGAACTCTGCTCTATCATTCCACTCATGAAACCTGAATCAGGAAGTGGTCTGGTGTTAGGCATTGGTGGTAAGATTGGGCTCGAAGGGGCCGGGCTGGACTGGACGCTATACAGTGTAGACCGGGGAACCGGAGGCGACGAGCCAATATCTGCGGGACTCGGCTCGTCAGAATACGTCTGAGATGGCGAGACTCCAACAGAGTCTGTAGGAGAGCGAGCATCCTGGCCGAAGGATGTAGGGCGGTTCAAATCTAGAAATGACGAGGTATAAGAACTTTCTGGGCCTGAGCCAGACATCGATCCACGTCTCAAGTTGCTAGGCGCTATTGATCGTGTAGGAGGGAGACCTGAATGACGATACTCAGGAACTGGCGTCGGGGCCCGTGGAACTTCCTGTAGATTATTGCCTCCAGGGCCATCGCCCGAGAGACCAGTTGGACGGAAACTTCGAAGTGATCCTGAAGTACTAGCAACAACTCGAAGTGACTCTGGAGCCGAGCCAAAAGTTGCAGTGTTGCTACGTTCCGCCTTGGTCATTGTAGCCCTCTTTTTAGTTGGCGGGGGTCGGTCATCGGCGTCGGTACCGTCCTCATAACCAGATGTACTCCCTTCAGCTTGGAGAGGCTTTTTTCTCGGTCTTCCTCTAGGTCGTCCCGAGGGGGGTCGGCTAGATGCCCTAGACGCGGGTCGTGACTGGGGCTTTCCTCCTTTCGTAGGGGGCGGTGCTATCGCTGACTCCTCAGGGGCTGTACTCTGTTTCTGAGTTGGAGCAACATTAGAATCTTGGGCTCGAGTCAATCCATGTGAATCCCTTGCAACTGGTTCAATGGAGGTTAGGCAGTTCTCCGATGCTTGCTGTGGTAGTTGGTTGCTTCGCATTCCCATGTCATTTCTTGTATCATAGTTCGAGTAGAAAGGCCGAGTCGGCGCTGGTGCTATTAGTGCGTGATTGGAACATGATCCGGAGGGCTGCCCTGAGTGCGGGTGGGACTGATGGAAGGAATTCCACTCCGTGTTCTCCGAGGAGACGGGCGTAGATGTTCGTTGGGCCGGAAGAGGTTCGACGCTAACTCTCTGAGGTGGCATGGGATTACTTCGTGCGATTTTCATAACAGCAGTCAGCTTCAGCCTGACTTCCAGTGTCTCCTTGATGCCATTCCCGAAGATAGCGAGTAGGTTCTTGGTAACTCTTCCTGTAATCAATTGCTGTTGGGGACCCGTTGAATTGGATCCCTGTTGAAGACCCCAGCTAAGCATACCTTGTCCGACCAAAGGGGTATCAGGCTCAGAATAATCAAAGGCATACACCGTGTAGTCCTTCTCATTGTCACTAGCTAGCTCTGGGCTGCATTGTGCCACGGCTTGGAGACAGGTTCTCAAGTCGATCACTCCGATTGAGTTCTGCTCGTCTATTGGGATTGCTCGGACTTGGAGAATATGTGGCCATCGTGCGAGGCATCGTTCTTGGCAATCTTTATCGAAGGTGTATTGAACTTTCACTAGACAAGTATGGCGGTCAGTTGAGACATTACCCAAAGTTAAGATGATGCGTACGGCCCATTGGTCTCAGTTGCAGACCGAATTCGTCGACTCCAGGAGCGCTCGCACCCCATTGTGCATTGTTGTTATTGTTATTGTTGTTGTTGTTGTGGTGGTTGTGGTTGTGGTTGTAATTCGCCATCTCGGTCGGTAGCAGGAAGGCCTCTGCTTCCTGCGACAGACAACTTCAATACACCAAAGCGAAGGATTCGACGGTTTACTAATATAGGTATGTATTGTATTGAATGTTGTGTTTAGGAAGTAATCGTTAAAAGAAGCGTGTGGAGTGTGTCATGATCGTAAGATGCGTAAATAGTAATTCTTCCGAGTTCACCAACGTCCAAGGAAGACGCGAAACAAAACGTTGACCGGTCCTATTGAGTTGATTGTGCGGGAAAAAAAAAAAGAAAAGACGGTAAAGATGATGGGATGAAAATATCAGATGCAGAATCGATTCTTGGACCAGAGTTGGTCACTCAAGAATTGAACAAATGTATTCTAATTTCAATTGACGAGATTGTGTAATGCTAAGTAAGTAAAGGGAAGGTTTGTTGAACAGATGAACATTTGAAGGTGAAAGATATTGTGGATTGGATCTGGTTGAGGTACGAAGTACAAGTTGGATAGATCAGGGATGCAAAAGTTGTACCCCTTAAGCAACGCGTTGAGACAAAGTACACAGTGGAGATTCGCGCTAATAACTTTTTGAAAAGCGCGTTGGAGAAGGTTTCGCGGTGGGATAAATTGAATATGTACCTAGGTACCTAAGGTAAAGTACCTAGGTTAGTACGTCACGTCACGTCGGGGTGGCTGGGGGGCATTTGCCATTTATGAGTGGACCCTAGAACTGTAAAAGAACTTGAAAATGGTCCTCGTGTGGGGCGTGGGGAGGGGAGGTGGGGTTTCAGGCCAAGTGACTGCTATCAGCACCTGCAACCAATCAAATTCTATGAATACTGAGGTAGTATAAAAGGTTGTTAACCTTCAAATTCCTAGCTAGGGCTGGCAGTTTAACAGCTTACATACCTAATGCAGTTAATGAGGGTTTCAATGTTGATGTCTTCTTCAATGTTGCTGATACTAGGAAGCTACTTACAAGTTACCCTAGGTATGTAGGTAGAGAGTACCCAGTCACCGACCAAGCGAGTGATCATCATTGATATTATTGATAGTTTGTATATTATCGAATGGAATATCATCAAGTACTAGGTATTAAACCACAACATACCTCATGTATGTACATACTATGTATTAGTATACACAAGGAGTGAATCGTTTCGGTGTGTACACCTCACTAGCAAATTCAATTCCAACAAACCACTCTAAAAAGCCTCACACAGCTTCCTTTATTACAAAACCCATTATCCCAGATGTCTGATTCCCAGACTTCAGTCTACGTATAGCATTGTCTCCTACAATTTGTACATCTGAGATAAAGCTGTGAGGCTTCCAACAAGAGGCCTCTCTCCAAAGCGAGAAGCAGGCTACCGTATCGGCCTTGAGATAAATGATAAGCAGGTCTGATCCGCATCGTCGCAGTATCGTAGACATCCTCATTGCCTAGTTATATTTTGGTCGTCTCTTAGCAGGTATGGCACGATACAAGCCTCTTCCATATACTAAATTGTGAAGTTGTATAAGATGCTTCCAGGTACTTACATAGGTGCCTAGTGATGCGATAAGAGTGAGTCACGTGACACCCCCTTTTTCACGCACTCTCCAGGCTCACTACGTATCTATCGCCACCCTTCCTGCCACAACATAGCCAGAATTGCTCCATACTAGAATGATTGGTCTGTTAGCATTTTTATCTAGAGCGGTCGCATAATTCAGATATCACCTTGTACGCGGCTGTAGATCTGTACACAAACTTGTCACAAGATCACCTAGGTGGCTAAACTTCTCATACACATGTTCTGATCTTACTCAGCGCCAGATACCTACCTACTTACATAGAGCGCCAAGATATTTATATGATGGGTAGCTGGAAGGTAGAGCTATCTACTTAGTACTTCTTCAATCCCAACGCTGTATCTCAAAGCACGGAGGAAATATCTGGTTGGAAGCTGGGCACCTGAATGATCTTGCGATATACAGGTAAGGAGGTGGAATTAAATCGCGCTACTATTGCAATAGTATTAGCACCACCCTTAGCTACAGCACAGCACTGGGAAATGTGTGAGAGCCAGCATCAGTATGTACGTGGATTTATCCCTGAACGTGGCATTCTAGAAGTCTTGTTAGTCCCTAATTCCATCAGCGTTGTTAACATTCGGTACAAACTCAGTACCGACATCTTGGTACAATACATAGTATTTACTTCCAGATAAGTAGCGGGGCGACCGCTTCTATAATACACGAAGACGTAGTGCACTATTGTGTGGTGGTGAGCGAGATCACTCGTTTGCCCATTCCACCCACCCTTCTTCATTTGTGATGGTCTTTCTGGTAAGAATCTCATCCACAATAATGTTGATACCTTGCCTCCCCCTCTTTCTTCGGACGAATTCCTCGCGGATTTTGTGACGAGGTAATTGATTTCCCCTCACAAATATTTCGACGTCAGCCTCTGAGGGGACGCCGAAGGACTGATATGGATAGTCAGGGTAGTCTCTGTCGGTCACCAAATTAAGCTCGGGTAACCTTCCGATCGGATCAAAGAAGGGTTGGGCGATGTCTTGATCTGGCGGGATATCTTCCAAGCTGGCTGGTTGCCACTCAGGTGTGGGTTTCGGCTCTTTCGCTAGTTGAGCTGTTACGCCCTGGGCGAAGTCAGGATGTCCCATAAACTTGGCGGCTATCTGGTACTCTTCTTGGAAAGTTTCTGCGATGGACCACTGTTTTCCTGCCCGCATTTGCGCAAGTGCCACGTGAACTGAAGTAGGAGATCGTTTATGCAACGTAGCTAAGGTTTTCTCAGCCCATTCCTGAGTCGGGCCCTGCTCGTCCTTCAAGGCATCTATAATGTCGGTAATATTACTTTTATCAAAGCATCGATCAATGGCTTTCCGAAGTTCGCCGCCTAGCAGAATTGGCTCGCCATGTGGTAGGCCAGTTGCATACTCCTCGATAGTCATTTCAATAATGGATAGGCGATGTTCCATGCTATCATAATCCTTGAAACGCAGCTCAGCCAACCGTGCTTCTAAGTTTGGTAAACTCGTTGAATGCAGGTAGTGTGTTGCAATCCCCGAATAGAATACGTTTGCGCCTGTGACTGTATCGCTTGTGAGCGCTAAGTAGGTGCCCACGGACCCTGGCATTCTCGGCAAAAAGAACGAGGCACCAACATCGGGGAAGAAGCCTATGGTAGTTTCGGGCATGGCGAACACTGTTCTTTCAGTGGCGATTCGGAACGGAGCATGAATGCTAAGCCCTACACCTCCACCCATTGTGATGCCGTCCATAAATGCGATATACGGTGTCTTATAGGTAGCGATGTAGTGGTCTAATTGGTATTCCAGCGCAAAGTAGTCGACCGATTTTCGTTGGCCTTCGGGTCCTTCTTGGTTTTGAGTTACAAGTGCCTTTACGTCGCCTCCGGCGCAGAATGCCTTGTCACCAGCACCCTTCATGACAATGACATTCGCCATATCTGATTTTTCCCATTCGACCAATCGTGGGAATATCTTTCGGATCATAGAGCCATTGAGAGCATTGTATTTTGCAGGTCGGTTGAGTTCGATGGTCCGTAGACCATAAGTGTTGGTAAAGACGACATCACGGGGCTCGTCTGTACTCAGTTCCTTGGGAACTTCTTTTATAGCCTCTGGCTTCGTAGACATCTGTTAAAAGAAGAAACAAAAAAAGGACAGTTAGTATTAGTTCAGCGGTCGAGTGAGGGTTAATAGCTATAGTTACTATATTTCACATACTTGCGCTCTTGCGGTCATGCGAGGATCTAATAAGTTGGCTCTCAAAGGCATCGTGAAAGTAGGTCTCCAGCAAGGAGGGGTCGCAATAGAAGCTGCAGACCCAGCTCTCCTTATTAGGACTCTAAAAGACATCTAAATTAACTCTTTCAACGATGCGCAATATGAAGGCTATATGCCCATCGAGGAAGTTAGGTTGGGGGGACCTCAATGATGGTTTAGAGTTAAGTCGTAGCTGTTATGTATATACAATACATGTCGATATACATTGAATTGGTGATTTGGTAGCAATTCTTGAAGTTCAAAATGTTCAAATGTTGCTTTTTAGTCCTGAATTTTTATTATAAGTACAAAATACCATGTACTTACCTACTACATGTACTAAGGTAGTACTGCACTAGTACTAAAATACCTTTAGCCTTGATCTAGCAATGCATCGAAGTGGAGAGCCTATTCAAGTTATTCTTCTAACGAGAATTAGACCATATTTATTAACTTTTCTAAAGTCGCATGCTGCATCTTCCATCTTGAATTTCTCAGCCTTGCGTCAATCTATTTACTACCGATACATTCGTTGTAGTCCAACCACTCACTCCCATTCCACTTCTATCCTACATACCCCCAAACCGAATACCTCAAAACCACCATGGCGGACGCAAAGATTCAGTAAGATCAAGACTTACCAATAACAAATATCCCTTTCATGATAACAAGCTAACAATCCGCTTTGTAGGGAGCTTCTCACGAAGCCGCGCAACGAATTAACGTACGCACTCTCCATTCCCAGCGTAGCTCGCAGCTTCGTTGATCTATAACTAACCATGTGCCAAACCAAACAAACAGTGAATACGAGATTTCCTTGCTCGAGGAACACGAGTTCAGTGCCGGTCCTCTATCCATTCTACAGACCGCCGTCCGAAGCCATACCCAAGTTCTCATCTCGTGTCGCAACAACCGCAAGCTTCTCGCTCGCGTCAAGGCCTTTGATCGACATTGCAACATGGTGCTGGAGAACGTCAAGGAGATGTGGACCGAGACCCCCAAACTCTCCAACGGAAAGAAGGGAAGGCCCGTTAACAAGGATCGGTTTATTAGCAAGATGTATGTTTGTTATTGTTCTATATCCATATCCTGACTTGGTGGTGGAAATATTAATATGCTGATCCTTTTTATAGGTTCTTACGAGGAGACTCGGTTATTCTAGTTTTGCTCAGCTAGATGATTGGAAATGAGTTCTAGCTACTTTGTACTCTAACGCATTCTACACGGCATGATCTTTTCCATGGGATGTCCAAAACAGGAAGACCAGGTCTCGAAGGTTGGGACGGCATTTTGATGCAGATTGTTTATCCATCTTCCAGGGTACGGTCATTATGGACATGCTGGCCAGCTTAAACTGCGACGCAGCTGAGAGAATGGGCTTAGCATGGAGGGAAAAGATACAATATCTAGCCGTGGCATTAATGAGAGAGCTGACGCTACCTGAATCTGATTATGTGTCTTGAGCATTCCACCCGTTCCGTGTTATCAATACAAACCCCGTGAGAAAAGAAACTGATTATATAGCAACCCAACTGTCATCTTCAGATTTTATCCCGGCCAGCCCCAAGAAAAAGCATGCCAGACCCCAAGCGCCAGGGTCGGGCACTTGCTCGAATCCGGATCCTCCAACATATACCGCTCGTCCTAGGCTGGGGGCCATACCCTTGGTGTCTTCAGCGCCTTTCTTTGAGGCTTCGGCAGCCTTCTTGAGACTACCCGTCTTCCCAAGGACCTCAACGAAAGGATACAAGGCATCAATAATTGTGCGATCACCTGGCCCGGCTGGTGTATATTTAGACAGCGCGTCACAACTCTGCTTGAGGGCACCGGCCCAGACTTGCGAAGTGGCCTCCCCGGGTGAAAGCACTCGGAGGGAGTGCACAAGCGCGTTGAGGAAGATGGCAAATAACGCTCCTGAAGTACCATCCATCTCCGTCTCGACAACAGAGACGATATGAGCGACATCGACCACAACGTCTCCCGTTGCTGCATTTTCTGTTATGTGTTTGAGAATAGCTGCAGTACTGTTAGCTTCCAATTGCACTCAACCGTATGTGGTAATGACTTACCTTGGGCGCCACGCTTCAAGCCGATGCCACAATCGCCGTCCCCAACCACGGTATCGTATCTCGTAACCTCTGGCTCAGCAGCAATAACAGCCTGTAGTCCTGAAGCTAAGATGCTGCTAAATGCGTTTGCGTTGGTCTTGAGGCCGCTTGACTTGACACTTGAATCGGTTCCCGTTGCGTCTTCCCTGGTGGCACTGTTTTTTGCTTCCCAGGTGGTTTTCTGTATCGGTGCCGCCCACCCTGTAGCCTCGCAAGGGTAGTCCAACAGCTCGATCATACTCGGTCCACCAATATCCGTGTTGACGACATTCAGCAGCGAAATGCTGAATCCAAGTCCATTCAGACTCGTCACTATAAGATTGTTAGTGTTTGTTACTTTGTTCTATGATCTAAAATCGCGATCTAAGATCATGACTTAGAAGTATGGGGCCCTCAGCTGAGCCCGAAGGAGTTTCTGAGAACGACAATGGAATTCGCTTACTGTAAGTTCCACTCAATATTCTTACTGGTTGGATGCCCCATGATCCTAATTGCTTCACAACTTCTGTCGTGATGCCACCTAACTCAAGGACACTAACTCCTCCGAGGTTATTCACGAGAAGGACTACTTCGTTAGAGTTCACATTGAGGAATGCCCGATCCTTATCGCCTTGGTCCAGTAGCTGTGACAGCATCGTGCTCACAAGCTCTGGTAGTTCAACCTTGGCGCGTCCTGAACCTGCTTCGTTGTGAATTCCCATTCCGACCTCCACCTCGCCGTCTTGGAGATTTTCGGCGGGGTTCGTGTCTACCAACGCCCTCCCAGGCACATGTACATGCTTAAGGCTAGCTCCGACGCTTACGAGGTTGTCTGCTGTAAGCTTGGCGACGCGGTAAACCTCCTCGATACTGCGTCCCTGTGCCGCAAGAGCGCCGGATATTTTGTGCACTAGCACCGTCCCGGCGATTCCCCTTCTACCCACCTTGCCTCCCTTTTCTCTTCCAACGCCAACGTCATCGCCAACAACAACCATTTCGACCTTCAAGCCGGCAGCCTTGGCTTTTTCGACGGCCATACCAAAGTTCAGGACGTCTCCGGTGTAGTTCATGACTGTGACTAGCACGCCCTTGTCGGTATCTACCCTTGAAGTTATGGCCTTGCGTATCTGCTCTGCACTTGGCGACGCAAAGATGGTTCCAGCAACGGCAGCGGAAAGTAGACCAGAGCCAACAAAAGCACCGAAACTGGGCTCATGTCCACTACCACCTCCGCTGATTATGGACACTTGAGATGGTGCATGGCTGGGTCTTCTGTAAACAATCTTGTTCTCGGTGTCCAAAGCGACGGAAGGATTAGTCAAGGCAAGGCTCTGGAGAGCTGAATTTACCAACAGAGTGGGATCATTGATGAAGTGTTTGGTAGACATCTTGAGACACTGCGACAAGTTCACGGATTGCAACCTTGGAATATATGTATATATATAGGTATAGGTATACTGTATCTGTCTGCAGGTGTCTTCGAGATGAGATGACTTTTAAAAGGGGGTCTGACTGAATATATAGTATAAACAGGTATAGACTTTGTAGATTATAGAAACAAGATGACTTGGGAGACTATCGTGAACATGTAACTTGCATGTGGTGACCAACCCTCGGTACTTGGTAGCATCAATGTTGTTATTAGATCGGTAAGGATGGTTACCTTTACTTCTTTCTCGGGTCGAGACAGTTCTAACAGTACCAAGTAATCGGGAGATGATGCCTTGGAAACGCGGGGTCGTTACTAGGTACTTGAAAGTTGGCGAGTACGAGTTAGCGCCGGATACGGACGCGGGTAAATACATACATTGATGACGTTTAGTTGATCCCTCTCCTGCTACTTGGTTCACTCTCGGATGGTCTTACCTTACGTAGGTATGTAGGTGGTACAATATAAAGTTGATGTCAAACCTTACCGAGATATGTACCTAGGTACATGAACATACATAATCCGAGCTGTGACTCTGTGAGAGGGGGAGGTGGGGTTTTGTCGGTATCATCCAAGGTCAACTGTTTAGTAAACCCCGAAATTGTTATAGCGGACATATCTCTATACGGCAGATATATAGCGTACATATCGTGTTAATGCTTCACTAGGCTTCATTCGTCGTCCTTTGTCAGCGAAGATAACACCTAGTTACCCCTTCCTGATTCAATGCTGACCTTGGGATTTAAGATATCAAGGGGCATGCCCTGTAGACTGTGAATCAAACGATGCAGACAGTCCATTCCAACCTGATATACAAATATCTAGGTTAGGCACCTTAGCGGGTAACTACAATGTACGGATTTATTACATCGTCATTGAATAGATATCTTTGTTGTACACACTTTCAATGTTTATGTGAATACATACCTAGTATGTAATTTATTCTTTGTATACATATAAACAAAGTAAATTTATTCTTTGTATACATATAAACAAAGTATGTACTACTATTAGTAGTAGTATGAACATGCGTCACGAGGACTTTCGTGAAACTACATAAAGTCTGTTGTGGCTCAATCAAACCTAAAATACATATGACTTATGTAATATAGACTAAATACATATGTACAATATACCATGCAAAGAACCCCGCCAACCCTGTGGCTTGCGCCGATCTAAAGTTTGAATCCTTGCATGGCACCCCACGTTCAAAAGTTGTGACTCAATTTCGAGTCCAATTCAAGATTATTTGGTCTCCTCTGTCATTTGCGCGTGCCGAGATTTATCGCGAAAAAAGGAAAAGTCGCACCTCTCAGGTGCTTATCCTTTTCCTGCGATTGATCCCCCACACATATCCAAGGGCTTTTTCTTTCATGGGCCTTATTTGGTCTAGATTCTATTCTTCCCAAACCAATCATCACGAATCCTTCACCATGTCAACAGAACAGGATGGACCTGCTCCGGAGGCCACTCCACAGCCAGCTAAGAAGCCCGAGAAGCCCCAAGTTCCTCCGAAGAAGGAAAATGGTCCAAAGAGCGAGGCAGTAGACGCTTCGAAGCCACAGAAACCTTCTGGTGCTGAGCTAAAAGCGAAAGCCAAGGCCGAGAAGGCTGCAAGACGAGCACAAGTCAAGGCTACAAAAGAAGTGGTCAAGGTAGAATCTGCTGTATCCTCATCACCTGGTCAACAAGGCCCATCTGTAGGCGAAGTCAAGGGCGGGAAAGCGAAGGGTAAACAAGATGGCAACTCGGCTACTGCACCAGGAGCAACAGGGCGACCAGTATTGTCTAAGGGACTGTCCTCTATCGCTCCGGCCGAACCAAAGTTTACTATCCCCGAATGCTTCAGCCATCTTTCTATGGCTAAGAGAATTCCCATGACACAAGCAGACAAAGATGTCCATCCATCTGTCTTGGCACTTGGCCAGCAAATGGCTACCTTCACCATTGATGAAAGCATTACACGCCTGAAAGCTACCTTACTAGCCTTTAAAAAGGTACTTGAAGCTCACGGAGATGAACACCCATATATACATATAATATATATGCTTAACATATGCTAATTGCCGAACAGGTTATTGATTCCTATACCACACCCCCTGGGAACACGCTCGCAAGACATTTAACACCACACGTCCTGAATCCTCAAATAGAGTACCTTACTGCATGTCGACCCATGTGCTTTTCTATGGGAAACGCGATTCGTTGGCTCAAATTACAAGTAAGCAGGATCGACCCAGATGTGCCCGAGCAAGAGGCGAAGAGGGAACTATGCAGCAGCATAGACACCTTCATACAGGAGCGAATCAGCATGGCCGATCTTGTCATCACCGAGAAGGCCGCAGATAAGATTCAGGAAGACGACGTGGTGTTGACTTATGGCCGCAACAGCATGGTAGAACGTGCTCTTCTTCATGCCCGTCTGATCGAGCAAAAGAAGTTTACAGTCACTGTCCTTGACGATCCATACGAGAAGAAGGGCCAGACGCTTGCAAAGAACCTTACCGCAGGAGGCATCAGAGTGACATACAGTGGCGACTTTGGTGGATTAAGATGGCATCTAAAAGGCGTCAGTAAAGTGATGGTTGCTGCTGAGGCCATGTTCAACAATGGATCCATGTACGCAAGTTCAGGGACTTGTGACATCGCCATCGCTGCAAAGGAATTGGGTATACCAGTTCTTGTTTTATGTGAGACGATCAACATTACGGAGAGAGTTGCGACCGACTCCCTGACATACAACGAGATCGATCCCGAAAGAAGCTCAGGCGCATCTTTCAGACTGTTGTATGACACCACTCCGGATAAGTATCTGTCACTTGTATTATCAGAACTGGGTACGGTACAGCCTACATCTGTATCAGATTTGCTGCGTAAACTCGAAGAGTCCAACTAGAGCTTGAACCCGAGGAAACCAGAGTAATCAGGTAATGAGATAGATAGATAGGCCAAGGACAGGATCTTCTGACTAAGAGGCTTTTACCAATGTATCGAGCCCCTTCAGTATGAAGCCTTCAATACCATCCCATCGCACAAGAGGCGTGTTGACCATCTAAACGGTCAATTACCGTATTCACAAGCAACTACAACATACTCATATGTCGGCTTGCTCTTGTAAATCGTAGACCCTTTATTCCGTGAACCCCACTATATGTACATTGATTGATTCAAGTAGGTTGGGAATGCTCTTTATGCGGCTACCCCGTTGTTTTCGGCTTCCCGTGCCGCCTTTCTAGCCCTCTTCTCGATGATACTTCGCTTGCGCTCTGCTAGAACTGCCGCTTGTCGGTCGTCGACACCCTGTAGCCAATATCCAAAGCTTGCGCCAACTGAGGCGAAGACTGGGTAGGTCCAAAGAGAGCCTCTGTTGAAGAACGGGCGCATCTCCAGGCCGAGTCGCCAGATGTTGACGGCGACGCCTATTATTGGCTAGTTAGTTGTAGTCCAGGAGACAAGAGGTTCAATCTTGTGTGGCCATACCGAAGCCTGACCAGAAAACGACTCTGTGCACCATTGTGATTGATTGGAGTGGAGTGGTGATATCTCAACCGGCCTTTCTCGTGGGGGATATCTTCGTATATCGTGAGGCTATCTCAGCTTAGTGAGAAAGGGCAGCGAACCTCGTGAAGTGGTGGTTAAGTCGGAAATAGAGGATGCTTGTGGGAAGTCGAGTGTGAAGGTACCTAGGTAGGTAGGTAGGTCAACGATATGAATGAAACTTGAATGGAAGTCTGACTGGTTGATCTAATGCATGGAATCATGAATAAATTATGAAATTATGAAATCAATGGATTCAAGCCACCAAGCAAACTACCAATCAAATCAGGTTCTATCTAAGCTCATGCACGGACCACTTCCAAGTTATGGAAATTGAGGATTAAGCATAAGTGCCTAAAGGATCCAAAGCCAAAGCTGCCAGTGCCAATCTTGAAAGTCTCCGAACTTTAAACCTTTTATGTCAAAGTTCCCTTTTTCAACAACATTGAACTTCCTTTTCATATTCCATTGCTCATGGTCTTCTCTTCGTAGAATTATTCCTTTGAAATAGAGAATTTCAAGCCGCACACGATACTTTGAATATTAAATTTCACATGCTAGTTTCCTGAATCTATTGACCGTTGGTCTCTGGGTCTGACGGCCTCATCGGCCGCGACCATGGCCTCAGCAGAGCAAACACCTGTTCCAACGCCCGGCACTGCTGCTTTTACGCCGCGAAAATTCAAGGCTTCAGACCTTCCACTAACTTCTGCTACGCGATCTGCGATTGAAGGACTAGCGCATAGCTTCAAGAAGAAGGGTGGATATGACGCGATCCGTAAGCAAGTCTGGGAAAAGTTCGAGCAGAGTGTAAGTTATCATGGCAAATACACAACGCGTATATATATTTATATTTAGCTTACTAAATGCCTCTAATTCTTAGGATTACGAAGCTCAAGTCACCAAGTCGATTCTCGAAGTTGCCGAACAGGAACTGGAGCGTAATCCTGCTCAACTTTTGACTTTAGACCGCCGAAAGGCAGCCGCCCTTATCGACGGCGCTCTAGATCGATCCGGCGTTTATCAAAAGGCCAATGAAGTTCTCGATCAACTCATCGATGTAAAGGGTATCGAGGCGCGCATGCGTGAACTGCGTCAAGCTGAGATCGGTGTCGAGGCTGCCAAGGAGGAGCAAATTCGCGGCTCCAAGACAGATGCGGAATATGCTATCGAGTCAGCCCATAGCCTAGAAGAGCGTGAGCGGATCCGACGGGAACTGAGAGTGAAGGAGGAGCAAATATTGGAAGAAAAGCGCAAGATTGAACATGAGGAGAGAAAGAAACGGGAGCGCGAGAGAGAGCGCGAATTGGAGAAGGCAGAAACTAAACGCAAAGAGGAACGAGACGCTCGAAGGCGCGAACGTGAGAAGAAGGAAGCAGAGCGCGAACTCGAACGCGAGAAGGAAAGAGAGGAACGTCGCCGTGCCAGGGAGCGAGATCGTGAGAAGGACCATGACCGAGATACTCGGCGCAGGTCTAGAGATCGGTCGCGTCATCGTGAGCGAGACCGGGGCCATGATCGTGATAGAGACCGCAGCCGCAGCCGCCGCCGCGACAGTAGAGAACGCCGACATCGTGAACGATCACCTAGGGAAGAGAGAGGTCGTGGTAAGCCTGAAGAGGTTAAAAAACAGCTCACTAAGGAGGATCATGAGAGACTTGAACGCGAAGCTCTTGAGGACTTACTACGGGAGAGCAAGAGGAGTGCTGCCAAACAACCCGAACTTGAGATTGACGAGGCTCTTGCCCCCCCGCCTCGACGAATCAAGCCTGCTTCTGCTATACAGCCAATACGTCGCGAATCTGTCAAGAACTCGGATTCTAAGAAAACACCCGAGCTTGCTAAAGCCGATACCAAGGACTCCACGAAAGATGCCGAGGATGCAAAGGAGACGAAAGAGGTGAAGACAGCCGCAAAGGAGCCCAGCCAGGCTAAGGATTCTAAAGAATCCAAAGAACATGTCGAATCTAGAAGGGCCAAGGAAAGCAAGGATGCTAAGGATGCTAAGGATTCTAAAGCCAAGGATGAACGAGGAGGAGAAGCTGGTACAGCTCCTTCCCATCATCACCGCGACCGATCGCGTGGTACAGAAGATGGCCGCAAGAATCGGGACCGCGACCGCGAGCATGCTCGGGACAGCAGTCGCTCTCACGCCAAATCCGACCGAAAGGATCGAAGCAAATCACGACATAGATCAACTCGCCGAGATCGAAGTCGCTCTAGAGATCGTGACCGGGTTCCTGATAGAGACAGGGACTTTTACCGGCCTGGTCAACGAGATAGGAGCCGTTCTCGCGTACGATCCCATCGAGAGAGGCAGGACAGAAGTCGTTCGCATGACAGGTATAAGCCTGGCCACAGAGAAAGGAGCCGCTCTAGGCGTAGAGAAGATCGCGATAAACGTGCACGAAGTCGCTCGCCAGTCCGCCCGGAACGACGAGAGGATCGCCGGGATAGGTCTCGCTCAACTAGGCCTCGAACCGAAAGAATTCGATCGCGTCCAGCCCGAAGTCGATCCCGATCCCGACCAGCCACTTCTAGTAAGCCTGAACTAACAGATGCCGAAGCTTGGAAGCAAGGCGAAATAAAGAAGCGCGAACAAGAAGCGAAGGCATATTTAGCCGCGCAACGTGAGGCTCGTGAAAAGGGTCTACCCGTTCCTGGTGTCGATGACAAACGTAGCACAGGAGATCGCTCACCTGAGATCAAGAGATCGCGTGTTCCCGACGAGATTGATCGGTACAGGCCTGTTGATCGCGATACTCGAGCAGCCGACAAGTACCGAGAACGGGACCGAGAAAAGGATAGAGACGACCATCGGGATAGGGATGGTGATCGAGAGAAAGATGATCGACGGGATCGTCGGCGGAGCCGCACTAGGAGCCGTAGCCGTCGTCGTGACAGGGATAGGGATAGAAGCCGTGATCGTGAACGCCACAGATCTCGTGATCGATACCGCGGAGAAGGAGCCAGAGATAGGGATCGTGATCGCGAACGTGACCGAGATCGTGACCGGTATCGCGAAAGGGACCGCGATCGCGATAACGATCGTGATAAGGATCACGATCGCGAACGCCGAAGTCGTCGTGAAAGAAGTACAGAGTCCCGAAGAGACCGGGATAAGAGAGATCGAAGAGACCGAAGTCGTAGTCGCAGACGAAGTCGAAGTCCCCGTTAGTCACAGGGAAAGCCATCGCCCTTCCCTTATACAGCTTCAATGTTGAACCTTTTTCCCTACCATGGACCTGCCAGGTGAACCTTGGCATTTAGATAAATGGGTCGGGATTATAGTGTTGATGCAGGTTCAGGGAGGGGGGTATTCACAGTCGCGGTGTAGAGGCGCAACGAATAATTTGCGTGACTCGGAAATACTGAATGATATACCCTACAATTCATTAGGCGTTGTTGTCTTACAGAAAATTTATTCCGGGCAGCGATGTAATCTCCGGGTCATTGAACAACACGTTGTCCACTATCGACATGCCTAATTGACGCCAACAACATATTCTTTTTCGTGGGGGACGAAGAGTACTGCTGACTGGAATGAGTCTATGAACTTTAGGGCTTGTAAATGGTACACGAGTTGCTACAGTTCAAGCATGACATAAATCAAGCATTTCTTCAGACGAAACAAAACTGCTTCACATCTATCCCAACTACAATGGATTCGCCATGGCTAACGCGCTGGAATATGCGGTCGCAGACGATAGAGAATAAAATGCCCGGCTTTTGCTTAAAGCATGACCACAGTCTACATCCCACCTTGTGTGGCTTTGTCGCGGATGAATGTAACGCTTGCTCTCTCTCATACAGGAATTAGACGATGGTTCTTTACCGGACACCTAGTAATCTCTAGGCTAGGCGGTTTCATGTAATAATGGATATTGTGGTGTATCAGCCCCAAGTTACCCTCGCCACTCCCTATCGTTCATATGATTTCGATTACACAATTACCTACGGGAAACTCAGCTCTTGCAAAAGCGTAGGAGAAGAGCGGTGATATGTGAATAATATGCGGTCTCTTGACACCTTTTTTTCACACACGCTTGATTAATCATATATCCATCACCACCTAGCCGACAATAACCTCACGGTGATTAATCTGGCCTTCTCACAACTGCATTTGATCTCATAGCCCCATGGTAAAGGCTTAGATTAAACTAAATAATATACAGTTAATAAGAAGCTAGTCTACTCGTGTAAACAAGATGATACCTACACACCCCAGCGGCAAAAAGGGATTTGATCCGGGGGAGTTCTAGGACTATATGTACCCTATACCCCTTAGTCCTCACGCCTTTTAGCCATACCTATATTTCTTGGGTACCTATATGACTTATGCTCACTCCATCACCACTATAAACATATCTCCCCCGCCCATTTCGCCACCCTAAACATAGGTATCATTGGAGGTACTTCTTCAACAGGAAATCCGCCGTATCCACGATAGTCATCTCATACGGTATCCACTCCTGCCCCGTCGCCCGCAACGCCTTCGTCGCATCGAACGCGATAATCCCACTCGCCGCCGGCGCGTAGCCCGTCTCGTACCCCTCTCCCGGATCCCCCCTCGCCACCCCGAAGGAAGGCCGGTGCTGGTTCAGGATGTCTGCGATGGCCTGGGCCCCGCCCACCGCGGACGCGCAGAGGAAGCGCTCGCCGTCGGCTTGGGTGGGGTGCGAGGCCGACCACAGGATCACGCGCGCTACGTCGCGGATGTCGATGCTGGACTCGTAGAGGAGCATGGGCCCTGGGATGTCTGCTTTTTGCAAGAGCTTCCAGATGTTGGTCAGGGAGAAGGGGATCTCGTCTTGGGTTTTCCAGGGTACGAGGGGTGGGCCGATGAAATATCTATTTTGTCGTCTGGTGTGTCAGTTGGTTCCATTTAAGTATTCCGTAGCTGATATTCAGCAGTTGTTGATGCATCACGGGAAGAAAATAGCTCACGTGGCTTGGATAGTAGTCATGCTAAAGGCAGGTTTCCGCTCGTCACGAAACCTCCAGAACGCCCTCTCGGAGGCAGTTTTGCTGGCGCAATAGGCGTGCAGTCCCCCAGCATTAGCGCCCAGTTCTGCCACAGCTTCCTCGGAGGTCGTGTTCCAGTCTTTTTCGGTGTAAACGCCAGTTTTAGGGGGTACATCGAACATGGCGGCAGCTGAAGACATAAAAATGACGCTTCGTAGTTGTGGGCCGGCGTTCCATGCCGACTCTAAAACCCCCATGGTGCCGCTTAGAGCATATTTGACTAACTTGCGTGGCTCCATCGTCCATGTTTCTTTAACAGGTGACGCGAGGTGGATGATCGCAGTACATCCTAAATAAAGGCTTTCTGTCAGCTTCAGCCCACAATAGTAATCCTACAACAATGTTATAGGGTGGTTTCGGGCTTTAATAAAAGTTCATACCGACTACAGCCTTGTCAAAGGCACCAGGTTCGGCCATATCGGGGACGTGTACGACTTCGGCTCGGCCTCCACACCCCAGACTCAACAACGCTTGCTGTACTTCGGCGCCGGCATCTAGATTTCGGACGGTGCCGCGTACGTCATATCCAGCCCTCAGCGCAGCTTCGGCGACTCGGCCGGCGAGGTAGCCGTTGAGTCCGGTGATGAGAACCTTCCCCTTGGAATACATAATGTCTTTCTTCCTTTCTTCTTTATTCTTTCTTTCTTTCTGATTCTTTTCCTTCCAAACAATAATGTTATAATTATTATTATTATCAATATGAAAGTCAACACAACACAGACTTAGCTTGCTACCGAGACCACAGCACGGTCGACCATGTCCGGCGATGGGAATAAATAGAGAAAGAGGAAATCTACCACGGCCATCTGTCTAATGCCCCTTCCCCTCCTTGAACACATTGTTGTCCTTTTGCAACCTCGAAACGAGCCTAAGAAAACCTAGGTAAGGAACAAAGCACAAGATTCGATTACCTATCTACTGCCTATCGACCTACCTAGTCGGTCGTGCGATGCGGTGTTTCGGTCCCTCTTTCGTGGATTCTTTTATTTTAATTTTTCGGATCAAAATAATCTCCTCCTGTCCTTTCTACAGATCTACAGATCTAGAATTAAGAAAGAAAATAACTGTGCCCCCCGGGAATTTTTCCCGCTTTGCTTTACTACTTGCGGCTGAACAAAAGGACAATGCATAGCGCCAGCAAATGACGGGGGAGAGGGACCATGCAGTTTGAATGTCGTGCCCCCCGTCCAAAGCTAACACCCACCCGGTCGCGACGTTGTCCCCCCTTATTACCCTTTTTGGAAACGAACGTCACTTCTGACTGGAGCGTTCGGAGGTGGCTTTTGCTGCGGATTTAATGACCTGCCGCCGCCGCCCGCTAAGGCGCTCCCGCGGCCGTAGGAAGCCGTTAGCGAGAGACCTGCTGTACATTGTTCTACCTACATGTGTACTACACATGTAGGTAATTGTGCAGCTAAGTCCTACATATGGATATCAATGTAAGTAGGCAAGCTTTTAGGTATAATACATGAGGTACTAGGTAGGTCCTTGATAGCTTGATAGGCTTGTAGTCGAACTAAAGCACAGCGAAGTCCTTTTAACAGCATTAACAGAGAACAGATAACTAATCTAATAACACAAAAACACCGTACCCACCTGCAATCTACCTATTTTGGTCTTACCTAGCGGAGTTCAATGCTTGTTTCAAGTGGCTACCGAGTGCTCGGTACCTGGTAACAGCCTAGCTAAGGGTGAAATAGCCGAATAGATATGTAAATCATAGCAAGCCCCAGGAACCCACAAACGCCTCCTTGCTTATTCTTTGACACTTTGCTTGCTGGCAAATCTCCTTACGGCCCCATACGACTATTTAAGAGATAGTGGGTTTCGAAATCCCTGGTTTGATAATTACTTTCCCTGGCAGCTTGTATATAGTAGGGAGGTAGATCGTGGCTTGGGACGAAGATATCATATCGTATCATCTACCAATATGTATTTTCTTTTCAAAGTCACGTTACATACGATACAGTCCATCACTCAAGCAGAAAAAAAGGAAACCCTCCTAAAAGGAAATCCTATGGATATCTCTCAAAACCATACCTGTCTAGTACCTAACTTATCTAACCATTGAACGAGCGAAAGTCCCTCTCCATGCTGTCGACGCATTTAACTTTAACGTCAAAGAAAAAAACAGCGCAGCAATCTTACCTACATAAGGTATCTACCTACCTATGTATGTAGAACGCGGGGAAATTTGGAAGTACCTCGCATACGTACCTACCTACAGATATACAGTACATATGTAGAAGGTCAGATCATGCCATGGCACCTACAGTAGGTACTTAAATTACATCATATCATCCCCGAGCTGGTTGCTAAGTCTGGCGAAAGAAAAAGGGGATACATACAGCACACGTCTCCCATAACTACACATCCTACATATACATAGGTATCTACACCAATCTCTCTCCATCTCTGCTCGGTCCTTCCCGCCGCGTTATCCGGTGCACTTCCGCCGTGTAAAAGGACATCGCTTGTAGGTAACCACCTAACGCCTGCCGCCCATCGAAGGACGAACACAGGTAATTTCCAAAAGAAAAAAAAAACCCAAAAGAAAAAAAAAACCCCCAAAGGAAGCTACAGCATGCCTTTTCGCTCGCTCTTCATACCGTGTCATTGGATCGTGCCTCTCAACACTCCACAGGATTCTGCCTAGGTAGGGACCTATCCTCCTGGGGGGGATTCGAACCTCGCTGCGCCGTATGGTATGCATGGTATGGTCGTTATCCGCGACGATCCGATCCACGCACCGCGCAACTGCCGTCATATACATACTAGGCACCTTAGGTAACATATCATCACGCTCGCTCGGCGAGATCCAGACCTTCGGAAGCTGCTGCCGACGAAGCAGGTTAGGGCAGAGCAGCGAAGAATCATAAAACTTGTTTTCCCGCTCCCTTGCTTGCTTGCTCGCATTACTTATGACCATGATAGGTAGCTACTTCGCCTACGTACCTAATAAGAGGTGGAAATATGTAAATATATCTACCTACCTAATGGCCGATGGGGGAAAACTATGGCTATTCCCAAAGTACTAGGTAGGTAGCATGCCCGGTAATCCCGTCAAAGTCTAATTCGGGTATCCTGTTCGTGAAAGAAAGAAATGAGCGCTTTACGAGGAACCTTGACAGCTTTCCCTGGAACAGAGTAGGCCAACTACTGGGTACCTAGGCTCCGCGGCCTTTGGATGATCTACATATCATCGCCCGGATGTTCGGATCGTATTATGAATGCTGCTGTTGTTAGACTGGATATAAACCTGTGCGGACCTATCGGTATGTGTTTAAGGATAGAGAGTATGCAGATCAAGGCATCAGAAGAATGTCCACCAATGCGGCTCCTCGGGGTCACAGTCGCTTTGATGGAAGTTCTGACTCGGGAATGGCAATTGCTTAACCGTTCTTGCACCTTCGCTACGATGTAGGAATATTTACAAATACCCAAGCAAAGCTATTTTGGTGACTTATGAACGCTTCTTGTTTATACACATACTGTACATACTGGTACTGATCTGTAAACACCAACACCCAGCAACCTCTGACAAGTGTAACGCTGAGGTAGGGATCCTCCAATGTGCCTGAGTATCTCGGTTCCACCAGACCATACCATAGCATTAATATATCGGTGAGAATAGCAGTTCATTGGAACTGAGAGCCCAGTGTAGCGTGATAGCTAGGCGAGCATGATCCTTATTGATAATGGTATTGAGGGTAGAGTAGTGTAACCGACGATAGTTGAACGTTACTTCGACCGACTCGCCCTCTAGGTATCCCAAAAGCGGTATACGGACCTTCCGATTATGGCCAAGTATTAGGGGTTTTTGGTAAGACCTAAGATAATTTTTGCATCTGTTACAGTTATCACAGGGATTCTTATTGCAGGTATCAAAAGTGCGCACCGATATTTTGCGCAGAGCTGGGTAGAATCTGGTGAGCAGACACGACGAATTCCATAAAATCGTATGTGGCGTAGAAAGCCTCATGAGCGACATGAAGAATCCTGGACACTGTAATAGATGGGTGTCATGGAACCTTTGCGGCCATGATCCTGCGAGCCTGCTGTGAGGGCCGATGGGGACGTACTCCGGAATGGATAACCACTTCACTTTAGCGCGATCTCTTCTGTTGAGAAAGCGGAGCGACAGCATATGAGTTTGAAGATATAATGTGTCGTAGTCGTAGTTAAAAAGGACCCTCGTAGGTATTAAATCAGTCCCAAAAGCCACCTGATAAGACCGGAACGTCTCGAAGCGCGACTGGCGGTTGATGTGTAGAGTGACTGGCGGAGGACTCCCAAACAATATCCAAGTATCCCCCATCCACTTTATACTGACACGGACAACTCGTCCCGCCGCAACAATCAATGGCCAAATCATAAGCTGAATTTCTACTGGTAGAAGGGCAAACCCTTCCCAGTGGCTATTGGTAACGCGCCGTAGAGGGGATCGTTTATAAGGAATCGATCTGCGACCTCTTGGGTTCTTCTAGTCTAAGCACATAAATATGTCAACAATTTTACTCCAGACAGGTACATTAGTTGATCTCATGCGGCAAGCTTCCGGTGAACCTACACCGGGGATGAGGCACGACTGGTAACGACCTGCTCTCGGCCATAATACGATCAATAGGGCGGCGCTTAGGCATGGTGGGCAATTCGACTATAGCGGATATCTATGATACAAGGCAGAGGATATTCCGATTTGGAACGAAGGTGTCCCTTAGGTACGTGAAAGACATTAAACGAGGGTGTTGTCGAGAACGGATCGCTTGTTTATATATGGCAATGGCGGCAGGCCACCGAATAGATAATTACACTAATGAATATCCATGTGAATATGCCAATACCGTAGTGAACATTAAGGTCTATGATAATGTATTTAAGTAAGTGATGGTAGTCAGATCCGTGTTTCGGAGGAGGTGGTTATTATGTTAGGTATGCATTGTATTGTACCTAGTAGTTGCCATGTTCTTATGTAGCCCCCTTTCCCCTTCTCCTGCTCCTAATCTTACAATATTGAATTTCCATCAAACGGGCCAGACTAATAGATACCTAACCTTTAAAAAACATAAACTCTATAGATAAGATGAACCCTTTTGTTGGTGTGCTTAGTTTAGCAGGCACCTACCTAAATATGTATGTAGGGCCAATTAATGAATTGAAGTCCAGCGTTTATGAAGCCCCTGACCCCTATATTTTTCTTAGCGGTACCCAAGGTCCCTCGGGCCTCGACCGCCTGGACAAATAGTACCTACTAGGTAACTAAGCACGTAAATATCCGCATTATGCCGTCCCGCGCATACCCGCTGCACGTTGATAGTTAATTGCCCACCCGATTGATTGTAAAACGTCATGCGTTGTTTTGTTCTTCATCTATTCATCTATTTCTATAAACTTAACATATTCACTTCAAGGTCAAGTGCTTGCCCATCGACGACATTTCGCAGCATTGAAGTTGTATAACGTACGTACCTAGTACACCCATCATTCGGAATAGCAACAATGGCCGATTCTGCGCAACCCCTCCGGATCGGCTTTGTGCCGGAGCATTTCTCAACACCGCTCTACTTTGCACAGAAGCATTTCGGCCTCGACGCAAAGTTGATCCCTTTCCCGTCTGGAACGGGCCACATGATTATAGCTATCCGGTCTGGCGAAATCGATGTTGGCATCGGCCTCACTGAAGCCTGGATTGCAGGTTTGGGCAAGGAAGACGTTCCCGGCGACGGCGGCTACCGCATCGTAGGGACCTACGTTGAGACACCTCTATGTACTGCACTACCTACCTAGTATTGGCATTCGCGAATACTTGAATTTGAGCGTCTAACAAATATATGCAGGCTGGGCCATCTCAACCGGTGCAAAGCGACCTGAGATTGCATCCGTCTCTTCTCTCAAGGGGACCAAGATCGGGATCTCGCGCATCGGCTCCGGCAGCCAGGTGATGGGGTTCGTGCTAGCGGATCAGCAAGGGTGGCTGACCCCCGGCGAGTCGCCTTACGCGGACTTCGTCATACTGCAAAACTTTGCGAACCTCCGGAATGCGGTTAACGACGGCTCGGCCGACTTCTTCATGTGGGAGCATTTCACGTCGAAGCGGTACTACGATAGCGGGGAGATCCGCCGCGTAGGCGAAATCTACACGCCGTGGAGCAGCTGGAAGATCGTGGCTGCGAACTCGCTGCTGCCGGGCGGGAATCCGGATCCGAGGTTGCAGGAGCTGTTTAAGAAGCTGGATGAGGGTATTGACTACTTTGCTGAGCACAAGGACGAGGCAGTCAAGTACATTAGCACCGAGCTGGATTATTCGGAAGCGGATGCACGGGAATGGTTGCAAACTGTACGGTTTGCTGGAAAGACTGAGAGTGTCGATTTGAAGGTTATTCAAAGATGTGTTGATATCCTTCGGAAAGCTGGTGTCTTGAAAGAGGGAAAGGGATTCCAACCTGAGAGCATGCTGGCCAAGGGGCTTGGCGCGCAAGCTCCGTAGCTACTAGGTACCATACCTACCAAGCAAGTCAGGTTGAGCTCAAATAGTAGCATTGCCATTTTACAATAACATTGACGTGGTGGTCTTGTGTATGAAGCCAGGTACAAGCTGTACATTAGTACCTAACCAGTAGACTATTATAGTACCTAGTAGTACCTAACCTACCTACTTACCCCGGTACCTTGAAGTAAGCAATAGTGTCGTCATTCTACCCCCCACCACTACTACCTAGTACGGACCTTAGCTGAGCTCCACATTCATTTTCATCTTTAAATTATATAAACCAACTCTGCCGGCTCTGATCTTCAATGCCACCTCAAAACCTTCCGCATAAGTGTATGCACCTAAAAGGAAAGAACCTTGGAACCCTTCAAAATGCCGCCCAGCGCAGGCATCATGCGCCGACAACTTCTCTCCCGGCCACACTCGCTCCTACGTCCTCGCCCTCGCCTCTTACAACCCCCCCAACCACAACCCCGACCTCAACGCTTCCAATCCACCACCAAAGCACCCCCACCACCCTCCTCCTCCAAAGCCTCATCCCAGTCCCGCCGCGCCGACGCAATCCTCTCCCGCGCATCCCGCTGGCTTCCCCGCCGCCTGCACCCCTACCTCCAACGCCTGCGCTCCGCGCCCTTCTCCCACGTCGCCGCCTTCCTCGTGCTGCACGAAGCGACCGCCATACTGCCCCTCTTCGGACTGGCCTACTTCTTCCACAGCATGGACTGGGTGCCTACCTCGTGGGTTCTGGGGCCCTGGGCCGCCTGGGCCGAGGAGGGTTTGGCGCGTTATATGCGTTGGTTTCGGAAGAAGGGGTGGTTTGGATTGGGGGATAAGAAGGATGGGGGGAAGGGGGGCGAGGAGAGGCTGGAGGAAAGGTTGAAGGAGGAGATGGAGATGGAGAAGGTGAAGAAGGAGAGTGGGAAGGGGAAGGGGGGTTGGTTTGGGTTTGGTAGGCAAGAGAAGGGGGTGGAGGATGATGGGGTAGGTGATGGTGATGCTGATGTCTCTAGAGACAAGAGCGAGAGTCTCAAGGCGGCGGCTTGGCACAAGGTCAAGAAGGCTGTCTCGGTTGATAACACTGAAAAGGGGTATAAAATTGGCATACAGATCGCTGCCGCCTACGCAATCACCAAAATGCTACTGGTTCCTAGGATAGCACTGAGTCTCTGGGCAACCCCCTGGCTGGCTAGGGGGTTTGTGGCCCTGCGGCGCTCGATATGGAAGAAGAAAAGCAATTAAGTATTGGACGGGTTGTTAGACCGTCCTTCACATGCATGCACTTTTCACACTGCAGATCAGACTTGTTCCCGTTTACGATTTCTCTCGATTTATTGGAATATGCACTTTTGGTCTAGCATTGTCATGTAGCTTGATCTGGAGTTTTCCAAGCTGGACGAAGATGGCCTTCCATCATATAGGCCCCTTTTGGTAGCATTTACGGCTTCTCGTAGATCCACTTGGCCTGGGCGCTCTCCCAGTTAACGACCTCGCCATCCTTGAACCACAAAGCAATCTCCTTCTTGGCGTTCTCGACGCTGTCGGAACCGTGGCAGACGTTGCGGCCGACATCCTGTAGAAGTCATGGTTAGTTATAGGGGTGCTCACGGTAAATCTATAGGGGTTCATCAGAAGTAGACGAGGGCTCTTTATGGGTAGGTCTTTTCTTGACATGTCACAGGTGATAACATTTCACTAGATTCTGCTTACCAAGGCATAGTCACCCTATCATACTGTTAGCTGTAAATTCCTAGATTTATAAGGGGGTTCAACATACGCGGATGGTGCCAGGGGCAGAGGCGAGAGGGTTAGTTGCGCCGAGGAGAGCTGTGAAAGTAACAGTTAGCTTGATACAAAGTGACCATCTGAGATTTCTGACATACTTCGGCCAGTCTTGACGGCATCACGGCCTTCCCAGACCATGGCGCAGATGGGGCCGCTGTTCATGTCTAAGAATGGGTTAGTTTCGTCCAAAGTCGCACAATATATGGGTGGTATAGTCGCATACACTCAACAAGGCCAGCGAAGAAAGGCTTGTCACTGAGGTCGGAGTCTATAGCAACTTATTAGCTTATTGTAATATCAGTAAGTGACAGAAGGGTAGTAACTTACAGTGCTGCTCGAGGTGGGCCTTGCCAGGGGTAACAAGCTTGATAGCAGCGAGCTTGTAACTATACTCAGAGTTAGATCATGAAGAATGAAGGCGAGATATGTGGTTAGCACCTACCCGCGAGTCTCGAAGCGAGAGATGATGCTGCCAACGAGGCCACGCTAAAATAATCGGGGTTAATATCATGTCGAGAGCGCTTCTACGATGAGGAGGTGAAGTACCTGGACGCCATCAGGCTTGATAGCGATGAAGCTGTAGAGAGTATGTTAGCCCACCTTCCCCAAAGTATTTCTCGTATATTACCCATCTTAGGTGGCTAAAAGCATTGAAATTTTACTCACGTCTGTTCAGTTGCCGACATTTTGGTTTCTGGTGAAGGAGGGGTTTGGGTGTGTTGCGGGGTAGTATCAACGGAGTGATATTGAGTAGCAGTCACTGTAGTAGTGAAAGTAGATATTGAAGTAGAGACGGAAGTAGAAGAGAGATTTGGTAAAGCTCCGTTGACGATGGTAAAATTCTTAAGGCTTTGCCAGGGAAAAAAGAGTAAAAGAAGGGCGACGAAGACGCTTTTCAGGAAAATCTGGAATATAGTGGAAGGTGGGGTGAGGGGCTGCTGGAGCCCACCTGCCGTATTGTGGCGCTCCCCTCCAATAGCTGTCTTGGGCATCAAAGTTGTAGGTACTACCCTGTAGGTAGTATTTTAGCTACAGATATATGTAGATGCTACCTTGTACCTAGAATTTTATCTAGGGTGTACTAAAATTTCGGCTAAGGTTTAGGTGTTCTTGACAAAATTGAAGATAAAGAGTAATCTCCTTTAGACAAGAGCACAGCAATATCGAAAGGCTCCTTATGGAACGGATTAGGGTTGTAATTGGTATTCACGATGACCTGCTGTGAGATGGTGAGGATTAGCCGCCTACATGTAGGTTTCTAGGTAGTTAGTAGGGGTAAATAGTAAATACTGCCATGTGTAAGTAATAGTTATTTCGAATTTTCGATCTATCAATATCATGATAGGAGATTGCCGGGATGTGGCTAGTAACTAACTACTAGGTAGCATCAATCAAGATGATTGAAGGATACAATTTTACCCTGGTTCAATGTGGCTAGCCAGGGACTCCGGGTTTTGATTTGGGGTTCAATACTGTGGTGGGGATGATTAGATGATGGCTGCCACTGCCAGTGTATGTACCTAGCTTTTAAATGCTACCTTGTTGTACACAGGTACAGATAGCTCCAGTTGTTTAATCTTTTGGACAACTTGCTTCAACACTTTTGGCCTTTTATCACAAATTCATATTTCACAATTGCTTTCCACCCAGCGAAAGCATTGTTCATATCTTTTCATGATCTGGAAATTCATGTAGCTCTATGATTTAATTCAATTCCTACTGATACCCTTCTTTGCCGTTGTTGACATCAATCATCTTCCCAAAAGGCGGCGTGCCAAGGGGACCAATATGGTCGGTGCCGGTAGCAGCCCGCCGTCCTTAAGATGGACAACTTTATTATATTTTCTTGTCCTTCTATGTGCTCTTATTACCCCAGGAGGTACTTAACCTTTCATCCAAAAAATAGTCCCCTATGTGTCGTAGCTAATAAGTTTTAGTTTCGGTCAAGGAAAATGATTTCAAGAGATGTAGCCAGTCGGGCTTCTGCAAGAGGAATAGAGCATACGCCGATAATGCCATTGCCCTAGGGTCCGAGTGGCAAGCACCTTACAAGATTCCTTCCGAGCAAGCCTCATTTAAGGATGGACAATTCAAAGCCACCATCTCCAAAGCCATTGACGAACAAGGAAACACTGTCCGACTACCTCTTACTATATCTTTCCTGAAGTCGGGCACAGCCCGTGTCACCGTTGACGAGGAGAAGAGACGAGAGAAGGATATTGAGCTTCGACATAACAGCAAAGCTAGAAAGGAGCGATATAATGAAGCTGAGAAGTGGACAATTGTCGGTGGATTAGATATCGACACGAATGCTCAGGTGGCTCATGAAAGCAAGACTGGGATAAAGATTAAGTATGGTCCAGAATTGGCATTCGAAGCCGATATTACCTACGAGCCATACTCGATAGAATTCAAACGGGATGGTGTTACTCAGATCAAGCTCAATGATCGTGGCTTGATGAACTTGGAGCATTGGCGGCCGAAGGTTGAAAAACCAGTAGCCGAGAAGAAGGAGGGTGAAGAAGGGCAGGAAGAGAAGAAAGATGAGACACCTGAAGTAAATCCTGCGGAAAACGAGAGTACCTGGTGGGAAGAAACATTCGGTGGTAACACGGACTCCAAGCCTCGTGGCCCCGAGAGCGTTGCTCTGGATATCACCTTTGTCGGTTACGAACACGTTTATGGAATTCCAGAACACGCAGGCCCCCTTTCCTTGAAGGAGACCCGCGGCGGCGACGGCAACTATGAACAGCCCTACAGACTATACAATTCTGATGTTTTTGAGTATGTACTCGATAGCCCAATGACTCTGTACGGCGCAATCCCCTTCATGCAAGCGCAACGAAAGGATTCAACCGTCGGTGTTTTCTGGCTCAACGCTGCCGAAACCTGGATTGATATCACCAAAGACAAAGAATCCAAGAACCCCTTGGCTCTTGGAGTCGGAGCCAAAACCAACACCCACACTCATTGGATGTCTGAGGCTGGTCTGATGGATGTCTTCGTCTTCCTCGGCCCCACCCCTCGCGATGTCACTAAAAACTACGCGGAGCTCACAGGAACTACTGCTTTGCCTCAGGAATTTTCCCTGGGGTACCATCAGTGCCGGTGGAACTATGTCTCGGATGATGATGTTAAGGAGGTCGACCGTAAGATGGACCGTTATAACATCCCGTATGATGTCATTTGGCTAGACATTGAGTACACTGATGATAAGAAATACTTTACTTGGGATGGAGACATGTTCAAGGATCCGATTGCCATGGGTAAACATCTGGATGCCCACGGAAGAAAACTGGTTGTCATTATCGACCCGCACATCAAAAATGCAGGAGGTTATCATGTTTCTGACGAGCTCAAGTCTAAAGATCTAGCCGTCAGAAATAAGGATGGTAACATCTTCGATGGTTGGTGCTGGCCGGGATCTTCTCATTGGATTGATGCCTTCAATTCGGCTGCCATCCAGTGGTGGTCATCCCTTTTCAACTATGACAAGTTTAAAGGCACCATGGAAAATACCTTTATTTGGAATGACATGAACGAGCCCTCCGTTTTCAACGGACCAGAAGTCACCATGCCGAAGGACAATCTCCATTATGAAGATTGGGAGCATCGAGATGTTCATAACATAAACGGGATGACGTTCCATAACGCAACTTACGAAGCTATGCTTTCTCGAAAGAAAGGCGAGCTACGACGCCCATTCGTACTTACTAGGTCATTTTTCGCTGGCTCGCAACGTCTTGGTGCGATGTGGACCGGTGATAATCAAGCTAGCTGGGAGCATCTAGGAGCAGCCATCCCCATGATTCTCGCTCAGGGAATTTCGGGCTTCCCTTTCGCAGGTGCGGATGTCGGCGGTTTCTTTGGTAATCCCGAATTGGAGCTGCAAAGTCGTTGGTACCAAGCCGGCGCTTTCTATCCATTCTTCAGGGGTCACGCACATATTGATGCCCGTCGTCGAGAACCTTTCCTACTCGCAGAGCCGCACCGGTCTATCATCACATCGGCCTTACGCCTTCGATACAGCTTACTTCCAGCATGGTACACGGCGTTTTACCATGCCAACAGAGATGGCAGTCCTATCATACGGCCATTATACTGGACACACCCCAGCGAGGAAGGCGGGTTTGACATTGATGACCAATTCTTTGTGGGATCAACTGGGCTTCTTGTTAAGCCAGTTGTGCAGAAGGACAAAACCACAGTGGATATATTTATCCCTGACGATGAAGTTTACTATGATTACTTCAGTTACAAGAAGCTTCCCACAGCCAAGGGTAAGCAGGTGACAGTTGAAGCACCGATCGAAACCATCCCAGTATTAATGCGCGGCGGACACATCATCCCCAGACGTGATACGCCCCGTCGCTCTGCTCAGCTCATGAAATTTGACGACTATACCCTCGTCGTAGCAGTTGGCAAGAAGGGCCAAGCTGAAGGAGAGCTTTATGTGGATGATGGTGACTCTTTCGATTACGAAAAGGGTCAATATATCCACCGCACGTTCAAGCTGGAGGGGTCGACACTTACTTCTACCGACGCGGAGGGCCGAGATACCAAGAGCATAGAAGAGGGAGAGTGGCTCAAGCAAATGCACGGTGTTGCTGTCGATAAGGTCATTATTGTCGGTGCTCCCTCATCTTGGGCTTCTAAGAAGGAGGTTGTGGTGGAGTCTGAGGGTAAAACCGTCTCGGTGCCGCTCGACTACCACAAGGCAGATGGTAGCAGAGCTGCTTTTGCGATTGTGCAACGCGTGGGCGCTAGAATTGGCGCGGATTGGACTATCACTTTTGCCTAGGGGGCTGGGTTTGATAGCGTTACGACTAGCTATGTGTGAATATGACGGCCAAACACGGCCATTTTCAGACAATCATTGATGAGGATTTTGGTGACATGGATTTTCTGTGCTTTGTAGCAGGAGTGCTAAAAAGTGCTTACTCAGTTCTTAAAGTGAACCTAATTGCCTATAGATTGTCTGAAGAGTACTTGAACGTCTCATTACAAAGTATACCGCAAAATATAAGGCCCTAGAATCATTTCGCCGGCTAGAAAATATTGAGTTTCAGAAGGAAGTCTATTTATCCGGTATTCAATACGTCGTCGTCGCTAAAATTTAGTGAAAGCCCTCGACTTCGATAATCCTATGGGGCCGCTAACCTACTAGATAGGCACTTCCATTCTATTATAACCTAATCGATTCCGGGCCGTCCCGGTTGGGCCGTTGAAGTCAAAACCAAGCATGGGCTCCAGTATTGAGTTAGGGTTAGGGTTTTAAAAATGCAGGACATTTATCTAATTCGTCGGTAGTGTATACCTACCTAGTAAGTAAGCGTTATGTCCACTCCGATGGCCAAGACGCTTGGGCAAGCATCTCTAGGGGGTTTTGACCTCGCATTACTTCTAACCTTCTACACAGGTTGACGAAAAAGCACTCATGGATTAACGAAATTGACTTTGAATTATCATCAGAATGCCTAAATAAGTCGATACTAGCCATGCTACTTCGACTTATCTACCTACCTACATAGGTAGGGAGGGAGGTAAATAAGTACCTAAGGTTAGGCACATATGGCACAACCACTTAGGCCGGCCCGTCGATCTGCTTCTCGCTCTCATCCAAAAGCCCCAGAGCTTCACGTCTAGTCGGGGCGCTAGGGTCAAAGTACGGCTTCTCAGCCAACGAAGTGACACGCGTTCCGTGTCTCGGCTCCTTTCCGCCGTAATCCCAGCTTGCGTTGTGTATCGTGATTCTAGAAGGTAGCATCCAAGTCAGTATGTTGCATTGTTATTAATCCTCACCGAGACCTCGGTAGCAAGGTTTATCTGATGGGGCGTGGAAAAAGGGAACCATGACGGAGTTCACTTACCTGTTATCCCAGAGCACACTGGTATTCGGTGTCCACTTGAACCGTAGCTGGATATCGACGTTCTTCTCGTAGACGTCATAGAGGTAGTTCAGGATGACGTCGCTCTCGGCGCGATCGAGGCCGACGATGCGGTCGGTCATGGCGCGGTTGACCCAGAGCGCCTTCCACCCCGTGGCCGGGTGGACACGTACGAGGGGGTGCACGCGCTCGACGAACTTGGGGCCGGCCTCAGGGTCGTCGCGGTCAAGGTATGGGTGCGCGGATCGGTACACGGCGAGCTTGCCGTCGATGATCTTGCGGAAGTCTGGCGACAGCTTCTCGTACGCCGAGTACCCGCTGGCCCAGAGCGTGTCGCCGCCGACGAGGGGTATCGTGTCGTTGTGCAGGTGCGTGATCCCGGCCGGCTGCAGCTCGTGTACGAGGTCGGTGTGCCAGCGCGAGGCACCCCCCGGCCTGCGGAAGTTGGCTGCTCGCTCGGTGGCCTGCAGGTCCGGCCAGATGACGGTTACGCCGAGGTTGCCAGGCACCTGTGCTACCTGGGGCTGTTTGGTCGGAGTTAGCTTATGTCCATCCATGGATATTCGCCGCCGACGCCGACGCCGACGTGGGGGTTACTTGGGATGATGACACTTACATGAACTTCGACTACCCCGTAGTACTTGCCGAGTTCTAGCTGCTGCTGGGGCGAGATGTCCTGGTTCCTGAAGAATACGACGCTCCTCTCGGCAATGAGAAGGGCCAATTCGTCTTTCTGCTGGTCTGTGAGATCCTTGAGCTGCAGACCCTCAATCTCGGTTCCGATGTGGGTGGTCAGATCCGTAACCTTGGTGGCGGCTGACAGCAGCGCGGACTTCGACTTATCCGCGCGAGCTCCGGCGTCGCTGTGCTTCCATTCCTTGTTTCTGATGTTGTAAACATCCTGGAGGTAGAGTGGCCTCGCTGGACGATAGGGGTATCCGTTAGAGAGGTCAATTCCGGCCTTCTTTAGTCGCTGAAGGGCTGGCTCTGGGAGTCCCAGTGTATCCTTGCGTGGCTCCGCGACGTCCTTGATACGCTCATCAATTGGTGCTGGCGCCATGATTGAAAATGCTGGATTTTGAGATTTCAAGCTTTGTATTGATTATATTGATTATTTTTATTACTTGGAGGTAAACTACTTGGTAGATATTCTCCTGTACGCCCTTTTTTTTACTCTCTGCCGTACGGCCCCTGACGACAGATATATATCTACCTATCTGCCTATACAGCACGACTCCTGAATTGGAGAACCCCCTCCAATAACATCAGTCTCAATTGTAATGATCAATTTTGCCAGTCGTAAGATCTGGATTGGTAAGCTATCTTTCTGAACTTCTTTGAAATGTGACACCATAGCGAAGGCTTGCAGCATCTACTGAGGAGCACGCAGTTCCCCGCGAATAATCAAAGCATCCATTGGATTTCTTTATCAATTCGCGATGTTGGAGAAGGATGATGCGAGGCACATTGCATATTGGGTGTGCAACGTCGTGCCATTCATTGTTTTCTGCGGGGTTGGGCATGGCGTCATGGCCATCGATGTTGAGGTGATCACCAACTACCTAGCCCTTTCACCCATTTACCTCGACCTCGGGTTTCTTAACCCCAGACCTTTTCTTTTTTTTTTCGTTATCCATGTCCACATTATCTGTATGTCGCAATGTGCTACATCAATTGTAAGACGTAAGACCGAAGGGTTTATCTAAGTCGTTGCTCGACTAATAGTGGGACTTCACAGTCTATAACAGACGCGTGGTTGTGGCTAAGACTAAATGGTAGTAGAAGACCCGGACGAATTGCCAGAATCAATTGCCATACTAGCTATTTTATAATCATTTTCTATTTCGTCGAATCTAGATCGATGTATCTTCGGCGGTACAAGTGCTTGACTACCACTGACCAAGACGTGGGATTGTTTACTAGCAAGGAGTAAATCAAGCTGAACCCTTGTGGTATCTTAGCATTATTGGACCCTTTTTTTGACGAAGCTGTGTTAAATATCAGAATGCCCCGGACCTGCTCATACGAAATATTCAACTTCCATCAGAAATTGGTTCTAAAAACTCGAAATGGGAGAAAAGGAGACTGTAACGACGAAGGGGGTGGATGAGGCCGAAGTTCATGTGGCTGCCAAAACCCCCATCAACGGCGATGATGAATCTAGCCATACTCTGTCGCCAGTAGCTGAGAAGCCCAAGCAGACATGGCGGTCATATCTCTGGGATACATTCGATAAATCTCCGGAGGAGAGGCATTTCCTATTCAAACTTGACGCAGTCATCTTAACCTTTGCTTCTCTGGGCTACTTCATCAAGTACTTAGACCAGGTGAATGTCAACAGTGCTTTCGTGTCCGGCATGAAAGAAGATCTGGGCCTTTACGGAAACCAGCTCAACTACATGATCGCATGCTGGACGGTTGGCTATGTTATTGGTGAAGTGCCAAGGTAAGGACCATATCTTATCTCCCCCGAGCTTCATGTCACTTACGAGAATATAGTAATATGTTGCTCACTAAGATCCGCCCCTCTATCTGGATTCCGGCTTGTGAAGTTGTCTGGTCGGTACTTACCATTCTACTCTCAAAATGCACCTCAGCAACGCAAATCTACGTCTTGAGGTTTTTTATTGGCCTTGCCGAGTCGGCATTTTACCCAGGATTGCAATACGTTATTGGAAGTTGGTGGTAAGTTGACTTAATTCATAGCAATCCTCTCCCCCCCTTTTTTAGAATCAGAAACTAACAAATATGTAGTACGTTATGATACTCCCCTCTCATCTACCCCTATTTAACTCGTATTTCTCCACTCTACGATTGAAAATTCTAACATGAAGCAGATCGAAAGGACGAGCTCGCAAAACGAAGCTGCATCTTTCACGCTAGCGGTGCGATAGGCAGCATGTTTTCCGGCTACCTGATGACAGCCGTCTACAACCTCAACGACGTCGACGGCTACAGGGGCTGGCAGTGGCTCTTCATCATCAACACCGTCATCTCCCTGCCCATCGCCATCGCGGGCTTCTTCTTCTTCCCGGACGTCCCCGAGATCACCCGCGCCTGGTGGCTGACCAAGGACGAGATAGCGCTCGCCAAGAAGCGCATGCAGCTGGAGGGCAGAGCCAACAGGGGCACCTACACGAAGGCCAAGTTCCGCAAGATCTTCTCGTCCTGGCACATCTACGCGCTCACGCTGCTCTACATTTTCTTCAACAACGGCGGCGGCAACGGCGGCCAGCCGGCTTTCGCGCTCTGGCTGAAGCAGGAAGGGTACGGCGTCGCGGCCGTCAACTCCTACCCGACTCTCACTTCGGCGGTTGCGGTGATCTTCACGTACATATATGCGTGGACGTCTGATTCCGTTTTCAAGGGTGCCCGGTGGCCGGCTATGGTGTTCTCAGGGGTCGTCAATATCATTACCAACACGAGCCTCGCGGTGTGGGATATCCCTGATGGCTGGAAGTGGGCGTGCTACGTGCTAGGTTTGATTGGAGGAGGGATCAGCGGACTGACGTTCGCGTGGGCTCACGAGATCTGCAGCGATGATAATGAAGAACGCGCGCTGGTCATAGGAGCCATGAATGAGATGGCCTATGTGGTGCAGGCGTGGCTCCCGTTGATCATCTGGCAGCAGGTCGATGCACCGCAGTATCCTAAGGGGTTCATCACTATGGTGTTCTTTGCCGCGGGTCTCATTGTTACTGCTCTTACGATACGCTTCCTACATCATCGCGAACTCGCGGCAAAAGCACGGACTGTGAGTGTAGAATAGTCACCTAGATAATGCCGGAGGCGGTAGATGAGTTGACAATGGTTCTCCTAAGCACTGGGATATAGCGTTAGATGTAGCATTAGAAGACTGGCAATGAACTTGGCTTAAGCAAGTCTCTCCTTATACCAATAAAGCCAAATATCAGCACGCCTTTTTTTCTCACTTAAGCTACAAATTTGTTGCGATATGATATTTGATGTTGACTTGATAACAACTCCTGAATAGTCTCGAATTGAACTGCTTCATAAGCCATTTCAGTTTACTACTTACCTACCTAGGTAGGTATCTTTCCATAAAAACTCATCTGAGTTGTATTCCAGCGCACTTGATCAGCTACTGGGGGTATATTTAATCCCAGAAACGGAGGATGTGCTAGATTAAGAGACCGAGTGAAGTTCCCGTAACCCTTCTCTACCGGGGATAAATTGTTTCACCCAAGGCTATAATACCGCCTCGAACTACCCAAGTAGATCTAATGAACCCAGTTTACTCGTCAGCTCAAGCATTCCTACAAGGTAGGTATATGTTGAAAGAAGCTTGATTAGGACTAAAGTGGGGAGTCGAGCGCGGCACGTAATCGTTGGAGCATATGGCCTCATCTCACAATCTCGCCTTAGTCATTTATAATCAGCAACTGAGAGGGGGAATGCGCCGATATGCAGTGTAGCATCCCACTATCATCCGTCTTTCCCGTCTCTATACAAGATAACATGGAAGTATAAAGATCTGCCAAGGTAAGTATATAATATATAGATAGGTAGATGTAAGTCTCTGCGCGTTAGGATCTCGAGAATACACCACATCGTCTCACACAATCATCATGGTGCTGCTGACTAACGGGAAAGTTGAGAATGGGGGGCCTATCACCAACATCAAGGATGTAGCTGTTATAGGCGCTGGTATAAGTGGTGTCGTCTCAGCGGCTCACCTTCTCCGGGCTGGGTTCAATGTCACCGTATTCGAGCGGACCGGCGCGGTCGGTGGAGTTTGGGGCTACGAACCTCAGCCGGACAGAGATCCGCCGTTCCCCAATGTTAGACCACCGACTCCGAATTGGTCGGAAGTGGAGAAGCAAGGGCTATCGTCGGACGAAGTCGAGTTAATACACGGTCCCCCTAATCCATGGTATGATTACCCCGAGAACTTCCTAATGCAAAAGATTTGATACTCAATATTTACGTGGCTTTAGTTATGCTGGTCTTAAGAACAACATTCCCACGCCGGTTATGCGAAGTAGTCTATTACGCTGGCCGGAAGGGAGCGAGGACTTTGTCGATCAAGCGGTAGTCCACCAATACATTCAAGACATTGCTCGCCGCCATAACGTTTACGATGTGATACTTCCTCACACCCGAGTAGAGAGTGTATCGAAACCAGAGGGTGATACGCAATGGGGCGTTTCGACGAGCACATTTACAAGGACCCAGTCCGGCCATAAGTTGACGAAGAAGAACTGGAAGTTCGACGGGGTTGTGGTAGCGAGTGGACACTACCATGTACCGTGCGTGCCCGATGTCCCGGGATTAGCTACGTGGAAGCAGCGGTTCCCGGATAGGGTCACGCATTCAAAGCAATATCGGACACCTGCTCCTTTCAGTAACCAGACCGTGCTCATAATCGGCGCGGGAGTCTCGGCCTTGGACATCGCCAAGGAAACCGTGGTGCTGGGAGCGAAGATAATACAGAGTAACCGGCAGAGCAAATATGACATCCTGTCATCACGCTTACCTGATGGTATCGAAAGAGTTCCGATGGTTGCCAAATTCATCGTTGATGAAACAGCTGGCGATAGCAACTCCCAGACACTAGAGTCTGATCGCCACATACCTGGAAAGGTCATTTTAGAAGACGGAAGAGTGCTTGAGTGCATCGACCGTGTCGTTGTGGCAACGGGATACATTACCTCTTACCCCTTTCTGGGAGACCTGGAGCAGCCTCACGTTCCCTGGGAAGAGGCCGACGAGAAAGTAGTCATCACATCTGATGGCTACATCACGCACAATCTGCACAAGGATGTCTTCTACATCCCAGACCCCACATTGTCATTTGTGGGCGTCTCCCACCTCGTGTCGACATTTTCGCTGTTTGACTTCCAAGCACAGGTCGTGGCGAAGGTGTTTGCGGGACAAGTACAGCTTCCACCGCGATCGGTGATGCAAGAGGAGCATCGGGAGAGGAAATTGAAATTCCAGCCTGGGGAGAGATTCCACAGTCTGTTTGGGGCGGAAGATGCGTATATAGACAAAGTGTTGAGATGGGTGAATGCAGATCTGGTAAAGGCTGGTTTAGAACCACTGCCGGGGATGGATGAGGAATGGAAGGTTAATTACAAGGTGGTCCAAGAGAGGATTAAGAGCACTCATGTTCTTACTTGAGATACATACCTAGTATATAGTATTTGAAATGGTAGATTATGCGATCTTTCAAGATACCTCATTTTTTATGAGTTGTAAGTGGGAAAGCATTGCTATGTCCCAATTCATTCTAGCGATTTTAGTGAGTAAGACCTTGGGATAGATAGGGGGGGGGGGGGGGGTAGGGGGGTGGGGCCTCCGAATCTCCGATATCTTGGCAAGATTAGGTACATCCCGCATGCCAACTCTCCTCACTTACACATGTAACTTTCCTATATCAACAAAAATAACATAAATACAATGCCTGCCCGAGTCTTCCACGGCACAATAATCCACTCACGCGGGCCATCAGACCTGCTCATCCTCGAGAGTTCCGTGCTCGTCGTCAGCGACAATGGCAAGATCACCAACGTAATCCTAGGCATACCCAAAGAAAGAGTCCCCTCCCTGCTCTCATCCCTCAACATCCCCTCCTCCGCAAAAATACGCTACCTATCCCCACGCCGGGAATTTCTCATCCCCGGCTTCGTCGACACGCACAACCACGCGCCGCAGTGGGCGCAGCGCGGGCTCGGGCAGAGCATGCACATCCTTGAGTGGCTCGAGCAGGTGACGTTCCCGAACGAGGCGCGGTTCGCCGACCCGGCGTACGCGCGGCGCATCTACTCCGACTGCGTCGAGAGTTTCCTGCGCCAGGGCGTCACCACGGCCTCCTACTACGGCTCGATGCACGCCGAGGCCACCACCATCCTCGCGGACCTGTGCTGGGAGAAGGGCCAGCGCGCGCTCGTCGGCAAGTGCAACATGGACCGCAACGCGCCCCCGTACTACCGCGACTCCAGCGTTGAGGCTTCCCTCGCCGACACCGAAGCCTGCATCGCGCACGTGCGGCGCATAGACCCGCAGGGCGCACTGGTGCAGCCCGTGCTAACGCCGCGTTTCGCAATCTCGTGCACGCCCGCCCTGTTGGAGGGTCTGGGACAGATCGCCGGCGCGAATCCGCACCTGCCGATCCAGACGCACTTCAACGAAGCCGAGCAGGAGATGCGGTTTACGGCGGAGCTGTTCCCGGAGTTCCGCGGCAGCGAGGCGGATTTGTACGCGCACTACGGCCTGTTGAGCAGCCGCTCCATCCTCGCGCACTGCTGCCACATGAGCGAACACGAGATGCGCCGTGTCCAGGAACTCGGGTGCGGCGTCGCGCACTGCCCGGTCTCAAACATGACTGTCGGCGGGGGGTTCATGGCGGCGCCGGTGCGAGACTTCCTGAGCCGCGGGATTAAGGTCGGCCTAGGCACTGATAGCGGGGGTGGGTTCTCGAGTAGTATTCTTGATGCGATGAGGCAGGCGCTCGTCGCGTCGAATGCGCGCGAGGTGATGAGCGAGGGTCGGGATAAGGGGCTGGATATCGGGGAGCTGTTCTTCCTGGCTACGCTTGGGGGTGCGAGGGTGTGCGGGCTCGAAGATAAGATTGGGAATTTTGAGGTTGGGAAAGAGTTCGATGCGCTTGTTATTAATGCGAATGCGCCGGGGGGGATCATGACCATGTTGGAAGATGAAGATTCCCCCAGGACGATATTTGATAAGTTTATCATGACGAGCGATGATCGGAATATAACCGAGGTGTACGTCCGAGGGCGGTCGGTGAAGCCGTGACGAGATGCCTGATACTGGACACTTCACGAGTCAAGCTCACTGCAGCTACGAGGACTATCGCTCAACTATGATATTTCTTTGACTTCTTTACATTATTTGTTCCTGGGTATCTACGCGCTAAGCTACATCATCCCTTCATCATCATTCCATGCCCCTTATTTCCATCGCACCCGAAGACCAACTTACACGCCTTCTGCGCGGACGTCAATCTACACAAGCCTGTATCCAGATAAGCGCACGAGAGCTATCGCTGGCCAGGCGGTGGTGGATAATGCAAACTGAACTGCGTAGTCTTAACTGGACTTCCGCAATTGCTACTACTCCTTTTATTCTTCGCCGCGACCCCGGCTGCAACCCTCTCCCAAGCCCCAACGCCGGAAGGTCGGCTAGATGCGCGCGGCGGAAGTTCCCACGTCGGTGTTCTTTGTTCCCAGACACGACTTAATAGGGGGCTGTTGGTAGTACCAGAAGTAGGACTACTATACATGCCATCGGGACTCACACCCACCTGGGGTGAAGTCATCCCATACTCGGCAGGATTATACTGCCTCAAGGGCAGAAGCTGCGCTGTGCTCTTCGTGCTAGTGGTGCTCCCCGGCTCATCGACAGGCGAGAAGAATGCAGGTTTAGGGGAGCCTAAATAATGCACATTCCCGGGAATTGTAGGAACGGCCGTGGTGATGGTAGGTAATGGTACCATCCTATCGTTCATGGCGGGGGACGGACCAAAACCTGGTCGGGTCTTCTCGGCCAACCATGTCGCTTGCCTTGGAGACTCGGGGGCAACAAGAGGATGAGAACCGAGAGCAGAGTGAGGACCTGCATACGGGTTCTTCTCCTCGATGATGGCATCTGCAGGGTTTGGGAAGAAGGCCGGAGATCGTGGGGTTAAATGGGTTTGACAGCGGAACGAGAGGGATGAGCGGTGTCGGTCCTTCTTTTGCCCCTTTCCTGAGAATTTGGTATCTCCAACAATGAGACGACGATTTCGTCGTTTACGGCAACGTATGAGGAAGAAGCCGGCTACAGCGAGCACGGCAACAGCGCCACCGACGGCAATTCCGGTAATTTGCGTTGTTGATAGAATTGGTTTCTTGTCACCCTCGATGGTCCCTTCGGCAGTCGGATCGATCGAACTGATCATATTCTTGGAAAAGACGGTATCGTTCAACCCTAAGAGGGTACCTGCAAGCGGTTGTTGCTTGCAACCCGTATCTAGAGCAGTAAGAACTATAACAGTGATTAGTAATGAGATATAGGCGAGATTATAAGATGGCATACAGTTGGCTAAGTAATCCTGGCTCCCAGAAGCAGCCACGCAGGATTGACACTTAGACACCGCATCGTCTGTTACGGCCCCGTTCGCAGCACAGTACGAATAATCACTCTTCTTATCGTCCAGATCACTATTCGTCCAAGCCGTTTCTAGGTCACCACACGCGGTGGAGGTAGAACAAGGTCCGGAAGTACAATGGCCAAATGTAAATCTTAGATTATCTACTCGCTTGTTAGAATTGGCACTTGATACAATAACAAAAACCAAGGAAACTTACATAAGAACGCCAGTTGATCGTTCTCACTCCCTTGAGAAAAGGTGCTGTCTTGGAGACAGCTCAGGCATTTCTGGAACGTTTGCCCTGTAGACGAGGAAGCATATTCGGAATCGTAACAGGTAATATCATCTGTGCCTATCGTTGACGAGTTTGGGTCGGACAAGTCGAGACTATTAGAATCTACACAGAGGGAAGCACAGGGTGAATTTGGTGTGACCTGCAAGGCGGCAACATGTTTCGTAAAGAGCGTGAGGGCTAGGCCACATAGAAGGGAAGTCATCTCGCCTGGAGATATAACAATAAAGATTTGAATTTAAACGAAAGATGGGTGGCAAAGAACCAAGTATTAAAAAGTATATATTGATGATATTACAATAAGACCTCCATGAAGTTACAGCCAGCCAGCTGGTTACTAGAGTCTTGAATATACTCCTCAAGAGAATAAAGAGCCTCGACAAAAAGAGTGTATGAGATTGCAATTAGAAAAAATAGAATCGTACCTACTACAAAATCAGGACGGGGTAAATATTATATTGGGGCCCGATCGGATCGTCCGTAACCATCACGGTGGTTCCATGGCTGCATCGTATGGGCAAGTTCACACTAGTTACTGAAGACTCGGTGGTAACCGGCGCGTAGAGAGGGGGGTATAGATTATGGATGACATACATGAAAGGGTAGTATGGCGGTTACGTCTTGTTCTGCCCCTTGCAGTATCAATGAAGTCTTCAATTGGACATAAGACATTGGCGTAGCAAAATGTATCCGGAGAATTGAGCCGGAGGTCTAGGATCTGGACGTCCTACCTCCTAAGCGCCGTGATTTGCTCGGTAATCTTACTTGGTATATCTTGGTGGGCCAGATGGACGCTCGGTGGCGGCAAAAACTACGATGGCTTGACCATCATGGCTGCCATGTTGTAGAGGCCAGCATAGCAGCCCGTGTACCCCAGGATCGTCCGATTCGGGGAAAAACAAACTGAGTCGTTTCCTAACACGCTTCCTAAATTGGACGATATCCTTGAATGCCAGTAAAGTAGGCGCAAGCTTGGGGTTTGTCGTTCGACACTCTACGTTACGATCTATGTTACGGAAGCGCTTGAGAAGGAAAAGGAGGATTGTGTTAGGAAACGAGATTGGATGAAATATTGAGTAGTTGGCTGAAGTGAGTGGTAGTATGTTCCAGTGTGTCTATTGAGAATGTGATTGTGATGGGTTGGGTTATCTTGCATCGTCGAGGTTCTAAGGTTGTATTCTGTAGATGTGAAAAGAGTCGAAGCAACATTGTGAACTTCAATTGCTGGAAGAGTGGGCGCTTAAATCGTGTACCTGGGCAGCCAGGGCAGGTACTAATGTGGGTACTAACTACCTATTGACGTTAGGGCATCTCTAGTTATTAGGTGACAAGATCACTAGAGGGGCAGGGGCTGTAGATGCTATGCCTTTCTAGGCCTAGCGGCATCTCTCATTTCTTCAAGCCTCCAAGGTAGTTCAAGGCTTCTACTGTAGGTATCAGGGTAGGTTAGGTCAATCTCAACTCTACAAGAACATCTATGGATTCAACAAAATGCCAACAGCAAATATCAAAAAGTCAAATTTTCAATTAAAAGAAATTCATAAGATTATATTAAATAAGACTCTATAGTTCTATATGCTCATATTCCATAAGCTTTCATTCCCAAGTCTCCCAAGTCTGTCTGAAGACCGAATTATACCTAATTCTTTGGAGCCAGCCCGTATGTGTATTCGGATATCCTCAAAATCCTTGGCGTCAATGGGAGCAACATGTCAACTCGTAGTCGAAAATCTGCATCGTGTGCGCCCTTTCTACTTTTTCATACGAAGACTCCCGTCTAGTAACCATTGCGCCGATTGATCTCGTCTCCCTCTTTCTATTTCCTCATTACTACCTATACCTTACATCTCCACTCGAACCTCCCGGCCTTGGAGGATGGTTGGCGTCGTGTACATACACCGTCCGTCCGGGCAGTTCGCGTGGAAGGCAATCCCGACCTGATCACCAACGTTAACTGCAGTGGCACCACCTGGTGCTTGCAGCGTATATTCCCCAGTTCTAATCATCGGATGCGGTGCTCGTTGGAAAGGTCCAAACACACTGGTCGATGTTGCGTAGTTGACGTTGTAGGTCGATTCAAGATAGCATCCGCTGCTGAAAAATAGAATGTATAGCCCCGTATCTGTAAGCAGCATGCTGGGGGCTTCCACCAACGGTCCGTCCTCGTCAGTTCGGTCCAATATCGGATACGGATCTCCAATCTTCGTCACACCATCCGCGGCGACCTGCTGTAGCATGATGGGTGTAGGAGCGATTGGTGCGATGGTATTGCCGCAGCTGCCGCCATGTCCCACGCTATTTCCATCGATTTTGTATAGGACATACCGTGTGCCGTCCGCATCTTGGAACCCGGAGGGGTCAATGGCACCGCCGATGGAGAGGTCACAGGCGAAAGGCTCGTCGGCAGCCACGTATGGCCCGTAGGGTGTGTACGATACTGCTGTGCCAATACAGTGGTGGGCTCGGTTCTGGGCTACCTCCCCGCTGTAGTACATGACGTATGTCCCATCATCCATCTGGTGTACGTCAGGGGCCCAAGTATTGTCCCCCGTAGTCCAGGCTCCAGGTTGAGGGAGAGCATCCACGTCGAGAAGACCCCATTGCTGGTAAAGGGTTCCTCCTTGGGCAACTTGGATTTGCTTCCCATTTCCACTCGTCGCGAACCCGTACCAAGTGCCATCCTGAGTTTGTATTATTGACGGGTCAGGGAAATTCTGGTTGAACACGGGAGCGTCGCCTGCTCCGTCGGGTTGTGTTGGGAATTGTGAACGTATCACCGGCCCAGCATGAGCTAAATTTGACGACAGCCCGATGGCCACAAGCATATTAAGGAGCGACATCCTAAATATCTCGCATGTCGAGCAAAGCTGGCGAGGAACAATAAAGTGCAGAAAGCTTGAGCTTAAAAGAAAGCAAGAAAGGGTTTGAGGACGGGGGCTAGGTAGCAGGGACAAGACGATCTATGGATCCAATAATTGGGCCAAAGTTCACTTCTATTCTCTGACTTGTCGATCCGCAAGAGAAAAGTCGGGCCTCATCCTTATTATAAGCGATGGAAGACATAGGCGATGGTGCGGAATCTTAGATGGTTTTCTGTACGTAATATACCCCCCCTGGTACTCTCTTGCTCTCCTATTCAACCTACATACATAGTGTCACAGTGGGCTTAGGTAGGAAATATGTTCTTCAATAGTGCGGCTGACCTACCGGTGTAACTGGCGGGGGTTAAATTGTAATAGCAAGCTGCATTCCAGCCATGTCCGCGTGGTAGGACATAATATAGGGAAACGGCACAAAGGCGCGGGCCATTCGTCACCCGGCTAGAGCCGCCGACTTGGCCTCCGTGAGCTACGAATTCTGCGTATGTCGTGGAGCCTCAAATTCACTGACCTAGTAGTGTATGCAGGAGTCATAAGAATGTGAAGAAACGTGTGCGATGTCATCGACCGAAGCACCTGCTATTATGGGCATATGGCTCTTACTTGCCTCGATACAGGAACAGCGGGTCATTAGCTTCGAGAACGTGCCTCGCAAAAGTCCGAGTACCACGCCGACGCAATGGGTAAGCTTTTTCATACACCGGTGCGATGACCAAACGGAACACCTATCTGGTTGGCTTCCGCTTTAGTAGGTACCGGCACGAATAGTATCCGCGCATTTGTTGAGTTTATGAACCATGAACTCACGGACAACTACCGAGCGCTATGTCAATATTACCCGCGACGATGGTAGAAGTCTATTTAAGCGCACGGCACATGTCTGACAACCTTGGCAGCCAGGCAGCCTGGAAAGCCGGGCTTACTGGCTGGCTGACTACCTAGCTAGAAAAGCTAAGGGATGGCCCAGGCAACGTACCATAGCTCGTGGCTCGAGAGATCTTCGCATAAGTTTGTTTCGATCTTCTCACAACCAACGTAGTGGAATTATGGAACAAGTTACCAATGCAGAGCAGATCCTTGCGGTAGTGAGGCTGATATCAACCCCTGCCCGGGTGACCCTCCGCGCAGATTAAGAAAAGCCGGGTTCAGCATAATCGAACGACCAGCCTTCTAGGTAGGTGTCTACTATGTAGTACATATGAGTTTGGAAGATTTAAAGATAACTATCTATGATTCAATAGTTGCACTGCCTTATATTAGTTACTACTGCCAACTATCTATTTTCATGCGAGTTTAGGGGCAAAACATATCTCGCCGAAGTAATACGACAGCGAAGCCTAATTCCACCAAGCCATCCAGCCCTTCGACAAGGTTTATTTAGCTGGCTACCTAGAGGTACGAAGTACGGCATAGTAGTAGGCAATACTTTCACCGTAGTGCAAAAACAGCCACATACCGCTCCACCTTCCCCTATCCCGTCATCAGGGTCGAACGCCCTATCGTATAACTATGCTTGACGGAAAATTTATAAACTGGACTTTTTAATGAATATCAACCAGGAATATTATGTATAAGTGGCTCCTACGAACGATCCAAGGGCACACTTTTAATCCCCATGCATTACCATAGTTTGGGTACCTGCCGTACTTGGCAGACGTCCCTCGACACTATTTAATACCTAATCTGTTATCCATGTTTCCATGTTCCCATGCTCCCATGTTTGCCTTTCCTGTCCTTTCGAAGCAATGCAATACCATTTCCATCTGTTCCGAGGTTCCGGGCTCTCTCTCTCTCTCGCCCTCTCTCGTCTCGTACAGAATATCCAGCATGACCATGACCAGAGGAGCTCCTCGAAACACGTAGAAGCAGCGAGCATACGTCAGAGCCGACTAGCCTAGGTCAATCAACCAGCCAGCCAACCAAACCCCAAACCCTACCAGGGGAAAAAATAGTTTCTGTATTGTTTTGTTTGTTGTACGACGAAACGTGTTGTAAGTAACCTACCCTACTTACCTTACCTAGGGCACTTCATGGTGATACCCGTTTCGGGGTAAAAAGGGACCACGAGCTTCTAGACCACGGTAGAAGAGAGAAAAATATGAGATATGAGACAGACAGCGCCCGGCCGTACGACAGCGGACGAAAAAAAGAAAAAAGAAAAAAGAAGTCCATTCCGAATGACCTGCCCGCTTAGGAAGTCCATCATCGCAGAATTTGGAGTTGTATACCTACATACCTACCTGCCTCTCCAGCAGCCTACACTACAACTACACTAGGCACACTAGTTGGTAGGTGCTCTTTTTTTTTTTTTTTTTTTTCCATCCGTGGAACCTCACCTCTACTCCACGACTCTTGGCGAAAGTTAGTTACCATGGGCGTCTACGTTTAGGACTTGAGATACCTACCCGGTGAGTATACCGTCGGTATGTCGGTATTCAACAAGAGAAGTACCTGAAATATGAACAACTACAGGTATATTCTCGCAAAGTGTGGTATATGAGCAGGTAGGCGAAGGGCATCTTCGACGATAATCTACCTAGCTAGCGAAAGAAGAGTACAGCGTCGTCAATGTCGTCAGCGCACTAACACACTTTTGTCCCTCCAATTCCAGGTCTTGAGACATGATTCCATCGTAAAACCCCCCCAACGGCGAATTCTGAGGTCATGGGTCGATCGTTCTACACCGCCGATCTGTTACCTTGGTATTCTTTCTTTTCTTGTCACTGGAGTCCGGTGGTTGAGTTCTTGTACCATGGGCGTACACGACTGGATACGATCAACTCGGTGTTAGTAGTGTACTGGCAGTATATTCATAAGCACTTGCAATTGTTGTCCTAGCCATCTCAAGAGACAATCACATGCATACATGAATCATGAATGCACAGCTGACGACATTGAATGAACACCTCGTAAACTCGATTCTGCCATCATCACCTGCTACCAACTTATTTTCAAGTTTCGCATGTACATCCCAATGAACATCTCGATACTTTTTTGACGTAGCAAGATAAAAAACAACTCGAATCAAACAAACGTCCTAAACGCCGTTTTCCTGACCCTCAGAGAAACTGTATGATACAGCAGACAACGCCGTGAGATCAACCTTAGAAGGCATATACATGCAACGAGCCAAGACAAGACCGAAGTGGTATCAACCAAATGCTACCCGGAAAAGAAGAACCATATTGAGAATCCGATATGCATTTAGTCAGAGTCCGAATCGTCTTTCTTTCCTAGTGAGGCGCGCTTGGCCTCTTTGGCTGCCTTCTTCTCGGCCTTTCTCTTTCTGCGCTCAGCTTTGTCTTCTGATGCTTCACCATCAGGCTTCTTACGCTTCTTCTTATTATCGTCAGCCTCGACGGGTGCCGATGTAGGGGCAGCTTCTTGAGCGGCAGCTGCAGGAGCTTCTGTCATGGACACATCAGCAGCTGGTGCTGTTGCTGCTGCTGCGCCCGTGGCGGATGACGGTGCCGGAGCATGGAAGTCCTTGTACTCGGCAGTCCACTTGGCGGGGGTTGCTTCGTTTGCCCGTCCATATTTGTCTAACTTTCCAGATGCCTTCATCTTTTTCTTCTCAACGGCAGTAGGGCCCAGACCCCATCTACGAGGGTACAGGTCTCGTTCCATGATACATCGCTTTACTTTTGCCACCACGCCGTGATCACAAGATGACATCTCTACAGTGGACATCATGGCAATTCCAAGAGCAATGGCTTCGCCCTTGGTGGTCATCAAGACAACTTCTTCGTGTATCTCAATACCGCTCTCTAAATTGAAGAGTTAGTGTCAGTGGCTACTGGGTAGGGTAAAGTTTTAAAACGTACCGTATCGCAACAAGCCAGGAATCATGAGTTTAGCACCGTAGCAGATGGCATTGACAGTGCTGTCCTTGACAACAATTCTCTTGTATGATGTAAGGAGAGTTTCTAGAGGCGAAATAACCTTGCGCAAGTAGGATTCGTCTCGAGTGTTGTCCATCATCCATTGCGCGTCCAGGACATCATGGAGCGTCACAAGATCTTTGGTCTCATCCATAGCACCACTTCGTACACGTCGCAGCTCTTGCATGTGTGCACCTACACCAAGAAGGAGACCCATGTGCACACATAGCGTTCGAATATAAGTGCCCGCCTCGCAGCTGACCCAGAAAATTCCGAGATGTCTGTCGTTGTCGAACTCAATGACTCGGCTCTCGTGAATGGTTCGGATACGAAGCTGTCGCTTAACGGCAGAGATTAGAGGGGGCCGCTGGAAGAGAGCACCAGTCAAGGTCTCAAGTGCTCGGGAGAACTGTGCTTCACCGCCAGGGAGCTTGTCGTGTAGACGAATGACGGCAACGTATTCCTTTCCAGCACCTTGCTGGGACTTGACAAGTCGAGTGGCACGGTCAACGCAGACAATTAAGCAACCCGTGACCTTGGGGTCGAGCGTTCCACTGTGACCAGTCTTTTCGACACTATAGAATTTCTGATATTAGTTTCAAGCAACGTTCCTAGTCCTGACCTAAAAGATGATTGCCATACCGTAAGATTCTCTTGACCCAAGCAACGACCTCGTGACTGGAAGGGTTCGAGGGTTTGTCGAGATTGATAACACCGGAGCTAATATAGGATTTAAGGTCTCGTGTCAAAGGCGAACTACCATTGGGAATGGGAGTGAAATGTCCCGTTCGAACAAGAACTATAAGTTCTCTAGGTTAGCATATTCATGTCGCAACCGAACTCAATTCGGTTCAATTCAAATATTCAAATATGAATGTTAAATAGCAATATTCAACGTACGCTTGTCATAGTTCTTCAGAAGCAGTGGCCATGTGCTCGTGTCAACAGATGGAGTGACAGCAGTTGGCTTGATGGAGAACTCGTCCTCCTTGGGCTTGATATCCTCCTTGGAAGTCATTTTGAACTGTCACTGTGAAGTTCCTATCACTAGTATGTGGAAACTAAGTGTAAGGATATAATGACAGCAGTGTTGACGTGAAGAAATATGTTCCAATGGCAGAAACAATTGAACATGAATTCTTGTTCGCGAATTGGACAAAAGATAAAAAAAAAAGTGAGAAGCTCCAAAAATTTTCGTTAGCTTTTCTGTGTGGAGAAGAGTGGCAGTCCCTTCGTCCAATCCTAGAGCTGAACCTGTACGCTAGTTAAGCTTCGATCTAGTCTATCGATAAGAAGCATCATCTCTACTTCTATCCGCACAGTAATCAGCCACATTTTTATTATCCTTATTATCCTTAACTCCGAAATATCTTGGCAATCACCGCACTGTACAGTACGTTAATCCGGCCGCCTTAATCAGTAAGGGTGAGCACTCGGAGATATTCACTACTAGGTACGCTATTGGTCCTCGGTAGTAAGTTAGTATTACCAATTATCAGCTATTATATACTTGCTGAAGCTAGTCTCTCTCATAGCCCCTTTCTACGGATTGTCTTGGGATTCTGTGTATGAAGCAACAGGAAGCGCTCGATCATCTAGAGCTGAGAATTTCAACTTTAGTAAACAGATTCAGCCTGTCATTGCTTTCATAGGCCAGAAAGTATCAAGACAATAACCTAATAGGTAGAGATAGTGAGCCTAGGTTAGTAGGATAAAATCAAACGTTCTAGATCTAGGGCTCCTCGATGCGAAATAGAACCCCTTCTTTGGTACTTTAAGATGATTGGTGCGGCTCCGAATACCTAGTCACGTAAATAAGAATGTGTGCATTTCCAAGTATATGTATGGAGCTGATGCAAGCGACGTAGGATCAGACGATAGATCTGGCAGGCTCCGTGCCCAGATATCTGAAGAGCTCCAAAATAGGCTAATTAATTGCTCAGTGTATAAAGCGTGAGCATACATATGATCAACAGAACTATATCCTGATTAAAGACATCATGGCTTCATATCTCAGACGTCTCGCCCTGCTCCTAGCTGCGGCCCAGCACGCCGGCGCTGCGGTAGTGTTCACCGTCCCTAGAGAGGCGCATACTGGAGGATATAGATATGCACCTCTAGACCCAGCCCCGGTTGGCATTTCGTAGGTAAGATCCAACCTATCCTTCTCAACAGAGACTCATCTAGGCTTTCGGCAGTTTCGAATTCTTCGCCTTCCCGTCCTATTTCAGCAATGTCAGTGCCACCACCCAGTGTCTTAGCAATTGGAAGGACCTCACAGGCGTCTGGCCACCGATACGCATAGGAGGCACAACGCAAGACCGAGCGCAGTACGACTCCAGGACCTCGGCATACGTCGTCTATAGCGTCTCTAACCCGGCCGATGCGCCGGCAAGCCTTACCTTTGGGTCCAAGTTTCTGACCTTGGCGGGATCCTATGGCGGCAGTGTGGTGGTCGGACTAAATAGGGGGAAAAACAACATCCAGAATACGATCGATGCTGCTAAGATCGCCGTCTCTGAGGTGGGGAACTTGCTCGCTGTCGAGCTGGGGAACGAACCAGAGTGTAGGTGCATTCTAGCTGGTTCAGAAATGAGGCTAATCGGTCAGATTATGCTAGAAATGGCCAGCCTATCGCTGGAGGAAGCTGGTCGCCGGCTGCAGATGCTGCTTCGCAAAATAACTGGGGCATCTTGGTTGGCTCGGCCGTGAATAAGGCACCAATCATCCAAGCTGGGAATTCCAACGACTCTCCTCCGCAATGGGGTGCGGCAGAGTTAATCGCGACAGAGAACGCCACGGTCAAGCAATATGTCAAGACATATGCCCATCACAACTACCCTGGAGGGAGTGTGACATCACTGATGAGCCATAGAGGTATCTCCAGCAATCTACACGTCTTCGACGCCGACATAGCAGCTGCCCTGAAGGAAGGGAAGCCGTATGTGTTCGGCGAGACGAATTCCGGTATGCGCTCTACCCCTTTCAACAATTCCGTAGCCTGCTGATAACATCGCTGGTAGTATCGGGAGGTGGAGCTGCTGGAGTGTCGCCTACTTTTGGAGCAGCGCTCTGGACCATGGATTATGTTCTACGCGCCAGTTATAGCAACATATCGCGGACATATTTTCATCATGGGACGGTAGGAAACTGCCAATATTGCTTCTGGGGTCGATATAGCATGGGGGCACCCTACTATGGCGCATACGCAGCAACCGCATTACTAGCCAAGGCATCATTCCTTACGGCCCTTGACGACGGTACTACTAACTACGCAGCCTACGTCTCATTTGATTCCAAGGGAGCTCCGCTGAGAGTATTGCTGTATAACTCAGACTACTTTAGCGGAAGTGGCAGTCGATCCAGTCAATCCTTCGAACTTGGTGGGTTGACGGGAAGTGCGGTGAATGCCAAGAGGTTGACGGCAGAGAGTGCTATGTCTAGGATAGATCAAAATGGTCTGGTGTCCTTCGGAGGGCAGACATTTACTAACGGAGATTGCACCATGGCGGGCGCTGAGGCCGTCGAACCTCTCACAGTAACTAATGGAAAGACAACGGTGACGTTGAAGGCTAGTGAGGCTTTGCTGGTGTATTTGCAATAATTTTCTAGAAATTCATCAAAATATCTTCTATTATCGAATCTTATCAAGTGAGACGCCTGTTTCCTCGATGTTGAGTTTGCTCCGTGCTCCATTGCAGCAGACTACCTAGGGAGATAGGGTACATGTATGTCTAGAAGTTTCACTTGTCTTGGATTGGTACTTCAGAGCCCGTCGTCTTCTTATATTGAGCACGGATGAAATCGGAGATCTGCTCGTCCTTAGCTTGTTCAACAGCACTCTCGTTGCTTTGGTCCCCTTGGCCTAGTATATTCTCTTGAACCCAATCAAGACCTGTGAAAGTGACCGGTTAAAATTTTGAGCAATGATATAGTTGACGTCTTACGCCTTAGGCTTCATATGGAGGTTTCATGGAAGCCAGGGATACGAGATGGACAAACCTTTGTCAATTGCATCCTCATTTTTCTCACTTTCCTTACCCCCTCCCGCCATCGCGTTGATCTTGTCCATGAAACCACCACTTGATTTCTGCTCTTCAGTTCCCTGCTGCTTCTGTTCTTGGCCCTCTTTGGAGCCACCAGTGAGCTTGTTTACGAAATCCATATTGAAAATAGCAAAGTAGTTTGGTAAATTAAAAGTGTTGTGACTGAATTGTTTTGTTTTGTTTTGTGCGAGAATGTGAGGCACTTGAAGTGAGGAGGTGAGAATGGTTGGGGCTATGAGCGAGAGACTACTAGGTAGGTTAGAGTGTTCAAGGTTAATATACCCAATGTCCTTAGGTACATAGTAGAAAGCAAACTAGTATCCAGGCTACCCTAGGTACTAGGTAATTAGATGGACGACGTAGGTGGCACAATGACATCACGCTAACTACTCCGGAAGCAATTCTTGTTCTTGTATTCTTGGTATTCTTGGTATTCTTAGAACGGGGATAATCCAGCTAATGTCCAGCTAATGTTATCGTTGATTCTTCTTCATTTCGGTTGAATCTATGTACGTACCAGGTAAGACAAGGTACACGTACTTCGTACATAACATTGAACCTATAGAATCATCGACGCCTAGCTGTTCGAACTTCGAAGACTACCCTAGGTAGTTGTAGTTAGCTAAGGTTACATAGTCCAATATCTTGACCAATTCAAGGGTCGGCATGTCTTATCCACAATGCCTGTGATGGCACTTGTTGCGGGATCACCCATTACCTACCTAGGTACCTATGTAGGCCAGCAGTGATGCGAAAATACTTATGTAGCTTTCGCACGAGCAGATCACTGATACCTATCGTTAACCATAGTGGAAGAAGATAAGCGAAATGTGTTTGGCATTTGTGATTGGACCAAATTATCAAAGGGACAATATTTGAATGGGGACATTTCCATGTTGCCCTAAGTAGGTGGAGTTTAAGGTTGTGGAGTGGATTAACGGGATGGATGGTGGATCACGCCAGCTTACCCCGCTGCGGCTGAGTGGGCTACATAGTGTATTCAAGTTCTACATATGTAAATATACATGATACCTGCTTAGTAGGTTATATGTACGTATGCAGCTACTATGTAATGGGATCATCTTTCATTAACATGTAGTTACATATTAAGTTCCTGACTCAGTGTATTTATCCATTAACTATGCCTGTGGATGCATGTAGGGCCATACATAGGGACATACATCAATACTATCAATCGTCGAATTCCTTCAATGTTGTCGTTTCAAACTTACACACCCTAGGTGCCTAGTAGTGGTATATGTATATATACATAACTAGTATGAAGACGCACTTAACTTCAAGTTATAGATACCAATATCTCCAGTGCACCTGCCTATTTATGTACATAGTAATGGAGGTAAGTGCCATCATGATGTAAATTACACTGCCGTGTGAGCATTGAAGTAGTGCATATATACATACTGTACCTGCTTATTCTGTATGTAGGGTATCAACGGTCTGCATCACACAAACATTTGAACCCCAACATTGAACCTGAACTGTCATGCCTTACCATACAGTGGCATACACACCACGCCATGTGATAATATGTACACATTTGTATGGTAGGCCAACCTGAACATACCATATTGACATCCTATGTAGGTACACACTGCACTAAATACCTACCTAACCTTAGGTAGCTACATCTGTGCATATGTAGCCTTACATACTACATAGTAGTAGTTCTCAACATCCACACCCACACCCACATCCACATCCGCATCCGCATCCATCGTACACATCGTGTACATAAGGTAGGTAAAAAATATTCGGGCTACTTGAGCAATATGGTTTTATTTGCCGTTAACGCTGTTTCCTAGCATTTACTACCTGGTGGTTATAAACTGCTGTTGGACAGTGCTCACTTTGTTGTCCCGCTTCTCATCCATTGTTGTCGTCTTGCCCGCCCCATCTTCTTCTCTTCTATTTTCTCGCTTTCTTTACGGTTACGGCTGATTACAGAAAATACCTTCATCTGACATCTATATCGAGATCGACACTGCAATAGGAAATACGGTATATTCACAGAATCGACCTCGTCTTCCCTTAGACGTTTAAGGATCCAAAAAGAACCAAGACAAGACGGTTGCCGTCTTATGGTTGGAGTGAAACCATTTCGCGTTGATTCCATCTCGTATCCAAACAATCAGCTATAAAAGGCAGGTAGGTATCTAGGTATTTTCAATTAACATTGATACCCCATCATTTCAACCTTACACATGTATCATTCTACCGTTACCCTTACCGTTACCATTACCATTGCCAATAACAATAAAAATACACGCCTTCTTCAAAGTGTCCAGTTAACGTGAACCACGCGCAACAAAACATTATTGCGCACTCGCATCAACTTACTGCTGCTATAATCCATTTCGTACAGATTTGCAGATAGAGGTCCGTCGCTAACTAACGTAGTAGGCTTCGTCTATCTATTTGTGTCCACGGCCCATATACAAAACAATCCGGGGCTTGCTACCTAGTAGCCTTGTGTCGTCACGTCATCAGATTCTCAGATAACCCAGATCTCATGGCTCCCGGTCTAGGAGCAATCAAGAATATTTCCAGTCGATTATCTCGCAATCGACATCATCACAATCAAGACTCGACCTTAGACGATTCGGCCATGGATGGTGGCGTGACATCTGAGCGCTCAGATCAAGCATCGATCTCGGCAGCGACCTCTTCGACACAGTCTAAGAAAGTTTCCCAGACGCTACATATTCCACGGACTCCCACACCAGAGACCGCCGAAAAGCCGTGTGGTGAAGCGCATGGTCTAGGCCAAGCCCCCTTACACATACCAACACCTACTTCTGAGAAGATCGCGCCTCTCGCAAAGCCAAAACTCATCGGGCCTTTCCAAGATTTCCCGGCAGCTGAAGGAACAGGTATGAACCAAACTCAGAGCCAGGGACAAGTGACAAACCCCTCGATAAGCAACCATCTACCTATTGAGCCAAATAACAGCTTTAAAGCCAATATTCCAAGCTTGGGTAGAGGGCCCCGTTTTGGTCGTTCAGAAAAAGACCGGCTTCAGATTATTCGTCGCCGAGCCAGTGCACGTAGCCAAACAAGCCATAACTCATTGCGCTCCTCCTTGTCTTCTTACTCTGTCGACGAAGACTTCCGCTCATTGATGTACTCCTCTGGTGAGGAAGGTGATGAGGAGATACCAAGGCCATCTCCCCCTCCCTCTTTCTCCATTCAAAAACTGGGTCAAGCCACACACCATCACTCCTACGCGCCGTGCGTCGGACACCCGAGCGCAACTAGTGACCATCATTTGACAAAAGATTCCGTCAGCAAATTTCCCAAGCCAGCGCCTGAGTCAAAGCTGCCTGTGCCGCTACCTAAGTCGTTCTCAAGCCACAGCCACTACATAATGCATATGTTCGGTGCTACCCATGCAGCACCCGGTAATTTCCATTCCTTTGGGCAAGTCAATGGCAACTCAGCTGATGAAGTGTCGGGTCCGCCATGGTACTGGTCAGCAACCAGTCCTGCTCTCCACTTCTCGTCGGCGGCAGAAGAATCCCAATCTGATAAGATGGATGTCGACACGGGTACTAAGGATGCCACAGAGTCTTCTGTCGAGGCAGAGCAGCACCCAGACGAGCCGGCAAAGATTGAAGCGGCTCTGAAGGATTTGCAACCGCTACGCGAATTCCTACACGAGTGTTTTCGTACACCATGCGCTGGATGCCATAAAGACATCAAGATGAACGCGCAAACTGTCCTTAAGATGACGACAGGATGGGCTAAGAGCACTGGTAAGTTTGATATTCTCCCCTCTTTCCTCACCCGTGTCAATGCTAACGGACGTAGGGAGAATCCTCCTCGGCGCGGTATGCCAGAGCGTCTTTTGCCAAACAGTGACATGCCTCGGTTGCGGCGAAGCCTTCAACCCATCCAAGGCTAATGGGCCAGGTATTCCCTTAGGTGTCGCCGGGGTAAAGTTAAGTGTGCATTGGTGCTGCGATCGTGGACGTCTAGCTGCAGCGTGGGCAGTTGCTTGCGGTTGGCAGACCACAACCTCCAAATCGCGATCCCGGTCCAGCATCTACAAAATGAAAGGGAAGGCCATAAACACAATGTCGTCGGCTGGTTTAATCTCGGACAGTGGAGTCGGTTATGGTGGCGGAATGAATGACGAACTCCCCTTTCCTCATCTCACTAGGCGATTTTTATCCACAAATCCGACACCGAAGCCATCTGTTGATACACAAGGAAATACTACACGTGAAGCGTATCTACGACTTCTGTCACGACTACTACCATCCTCGAAAGAGGAAACAGCTTATGATACATCGCCGGCGGATTTTCTATCGCAAATGATCTCACGCAGCCCGCTGATAGAAGAGGTTGCGTCATTACTTAACAATGACTCCATGGATGATATCTCGCAGCAATATGAGATCCACGATGCTGCGCTGGACCTATTCGATGCGCTGGGCGGTCATAATGCCACTGCGGGGCTCGTATACGACGACCGAAGCCTCTACCATGCAAGAGGTGGCACGCTGCTAAGCGTCTCCTTCGAATCTGGACAGGCAAATAACAGAATCTATTCGATCGATACCGGTAGGCCTCTGATCACGCTGCTTAAAAAGCTAGCAGCTCAGTCGCAGACGATACTCCGCCATTCCCAGGACCATCCTGCTGATTTTCAAAACCCAGAGGGGCAGAACTTATTGAAATTTTGCCAACGATTGAGCCAGATGGCGGTCCAGCATACCGTTAACATGCAGCGGCTTCGAACTACGATGGATCTTTGCGATGACCAGCCCAGCCAGGACTTATCCAAATGGCACCAGGAGAAATGCATCGGAGAGGTTTCTGACGAGTTGATCATGAGCAACTTTTGTTTCATGAGAGAAGTGGCGCGGTTTAATAACCCAATCAAAGGCCGGATGAAAAGGCTAATCACGGAGATCTCGACGCTGCAGGCGTCGCTACCGGATGGTATCTACATCCGTCACGGATCGTCCCGGCTCGACGTGATGAAGGTATTGATAATTGCCCCTAGGGGTACCCCTTATGAGCACGGTCTGTTTGAGTTCGACCTGTATTGCGATGTGAATTACCCAAATTCCCCACCTCAGCTAAGATTCAAGACGACGAACGGCGGTAAGGCGCGTTTCAATCCCAACCTATACGAAGATGGCAAAGGTGAGTAGCAACACAAGCCGAATCGACGATCTGGTGCTAACAATAAACGCGAACAGTATGCCTCTCTCTTCTCGGAACATGGGCTGGAAAGCAGTGGCAAGCAAACGAGTCTACACTGCTCCAGTTATTTGTCAGCGTGCTATCCATGATCTTTTGCGAGAATCCGTGGCTCAACGAGCCAGGCCGAGAAGTTCAGAGAAACAGCCACGAAGAGGAGAGATACAGAATTCAGGTGCGAATAATGACCCTAGAGTATGCCTTGCAACCTTGGCTCCAGATCCTTCACGCAAAGGACACGTATCCAGAAGAGGGCCACCCCTACGCAAACCTCTCATCGTTCTGGAAAGAGACTGTCCGGCTGCATTTACGACACAACGCCAAGGACCTCCTAGAATCGTATAAGCAGGCTTCCTTGCAAAGTAACTCGACGGAATTACAGGCAGCAGTGACGCGCATCCAATCTCTTCTTCAAACGAGGGGGTTCTTAGAGTAGAGGAGCTCAAGGATAAAACCGGAATCAGAAATAAATTAGGGAGGTGTGAATCCATCGAGAGCATGTGAATTAGGCGAGGTGATACGAATCAGTCGAAAATATGTGGTTCGTATAGGTAAACTCGAGAAGGAGCCCAAAAAGATGATGAATGCATTCCAGTGCAGTACCAGTGTTATCCTGCAAGAGCCCATGCCAACCCTAATCCGGACACTTGACTAGGTACTACTTTGCCGCTGCGTTTGTAATGAGGATGTAATGAGGAAATAAACAGCTAGGTACTCGTCAGATTCCTTTGCGAATCGCTTGTCGGAAAGACGATGGAGAATGAAATAAAGAGACTATCCTAAATCTGGCATGTGAGGACTATAGATAGGTACAGGGTCATTAATCGTTCGATTACGACCTTGAAAGTCAATAGACCTATAGGACTTGATAAACTGGTATATAGTTCTATACGAGAATATTTTTGATACGCCCTTTTTGTTTGTGATTGCCGATGCGAGATCTAATATCTCGGATATGCCTCTTAGTAACGTAGGAGGTATTAAGTACTAGGTAGGTAGGTACCTTGATTCATCTCGGACTGGTAGGTAGGCATTGCGCCCTAGGGTATCTCTTATAAGGGAAATCTCTCGTGCTTAGAAGAGAGAAGCTCTGCCTCGATTGATCTTGGGTCGTTATGTTGTATTGGCTAGGTTTTAGCCAGATCTTGGACCATAACTCTGCTCATCAGCTTTGGTTCCCATTCACCTGCTAATGCCTGACCAACCTATAGAGCACATGAACTGGAGCACATGAACGATGTCATTGCCATGTCATTGCCCATCGCCAAACGGATAGTTAAACTTAAGCAGGCCGATCAGACCACCAACCCACCCGTCGTCATCCTCAGCGATCCCGTCGCGCTCGCCATCCCCTCGGCTCGGAGAGCGGATCACGCAGGGCACGCCGCCGGCCCAGCTCCCGTCGGCGTGGCGGCCCACGGTCTCCCCCTCGACGCGGATCTCCATGCCGACGGTGACGCCAGCGCGCCGCTTGCCGTCGATGCTGACCTCGAGCTCGCGCCCGCGGTTCTTCTTGCTCAGCTTCAGCACCACCTTGGTCTCCAGCGGCAGGCCCAGCGGGCGGAAGCTCAGGCTGCGCGCGCAGATGGGCGTGATCAGCAGCGTCTTGACTAAGGGATGCATGATGCTGCCGCCGGCGGACAAAGAGTACGCCGTCGATCCGGTCGGCGTGCTGATCAGCATACCGTCCGCGACGGCCTCCGTCAGGAAGTGGTTGTTGACGTAGACGTCGATGATGGCGAGGTGTGGGTTTGGGCCGCGGTGGATGACTAGCTCGTTGACGGCGTGGAAGGGCCGGAAGGGCTGCTGGCCCTGGGTGGGTAGTGTGACGTCGGGTGGTATTGGCGATGGGGTCGCTTGGCCCGGCTCGGCGGTCGAGGTCGGTATCAGATGCTCGTTCATGTTCACCCCCGCGGCATCGTAGAGCCCGACGCGCAGCCGATGGCGCAAGAGGATCTTGCTGGACCGGGTCAGGCCCATGCTCTTCCCGCGAACACCCTCCCAATTCCGGTGCAGGTGGCTCTCGTCCCCCCCGTCCGGCCGGCCGTTGGCAACGAACTGGGTGTGGGGATCCTGTAAGTCGGAGACCGCGACACGGCTGCCGCTCATAAAGACCTCGCGCCAGGCGCGCTTGTACTCCTCGAACTTCCACTCGCCCAGGAAGCCCAGCGAGCCCATGCTGAAAGACAGTATCGGGGGCACGGAGGCGTGGAGACTGAAGAGGCTGGCGGCGCGCAGGATGGTTCCGTCGCCGCCCAGGGTGGCCACGAGGTCGATCTTGGCGGGGAAAGTGGCCGGGTTGGCGGTGTAGATGGGGAAGGGCAGGGACTCGTGGATGGTGGCGGCGATGCGGCGCTCGAAGACGAGGTTCAGGTTGGGGTACTCATGGTAGATGTGGCTCGCAAAGGCGAGGGTGGAATCGGTTACCTTGGGGGTGTGGAGCTTCGGGATGATCAGGATATTCCGAGGCGGCTCTGGCCACTGCAGCGACAGGAGCGAAGACGTCGGGCTATCCTTGTACTTGGGCAGTATGCGGTCGGGAAGCGAAGAGACGTCGAGAACCTCTCTGCGACAAGTGGTCGCTGAGAATGCGCGCACACGTTGAGCGCATCGTGTGACTTGGCGCCGGTAGGTATCAATGATACTCGGCCGAGGCATATTGCGATTTGACTTTGGCTATGACTTTCAATGCTGACTGTAACTGGTGTCTAGCTGAAAAGCATGACTCCCAAGTCAAAATATAATCGTCGTCCCTCGCAACTAACCCTTAAGACTCGCAATTGGGAGTAATACCGTAGGGAACGAACGATATATGTAGGTTTCTAGGTAGTATCGCGACGGGATCGCATAGCTCATACAAGCCGAATATTAAGCTAGAATAGTGTGAAGAGAGCACATGTAGCATTCTTAAGCCCGGGTTTTCTGATTCTCTTACTTCTTCTTCCTATGCCAAAGTAGTTCTGGTAAGATAATCGGAAAAACAAAAAACTGAATGAAAAAAAAATTGAAGAGAAAAAAAAAAGATGAGAGAATCTCAAATATTCTCACTTCTACTATTTCACCCCATAGCCATTCAGTCAGTGGTCTTTATGAGTCTGCCTAAATACTTAGGTAACCTACCTAGGTAGGTACTAGGTAGTCTTAAATATCAGTAGATGTCGATATCTTGTACTAATGCCATGTATGTAGCTGGTCGTAGAAGAGACAAAGACAATGACGATGATTGTGATGATTTTCGATATTATCTAGAGCTAAAATATAAAATATGATTCATTTTTTTTTTGGAGGAACGGACTGTTCATGTGCTACAATTCGCACGGCCTTCAGATGATACATAAGTTATTCGATATTGTAATAACTATCATGACATCCCCATTACTTAGCATCTTTTTTACATAATGACATCGGATGTTTCTCATGTGTAGGTATTGTACCTAGATCTAAATAGGTAACTTTAACAGTCAACCAGTAGAATGTCATGAGTAGGGACATAGTATTAGAGGTAGGTAGGTATTCAAATCCGCAAGAGTTGATATATATAGATTGGTCCATACCTCCCTATGTCTAGGTAATGAGCTTCATCTCTTCTAACTACCTAACCTAGTACACTGCATCCTATATTAATAGAGTAACCTAACCTAGATACTTCAGCTTTGCTTCCAAGAATTGGCCAAGAGAAAAAGGACATCACCAATTTACTAACCCCCTTAAACCCGAAAATCACAATGGCCGACTCAGCTACAACCCGTACGCTCAACGTAGGTGTCATCGGCTATGGGTAAGATACTGTGAATAACCTCGCTCACACGAAGCTATAATCTAACGCGTCTCAGATTGTCCGCCACCATATTTCATATACCCTTCATCACCATCACGCCCACCTTACGGCTTCACTCCATCCTGCAGCGGAATCCCAGCGAGTCCAAGCAGTCGGCCCCGCGCGACCACCCTAACATCAAGCATTTCACTTCTCTAGACCAGTTCCTCGCTGACGCCGATCTGGACCTGGTCGTGATCACCACACCCCCTCAGACGCATTTCCCCTTTGCGCAGCAAGCCCTGCAGGCGGGCAAGCACATCTTCGTGGAGAAGCCCTTCGTGCCCAGCGTCGCCGAAGCCGAGACCCTCATCAGCATCGCCAAGGCGAAGGGCCGCCTGATATGCGTGTACCAGAACCGCCGGTGGGACAGCGACTTCTTAACAGTTCAAAAACTATTGGCCGATGGCAAGACGCTGGGCCGGATTGTGGAGTTCGAGACGCACTTCGACCGCTTCCGGCTGCAGAAGCCGGTCAATTGGAAGGCTTCGTTGGGAATGGACCAAGGCGGCTCGGCCCTCTACGACCTCGGCACCCACCTGATCGATCAGGTGTACGTGCTGTTTGGGATGCCGCGGGGCGTCTTCGCCACGTTTGCTAACCAGCTAGACGGTGTCCTGTCAGGACCGCAGCAGCCAGACCTGACGCCCGACAGCATCACCGTGCAACTGTTCTACGACAACGGCCTCGTCGTCTTCGTGCGCAGCGCCGTCGCGAGCGCCGAGGTGCACCAGCCGAGATTCCGCATCCGAGGCACCAAGGGCAGCTATCGCAAAACGGGCCTAGACTCGCAGGAGCCCCAGCTCAAGTCCGGCATGAAGACCAGCGACGCCAGTTTCGGCCGAGAAGCCCCGGAGTGGAATGGGTGGCTCACTACTGTGGATGACAATGGCAACCTGCACGAGCAGGAGTGTCCGAATGTCGAGCCTGAGACCTACCGCAAGATATATGCCCTTTTTGGCGAGGCCCTCATCCGGAATAGCGAGGAAGATGTACCCGTCCCGGCGTCCCAGGCGAGAGATGTCCTACGGATCATCGAGGCCGCCAAGGAGAGTGCAAAGACTCGGCGCCAGATCGACTTATCTTGAGAATCCTTTCCCATTGGATGTACATGAGTTCTCGGGTACCTACCTAGGTGTATGTACAACATGTTGCAGTAGATAGGCAATCTGTGCTCATTGGTTTACTTCCAGGCGCTGCCGTTCCCATATACTAGTAGAAGAACATCTAGGCTAGAGAATCTAGCCGATTGTAACGACAGTGTTCCCTTTGCAGGATTTTGCAACAGGGTCAGGTTTGCTTGCGAGCAACGGTTGATGATTTCTAGAATGGACAAGAACCAACACTCCTAGGCCCTGAAGAGCATAACAGTATTATTCCCTGGAACTGAGTGACATAGTACACAGGCAGCCTCTTGTAATTAGAGGAGCCATGAAAAGAGTAGAGTTATGCATATCATGCCGTTATGCAAAGTTCATCAATCTAAACTCCTGTCCTATATGTGCGATTCCGCCATGACATCGCCTTGGGTATCAAATTCAACCCCGATTTGTTCCATCACCATTCCATATGCAACGCCCACACAAAACCGGTCTTCGAAAAGAATGGAGGGAAAGGGGATGGACTAACCACGAGTGAGCACGCGTAGGGTTCTGAGCATGACATTGAACAGTAACCCAAATGCGCCAAGCATAACGAAGATCCTAAAAAATTCCCACCAATACTGTGTCCGCACTTCCGTCTCGATGTGCCCCTTGATCCCAGCCCCATTTGCCGGAAATCGTCCAGTGGCGACATATTGTTCAAGCAAGGCATCCTTCTCGTACCAGCGCTCACGGAGCCACTCGTCGAAGGCTTCTGGAGTGTCCAGAGGGATCTTAGCCAGGTCGAATCGTCTCCAGTAGAAATTGACAGATTTAGGAGGTCGGCCCTGGAAGAAAGTGCTTGACAGGGTGAAGTAGTCTTCGCCGTATTGTCCGCGACTAAAGACAGCAGGTTAGCTTGACAACAAGAGTTCGCAGATGCGGCATGGAAAGGGATACATACGGGACACCCTCGTAGGCTACAGTGCAATCGTAAACGTAATCCACAGTCCCCTTAAGTTCATTGAGGCAAAAGTACATGCCAGTACTTCGAGGCAGCATCAAATGCGCCAAGTCACGAATACCTGATTTGGCAGCCCATCTGGCTGACTTATCCCGGCCGTTGCCGGACAGGTTAGTGCCCTCCGGGAAAAGAAGCAGCCACATTGGATTTAAATAACTTTTCCCGTCCGGACCTGTATGCCGCGTCTTCAGTTTGCCAAGTCTATGGGCTAGGCGTGGTTGATCGACGGCCATCTTTCGGGACATGAAGACAAAGCCGAGAAACATGCAGCCCGGACCGATGACGGGGATCCATTTCAACGATTCCTTCAGGATGATGTAGATGTGTCCATGCATTTGCGGAATGCCCGTATATCCTACCCACCAGAGGTATAACCAGTCGGTGTATATCTGCCACAGAGCACTCGGCTGTCAGCCGTGTACACAAGAACCAACGTGATGAGAATAGCCTGGCACAAACCTGGTGATTGGCGATCATGACCATGCGCTCCGGGAAAGCGCAGTTGACTCTACCATCCGGCGCTAAACTGAACTGTCCAGCGACAGAGGAGTCGCCGCTAATCCTAATGACAGTAGGCGCCCACCACTGAGTCATAGTTGTTATCAACAGACCAAAGGACGCTTTCGTCAAGGACATGTATGCATAATAGAAATCGCGGTTGAGGTAGTATATCGGGGCGCCAAGGATCTGGGTAATGTGTATGCTATAGACATATCAGATCGATATTTCGTTTTTTTTTCTTCATCCCGAGAAGCGATCAGGAAAGGACCCAAAAGAAGAGAAAAGGACGTACGTCAAACAGCCGCTTGCAAAGTATAGGGAGACCGAGACGGCTCGGAGGAGGGCCCTGAAGCGGCCGTATTTTGCTTCGCCTGCAGGGTGACCACTATCGATGGTAGATTTCGACCCCGGGACAGTGTCCGGAGGCTGCGGACGCTTCCGCAACTCGGCGGTCGTCATAGTGGGTAGGGGTCGGCAACGTGATAGGGTAGGCGGCGGAGACTAGCAAGATAACGAACGAGATAACGAGGTAGAGTTAGAAGAGATTCGAAGATCGAGAAGGGTGGAAATATAGCGTTCGACGAGTGTCCACGGGAGGATTCCACGGATGGGTGTCACGGATGGGTGAGTTAGCGATGGTATGGTCTGGTCTGGTTACAATACTAGAGACCTAGTAAGCAGAGGACGAATGGAGGCTGGATGCCTGATAGGTGTAGACAGCAAGTACATAGGTATAGGTAGGTATGTAATATGTACCAGGTGTCGTGGCCTTGTTAAGATGGTCGGGATCTGTGAGGCGGCCGAGGTTCCCGTCTCTTTACAGCAAGCAGTAAACGGATAGTGGGCTTATGCAAGATAATTTGAGGTAAGAATTGAGGAGAGAACTTAAAAGAACTAAGATCTACCCACTTCTTAGGAACAAAAAAACGATTCGATGCGCTAGGCACATGTATTTATTTAGAACCCACAATCCATATGTGCTACTACCAGACTACTGCTAGGTAGAATCGAAGATACGTAGGTAAGGTATGTACCTAGGTAGGTAATAGGCGTTAGGGTTTTAAAAGAGAGAGATGGATTATGAATGGATGGATGGTGTTTCAACTTTTAGGACATACATACACTGCTTAGTATATGCCTTAGTTAATAGGTAGATGCCTACCTTATGTAGGTAGATATATGCTTGGTACATACCTACCGGAAACTCAGGTATGTGTGCAATGAATCAACTTGAATGATCTTTGATAAATGAGTACATACTACTAGACAAAGTGGGCTGAATTATCCAGATGACCAGTGACTCTTGGTGGGGTTATATCAATATGTACATGTGAGTGAATTATCGCAAAAGGTCAGGTTAAACAGCGTTAGGCAGGTAATGTGACACGAAATGTCGGAAGGTTGTAGAGTTGAGGTTAAGAAGAAGAGATGCAGATGCCAGAGATGCTACTCTACTCTACCTAGCAGTGCCCAGGGTACCTACCTACCAGGTCCTACCTAGGGTAGTTAACAATGACGACACGTGCACATGCTGTTGGTACCTTTAAGCAGCTGACCAACTATATAACTACATAAGGTGCATAGGTGCATAGGTGCATATAATATATATGAATCTATTATAGTGGCCACATGGCAACCAATCAACCAAAGGCTATAAACAACATTGAATACTACAATATCATTAACTTTGACACTACTACAAATACATAAGTACATACATATGTACATAGCATATAAAAGAAACTTTGAAGGTTATAGTTGATTTGGTCGTAGTACGGAACAAATCGGCACGTAGCTCTTCTTAGACCTTCAAAGGTCTTGACTATGCCTAATACTCACTCCTTAACTTTACCTCCAAAACTACGAGACAACAAAGTAGTTGAAGATGAAGGGTCACCGTCGCGTGATGTACTCATCTTCTTTATCTCCGGAAATCCCGGCCTCATTGGCTACTATGAGCCCTTCTTGTCAACTCTCCGGACACTCCTAGATGAGACTAACTTGCTCCGAAATGCTCGCTTTCAAATATACGGTCAGAATCTAGCCGGCTTCTCTGACGACGACCATGAACCTTTCACGACGGACAGGAAGCCTCATAGTCTTGAATATCAGATCCAGCATACCCTCACTGTTCTAAAACAGCTACGCATCGAATCTGGTCCGCGTAGAGGACTACCGTACGACGATATCCTGCTCATCGGGCATTCTGTTGGTGGATACATCACTCTCGAGCTCTTTCATCGCCTTCTCCGAGATCCAAGTTTGGCTCCTCATGTCCATCTTACTTCCGGCATCCTCCTCTTTCCAACCATTCATCATATTTCGAGCTCCCCAAGTGGGTGGAAGCTCAATTTGCTTCGCAAAACACCCATACTTGGCGACAATGCATACCGCATTGCTCAAACAATTTTGCGTCTCTGCCCGCATAATGCCCTTCATTGGCTTGTACGCAGGGTCTTGGGCTTCTCGGCTCACGGGGTAGAAACAACGACGCGCTGGCTCAAAAGCCGAGACGGCGTATGGCAGGCTTTACACATGGGCATGGACGAGATGAAAGTCATCGGGGAAGAACGGTGGGGCAACGAATTGTGGGAGATAGCCCACGAAGCCGAAGCTCACGACAGAGAAATTCCCACCTTCTTCTTCTTCTTCGGTAAGAATGATCATTGGGTAGCGAATGAGCATCGAGATGGGTTTATCAAGAGGCAGAAACATTCGAAACGTACGAGATTAATAGTGGACGAAGGATGTATTCCACATGCCTTTTGTATACGTATGTACCTATACAAACTTCCAATCTTACATTCAACCACGAAGCAAAGGTTAACATTGAACATAGATCACAGCGAGATCATGGCAGAAAAGGTCAAAGCATGGATTCTCGAGATGTACGGTGCGAGCTAGCAATCCCTTCGGCCTGAAATCCCTTAGTACTTCAGACAATACGTAGAACTACGTTGTACATATGTCAGCATCCCGGAATACCAAACCGGCAACAATACAACCTTCAGGAGCATCCTCATGTTAAATGATCAAAGATACACTAGGTACCCATTGTATTACAAAACGTTAGAAAATATTAATGCGATATCTATTGGTAACAACCATAGGACATGTACAATCAAGTGCAACATGCGGCTGGGTACTAAAAGTACATGTACGAATTGTGCTGCGGAAACGAAATCACCAAGAGACATACACCAAACTGATCAAAACGGACTCCGAAGCTCTGTGTGTTATTCCGGTCCAGCGACACAAGCTGACAGGTATCTTAGGAGGGTCTAGGTCTAGTACCAGACCAAGGAATTGCTTCGCAACCTCCCCTTTTCAATGTTAACCTACTCAACGATCCTCAAAAATAGTTAAACAGTTCTACTACGCAAAACATCATAATGGCATATGTTCAGAATGTCTATCAACTCCTTATAGCATAACCATACCAGCACCAACACCCAAGGCTACGAGAGCATAAAGGCTGACGGCCATATCACCCATGACCGACGCGGCACGGATAGAAGTGGCACCGCTCTCGTCAGTGGAGCTGCCACCGGTGGAAGCGGCAGCGTCGGATGCGGTGGTAGCAGTGGCTGCGACTGCGACTGCAGCATTGGCCTTCGATAGCGCATCCTTGCATCTAGTAGAGGGTTAGTCAACTTTCACTCACTAATGATTTATATAAAACTTACGAGGCATCGTCCGTGCCGGAAACAAGCTGGGCCTGTCCTTTGAAGCTGCAGGCAGTGGAAGCCTTGTTCTGGTTGGTGTAGTAGCTGTTTAGGACATGGGCGAGCTGCTCCTTGGGGTTGCACATGCTGTAAGGGCCGTAGACACCAGTCTTGGTGTCAGCCTTGATGCCAGCGCAGGCCTCGGCATCGTTTGCGCAAACGTAGCCGAAGATGGCGCCAAAGTCTTCCTCCTCCAGGTCATCCGAAGGAATGCACGACATGGACTTGTACATGCAGTCGCACAAGCTGCTGTCAGGGGTAGGGGGGAGCGCGGTATCGGCGACATTCCAGTTCTTAGAGACGGCAGGGCATGCGGCAGGAGAGTTGGTAGGGTTGTACGCGGCCATGGAAGTCGACGAAGGCTTCACATCAGCGAGCTTGGACTGCAGCACCTTGTAGTTCTTCATCGGGGTGGCATCATCGCCGTCAATCTCGACCAAACCTGAGGACAGATGTCAGTTTTCGCGATCTCCCATTCATAGCATTGGTTTACTTACCGTAATCGTTCTCCTCTTGGTGGAACATGTACACAATACCACCGCTGAAGACACCGGTCATCTTGTCCGAGTACAGAGCGGTCGTGTCGTCCCAGAGACGACCTTCGGCGCCGTTTACGGTGTTGCAACCGTACTCGGCGAAGAAGACGGGAACGGAATAGTTGGAGAAGAAGTTAACTTGGACATCGTAGCCAGATTCGGTGAAGCTGCTCTTGCCACACCAGGAGTAAATGTTGTAACCCCAGAAATCGATGGCTTCCTCTTCCTCACCGCAGTTGAAGTACTGGGCCATGTTGACACGGATCTCGGCGTCGTCATTGGCAGCGTATCCAACACCCATCCATCGGCCACCCTTAGCCATCTTGTCGGAGATGTACTTCTTGGTGTCCCGAGTGGCAGCCTTAACGTACGCCGAGGCATCAGCTACGGAGCATGGTTAGCACTTATCCATGAGTCACATTCCGTCTGCGCGGAGTCCAACTAGGTGTCTGGCTAACCAGACCAAGCAGACTTATAACTTACTGTTAGTAGCGTTGTTGGTGACTTCGTTACCGGAGAAGAATCCGATGACGTTGTCGTACTGGCCGAGGTTGTCGATAACAGCAGTGTAGCGCTCATACAGCTCGACGTTCCAAGCAGGCGAGTCGCGGTTGATGGAAAGCGCGGGCTCACCCAAGTCGGCGACGACGTAAATACCAGCCTTGTCCAACAAGGCCATGCATTCGCTGTGGTCGGCCTTAGGGTCGATGGCATAGGTACGGATGGTGTTGATGCCGAGCTTTTCTAACAGCGGAACGTCGCGCTTGCAGGTGTCGGCATCCGCCAGAGGATCAACGTACTTGGTGTCGGAATCGGTGCTACCACCGGGTCCGCCACCGGCTTCCTGCTGATACGCAACACCTTTGATGAAGAACTGTTTACCGCTTTCCGTGAACAGCTTCTCACCCTATTGAAAGTATATATGGTTAGTCAAATACATACTCCGAGATTCTTCTCGCCCGTTCATGAGGTGTTCCGGCGCTGGATATAGGATATAACCGACCTTCTTGATAATGGGCTCCAGCGCGGCAGCATTGCTGGCAAGCAGCAGCGAGCTGGTCAGAGCTGACCGTAAGAAACCCATCTTGGATTAATTAAGTAATGGTTCGTTGAGGATCTCCAGGATCTCGTGGTACGGATTATTGATATATCCTTCGATAGCAGATTCGACCAGGACTAAGGGGTGTCTCCTTTCCTTCCAAGAGATGTAGGTATAATACGGGATGAGAGAGCGTGTGAATGAGCAACTGTATTTAATGAGTGTGTGTAGTTGGAATGGTTGGATACCAATATCTTTTTCTTCCCCCAATATGCCAATTAATTAGAAAGGCTTTAAAAGAGAGTGTGGTTCGGGAGAGAGGGAAAGTATTAGGTATGTATAAAAGTTGGAAGACCAAGACCAAGACCTGGTCTCGATTAAAAAAGGAAAGGAGAAAAGCATTATTACGAGATATTAGTTAAGGAGAAGGTCTCCAGGGTCTAGCTCGACAAGAGAGATTAAAACTGGTCCCGATCAATGGAGCTCTTTTGAATTGAATCCCTTGATTGGCTTTACACTCGCCATGAAAAGACCGATGTAGATTAGTGAAGACCGGGGTATTTGCGGGTAGATGGGAACAGGGGAAAGGTACTAGGTACCTTTAGGTATGTTTGTTAGTATGTATTGTACGTACTACGTACCACTACGGATGTACAATGTACAATACAACTTTGAATAGGTAGGTATGTATGACATTGTATGTAACTTACCATGAGTCCATGACGCCTGACAGATCAAAGTTTGTTTATTAATAGTTAAAAAGTTGAAATTTAATGGAAACCAACCAATCTCAATACATAAGCCATTTTCTTGCGCTTGCGCTTGCAAAGATCCATCATGAATGATACAGAACTTGTCGATATACTTACCTTCTCATATGAATTACATACATAACTACATTTTATGTAAAGTATGTAGCTTCAAATTTTACTTAACCTAGTGCTATGATATAGGATATATGCACCTTGTCGATAACTCGATAAAAACAACAGAAATAACTTACAAGGAAGCGGTTTTCATGCACCTTTGCCTCTTTACATAGTAAACAGCAATCTAAGGTCAGAAATAAGTGCGGTGCAGGTGTGTAAAAAAAAAAAAAAAAATCGTGCTTGTTGGAGTTAACGCTAGGTTATTAGGGTAGGTATTTATCATGCTTGTCGATCAGAAAAGGGTTCTCAAGTTTAGTGGAACGCCCTACGCTGTTGGACCCGTCTTCAGCGAGGCGCAGTAAAGATTGGCGATAGGTAATAAGACGTTGTATAGCAGTAGGAGCTGAGGACATCTACTGTCATCTAGACCTAATAGTGTATTCTGGTCAAATGAACAGTAATGTGTTCCTTGGCCCGTGTGAGAAACTCGGCCTATTCGTACCAGCCAGCTATTTACCAATCCAAATCCCTAGTTAATAACCTTGAAGTCTACTGTCTACCTACTTAGTACTTACATACCTCCCTACCTAGTACGTAGTAATATCTACTCTAATTCACGGAATACTAATGTAAGTAAAGTAAGGTTCTGACCGAACATACGTACATAATAGTTAGTAGGTTAGATGATTATCAGGTACGGCGCTTGTGTAATTCTCTGTCGTGCTCTAGCAAGCCCAAAAGCTGCCCAGTAGGTCATTTATGATTTGTGTATGGCCCCAGCCAACTAGCTTATCAAACATTTCTTGGGTCAACCGTATTACATTCGGTCAGATCGGCCTTGGATTGGCTAGTGGGACTTCTTAGCTGTCTTGTGTCTAGTCTAGGCAATGAACAACACGAGTTTATGGTGATCTTCCGCAAGTTGCAATTCCCCTTTATCCACCTTGCATGATCGTCGACTTTGCTTTACATAGTAATTGACAAATTGACAGGTAGCCGGGTAATGAATGATTCTCATAGGTACTACTCCGTACGTGCACAGCCTACGACAAACAACCTTGAGATTCCTTCAACGCAACAGCGCAATTACTCTACCTTTATCCACTCTAGTTCTGTTGGCAATGGGCATTTCTAGCATACAAGGTACATAACTGTGTAGCCTACTTCTACTCTTCATAGTTAGTTGTGGTGCTCTATTTCGTCACATTTCTTTGAATGTATCAGAGTGCCCCCCATAAACTACGCATAGTTCGCCTTCGCAAGGCCAAGCCAACCAAGCCTTAGATTTTGTTTGAGATAATATTGGCGCGGCGTTTGCATACATATCTGATACTGGCACTGACACTTGTCAAGCCTTTCCTCCACGTTACTAAGAAAGCCAAAAAAAAAAATCATTTGTTCAAGCGCCTTGGTGGGATGTGTAGGTGGATTAATTTAGACAAAGGAAAAGAAAAGAGAAAGATAAAAAAAAAAAGCCAAGCTTAAAAGAGAGACGTTTGAATTGATCTTACCCAGTTCTTAGCCATGCCATACCTATGCAAACAAAATCCGGCCATCCGTCCTGTCAACTACGGCCGTGTCCCGAATCCGCGTTGTAGTCATGCTTCGTCACATCCCGTTCGGCTCTACTCGGATCTATTCGGATGAGATTGTCATTAAGATTGTGGAACGGCTGCCGATCATTAATGTCCATTCTCCGCGCCACTGGCGTAGGAACTTGTTAAGGTGTTCCATCAGGTATCAGAAAACACCGTGTTGTGGGCCACAACACCTATCATTCATGCTTCATGTTAATCCTCCAACAAGGTCTTGAAAATTGTGATCAGTTTCGGTGATTTCCGTCCAGTAGATTTGCATACCTTTACAATGCGTAAATACTTGATTTTCTCCAGTAATGACATAGAAAGCATTAGATTAATTATAATTCCTCTAAAGTGTAAGTTGCGCATGTCTTGATATCTACCTTAGGGAAGTATGTGGTGGCGTAGGTACCTACTCCTTAATACCTACTGTAGGTTCTTAGGTGATCAATGAGATAAGAGACAATTATCATGGATAGAATAACTAATTGTGAAGGTGGAACTGTCTTCTTTTCTGTCACTTGTTACATTTTAGACAGCCATGATAACTATTAGTTATGCTAATGTTCCCTTATCAATCGTCAGGAACCTGTATGAATAGGTGGCGCTTTGTTGTTTCAACTTGGCTCTCCATTTCTACAAATCGGGAATACAAAAGTTCTTCTGCTCGAAATAGTTGCCGAGTTATAGCTCTGCTAATGTCGCTTATTTGTGTATTATAGAAGCCAGAATCCCCCTTATACACAAGCATAAGCACGACCTAAACACTCTACGCCGTACTAAGTCGCTATCCAAGAGGCAATAGTTAATGGGATCATCAAGCCCATGCGTCAGCATCACCTAACTTAAGTAATCTGAGAAACTAAGGGGTAGATGTCACGACCGAGGGAATACGCTGACATGTCTATAAGGAGTTCATCTATAAGAATTTCTAGACCAAAACACTCACACCTCAGAACCTTAACCTAAGCGGCCTCGTCGGACTCTGGACTTATATCATTGATCTCGTACTGAGTAGTAACCTCGTCGTCGTCTGAATCACCCTCGGCCACAAATGCCGCCGTGCCGTTCGAGTACTTGCTTTCCATGTATTCAGGCATTGGCACAATAGGATAATACCTCCTAACCACCTTCTTAGCTCCGTCTCCAAATGAGGCATCCCATGGCATTTTCATGCTGGGGGGGATCGCCCACCCTAGCCGTGTATTTCGAAGCCAAAGTCTAACTAAATGTCTGGAGCAATAGCCGTCTTTGTATGACTCGCGGGCGTGTAGGAGTCCTAGGTTATTGATAAATACAAGGTCCCCGACCTGAGTCTCTAGTCGTATCTGATGCTTCTGAGCTGTCGCCTGGAGTACCGCGAGGGCATCCTTCTGTCTAGGTGTCATGTGTGGAATCGAACTGTTGTAGTCCTTAGGGTGTGGCCCAATGCGAGCAGGATCCATCGAAATTAATAGATTATCGGCATGGAACTTTAGAAGAGGGCATAAAACGTATCGTGGCTTTTTTCGCGAGTTGCTACTGAGAAGAGTATTAGTTAAACAGTAACCCTCCAATGATTAACTTCGCCTACGTTTGAATTGGCCAGTCGTGTTTGGCTAGAGTATGTAAAACCCAGGGGCTTGACTGTATCAATTCATTGTAAATGGCGGCCATAGATGCCACGCAGGTACGCCCGCCTGCATCAGCCAGGCCACGGACTTGGAGGGATAGGACCTCGCATCCCATGTCATTATGAAAGGGCTATATACCTACAGTCAGCTTGGGATAGGTACTTCTTCTCTCTTCTGATGGGGTTCTGTGCTTACCAAACTATCACTGGTATGAATTCCGTGGCGTTTTTCCTTAGATATAGTCCACATCTTAGCCTCGGTGACGTGTGCTTTCGTTTACGTTAGCAAGAGATGGAAATGAATGAATTATTGGTAACCTACAGAGCATGTCACCCTTAGAGCTCTGTAAACCTCTTTGATCGCCAACATAACTAGCAAGAGCAAGGAAGAGAACTATATTGTCTTCGATGGTATAGTCTTTCGAATTCAGCCCACGAATAATGCATACTCCTGTGCCACGATGAACTTCGAGGGCACATTGTTCGAGTCGATTCCGAAGGTTTCGAAGGGGAAAATGTTCCCGAGTTGCCTCGACCCCATCTAATTCAAGTTCTACATAATTGTAAGCCAGGAATACTGGGAATACTGGGAATACTGTGACTAGCAGGAGTATTTAGTATTACTAAGAAAACGTACTGTGGAAGAATTGTAAGCCTTCCCCTATTTCGGTTACATCCGACGCAGTGAGCTCGAGGACACGAAGCTGCATCTTATCAGCTTCATGTCCAGACCAGTTCATTGGACCATCAATAAAGTTGGGATACCCCGGGGGTGGCCGAGGAATGCTGCTTTGCTGCCGGGATAAGATATCCGCGGCAAGATCATGCTTTTCGCGCATCCATGGCTGCAGGCAGACAAGGCTCTCAGAAACGGATGTAAGTATGTGAGCTGTCATTTTAAAGACTCGTTTCCAGGAGTCTGGACGAGATAGATTCCCTGGAAGGGGAGAAGCCTCTCCATCTCAGAGACTTATAACGACTACTACATGGTTGCTGTTCTCAGCACTTCGACAACGACTCATTGAACCATGGCACAATTTCTATGTACGCTTCAACCCATCCATTATTGGCTCGTATCAGTCCTTATTTTATTGAAAGACTCATAGCGGTGGACTTGGTCGATGAGAAGAATCATCGCGTTGACCTTGCAGAAGGACTGCTTGATGGGTCTAGCAATACTGAATGCCAACGAGGCGCCGAACGATGTGGTCACACACAGGGTTCGGGAAATCTTTGTGTGGTCTCATCCGGCTGTACATCCGGCTGTATTGCCTTAAAGAAGCTGCATCGTTGTATAGAGAGACTACCGTTCCTTCGAGAATTAGCATGGCTATCGCGGCGGACAATGAGATGGGGGGGTATGGTGAAGGCCAGCAACAGAACGGACGAGAGTGAAATGGCATGCCAGAAATACAAGCACAAAGCTACCTACCTGTCTACCTCCCTACTAGGTAGTTGATGTCCCGTCCGATCTGCACTGGAACCGTTGAATGTCTATTTTCATTGTTGTACTTACGACGAATATTGTAATACTAAAATAACGCCCGAGCCGCGATGAGTGCGGGCTTTACGGGGCGGATCTAACCTACCCACATTGGAAAGGAAAGGAATAGGATCGTCTATCACATCGTACAAATTCTTTCTGCTGAAGTCTGGTTGCCACTCCCCCCATGAGATGTTTAGACCCGAAGGCGGGCTTTTCCCACACCACCTCCCCCACAAGTCCTTGAAAGCATTGTGCCTGACGTAGCACCGGAATGCCGGAATCAAGTTCCCTGCTGTGAGGCAAGAACTGAGATGGCATAGAGATCTCCCGTAGATGCTCAATCTGATTGACATAGAACCACTCGGGAATGATTCCAAGGGAAGCATTTAGCAGGTTCATTGTTTCCATTGGTGCTGGCTTATCCCCCTGCGTGGATCTCGTATGAGGCTATCATGGCATGGGATTCGTCCCTTCGACCGGTGAGCGAGTTCGGCTCAGCTCGCATATCGCGACTCGATTTTCAGGGTCGCGTAGCCTCGGCACAAAGAGACGCGCGAATTATATAAGAAAAATCCAAAGAAAAAAAAGAGCGGCAGATATATTTCTGACTGGGCTGATGACAGAATTATCTATTTAATTACTTATACAAAATTACCAACTCCAGCTTGAGCTTTACTAGGCATATTTATATTTAAATCTTGCCTCGCGGACCACCATATCGTAATATAGCTCGTGGGGTTAGACCAGGCTGTAGGATGGTGTCATGTTGACAACAGCCCTCGCCATTCACACTCCATAATACAGCAATGCATGCTTCATCACGGCCCATACAAGCAGAAAATAAGGCTTCGAATTTCTTACTCCGACTTGCTTCTGAGGATGAGGCGTACATACCTAACCTTGGTACATATGTATGTAGGCCACTCACCCAGTTCAGCCCGCCCACCCGTGTTACTACCAAGTATTTTGTATAGGTATGTAGGTACTAGGTAGGCACATGTATGTATGTAAGGTACATACATAGGTAGCTTATGCGCCCATGTTGGGGGCGCGATGTACAACATATGTAAGTATGTATATAATGATGTAAGAAACATGATAATCTTGAAGTAATTTACTTACTAAGGTAGTTACAAGTAGAAGACCGCGCCTTGAGACCGGGATTGGATTATATGTATGTGGCTTGACGCTTTGCTTTTGTTGTGTCCTCGGTGTGGTGCTAGGTATTCGGCAGACTGCCCAATCTGAGGGAGAGAGAGAGAAGAGGGGTTAGGTTAATGTAAGTCAGGTAATAGGTCAGGTAGCATGTCAGGTAGCAGGTCAGGTTGTATGTTAGGTAGTAGTATACCTATGCCATACACTGTGTATCTTGCCAACGCCTTGCTGAGATCATCATCGTCCAACCTCAAGCCATCGCGGAATGACCTCCGATAAAGCTCTTTCCACCTAGGTAGGTAAGGATCCTAGGACTGTCAAAACGTAACGGTTTGATCCGGCGAGGGATCTTAAGAAAATGTGCCAAACACATTGTGCACCACCCTTTCTGCAAAGAAAATAAGCTGACGAAAGCGGAGCTTGTATGTACATACTACTATGTATGTATTACGAAACCAACAAATACCTAGTATTGGTTCTACTACACAATTATTTCACCGGTTTCAAATTGAGAAGACCAATTGCCCCCCCCTGCGCCACTGTCAATGACCGGCGAGAGGTGTGACAACAAGGCAAAGGACCGACAAACCGGCAGTTTGAATGCACAACACACGGTCGGACGCGTCCAGGAACAGGGACAGGAACACTGCGTCCCTGTCAGACAAGAGTGTGGCATCAGGCCATTGCCAGAGAGAGACACAAAGAGGGATAACGGCAATGACGAATGAAACTGACGTCGTCGCTTTACATCCTGGTCACATATCTGTGAAGACCCCTTCGACTCCCCTTGCCAGGGATAGGCCATCTGACCATGCATCACGGCAGCCGAGAAAGGGGCATCGGACCGTGTCCTTTTCTTCCTCTACTCCTCCCTCTCGAATCAGGAAACACAATAACCCTAAAGCCTCCCGGCCTAAAGTGTCGTCGAAGTTGTCATCGTCATTGACTCAGCCTCGACAAAAAAGACAAGGCACAGCTACCGAAGTCGCTACTGTGAGCTCTACCATCCCCGGCTTGTTAGAAGGAGAACCCGCCGTATTTAGGGACCAGATCCCCAGCACTGGGGTAGACTATACCTTTGTACCGGATTACGGTGGGGAGCTGGTTGTGCCAGGTACAAACCCCGAACCCAGAGACCACTATACCCTGTCTCCTCCCCTTCCACTGGGACCGGACGTGTACAACAGGCCTTTCGATAATCCGGCTCCGTCAACCTTTGGCAACTTGTCATGGTCGTCGTTCCACTCACCAGACCCCTATCTGCCACCCTATGGATACACACTGAACAATCATCTGTTCAATTACCCAGATAGGGCATATGGTCCCCATCATTTGACTACCCCATTCAACTTTGCAAGCACGCCAAATATGTTCCTTCCACGCGGGATAATCCCCCTCCCAGAAAGAACACGACGACGCACTGAGCCGAGTCCTGGTTTTTCGGTGGGGCCAGAGGAAGAAGACATTCGACAAAACTGGTGCGTCGTGGATAAGGGGGACGCCACCCTTAGCCACTATGCTGACGACGACAACGATGACGATGGTGACGATTACGACGATGACGACGATGACGACGATGACGATGATGACGACGACGACGACGACGATGATGATGACGAAGGTGAGAATAACGACAACGACTCTGAGCAACTCTCCGAAGACTCGGATGGTGATATTCGTGCCCTTCACCAAGTTGATTCATGGGAACACATTCCCCGCGGAATAGATGAAGCCATAGGCGAGGAACACGGTTCGCTATCGCAGCTTGGGAAGCGGTCTCGGTCTCGGTTAAACGCGGAGGACCGCGAGGCGACGGGGAAAACCCGGAAAATGAAGGTACGCCCTTTGTGCTTCTCCTCAATGTCCCCCTTACCTTCCGCTCTGGTGTCTCACGTAACGGCGGCCACCTTCGCTATCCGCTAACTTATCGCGGGCCTGTATTCGATGTCGTATGCAAAAGATAAGAGTAGGTTGACGAAAAAGCCGTATACGATAGCTCGTCGGCGTCACCTTGCTTACCCTCTTCCCAGTGTCGCCCAGCTCTCGAAGATCCTGAGGGGAAAATCTGCTTAACATGCCGTGGGATTAATCCGGATTCGAAAAAGGTCATCCATAGGGTTCAATGTGTCCGGTATAAGCTCGCCGAAATAGTCCTCTTCCGCCAGGGCGGCCTGAATCTGACGAAGAGGTGGGAGGGGGTCAAGATGAAAGACCTCGGGCCGCGGGATTGGGTGGAAGAAAAGCTGCGCACGATAAAGCTTGTTCTTTCCTGTCAAAAGAAGCCATTTGAGTTGATCGTGCGGAAGTTTAGACCCATCGACGGGGATATCAACCAAAAACATTGGATCGATTCGAAAGGGAACAAACAGACGATCGAACTTGAACCGTTTGCCCTCGCGAGTATCTGGAAGACCGCTTCAGCTTACGTATCATACGTTTTCAATTATGCAAACGAGGCACTAGATGAGTACAGTGAGAATCCAAACGTGGATCCCATAGTGCGAGCAACGTACAAGGCTGCGTGAGTAAGATGCTACCCCTATGCATAAGTTGTCTCGTATGAACAGCCTCTGTCGAGGATTGGTATCTGGCTATCTGGTCAGCGAGCCTTTGCAAAAGCTAATTCGAGAATTCGCTCCTCTAGCTTGGAATACGCAAATAGACTTCGAGTAAGTCAGTGATTTCGCTCGATGTGCTTTTTGCTAAACAGTGGCCGCCTAGACACAACCGTGCCAACCAATGGGAGACGATGTAAACCCCGCCTACTTCCTCGTCCAGTTGTTTAGCTTGTGGTTTGCCACCAGTGAGTAGTTCCGTCATCTTTGCCATACCATATCGGAATAGTTGACCTGTGCAAATAGGAAACACTCTTGGATCAGCATACATCGATATAGAAGGCGAAGAGGGAGAGACACTTGACATGTACCCAGTCAAAGACCATGAGAGTCCTTACTATGGAATAATACCAGTACCACGGATGATACCGGCGCAGTTTGACTCACTAGGACACGAGAAGCTGCTCGCACCGCTGAGAAAATATGTGCTTGAGGGACTCTGGAAGATGATGTCAAGCAAGAATCCGCAACACTTTTTTACTGTATATCTCACAGTGTTTGTCTTGCTTCACGAGGTCTCGGCTACTTCAGCCGATAGGCATCGTCGTGCCAAAGACAACAAGTACGAAGTGAGTGAGAGCCAGGCTAGGTATATTGCGATGGCCTGACTGACCCGGCTGAATGCGTAGCACCAGAGATATGACCTTGCATCGTTTGTTGAGTACCTTCAAGAAGGAGCTAACATTGTCCTCCACCATTGGCATTATTACAAACGGGATATGGATACTATTAGAGCGAACATGTTGACGGCGTCTGAGGATAAGAAGAAGGTTATCTGGGGAGAACTCGAGCCCCACGAGGCACGTCTCATTGCCCAAACGCGCGAGGAATGTAGGATCAGAGGTGAGTAGGGGTTTTACGACAATTCTCCGAAGTTACCTGATAATGTAACGGAAGCTGACTGGCGACTGTAGCTGAAAGCATGCAGTCCAGCTATCATTGGGAAGATGATCTGTACTTTGTGTCGCAGATGTTTACGGAATGCTGGGAACCGAAACCAACATTCAGCCGATGATACTCTTGTATACACTCATCTGCCGACATCTATAGGTCCTAGGTACCTAACGAGTAGGCATATAGTACCCATCTATGAAGTGACTATATAATGGTTATACACCAGGGATAGTCTGGGGGATGAAAAGGGGGGAATTTGTTGCTGCTTTGCTAAATATTATAATGATGTGCTGAAGGCATCAAAGCTGACGAATGGATAGTAAGACTGAACGATGAAGTTATGAGTAGTAAGATAGTTTAGTAGTATTGTGTTTTCATGTTGGTTTGTAGTATCTATCCTAGGTTAGATATTTATGACTAAAAAAATGAATTCATACACACTTCTATTGTGATAGGGGGTTGAAGAGTGGAGGATGGATGATGAAACTTGAACAATGAAGATAGTTAACTCTAGAGGAACTTATGTAAATGGGTACCTATGTAGGTCATGTATGTAGGTATGCGGCTATGCATTTAACAGATACTACTAGCTATTTAGATGAATATATTCAATGTTCCTCCATAGTCGTACTTTGTACTTTCAACATTGAAGTTGACAGGTGTCGCATATCAAATCATCTGCCAGTGCATGTAACTAACCGTTAAGTGTTTTATCTAACTTTATTGCTGATAACGTTGAATTCAATGTTTGTATAGCATTGACATCCATACATGTACTTCCATCATTGAAATTAACAAGTACATACGTAGCAGTAATTCTTCACCATTAACAAACGATCCATCCAAAAAAGAAAGAGGAACAAAACGACAACGCCATTCGATTCGATTAATTCAATTCATATCTACCTCCTCAACCCTAACATTCATACCGTCTTCACACTTGTCAACATCGTCACAATGTCTCCCGAACTTGACCTCGAAACTTTTACTATGCTGCCCTTGCAGATAGATCCTCAGAGCAAAGCGCTATCAACCACCACGAATTCCCGCGCCCTACAGGCTGAGCTAGCTGCGATCAATGCGTTGCATCGCTCGCTCCTTACCCTCGAGACTCCCAACCAGGTGCCACCTCCCCCCTTGCCCGTCAACCCGAAGCGCTCCGCCAACGTCACCAAACTGCGCGACAGCGGCAACGCCGAATACCGCAAGGGAAAACATGCCGACGCCGTCAAATTTTATAGTCTGGGACTGCAAATGGCTATGACCCGTCCCCTGTGGGAGCCACAGCAGCTCGTTCGCGAAGAGGTAGCTGCTCTCTACGCCAATCGCGCCCAGGCGCACATGGCCTTGCAGAACTGGGCTGAGGGCGCTACTGATGCCGAGGCCAGTGTCGAGGCCAAGCGTGTCGGCAACTCTAAGGCCTGGTGGAGACGTGGGAAGTGCCTGATGGAGATGAGCCGGCTGGCTGAGGCGAAGGAGTGGGTTAGCAAAGGTTTGGAGATGGAGGGTGACGAGGCTGAGTTGGCTGCTCTGTTGAGGGATATCAACGCAAGCTTGGCGGCAAAGAGTTCATAAAATATCCATCGGTGCGCTTGTGTCGCTTGATTAAATGCCCCCATCCCTGGCTATGCAGGAGGTACCTACACACATAACACATATTTGCATGGCGTCTAGGGAGTTGGCTGGTAAGCCATTGGTATGCATGGTAGACTGTCGTCCGGGTTCTTCTAGCTGGCTGGCTATATACTTGGGCATCAAGGCCCAATTATAGGTCGATTTGAGTAAATTGCCTGTGGAAATGACGAAACATCAATATTTATGTAACTATCTGCCTTGTCTCGTTCGTACATGTGCCCCCCCTACTCTTCCATCCTGCCGATATCTACACCTTCACGTAATACTGCCCAATATTCGACTTGTGGAAACTCCAAGGTATTGCTTGGCGACCTGAGCGCTTCGAAAAGTATCCCACGTTCCACATCCAAACCAATAGGCCAGAGCGTGTTCCTCAGAATAATCTCGAGGCTCACACACTGCCAAGGGGATCGATAGAGGCTGGGTTGTCCAGCTTCCCAAACTTCATTTCTCAAGCCCACCTGGGTACACATTCATACACACCACTGGCCGCGTATTAGGAAAAGAGGCGAAATAAGAAAGAGGGACAGCCGACTCCCCCATTTGCAGCTGCCCCACGTATGGTATCATCCTCTAGTCTCTCTAGTCATCTACTTGCTCTCATTTGTATTCGTTCTTCGCACAATAGTTTCCCTCGCAAACCTATTGTTCTTTTTCGGGGTCTTCCTTGTGGATGCCCAGCTTTTCGGGGTTTTGCTTCTCAGGGTCCTGCTTTTCGGCATCTCCCTTCTCGGATTCGCTCCTATTTCGAGGCCTCATGACGGCATCCTGGCTACTCATGCGGCGGTCGAGAGCACGGTCGAGCTTGGCTCCGAGGGCAAGTTTGTTCAAATTGCCCGCCTTTTCTTCAGAAAGGATGACACGCTGCTGCGATAGGGCTTTGTTCTCCATGCGATCGAGTCCTGATTCAATATCGCGAATTTCCGCCTGCGCCGAGTCCGTCGTTCGCACGGTCGCTGCTAGCGAGGGCGCGGTACTGTATGTGCTGTAACGCACGGAGCTGCGGGGAGAACCGATCTGGTGTGAAGAGTAGAGGTCAGCGGCTTGAGCTCCAAGGGAATTCATGATCGCGAATAATGGTGAAGTTGGAAGACGCGAAAATACGCGAATAATACGGGTCTCGGAATAGATTACTCTGACAAAAGAAACGAATGATTAAATAGGTTAGTTGGTTAAAAGAAATAAAATACTTAAACATACAGTAGATGGTGCCATGATTGGGCGAGACGAGTCCAAAGAAGTAGGCATTGTTTCGTATTTTTAAAAATTCTTCGGGCTCAAAATATAGCCAAAATATGCTTCCTGAGATGCAAAGCTTGATGAGTATCTGACGAGATTCTGTGACAATTTTGACGACAGCCGCTGGTAGGAATAGTCGTCAGAGTAGTAGTGGTGAGTGGATCGAGGCGCGAAACGGCGCTATGCAAGGATGGCAGGCCTGGAGTTATTTGTATGTATCAATGTTATGTATGTAGATATCTGATACCTTAGGGTACTATTATGCTAGGTAGGTATGTAATATGTATGTATGTATGTATGTATGTATGTTTGCTAATAGCTAGGTAGTGGGTATGTACTGTGTCGCTTATGTTGAGATGGGTATCACTTTAATCAATTGTAAACAGAACAAGGCAGGCTGGTATGTAGTGGTGGTGATATTGTGCGGGTGACGTACGGAGGAGGTGAGAAGGTGAGAAAAGTTACAGTAATAACTAGTAGGTGGATGAGAGGAAATAAAGATAGAAAGTGTGGAATAGGGGTTCATGAAGAAATGGAATACATACATGTAGGTAGGTAAGTATACATCAATATACATCCCTCTACCTGCCTCAGCTGGGTGCTGCTTTTTGGGAACGTGAGAACGTGGGAAGGGTAGTAATTGTACTACATACATACAAAGAAGCTGCAGATAAATCACAGCGTGACAGCCAACGATCGTTAGAACTATGCAGGCTAGAGTATTTAGTACATAGCCAGGTAACTGATAGGTACAGTATGTATACATATGTACATATTGTAACCTCAATAATGCTAATGTTACCTACATATGTTCTGGTACTCTCATTGATAACATATGTAACTACTATGTAGTGTATACCTACATAAAATATCAATGTTACCTATTTATTTTGGAGATGAAGCATTCGGAATTTCAGATTTCAGACGTAACTACATGTATTATGTATTGTACCATTCAAGACTTCAAGTTACTAGTTACATACATCTCCATACCTCCACAGTACATACATAACTAATTACTTCATAGTTACCTACTGCGTAGTACATAACTACTAGGTTAGTATTTCAAGTACTTGCATGAATGTTCGTGGTCAGCTAAAAGATATGGCGCATGTGGCCCAACTAGAATAAGTTAGTATGGCACGCAGCGCACGTTGCCTACCTGGATAGAAGAGCCTAGTTACTCCGTAATATTATATACCCCTAATACATGGATGGCATGGAAATGCATTACTTACATGCATACAGACAGATGTATCACTCATAGCCATGTGGCAATGCTTGAAAAGAGAGCTCGGACACCTCCCCGGTCTCCAATTATATTAATACCTTCCCACTTGACCTTCAAGTAGACCAAGGTAGGCTGGTAAGTTGGGCAGTCAACAGGGCAGGATGCCATCAAGTCTCCCTTGAATCCTTGATAACCAGATAAGTTGAGCTCAGATCCCGCTGATCATGCAACGCCAACAACTTTCTGCCATGAGCAACCCGGACTTCGTTCGCACAAAAACGGGCATGATTGTATGTGAATCATCTTGTATGCCTGTAGGTTGCAGTAGGGAACAGGCGAAAGATTGATCGGTCGGTCCATCGTGCTCGTATCTACGCCGTACAAGGTTTATCCCCTCTTAAACCCCGTCGTCTAATATTTACATATGTATTTACTATTTACCTACATAGTAGTATCTAATGATAGTACCCTAGAATCCTAGATAGGTAGTGTTTTCGCAAAAGTCATCACCTGGCCCGTTGATACGCTAATAAGTCATAGCCGTCGATCCGCCATTCTACTATGCATACTATGAAAGTAGTGAAAGCCTAAAAAGTAGTGACTGAATAGTTTGAACTGGCACTTCCGGCCGAGCGTTCATGATGTGATGCTACCGAAGTTGTAGTACATGTATTATGCATTATAGTTACTAGTGTAGGTATGTATGTAGCATTTGCATTTTTATTGTATGTATATGACAAGGAACTTGAAGGAAGAAGGTCACATACTATCACACATGCAGAGTCTGCTATCACAGCCGAGACGGCTCTTAAGCCCGCCAACTAGACGTAAAGAATAGGTACCTAAGCACCTCATCACAACTGGGAGGGTTCGAATCAGTAACATTTACAAAATGTATGGTCCAGGGGTCCCTGTCCAACTCGACCTATCTGGCTCCTTTCGTCAGATCTGCATGCTGAGCACGTGGCAGTAAGGTAAGCTAAGTGTGACCCTAGGGTACCACCGGCTCATGGATGGCACGGATGGTTATTAGTTATCTGTGTCTTACTAGGCTAAGGCACAGCAATCTCCCTGGAGTCTTGCCTAGGTATTGTACAATACAATACAATACAATACAATACCTATTACCTAGTACCTACCTAAGGAGGTACAGAGCAGGTACCTACAGTCATTCCGGCCGCCACGAGACTCGGATCGGACCCCCGTGCGGGCACGCAACCGATGATAGATAGTTAGACGGAGACGCATTACCTGACTGTATTCACATCCTTAGGAAACGGGATACCTATGCTCCTATAACTTACCTATATGGTCCCCTAGAGTAAGCGCGGCAAGGCATCTACTCATTGGATATAAGGTACTGGCTTGGTAAGTCATCTGCATCACCACATCAATTGCGTGTGCCGTGTAAGGCAACGAACTATTGTTCTTGTCGTTGATGTCGTGCGAGGGATCACCCAGGTCACTTGCGATAGCCATGAGTTTCATCTCGCTTCGTCCTGTCAATTCTGAACTAGTCACAGCTTGCAGCCGAAACTTATGATCTACTCTGCGACAGGCCAAGAGGACGAGCAACCTCATGCTACCTAGGGCTAATCTTTGATCGAGAACGAAGGTGGGCTCGGTACCAAGTCTGCACACAACATGAATTCCGCGGCTGGGCTAAAAGTCTCTTCGATATTCTAGTTCTCTCTTGAGCCTTGACTTTACGAAACTCGGGCATGATATCACTAAGCTGTCCCGGGAATTTGGAAAATGGAGTGGTGAAACGTATTGGGTATTTCTTAAAAGTGAGGTTTCACTGAAAAGAAATTACATTTTCCATGATGCCTTCGTCGAAATGAATTCTATCATCGGCGCGTAGCTTGGGAACGGGTATCTTTAAACATGAATCGAATCATGAAAGAAGTCGGGGCACCGACAGCTCGGCCTCACTGGCAGATTCGAGCGTTATACCTGATGTCTCACAAAGTCTTCTAACCTACGCATATGCGCTGTGGACCAGACCATGCTTCTATAAGAGTGCTTTTATGGACTGCTTTTTCGTCGGTAACTGACTACTATACCGAAAGAATGTGGCCTGTTGTCAAACCGACAGCCAGTAGGTAAAAAACGCGTTGCGGCCTTCTCTCTGCCAATATGGATGCCCGCATCTGCCATCTCTTTTAATCTTTACTGCCTTTTCCCAGAACACACTTGGGGTGATTACCCAACCCATATGGAAACAACTCAATAATGAATGCGGCCCTTGTGTGATTTCTTCTTCCCATTTTGCATCTTCGGCTTCTTTGAGTACTCCATATTTGGGTCGTGGCTGGACCGGCGGGATCCTCGAGAGCTTGGTGTTGCCGTTGAGGGCGAAGTAAGCTGATCACCTTCTTCCGGGACGGTAGGGCAGCTATCGTTATTTTGGCTGAAGTCGTACGCTGCCCCTCGCCTATGTGCGGAGCCTCGTGTGGTGCTGTGAGCCTTACGACCGGTTTTCCCTTTTCGAATGTCCGCGAACGATATCTCCGGACTCGTGTTCCTCGGCGTAGCTAGGAATTTTATCAGAAGGACTATTCGGGTGCGAACGAAGATAGAGCCCGTACTCACTCGACGGACTGCATGAGCTGCAGCATCCATGCCCACATGACACTTCCATATCTTCGACATTCCCCGTAAGCGGGTTCCAATCCATCCTCCGACACAATGCGGTGCACCACCCCTGGGTATTTGGGCCCTGCCCGCAGACGCAGCAGTTCCAGCTCCCCATCAAAGCCTTGAAGTTGCAGGTCTGCAGGGGACAGTCGACGTTGGTTGGTTGCGGCGTCGAGTAGATCGGGTTCGAGCAGGGTGTCTCATACCCCGTGTCCAAGTCGAACATGGCTTCCGGACAGTACAGCCATTTGACCGACGTGTGTGAGCAGGGGTGGTAGTGAGGGTGTCCGTGGCACATTCTCGTCGATTCGAAATAGCAGGATCTAGATATAGCGGCGAGAAAGGCTCTGGTACAGGTGTTTCGGCAGAGGATAAGAGCCGGCACGGCGTGGGCCTCGAGTTCTCGGACGCCATAAACCTTTTATATATGCTTAACTGTACCGATGAGAAACCTACCTATTTCTCCGACAGCAACGTCGGCACTAGCAGCGTGATTCAGGCTGCGCGAAGGGGTTGTCTCTCGCGCACAAGTTCCAGCCTCGATCATCCTTGTGTCGACAAGGAATGGGGAAAAGACACATCACTCTCGTCTGATGCACCACAGGCAGCACACACCAGCGCTGCAGCACATTGCGAGAAAGAAATTTCGGGGGTAAGGATCAGCAAGCTTCCTCCTTCGTATTGGTAGGCGTATCCCGTCGGCACAGGAGGGATGGGTAGTGCGCTGGGTGCAATACAGATCTTTGTCTCGGGTAGCAGTGTGGATTAGTGCGACTACGACGCCGCCAACAACCCAATCGCGATATTCCTTCTCCTGCTGGGTCAGTCCGTCCATACTAGCACCTTCTTTGCACATTTGGGCAGCTTCACTATTGGTTACCTGACGCCCTTCTGCATCATGTACAACACCGTATATTGCCGAGCAAGGGCCTGCATAGGTAGGCGTAGGTAGGCGTTAGATCTTGCAAAGATTCAGGCGGTCAAATGCGTTGCTTTTCACAATTGAGACCCGGAGCATACTCTGCCTAGGTACTTGACGCCTCGTACGGTTCCATGATCGACCGGTAACCAGGTAGCTGGGCTGCTTAAGGAGCATTGCTTTTTGGACCGCCTCGTCTGCAAATCTTTCCAATCAGCCCCTTTCCGGAAACTCCTTGCCGTTTTAGTTCTCTCTTGGAGCCTACATTCTCATGTTCTCATGGAAAAGCCCCTATACTTTACGAGGATACTCTCGTTCATAACTCCGATTCATATCCCCCTTTCTTGTTATTAATGAACACCCCCTCCGGAAGAAAGAAATAAGCTCACGCCCCCAGAGGACTTATTCGAACCACCTGCCTATTCCGTCCAATGTGTATGCCTAGTATAATGATGTCTCACCTGGGATGTCCATCAAGCCCGCCACATTTGATCATATTCTACACACCGTTCCAATGCAAATTTTCGAAGCTAATCTATGACCACAGCCACCTTCGCATACGATGACTGCCTTCCTGCATGAAGGCGGAATGTCGTGGCTTGAAGCAGCACATGCAAAATGAAAAAAAAAAGAATTCTAGAGTAGGTAGCGGAGCCTGTCGGCCCCTTTGATGGTAATTATACCACGTCGTAGGCTTCCTCTCGATCAAGCCTCGCTAGCTGCTTCACACGTGTCGCAGCAAATATGTCCGCAACGATATTCCTGCCTGTCGATAATCATAACGCATCCACAACGGCCTAGCATGCGCGTGTTAGAGTCTGGACAGCCTCACTTCGAAGACCTTGGAGAGGCTAACAGACCTTGATCATTCCACTCCTTTCCACACCAACAACAATTCCAATAGCCCCCCCGTTCTTCAAATGGGCAGTTTACCAATGGGCATGTAACTTGTACCCCGAACTCTGGTGGAGGTGGCCAGGGCACAGCGTTTCGAATGACCCTGTTGCAAGTTCTCCGCTCCCTGTGCGACTGTCGAGACGGCGGAGGAGCGTCGGAACAGTAAAGGGTTCGGGTGACGACGTGCTCGCACCGGAGAGTATATGCCGTCTCGGTGCACATGATGCGTATGCGATGCCTGGTTAAGGATATGTACGACAGTGGATAGAAGGGAAGGCGGGCGAGCGGGCGATGGAATACGTCTGGAGATTAGAGATACTGTCGATACTTGCTCGTAGCTTCCGTCGCTGCCTAGGTAGTTGCTCGAGTGGTCGACGACATGGGCGATACTTATCTTCTTGGATCCCATATGCGACATCCGAGATTCTACATTGTGTACAACGAAAAGTGCCTACCTTGGTAATGTTTGTGCCCAAAGACTACGCAGATGACATTGGCAGACGTCGGCGATCAAAATCGAGCTGGATAGCTACGAACATGGAAGTATTGACCTGAAGCCCACGTGTGAAGGGGGTAAAAGTGCTCATATTTTGATATACTCGCCTGCTGTACTCGAATCACGTCCCGATGCTCCGGTCCACAAGGCGGGAGGTCGAGAGACCTGCGCAAAGCAACCATCCGTGCGGCACTAAAACCCATGAGGACTTGGGCTATACTTACGCAAGATGATGTAGGATCGCCCGGAAAGCCACATTGGTGTGGAGATAGATTACTTCTAGAAAAGCAAAAGCATTGTTCGCAGAATTTTCCTCACCGGGCCTGACTATCAAAAACTGTCATACATAGTCCTTGGTTCCCACGTGGCGAAGTCGCCGACCTCATAAAGCAAACCCAATAATGGAACCAATATGGCTTAACTCAGCTTCGCAAGATCAATACCGGTCTCACTTCTACGGTAGCACTATGACTCTTATCCAAATCCAAATTCGATTTCGTCTTTCCCTAGTAGACAAGCAGCGTTTCCCATCAGGGGTACATTAGGAAAGGAACGAGATTTAACATATCCATATAGTAAAGGGTATGGTACATTGCATAGGTACGAGGCATTACTGCCAAATCATCAGCACCACACATCTCCATCCACACACTATTTCTCATCCTCCTTCGTTTCTACATCTGATCTGGGCGGCATTCCTGGCAAATCGCATGATAACAAAGAGAGTCGGGGATCTTCTTCATCGGTCGTATGCACCACCTAAGTGTATTCCCTCCGCGATTACACTGACAACAAGTCCAGCTCCCGCCAAGATCCTCCAGTCTACATCCCCCAGAGCTGCACTTGTGTGAAACGAGGCACCCTCCCGTCGCGCAAGGGCTGTTGTAGTCTACGCCTTCGACAGGGCTATACTCGGGCGCGTAAGTGAGCCCCTCGCACGGCTGCTGGATCCATTGTTCTCCATGCTCGGTAACTCCGGTATTGACGGAACTCGGTGGATTCGCGCTGGAAATATCGGGTATAGCGTTGGGGCAGAATGAGTAATGCACCGCGTACTCAACGTCTCGGGTGCAAGGGGCTAGGTGATGGTAGTGAAGGTAATAATACGTGCACATGTTTGCTGGATGGAGATGTTGTAATAGCTGGGGGGATTGTCGCATTCGTTCGGCTGTATGTGATTGACAAAAGGCTAACCTGAAGGCTATGCTATGATCTTCTCTGCCATGATCTTAGTGATAGCCTTATACTCATTTGGTCGAGGTTTCCCTGGAGAGTGACGATGGAGTTGGTGATATTTTGTATAGGTAGGATCTCATAGAGGAAGCACCATAGGAATTTATAGGACAACCATTCTACACCGTTCGGAACTTAGTCGACCGTATATCAACTGACGAACAAAGTGTTCCCGCAACAGCTGCGCTGCCGGTGTACCCATTATGGACTCTTTCGGGGAAGCACCAGACCTCCTCCTATTTACAATGAGACGGTCGAGAACAAAATCATTCCATGGGGCGATATTCTCACGATACACCTCAGAAACTCGCTCGGCGAGCCGAGAAGTAGAAACTTGTCCGACTTGTCGGCCATATTTTCCCATTGCCTCTAGTCTCGGCGTGGCCTACACGTGGCGCCTCCATCCTCACAAGCCATACTTACATCGGCGCAATGCCTAAGACAAGATTGAGACATCGAAAGATCTTGCCTCGCTTTGTCATGAGGGCGTCAGCGGTGAAAATAAAGATGAAGATTCTATATCATTTGTTGTGGCTTAGGTAATCTTTTAAAGGAGATGTGCTTCTTCGGCACCTTTGACGACGGGGGAAGTAGACCCGGTTCGTAGAATCAGGTTCTAGATGGTTCGGGAAAGGAATCGGTCTCAGGAAGCGAATGGGCTGACGAAAGCATGACCCTGATAAAGCGAATTCCCGTTTACATCAAGATGAAGAAAAATTGAATGGTTTGGAGAATGGGGGTTTCGGTGTGTTACTACTGTCTTGCTTCATTTACATAGTCGACGTGTGATGGCACTTGAACCTCCGTACTTAAGTACCTTCTCACCTTCCTCCTTACCTACCTGGAGGCTCGGGAAAGACAAAATGACAAATAAAAACCCTTAACGAGTTGGAGCATTCATCTATTCTAGTTTTTAACAGTTCCGATCCTATACTACGAGTAGGCAGATATGCCACGTAGAAGCAGCATGAAACTGGACATATTAGACATAATAACGAACACGAACCCTTCATCCGGGATAACACACCACCGTGAGACACGACGGCGTCTCGCCGGCGTATATTTCATCTGGCTGTCACACTTTAATATATATCATAAACACATACTCGGGTGGTTACGTTTGATAAATATTGTATCGAACAGTCTAGGTAATCAAGAAGCGGCCTTTTCTTCCAACAGATCCTAGTAACTGATGCTCTGCCTTGTTGACGATATAAAAGACAATTCTTCTCGACAGGGGCATGGGGGCTGAGCTAAAATAAATGCATACTACCTATCTGTTAACGATCCCTCTTGCCGAATCGCAGCGCCTATAATGTTTTGGGCGAACTTATCATAGTTGGACAGATTCCCTCAGCTCGGGATCCCCTTCCCTGGCCAAAAGGAAAAGGAGATATATAGAGGGGTGATGCTTTTATATACTAGGACTGGGATAAAAGCCACTGGCAATTTCGAGTCTTATAACCTTGTATCTAGATCGAATGTTAAGGAAACAAGCATATCTCGAACAGCAAAGATGTACTCAAGTGTGAAGAGGGCTTTAGCTAGATTGAACATTTACATCCTTGCTGTCCGGAGGGTGTTGACAATGTAAATAAAAGGCAAGTGACCCAGAAAGATGACGGTGTGAAAATTCTGCGAAGAAGGCCGTCTTTTACTCTATAATAATTCTAGCCATTACTCAGGGGGTAGAGATTTAAGAACCAATACCCATTTAGCAGTCATTAACATGCCCACACGCTGTCTCCTTTTCATACCATTTTACTCACTGGATAGTAGTAGATAATCATGATCTCGTTAGACGTGACATGTATGTGCCGTAACGTACCTAGGCTAAGGTACATATAAGACATGCATGATTCTCGTTCTATCACCTCTTATGACTAGCACTCAAGATTGACAACACCAGTCTGCTATGACTTCAAACTCAATCGAAAGCCTCGAGGCTCGACTCCATAACGGAGCCCAATATTGTACATAGGTACCTATGTAGTTAACTACATATGTAGCCAATACGTACTACATGTAATTTTATGCTTACCTACCTACCTAGTACTTATTGAGACTCTTGAGAGCACTCCACGACTTTCAGTATGTAGACTGACTGGGACCGTATAGGGTGTATTGCAAAGTTCTCAGGTGATACTGTCCAATATAATATGGATGGTAAGACGCATGTATTGTACAAGAATTGCCTAGGTTAGGTGCCTATGTAGGTAGTATAGGTACTATGTAGTTGTCTTTCGTAACATTGAATGACTCGATACACACAAATATTTGATATTATAATATAATATATATTGTATAAATAGATTACACATCTACTATGGATAGTACGATTACTAGTATTGTAAATACATACCATAGTTACCTACATAGTAGTACCATTGTGGGCCTGTGGTAGCTCCCGGGACCCATATCGGAGCTACCCCTCCAGGAATGCCCCGCCATACCTAGTACATACATAGTAGTATTATAGTACATACTACGTAAATAGGTACTATGATTTTTTTATGTATTGCGCCGTGTAAAAGTACTAACCTACAGAGTATACTATCTTTATTATTATTGGGAGAAGTAATAAACGTTGAATACTACATACGATTAGAATATATCTTCGACTTTGTCTCAGCATTTTAAAAAAAGCTTCAGCATAACGTCAACATCAATGGAGCTTGACACCAAGACTCGTAAGTAATCCTAGGGGGGGTCGTTTGCAATAACTGATTCCCAAGCTGAATAGCTCCGTATTTAACGAGCGATAAATCGTCCTTCGCATACGTGTCTGCTCGGGATCGATGGCCCGTTATCATTGTTAGTCCTTTGCCATATCTCTTCTACACCTGCTGACTTTCTGGCATCAAGACCCAAGCAATTGACGACTTATATCGGTCCGTGTCTGAGTGCGATAGCCGTGAAAAGCAGGATGATGGGAAGAAGATAATAGAAGAACTGGCGCGGCTTAAATATGAAGTCCAACACGACCGAAAGCTTACGTATGTCGCCATCTGCTTATCCTCTACCGTGTTTGTCACAAGACGGCGGTAGGAGCCTTACGTTGATGGATATTTAGACCAATAAAAGATGACGGAGGCGTCGATGTAGCCATTTACAACAGTGAATTGGAACAGTTGGGAACTCCCAGCTGGTTCAACATTCCCTGGCTGTATTGTGAATGCTATCTTTACAGGTATGTTTTTCAACTACCAGATTCACATCTTTGATGCTTTTAAGATACGTCATTTGACTGACCGACAAAAAGGCGCCTTCATACTTCCTTCAGCCTTTCTACGCACTGGAAGAACTATGATGTCTTCTCGCGGCAGAAGATCAAGACTTTCCGATCGTCTCGGCCAGCAGTCCTCGAGCTTGCTGCTCGATATAGAGATCTGGTTACCCAGATGGGGCATGATAAGGGCAAGGCGGACATAGACCACGACGAAGCCCAGAAGATCTTGTTCCTCGAAATGTGTGAGATATGCTTGTGGGGGAACGCTACTGACTTATCCCTCCTAACAAGTCTCACCTACGAGGACATCCAGAAATTACAAGGATCCGAAGCCAGGAAGGCTTCAGAGAAAAATATCTTGGTAAATGACTTGGAAGCTGTGTATGACGTGCTGAGAAAGGCCAAGCACGCTGGAAAGAAGGAGCGTCGCGTGGATATCGTGCTCGATAATGCCGGGTTTGAGTTATATGTCGATCTCATCCTTGCCGGTTATTTATTATCGTCTGGTCTCGCCACGGTCGTAGTTCTCCATCCCAAATCCATCCCTTGGTTCGTATCCGACGTCCTTCCAGCAGACTTCGCAGCTCTTCTGAGTGCGCTAGCTGATCCGAAGCGATTTTACGAAACACCATCCGACGATGATAAACTGCAGGACAAAACTCCATCACCATTATCTGACAAAGACGTTGTGGACATGAGTTTTCTCTTCCAAGAGTGGGCACATATGCACGCCGAGGGCCAACTTATTATGAGATCCAACCGTTTCTGGACGCATCCAGGCAGCTATTGGAGATTGCCGTCCGTGGAACCAGATTTGTATGAAGACTTAAAGACTAGCGAGGTGGTCATTTTTAAAGGCGACTTGAACTACCGGAAGCTAACCGGCGATGTAAGTCTATTTACTATGCCTTGTATACCTTTTACCGTTTTATCTTCCACATGTGCTAACAAGAATAGGCCGCATGGGATCCTTCGACGCCATTTACAGAAGCCATTGGGCCTCTTGGCCCAAATTCTGGTGTCAATGTCCTCGCTCTTCGAACGTGCAAAGCGGATGTAGTTGTCGGGCTTAAGTTGGGACAGGACGAAGAGATCCGGGCTACAGAGGGCGGCGGAGGAGATAGTGGTGCTCGGAAGTGGGCGTGGAGTGGCAAGTGGGCTGTTGTGTCCTTTTCACAGGGCAAATAGGCACAATATATGTATGTGAAGATTTGGCACTTCGAATGTATGCGAACATAATCAGCAGAGTATGTCTCTACTGGCACACTAGTGGCCAAACCAACTGTGATGGATACCGAAAATGATATTTCAATACTGATGCCTGCATACCAATACCGACCCTCTGCTGTCTAGCCCCAACTAGCCACCAGTCCCGGGCCTATGCCACGGGTATCTATTTTGGAACCCAACGCCATCATACATAATTATTCTGGCATTGCTGACTGATATTACTGGAGCCGTCTGTGGACGCCAGCCCATTCACACCTAGAATCTGAGCTTCATCATCGCGATGGTACCCTTGCGGATCGCAAACCAGCCGGCCTCCATCACGATCCATACGACCTCGCCGGCGATCTAATCCTTGACTTCGGCCGCCTCGGCTTTGACGTCGAAACTGCCGCCATCATCGCCCTTCTTCCCTTGGAAGATGACCTGCTTATTGCCAGTGCTATTGGTCATAATCAATTGACCGTCACCATCGACGCTAAAGGGTAGCCTCTGGTACACCCAACGGCTGGCAAAGAACGAAGCAGCGGCCCAGGCCCAGAGCAGTAGGGCGATTGTGAACGTGACGAAGAGGGTGGGGACGAGAAAGAGTAATGCGATGCCGATCCAAAAGAGCGAAAATAGGATGGCGGAGATCAACGAGACGGCGATAGTAGTGGCGACAAAGCCTGCGAAGAAGAGGAGGGGCGCGAGGCACAGGGCCAACTGGAAAGCTAAGAAGGACTAATGGGTAGCAATAATCAGGTCAGACTATTTACATATTTAATCGCACCTATTTAGGTACCAGATAGACATGTAACTATGTATGTACATAGTATGCAGTAAGTAAGTAAAGCTTACAAGTAGAATGGGCCGTTCAGTTGACAAATCGTAAACTCGATCATAAGCCTTCTGTCGCGTGGGTGGGCTCACAACGCGGTCGACTTGGCGTTGGCCGTACGCGATTAAATCACTGGCCCTTGCTTTCGCGCTCGAGGAAAGGTCGTCAACAGCCATTGTGGATGTGATACAGTAATATTCAGACAGCCAGGAATTTATCTTTAACCTACGCTGTTGTCAAAAACTCGGCGAATCGGAGTAGGTTGATTGCTATGGATGAAGAAGACGCTTATGTAGATGAAGCTTAGAGATACAGAGCAGGATGAAATAACGATGGATGGATTGATAGTCTAGAACTTTGAGAGGCTACCTAGATAGATATGTTCAATTTCAAGAAATATAAATGGCACATGAGGTGTCAATCAGGGTAAGACTTGCCATTTACTACTTAGATGAAAATATGCATATCTAGATTGATTGGGTAGCAGTGGTAGTAAATATTATAGTCGCGCCTGCCTCATCATTACAATTTATTACTTCAACTGAATTGACATGGAATGACGTCTCACGGTCGTGGCTACTATTATGTATTATATTGTAGTTACGTCGTACTGTAAGTGCGACATGTGGACTTACTTATGTGCCTAGTAACTGCATTTTTACATTTATGTACTAACTATAGTTATGTGCATATACCATATCTAGCTATCTCCTATTTGAATGTAAAAAGAACATCAGAACTTGAAGCTCGAATGTCCCCCCACATCTTCATCCTATTTCCTAAAACCCTGACGCACTTGTTGTTGCGTTGGATTTCTGGTAATGCCTACTAGGGAGGTATGTATTCATAATAATGTTGACAGTATTAGATCGACATTCATGACAACTAAGAGAATAAACACATGTTTAGGTACTTGGTAATAATTTTGTAACTCTTCAAAGTCTTGATGTGGCTTACTCAATTTAGGCGACATAGGTAGACTTAGCAATGATAAAACATGTCTCTCCTATGTGCAGTGCTTAACTGAAGACTTTAAGATAGGTCAATGGTATTGTACACAGACTTTTATTTCCTACCCTGTAGACAGTTCGGAAGGACAGGTAATGCTTGAGGGTCACTGAGCATCGGAAACGGGGGTTACGAAACGTTTTCAGATCTATAAAGCCAAACGGATTACAACGATTCATTGACCAGGAATACATAAGAGAGCATGCGGGTACAAACTTTAGTTTATGCCTATGTCCTGACAAATAAATGAGACTGTGACAAAGTAATTTGTCCCAACCGAGTAACACCCTGCGCCTGACGCCGTATGCAAGTCTGCGAAGACGATTCTAGCTCACTCTGCTGCATCTTCAAGGCGCAGACTTTCTGTTCCGTATTGGTAAAGGATGTGATGGCGTATGTTGTATATGTATGTCGTACGGGCTAGAGTACGGGGTGGTATCTGAAAGTGGAAGAGTGAAGGATACGCTGCGCATTGGAGCGCAGTCTGTAAACCGGACTTTTGACTAGGGCTCTCCCAGCAATCGAGCCGTAATGTCACCCATATAAGCCTCTTCCAATTCGTAGTCCTGGCCGTCAAGTCGGTCAATACCAACAAATTCGAACGCCTCCACGACTCGGTCGATATCGAAGCCCATGTTGACGAATCTGTTTATGAGATCTTTATTATATCCCCGATATCTAGAGTGTGCCATGTTAGCTAGCTAGGAAACAACCACCCAGTGTTTGCGGCAGACATACTTGCTGTCGTCAATTTGCTGGGGCGCAATAACCGTTCGGGGTTGGACGGATTGGAAATTTGGATTCTGCGGGGCTCCAGCATGGAGTACGGCCCACTCGTGGGCCTTCTTATTGAAAGCCTCCCGATCATTGATCATCATTTTAGCAACTTCAGCATCTTGGGGATCTTTCGGCTCGGGACTTTCGAATAGGCCTTGAAGGGATAACAATGTAGACTTGATAGTAAGGACCGGCGACCAGGCGGCAGCGAGAGTATCGAGGCAAATAGCACCCTAAGATGATTTGTTCTTAGCAAAGCCAAAGCAGATCAAATGGAACACACCACTAGAGGTAAGGGTAGGCTCACAGTTTGGCTACTGATGTTGGGATGCCAGACTCTGGTGTCAAACTTCATGACAGGAGGGCGGAAAGGATACTCGCCAGGAATCTTAACATCGACTATGAACCGACCACCTTCGTATGGAGTACCAGGAGGACCGGGTAGGCAGGCCTTGAGGTGTGTGAGGTCGCCAGAGTTATTGGCAGGCTGAGCGGTGATACCGGACGTCTTCGAGTCAGCTTCCATATCGGCAAGCTCTTTAGCAACGCGACGCGCCCTACTAGATGCCATGATGCTCGAAAGTGAATATGTTCAAATAATGCAGATATATGGTGGAGGACCAGCAGTAATAGTATTACTACCGCTACCTATTAAGGTACCTGTACAATGTAATAATATGCGATATGATGATTTAAGTTGCCCAATAGCGGGTTTAGTAAAAGTCCAACGGCAATAGGTGGGTGTGGGTGGTGACGGAGGGAAAAGACAGCCTAGATAGAGTGAATTTAAAATAGAGCTTCAACGTTGGAAGAAAAACAGAAAGGAAAAATAAGAGATAAGAGAAACTACTATGTAGATGGGCAAGCAAGAGCACCTGCAATCAAATTAAAAGTTTGCAAGTTGTTATTTCTAAAGGTTTTTTTTTTTTTTTTGCAAGAGTTCCAGGTTGGAGCCCTGATGCCTAAGTACTGGGTAGGTATGTAAGGCAGAGAAGGTGCTGAGGGAAACATTGAGGCTGAAGTGGAAAACCTCCTCAGCTCCTTACACTTCCAAGGTTCCAAAGATGTGACAGCTCACAATTGCATATGTAACCTACCTTACCTTAATAAACCCCTGACTTCATTGACTTACATGCATGTACCCAAGTACCTAGTATGACGGAAGCAACATTGAACTAACTGTACCCCTCTACATAGACATGGCGGGGTTAACACGCGATCGGCTCTCGATTATTCCTATTCCGGTAACTTTATTGAAAACCTTAAAGTCAGAAAGTCTAATGTTATTCCATACCAACATAATATCTAAAAATGATAGGTTCTTGATTCTCCTTTAGACACGTACAATTTGATTCAGATCCTCGAAATCATCTAAAATCCAATCAATAGCCGCATGCGACATACACGATGGCCACGACCACGATAACCACTACGACCAGAAAGAAGAATACAAATCTCTTGCCTGAAAATGAGCGTTTCCTACGATGTTGCGCCGACATAGCGAGCGCTCTGATCGAAGATCATGAAGCCACCAAAGACCCAAAGAACCCAAGGCGGGATATCAACCTCAACAGTCTACGCTCCAAATTCTCGAGGAAGCACAAGATTGCGAGCATGCCGCCGCTGACTGCCATCATTGCTGCTGTTCCTGAACACTACAAGAAGTACATACTTCCCAAGCTGATCGCAAAGCCTATTCGTACGTCAACGTAATGGAGGGATATGATTCCCTGTCATCCGCTAACAATATACCACAGGAACTTCTTCTGGTATAGCCGTCGTCGCCGTCATGTGTAAGCCTCATAGGTGTCCTCACATTGCCTACACTGGTAATATCTGCGTCTATTGTCCAGGTGGGCCCGACTCCGACTTCGAATATAGTACACAGTCCTACACGGGCTACGAGCCTACGTCAATGCGCGCCATTCGGGCCCGATACGACCCCTTTGAACAGGCTCGTGGCCGCGTTGATCAGCTTAAATCTCTCGGTCACTCGGTCGATAAGGTCGAGTACATCATTATGGGCGGCACATTCATGTCGTTGCCTGTACCATATCGAGAAGAATTCATTTCGCAGCTACACAACGCGCTAAGCGGCTACCAAACAACCCACGTTGATGAAGCAGTCGAGGCCGGCGAGATGAGTAATGTTAAGTGTGTAGGCATTACAATTGAAACCCGACCAGACTATTGCCTTCAGCCACATCTAACAGACATGCTACGGTATGGGTGCACGCGTTTAGAAGTAGGCGTGCAATCCCTGTACGAGGATGTTGCTCGAGATACTAATCGGGGACACACGGTGGCAGCGGTCGCGGAGACATTTTGCCTTGCCAAGGATGCCGGATTCAAGGTGGTCTCTCACATGATGCCGGATTTGCCAAACGTGGGCATGGAACGTGATTTAGATCAGTTCAAAGAATATTTTGAAAACCCAGCATTCCGAACTGATGGGCTCAAGATCTATCCTACGTTGGTAATCCGTGGCACGGGGCTGTACGAACTGTGGCGGACGGGCCGCTATAAGAACTACACACCCAATGCTTTGATCGACATTGTGGCAAGAATATTGGCACTTGTCCCTCCATGGACAAGAATCTATCGAGTCCAAAGAGATATCCCGATGCCGCTGGTCACGTCAGGTGTTGAAAACGGCAACCTCAGAGAATTGGCGCTAGCTCGGATGAAGGACTTTGGAACAACGTGTCGTGACGTGAGAACACGCGAGGTCGGAATCAACGAAGTCAAGCACAAGATCCGACCAAATCAAATCGAACTGATCCGTCGTGATTACACAGCCAATGGTGGTTGGGAGACATTCCTCGCTTATGAGGATCCTAAACAAGATATTCTGGTTGCACTACTTCGCCTGCGTAAATGCACAGAGAAGTATACCTACCGCGAGGAACTCACTGGACAGCCCACTAGTCTTGTCAGAGAGCTCCATGTCTACGGAACTGCTGTGCCGGTTCACGCAAGAGACCCCAAAAAGTTCCAGCACCAAGGATTTGGCACGCTTCTAATGGAAGAGGCAGAGCGTATTGCACGCGACGAACATCAAAGTGTTAAGATCAGTGTCATCAGTGGTGTAGGAGTGAGGAGTTACTATAGGAAACTCGGATATTGGCTAGATGGGCCATATATGAGCAAGTGGCTAGATGGTCGTCCACAAGAGCAACCGTGAGAATAACGAGTCTGTAGGAAGACCATAATCGAGGACAACTGTCAGCTCGATTTTGAAGCACGAACTACGGAGAGCTTCAAAAGAACAATTTGGGCCAACACCATTCAAAATGTCTCGGCATGAATGTGTATTAGAAATTTCTATCTCTAGCTTTCTAGAGACCCCACCTTGGATTCCGGAGCTTTGTGGAAGTATCTCGAAGAAAGTTTGAGGTGAGCTCTAACGTCGTGCCAGATTCTTGACTTTACAAGGCATGACAGGAGTATGACGAGCCACCATAGATGACTGGAGCATACAACATCAAACATGCCTGCCTATGCTACAAACTTAGAGATACCCTCGAATATGCCAAGCCCCAAACATGATTTCATCGAAAAGGGCTTAGGCTTGAAGCCTTGTCAATACCTACCAAAACGGAGGTTGAGAACTACGAGGAACTACGCCGTGAAATAAGTCGAGCTTTCTCTTGAATCAATCAAATTACGATGGCCTTGAGTCACAAAAATTCTGCATAAGAACATCTTATGAAGTATCCTTCTAAACAGCACAGGAGATTGTTCCAGGAGTGGCTTGCTGGACGGATATAACGCGATCTAAAGTAATAAGTGCCCTCCATTTGTAGGTGATCATAATCTTACAGTCGAGGCTACCAACCAACACCATAGGCCATCATATTATCACAAGAATAGTTAATGCTAAAGCTATTCTACCAAGACCATTGTTCATTTACCTTCGACATCGATGTTTTGAATATGTTCGACTGTAGCTTCCACTTTCTCCGTCATCAGTTCCTTGACGCCCTTTGTCAGAGCCACAGCAACGATGGCCAGCACCACGAAGGGAATAATGCTCGCCCATGCCAATCGATAAGCATAAGTATATTCCCACTGGCTTGCCTCGATAGCCGCCGCCCAGATCGTTGGGGTCGCGGCCTCAATTCCTGTCCCCACCTTGCCGGCTGCTAGCGCCTCCAGAAGTAGCGGCACACTACTTTCGGGAAGGCCTGCATTTATAGCTGCTGCCCCGACTTCTAGTGCGTAATGGTTATTGAGTCGGCTGTTGATAATAGCATTGAGGACCGCGGATCCAAAAGCACCACCGATGGCACGCGCGGAAAAGGCCAGGCCCGTCGCTGTAGACAAGAAAGCGTGCGGCGACGTAAACTGGATGAGAGCTACTAGAAGTGTGAGAGGTCCTGCTTGGCCGAGGCTAGCAAGGACGTTAAAGCCATACTGAGCTGAGCTCCATGATGGTCGGACGGTAGCATAGCATATGGTTCTATCTCGACACGCGTCTATTAGCTTCACACTATACTGTGTACAAAGAATCTGCTAGACATGGCCCACTTACACGACGAGGAAGACAACGAAAGTCAAGAGTAGCGGCGACTTTAAATCCTTATAACGGGTTGCGTACCAAGTCAGGGGTACTGACGCAAATATAACGGGGAGTTGGTAGCTGAGTTGTCGGACCGATATCGCCCAGGAGTTACTTTCGAATCCTAGCTGGAGTACAATTTGGGGTACGACCGAATTCACTGCACTGTAGAATATCCAGCCCTCGACCGCGAAGGCAAATATCGAATAGGTGAAGTTGGCGTTCTGTCGGAAGAAGATGTGCGCGACTAGGCCGTCTGATCGTCCCTTCCATTCTGGTTTTGTCAGTTATTCACTCGTACAGGCTGCTGGGGAGTGTGCCATGATATAAATCAAAGTTATTGGAGATATCGCTTTCATACCATAAATGATGAATCCAATGAGCACCGCAAGACCGAGAGATAATGGTACGGCGACGTGCGGGTCTGACCAGGCGTACGTGCCGCCTGCATAGTCAAGAGCGACAAGCAGAAGAGTTGTGCTAGTCATGAAAAGCACGGATCCAATAGGATCGCAGGCCCAGACGATTTCTTTCAACGACAACTTCGGACGTTCGACCTGTGTCGGGGGCCAGTAAAAGGCGAAGAGTCCAGCAGAAGTGATACCGTGGAGGGCAGCTTGAATCCAGAATATATACCTCCACCCCCCAGCGTCCACGTTTGTCACAGCACCTGCGCCGAGAGATCCGATCCTATTCCAACGATTTAGTTACTCCCCTACCCTAATACAGTGTGTAAACTTACAGTCCACCCACGGCACCGCCCACAAATCCGAAGGCATTTGCCAGTGCACGATACTTTAAGGGTAAGATTTCGGATGGAATGGCTTGGACAATGGAGACAGTAGATAGAGTGATGCCGATCAGAATACCTCCACCTATGAGCATGTTCATGGACGTTGCTTTGGCGGATATAACAGCACCCACGAACGCGATCAAGGGAGGAACTGCCGAGAGATATTTCCTGTCTACCACATCGGAAAGCCGACCGATAATAGGCGACAAGACGGATTGCATTAGCAATGGTCCCTAAGTTCATGGTCAACACATGGGCGGTCAGCGAGCTTGGGTAGAGAGCAAAGCACCTGAATGATCCAGCCCGCTATCGTGGGGTCTCCCATATCCCGTATAATAAACGCGATGACAGAGCCCGCAGCTACCACTACGAACACCTGGGCCATAACACTATGATTCATAAGTTAGTGCTGACAAATAGGCACAATAGGAGGAGTGCTTGGTAGATGAACTTACGCGAAACTGGTTATAAACACCACCAACTAGTTATATTCTCGTTAGTTCGACGTGGTTTCGCAACAGTAGAGGGAAACGAATTGGACTCATACCCATGATCTCCACCCTAGATGAATATGGTAGGCCTCATCGACCGCTTCCTGGGAGATTGGTGGAACTTTCCATTCTGTTTGATACCCCGGAGAAGACTTTTGGTCCTCGACCATGGACGCAACTGGTTTCTCTTCGTCAGACATATCCAGTTTCTTTGAGGTACACTTTGAAGGGGGGGCAAGAATGAGAACAAATGGATAGCTGGAGCAATCTCGAAGTTGTAGTCTTGCTGCTACCTAACTACTATATAAATAGACAACCAAAGCAGGTACTTACTGCCCATGAACCCGGGATTTGTGTATATCTTGCGGATAGTACATCATATGTAGCATTGACCCTATAGCTATTCTGGTCTAGTTATGTAAGTCTAGGTCATACTAACCCAACTGGTTCCAAGCCAAAGAGTGCGGAGACCCCAGGTTTCGACACGGCAGTTATACCATCTGAGTAGTGTTACTATGCCTTGATATAATACACGTTTAGCTGCGGGGTTGATTAGAATACCATGGCCTCGGCGTGGATTAGTAGTTCAATGTTTGAAGGCAATTTGGAGAAGGCCGGACTTATTACTCTAATAAGAGACTCTAGATTAATCGGCACTTCTATCCCTCCCAAAACCAAACTTGCTACCTACCTAGTAGCTACGCAGCAGCTGAAATGCCCCAGGGATACATCCATGAATGCTTTTACAGTGCCCTCAACATCAGAATCCTTTCCCTCTTGTTCACTTAGTAGGTATCTAGGTAGGTATCTAGGTAGGTACTATACTTTGCCTTACGATGAACTTATGAATCAGCGGGATAACTTAGGTACTGACTTCCAAGGTTGTCGTGAGATGTTGGGAAGTCCAGTCTCACTCTGACCCTGGGCTATTGGCCTTCTGTCCATATCAGCAGGGGCCTGTGAATACATTATGTGGACTTGTTGTTTTATTCGACTTTGAGAGAATTTGCCTAGATCACCAATCCAATCAATATTCACGTTTAACGGGTCGGTGACTCAAATGATGACATGGGCCTTGACGACAATTCGTCGACCTACATACCTAGGGTACCTACCTAGGTAGGTATCATGCTGAATCACACATACACCTATCTTTTACACAACATATAAATCAAGCTTGCAATTCTATTTCTATCCTGTGAATAAAAAACCCAGAATGATTGTTCTCCTTCCCACGGATATATACCAGCGGGTTGTTTAATTATGGGTGTAGTTAAATCACTAGGACGCATGTATAGAGGTGGTTATTGTATGTCAATCTAGTGAGATTGGCCGGCCTTTATCTTGAGATTTACAAAACTGAAGAGGTGCATTTGATGTAAAATACTCCTCGACTTACGCAGGTATGTAGATACACATCACTTGAAATGCATGTAACCATCTAAGATCTAAGTTGAAGTAGGTTTATTGGGGAGACAAATACACCAAGATACAATGCACTATTCGCCGCCCGTCTATCGTAAGCGTAAAAAAAACAATATGTTCTCTTGGCAGCAGATGCAACTCAGCTTGCCCACCCCCATATCTGGTCCCAATCCTGCTTCCGCGTGGATGCAGCGTTATACATTTATGGCCGACGTTCCTCGTGAAATATTAAGCTCACTCGGGCTGCAAGATACTATGGTACCTAGGCAGCTAGGCAGCTATTACCCTTCTCGCTTCTTCGTATGACGGAAGCTGGTTACAATAGATCTCGCTTGACGAATGCTTCTCTCATGGTGCGACCCAGGCTGGCAGGTGAACGTTCTACGATAACGCCAGCAGCCTCTAGGGCCTTGATCTTGGAGTCGGCACCACCCTTGCCTCCAGATACGATTGCACCCGCATGACCCATTCGTCGTCCTGGAGGAGCGCTGATACCGGCGATAAAGCTTACGACGGGCTTGCCACCATTGACGGTATTGTTCGCCTTAAGGAAATCGGCCGCATCTTCCTCAGCAGATCCGCCAATCTCTCCAATCATGATGATGCCATCCGTCTCTTCATCTTTCAAGAACACGTTGAGGCAGTCAATAAAGTTGGTCCCGCTGAAAGGGTCGCCGCCAATACCAACGACGAGCGACTGACCGAGACCGGTTTGGGTGGTCTGGTTAACGGCTTCGTAGGTCAAGGTACCAGAACGAGAGACGATGCCGATGCGACCGCGCTTGTGGATAAAACCGGGCATGATGCCGATCTTGCATTGGCCGGGCGCAATGATACCAGGGCAGTTAGGACCAACGAGGCGGGTTTTAGACTGTGACTTGAGGATATCGGTAATTCGAACCATGTCTTTAGGAATCCATTAATCAACGGTACTAGGGATAAGGCGTTCTAAATAGAAACGTACCGTGTTGGGGAATACCCTCGGTGATGCAAACAACGAGGGGGATTTCGGCAGCGATGGCTTCCTCGATACCGGCGGCGGCTAACGGAGGACTGCAAAATCATAGTCAGCATTATGTTCTGAATCTTGCTTATCTGAACACTTACGGCACGAATATAGCGGTGGCGTTCGCACCTGTGGCCTTCACAGCCTCACCAACATTTCCGAAGACAGGGAGACCGAGATGCTCTTGACCAGCTTTTTTGGGGTTTGTGCCCCCGACAACCTTGGTACCTATTCGTAAAAGTTCGATTAGACTAAAGTTTCCCACATCTGTAGAAGGCCGCCTGGGATACTTACCATATTCAATGGCTTGCTGAGCATGGAAACTAAAAGTATTCAAGGGTCAGTTGTGAGTCTTTATATTTATAATACCTGTGTTAGTTTTAAGACATGCGAATCATATAGTTATAATGGGGACCTGTGGTCTCCTCGCATGGGGAAGGGTGACGCTTACGTTCCCTGCTTTCCAGTGAAGCCTTGAAATATAACCTTGGTGTCGGAGTTGATGCGCAGGTTGTTGATGGTCTGGGAGTAAGGGGATGTGGTAGAGCTGTACGCTCGTCGAGAGACCTGGCGCAGGACAGCAGCGCCAGGACGCAGATGTCTAGAGAAAGCTTGCATGTCGAAGCAATTGACCTATGGGAAGCTGTAGAAGAAGCTTCCGACAATGAAGAGCTTTCTAGTGGGAGGTAGTACCTGGTAGGTATGATGAGATGTTGGTGAAAGGAGGGTTGTAAAAAAAATTGTTGAAGCTTCTCAAATGCCAAAAAGTTAATTGAAACCGTTGCACATCGTAGTTACATGTAATGCCGCATGCAAAACCAGTGGTTCAGTGGCTGTACCCCGGTAAATATGATGCGCATGCACTGGCCACATGCTTCCGTCCCGATACAATCCGACTTTTCATGGTTATGTTCACCGAGCTTGTGGGCATGTGGCACTTTAGATCTTATCTACTGCTTATCTACTGCTTATCTACGGAGTACTATGTACTTATGTATGTACTATGCAGTACCGTACATGCACTTCAAGTATTACATAATCTAACTACTAGGTAGGCACAGTACGATGCACGCGTTTCCCTTTTGAAGCCTAATCTATCAGCCGCTAGTGCTACGGCTATGAGGCTGTCAACTTGAAGCAACAACGATTGAGCTTGTAACCGCAATTTCAACTTCAATCATTCCAAGGCTGATTTATTCATCCACTTTCTATTTCTATCATCACTACCACACTTGGCCCATCATTAAACATTCTGTTGGCCTGCGCAGGGTCCCTCTATTTTAGAAGTAGCATTTGACAATCGCTTTGCGATTGATAGCTTGTCAACATGGTGAGTTGAGCATTGTAGCTATACCTAAACGCGTATGAACGGTACTGATCTGCTATATAGGGCCAAAACCAATCTGGAATGGGTGGTGCCGGTCAAGATGGCAAGGAGGATAAAGACAAGAAGGTACGCATACGTCTACAGAGCGATCTTTTTCGGGTTCACGACATTTCTTTTCATGTTAAGCCTGTGCTAACCCGTATCATATCAAACAGAAGGAAAATCCCAAGTACGAACCACCTCCCCGCCCTACCACTCGTATTGGGCGTAAGAAGAGAAAGGCTGCTGGTACCTCTGCCGCCGCCAAGCTTCCCGCCGTCTACCCGACAAGTCGATGCAAGCTTCGCCTGCTCCGAATGCAACGCATCCATGATCATTTGCTACTCGAAGAGGAATTTGTCGAGAACCAGGAGCGCCTTCGAAAGGCCAAGGCCGCAAAGGACAACACCGGCCCCGCCCCCGACCTCGATGCTATTGACCGAATGGCCGATGAGCGTGGTCGTGTCGACGACATGCGTGGTAGCCCTATGGGCGTCGGTACCCTCGAAGAAATGATCGATGACGACCATGCTATCGTGTCTAGTACAACAGGTCCCGAGTATTACGTGAGTATCATGAGCTTCGTGGACAAGGACTTGCTCGAGCCTGGCGCCTCCGTCTTACTACACCACAAGAGTGTATCCATTGTCGGAGTACTTACCGATGATACCGACCCGGCCGTCAATGTCATGAAGCTAGACAAGGCCCCGACCGAGTCGTACGCTGATATTGGTGGCTTGGAACAACAAATTCAGGAAGTGAGGGAGTCCGTCGAGTTGCCTCTCCTACACCCTGAGCTGTACGAGGAGATGGGCATCAAACCACCCAAAGGTGTCATTCTCTACGGTGCCCCAGGTACCGGCAAGACCTTGCTGGCTAAAGCTGTCGCAAACCAAACCTCGGCTACTTTTCTACGTATTGTCGGAAGTGAGCTCATTCAAAAATACCTGGGTGACGGTCCACGTCTCGTCCGACAACTATTCCAAGTACGATTTTTTTTTATCCTCTATAGTTTTTAGTTATCTTTATACTGACTATGTGCTATAGGTCGCTGCCGAGAATGCCCCATCCATCGTCTTTATCGATGAAATCGACGCCATCGGTACGAAACGTTACGATTCGACGTCGGGTGGCGAGCGTGAAGTACAACGAACCATGTTAGAGCTACTCAACCAACTCGACGGTTTTGATGATCGTGGCGATGTCAAGGTTATCATGGCAACCAACAAGATTGAAACTCTTGATCCTGCTCTAATCCGACCCGGCCGAATCGATCGCAAGATCCTCTTCGAGAACCCGGACCAGAACACCAAGCGCAAGATTTTTAATCTCCACACGAGCAAGATGAGCCTCAATGAGGATGTTGACCTCGACGAGTTTATTAGCCAGAAAGATGACTTATCCGGTGCCGACATCAAGGCTATATGCTCCGAAGCTGGGTTGATGGCTCTACGGGAGCGCCGCATGCGCGTGCAGATGGCCGACTTCAGGGCAGCAAGAGAAAGAGTACTTCGTACCAAGCAAGAGGGCGAGCCCGAAGGTCTGTACTTGTAATCTTAGATAGTTGGAGGGTATGAGGTTGGTTGTGGCCAACGCGTGTCGCCATAGCCGAAATAGACAATAATGTGAGATGCTGCAATCATCATATACCCCTACGAAGACGTCCCTGGTTCCTTTCGTGATAGCAAATCGATCTTCTCCACTAAGTACCCAGGTAAGTACCTAGGTAAGGTATGTATGAATAACATGGGCCACTTATCCGTGATTTCGATAAGCTATGATGGTATTTCTCCCCATCGTCCAATGAAATCCCAACGGCGTGGTGTTTGAGCCATAGATTGTAAAATCTGGCTGAATTTTACGGCATCTGTGTTCTGCTTACAACATCACTCACACCGCTCACTAGCTCATCTAAAATGATTTCGTGCTGTTCCCTTGGAGGAGCTTCCTAGTTATCTCTCTAATATACTGTGACAGCCAGCTCGCTATAAATATCCGGAGTCTTCAAGCAATGAGCGCGCACCCAAATCAGACATCTCAGTCAGGCGAGACGCCAACTTTCTACGCTGAGCTCCCGGGGGATACACATTTTTACCCAACAAACAACCCCCTTCCGGGAGAGGAAGTTGTTTACTATGCAGAGCTTCCGGGCGATACGCCCGCGTTGGCTCACGTCAAACCAAACCAACCGGGCCAGTATCCTTCGTCATTATCATGTAACGGCCCACCACAAAGAACACAGTCGGCGGACGTTTTAGCAGGGTCCTCGCTTTCCAATGCGTCTATGGACGGGAAATCATCAACTTGGACCTCATCAAAAACTAGCATGGGCCTTAGTCGCAAGCTTTATGAATGGGGTGTCAAGGCTAGCGTACCGATTAACAAGCTGACCAACAAGCTTGGGTCAGAAGCATTCTGGCCTTCTACAATGGACAAGGAATGTGACAAGGCCGCGCGGATACTCAAGAGCTTCTGTAGTTGGTTCACCGCTTTCTCTTCCCAGAAATTTGTCTGGCACATAGAAGCAAATGAGATATTAACAGTATATTCCCATCTATAGGAGACGGCTTCCGTACCACGACTTCGTCGTCACCGAACCACTCACGTTCCTCATCTCCCAATCGTCCCGCCACCTCCAGATCTAGATCCCCATCCCCAAGCTCTGGCGGAAGATCCAAAGCCTTGGTCAAAATCCCGCAGTCCGTGGTAGTCAACGCGAAGGGTCTTGCTATTTTCACCACATTCCGCTCCGGTTTTCACATATCTGGCGCAGGTGGTTCGGGCCTTGTCGTGGCGCGCCTGCCCGACGGCTCCTGGTCCCCGCCAGCTGGATTCCTTGTTCATACGATCGGCGCAGGTCTCATGGCTGGCATGGACATTTACGATTGCGTGTGCGTGCTCAATACTTCAGCGGCTGTCGGCGCGTTCACAAAGCCACGGGTAAGCCTGGGAGGGGAGATTGCTGTCGTGGCGGGCCCAGTGGGGACAGGGGGTAACGTGGAGCTTGCATTTGGGAAGAGCGTGAAGCCAGTCTGGAGTTATATGAAGAGCCGAGGGCTCTACGGTGGCGTACAAGTCGATGGAACGGTAATCGCACAAAGGGGCGATGCGAATGCAGTGTTTTATGGGGTAGATCGGATCAGTGTGGATCTAATATTGAAAGGTGAAGTACCGAGCTACGATGTTGAAGCTGATACTGATGTCAGGGGGAGAAAGAAGGACGCAGGGCTTGTCAGGTGGCCGGAGGGCGCGAGGCAGCTTATGAATGTGCTGAGCGTAGTAGAGGGGAAAGGTGTAGATGAGGGTGTTATGGAGGAACTGGGGAGCCAGCCTACTCCGGGAGATCTAGCACCAGCGCTGGAGGGTGGGCATCAATCACAACAACTTCTAGACCCGAACCAGGGCGCTGATATGAGGTGATGAAGTACATGCATAGATAGGGCTCTCGGCTTCAGCATTATCTTAGTTGTTAATACCTGTTCACCACCTTTCTCATCACCGGAAGCTTGGGGCTGGAGGTGGATAGTAAGGAAATATCCCAGCCAGTCACCTTGTGTTCGCCATTTATTAATCTATGATACCTATTATATTCCCCTGGGCAGTTAGTCGGTTCTGAGCTAGCTTTTAGACTTTACGAAGGTGAAATATTCTAATACCCAAAGATCTCGAGGCCTGAAACTGATGCATGAGAAAAAGGAACGGATAACTATTAAAGAGTACCGATAAACTACACTGAACACACCTATGCGATAAGTGTAGGGCTATATGGGTAGTGTATTGTACAGCCAAAAAAGCATATGCGGTTAGTGAACTCGTGGGCCTCTTCTGGCAATTTGACATAACATTAGGTAGATATATCCTTTAGAGTCCATTCGCTTGAATGATACATACGTTTCTCTCGAACTCTAGAAGCATCATTGATGTCAAACACTTAGGTAGGACACTTAAAGTAATAAGTCCCTGACTCCATTTCGATTGGACTCAGGGGCACTTTAACACTATCGTACTAGCTCTAAGAACTAACGTCCTTTTCTCTTGTCTTGGTGTGGGACCGTCTGATTTTGCTCTTTTCCATGTTGATATTAGGTGCTACGTAGTAATTATTATTACATAGTACAAATTGACCTACTATTTATGTAGGTTAGCTTAAATCGACATTTGAACTCGGCGTCTTCAACTCCGAAAGTAGGAGTGTTATACGTTCGTCATCCCAAACTTACCCCTCGTCACCTAATAATACTAGGAATACTAGGAATACTAGGAATACTAGGAATACTAGGAATACTTCTAACTTGAATTCACTCTCAACCATGGAGCCAATTGATCTTCTCATCGGCCGACCATCGCCGCGCTTGCAAGCTGCAGAAAAATTAGCAGCGGCCTCTCAAATCATCTTATCTCAACCCGAGAAATCCGATTGCGCTTTGACATATGGGCCGGACCATGGCGAAGACGAAATTCGCGAACATGTCGCTACTTGGCTCAGCCAGAAATATCGGCCTTCTTCTGGCCCCGTGACCCGGGAGCGCACCATTATTACGAATGGAGCTTCGGGGGGGCTCGCCGCAATCTTACAGAAATTCACTGACCCGTTGTACACACGTCGCATCTTCCTTGTAGATCCAACCTACTTCCTCGCAGCTCCATCCTTCTTCGACGCAGGCTTTGGGCAGAAGATGCAGGGGATTCCCGAAGACAATGAAGGAATTAGTATAGAGTTTCTTCAACTCAGACTTGACGAAGAAGAGTCCAAGCATGCTAGCACAGAAATCGGAGTGAAGCTTCCTGACCACGAGTACAAAAAGCTCTATAAATATGTTTTGTATATGGTTCCAACACTATCCAATCCTAGTGGCAAGGTAATGTCATTGCATCATCGCAAAGTGTTGGTGGAACTGGCACGCAAATTTGATATTCTTCTGATCGCGGACGACGTCTATGACTTTTTGGCCTGGCCAACCGATAACAACCTTTCTCACAAGGGCTTAGACCTACCTCCGAGACTGATAGATCTTGATCGCCAGATGCCCGGAACGAGTGAATGGGGCAATGCCGTAAGCAATGGGTCTTTCTCGAAGTTGGTCGCGCCAGGTCTGCGGGTTGGATGGTGTGAGGCAATGCCTAGATTTATCTATGCAATTTCTTCGTAGTAAGTAATATGAGCAAGCCACACTTCTTAGTTCATACTAGGTACTTAAGGTAATATTAATGATAATTCTAGCGGGCCCACGAGTTCTGGAGGTTGCCAGTCACAGTATACCTCTTTCCTGATAGACCACATGTTGGTGTCGGGGATTCTAGAACAACATGTGAACGACGTACTGATTCCGATCTATCGAAAAAGATATAATGCTCTAGTCAAAGCCATCAAGACCTATCTCTATCCACTGGGGATCAAAATCTCGACAGGAGTTCCTTACGAAATTGCCGTCAAAGATGAAGAGGGCAATTATACCCAAACAATGCTGGCAGGCGGGTTTTTCCTATATATAGAGTACCCGACTGATGACACATTTCCCGAAGTCATGGACATTGTTCGTCTTGGCAAGAATGAATACGCACTGGACATTGCACCTGGCGTAATATTCGCCGTTCAAGGAGACCCTGAAAGTCTCAAAAGGGCAGAAATGACCTACAAGCGAGGAACCAGGCTATGTTGGGCATGGAATGAAGAAGAGGTGCTAGTCGACGCGGTTCAAAGGTTCGCCAAGATCATCCATCAAGCAAAAGAATCAATCCGTTAGATTTTATAGGCTCTCATAGAGGCTCAGATGGCTACGGGATGTTCTATTGGTATAAATTATTGGTAAGATATATTAAATAAAACTGAAAAGCAGAGGTGTTGGTTATTGTCTTATGTGTGTAGGGCTTTGTCCTACTTGACTAGCCACGATGTAACAGCTCACAAGAAAAGGGGGTGTGAGAAAGATACCGAAAGCTTGTCTCGGCATGTTCACGAGACTCGACCACCAAGGCACCGAGACATATGGCTTGATGGGTACTAGGTTAGGTAGGTAACTACTAAAATTCAGTTGTTACTTGATTCTTTTCGAAGCCCAAACTCATACAAACTCATCGGGGCCAATTGAATGACAGAATTTGGTCCAGGATATATTAAGGGATCGCAAAATAGACAATGCTGTGTTCAGGGGTTGTCCCCGCACCGCTTTCCGACGTCCTCTGCCAACCAATGCCTCAGGGTACATGATCATGAGATCGATCATCGAAACAAGGATATCAATCACAGGTACAACCCGAGGAGTAGTTCAAGATACATATAAATAAAACTGGCTGCGTCATCACACTACATTGGTCTCCCTTTTTAGATCAAAGCTCCGGCTTGATTTCGACTCTATTTTTCTCCGTTCAAACATTCTATTCTACGGTGACCATCAAGCGAAACTCCATCGATGTACTAATACCATTACTCCCCACACTCACCATGCATATGCTACTTGAAGTCATTTTCCTATCTGCCTTCTATGCGAGAGTTGAGGCCTTCCCAGGATGGCCGACGGGTGGGATCTTGGTGACGGGCAATGCCGTGCAGTTTGATAGGGAAACTTGGGAGCGTGAACTTGCCCAGCCGAATGCAACTGGTAGTTCATCAGTGACCGGCTTTGACCTTTCACAAAGGTGGCCAAGCCAGCAAGTAGACGGCTGGACGCTCTCTTTGAATGTCAGCCGTGACATACCAGACTCTCAGACACTGAACCCAACCAATGGAACTGGTAGAGCCTTCACCGGTACCAGCATCTTTCTCAGAGCGCCCAACACTATCCAAGAATCCTTCTCAGACCAGGCAGCACTTGATAATACCACATGGAAAATATGCGTAGCGGTAATCCCAAATGGTCCACTGGATGATTCCTCAGAAGATGGCACATGCAGTTTTCTTTCATCACAATGCATTACCGATCTGCAGCAGGCATATGCAGATAAGTTTTCCCGGAATCAAGATTGCTATGGAACTCCGCCATCAACGCCATCAAGTTGCGGAAGCTTGGTCAATACTGCCAATTTCGGAGTTCAACGTTCGTAATACCCATTACCTACTCAATTTTCTTTTTCTTTTCTTTGTCTTCTTTTTTATCCCTCAGCTATCAAAATGCTTACACGAGACGCAGAGTTTCCACTGAGCTCTGTCAATGGAACAGAAGTGTTTGTCACGGCTTCAGATGGCCATGACGCTGGAAACGAGACAGCTTGGGACAACGCGACTCGCCAAGTCTGGCCTGTCTTAACTACGTGGGGATGGAACGTACGAGCAAACGCGCCGAATGATTCTTCTCCTCAGGTTCAGCTGTCATGTATCCGGGCGAACAACATAGAGCCTGGCAGCGAGCCTCCCGCGTCTTTGGCGAAAAAGCTTCGTGGTTCAGTAACTATCGCACTTGGTGTCGCTGGTTCAGTAGCTTTTATTGTTTCTGGCTGGTAGGGCGAATCTGAACTCCAGGGTTTATTATTTTTTTACGTCGATACCGTTCCAACCTACTGTTGAGTTAAGAACTGACGGACTGCCATATATAATCTATATTTGCCAGGCATACACTCGCGGGGTCTCATTTGTACTTTTGCCTGCAATGATTTATGCCTTTATATATGTATCATTCGCATATATGTGGCAACTTATGTAACAAAAAAAAGCATGATAAATATATCTGCAAGTACCTAACCTATATCCAGAAAATGCCAATATACAGAAATAGTCCCATCCCCTTAACTAGGTGCAATTTGTGGTGAACTAGGTCCCATCCCTTCCAAGCTCGATTTCGTACATGAAGAGGCATCTACGATGCACCTATTCCTAGGGATTTACTATAAAATATAATAGGGCAAAATAAACCTACGCCCTTGCCATGTTAGATTCAGTGCCTGAGCCTAATATTACCCTTAAATTCCGGAGTCCCCTTGCTCGATGCCCTCAGAAGCTTGGAATGCTGACCAACTTGAGCAAGTGTCGGTCAGGGTGTCAGTATCGGTTATGTTTGCAATTTCGTCGTATCTCTCTACAAATTGCAATGCAAAGCCCTCACTTGTATGCCAACCGATATGACACTTTAAGTTTCATGTTAGCCATTTGAATATCTAGGGAAGGGTATGCTTGAAATTCAGACACAAGCGTGTCGTGCTATTCATTGGGATAAGGAGTCTTTGGGGTTAACTTACGTGCATAAGCCAAACACCAGGGTTGTCTGCCTCAAAAGCCATAACTAGATACCCAGCAGGGGGCAACATCGCTGTATCTCGGCGAGGCGGGTTGTCCGTTTGCAGAGTGATGTCAGTACTATATGAGCCAGTTCCTTGGGCGAGGACAAAAAAGTCATGGCCGTGTAGATGGATACTAATTCATTAGTATCGAATCATTCTCCTTGGTTGAAATAAAGTGAGAGGGATAAGATACTTACGGATGAGGCACAGCAAGGTCGGTTTGGATTACCAGATATACCCATTCATTGGCGGTTGGTAGTGATATAACAGAGTCGTCGGTTTCAAATTCAGTTACCCCATCGATGACCTGCGCGAGAGTCGGGTTTGCCCAATCAACCAGCATAGAAGTGCTGTTCAAAGTCCACCGGAAGAGACTATTGATAATTGCAATGCTAGCCTCTTCGTTGGTGAAGGATCCAGCACTTCCTACTGTCTTGCTAACGTATGGAACTAGGTTAGAGGTCTCATCATCGCAAGAATCCCCGAACTCTGTGGTATTGTAGCCGCTGGTTGTTGGTGTGGATGAGACATCCGCGTAAGTCACAATGCCACGAATATCATCTGCATTTCCGTTCTCCGCACAAGCAGACTGAGGAACGGCTCGTAGCCAAAAGTTATCCGCCACCGATGCTCTATAAAATATTAGCTAGAACTCGAAAGAGCAACGAGAGAATCTAACGCCGAAGTTACTTACTGATCAGCCGTTATGATGACATCGTAACGTTGAGCTTCATAGCTAGTTAGTATTATATTAAAATAGAGACGATGATCTTACTCACCGATACCAACGTTAAGCACAGTCGTATTATACGGTTGAATTGGTATAAGATCAGATGCTATGACTTGCATGGTATGGTTGTCAATCGAAAACTTGAAGTGAGTATCGAGAGCGGAGTTGACGATCCTCAATCGATACGAAGTTCCGGACGTAAAGGATACTTCGAACCTCGAGCCACCATTATCCCAGACATTGGTACCATTGATGAGCCCCGTCTCTAAAACTGGAGGACCGTCTGTTTGTGCTGTGTCCCATAGTTCGTCTACCGTAGAGTGATCCCAGTCCGAGATAAATAAAATACCTAGGTCTTCATCATAATTCGCCGTAGCTGGGCCGTTGATTACTATACCTCCAAGAACACCCTGCCATGCTTGGAGCGCAAAGTGTGAGTGATACCACGAAGAGCCATACTGTGTTGCCCTCCATGTGTAGGTGGCAGTATCTCCTGGGATTGTTGGACATTGAGTTATAGAGCTAACTCCGTCATTCTGATTGGTGAAGTTCTGACGGATTCCATGAAAATGAATAGCTATATTATTAGCTGTCTGAGAAGAATGACTTCATATTTATAGGAGAATACTCACATGTGCCGTTGTTAGAAGAAGAAAGAGAGTTGGTAACGTGAACAGTCACAGTGTCACCCCAGTCTGCAAATAATGTTGGTCCTGGAATCGTGCCCTGAAATGCTTAGCAGTAGCTCAATGAGTATTGATAGTTGCACTCACGTTTATGGCCATCGCGCTACGGCTAACTCCGTCTGGTGAGACGGTCACGTCGGTAAGCTCTAGCCAGTACTCTCTAGTCACTCCTGTGTCCGGAACTACTGTCATGTAGTCGGTGTCGACGGAGTAATCGCACCACTCATTTCTGGTTGTTGCTGTATTTCCGTCGCATGCTGCTCGAGGATGCAGACTGACAGATGGTGAAAATGGTGACGCCACAGCAGTACCGTACAAGAGTGACAAAACAAGAACTGGAAGCTTTAAGAGAAACATGATGTAACGAGTTGAATTACGGTGAGAACTAGAGTTGAATTGTGGAAAACCAAGGACGAAGCAAAGCTTGCCCGTCTTGAGACTTGAAGTGAGTAGAAAAGGTAAATCGTGACCTAGAGGCTTAATATCCTGCAAACAACGACTTTGATTTTGTCTCTTCTCTTTTTCGAATTTTGTACACCCATCAAGGCCATCTTTATGTTCCTCATTCTATCCCCTATCATGTGCTTTTGTTCTATTTGAGGGAACATTGGCGGAGCCTCGACCTGAATTATCCGCTAAGAGAGTTGTATTGCATGGGTTGGATATAATCCACAAGTATCTAATTATACCACCTTTGAGTGATGCTATAGTGACATCTTGATAGAGGATTCCGCCTCACACACTAGCTTCAGCTATGAAGGCCTCGCGTACTGTGGGGTCTGGCCTCGTGTGCTGTGGGGCTCATAACTGGTCGGCCGTGTTCAAGAACATGAACTATTCGTGGATATGTGGCTCCGGATGCGACTGCCGTCGTCGGACGGATATCCGTACGGAATTTTGGCGTCGATGTGGAAGATGGCCTGGATCTTTTAAAACGTAGTTAGGTAGCATCGACGAGGGGATGACGTCTAGGCATAATCTCATGTGACGTTCAGCTACTAGGGATGAGGCGTCTAGACAATACGACAGCTAGCAAGTATTAATCAGATTGACGGATAAATTTTTTTGCTATGAACAGGAGTATCGTATAGGAAGCAATTGCTTTGGTTCACGGTAATTAAATTTACCGTTAACGTGGCTATGAAGTTTCGAAAAGTAGGAATAGGTGCATCTAGAAGACGGGCACAGCATTACGTATGCGTTGCTCCAAAAACTGCTAAATTTCCGAATCCCTCCCCCCCTTACGATACATCGCCCGCTATCAGTGACCCGAGATACAGAAATGACCGGGGGACTCGACCCACCCTTATAGTCCAGCAATGCGATGCATTAAGGGGGAATGAAGCTGACGAATCTATTGGCGTAAACATTCCTAGCATTTACTTATAGTATAATACCTGGCCACGAATTTGCACCTAAATTAAAGCGGATATAAAATTGTAAGCTCAAAGGAGCCAGCCCATAAATATATTTTTCAACGAGTCGTTTCCCAAAGGCAGTCTGTCACAATGCATCCACTAGGCACGTATTCTATAGTATACAAACACGCCTAACGCCACGCGGTGAAAAAAAAAGTCTTCTGGGACGACGAATGAGACATATTGCCCACCCAACACTTCAGCCATGATATTCGCATCGTCTATGTTCAAAGCAAGAGTCCTGCTATTTTAATATTTTTGATACAAGGGAGAGTCGAGTTAAAGATTTGGCATGTCAATCTATTAGTACCCTCCCTCTCTTCTTGCGGGGACAGGTGGCGGTGGCTTCTTAGCTCTGCTTGGTGGCGGTGGAGGAGGAGCCTTCTTCACAGTTCCTGTTGTAGCTATCGTACGCAAACCATTGTTGCTTGCGCTGCGACTGAGACTTCCATAACTTGTTGCAGGACTCTCACTTCGGTCATACTCTGGGCTTCCACTACTAGTTGTTGTGTCGTAATCATCTACGTACACATCAGGGCTCAGGTTTTGGTTCGTCTGGATTTTGCTGACTGGTCGTAGATTGTTGCGGAGGCTTTCTACTGCTGGTGCTGTAGGTGTCCTCCGTACCACCTCGGATGGAGGAGGAAGAGGCTCTCTGGTCGAAGGTCGTCTTGGTGCAGAGCCTGAATCATGAGTAGTAGAGCGACTGATACTTGGTCGTACTTCAGAAGTAACAGCTTCATTGCTACGAAATGGGCTGGAGCGAATAGGCATGCGTACAGGTTCGGGTGTTGGGTCGTCCTGTCCGTAGGTATCCTGCCGGCTCGCCCATCGCTCAGTGCGATCCGTGCTGTTATTTCTGTTGGATATCCGAGAACGTGAATCTGGCACCTGGGTTGAGCCAGCAACCCACTCCTGTTTCACTCGCCGAAGCTCTTCGGCGCACCGCTCATAATAATCGAGTTCGCAATCGAGGAAACTTGTTAAGTCACGAACTGAATCAGCTTCCGCCTCCTTAATATCCTGCATGCGGCGTAGAACGTCCTCAGAGGATTCTTCGTATTTGGCCTTCGCTGTTCGAAGTTCCTCGTCAAGCCGAAAATCCTCCTTTTTGGCCTTTTGCATCTTAGCCATGCTCGAGTCGTATGTAAGACGACGATGCTCAAGCTTTTTGCGAGCGGACTGGGAGTGGAAATGTCAGCAGGCGAGCCTGGGGCCAAAGAAGACATACGTAGGTGACAAACCTGATATTCCTTCATCATTGCCAATGAACGCTCCAAACCTTCTAACCAGTTCGACGTGGCGTGGGCAATATATGTCTCCTGGATCCCAGCAATACGTTCGTTGGCTCCACCCATAGCTGTCACATCACTACATATCAGCGACCTTGAAATTCTTCCCTTCGGGGGGTATCTCCAGGGGAAAAAAGCATACCAATCAAGGAAGTGCCAAACTCTGAGTCTGGCTCAAAGTCTTCGCCATGGCTGATCATTGTCCGACCCAGATAGCTAACTGGTAAACCCTTCTCCTTATCTTCGAAAGCTTCGCCCCGGCGAGATAGCGACTTGACATACGCGTTCATGGATTTCTGGAGACGGTCGTAGCCTACAGAACAATGTTAGCAAAGACATGATCGATGATAACACCAAGAAGCACATACCCTCGTGCCTCAGAGCCATCTCAGTCTCTAAACTCCTAAACTCATCAGAATGGCTAGTTTTTGCCTCATGGCCAATTTTCTCACCGGCCCACTGGAAGGCACGGTCAAATTTCTTGGTGAAGTTCATGTTCGTGATATGCCTCGCAGAGGTTCGATTGCCGGAATAGATACGTCGAGTATGGAAGTCCTGCTACCAAAAGAAAAAAGTGAAGCAAACGAGATAATGGAAACCAATACGGACGACAAAACTAGGTAGACGGCTTTTCTTTAAAGTTTTAATGCAAGGGAACCCAGGGGAGAGCTCTTGGTCTATCTGTCTTGGGCGTGGGGCTGTAGGCGACTAGAATGGGATGAGATCTGTAGCGTTGTGGAGCGTTGTGGAGAACTGGATCCGATCCGACGCGTATGTGTAGATCAACTAATCTAGGGGAAAGGGGGAAGTGTATCTCCAATCTGGACAATGCGATATCGTGGTAACTTGGGATGTGGTTGTGTAGGACGAGTAGCGTATTCTTTTCCGAACAATTATTAGGCGACTCCTTGTAGGGAAATCAAGGATGGGAATAGCACAAGATAGGCGAGAAACGAGATTCAACAAAAGTTAAACAGGTTTTTGCATTCTAGGAGGCCGGGATAGTTATCAATGCAAAGAAAGATCAAGGTGGCAACACTTTAATAGGAAAGAAGTTGGTTGGGAGATCAGGGGTTTAGGGAGGGTCGCAAATTGGTTAAATGGATGGCCATAGTATGGCATTTACATACCAGCATACCAGCATACCACTGCAACATACGAAGTACCTACTACATGTAAATCATAAAACTGTCAAGAAAGCCCCTGCATGAACTCTAAATAGGCTTTTAGCTACATAATAAGGCGGAAGCGCCATCTACATCAATTTGAATAGTACAACTATGTATGCTTGTATGTAAGTTTGTATTTCAATATATTGAAGCTATGTTGTAGACTGCGAATGTCGGCCGAAGTACTTGATTGGTTACCGAGATCGTTATCAAAGGATTTACCACCACATGTGAGTATCCATACAATACAAGCACTTGGGATTCGTGGACTTGATTGTTTAAAGTTGTATTGTAGTTGTACGATAACTACTTGACAATTGGATACTACTAGGTACCTAACCTAGTACCTATTGTATGTACAATACATAACTATCTATAGGGTACTACATGTAGGTACTAGTAACTAGGTAGGTAAAAATGTACTAATGTAGTTAATGGGAACCGAGATCCTTCCTCCTTCTCCAATCATACTAGGAAATACTACCTTCTTAAGTATCTTGGCCCAAGGTCCTTGAATATGTAGCGTTTAGGTATTGTTCAAAAATAAACATATCAATTAAAAGGAACCAAACAAGCCATCATCTCATCCTTTTCAACGTGACTCGTAATGCTACAATCGACCAGGAGGTAGATGAACCCAAGTGCCCCCCTGTAGATCACCTCAAACTCCCCCCATTTTAGGCCTAGTGTCCCGCTATAAAGCCCACCCAGAATGGGGCTCGGTCACACGAAAATCCGGAGTTTAGCGAGCTGTAATTGGCCACATGCTTTACAGGGGCCCACCTGATTATTTGAACTTTCGAGTCTTATTTTTTGAGTTTTGCTAGCCCAAGCTTCAAAGCTTCAATCTGCCCAAAACCACACAATCCATCATCAGCCCAAGCTGCCGCTTTAGTGCATCCTATATCATTCGAATCGCCTCAATTAGACCTTCCAAATAATATATGTTTCAGATTGATGCGATATCTGAATCTGAAGTTATTTAAATTTAAAGATTAAGAAGCACCTGAAAAAAGATACATCTGTAATCGGAACCTGGATCACGTGATAACCCTCGGCTAGCGTTAAAAGTACTTGCTTCATTCAACCCCAAATAACTTCGCAACCACCGGTCGCGTTTCTTTGAAACATATATCATTTGGAAGCGCCGATTGAGGCGGTTCTAATGATACTGGTTGCATTAAAATGCATCCATTGAAGGAAAAGTTATTAAGGATAGTATGTTAGAGGCTAGCTGGAGAGCCCGGACCAGCGCTATGTACTAGGGTGCGGATAAGCCTCCGATAGCAATTTGTTTTTAATCAATTAATAATTAAATAAGAATTAATTAAGGATTGATTTATAATTGATTACAAATCAATTAATAATTAATTAAATTAAAATTAAAATATATAGAATACTAAACTTAAAATTATTTTTTAAAGTTATGTTTATAATTAATTAATAATTAATTATGATTTTTTCGTTTTTGAAAAAATAAACCTTAAGAGACAAAAAGTTGAACCCAAGTGCCAAAAAAAACAGTTGAGCCCAAGTGCCTGTCCGAATGAGGTATAGTCGTCGTCCCAAAATGGGGGGAGTTTGAGGTGATCAACAGGGGGGCACTTGGGTTCATCTACATCCTCACAATCGACTCATCCAGGCCCAGTAAATCTCATGGTCCCTCGCCCGAGTAAAACTGCCAATTCGTATTACAACAGAGCTGCGCCTCCTTACACCTGTTTCAACAAGCGCGTTCAACTATCCAGTATGCCGGTCGGCTATCGCACAAGCTAAAGATGTTCCAGAACACTATTTCGTCCGGTACATTAGTGTACCTACATAGTAGTTTTTCAGGGGCCATCAACATTGAAGTTTGTATCTAACTACACAGCATCACCGAATATTAGCCGAACATGTAGTTAATTACATGTACATAGTTATGTATCATTAATGCGGCAAGTAGAAACGACCAGTGTACTGCATCTTATCGGATAAGGATAAGCAAAGATGAATATAACTATCTCATGTTCAGAATGACGTGCGACCAGCCACTTGCATGATAGCTTATCGAAGTTAGCTATCCCGAGAGGAGAGGCCAATGCTGCCCTCGTACGAAGCACAAGAAATTGAAATTGCATTGACCGGGCCACCATGGGTCCAGGCGCGAGAACGGCTGTCTTCCAATAGATAAGACATGTGCACCTGCTAGGTAATAGCAGCCCAACCACCTGGACGCTTACATAACTGCCTACCTATGTAACTAGGTATCTTTCAGTGGTGTCCCACATTGAACGCCTCCAGTGTCACTTATTATATACATATGTACTAAACACATGTAGATATACCTACCTAATGTATGTATAAAGTACTTAAGTTATTTTAACCGTCAACCTACATAGTACCAATCTAACTCATTCACTCAAGCAACGTAAAAGAAGCACGACTTCTCACGTCTCGGACTATGCGATCACATGAATAGTATTATGCGATCGGCGATGGGAGAGGACCTCTTGAGGCTGAAGCCGTTTAGGACCTTTCGCGTTGTACTTAATAATAGAAATCGAGACAAAAACCCAGCGAAGATCATTGCTAAGTAAATCCGGTAGATGTTCCTACCTACAAACTTCACGGGTTGACATTTGGCATCTTACAATTGGAACTGATACGACTACCTAGTACTGTAGGTAAGATAAATAGCATATTGGTGAGACGTCTGAAAACCTACTTCCTCTTTGCTCAGGATATACGAACAAAAAACTAACCTCACATGTTCAGCGCAGTCCAAGCAGACGAATTAATTTACAAAGTCAATCTTCATAAAGCTCCATGGTTATAATCTTGACGAGAAATCAATGGTGATACTTAGGTAAACAAGATCTCCAAAGGGGCTGCTCGTAAATTCTTCGGGCGAATCCCCCGCTAGTTATATAGCAATTAGCTCAAACTACCCCTGAATGTGCCAAGATCTGTCTGATGCCATCACTATCAAGATTCAGCTCCCATTTGCCAATGAAATTTACAAATTTGATAACGTCTTGGGCTTGCGATTGAAGTGTTGAATCTTTGATACTCCCTGGACTTGGCTTCTCGGTTTTACTACCCAGTTGTTAGCTAGCATCCTCCGTATGGTTGGGCCGGCCGTATTGGCGCCCCACGATTATAGTATTACACATCAAGATAGGTATCAGCATATCGTAGACTTACATATCAACCATAGATAGATCAGGAAGGAGGCTCGGAAAAGGTTAGAATTGCGCTACTTTAAACGTTTGTTGATCTCGCCTCTGACGGCGGGGATTTAAGGCTCATTCAAAAGCAACACCCATCCTGGCTTGAAATCTTGACGATGCGTTGCTTCGCAGTCCAGTCTTGATCACCTTTATCTACCTAGGCATCGAACGTGTACAAACCAATGGTTAGATTGAGTCGCGCGACAATGATTTTTGGTACCACTCTACCGGTTCTCTCCTTCGCTGCCGCAAGTTTGGCTGGCGTGTCATCGGCGGAAGCTTCTCTATACAGCAAGCGCCTATCGAAGCGATTTATTGATGCTGATGGCAATTATAACATTTCATTTTACCACGTCAACGACGTGCATGCACATTTGGACCAGTACGCTGCTTCAGGCACCGACTGCACCAACCCGTCGAAAGGATGCTACGGTGGATACGCTCGTATCAAAACCATCATTGACAGCACAAGGCCGCAACATCCTGACAGCTTATGGTTGAATGTGGGAGATGAGTTCCAGGGAACTCTCTTTTACACATATTACGGAGGGGAGAAAATCGCTGAGACCATGAATCAGCTAGGGTTCGATGCGATGACATTGGGGAACCACGAATTTGACGGCGGTGATGAGCCGCTAGGCGACTTTCTCAAGAATTTGTCCTTTCCCATCGTGTCCGCGAACATTGTGTCGGATAATGAGAAGCTGAATTCGACGATAAAGCCGTACCACATCTTCGAGAAGTATCAGCTAGCAGTTATTGGTGTGACAACCGAGACGACGGCGGACATCAGCAATCCCGGCAACAGCACAAAGTTCACGGATGCCATTGCCGCCGTACAGGGCTCCATCGACAAGATCCGAAGCACGACAAACATTACCCGTATCGCCGCCATTACTCACATTGGGTACGAAGAAGACAAACGCCTAGCCCAAGAAACTACAGGTCTTCAACTCATCATGGGCGGCCATAGCCACACTCTCCTTGGAGACATGGAGGGCGCCGAAGGCAAGTACCCTACTATCGAGAAGAACAAAGATGGTGATGAGGTTTTCATCGTCACTGCTTACCGATGGGGCGAGTACCTGGGCTACATTGATGTTACGTACGATCCAGAGGGTAAGATTCTTGCCTATCACGGTGCTCCGGTGCATATAACGAATGCCACCAAACAAGACGCGGGGTTACAAGCGCAGATCGATGAGTGGAGAGGCCCCTTTGAAGAATTCGCTGCCGAGAAAATCGGGGTCACCAATATCGTATTAGACGGTAGTTGTCAGAAGAAGGAATGTACTTTGGGGGATCTTGTCTGCGAGTGAGTTAAAGCCTTCTCAATAATCTTGCAACTGGTTAACAACCTTGAATCTAGCGCAATGTTGCAATATCGCACCAACAATGGCAGCAATGTGGCGTTTGCCCTTGTGAACGCCGGAGGTATCCGTGCCACGATCGACGCGGGGCCAATCACCCGTGGACAATTATTGACATCGTTTCCCTTCGGCAATGCCGTCGTCGAGGTCAAATATAGCGGTGCGGACCTGTGGAAGATCTTTGAGGGTGTCGTGAGTGGTGTCAATCAGTTCAATCAGCGAAATGTTACAAGCTTTTTCCAGGTCAGTCAGGGTGTCAAAGTCGAGTATAACCCCGACAATCCCGTTGGCGAGCGACTGGTACATTTGAATATCGGCAACACCCCTGTTGATGCAACGGCTGAATACACAATTGTGACCGTCGATTTTCTTACAGGCGGAGGTGATAACATTCTCGAGCCAGTTAACAACACAATCACGTTAGACACTGTAGCGGAGGTTCTGGTGGAACATATTCAAAAGACTACTCCGATTGACTTTCAGCTAGACGGCCGCATAGCTATTGTGGAGGGCAACGCGACTACGGCTGACGCAGAAACACCAAGCGAGACTCCAAGCGGGACTACGAAACGAAGTGGCCTACTCTCGGGAGTGTACATCTTCGCACTCACGGTCTTTGTCACTATTGTGGTCTCCTAATAAAACGATGGGTTACACAGCTTGAGGATTCCCGCTCTTACAACAAAAAGTAAAATATATGAAGGGCTTTGCGGTACTCGGTTCTATTACGTCCCGGCCATTGATATCGATTCATTATTCTCTTACAATCTATGCATCGGGACATCGATGGCTACAGTCGATTCATTGCTGTTGTACCGCGCCCTATTGGGGTGGGGGTAGCCTGTAGGTTAGTTCAATTAATGAGAAACAAGTTGAGTTCAAGACTCATAAGCTCACCCGGCCCTGCAGACTCGCTGCTGAAGATGTGCGATACCCCACACTTGCTGTTACATTTCGCAAGTATGGATGGTGTATGGTTTTTCATTCCTTCTGGCTCTCAGGAGAGGCTTGGTCTTCAGATTCTACAGGTACCTACGTAGGTTAGGCAGTGAAACACCAATGGCAGTTGATTATTGTCACGCAGGAGCCGAACAGGCAACCAACGGGGAAAACGTAGCAGAAGGTATTAACGATTATCATCTGATAACGCCAAAACCAATACGGAATTTGGCCAGATTGGTCCACGAAGCATTTTTCATTCGTGAAAGGTAAGGGGACCGATCCAAATTACTTAGAAAGTAGGTACTGACCACGCCTCAGCATTAATATCGATGGGTGGAGGCACCATCCACATAGTCAAAAGTAGGTTACTTGGAGTACATACTTAAGTTTACTTCTCTTTGCCACGTATCTTATATTTGATGCAAGTTAGACCTTCTGAATACTGTAGAATATATATGCAGGTATAGACTTTCAAGGCTTATGACAACCTGGAAGTATGGCAAGTTCCAATAAGACGGTACCTGGATACTAACCTAGGTTAGGTATATTAAAATCAGGGGGTGCTCATATAAACGGGTGGTTGCAGGTTAACTGCAACCAAGAAGAAGAAAGATGAAAGGAAGAAAGCTTGCTTTATTCCTGACTACACTGGCGGAGTGACAATATATGACCTAGTGGGGCCAATGGACCTCAGGCACCTGCAACAAGGTGTTTGTGATGCGCTCGTTGGATGTAGAAAGAGGTAGGTGGCCCAATAACACCATTTCCGTGAAACCCAAGTATTTCTACCCAAAACTACCTAGTAATCAGGTAGATACGGCATACCTATAAATCTTGCCCTCGTCCTATTCTTGTAAGTTGGAGATGATCATCCACCTACAACCCAGTCTAGGATACACATCCCAACTTCCCAGAAAACGGCCAAAATAAATCACAAAACCTCAATATTGAATCGTACTCCATATCGTTCAGCTACACGATGAAGTCTACTAAGTTCCTTGCTTCTACTTTGTTCGCGGCTACTACCATAGCTGGACCCATCGCGTATGGCGTATGCCAGGCAGGCTGCTCGGCTGTCGTAATGGCTTGCTATTCAGCTGCAGGCTTCACTTGGGGTGCGACGCTGGGTGCTTCAGCTCCTGCATCAATCATTCTTTGCAACACATCATACGGAAGTTGTCAAGCTGCATGCTGGGCTGCACTGGCTATGCCTGCGCCTTGAACCACTCGAAATATACGCCCGCGAATAGAGGCCCCGCAGAAACACACTAAGAAGGAGTGATGGATAAAGGTATAAGAGACGGAAATCTGCTTTTACTCGTGCGGCTCTCGGACAACAGATGAATTTATCATACCTAGGTATTTAAGTGTAGTTCAACGTTGGCACAATACTGTTGTGACCTTGGTACATAGTACCTAGGCGATTGAATACTTTAAACACCAGCACATCCTTTACCGCTGATACTTTAGGGGGATATTAAGCAGCCTGTATGCAATGGAGTATATAGTTACAGAATGGCTAGTCTAATGTCATATGTTAAGAGATGGTAGACATCATATCTTGAAATTACCCGTCAGGGGCAAATCCCTAGAGCTCCTCCCGACGAACACATTATATTCGCCTTCTTGCAAGAGCCACTTCTGGGCCTCAGAGTCCCAGACACTCAAGTCTCTTCTGGTGAGCGGAAAGCTCACCTCTGCATTCCCCCCCACTCCAATACAGGGCTTTTCAAAACCCCGGAGTTGCTTAGATGGACTGCTCCCCCCCGGGACACCAATATAGAGCTGAGCAACTTCCTTACCCTCAACATCTCCCGCGTTTGTAACACTTGCTTCTACAGTGAATAGAACTTCCCAAAGATCCTCCTGTCCCCCCTCGACCACGCGCCCCGTAGGGTACGGTTGTAACGCATCCGATACCTTCGAGACTGACAGGTCCGAATAGTCAAATGTTGTGTAGCTTAGACCAAAGCCGAACTCAAAACGAGGGGTAATGTTATGGGCATCAAAATGGCGATAGTCAACAAATACGCCTTCGGAAAAGTCGGACTGAGGGAACAACTCGTAAGGAACCCCCGACCCTAGGACTGTTAGGTCTGGATTGGTGACTCGGCCGTAGTCGGATTCTTTGCGTGCGACGGTATAAGGGAGACGACCAGATGGGTTAGTCTTTCCGTACAATAGCGATATAAGTGCTTTCCCACTCTCCTGACCTGGTAGGTGTGCGAAGATGACGGCCGTGACGTTGGGGTGGTCAATGAAGTTGTCCACAAGCCGGACGCCAGCGTTGTGGAAGACGACAATAGTATTAGCGCATTGACTCGCAACGCTCTCGATCAGCCCGTCCGTGAACTCATCACGTAGGCTGGGTCTGTCATAGCCTTCCGTAGCCCAAGCATTGCCAATTACAATGCACGCATCTGATGTGGGGTTTACGGCTGGATTTCCAGATTCAAAGTCCCAGAACAATGCAGTTCCATCTTCCTGGCACTGGGAGACGAGGGCGTCGAAGGGGGCGCTGATGAGACTCTGTGCAGTAGCCCCTGACCCACCCCCCGACACCAGCGTGCCGTTCGGTGCAATAGAAGAGTATGAGATGCTGAGGTTGCCCATCCACCCGATGTTCACCTCAGTTGCGTTCGCGGCCTGCAAACCCATGGTCCAAGGGCCGAATTGGTAGGTGCTATCTGGTCCCTCTGGCGTGTTGTGGTCAGGTGCTTTGGCAGAGTACCCAAATAGCGAAATTAGTTTCATTTGACTGGAGTCAAGGGGCAGGGCGCTGTTGGTGTTCTTCACTAGTACGTGGCCTTCAACTGCTCCGTTGAACAGTGTCGGTCTGGAGCTCGCGTTGCGTGCATCTACTACATCGTGCGGATCAGTAAGATTCGCTGGCATACCGTAACCTGGCGATGGAAATCCCTCATGGTCCTGGTTCATCTGGTACCAGGAAGCGATAACCCTACGTATGAATTAGCATGACCAATTAAAACAAACGATTCGGCTATGCGTTACCTTGTTGCCATGTCGTCGAGTCGAGATACAGAAACGGAGCCGTTTTGGACGGCGAGGGTTAGATTACCGGCCCATTTCCCGGCACCGTTCGGCATCGCGACATCGAGACCCGCCAACGCACTGGCGACTCCAGACATTTGCGCTCCCCAGTCCGAGACGACAAAGCCCTAATATGTCAGTTATAGTTAACGATGAGAATAGTCAATACATACTTGGAATCCTAATTCGCCCTTCAAAAGCCCGTTTTGGGTTTTGCTATTCTGGCAGCCGTAGGAATTGTTGACACGATTGTACGAGCACATGACCGCTCCCGTACCTGCCTTCACAGCGTTATAGAATGGCCTGAAAGAATTAGCTATAGTCGTGAATTGGGTTCATTCGGTTTACCATAGGTAGAGCTCGTGCATGGTCTTATCGTCGACGTTCGAGGACACACTCTCAACAATAGGGTCGATAGTCGTTGGAAGTCGATGCGTTTCCTGCTCTTGTGTGATGAAATGCTATATTCGTTAGTATTCAAAACCCCTAGATTAGAATTCACATTACCTTGGTAGTAGTAATGACGCCAGTATTTTGTATAGCTTCCACTGTTTCCTGGATCAGTACCCCAGTTAGGTACGGGTCGATGGAAAACCCTAGGCAAATTCGGTCAGCTACTAGACAAGCATTCTCAGTTGTCATCTTCGATACGACATACCTTCCCAATTGCGACCTCCCATGACTACACGACCTAAAGGACCAGCCATCGGCCCAAGAAGAATGTTGACTCCTTTGACCCTGGCCTCGCTACCCATGAAGTGGGCTCTTTGACGAGTCAAGTCCTTATTCCAGCTGGTCCAATGTCAATCACCGAACTCGTCTCATTATGATTTCTTTCAGGGATAGCAGAGAACTTACCTAGCACCGACGTGTAGCCCGGCCGGCCATGCACTGACATAGTCGGTCCCCCGTACACCGTTGCCTGCATCAGCCAAGCACATCCCAGGAAAGTTGACCCTGGTGATGTTGGGTATGAAGCCAGAACATCCGGTTTGAGAGGTAGCACCAGCCGTGAGGTTCACCTAACATATTTTGTTAGCTAGCCCCAAGAACCACGTTCGTTTAAGCCTAACCTTTTCTTCTATTGTCAACTGACTAACCAACTCCCTGGCCTTATTGACTGCATCTGCCCAAGGTCCTTCCTCGAGGATCTCGGCTGCAAGTATACTTTAGCTCAATTCTTCATTGTACAACACGGTTTAAGGAGAAACATACGGGTGGGATAGACAGGCTCAGATGCGCCATAGAAGTAAGTATCACTGGTGACGGGTTCCTGCTGCGCCTGGACTGCGAGAAACAGGGGGCTTAACGCCCAGCCAAGGGAGACTGTGAACAACATGGTGATGGATTAGCAACATCAGGATAGCTGTATAAACAGAACGCACGAACTGGCTTATATATCCTATGAGGACGTGTAGACTCACATTGAATAAATCGGCTCTCATCGTTGAAAGCCGAACTGGCATTCGGCCCTTCTCACGGCCAAGGACAGAAATAGTCTAGCGATGGATTAATGACTTCTAGGCATGACAATCGGTGGAGGAAATTTATAATTACGCGGGCCGGGGTGAACATGGCTGGACTAGGTAGATGGCTATCTCCTCAATGAGAGTCCTCATACTAGGTACTACTAGGCACGTAGAAGTCATCCCAACATGTTTGTAGAGGCGACAAGGACGATGCAGCTAAATGATGGGGAATGCTAACCTGACCATGGACTTCTAGACCTTTTACTCCATAGAATTCTTAGACATTGTGCCTGTTGTAGTGCTTCTACTTAGATGCGTACTTGTTTAGTATTTGGAAACAATTGGGGTAAGTGGATATCCTTTATGCGATTTTGGGTTAGCAGTACCGTTACATCGGAACCGCTTCCCCATGCGGGGATGGTTGGGGAAAAAGCTGGAGATGAAGCAAAACATTGATGTTTGGTTTAAGTCCGATTTCGGTGAAGAATAGTCCGATCATTTCCAGCGGCGTAACCTGCTAACCTAACACCGCTAACAGCTAGTAACTACTAGCAAGTGGCGCTGAAGCATGATTAGACCGTCGGCGATTCCAAGCAACGAGAGGGGAAACATAGCGAGGGTATTGTCTAGGGTAGAGTAGTTAGTAAGGTTAGCAACCTTGAAAACTACCGAGGTAACTAACCTAGACCCATAATGTAATTCCCATGAATTGCTAGAAACAGCACTGGGGTTCTACCTAGGTCAGAGGGAACATAATTTGCCCTGTTTCCTAGGTTAAACGATGACAATGGCCACCACCACAGCTACCACTAGAAGTTTCGTCGTCATCACTAACGACCAGCCAGACCCGACTGAAATTCGATGTTGCTTCACTACGTGTCTGCTGCTGCTTTATGCCACTTAAGGGGATAGAAGAAAGGCGATGGTAGTACAACCACTACCGTCGTATTTAAGAGTCTGAGTACATTTATCGAGGACAAGCCTCAACTAGGTACACATATATATGACTCTACGCGACTAAGGTGAACACAACTGGGAGACGCTCAATACCTAGCCAGCATAACCATTAGCCAATTCCTGTCTCCTCTCCTATGAAATATTCCTCCAAGTACTCGTTGCTGACGTCAATCTCAACCCAGCTAGTTGAGTTTGAGGCAGTTTCTTTGGTAGTGCTTTGGGGATTGACGATGAAATGAGTACATGCTTTAGTCGGTGATGGGCATTCCATAACTTCCACCACCTTTTAATATCCCTAAAACAGAGAATATGGGAGTAATTGTCATGTTAAGACAATTAGCCATGGATTTAGAAAGAGTCTTAAAACTACAGGAGATTTTATTTTATTACAATACAACTACAAGCAAGAAAAAAAAAGAAAAAAAGAAAAAAGCTTACTTTATTCCCAAACTACAAATGGCAAAATGCCAATATATAGCCATAAAGGCCATATAATTAAAAATGTTTAAGGCATTTATAACACACCCCTATTAGCACAAAGCTATACAACTATTGCCACATTTACTATCGGTAAATAATCTTAAAGCTATATAATTAAATAACTAAAATACAATTTTCCATTTCTTTTTAAAATAATAATCGTTTTTTTTTTTCAATTTTCTAAAATAATATTTATAAATTTATTTTTTCCATTCGCACTTTCTTAAACCCATTAATTAAATAAAAACCTTATATTTTTCTTTCACTAATAATTTAATTAATTTATTTGCCACTATTTCCTTAATTCTAATATATTAAATTTTAATATCTCCACATTAAACTTTATCAATAATCCATTTATATTAAATATCGATATAATAAATTCTTATTATATTTAAAAAATTAAAAACTATAATAATCACATTAATTAAATCTAAAAAAAATAATAAAAACTTTAATTAAAAATATCTTAACTTTTAAAAAAGTTTTAATATTTATATTCCCAATAATCTTATTAAAAATAAATTAATAAACTTTACTTCTATATTATTTAATATAATTAATAATTATTTTTTTAAACTTTAATATATAAAACCTTTTATTAAAATTATTAAATAAGCTCTTATTAACTTTTTTAATTTTAAATAATTTATAAAAATAACATTTACTTAAATTATTAACTTTAAATTCTTAAAATTATATTTACTATTTAACATTATTCTAAAATTTTATATAATATTAATATATTTCTATAAATGTTTTTTTAATTTAAAATAAATCTTATTAAATCTTACGTTAACTTTTATAAAAGTTAATATAATTTTAATTATATTTAAGCAAGTTTTAATAAATAATTAATTTAAAAATCTTATTTCTTTAATATATTTAACACGTTTAAATTTAATAATTTTTTCCCATATTAATAAAATTATAATATCAAATTTTCATAACGACTTTATTTTTTTTAATATTTTAACATTATATTTTAAAAAAACTTTTTTAGTAAATTTAAATTAATTAAGGAATATTTAACATAATTCCTTATTTCGTTTAATTTTAAATCCAATAAATTTAACCACTTTACTTATCTCATTAAACTTGAAAATATCGTTTAAATTAATCTTTATTTTCTCGATAATTTTAAGTATATTACCTATAATTAATAAATCGTTAACATATATTAATATAAAAACTCTTAGTTTTTCATTTTTAAATAAATAATACTTCATAAATATACTCTTAAACTTCATCTTTTTTATTACCTTTAATATATTTTTAGAGTTTTGCTATGTGCACTACCTATTTTTGCTATCGGGGCCTTAGGTGCACTACCATTAAGTATTGTACATCCCATAAGTCCACTAAATCTTAAAAGCCGGGGCCCGTCCAAGCCATCCATCCCATCCACCCAAATAACTCTTCAACCATATATCGCATCATGATGCAACCGGATTCAATAGAAGGAGAATCCAATTTCCAATTAATTGATATAGGCCTCAAACTGAGGCGATACGTGGTCGCAAAGTTATTCAAGTAAATAGGTGGCGGAACGGGAAGCACGTGATCACCCTTAGAGCCACACTATGGGCCCTTAGCGCCCTTAGAGCCCTTAGGCCCAAACCTTATTGATCAGTTTCAACCCTGAATAACTTTTCAACCACATGTCGCACCAAGATGCCCCCGGGTTCAATTGAATGGTAATTCAATTGCCAATTGATTGATACAGGTCTCGAACTGAGGCGATATGTGGTTGAAAAGTTATTGCGGTAAATGTATCGTGGAGGGTCACGTGATACTGCTTAGCGTGACCCCAGGGGGCTCTAGGGGCTTTAGGCGGCTCTAAGGGCCTTAGCGTGGCCCTAAGAGCTCTTAGTCTGGCCCTAAGAGCTCCTAGTGTGGATCTAAGGGTGATCACGTGCCTCCCAGGCTGCGACCTGCTTACTTGAATAACTTTGCGACCACGTATCGCCCCAATTAGAGCCCTATATCAATCAATTGGCAATCGGATTCTCTTTCAATTGAATCCAGTTGCACGTTTGTGGCTATATGTTTCAGAAAGTTATTTGGATTGAATTGAGGTGGGCAGCTGGGGGCGCTAGATTAGGCCCGGATTTCAAAATTTAGGGCATGTACCGGTACTTAAAGGTAGTGCACCTAAGGCCCCGATAGCAAAAATAGGTAGTGCACATAGCAAAACTCTATTTTTAAACCACTAAATTAAAACTCGTTTTAAGTTATAAAATACTTACTTAAACTTTATCTTAGCGAGCTTAGCCTAAAAATCAAAAAATGGCGGGCTGCGCCCACCAACATCATTTTTTGGCCCGTGCACATGTACATGTGGGGCCAAAAAAGCGTTGTTTTTTGATTTCTAGTCTGAGCATAAACTGTAAAACGCTAGTCGGAATGGCACTCCAAGCCATTTCAATTGAAATTATGTCAAATATGTCAAAATACCATCATGCTTGTCAGCAACCACACCACAAAAACCTGATCAAATGATTTCAAATTAAGCTGCCATTAGAGATAATTGCAATATCTGGCCCTAGAGACCTTTTTTATCCGGTCGCGACGTTTGGAAGGCTTTCAAAAACGCGACGTTCCAACCCATTCCAACCAAAATTGTGTCAAAAACCATCATGCTCGCCAGCAACCACGACACAACAACTGGACCAAATCGTTTCAAACCAAGCTTCCAATAGAGGTAATTGCAATATCTAGCCCTAAAGACCTTTCCCATTTGGTTGCGACGTTTGGAAGGCTTTGAAAAGCGCGACGTTTGGAAGGCTTTTGAAAGGCGCGTCGATTGTCCATTACAGTGGCGTGAGACGCCGCGTTAATAATAATCCGATCCGACCTGGCCTTCTAAAACGGCTTGCAGCCTGCCTTGCAGATGTTCTTAGATTCTGCTTTTGAGTTAGTTAAGAGCTTAATAGTTGACAGATGGGACAGACGTGATTGAATATTTTTATCTAATTAATTGATTGATTGATTGATTGAATTGTTGTTGTTTTGACAAAAATTTGACATTGTAGGCTCAGACCACAAGTTTGTGTTCATCTTTTTAGCTTGCCTAATCGTTGTGATTGGCTGAAAGCCGATGTGGCTGGAAAGGTACATGAGCATAAACTTGTGGTCTGAGTTCACTGAGATAACTTAAACTTTCACACTTGGTTTATTCCATTTTTATAACTAGTTACTTATTTAATATAAATTTTAATTCCTTTTAAAATTATATTATTTAAAAACGTAATAATAATGTTAAATTATAAACATTTAAGATTAAAAATTACCATTAAGGTAAAAAAGATTTTAATTATAATTAAACTTATAATTATAATATAAACATCTTAAATTACCTAGAAATCGTTAATCTTAAAATTATTATATATAACTAATCTTACTTAATTACGTATAAATTCACCCTTTTTATTAAACTTTTAATTTAAAACCTATTTAATCGGTAATAATTTCTCTTTTAAAAAAAAATCAATTAATTTAAAAACCTTTTATTTTATAAAACTATTAAATTATTTATTAAATATTAATTTCTATTATTCCTATATCTTTAAATCATTTTTAACTTATTTAAGTGATTTAACTAATAATAAAGTTATAATTTATTTAATTTTAATATTTATTAAAATATAAGCCGGTAAATTCTTTTTAATTTAACTTTCGTAATAATAATAAACTTTAAACTTTATTAACGTAAAAAAGGACTTTTTTTTTCTTTTTATAAGGCTTAATTCGTTATAAAATATCGGAGTTTTTTTTTTTTTAAAAAATCGTTTTAATTATAAAAATTTTAAGGATTAAAATAATAATTAAAATAACCGTTAAACTTATATTAACTAAAAAAGCTAAGAAAGTTAAAAAAGCTAAGTAAAAGGCTAAACGAAAAGCTAAAAAAAAAACTAAATTTATTTAATAATAAGCAACACTAAATCCGCAATAAGAGTACATACATTTCGTCCGCAATACTACCTAATCTCCCATACAAATTTAAATGTGCGCACAAATACCTCTGCCACACCCAATTCAACGCCACGTCAAAACCACTCCAACCCATCCAAACAATTTTTCAAAAATCCCCAAAGACATTTATCTTTGTCGCCTCGACGAGACGGATTGATTGATATATGTTTCAGATCTCAAAAAATTCAATTGATCGAATTATTGATTAATCTTTAATTAATCTCATCGGGCCCTACTATATGGTATCCTAAATCAAGGTGATAAAGGAGATGGCCCATACGCAATACCGGTCGCAACTTCAACCATGGATAACTCTTCCAATAAAGTAGCTGCAATCGTGCAACTAGGATCAATCTGCTCCTTAAATTAAAACCTTCAAATTGGTATCTTCAATGGAAAATTTAAAGATGGTATGGATGGGTCGCAATTGATTGAAAGCTTAATATGTACTGGAGCCACCGAAGCTGCGCTACTAGCGCCATACTGCAAACAAAAAGCTAAATACTCCTACTGCAGATTTAGTGTTGCTCTATATTAATATTGCTAATATTATGGATTTAATGGATTTATTAATAATATATAATAAACGTTTTTATAAGGAATATTTAATAAAGTAAAACGAAAATATTGCAAAAAAAGAATTTATTATATGGCTTTATTAATAAGTTTATTATGTAATTTAAACGTGATTACTTAATTGGAAGTAATTAGTTAAGAAGATAAAAAAAACGATTTTAAAGTGGTTTACGATTTAATATTAAAAATAATATTTAAAGTTTTTAAATAATTAATATTTTAATTATATTATTAATTAAAAAACCTTATTCTTAAAAATGAAATAACTTTACGTGATTATATAATTAAATTTAAGAAAGTGTTTAATAAATTTAAATAATTAAATTTTAATTTATTTAAAACCGTAAAAATATTTAATATAATGAAAGTTATTAAGAAATAATATTTAGATTAATATTAATTCTTAGAATGGGATTATTAAAAGGAAGTCTTAATTTAGCAATTATTCTTAGAAGAATTTACATAAAAGGCGAATAATAAGGATTTAATAGTAATTATATTTTTATTTAAACCGTTAAATTTAAACATTAAAAAAGGTGAGTTATTAAAATTAAAGAAGAAATAATTTATCGATTATATAATATGTAAAAAGAAATATTATTTAACTTAATAATGGTGTATTTAATGTAAAAAGTGTTATATGAAAGGAATTAAAAAGTGTTACGTTTTTTATTTAAAGTTAAAGCTAGTTTTAAAGGGTAAAGTAATAATTAAATTAGGAAAAGGTAAAGTATTTAAAGGCTTATTAAATATTAATATTAAAGTTTTATTATACGGATAAGTAAATAACGACTTTTTATTAGTGAATATTTTTTTAATTATAGTTATAAATTTTAATTAAACCGGAAACTTTTTTTAAAATGTGTGCGTTAATGATTTAAGTTATATAAATTATATGTTTAATAATTTTAAGTGGTTTAAAACTTATTAATCTTTTTTAATATTATTAGGTATAATAACTTTAAATAATAATAAAGTTAAAGTTTTAAGTTATAATATAATGATAATAAAGGTTTATTAAAGTAATAAGGGTGTAATTAATTTATAACTTTTAAATGTAAGTTATTATTTAAAAACGTTTATAAATTTGATAAGTATGGGATAATTAAGAGATAACGGTATTATATTTAATGGGATAATAAATACTTTACGTTTAAAGGATTTAATAATTTAAGAAGTGGTAAAGATTAAGTGGTTATAAAGATTAAAAGTATTTTAATTATTTAAAATCTTTAATGATTAATATAAACCTTAAACCATTTTTGTGGCGGTGATGGGACTCAAAAGGTCAAACAATCAATCAATAGAGAATATAGAAGAGAAGAAGAGAGCTGAGCTCCCAGCGTCTCAAGAGCTATATATACACAGATAAGGTTCAGCTAGCTGTGGCAGCAGCAACCATAGGGATGCCCACATGGCAGTAGCCATGGATAGCCACGGGAGTGGCTATCCACGTCCATGGCCACATCCACGTCCATGGCCACATCCACGTCCATGGCCACATCCACGTCCATGGCCATGTCCTAACATCACCCCCCTTTCAATGGAAAGGATAACGTCCACGTTATCTACCACACATGTGTGTTGACCCCTGATACGAATCTCTAAGCAGACCCGTGCTGCTTCAATAATTGAAGTAACTCCAGACAGTCCTCCTAGCGGGATAGATGTGAGTGGTCTTAGTTGTCGGGGTGGTGTTGGGTTGCCCTGAGGCTTTGCCGATGGCCTGTGCGTTGAGGCTCTATTACGGCTTTGCTGATATATAGGGATAAAGATATAAAGGGAATAGTGTTTCTAGGACAGCTATGTTGAATGGCTGTTGTGTTGGAGGGTCTCGTCGGCTGAGGTGACCGAGAGTTGAAGGGTTTCGTCGGTTAGAGGGACCAAGAATTGAAGGTCTTAGCCACGTGTTTTCTGGCTAGGGAGAGACGTTGCGCTTGGTGGGTGTCGGACCGGTGCCGGATATGCTAAAACAGATTAATATATCTATAGGAGTCGGTTGGATTAAAAAAAAGTAGTTGGACGGCAATAGATAAATGATATAAGAGTTGTCCCAGATGCGTAGGTATCCATATGGCAATGGATAAGAGATATGGTCAATGAATAAGGATGGGCAAATAGGGATATGGTCAATGAATAAGGATGGGCAAAATAGGGATATGGTCAATGGATAAGGATGGGGTTATGGTTGGTCCATGATTAAAGATATGGTCGATGGATAAGGATGAGATCAATGAATAACAATATGGTCAATGAATAAGGATGGGGTTGTTGATTGACCCTTCAACAACCAAAAGGTCTGAGGATTTTCTGGGTGAGCATATTGCTCACCCTTCGGATGAACCGGGATGGTATGGGGGTCTTTCGACCGTGGCGCAGAGGTGCTACCAAATGATGGGACTCAAAAGGTCAAACAATCAATCAATAGAGAATATAGAAGAGAAGAAGAGAGCTGAGCTCCCAGCGTCTCAAGAGCTATATATACACAGATAAGGTTCAGCTAGCTGTGGCAGCAGCAACCATAGGGATGCCCACATGGCAGTAGCCATGGATAGCCACGGGAGTGGCTATCCACGTCCATGGCCACATCCACGTCCATGGCCACATCCACGTCCATGGCCATGTCCTAACAGGCGGTTAATATTGATTTAATGTATAAACGTTTAATGTATGTAAGTTTTCTAAGAATTAAATTAGCTTATGAAAGATGTGGATTAAAGTTAAAGATTTTATTTAAGTTGGAATTTTGCGATATATATATATAAATAAAGGTAAAAAAACTTATTTAAAGAGTATTTTTAATTTTAACATTATAATTTTTTTAAGTTATTTATATAAATGTCTTATTTTATAATTAAAAAAGTTATATAAGTTTTAAGTATTTATGTATATTTATAAATGGATATAATAGTTATTAATAAGTGAAGTTTTTAAGAAATAAGGAAGTAATTTATCGATTAATATTTAATTTTTAAAAAGAAGTTAAACTTTAAATTAAATTTAAAATTTAGATTTTTCATTTTAATAAAAGAAAAAAATTCTTAAAAAAGAAAAAAGTTATAAAAAATAAACTTAGAAAAGTTGGTATATAATTTAAAGTGATAATTAATTATATATTAAAGTAAAACGAATAAGTTAAAAAAGTTAACGACTTGGTAATTATTTTAATAAAGGTTGTTATAATTAAATTTAAGTTATCGATGTTTTTTTAATTATAAGTTAAAAAAATAATTGTTATAATTATAAATTTATTTTTTATAAAAGTTAATAAGAATTATAAATCTTTTTATAGCTATTTTTGTAATTATTTTAAACTTTTTAAAAAAATAAAGAAGGAATATTTATTAAATTTATGAATTTTTAAAGCGATTGTTTAAGTATAAAAGAAATAAGTTTTATATGGAAAAAAGTAAGTATTTTAAGTAATTAAAGGTTATATAATAAAATATAAGGATAAACAATTAAAGATATATAAGATTTAAGTGTTATAATTTAATTAAGTTATTTTTATAAAAGATGTTAAATTTAACGAAAAAAGACGTTATAATGAAAATAAGTTAAAAAATCTAAAATACGAGGTTGTTTTAATTAATTTAAATCTAGTGGAGTTAAATAAATTTAAAGTTAAAATTAGCTTTAAAGAATTTAAAACTTAAGATTATTTAAAAAGTATAAAGTTTAATTTATAAGTGTAATAATAAAAAAAACCGATAATATTTTTAATATAATAATAATTAAATTATAATAACTTTAAATTTATTTATAAATTAAGCTTTGAATTAAGTCGTAAATTAAGTTTTAAATTAAATCGATTATTAATATTAATATTACCAGTGATTATATTTATTATTTTATTAAAGATAACTTTAAGAATTATTTTAATATTTAATATTATATTAAAGATTATTTTAAAAGTTACTTTAATTTTAACTTATATATTAATTTAAATGCTTAAAAAGGTTATATTTATTATAATTCTTAAAAAGCTTTTAAGAGTATAATTTAAAATAAGATTTGAAAGTTAAAGTGAAAGTGATAACTTTTAAAGTGCGATATAAAATATAATTAAAAATGGTAATATAAATAAAGATTTAATCTTAGATATAATAATGGTTTAAGTTAACTTTGATTTTAACGAAAATTACGAAAATTAAGAAAAGATTTCTTAAAAAGGTTAAAATTTAAAAAAAGAGTTTAATAAAGGAAATAAAAAAGTTAAATAAGTTAAAGAAAATTAAAAAAATGAGGAAGAAAATATTAATTTTAACGATTATGAAAATTTAATTAATAAAAAGGAGGACGAAGAAGAAGAAAACGAAGAAAATTAATTATAATAATAAATAAAAAATATATATATTATTAAGAGCAACACTAAATCCGCAATAAGAATACTTAGCTTTTTGTCCGCAATATGGCGCTAGTAACGCAGCTCCGGTAGCTCCAATACACACCAAGCTCTCAATCAATTGCAACCCATCCATACCATCTTTAAATTCTCCATTAAAAACACCAATTTGAAGGTCTCAATTCAAGAAGCAGATTAATCCCAGTTGCACAATTGCAGCTACTCTATTAGAAGAGTTATCCATAGTTAAAGTTGCGACCGGTACTACGCATGGGCCACCTCCCTTACCACCTTGATTCAAAACACCATACAGTAAGGCCCGATAAAATCAATCAAAAATCAATCAATAACTCGATCAATTAAATTTTTTAAGATCTGAAACATATATCAATCAATCCGTCTCGTCGAGGCGACAAAGATAAATATCTTTGGGGATTTTTGAAAAATTATTTGGATAGGCTGGAATGGTTTTAACGTGGCGTTAAATTAGATATGGCAAAGATACTTATGCGCACACCTAAATTTGTATAGAAGACCAGGTAGTACTACGGACGAAATGCATATACTCCTACTACAGATTTAGTGTTGCTTTTAATATATTAATTTTTTCCATTCTTTAAGTTTATACTCGTTAAAAAGCAATAAAATTAATAGGAAATATAATAAACCTTCCACCATTTTAATAAATTTCTTAATTAATTTTAATATTTATTTAATGTTATATTTTATCATTAATTTTTCGTTATTATTAATAATTAAAAAATTTATTATTTTAAGATTTTACTTGTTATATTATTATTTTAAATATTTTAATAACCTTATTTAAACTTTATTTAATAAACTTTTTTTAAAATAAATAAATATAATACTTAACTTTAATACCTTTTTAAGCTTTTTATAAGTAATAATAATTTAAGGTTATCTTAATTATAATTGTTTAAGGTATTATAATGTAATTAATTAGTTAAGCTAATATATAAGGTTATAATTAAGCTTATAAAGTAAAGTAATAATTTAATTTAACCTTTTCCATAATTCGTAATTAATTATATGGTAATATTTTAATGTTAATTTTACACTTTAATTAATTGTAATAATTATTTTTTAAATGACTTTTTTTAAAGGTAAATAAAAAATAATAATCGTTAACTTATAAAATTAAATTAATAATTTAAAAAGTTAATTACATCGATTTATGGAAAATTAAATATATAATTACCTTATTATCGATTACATCGTTAAATTATTTAATAAAATCATTAAAATGGAAAAGTTAAAGAAAAAGTTTGATAAAATTTAAGCGAATTATAATAAAAAAATAAAAACATTAAAATTTATTGTAACTTGTAGCTTTATTAACGTTAAAAAATAATAAAAGGTTAACGATAATTAAATTAAGAAATTAATAAAAATGGTTAATTTTTAAATGATTGTTTTTTAATAATAGCCCGCCTTATTAAGTAAAAACCCCTTAAGTTAATTTAAGGGAAGGAATAATTCCCTTTATAATAAGGAATTTGTTAATAACGATAAATCTTTTAATAATAATCGTCGTAATTTTCATGGTGAAAGTAATAAGCTTAAACGAAGATTATTTAATAGTAAAAATTTAAAATCTAAAAATGATTTGTTTAAGTTATTTAAGAGCTTAAAATTTAAGGATAATTAAAAGATTTATTAAAAATCCGAAATACTTAAAAAAGCTTTAAAGGCTAAGGCAATTAAGATTAAAAAGAAAATTACTTTTAACGATATGGTTATTATAAACGATTACGAATCAAATAACGATTCATTTAATTTTAACTTTAACTTATTAAACTTATTATTATTATTATTATTAAATAAAAGCTTAAATAACTTTTCTTAAAAAAAGAAGAAGTTAAAACTAAAAAAAAAAAAATCTTTTAAACAAAAAAATTATAACTTTAAATGAAAACACTTTAATTTTAAATTAAATAAAAAAAACCACTTAAAAGATATATTAAATTATTAAATTTATTGAAAAGCTTTAATGTTAGCCTTTAAAGAAATTAGATATAAAAAAAGTATCGAGCTTATTAAAAAAAACGAACTTTAATTTACGAAAGTAATTATTTAAACTTGTAAACGTGCTTTATTCGACTTAATCTTAAAAATAAAAAAAGGCATTAAAATGCTTAAAATGTTTTAAAAGACATATATATCCACCGGAAAAGCTTGTTAAAAAAACCTTTAAAACGCCTTATTAAAAAGAAAATACAACGGTAAAAACCCCGTTAAGTACATATTTAAATGGCAATTAATTGTATAAAAATGCTATAAAATTAATATAAAAAGTAATAATAATTAATAAGTTATTATATTTTTAACTAATGTCGAAAAAAAGGTAAAAAATTAGACTAAAATAATAATAAAAATACTACGTATAAAAGACTTCATTATTTAATAAATTATTAATAATTTTATTAATAAATTTAAAAATAAAATAAATAGGAAAAAGTTTAAAATAACTAAGTTTACAAATAACGTTAAAAGTGATAATTAAAAGAAAAAGCCTTAAAAGTTTAAACATTTTTTTAACTATAAAAAAAGCAAAAGCCCACTTTATTATAAATATAACAAATATAGCCACATATAAAAGAATTATCGCATTAAGATAAATAACGATAACTTAAATATTAATGTATTTAAAAATAATAATAAAGATATTTTAAGTAATAATAATTTTTATTAAATTAAATCATTTGTTAGTTATAAAAAATACGAATAACGCCTTAGTGGTAGTAGTATTTATGTAATAAAAGTTACGAATATTAATTTTACTTAACTTATATAATATTACAACGATAAGATACACTTATAAAACTTGGATTATATCCCCTCGAATATAAAACTTTTTCAGGCCCCTCGTATAACCGCTATATCCAATAATAAAGGAGGATATGTTTATTATTAAATAGCTAATAATAATAAAAACTACCCTTTTTACAAATATATAACTTTTAAATTATTATTTAATATTAACGTAAACATGTATATTATAAACGATTTATAAAACTTATTACTTAATATTATCGTCATTATAAAAAATAAAAGCCATAAAGTCATAACTAATGCTAAACTAATAACCATATAAAAAATGGAAATAACCTATTTTATTCTTATAAGTTAAAACGGAGAATTTATCGATTTAGATTTCCGATACGTCTTATATATACTAAGATTCCTTATAAAGATATTTTTAAGAGAACTTTTTTATAAAAAAAGCAAATAATTAAAAAAAAATAAAATTATTAACTTTAACGGATTTATATTAACCATTATTAATATTAAAAAACAAGGATTTTATTTTTAATAATACAGCCGCCTTGAAATTATTAAAGCTTATATTATTAAAAATATAACTTAACACGGCTACTTTGTGGATAATTATTCCTACGATGTTAAAGAAATCTTAAACTTATTATTAAACTCCTTAAAAACTTTAAATAAAAAGTTATTTAAAAAAACAACGAAAAAACTTATATTTTAATATAAATAACTTTATCACTTAAATAATAAACGACTATATTAAACCATTAATATAACCATTAAAATTAACTTCGATATAAAATTAATCGAAACTTTACTTTATTATACTTATAACTAAATTAAAATCAAAAAAATCCCGTTTAAAAAACCTTAGTCCCGTAATTTATACCCTAAAAAAATCACATAATATAACCTTAAAAAATTAAAACTTATTTCGATTAATAATAATCGTTATTTCACTTTAATTATCGATAATAATAATAATTACAAGATATTTAAAACTTATACATCGAAGAATAACGTTTTTAAAGAGCTTATTTCTTACTTAATTCGCGTATATAACTAATTATATTCCTTATTATTTAAATTTAATAACAATCGATAAAAACTTAAAACATTTAAAATTAACGGCAATTAAGAATTTAAAATGTTAATTATTAAAATAACTTATAAGAAATTAGGTATAAAATTGTTATTATTTACATCACACAACTAATATTAAAATAATAAACTTAAATGTGGTATTAAATTCTTATAAAATAAATCTCGTATAATTTATATTGTTATAAATATCTTTATTTATTTTTAAAATTGCGTATTTGATGTTATTATTTACGTTTTAAACAAATTAAAAACGTTAACGGTAAAAGGCGTTACACTTTATAAACGATATATAAACGGCTTTAACCCCTTTTAATAATATAAACTTAACTTTACTTACTTAAAAATTATAAATATATAATACGTTACCTTTATTAACGAAAATTATCGTATTAAAATAAAGAAAATAAAAGCTCGTAAAGTTAAAGTTTTATTCCTTAAGTATTAAGGAATATATAATTATATTATATAACTTATTAAAAAAAAACGTTTCCTTAATACATTTTATTTTATTTTCCACAAATATTTAAGTAATAATAACGCCGTCCTTAACCCTTAAAACATCGTTTAATCTTTACTTAAATATATATAAAAACAATTAAAACATTATAAAAAACTATAAAAGGTAAAAATTAAAAATAAAAATAAGAACATTATTAAAAATAATATTATAAATGAAAAAACCGGACGCGTCCGCTTAAAACGTAAAAAGCTTAAAAAAAAGCTCTTAAATATTTATGTTTGCGAAACTCCTTAAAAGCTTAAACCCGTTTTTAAATTATTCTTAAATATATCTTTTAATTTAAAAAGCGATAAGTGTAAATTTATAAACGCACACTTATAATTAGCTAAATTCTCTTTTATAATAAACATAATTGCAAATTTGTTAAAACCTAAAAACGTATATATTTTTATTAACGATAAAGCTTTATTTAATTACCTTGTTAAATGGATACTTAAAAACAATTTATATGCGATAAATCTTAACCTTTTATCCTTAAAAAATATAATAATTAGTCTTAATCGTAATAAGTAATTAAAAGTTATATTTATAAAAATACGAAAAAACCTTAATTATAATATTTTTAAATTTTACTTTACATCCGATATAACCCACGGTCACCTTATCGATATAAAATGGATATTAAAAAAAAAATACCTATTAATTAATAAATTAAATAAATATAAAACTAGAATTATTACATAAAAATTCTTATAAAAAAAAGAATTAAATTATAATAAAATTAAAGCAACGATTATTAAAGTAATATCTTAATAAATACTTATAGCTTTTACGGTTATTTTTAATTAATATATAATTTAAATAAACTTTATTGCCGCTTACCTTAACGACGACTTAAAAAAAAAAATATTTATAAAATAATTTTTATTATTAAAAAAATATTTTATAAAATACCTTAGCAAAGTAAAAAAGTGTAATTATTACCTTTTAAATATCATTAAATTAATAAATCCGTTATATAAATTAAAGCAATTTAAAGCCGCTTAGTAAATTAAAATCCGTAAAATACTTTAACGATTAAATTATTTTCCCTTTAAAATAAATAATATTATATATATTAATTAAAAAAACAGAAATATTATCGCGTTTTATATTAATGATTTCTTATTATATAAAACGGACTTAAAATTATTAAAAACTCTTACTTTAGATTTTTAAAAAAACGTCGTTATTATAAACCTTAAAGATGTAAATTAATATTTCGAAGTTAAAATTATTAAATCCTCATCTATTAAAAATATTAAACTCGATTAAAAATAATATATTATTAAAACGTTAAAAATCTTAAACCTTAACGAATGTAAAAAAATCACATCATTTATAAACCTTAAATCTCATATGTATATAATAGTAAAGGATAATATAAATAAAGTTAATTATTAAGTTATTCACGATTACACTTTACTTATTAATAAAGTAAACTTTTTAATATAAATAATTAAATCGAATATCGCATTTATCGTATTTATATAAGTTAAATATATAAGTAATTTATTACTTAAACACATTATCGGTATAAAACGTATAATAAAATACTTAAAAAGTAAACTTAATTATTTTTTACGTTATAAAAAGCTTAATAATAATTACCCACATTTAAAATATAATAGCTTTAAATTATTTAAAATAATTAACTTTAGTTATATTAATAATATTAATATAATTAAATCGATTATTAAATATATATTCTTCTTTATAAAAGCATTTATTTTATAGTTGTTTAAACTTTAAGTAGTTATTACACGAAATATAATTAAAGTTAAATATATAATTATGTTATTCGTGGTTTTAGAATTTACATAAATTTATAACTTCCTTGAAAAACTTAAATTCATATTAAATAAACTTATTGTCATTTTAAACGATAATAAAACTGCCTTAAAATAAAGCGAAAAAACGGTTATAAATAAATAAAAAAAACACATACGTAAAAACTTTCACTACGTTAAGCAGAAAATAGCTGTAAGCCACATTAAAATGAAATACGTTAAATTAAAAAAAAACCTAACAAACGGTTTTATAAAGGCACTTAAAGGATTAAATTATGTTAAGTTTGTTAAGTTATTAAATTTAAAGTTTTATAAATAAAATTATTATAAAAATAAAAAAGCGTATAAGTAATAAGATTAAACGACATAAATAAGAATAACATTATATTAACCTTAAATTAAAAAAGCATATAAATAATAATAGCTTAAAATTACTTTAATTGTAATTGCTTAAGGCATTATAATGTAATTAGTTAATTAAGTTAATATATAAAGTTATAATTAAGCTTATAAAATAAAATAATAATTTAATTTAACCTTTTCTATAATTTATAATTAGTTACATTTTTTCTTTAATAACCTTATTTTTTAATTTAATTTTATATTAAATAAATTTCTTACTTATATTTCGTTAATTTAACCTTAGTTTTATAAAAATTAAAAGAAATAATATTTTATAATATTTTTTTTAATTATTTAATATTTTTTAACATTAAATTAACACTTTTTAAACAACATAAAACTCATAACCTATTATAATATAACTATAAGCAAAAAAAAGAAAAAAGAAAGGAAAAAAGCTTACTTTATTCTTAAATTATAGATGGCAAAGTGCTAATATATGGCCATAAGGGTTATATGGCTAAGGATGCTTAAGGCACTTGTAACATATTTACATAGAAACACAACATAATAGTGGATAATTGAAAGTCGACCGGGTGATACTTAGGCGAGTATATTATCATTTATTAATACACTCCACGGCCTAGTTAGTAGATACCAGTTAGTAGATATAAATGAACAAATACTGAGCTGGCTTGTGGTGTCTCATCGACTTCTTGTAGACTAGTCACGTGATCCCGATCTTGGATAAAACACACTCATTAGATCAAAGACACTAACCTAGATAGACACATGCTACTTTCAATACACACATCTTTGCGCAGTGCAGCGGTTAATTATATTCTATGAAGTGCATTGTTCTCGGTTAGATTAATTCATCATTTCAGGTTGGATGAGGTAAAAAGCCGGGAAGCCTTGAGCCTCTTGGGCGGGTTTATCCTCTAGCTCTGGAGATGCATATTTTCAGTTCAATACGTTTCCCATCTTATGTTAATGATCATCCTACCCAGTAAGGCTAGAATACTCCTGCTTGGTATAAGAATATAAGGTAGGCCTCGAACTACTAACTGGAATCCCCAATACGAGGGAATTTATTACGCACGACGGAACGCACGACGGATTCGGTTACTTTTTATCAGGGATCCAATATATGAGAATTGGTTTATTAAGCTAGGAAAATTACGGAAACTTAATCACGAAGGTGTTTAAGGTTGAAATATCATACATCCTCACCGTAACAGCAGCACTACATGAAGCTTGGAATAATATATCACGTAGCCCACATCGTTGAGATTAATTTATCTTAAGGTTGGGAAGGATATATCGAATAGCTCACCGCATCGTCTAGTAATAGCATTAAGGTTAGCATTAGCATAAGCTATTAAGACGATCATCTCACGGCTACTAGGTACCCTTTAAATCTAACCTAAGGAGGGAGGAGTTAAGGAGCACTTTTACTTAGAATATTTTGCACACAATTCGTTAATGACGTTGGGAATAAGACCACGTCCAAAGTGTATGCTAACGGAATGATCATGATCGACTACCTATAATGAACTCTATCAGCTTAGTTGAAACTATATGTGCACAGACACAATATACATGCTACATATTATGGCAGGCAAGACCACTATATTGATTGCGGCACCTAGGTTGAAAGCGCCGCTACTACACATGATGAAGTTGAAAGTGATAGTCAGCCATTGATTCCTTGAATTCAATTTCCCATCTTCTGCTCAAGATGCATCGCCTACACCTATCCGCTGCCACTAGAACTTACTCTTTACTGTATCAATTACTATCAATTACTTACATAACCTGCATCTACTTTAACGGATATCACTACTTTGCAAGCTCGCGACTCTTTGTAACTTTGGGGGTTCTCACACCATCGCTACATCGCTATTTGTCCTCCAGTTGCTGCTTTTATTCAAATTCCTGTTAACAATATATGTCATTGAGTCATAGCGCCTTAATTCTTAAACTTCTCCATCTCTAAGAACTACGTTGGGTAGCTGCCATGCATAGCCATCCATTATGTCTCCTGACATTAACCCCCTCTTAAACACAAAGATAACGTCCACGTTATTAATCACTGCATACGTGTAGACCCTAAACGTTGACTGGTGACGTTTTAATTGAAGCTCCTCTAGATAGTCTTCTTGAAGAGGGGATATGTGCTCTTAGGACATGGATAGTCACTCCCGTGGCTATTTATATAGCTACTGCTGTATGGGCGTATAGGCATATTTCTATAGCTACCGCCGCAGGTAGCTGAATTTTATCTATCTATGTATATATAAATGGCTAAGAGATCTAGAGCTTCGCCTTCTTACTTTCCTTTATTAAACATGTTTCTTGATTAATTAATTCTGGATTTAAACTAGCTTAAGCCTCACATATGTTAATAAGCTCCGCGTGCATGTTTATATCGCTTAAGGCAATACATTATTTTAAAAAAAACAAATAACAACAGTTTATAAAGCTTTACTCCTTGACGTTATAACTTTAACCCTATCCCCATCCTCATCCCTTATTCCCAGGTCATCCTCTTAGTGGATGGCTTGATTTTAGCGTGGTTAACCAGGGCGGCTAGTGTTAGGACTTGGAAGGACCACATCACCTCCATGGCTATGGCCTTGTCATCATAGTCCTCTTGCCTCCTTAAGGATAGCTCTCTCCTATCTTTCGTTGATAAAAGTAAGCAGTAGCAACAGCCGCTGCAAACCTTACATCAAAACGCGTATATATTTCTTTCTCTGATTCCATAGTTAGATAGTTTCCTTTCAATCTTCATCTCATTTTATGACAGTTTGAATCCAACAAATGGTAGCACCTCTGCCGAAGGTCGTAAGACCACTGGGCAACTATACAATCCCGGTTTTACCGAAGGGTCAGCAATAGCTCACCCAGAAATTTCCAGACCTTTTGGTTGTTGAAGGGTGAATCAATAACCGTCCACATCTTGAATCCAACAGTATTCAAAGACGTTGTCAAACATGTAGACCACGGGAGTTATCAACCTTCTTACCTCTACCTGATTTCTTTTCTCAATCCTCAGCATTCAGAGACGCCGTCAAACATGTAGACAGCGGGGTTCACCATCCTCCATATATCAGTTTGTTCAAACCTTCCCGGAGCCGGACCGACACCCACCGAGCGCGACATACGCTCTCCCTGGCCAGGAGACGTACGTAGCTGGGACTATCCTTATTATTAATTTAATTCTCGCTGTGGACGCCTCTAAGCAGAGAGGCTTCGGGCTAATAGTTTTTCACTGGGACAACCCTTGGAACGGGGAGCACATAGCCATCACAGACGTATCCCCGATAATGTTCCTGTCAAAAATATTAACCAAAGCCGAGCCCAAATACGGGGCAACCGAGCTCGAGGTTGGCTGCCTCGTCTAGGGATGCAGGCAGCACCGGGTGAAGATCCAGTCATGCTGGGAGCCAGTGGTCATCCTCACTGATCATGCGGCGACCCAAGGCATAGTCAATCAGACAAGCGCGAAAACATCGGATGTGAACAAGATGAACACCAGGCACACCAGGCTGCAACTGGCTTCCGCATACTTATCGCAATTTGGGCTCGAAGTACATTATATCCCGGGGAAATTAAACCTGGTCCCCCAAGACTACTCATGGGACAATCAGTCGTCAATGGAGTATATAAAGAGGAGAAAAGAGCGCAGCTCCCAACCTCTCAGGCTAGCTATATATACTTTATTTCTCGTCCTCATAAAGACTTTGTTAGCGCTTCCGCAGCCACCGCATAGGGTTAGGGTTAGGGTTAGGGTTAGGGTTAGGGTTAGGGTTAGGGTTAGGGTTAGGGTTAGGGTTAGGGTTAGGGTTAGGGTTAGGGTTAGGGTTAGGGTTAGGGTTAGGGTTAGGGTTAGGGTTAGGGTTAGGGTTAGGGTTAGGGTTAGGGTTAGGGTTAGGGTTAGGGTTAGGGTTAGGGTTAGGT